>NC_134571.1:13230000-14677416 GCF_050947875.1 Dermacentor variabilis
TGTAGCATTACTTACAACATCCGCGACCGTGCTAGAGTAGCTGTAGCAGAACGCTAGGCATCTGAGGAGGCTGTGTCCAGAAATTAGGACTGAAAAGTGATACGTGTTACTTCGTGGAGGATAAGTTCAACACACTACTGCTATAGTTCTTACATAAGGCAGGCCTGCAGCCTTTATTTTAACTGTCTTCGCGTAGCGCGTCGCTAGGGATATTGCAATATACTGATGAAAAAAGAACGTGTAATTATAGCGAAAAACACATATGAAAAGTGTAGCACCTTAATTAAATGAACAATGGCACTCAGCAATAATCGAGACTCTGGGTCCCACGGCATACCTTAAACACTATTCGCTATATAGATTGATCTACTGTGAAACGATGGTCGGAGTTGACGTACATTTACCATCACAAACGGTGCAGCAGATGAAAAATTAGAACTTAAGGGAAGACTAGCATTACACGTTTCATATCCGGTTCTTAATGAGTTCAATGTTCCTGACGGTAATATAATTTGATATCGCGCATATTACTTACACATGCTTTAATATCTAGATTGAAACAACTTGCGAGGTGCAAAAAATGAGGACATAATCTTCACTATGGTTTTACATGGATTGTTTTTATTTACTTTATTTACAAATACTTCAAAGGCTCTTTATATCGGAGCATTGAGAGAGGGAGGGAGGGAGGGAGGGAGGGAGATACAAAAGGGTATATCGTTATGAAGAGTGCGCAATACAGGTATAGTTAAGGAACATGGGTACAAGAGATGTGATTATTACCTTTATATAATTGTTAGCGTGGAACAAGATTTCGTGTAGTAAAAAAAAAGGCATTGATACTGGCAGAGATATAAGACCAAGAGGTAGGGTTGGCATCACAGAATGAATGCAGAAATAGTTGGAAAGAAAGACCAACTTGCAGAAACACAACAGAGAAAGAAATGGAACAAAAAAAAAAGGAGGAAGCCCGCTCACTATCTGCGGCACCTGCGATTATGAGCGCTTCTGACTATATTTGTGAAATGTGAGGTAAGCAAGTTCAATCTGGGGTAACTAAGAAAAGTGGTTTGCTATTTCTTTTCCGAAGGCGCCCGAGTCAGTGATGTTAGCGACGTAATCTGGTGGTCGTTCAAGCGAGCTATGACTCGTGGCAAGGTTGCGCAGTTGTATGCTCTTGTATGGCCAAAAAGGCGCTTGAAGCTACGCTGATTATGAAGGCGGTGAGAAATTCGACATGGTTGGAACAGAGACAGAGTAGAAGGATCTTGACTGTAGATTATTTTATGCAACGAACATACTAGGTGCGACAACTCTCCGCGATTAGAAAATTTAAAACCATATCGATGATTTCGTGTGAAAGAGTTAAATGCAAACGTGAAGATTTCAACGATCCTCGCCGAATGCACAATGGACGCTGTTTGCTCAGGCTAATGGATGACACGTAATAAAAAAATATATGCATTCAGTTCCATTCAATACGCAGGTTTACCGGGGTTTAATTTCGCGCATGGAAGATGTGTACGATGTTATGATTCCGGTGAAAGAAGGTCAAAGGCTGACGGTAGTCGTAGAAAGCCAAGGAAGGATTGGCTACGGAGTTCTCAACGACACGAAGGTGAGTCGCTGCCAAGACGAGCACGTGCCTTTCGTCTACACTGCATTTGAAGTTGCTAAGCCATCGCACATTCTCCTAGAGTATAGTGAAGCTCTTAATGACAGAGCTAACGGCGCAGTGGGACATGCTCACCCGAAAAACCAAGTGCGCTGGATCAATAAGACACATAATGTCTCACACGTGGATGCTTCTTTAGTGCTGCAAAGGCGCGCGGGCTTCGGGCGTCCCACAAACGCTTTGTGTGGAATGGACTTCCTCGCCGTCCTTCGCAGACAATAAGTGCTATTAATACTGCGCGTTGAAATTTTATGCGGTGTTTTTACTTTCGCCAAGTAATTCACTACTCATAAAATATGCCCATGATTAGCACCTTCCTCGGGATGTAAGGCTGAACGACGAGCACAAGTGAGGGATTAGCGCTCATAGCTGGTGCCCCGGTCCAGAAGTAAGGCCGCGGTAGCAGATTGGGCCGGCTTAGTTTTCGCTTTTTCGGGTTCTCAAACGTCTACTTACAAGGTTGAATCATGTAAATCATATATAACGAAGCTAATGTCACATCAAGGAAGGAGAAATACCGGAGAAATACTTCAAACAAAAAGAAAGAAAGAGAAAAGGAAAGCTGAGAAACCTCAACATTAAAGCTGAGTTCCCACCTTCGATCTTCTTGTGTCGCAGAAACTTGCGGAAGCAGAGAGTGAATAAGTGATCTTGTTATCCAGATTTCTGCGATTAAATTGCGTCTTGCCTGGACAAACTCTCAGACACAGTGACATTTACAAAGGCGAACATTCTCACATTTTACGAGCAAATGGTTCTAGATGTTCTATTTTCTGTTGGACCTAACTTTGCCAATAAACGAAGTGTACGGGAACGAACCGCAGGTAATTCAGCGTCAGGTGTCGTGTTACAGTGTGATACAACACTTAAAAGCGTATGCTACTGCCCCCGTAAATTCAATCAGATCTATGCTACATTCTGGTAAAACGAAAAAACAACAACAAATAACCAAGAACCAAGTCCGTTCCGCTGTTATCCTTACTGAGGATAAAGAGCGCCGGTTAGCTAAACTAAAAAAAATTATTTTTGTAAACGTTACCGTGCTGCTGGTTCCTTTCAGGGCATCATTTCAAACGTGACCCTATCTGGAGTGAATCTGACCGACTGGCAAATGACGTCCATCGACGAGAGAGGACATCTTGACAGAAATCACCTTCCGATCGAAGGCGCACACTCTTCGAAGGCGAACATGCCTACCGGCTGCATTGGCGCATCCACCAATGGGCTGGCAATCTACGAGGCCAGTTTTCCGTTACGGGTGTCCCCTCCTAGAGACACGTTCATCAGGCTCGACCATTGGAAGAAGGTTAGTGAATCTCGACAACCGAGCCACACGTACGATGTGCACAGGGTTAATGGGAAGAGTGCATGAAAGTGAGTAATCAGCAAGGTATATCTCGGAGTTGCTGAACCACGTCTTTTAAAGCTGCCTTTACCTACTTGGCCTACTTGGCCTACTTTGAATGGACGTCGGTCGATCTTGCACAATAAAAACTAGAGAGGGAAACATGTACGACAAGGAGGAGAGTAAAAGATAAAAGTAGAGGAAGAAAGCGCAAGTGCAAGAGTAGAATGAGAGGTGAAAAGGGCGTGCGCAAGCTGCGAGCGTGCGATCCTCAACAGACGAGCAGTGGCCGTCTGTTGCCAATCGCCAATCGCAACGAAGTTGAAGGTAGGGTACGGATACTTGGAGATGCTTGGAGATATACTGGATTACACCAATATATAATGCCGCAGTATCGTTTGACATTGTTATTGGAATGGGTTGCCAACTGTAGAGTAAACGAAGTCGGTACGGAGGGGGGTAGCTGGCGACGACCGTTCCTGTCAGGGTCAGCATTCGCCTGTCAGAACGTGCAATATAACTTTACAGATTTTTACTCCTGCCATGTCACTGTTTACAAAAAGGAAGGGGCTGTATAGCCGCCTGACTAACGGGGCTACTATACGGATAGAGGTACGGTGAACGGTTAGGGCCCGCACCAAAACTAGAACCACGACAATGAAGAACTTGCCTTTATGCTTATCACTATGCAATCGGACACAAAAAGGAACGCACAAAGGAGTTTTCAGGCATTATAAAATGAAGATGTGGTCTATTTAGTGTTATCCAGTAGATGAAAAAAGTACTGAAGAATGTGTGCCGATCCCGGAGACAGTGCCGCCTAACTGAGCGTCCAAAGCGTGAGCTGTCGCGAGGAAAGAAAACGAGAAAGTGGCACGAGACGAACACGCCAAACGCCTCAAAGAGCTATACAGTTGGCTTTGACATGATATGAGTATGCGTGCGATCGTGGCTTAGTCTGGGACAAGTGCCCTGGGTTTTGGCATGGGGAATGGGACGTCGCACCAAGGATGTTTTAGAACATTAAATGGCAAGAAACACCGACAGCATAATTAGGAGTGTCCCTGCAGTACTACTCTGACAACGAGCCTTACTGGAAAAAGCAAACCGAGGTGTTACGTGAGAATGCACAAAAGTGGAAAGGCTGGGATAAGTCGATTTGCGCACGAGCCACGATGTGCAACTTATTTCTCGTAAGCAAGCTATGGTATGTAATGCCAGTTTTCCGTTGCAGCAGGTTAAATGTACAAAAAATGCACAGAGTGTTCGCGGTCTTTATTTGGAGCTCTCTATGAGAAAAAATTACCGACGATTACGTTACTTCCTAATGCGAAATTTGAGCGCAGCAAATAAGCTGTTTCACCTTTTCGATAGATTGAGGCAAAGAAATCGAGCAACACATGTATGCGCTATCACAGAATTTTTTTTTTATTTTTCACACGTATTCCTTTAACAAAGACTCCACTAGGTAAGCTTCTGCTTCGGCGGCACGCACCTCTGGATTCTGACGGCGACGGCGCTGGGCCTCTGCTCTGGCAGCTCGTTTAGCAGCAGCAGCAGCAGCAGCAGCAGACGGAGGACTTCCATCGGTCGTCTCGCTCATGGCTCAGAAAGAACTGGCAGATAATTTCGCAGTGGCGAACGGCAGCGGCAATTTCGGCTCGGGCGGTGCACATATACAGATCCGCCGCCACCGATCTGGCTCTCTGATTGCCACCGCACAGGGCGAACGGCAGCGGCAATTTCGGCTCGGGCGGTGCACATATACAGATCCGCCGCCACCGATCTGGCTCTCTGATTGCCACCGCACAGGGGTTGCATTGGAGGAGGAGCGAAGAAAGGAATTAAGTTCGAGCCGGCGCTTTGACAACCGGAGACTCGCAGGAAGAGGGGGGAGGGGGGCGGCGTGTACACCCAGCGGCAAACGATGGGGGCAGAAGCGCGCGCAGCAAGCGGACAACACGATAAAGGGAGGAGGGAAGAGATAGCAGCGACTGACTGATGCCGCTGACGCCGATAGTGAGTCAACACCAGCTGCGGAGTTGGTTTCAGGGACAACGCCGCCGATGCCGACACAAACAATATGATACCCTCGCTTCCGCAGCGCTAAGAACCAGGTCTAGCCGTGGGAAGGTGGTCACGTATTCGTCGACGTGCCGGGGCCTACGTGAAATAACGGGCGCGTCGGCAACTGAAGAGCACCCTATCCGCCACACAAGAACAGGGGGGGGGACCCTTTCCTCCTCTTTCTGCATGGCGGCGACGGTGTTCTATGCAGTCACGTTATCTTGACTCTCTAGCGGCGTCAGCGGCATCCAGCGGTATCAGTCGGTCGCTGCTAGCGCTGGGGGGATGAAAGGGGGGCGGAGCTGGTTACGAGGCCGACGACAACGCCGACGACGACGCGAAACCCAGGAACGGACGCCAAAGAGCTGCGCTCTAAAAACGAACCGAACAAATCTGTTTAAAAGAGGGAGTGATGGTGGGATTTGTTTAGTGCATCTGTATGTGAGACAACTCGTCAGTCGATTTGTTTTTCTCAGAGATGTAGATGATACCTTTCTCAGAACTATGATTCAACTGAGGATGGGTAAAGTGCTACCGGAGTTTGTTATGTCTTCGGTGTGTCAGCAAGGAACAGTACGGGGATACCTAAATGAAGTGGTGTCATCTTTCCGCTTCTTATCGGTGCGTTTTCAATATTTAACTAATGTGTCACATAAAAAACTGTACAAAGACCTTGTGGATGTGTTATTTCCTGGGTCATTATACAGTGAATTATACTGTGCAGGCAAAGGAAAATATGTTTTGTAACGCGTTAAAAAAATGCTCCTTGCGCCAGGGGTTAAAACCTTTTTGTTTGAGCTGCACAGAGGAACCTTACCCGTTAAAACATGGTTAGAAGAAAAGGGTTCAATTGTTACGTGGGGTACTCATTGTTTGTTATGCAAAAAAACAAACAGGGACAATTGAGCATGTGTTTTTAGATTGCTCGGGTGGAGTGTTTTTCTGGGACATCTTAAAGAGAACCTTGAAAAAACTGTTCCCATTAAGTCCGCATAGAATCCGCTATCTCGCGGTCGAAAACGACGATGGTGTGCCTTTTGATCTAGTTATGCTCCTGGGCCTGCACAGTATATGGCGAACCCGGACTGCTGTATACAATGCGGGTATCGACGCTAGACCCGTTCGCAAATATTTTTGCGAATCTGTGTCTCATTTTGTCGAAGTGCAGAAGGTGCAGACGTATGTACCAGAGTGGGTTCCAAGATTAGAAATTATGTTGCACATGCCGAAATACTAATGTCTTGCAGTCAGCAAACAGCTGACGGTTCTCGGTACTAGGATCTTATTATTCTGTTCTTCTGAGCTCGTAAACTCTTTGTCAAGCGAGGCAATAAAGAAAAAAATTACCGACGATTACGTTACTTCCTAATGCGAAATTTGAGCGCAGCAAATAAGCTGTTTCACCTTTTCGATAGATTGAGGCAAAGAAATCGAGCAACACATGTATGCGCTATCACAGAATTTTTTTTTATTTTTCACACGTATTCCTTTAACAAAGACTCCACTAGGTAAGCTTCTGCTTCGGCGGCACGCACCTCTGGATTCTGACGGCGACGGCGCTGGGCCTCTGCTCTGGCAGCTCGTTTAGCAGCAGCAGCAGCAGCAGCAGCAGACGGAGGACTTCCATCGGTCGTCTCGCTCATGGCTCAGAAAGAACTGGCAGATAATTTCGCAGTGGCGAACGGCAGCGGCAATTTCGGCTCGGGCGGTGCACATATACAGATCCGCCGCCACCGATCTGGCTCTCTGATTGCCACCGCACAGGGCGAACGGCAGCGGCAATTTCGGCTCGGGCGGTGCACATATACAGATCCGCCGCCACCGATCTGGCTCTCTGATTGCCACCGCACAGGGGTTGCATTGGAGGAGGAGCGAAGAAAGGAATTAAGTTCGAGCCGGCGCTTTGACAACCGGAGACTCGCAGGAAGAGGGGGGAGGGGGGCGGCGTGTACACCCAGCGGCAAACGATGGGGGCAGAAGCGCGCGCAGCAAGCGGACAACACGATAAAGGGAGGAGGGAAGAGATAGCAGCGACTGACTGATGCCGCTGACGCCGATAGTGAGTCAACCCCAGCTGCGGAGTTGGTTTCAGGGACAACGCCGCCGATGCCGACACGTTATCTTGGCTCTCTAGCGGCGTCAGCGGTCCAGCGGTATCAGTCGGTCGCTGCTAGCGCTTTGGGGATGAAAGAGGGGCAGAGCTGGTTACGAGGCCGACGACGACGCGAAACCCAGGAACGGACGCCAAAGAGCTGCGCTCTAAAACGAATGTCGGGACACGAGATATTTACTTAGATGTCGGGACTGTCCCGCTAAATTCAGTATAGTTGGCAACACTAGACTGGCTGCGAGACAGCCAGATCGTGTGTCTGTTGATGTGCCCATAAGGTTTCGTGATTCGCGGAATACACGGGGATATGCAGCAGCTTACACAAAAAAGCTATCGGTGATCACCTTCGATGGTTTCTGTCCCAAACAAAGATTTCTTAGGCGTTTCCCTCTACTTTGCATGGGCGGCTGTATGGCAGAACATACTGGGCCGATCACGGATAACGCGCTATCGAAGCTGGGCTAGTGCTGGAGACTGTGACGTCAAATGTGTTGACTTGGTGTACCAACCCAGTGATGCCAGTGCACGAGGTGTGTCCTCCTAGCAACTGTTTTAATGTGGTAATTGTAACGTGGACCGATCCTGGAGGTAGTGCAACGTCACAGGCACTTGCATATCTAGTAGTATTAACCATTAAAATGCCCAGCAGCATACCTTAGTATGTTTGGCGGGCAGTTATCACTAGACTTCGTCCTCTGATGGTATCTGCCCAACGTTTTTGCTGTCTGTCTCTCTTACATTCCACGCTTTCATTGTGCAGGGTGCTGTCTTCCTTAACGGCTTCAACCTTGGTCGCTACTGGACACCCATGGGACCGCAGCAGACGCTTTACGTGCCGGCAGTGCTCTTCAAAACTCACAATGTGCTTCACGTCATGGAACTTGAGAAGGCGCCGTGTGGGATTGGATCCCGCGGCTGCTTCGTCAAGTTCGTTGATACCCCCGACATCAACGGCCCCGTCCCATATTCGTGAAATCAATAAAGCACTGTGGCAACCAAATATTTGACAAAAGAGAACTTTATGCAATACGCAGCGCGGATGGACAGGAACGGCAAGGTTACATAAAGACAACCGCCACTCAATGGATGTGCTGTTCTATTGCAGAACACAAGGTCGCGGGTTTGATTTACGACCGCGGTGGTCACAGTTCAATGGCGGCGCAGTGCCAAGCCGCTCGTGTTTTGAGCACGGGGGACGCATTACAGAACTTCGGGCGGTAAAGGTTTATTCGGAGTGCCCCTCCACTTGTATATACTTGGGTGTCATAGCCCAGTCAGCCATCAATCACATAACCAACAATCTTGCGGAGCCCTCAACTAAGTTTTGTTAGAAGGAGGTTAAGCTATGCAACCGCAGACGCAATATTTGATCCCTAGCAAATCCACAGAATAATAAGCTAGTTGACTGGCTCCTCTCATGAAAACTGCCTGTCAAGATCAGCGCCCAAAAACTTGAGGCCGCACGAGCTACTGGAGCTTAGAATATATATCGTCCGGCTGGCGCTTTAGAACAGAACTATAGATGCCCGTCCCCAAACACTCACAAATACGCGGTAAATCTGGTGCAAACGCTGGAGAGGGTCTCAGGGAGCTCTTGTGAAAAGTGGGCAAACTATTCTCAAGGACCAGGGCACATATTCACAAAACTTCTCTTGTGTAAAGCCTCTCCTCATTGGCAACTGTTTGCATGCCTACCACGCATGACAGACACGTGGAAAATGGCCAGATTTGGGATTTTAGCTCATGTACGGAAATAATTAATTGAAATGTCCGGATCCTTCTTTTCGTGTAAGTACACGTTGAAACACACAACAATCTTATGGCAACTTCTCGGCCGGGGACCAGCCTTATTATTTATTATTATTTATTAGAATTATTTTACAGGCGCATGACAACTAGTATTGCTGCAACATTGCGCAACTAGTTGCAAAGAAATTGTAAACAGAATTGACAAAGCAAGTGGGATGAGCAGTACAATGAAGACTCGCACAACTTCCTTATGCGCGACGTGCAGTACACCGCCAAGACACCATTGTCACACGAGCGTTATAACAGATACAAGAGAAACGCATTTCCGGGAAATGCATTTACCCACATGAGGTATGCCGGCAATGCAAGAACATAATCACAGAAACAAGTTTTTCCATAAGTGAACTATTTTAAAGGCCATGATGTTCCATGAATTTACACATTAAAGGCAACATAGCATTGCTGCAACATTGCGTAAATAGCAACAAAGCTGAAGTACTAGTCACAAATGAGAAGTGACGATCACCATCGTCACTATCGTTGAGCGACCGGCAAGACACAGGAATGCAAGCAGAAGAGACAGACAGGAAGTAGAATTACGTATTCAAGAGAGTAGATACTTACAAGAAATACCTTTCTTCAAAGGCATCCTTGACCATCGAGGGAATACAGAAAACGGAGAAAATACATGGCGCCTTTGAGGAGGTGTATCGCACGTCACGCAGGCGGAAGTTATGCGCCTCTTTATTTCACTGTGTACAGGCACACTGTCTTTTGTCTATTCTGCCTAGAATTTTTTCACAACTCGTTGCGGAATGCTGCGGAAATACTAGCTGTCAGGCGCCTGTAAAATAATTCTTCATAAAGCTGGTTCCCGGCCGAGAAGTTGCCATGTGCTTGCTGAGTTTTTCCAAGTGGACTTACGCAAAATAAAAAAAAAATCGGAACGTTTTGATTGAATATTTACGTATTCGAGCTAAAATCTCAGATCAGGCCATTTTTATGTACAATTAGCTTTGAAGAAAAACACCATCAGCGATTATTTTCATCGTAAGCGAATAGCCGATCGATTCTAGAAGGCTATTCACTTTTTAAAAGAGATGACGCTCTTGAGGGCGTATATTTGTTGCAGTTAGGGGCATTTAGGCAGCTTTGTTGTTTCATTGCACGATTTCGCAAATACGGTCGTTAACATCAGTGGTGGTGCCGGAGCCCACTACGCAGTTATCGGCTCTATTCTCTGCAGAACAGAACGCAGGCGCCATCTTAATCGGAACACTCATCCCGTATTCTAGAACGTCCCTCTACTCAACTCTCTACCTCGATTAAATAAAGCACATAGCAGCGCCACTCTTCGACAGAAGTGGTCACTGAGCTCCATCGACGACAATCCTTGAGAAGGGTAGTGTTACGTTTCGCCTACGACGCGCGGTTTAGCCGGCGCGGCTGCAACAAAACGGCAGACATTTTGGCCCGTTCGGCGCCACCGCTACGCCTCCCCGCCAAGCGCGTCCAGGCATGTTCCGATGCCACGTGTCTTCATGTGCGTGTGTGAGTGTATGTGCATATTGGTGCCCACGCTTGTCGAAGCGCGGCAGCCGGGGAGAGGAGCTCCCAACAACTGTGAAGCGAGGGGGTCTGACAGGCGCCGACACGACGTGTGAGCCACCTTCTCCTCCCCATTGTGCCCGACCGGCGCCGACACGACAGTATGAGCCACCTTCTCCTCCCCATTGTGCCCGAACGGCGCCGGCACGACGGCTGCGCCACCTTATCCCATTGTGCCCGAGCGGCACAGTCACTTGCTCGTCTATAGAGGGGTTCCTTCTTGCCCTCAACTGCGAGAGTATAAAAGCAGCTGCCCCCGGACGCCAAAGGAGGGCTCCGATTTCTTCTGTTGAGTAAAGTGCACTCCCGTCTCTCTACTTCGGTCAACCTGACCGCCAACTCTTTGCGATGTTAGAATAAACAAGTTGTTTTGTTGTTACCAGTCGACTCATGCTTTGCCGGGACCTTCGGATGCTTCCAGTTGTACCCCAGGCCGCCAGGCCAACGCTACCCTTGGGGCTTGCGACCCAGGTGCAACTACGGGCGTCAGCGCCGAGTTCCCAACAACTCGTGCCAGCGGTGCGATTACAACAACTGTCTGCCAGCGGTGAGATCGCGACAACGGAGGCCAGCAGCGAAGATATGCAGTTGACTGTATGCTGAGCAGCTCAACAACGATCCGGGAGCAGTGCAACGAGCCCTGTGTGATGACTGGTTGCCTGCAGCGGAACGACTGCGCTGAATTCTTGGCTACGAGGTTTGGTGAGTGCGGGACTTTCTTCTTCTGAGCTTTGCCAGGTTTTTGTTAATGTCAGAAACAGAGCTGGTAGTTGTGGTTGTCGTTGCTGCCGGGTTAGTTTGCGGCAAGACAATAATAGGCAGTAGAGAAAGCAGCATTCAGAGCAGCCATGGATTTGAAGTCGTTGCGCAAACCGAAATTGCTGGAGCTTGCAAGAGAGTTGGGTCTGGATGTCTCAGACAAACTCAGAAAACCTGAACTGCTAAGGGCTATTCTTGAGTTAGAAGCTGAGGATGACGAGCTGTCGGAATGCCTTGAGACCATTGAGGAGAGGGAGACTGCAAAAAGACAGGAGCGCGAACTTAAAGAGCAAAAAGAGAAACAGGAGCGCGAACTTAAAGAGCAAAAAGAAAAAGATGAGCGTGAACGAAAAGAACAGAAAGAAAAAGAAGAGCGTGAACGTAAAGAACAGAAAGAGCGAGAGCAACAAGAGCGCGACCGTCAACACGCTTTGGAAATGAAGCGTCTCGAGATAGAGATCGAACGGGCTCGTAATGGAAGTCAGGCACACGGTGCAGGAGAACGCGTATTGTTCAAAATGACTGACCTGATGCGGCCGTTTAAGCTTGGAGAGGACATTGGTTTGTTCCTGGTTAACTTTGAGCGAACGTGCGAGAAGCAGGGGTTCTCTCGGGAAACGTGGCCACAGCGCTTGCTCACTTTGTTACCCGGCGAGGCGGCCGACGTAGTCGCTCGCTTGGATAGAGAGGAGGCAGAGGATTTCGACAAAGTGAAATCGAGTCTGCTAAAAAAGTACCGGCTGTCAGCGGAGGCGTTCCGTCGGAAGTTTCGGGAAAATGAGAAAGGCAGAAGTGAGTCATACACAGAGTTTGCGTACAGGCTAATGTCAAACATGCAGGAGTGGCTCAAAGAAGAGAAAGCGTTTGGTGACCACGATAAAGTTCTGCAGTGCTTCGGGCTGGAACAGTTTTATAGTCGGTTACCTGAGAACGTGCGGTACTGGGTCTTGGATAGGCCAGACGTTTGTACGGTGGCTAAAGCCGCTGAGCTAGCCGAGGAGTTTGTGACGCGTCGGGCTCGCGGAGCTAAGGACGGTCAAAAGGGTGAATTTGGCTCGAAGTTTGAGAGGCCGAAGTTCACACCCATGAGAGCAAAGGGGAACACACGTAGTGCGGATGCGAGTGAAAGCAGTGCGACCGAACCTAAGGAGACGGCGGCAGCCGAAGCCGAACGCAGAAAGCGGTTCGAGACGAGGCAAGCGCGCATTTGTTATACGTGCCAGAAGCCGGGTCACTTTTCGGCGCAGTGTCCGGAAACAAAACCAAAAGTTGTGTTTTTGTCAATATGCAGCACTGACGAGAACATGAAGCTTCTCGAGCCTTACATGCGAGACCTCCTCGTGAACGGGAAAGAGTGCCGAGTGCTTCGCGATTCCGCAGCTACAATGGATGTAGTTCACCCGTCTTACGTAGAACCCCATATGTTCACGGGCGAGTGCGCATGGATCAAGCAAGCCGTGGAAGCTCATAGCGTGTGTCTGCCGGTAGCAAAAGTGCTTATTGAAGGACCTTTCGCAGCGCTTGAGACGGAGGCGGCAGTGTCATCTATGCTGCCCCCCCAGTACCCGTACCTATTTTCGAACAGGTCCGATCTCCTCCTGCGCGAGAAGGGGCTTTTGTTTGGTGAGGCTAGCGTTCAGGCCTTAACCAGATCGAAGGTTCGGGAGCTCGCTGCAAAGGCGGTAGTTGCGGGGCCGACGTTATCAAACAATGAAAAAGGGTCAGAGGCGCAGCAAGCTGATATTCAGAGCACGCCTGAACTGAATAAAATTGAGTCTGTAACGTTAAAGGCACCAGATACTGGAGAGGAAATTCCCGATGCGGGAAAGTTAGAAGAGCTATCTGCAGATTTGCTCATCGCGCCTACGTCAGATGGACTTAATAGGTTGCTAAAAGTCAGCCGGTCGGCTTTGATAGCCGAGCAAAAGAAGGATGGCAGCCTAGAAAACATACGCTGCAATGTCAAGGAAGGTATCGCCAAGAAAAATGCTCGCTTTGTGGAAAGAGGTGGAGTCCTGTACCGGAAGTATCTAGACCGCAGAGGAGTGGAGTTCGATCAGCTGATCGTGCCTCAATGCTATCGTGAGGATCTGTTGCGCTTGTCGCACGGGGGTTCGTGGTCCGGACACCTTGGAGTTAAGAAAACTAAGGACCGTCTCTTGCAAGAGTACTATTGGCCAGGGTGTTTTCGGGACGCAGACCATTTCGTGAGGACATGTGACACCTGTCAGCGGGTGGGCAAACCAGGGGACAAATCGAGGGCACCGTTGAGATTGGTACCTATCATTATGGAGCCTTTGAGACGGCTCGTTATTGATACAGTGGGACCTCTGCCGGTAACAGCCACGGGGTACAGACACATTTTGACTGTGATCTGCCCAGCGACAAAGTTCCCTGAAGCAGTGCCGCTTAAAGAACTCAGCTCAGTTGAGATAGTCAATGCACTACTGTCCATATTTGCGCGAGTTGGTTTTCCTGCGGAAATCCAATCAGATCAGGGCACAGTGTTTACTAGCGCTTTGACGACAACTTTTCTCGAAAGGTGTGGGGTAAAGCTGTTACACAGCTCAGTGTACCACCCACAGTCGAATTCCGTTGAGAAGCTCCACTCCGTCATGAAGCGCGTGTTGAGAGCATTGTGTTTTGAACATCAAACTGACTGGGAGCTGTGTCTGCCTGGGGTGATGTTTCCATTAAGGACCGCGCCGCATGCGGCTACGGGGTTTTCGCCAGCTGAGCTGGTGTACGGTCGCTCGCTGCGATCTCCGCTTCGCATGCTTCGAGAATCGTGGGAAGGCAGGGGCGACGACCCAGTCGTGGTGGAGTACGTGCTTAAGCTCCTCGAACGCTTAAGAAGGGCACAGGAGTTGTCAGGTGAAGCAATGGCAAAGGCCCAGCAGAGGGCCAAGGTTTATTATGATCGGACAGCCAGGGCCCGTCGTTTTGAGGTGGGCGATGAGGTCATGATATTGCGCACATCGCTAAACAACAAACTAGACGTGCAGTGGGAGGGCCCAGCACGAATTGTTCAGAAACTGTCGGACGTTAACTACGTGGTGAGTCTGCCAGGAAAGCGGAAAGCACAGCAAGTTTACCACTGTAATCTGCTCAAACCTTATAGACAAAGGGAAGCAGTGGTGTGCATGATGGTAAACGTTCCTGAAGAGCTTCCGGTCGAGCTTCCGGGACTAGGCTCAGTGACGAACAGGGAAGACACCGATCAAGTCATTAGTGACTTAGTCAGTGGATCACCGCTGTCGCCTGAGCAGAAAACCGAACTACACCAGCTCTTACAAGAGTTTCAAGGTCTGTTCTCTGAGAGGCCTGGTAGGACTTCTGTACTTACTCATGATATAGAACTTACCTCCCCAGAGCCAGTACGATCCAAGGCGTATCGGGTGTCACCCCGCCAGAACGATATTATGGAGGCTGAGGTAAAGAAAATGCTACAGCTCGGTGTTATTGAGGCAGGTGAGAGTGATTATACCTCCCCTTTGATTTTAGAGGAGGTACCGGGCAAGGAACCTCGTCCTTGCGTCGACTACCGCAGGCTTAATTCCATCACTAAGGATCAAATTTATCCGATCCCTAACATCGAGGAGCGCCTTGAGAAAGTTAGTAGCGCTCAGTTTATTTCCACCCTAGATCTTGTCAGGGGTTATTGGCAGGTTCCACTTACAGAAGAGGCTAGTAGGTATGCGGCGTTCATTTCACCAATGGGAACATTCCGTCCTAAAGTGTTGAGTTTTGGTTTGAAGAACGCGCCATACTGTTTTTCAAGCCTCATGGATAAAGTGTTGCGGGGACAGCAAGAATTCGCTTTACCGTATCTAGACGACGTAGCGATATTCTCCGCATCCTGGTCTGAGCATATGGCACACTTGCGGGCAGTGCTAACCCGCCTGCGCGAAGCGGGCTTGACAGTCAAGGCTCCTAAGTGCCAGTTAGCACAGGCCGAGGTTGTCTACCTCGGTCACGTGATTGGTCAGGGTCGTCGCCGCCCCTCTGAAATAAAGGTGGCCGCTGTGCGAGACTTCCCGCAACCGCGCACGAAGACCGATATTCGGTCGTTCTTAGGTGTCGCCGGCTACTATCAGAGGTACATCCCCAGGTACTCTGATATCGCGGCTCCCCTGACGGATGCTATAAGAAAGACAGAGCCGCAAACAGTCGTCTGGGACGAGACAAAGGAAATAGCTTTTAGCGCCCTAAAGAGCGCCCTAACAAGCCAGCCTGTGCTACGATCGCCAGACTACACAAAAGGGTTCGTAGTTCAGTGCGATGCTAGTGAGCGAGGCATGGGCGTTGTACTGTGCCAACGGGAAAATGGAGAAGTAGAACACCCCGTCCTGTATGCTAGTCGTAAGCTGACCATTCGTGAGCAGGCGTACAGCGCCACCGAGAAAGAGTGTGCGTGTCTCGTGTGGGCCGTTCAGAAATTGTCATGCTATCTAGCCGGCTCGAGGTTTATCATTGAGACGGATCACTGCCCTCTCCAATGGCTGCAAACCATCTCTCCCAAAAATGGCCGCCTCCTGCGCTGGAGCCTCGCTTTGCAACAATATTCCTTTGAGGTGCGTTACAAAAAGGGGAGTCTCAACGGTAACGCCGATGGCTTAAGTCGAAGCCCCTAACGTAGGAATCAGCCTCAAAATTGTTTGTTACTGATGTTTTTCTTCCTGAGGCAGGATTTTTAACATATTGCTTTTGTTTAGTGTTTCAAAGTGATGACATGCTTTCTAGTGCAATTTTCCAATTTGTGGACGCGTTCTAAGTGCTGCTAGACTACTGTAAGGAACTAGGCAGTGGTATAGAAGGGGAAAGAGCCTGGCAGGGCTTAGTGAGGGTTGTGCCGTGCTTGCTGACTGAGCGGTTGAGTTTCAGCGTAGTTCTAACGCTTGCCGGGAACGAGAACAAAAATGTGAACTCTCCCGAAGTCACTTTGCAGTGTCCTGTGCGAACCTGAACGAGAGAACGAGGCCTTCTCTGTGCGCTGCGCTCAAGAAACGTCGAGGGACGCCCGACTTCGGTTATGAGCATCATCGAGCGACATCCCTCCGGACAGCGGATGCAGTCCCCTGACCATCGGGATCTCCTTCCCCCGGCGGGGCGGTCTGTTACGTTTTGCCTACGACGCGCGGTTTAGCCGGCGCGGCTGCAACAAAGCGGCAGACATTTTGGCCCGTTCGGCGCCGCCGCTACGCCTCCCCGCCAAGCGCGTCCAGGCATGTTCCGATGCCACGTGTCTTCATGTGCGTGTGTGAGTGTATGTGCATATTGGTGCCCACGCTTGTCGAAGCGCGGCAGCCGGGGAGAGGAGTTCCCAACAACTGTGAAGCGAGGGGGTCTGACAGGCGCCGACACGACGTGTGAGCCACCTTCTCCTCCCCATTGTGCCCGACCGGCGCCGACACGACAGTATGAGCCACCTTCTCCTCCCCATTGTGCCCGAACGGCGCCGGCACGACGGCTGCGCCACCTTATCCCATTGTGCCCGAGCGGCACAGTCACGTGCTCGTCTATAGAGGGGTTCCTTCTTGCCCTCAACTGCGAGAGTATAAAAGCAGCTTCCCCCGGACGCCAAAGGAGGGCTCCGATTTCTTCTGTTGAGTAAAGTGCACTCCCGTCTCTCTACTTCGGTCAACCTGACCGCCAACTCTTTGCGATGTTAGAATAAACAAGTTGTTTTGTTGTTACCAGTCGACTCATGCTTTGCCGGGACCTTCGGATGCTTCCAGTTGTACCCCAGGCCGCCAGGCCAACGCTACCCTTGGGGCTTGCGACCCAGGTGCAACTACGGGCGTCTGCGCCGAGTTCCCAACAACTCGCGCCAGCGGTGCGATTACAACAGTAGCGTCTTCATCAGGGCAGCGCTGTGCTCAACTCGGTGGAATGAAGGAAGAGCTTCGAATCGAGGATCGTTTGTGAATACGGCCGGGGGTCACAGTATGTCGTTCCCAATGGCGTAGCCTGGCGGGGGGGGGGGGAGGTGGCACGCTGAGCACATGACGACTCCCCCCCCCTCTATCCAGACGAAATTTCTGTATTAGTATGTGGCCTGCCCAGCCCCTCTCCTTTCTCCCTCCCCTTTCCCGTCCTCGGTCAACTGAGTGTCAATCCCCTCGCGAAAAAAAAAAAAAATTCTAGCTACACCATTTCTGTTTCCATTCCTCGGTATTGAACAAGTGAAGCGGAGGTGTTCGTTCCGACCTTTACCTGACTTTGCTCATGTGATCTGAACTGATAATTCGCGATCAAAATAATAACATCAATTAAATCATTAATCGATTAACCGACTTGGACGTCGATCATTCGCCCAGCTGAAGTGTAAGCCGTACAAACACATGTATCTCACAGACGACGTAGCTTCTCCTTTTCTCTGCACATAATCTGCACACGACACATAAACGACAGTGCGCCAATATAGTTAACGGTCGTAAGTCGATTCTCCGTCTAAAGACAGGCTATAAACAATCAAAGGGGTATGACTCTGTATGAACTAGAGTTCATGAACTGGTAATGATATTCATTTCATATACAAACAGTCTGGACAGATGAATGCTCTTACTTATTTCAATTAAGGGTGTTTGAACAGCGTTGAATGCAATCCAATCCAAGTATTCGAGAAATGCGACTTGCGAATATTGAATATTTTTTTTCTGAGCAAGTTGAATTATAATGCTTCCATGGAGGCCCTCTGGTAAAATAGGAGACGCTTATTTACGTTTTTTTGATGCATGCGTGTAATGCCGTTCACCGATGGCTGTCCGGTAAAATGAGGGGCTTCTAAATTGGAAACATGTGCTTTCATTTGTTTGACGTTATGCCATAGGGAAACAGCCCGTCACTAGATGCACGTAAAATGTGTTCGTTGAAACAGATTTGTGATACTAAAGCACAACGCATTGCTTTAAAGGAATGCAAACACGGTTTCACTGAATAAATATTCGGTTAAATTGCTTAAATCGAGAGCGAAAATTTTTAACAAGCTAGACATACTCATTGAATGACTTGAAACCATTCAACAAGAATAATCCGCGCTTATGTCAGGAATTGGTGCCTATGCGCCACAACCTCGGCTCTCCTGCGACACAATTATTCCGAACAGTCATTACTTGCATCGGTTGCTTTCTCTTAGAACGGAAACGAACATTCGACAATTTCTAATAGGGAATTGCCGAACCGAATGCAAATCGAGTAGCAAGGACATTTCGATTTGATTCAAAATTTAGAAAGTTCGCACACCTATAAATTTACTTATCGACAGAAACCAAATTTGTAAGGAACAGTAGATTCACAAAGAATCTGTTGCGCAACCGCTGTTTGTCGCTGGCTCGCTATCATGCAGTCGGCCGGCACGATCGGCTGTCGTTTGTCCGAACAGATCTTGCGTGCGAACGCCTTTGTGAAGAGGAATCCGGGTCACGCAGCCTCCCCCCCCCCCCCCCCCCCAATTTTGACCTCCATCGTTTCTCCTCAACAGTACTCTGAAGCATGATGGAAGTTCCATGAACACAATTTGTCAAAGTTATTCGCCGAACAAAGCTAGCTTCACAGTCTTTACAATTCAACTTTTATCTGGCTGCATCCAAATCTTTTATAAAATGAATTGTCAGCTATTGTGTCGCCGTCATTTTAGGGGCTTCCACCGACATGCTCCTGCGAGTGTCCTTGGGGTTTCCCATTGTTCTAAGCACCTTCTTGTTTGGGCACCTAAAAAGAAAACACAGTCGCATCATTCAACTTTTTTTCTTCATTCAATCAAACACATGCGCCAAAGGAGTGTACCGCGCCAGCCCTGTATATCTTCCGCTCATAACGACTCCCAGTTTAAGAGCTTGCACAGCGACTTGATGAAGATGAAGCTAGTTCGCGAATACGTTCGGAGCATTGCCATCTGAAGGAGAGAGGGAGAGTGAACGACTGCCTCGAAAATAAAAAGTATGGACACGTGATCGATAAGATAATATGAGAGGCGCGCCACAGTCTTGTCTTCCCGCTTTCTGTCAACGAAGGCAGGCTCGCCCGCTTGGCTGTGCAGAACGCCTGTGCCGCTCGATGATGAACAGCCACGCCCAGCTCTTTCTTCTTACGCTGGCGTTATTGGCTCGCCCGGCAGCACTCCGAAACGTGAGTACACGAAACGACAACGTCTTATAAGCATAGTGCGAGGCTTATGCTGCGCAATTCCGAACATCACTCGATCACCTTAGGTCGTGCAGGGCTTTGTGAAATAAAGCGAGATGTCGATGTATAGCGAAACGCCGATCGCACGATGGGATTGAAGTCACATTTCCGGCGCCGCGCGCATATCGTAACCGCAGGCCGTTGTCGTTGTGGTCTGCCATTACGAAATAAAGATATGGCTTGTAGGTGCCATCATCGAACATGCGGCCTTTCCCTCAAGATAATGATACTCAAAGCAACTGTATCACCATTAAATTTTTTGCTATAAACAACCAGAAGCAAGAACAAAACACTTAATTATGCTTGTAGAGAACACAGCATAAGCTCAATTGTCAGTATAGAGAGGCAAACACAAATAAATAATGAAGAACCAGCCAGGAGGGCTAATTTGACGGGCGCATCGTGTATCCAAGGGCGCTGTAACGTAGAACTATTACAATATGTTTTTATTCCAATCTCCTGACGTCAAATTTGCGTAACCGCCGACGCAAGCATCGGGCGGTGACCCGCTGGGTTGTCTGAACAGACCAATCAAACGCTCTCGTCGTTCAGAGGAGGTCACTTTTGTTTGCTTGAAAAACGAATAACATTGCCTACACTGAGCGGCTTGTCTTATCTAATTGGCTGACAAGAGGCGAGGAGCACGCTCAAGTGAAGAGGGATTCGATGGGGCCGAGCCACTGCACTGAAAATCGATAACCGGATGAAAAGGGTGGGGCCGACGTCGGCGATTGATCCGCTTTCCCTTACTTAGCTTGAGGTGGCTGGTCGAAAATCGCGGCGGCATGCAAAGGAAAGTTAAGAATGCCGCTAAAACGGATCCTCAGCAAAGGAGAGTTGGCAGAGCGAGGTCGTAAACATGCCGAAAGTGCTCGAAAACGTCACACGGCCACGCAAAAAGATTTATTGTACTAAAATAAACCCATGCTCTCCGGCAGGTGTGAGTAGCTAGTGCCTGAGCGATCGGCGGCAGCCATCTTTTATTCCTTCCGGAACGGGGCAACCTGCAGCTATTCAGAAGCAAATTCTGTTTCTTTCGGTATATTAATGCATCTTTAACGCGTACACGTCACTTGGACGCAGTCAGTTTCCGTGGTTTTGTGACGTCGCGTGACAGGCAGGTGAAGTGGGTGCAGCCCGAAAACTTTTTACCAATAGCCGAAGGCTAATGGCTAGAAGGCGTCGAATCAGAAATAACTATTTTTCTTTTGTTTGGTCAAATCATGCATAATCAGCGTGTACACGTCATATCAGATGCGGAGCTATCGCGGTTTTCGTGGCGTCGCCTGATAGACAGGTAAAGTGGGGGTGGTCCAAAAAAGTTTTTGACGAATCGCGGAGGGCCGATTGCAGAAATGGAATAGAAAAGTTTTGAATAATTTTACGTTATAGCGCCCCAATATGCAAGTAATCTGCTTATAAACGAGGTTCTCGGTTACACTAAGCCGTTGAGCGTTTCGGCCAGTCTTGTTCTCAATAATTAGGTGATAAATCAGCAGCTGCATCAGTATCTAAAGGAAAGAAGCAGTTAATCTAGATGTTGTAGAAAGCCCATGTCATATCTTGTTGAGGATAACGTTTGCTCTTTTTTTTTGTGGTGTACGCAGACACTTAGGTCTTTCGTGATCGACTACGAGAACAACAGGTTTCTCAAGGATGGCGAGCCCATACAGATCGTTGCGGGTGGCATCCACTACTTCCGCACCCTACCCCAGCAGTGGGAGGATCGGCTGATAACTATGAAAGCGGCGGGACTCAATGCTATACAAACGTGAGGAGAAGTTTACTTTCTGTAGTCTCTGGTTCATTAATATCCCAGAAAAAAAAAGAGAAAGTGAGCTTACGCTCATGCCTGGATAGAGGGGGGATGTCCGGATGTCAGTCGATCTGTCAGAGTCGGTCGGCCGGCCAGCATTCCAGCATGTCTACGCCTGTACGAAAGTGCCAAAGACAAAACTTTGAACGGCCAAAGGCACTGAAGTCAGAGGTGCCACACTGCGTACTTACTACGCACCTGTCGCAGGTACGTCGAGTGGAGCAGCCACGAACCCGAAGAAGGCCGCTACGACTTCGAGGGCAATGAAGACCTTGTGCACTTCCTGAACCTTGCCCAGCATCACGACCTTCTGGTTCTGCTCAGGATTGGACCGTACATCTGCGCTGAAAGGGATTTCGTGAGTGCTCGATCGTGAGACCGTGTGGTTGTGTTTACATGGAGTATAAGAAAACAAAGGCTCAATGCGAAGCGCAGCATCGTCAGTTTCTCTTTTAGTACGTTCCTTTCTCTGTTATAGGGATTCTTTGGATTCCTTCAACTTCATTAACCGTGCCATGATTACGAGAGTTACACCAGTTGGTTCAACCAGTTTACTTCGACTGATCGGCTGCTACCCGTAAAAGCCATATATGGTAAACATTTGCACACACTTTATTTTGCAGTTCACTGTGTTTAGTTGAGCGTACACCATAGAGATACTTAAAGAAAACTGCTTAGCTTGTGTGCGCCACCATTTGCGTAAGTACGCTTGATGAAACAGAATCTACATCGGCCTCAAGTTGCGGTGTATTCAGCCGTTCAGAAAGGATAGTCGTGCACCCGAGCTTTTACCCGGGGCGCTCTTTCATCTCATGCTAGAGTTCGAGGTTATGTTCGTTTTCAATTAACGATTAGCTGCAACGCTGTCGTAGTAACTTCACAGGCTGAGACCAACATCAGCCCGCTGTAGGACGTTCTCTGCAATCTAAGCCCCGGCGACAATTTCCTGAAGCAGCACTGGCAGGGAACAGGAGGAACGCACGGAGGGCAGAAATTCGTTTTCGTGCTCTTTAGATGCGTGAATCTGAGTTTCGTAATTTCACATCGAAAACACACATGCTCGACGCCGCGCATCGTTCCGTAAACTCAGACTGGCCTTTCCTTAACTATTTGGTCTGAGCCTGCTGGTGTCGAACGGATTGGTATCTATATATACTGTAAAGTACATGATAGATCTAGCCGTGTGCAGGGGCGTTTACATCACTTAACTGTACTTCAAACTGATAGCAAAAATTGATTTATTTAATGGTACCTGCACAAGTTAGCATAGGGGTAGGACTGGCATGTCACTCCAGGTGAAATCTTGAAGGATGATAGATTGTGCAGATCCGATCGTGCTCTGTGAGAATCGATGTTATGCGAAACATTTTGCGAATAGCTGACTCTCCAGCACTGTTTGGGGTTCCGCAAAACTTTACCAGGTGGACCAGTGCGTTTGTGTAAATCGAGTAGTTGCGAGTGTGATGCACACGTAAGTATGTGGGACGACTACAGCAAGACTACGACCACGTTGACGACGATCACATGACGGCAACGGCACGATTTCTACTGCGGCTGTTGGATGCAAATTTATACATGGCGATTGTTGGGTTTTGCATAGGTACTGAACGGTCGTTAGCGAGACAAATATAGATTGTGACGTGATCGGCGACTAAGTGTTATACAATCGTACGTACTTACAAAAGAAAAAGAAGAAACGCGTGCCTCGGTTCTCTTTCCTTTCGTATGTTTATGTCACGTGGAATACGTTAAAACGACGATGGCATTTACACTCAGGTGGAGAAACGGCAAAACCTGATCAACCTGGGCTTATCACGAAGGCGATGCAACGTCGCATAGTTTCAGTCTATCGTTGGCTGCTACGAAAAAAGTACTGAAGAATGTGTGCCGATCCCGGAGACAGTGCCGCCTAACTGAGCGTCCAAAGCGTGAGCTGTCGCGAGGAAAGAAAACGAGAAAGTGGCACGAGACGAACACGCCAAACGCCTCAAAGAGCTATACAGTTGGCTTTGACATGATATGAGTATGCGTGCGATCGTGGCTTAGTCTGGGACAAGTGCCCTGGGTTTTGGCATGGGGAATGGGACGTCGCACCAAGGATGTTTTAGAACATTAAATGGCAAGAAACACCGACAACATAATTAGGAGTGCCCCTGCAGTACTACTCTGACAACGAGCCTTACTGGAAAAAGCAAACCGAGGTGTTACGTGAGAACGCACAAAAGTGGAAAGGCTGGGATAAGTCGATTTGCGCACGAGCCACGATGTGCAACTTATTTCTCGTAAGCAAGCTATGGTATGTAATGCCAGTTTTCCATTGCAGCAGGTTAAATGTACAAAAAATGCACAGAGTGTTCGCGGTCTTTATTTGGAGCTCTCTATGAGAAAAAATTACCGACGATTACGTTACTTCCTAATGCGAAATTTGAGCGCAGCAAATAAGCTGTTTCACCTTTTCGAGAGATTGAGGCAAAGAAATCGAGCAACACATGTATGCGCTATCACAGAATTTTTTTTTTATTTTTCACACGTATTCCTTTAACAAAGACTCCACTAGGTAAGCTTCTGCTTCGGCGGCACGCACCTCTGGATTCTGACGGCGACGGCGCTGGGCCTCTGCTCTGGCAGCTCGTTTAGCAGTAGCAGCAGCAGCAGCAGACGGAGGACTTCCATCGGTCGTCTCACTCATGGCTCAGAAAGAACTGGCAGATAATTTCGCAGTGGCGAACGGCAGTGGCAATTTCGGCTCGGGCGGTGCACATATACAGATCCGCCGCCACCGATCTGGCTCTCTGATTGCCACCGCACAGGGCGAACGGCAGCGGCAATTTCGGCTCGGGCGGTGCACATATACAGATCCGCCGCCACCGATCTGGCTCTCTGATTGCCACCGCACAGGGGTTGCATTGGAGGAGGAGCGAAGAAAGGAATTAAGTTCGAGCCGGCGCTTTGACAACCGGAGACTCGCAGGAAGAGGGGGGAGGGGGGCGGCGTGTACACCCAGCGGCAAACGATGGGGGCAGAAGCGCGCGCAGCAAGCGGACAACACGATAAAGGGAGGAGGGAAGAGATAGCAGCGACTGACTGATGCCGCTGACGCCGATAGTGAGTCAACCCCAGCTGCGGAGTTGGTTTCAGGGACAACGCCGCCGATGCCGACACAAACAATATGATACCCTCGCTTCCGCAGCGCTAAGAACCAGGTCTAGCCGTGGGAAGGTGGTCACGTATTCGTCGACGTGCCGGGGCCTACGTGAAATAACGGGCGCGTCGGCAACTGAAGAGCACCCTATCCGCCACACAAGAACAGGGGGGGGGGACCCTTTCCTCCTCTTTCTGCATGGCGGCGACGGTGTTCTATGCAGTCACGTTATCTTGACTCTCTAGCGGCGTCAGCGGCATCCAGCGGTATCAGTCGGTCGCTGCTAGCGCTGGGGGGATGAAAGGGGGGCGGAGCTGGTTACGAGGCCGACGACAACGCCGACGACGACGCGAAACCCAGGAACGGACGCCAAAGAGCTGCGCTCTAAAAACGAACCGAACAAATCTGTTTAAAAGAGGGAGTGATGGTGGGACTTGTTTAGTGCATCTGTATGTGAGACAACTCGTCAGTCGATTTGTTTTTCTCAGAGATGTAGATGATACCTTTCTCAGAACTATGATTCAACTGAGGATGGGTAAAGTGCTACCGGAGTTTGTTATGTCTTCGGTGTGTCAGCAAGGAACAGTACGGGGATACCTAAATGAAGTGGTGTCATCTTTCCGCTTCTTATCGGTGCGTTTTCAATATTTAACTAATGTGTCACGTAAAAAACTGTACAAAGACCTTGTGGATGTGTTATTTCCTGGGTCATTATACAGTGAATTATACTGTGCAGGCAAAGGAAAATATGTTTTGTAACGCGTTAAAAAATGCTCCTTGCGCCAGGGGTTAAAACCTTTTTGTTTGAGCTGCACAGAGGAACCTTACCCGTTAAAACATGGTTAGAAGAAAAGGGTTCAATTGTTCCGTGGGGTACTCATTGTTTGTTATGCAAAAAAACAAACAGGGACAATTGAGCATGTGTTTTTAGATTGCTCGGGTGGAGTGTTTTTCTGGGACATCTTAAAGAGAACCTTGAAAAAACTGTTCCCATTAAGTCCGCATAGAATCCGCTATCTCACGGTCGAAAACGACGATGGTGTGCCTTTTGATCTGGTTATGCTCCTGGGCCTGCACAGTATATGGCGAACCCGGACTGCTGTATACAATGCGGGTATCGACGCTAGACCAGTTCGCAAATATTTTTGCGAATCTGTGTCTCATTTTGTCGAAGTGCAGAAGGTGCAGACGTATGTACCAGAGTGGGTTCCAAGATTAGAAATTATGTTGCACATGCCGAAATACTAATGTCTTGCAGTCAGCAAACAGCTGACGGTTCTCGGTACTAGGATCTTATTATTCTGTTCTTCTGAGCTCGTAAACTCTTTGTCAAGCGAGGCAATAAAGAAAAAAATTACCGACGATTACGTTACTTCCTAATGCGAAATTTGAGCGCAGCAAATAAGCTGTTTCACCTTTTCGATAGATTGAGGCAAAGAAATCGAGCAACACATGTATGCGCTATCACAGAATTTTTTTTTATATTTCCCGTACTCCTGGATCATCTCGACGGCGGCGACGGTAAGCTTCTGCTTCGGCGGCACGCACCTCTGGATTCTGACGGCGACGGCGCTGGGCCTCTGCTCTGGCAGCTCGTTTAGCAGCAGCAGCAGCAGCAGCAGACGGAGGACTTCCATCGGTCGTCTCGCTCATGGCTCAGAAAGAACTGGCAGATAATTTCGCAGTGGCGAACGGCAGCGGCAATTTCGGCTCGGGCGGTGCACATATACAGATCCGCCGCCACCGATCTGGCTCTCTGATTGCCACCGCACAGGGCGAACGGCAGCGGCAATTTCGGCCCGGGCGGTGCACATATACAGATCCGCCGCCACCGATCTGGCTCTCTGATTGCCACCGCACAGGGGTTGCATTGGAGGAGGAGCGAAGAAAGGAATTTAGTTCGAGCCGGCGCTTTGACAACCGGAGACTCGCAGGAAGAGGGGGGAGGGGGGCGGCGTGTACACCCAGCGGCAAACGATGGGGGCAGAAGCGCGCGCAGCAAGCGGACAACACGATAAAGGGAGGAGGGAAGAGATAGCAGCGACTGACTGATGCCGCTGACGCCGATAGTGAGTCAATCCCAGCTGCGGAGTTGGTTTCAGGGACAACGCCGCCGATGTCGACACGTTATCTTGACTCTCTAGCGGCGTCAGCGGCATCCAGCGGTATCAGTCGGTCGCTGCTAGCGCTGGAGGGATGAAAGGGGGGCGGAGCTGGTTACGAGGCCGACGACGACGCGAAACCCAGGAACGGACGCCAAAGAGCTGCGCTCTAAAACAAAAGCGATGGTGGATTAGTGGTTAGAGTATTGGACTGCTTTGTTCGACGGCAGTGGTTCAATTCCACTGTCTGTCATACTTTTTTTTATCAGAGAAGTCCGAAGTATGACGAGACAAGGCAGATCGACCTACCTACCACGCTACAGTAACGTGCCTGGAATGAGCCAAACAATGTTTCACATTAAAATTATACAGATCTGACGCACAAGTTGGGATCTGTGAAGCGAAACTTTCGTGAAGCAGTTAATTAAATGCTCTGAAAGTAAATGCGGCGTGCACAACTGTCTTTATTTTCATAGTTTTGAACGTGTAATCTCATACAATATTAATGTTCGTGCGCCGCGCATGTCAACAATTTTTTGCCATGCAATGTTTATCTTTATGAACTACACCGTTCACGAGGTATGCCGAAATGCTGACAGCATGCAATTCATGAGAATCCACACTGTCACGCGTTGATGGAGTGATATCACGAGAACAAAGGCGGTGTTTGATATTTTTCGATGAAAGAGTGACGAGGAGAGATGCGTGGGGAGAGATGTACGACTGGAAAGACCGTGGTAAGATTGAATATTATTCGACTGTCTTATTTAACCGCTTTAGCCAAATGGAAACTGGTGCTTCTGCTATTGCACCAGCTTCCTCTCGCGCGCACGTTCTGCGTGACGTGGCATATGCGGCAGTCTCCTGTAAGAGCTACTTGGTGCTAATTGGCACGAGAGAAGTATGATTGCGGTGGGGTCCTAATGTTTATGCTATAAAGAAAAAAGTTTTGGCCTAATAGTTAGATCATCGGGCTGTTGTGCTGGAAGTGGTTCATTCCCATATTCGGGCACGTGTTTTATTATGTAGTTGGTAGCCACGACGATCCACTTATTTCCGAATGTTGACGTCAGAGAGGGTTCCAATAGGTTCATTCCCATTTGTTCGAACGGTGGGCAAGGAGGTTCGATAGGCTATGGCAATCCCGCTGGCTTTGTAGGTGGCGTCTTGCGTAGCTGACAGTCTCAGCGTCTCTTGGCATGCTGGGTGACGTGGCGGTCAGGCGCAGTCAGTATATATTATACTCGTCTGGCGTCCTCGCGAACGTTCGGGAGAATTAGAGACGGCTTGCCGTTGGATCATTATACAGGGCGTGCAGAACCTCTGGCCGCATGACTGAGGCATAACGAGAAGGTTGTTGGTGCGGACTGGTGAGAAGCTTTTCTTTACGAAGAGGCAGTTTTGTAGCGAAAACGAATATAATCCATGCGACTGTAGGGTCAAGGTCGGCTTTGCCTTCGAAGGCTTCGTAAAGTTTCGGATAGACTCGTTGCTGTTCGCCGAAGTCGTCTACCGGTCGAGTGCCCCGGCAATGTATACGTGACCAATCGTACATTCCAGCGTTATCTCTAGTGCTCGCGTACGTCCCAAAATGTATGTACACCCCTATTGGCGTCGCGCACGCAATCTGCAGGGGGCCCTATAACCTAGCACTATTCCAATATGTTTTTCTTCCAATTTCCTGACGTCAAATTTCCATAACCGCCGACGCAAGCATCGGGCGGTGACTCGCAGGGTTGCCTCAACAGCCCAATCAAACGCTCTCTTAGTTTATAGGAGGTCACTTTTCTTTGCTTTCAATATGAATAGCATTACCTGCATTGGGTGGTTTTTCGTTTCTCCACGTGAGCGTGTTCCTCGCCAGGAGGCGAGGAGCACGCTCACGTGGAGAGGGTTTCGCTGGGGCCGAGCCACCGCACTGGAAATAGATAATCGGATGAAGAGGGTGGTGGCGGCGCTTGCGATTGGTCCGCTTTCCCTTACTTAGCTTGCAGTGGCTGGCCGAAAATCGCGGCGGCGTGCAACGGAACGTTAAAGGGCCCCTCACCAGGCCCCATATAAAATTTTGGTTATACGCTGGAAGTTGTTACGGGTCCTCTGGGGAGCGTTCTGCCGCAAAAAAATTTTCAAATCGGCTCATTAAAGGGACACTAAAGGTTACTATTAGGTCAACGTGGACTGTTGAAATACCATCCCAGAAACCTCGAAACGCTTGTTTCGTGCCAAGGAGAGACTTATTTTAAGAGAAAATGCGTTCTGAAGCGTCCGCGTACCTCTAGCGCAGTTCAAATCGCCCGCCCTCCGATCGAGGAGAACTGACATCATGGTCTCATAGTGACGTTGCGCCATCGGTGAGTAGAACGGCGTCCGCAGACGGCGCTACGGCTTTTCTGCGCAAAACGCGAACGCGCGGCCAGAAACAGAGCCAAGACAGAGCCGACAGCAGAGCGAAAGCGGGAGTACGGTGGCTAGCGGAAGGAGAAACGAATTACGTCCCACGTTACGTCCCACGGCACACGGAGAGTCCGTTTTCGTTAAACTATAGGCTGCAGCGAGCTCGCAGCGTGGTCGGCGTGGTCTATGAGAAGCGACGAGCCTTTTCGCACTCGCAACAGGGCATAAAAATGTGCGAATCGACGCAAAACTCGGCCTAGAAACGTGCTTCGCCACAGCCAGGGCTCAATACGACCCAAGCTGGCACGACCCAGATGTCGTTTCCCGCACCGCCACCAGGCGCCGCTACTATACCTCACACTCCAGCGCAAGACGCCCATAAGCTGGTACTTCATTCTATGACGCTAACTTCGACGCTCGTCGCAATGGACCCTGACACCGACAGATTGGCTCGCGATGGTGGGCTCAACTTCAGCGATTTGAGCACCGACGAGCGCGACCTGCTTCTGAGGGCTCGCACTGCCGGCGTCGTTGCGTACTACGACGGCGGCCTCGACACCGGCTCTCCGGAGCGGGAAAGCAACGAGGGCTTCCCACGACATCACATGGACGTGGCATTCTCGCTGCTTGTTCCAAATGAAAGTTTCGCGAGCAGAACCCTCACAGCACGACGCGATAACGAAACTACTGAAACTCCAAAGCGTGCGCGGCGCAGAGTCGAGCGAAAACGAAACCTTTCGAACACCCATATTACTGAAGGGTAACGTCAAAATGTTATTTTTTCCTAGAATCGAATAGACGTAGACAAGTAGCATTTTTTCCGGCTTATAATCGAATGAAATGATATTTTTAATACGAGTAGTTGAGTATTAGTAACACAAATTATGAGGAGACCTTTCGTCATCGGGCTAGTACCGGAATGTCGCTGGAGGGTCTCAAATCGTGTCATGCATTTACCTCAATTTCTCGGTTACTAAAGCTCTGTTCGCGATTACATTGACGCCTTAGACGTTCTAGAACATTGCTCTACCACTTTAACTTGAGTTTCTGGTAACCTTTAGTGTCCCTTTAATAGCCGAGATAGAAATGTTTCAGTGCCGCGAACCCATGGATCCAGGGGGCAAGCTCCACTGCATCTCCAGACTCTCTCTCCACTCGACCCGTCTAACATCCGCAAGCGAAACCTTCCCTGCGTTCTCCCACGCCGAACCTCGAGGATCGCGTGACACATACGTCACGGGCCCCACCTTCACTTTCTTTTTCCTCGCTTTCTTTTTCTCTCGGCGATGCGCATTTCCGCTGGCGGCGCTGCGCGCGAGCTGTCACCGTTTCGCGCAGCGCACGATTTTGCGCGCTGTACGCATGGACACATGACTTGTGGTATAATTCAGTGATACACGAATACTGAGGCAGAACAAGCGGATCGCAGGGCATGATCACGCGCTGGAACACGGTAGAAAATGGCATAGTTTCGGTACCGGCGCACGTGACTACACGACGTGGGAACAAGCAGACGAAACGAAAGTACATCTCTCTTCCTTGGGTGCGAAGTAAAACGAAACAAAACAAAACAAAAAACACATGGGAATTGCATTTGTGTGTTTTATTATTTCTCTAAACTTCAATTCGTCTATTCAAGCAACAGCTCACAAATAACAGATGTTGCCTAGAATAATTCTCGAAGTCACGTGTCACGATGATTGGCGTCACAATGCGAACCCGAGTACGTAGGCGCAAGTACACGCGTACGTCATCATCCGGCTTGGAGCGCGGTGGCCGCGGGAATAAGGGAAAACGGCGTTCGGATTGAAATTCCACATCTTTGTGCGGCGCTGCGATGTAATACTTTGCGGACACGATTGTTATCACGCAATGTATGCTCTGCGCTTGTCAGCTCAAAATGACCAGACCTGGTGAGGGGCCCTTTAAGAATGCCGCTAAAACGAATCCTCAGCAAGGAATAATTGGCAGAGCGAGGTCGTAAACGTGCCGAAAGTACTCGAAAACGTTACACGGCCACACAGAAAGTTTTATTATACGCAAATAAACCCATGCTCTCCGGCAGGTGCGAGTAGCATGTGCCTGAGCGATCGGCAGCAGCCATCTTTTATTCCTTTCGGAACGGGGCAAACTGCGGCTATTAAGAATAAAATTCAGTTTTGTTCGGCATAATATTGCATCTTTAACGCGGTCACGTCACTTTGACGCGGTGAGTTTTCGTGGTTTTGTGACGTCGCGTGAGCGGCAGGTGAAGTGGGTGCAGCCCGAAAACTTTTGACCAATAGCCGAAGGCTAACGGCGAAAATGCGTCGAATGAGAAATAACTCTTTTTTATTTTGTTTGGTCAAATCATGCATAATCAGTGTGTACACGTCATATCAGATGAGGAGCTATCGCGGTTTTTGTGACGTCGCGTGACAGACAGGCGAAGTGGGGGTGGTCCAAAAAAGTTTTTGCCCAATCGCGAAGGGCTAATTGCAGAATTGGAATAGAAAAGTTTGGAATAGCTTTACGTTATTGCGCTCACTGCAGTGATTAGACTTGCCCAGACAATGGCCGATCGTCCAGTCCTCGCAATGCGATAGATACTGTTTGTCTTTCTGACTGAAATCTATCAGAATGGCACTATAAATGTTAGATTGAAGGCCGTCCCCATCGATTGCTGGCCCACAAAGCTGTGAAGACTTCTGTCTTTCTTGAGGGCGACTGGCCTATGAGAACGCTTTGACTTGCCCAGGCCCTCCGCGTGCGTGCGCGAGCCCCTCACCGCATCTTTCATCCCCCCCCCTCTCTCTCTCTATCTCACGCATTGCCACGGGGCAGAATTAGTGAAACATAGGTGTACTTACAAGTATATACAGGTTACAGCAACGCTACATGCACAAGATGGCTGCCCGAACCAGCCGCACGCCCTTCTCGACAAATCGTCCTCTTTCTTTATAGTCATACTATGACTATGCCCCACTGCACCGTAACATCGCCCCGTCAGAAAGTCGCCGTCTTGGTGCTAGTGTTAATAAGGGCGAGGTCGCGGTGAAGTAGGGTTTCAGTTTAGAAACGTGGACGACATGGGCAGACGATGAACGATAGTCCAGCTGGGATACTTCGTAGTTTACATCGCCAAGTTGACGCAAGATCTTACAAGGCCCTATGTAGCGCGGGAGAAGAAGAAGAAGAAGAAGTATTTTAATGATTGGAAAATGTAGAGAGGTCGGCCGGATAATGGAGCATCTGGCCTGCTACTCTACGTAAGGGAAGGGGAAGAGGGGAAGAAAAAGGGTCACAATGGGGGATGATAATGGGAGGAACGAGGTGAATGACACATTACACAACTGGTATCACAGGCGTGAGTCCAGGCCCGTGTCACCTAGGAAACGTGAAAGTGCACGCATTGTCTCTGTCGTCTGCCAACTCTGTGGCCACGCGCCTAGCAAGAGGTCCTCCGACAGTGGTCCATTGTGTAAATGTCTCAATGTATCTGCTAATGTCAGTCTTTCTCGCGCATACTGAGGGCACACCACAAGCACATGTTCTATAGTCTCTACAGCGCCACACACTGAACAGTCCGGGGAGTCTGTCCGTCCAATAATGTGCAAATATTTGCGCGTGAAGGCGACGCCTAAGCGCAGTCTGTGTATCAGGCATGTATGAGGGCGTGGAAGACCACGCAGAATGGGAAATTTCATATCGGGATCCAGGCTTTTAAGGCGGACGTGACGAGCGTCTGGCTGGGCCCAGTATCTTCTCGTCGCACTCCTTATTAATTCCGACAGGAGGCATGTGATGTCCGGTCTGGAGAATGGCACGACAGTTCGCAGACCATTGCTGAGGGCGCGCCTTGCTGCAGCATCGGCCATCTCATTACCGTTGAGCCCACAGTGTCCCGGGATCCATTGGAACACTATGCGGTGGTGTTTTTCTTGAGCGTATGAAAGTAGCTCGGTGATCTGCAAGGCCAGAACCTGATATGCGGTGTGGCGCAGGAAGCATCCCAAAATTTGCAGCGCGGGTTTTGAGTCCGTGAAAATGCACCACTCTTGAGGTCTTTCCCCGCAAATATGGCGAATCGCTTCCCGAATAGCCACAAGCTCTGCAGCGGTTGATGTTGAATTATGGTCGAGTATGAAAGCTCGAGTCATCTGTTGGGCTGGTATCACCACAGCTGCTGTCGATGCCTTAGATGACGCGGAGCCGTCTGTGTAAACATGAACACATGTCTGGTATTCTGACCAGATGTACGCGAGAGCAAGTTGTTGTAGTCCACTGACGGGAATCAATGATTTCTTTAGTATGCCGGGGATATGTACGCATACGGAAGGTTGAGCCATCACCCATGGTGGTTTGACGGGGTGATATGGAAGGGCATAGCCTGATGTTATGTGGGGTAGATGGCAGCGGAGTGCACTTGTGAAACTGCTGTCCGGTCGCTCATGTAGAACCGACATCAATGGATGGCAATGGTGTCGTGTCAGTAAGCGTAAATACACACGAAGTGGTTCGTGGGACAGGTATATCGGTAATGGGCATACGTGGGCTTCCTCAATTGTGCCTTTGTTGGAGGCACGCCGTGGCAACCCGAGGCATATTTTGAGTGCCTGCGCTTGGACGCTCTCTAATGTCCGTAAGCAGGAAATGCTCAAGTTTGAGAGTATCGGAAGGCTGTATCGAATGTAGCCTACGAAAAGAGACTGATAAAGTCTTAGTAATGAGCCTTCCGTGGGGCCCCATTTCATGCCTGTTGCGAAGCGAAGAACATGGCAAAACAGATTAAGTTTTTGCTTCAACATATTAGCATGCCTCGTCCATGACAAACCGCGGTCGATGATAATGCCCAAGAATCTGTGGTGAGAGACATAAGGTATTATGACACCGTTAATGGAGATCGGGTAGCGGCAGACGGATTTGCGCGTGAATGCAACCACAGCACATTTTTCGGCAGCTAAGCGCAAACCCTGACGCCGTATGTATCGTGAAGTAGATGACACAGCCCGTTGTAATTTCGCACGTAGTTGTGGGCGTGTTGTACCAGAAGCCCAGATGCAGATGTCATCTGCATATGCACTGATGTGGATGTGAGGTGGAAGCTCGCTCACCAGGCCAATCAGTGCCACATTAAATAATGTAGGGCTGAGAACTCCTCCCTGAGGAACTCCACGGCATACCTGATGACGGTTAGTGTCTCCATCAGGCGTGGACATATAAACGAAACGGCCGCTGAGGTAGCTCACAATCCACAGGTAGAGCCGGCCGCCAATACCCAAGTCATCTAGGGCATCGAGAATGGCTTCATGAAGGATGTTGTCGTAGGCTCCTTTGATATCTAAGAAAACGTATTTAGGAATTCCGATGCGGCGGCATGGTGTCTGTCCATAGAGGAACTAGGGACCGAGGGAGAAATGAACGTCTAAGTGGTGAGTGTCATACCTCGTCTTCTGGGCAACCTGGAAGGCAGTGAGCCGTGAGGGGGCAACCTGGCGAGCTGAGTGAGCCCCAGTGAAGTCGCAGGCATACTCAGTTGGAATGTTGGTCGTGGGTGGAAAGAGTATCTCGAAGGGCAAAGTTGGGTGGCGGCCGAACAGCAGATAAATAGGAGAAAAACCAGCGGTCTCGTGACGGGAAGAGCAAATGTTATTTATAAGCAATTATAAGCAGATGTTATTTACGGTAACGTGTCGTCGCAGTCACGTGGTCCGGAGAAACGTACATAGGATAGCACCTCCGTCAACGTCCGGTTGAGCCGTTCAATTAGTCCATTGGTCTGCGGGTGATATGCGGTGGGTAGTTTGTGTACGGCAGAACAGGAACGAAGAAGCTCTTCAACAACGCGGGACAAGAAGGTGCGGCCGTGATCAGCGAGCAGCTGCCTCGGCGCGCCGTGATGTAGAATGACGTCATGCAAAAGGAAATCCGCAACGTCCGCAGCGCAACTTGTTGGCAATGGCCGCGTGAAGACGTTACGCGTCGTATAGTATGTCGCAACAGCGACCCACTTGTTGCCGGTTTTCGACGCTGGAAAAGGCCTATAGGAGATCGACGCCGGCGCGAAAGAGTGGTTCGGCTATAGGGATATTGCGTTATTTTGTACCAATGTACCTGATATATACCCTTTTCGAAGACGGCGCGAAATTAATGCACTTTCACGTCTACTCAGCTAACTATATCGGCCGTTCTTTAACCGAACACTCGATTCTCTTATATTTAATCTCGTAGCTATCACAGATGCGGGACAAGGTTTCACAGACCAATTGCCTATTTCCGCAGCAGTTCGGTTCTCTAGCATGTTCTATCACTATCAGTACAACGCCTATACCTAGCAACGAATCGGGCGCGGCTTCTTTCTTGGCCGCGCCCTTTTCTTTAGAGCCCACTAGATAACCGCGTGCTTGCATTGCCACCGCAAACGCGTCTTTACTCGGTTGGCTTCGCACGTCGTCAGTGACTTGCTGGTTCACTTTGCTCTTATTGTTGGGCCTTTCATGTTGAATCCTTCAAGGCCACTGTTTGGGGCTCACGCGGGCCAGCGCGTCTTTCGTCTTTGCGCTTCAGGGCTTTGCACTTCACCGCAGCGGTCGTCGTTGTTCCGGGGTCTGCCATAAGGGCTCGTTTTATTTTCCTCTGCTCTTTCCCGACCCTTCAAAACTGACACCCTGCTACGTGAAGTGTTTTGCGGATTGGTTTGAAAATGGCAAAGTACTGGTACTTGAGCGAGGCATCCTGCGATACGGCTGCTAAACGAGTCCTGCGTGTTTATTTACGCGACTGAAGGCAGACAAACGCTGCGCTTATCAACCGCCTGCCTGGTCCATCTCTCCTGTCCGGTCAGCTTATCCGGTTCGACCAATGAGGTATGAACCCCGTCGAAAGTTGCGGCGGTGTCTCGGAGCAAGCGACACGGCTCATTAAGTGTCAGGCGGCGCACACGTAGCAGCTGCGCGTCTCGTTCAGTATTTTCCATAGACGAGAAGATTACTCGCAGCGTCCTGCAAGCTGCGCAACGTGACCGTGACTTCTGCTACTTAAAACAGACAACAGACCTATAGCTCAAAAAGTTTTCTTCTGCTGTGCTGCTTTGAGCCCCCAGTCCTCCGTCGACGTGCCCTTGTTACGAAATCGGGGGTCCGAGTAGTGACGAAGACTTCAGGGCTGGTGCTGTGCCGGGTGCCAGGCGAAAGAGAAGTCCGGATGGACGAGAAAATAAGCTTTATTTACAGTGATTTACATGATGAAGATGAGAATAAAAAAGTCATGCGAGAGCGTCGTGCGTCTCACTTAAGTAACAACTTGGTTCCCCAGGACTTTCCCAGTGTTCTCTCACTGCACTCCTCGCCAGCAACGGAGCCAGAGACTTTCCGTTCACCCGCTCACCATTGTCGAGATGCCTGGCCATTAATGTAATGTACATTAATGTAAGGTACATTAACACAGAAAGTTGGACAAGTTGGTGTTGATGCATTAGTTGTGACATAGTTTGCTGCGACAACAATGTAGACGAGTTACAACTAATGATTGAGGACCTTAACACAGAGAGTGTAAGAGTGGGTGGGATTGAAGATTAATATGCGGAAGACAAAGATAATGATGTATAGCCGGGCAAGGGAACAAGAGTTCAGGATCGCCAGTCAGCCTCTTGAGTCTGTGAAGGAGTACGTTTACCTAGGTCAGTTAATCAAAGGGAACCCTGATCATGAGAAGGAAATTCATAGAAGAATAAAAATGGTTTGGATCGCATACGGCAGACATGATCAGCTCCTGACTGGAAGCTTACCATTATCATTGAAAAGGAAGGTGTACAATCAGTGTACTTTACCAGTGCTGACATATGGGGCAGAGATTTGGAGGCTGACAAGGAAGCTTGAGAACAAGTTAAGGACCGCGCAAAGAGCGATGGAACGAAGATTGCTAAGCATAACGTTAAGAGACAGAAAGAGAGCGGTTTGGATCAGAGAGCAAACGGGTATAGACGATATACTAATTGACATCAAGAGAAAAAAATGGAGCTGGGCAGGTCATGTAATGCGCCGGTTAGATAACCGTCGGACAATTAGAGTTACAGAATGGGTACCAAGAGAAGCGAAACGCAGTCGAGGACGGCAGAAGACTAGGTGGAGCGATGAAATTAGGAAATTCGCGGGCGCTAGTTGGAATCTGTTGGCGCAGGACAGGGATAATTGGAGATCGCAGGGAGAGGCCTTCGTCCTGCAGTGGACATAAAACAGGCTGCTGCTGCTGATGATGATGACTGTAACTCATCATCATCAGCAGCAGCATGGGGACGCACGTCCCCAGAAGTGACGGCTGGTCAGCTTTGATTTCTGAAGGGTGCACATCCTTCAGAAATCACATTGATTGTGGCGCTTGCATATTTGCCAGCTCTAAGCCGTCGTAGAGGTGCTGAGGCGAGAATGTTATTCAAAACAGCAGGCTCGCCGAAGAAGCATTTTTGTTCAGAGGGGGGTGCCAAGCATTGGGGGTGCCATTGGGGGTGCCAATCAGTGTGTCGAACCGGAACTTTTTTCACCAAAACGGTTCAAACCGGTTTGAACCAGTTAATGTTCACTTGCATAACAAAATAATAACTACAGGAAAACTGCATAAATAATTTTTTTAACGAAACTTCGACGCTGCTGTCAATCTGTACGGAAAGATTACGCGTGTTGTTCTTCAGGCCGCACGGAGCTAAAAAAATAATTATGCAGCTCCAGCATCATTGCTGGAATCTATGTGAAGCGAAACTTTAGTGAGGCAGAGAGAAGGGGAGGAAAAATTATCTAGGAAAGCTTGCTACTATGCTCAAAAGGAAGGAAAATACCGCAATGAGGGTGAGGACAGACGGCAGGATGGGATTATGTACACGTTGTTAAGAACGGCCCGCTGAGATGCAAGTTTTGCCAGCCAGTTGCGACAGCGACGTCAACTTTTCCTTGAACGCCACCGCAACAATCTAGCCACACGGCGTCACTAAGTCTACTGTGTCCACAGGACAATGCGCCACGTCCGCCACTCTGCGTCGCGGGATTGCCGAGATGAGTTCGACGAACCAGGCTTTGTGACGGAACCCGCCACCGCCGAACCGGTCTGCTGCGAACAAGAGAGTGTCCGAGGGAACGTAGTTGGAGGCCCCTTCCCACGCGCCTTTCAAGACGCAAGACAATGGAGAACTGGCGGCTGCGCTGCGGGGGTCAGCTCGGGGAATAAGATGCGCCTTTCCTGACGTAAGCCCCGAGTTCTGCGAAGACCGTCTGATGCAACACCCTCTAGAGAACTTAAGGCCTTCTGGCTGACCCTCTCCCCTTGAGCTACGTCACACAGAAGAGGCCAACATAGAAGTTCCGTGCAGCGCGCTGCGAAGCTACTAGCGGCGTACCTGTGTTGAAAATGAAGCGCGGAAGATATACTATAGTTAACCCCGGCTATTCGGAGAAGATCGAGGCGACGACGGCGGCGACAACAATTCGATTAGTTCCAGGAGCCGTGCCGCTCCTCGAATAGCTTCGCGGTTAAACAAGTCTCGGCATGCTCGGCCATGCTGTCACATGCTTCCGAATGCACATTTTTTTCTGTACGTGACCAGTGCATGCAGTCTCAACACTTGTGCTGTGCTTGCGATTGTGTGCACCGCGAGTCTTCATTGCCCCGGAATGTGGAGTGCCATGCCAAGATATGCCTAATAAGTGCTACGTGCCCAATTGCCGGAGCAATTACAAATCGGGGGAGAAAAATCACGTCTTCAAGTTTCCGCAATCAAGTTTCCGCAAGATGAAGAAGCCCAGAGTGCCTGGATTAGGGCGATACCACGTGCAGGTTTCATTGTATCACCGCACTCCAAGGTAAGATGTTCAGCACTTCTAAATAGTTACTTTTGAAAAATACGGGAAGGTTAATTGCTCATTTAGAGAAAGTTCCTTTAAATCAGTAATGTTAGAATAAAATTTAGAACTTTTAACTTCCTTCTAGGTTTCTGAACTTCACTTCATTGAGGCCGACATCGTGCGGGAGTTCTCTCACCTCGACGACCTTACAAGGTACACCTTCACTGCACCACTCTCACGCCTGCGTCTTCGCCCAGGTGCAGTCCCATCAAAGTTTCCTCAATGTCCACCTTATCTTTCGAAGCCAAGCACCTCGAGGGAGGATTCTGATTCCAAGCGCATGCGTCTTGAAGCTGCTTCTTTGAAGAAAGTGTGTGAAGCGTCTGCTGAAGCATTCCGCAAGGAGAAGGAAGCGGATAAGATTCTAAACCTAGAAGACCTGGTGCAATTTATAACAAGCAAAAGGTCTACGTTCAGGAAGAGGAATTTACTAATCTGCCAAACCAACGTCGTTTAGTCACTGACCTCACGCTTGAACTGCATGCTCGTCAGTGATGATTCCTCAGAGTTCGACGCGTGCGAGGATGGACACAAACGTCAATTTGTGTTAAGGCACCTTTTGCGGTGTAGCACAAATATTTTATTGAAGAACTACTGCTGCAAGATGAATGATAAAATATTGGATGCCAATGCTAAGGCAAGGAAGAGAAAAGCTGAAACTCTGCGCAATAAGGCAGCTGTTTCCTTGTAAATAGCTGCACGAATGTTTTATATACCGTTTCTATACTTATTTGAGTTGTTGTAAATTAGCGCACTGTGGTAATTAGTGCGTCGACAGCGAAATTATTCATTTAAGCATAATCTAGATTGCAATAAGTATATGTGTCCCCAATAAAAATGTTCATACGCAATTGTGAAGCTAATAGAGTGCGTTACATTCATCATTGCCGCGCCATAATAACCATAGGTACAAAAATACGGAAGGAAAAGTTTTCATGGATTCAATTTATTTGAAGTAATAGGTATGAAGTGTGGCGTATAATAAATAATAATAATTATTATAATGCACAAACAACGTACATACAAAGACGACAAAGCGCGACGCTATAAAAAGCTGCTGAAATCAATACCTGCACATGTTTTACAAAGCTGTTTTGTATCTGTGCCTCTAAATAAATGCTTTGTAAGGTGCCTGCTGCTCATTCCGCAGTTTAGACTGAACAAAAAGTGTGGAGTGGTCAATAAAAGCATACGGCTGCTAGGTGAACCAAGCCGCGATCCCTTCATTCAACCCGTATCCCCGAGCGTGCCGATGGCCTCTTCTCCGTGACGTCACTCGCCTAGCATTCAGGCCTTCTTGTCTAGGAGGTGTTGGTCTGATGTCGGTGGGGACCGTGAACCTGTGCGGAAGTGTGTGTGTGTGTAAGCCCTCCCCCAGAGAGGCGGCTCGTCTACGGTGCCTGGTCGAACGTTTCCCTCACTTTGGGATCGAGGGAGGGCCGAGTGTTTATAAACCGCTGTTGTGCGGCTGCTCAGTATAGTTTCTCTCGCAGTCATGCTAGACTGATGAACTGCAACGTCCTTATGTAGATAATGTAAATAAACCCATATTCCTCGTTCTCGATGAGAAGCAGTCCTTCCCTTCAACAACATCCTCAGCGTGGATAAGTTGGACGACGGCATGGGCCAGCTACAACCTAATTAATGCCCGACTCCAATCTTGATAACTGGTTACGAACGGTGGGATTGAGCCTCCCAGTCCTCACAACGTTCGTCTTCGAAAAGCCTGCTCACAGCCTTGAATTAGGGCGTGTGTTAACTTTAAAAAATCCGCCTCCATTCCACCCTGGAGAAAGTGGATATACAGCAAAGCTGTTGCTGACATTAAACAAGCACAAACGACGTTAGACGACGTTAGTCAAGCACCACCTCCAAGCGATGTACGTCACGCGCGCACACACGTGTGCGGAAGTGCAGTAGACAGGCTCATTCTTCTAGACCCTCCGCCAAGCGCAAGTGCCTTATTGAACTAATTGAACTTTATTGCGATAGCAATTATATGGAGACTGCAGGCGCATTTTTGTAGTCGCCATCGCTGTGACGTTCCGTAGGACGTCCAAGAATGATAACACCATCACCGCGTGCCTTGTGTGTGAGTGAAAGCGCGCGAGGGTAAGCCGACGATCAAGGCGTTGTATTTCGGCAGCAACTGCGTGTAACTCGGCTACGCGCGGGGGGCCGGGCATGAAATAGATGGTAGCTGGCCCATGCCGTCGTCCGGCTCATCCCCGCTAAGAACGTTGTTGAAGAGAGGGACTTGTTCTCATCGAGAACGAGGAATATAGGATTTATTTACAATATCCACATGAAGAGTGGAGAACGTTCCAGTTCATCAGTCTAGCATTACTGAAAGAGAATGCACACTGAAGAGCCGTAAAACGGCTGCGTAAAAACACTCTGTCTTCCCTAGATTCCTAGGTGAGGAAAAACGGCCGTTCAACCTTCGACCAATGGGAGCGTCCAAAGTCATCGTAGCCGACCCGCCTTTGAGGGGGAGGGTTTACACACTCACTTCCGCACAGGTTTCACTGAACACACCGAGGTGAGAGGGTTCTCGCAGACAGTGGTCTTGCCCCGAGCAGGCGCCTCTTGATCCCAGAGCTGACCTCGCAGTCAGTGCCCGCCGCGTCTGTCCATTGACTGTGATGACTTCTGGGGCCCATGGAAAGCACAGCAAAACATCCCCTTCAAGGAATTCCCCCGCTCCAAGCAAACCGTGAAGGCGACGGCGAGTCAACTAACAATACTCGGTCCGCCGAGCGTTGCTAGCCTCGCTGGCGCTGCTGGGCTGTCCGAGGAGGCGCATTGTAGGCTTCCCAAAACGACTTGTCGCAACGGGCCGAGAGGGTTCCAAGGTCGCTTCTCGGAAGGATGCCACCGCCGCAGCTGCAGCGGCTGGGAAAATTTTGCAGGTCGGTACCTCTGCAGGCTGATCGTAACAGCGGGCTCTATATTGAAAGCGACCTGCTTTGAGGGCACAGCCTAGGTGGGCCGACGGCTCGCAGCTTTGCGTGCATTTTGTTCTCGCCGCTCAGTTTGCGTTGAAGCGATAGACAGCACGAAAGCCACTTCGCTCGCTGCTGCTGCCGCGCTTCCTGACGCCAGCGTTTTGAAAGCGAATGTCCGCGGTCATCGAGTGTGATGTGTTCATGTTTTCCTGTGCGTGCTGACACCATGCTTGTTAATTCAGCTAGGAAGCGAATGTTTACAAGGTCATACGGCCGATAAAACTACTATCCTTGCTTCGTACGGCTGCTTATTAATTTGCTATTGCAATCAATGCTTCACCTTTCAGGCGACACTGCGACTTTTTTCAAGGTAAATTGCGTCAGGAGATTCGGAAAGTGCGACTTTCGCATAAGCTGCAGACATGATAGCTGCGCATTCTAATACGAATATACGAGGAAACGTAATTCTGTTACGCGGAAACTTTTCTCCCGCTGCTGTTCGAGGCATGTCTGAGTGACCGCGACCGCTAGGTGGCGGTACTGTTTTTTTTTGGGGGGGGGGGTTGTGAGCACGAGCCCACAAAAGATCCCGACCGACTAGAGGCTAACAACATCGCTGTAAAATCCTAAGAACCCGCCGTGGTTGCTCAGTGGCTATGGTGTTGGGCTGCTGAGCACGAGGTCGCGGGATCGAATCCCGGCCACGGCGGCCGCATTTCGATGGGGGCGAAATGCGAAAACACCCGTGTGCTTAGATTTAGGTGCACGTTAAAGAACCCCAGGTGGTCAAAATTTCCGGAGTCCTCCACTACGGCGTGCCTCATAATCAGAAAGTGGTTTTGGCACGTAAAACCCCAAATATTATTATTATTATATTAAAATCCTAAGAGAGCCTTGATGGCTCGCTTCGTTGTTATTACGTGGGGCCAAGGGGCCAATAATACTTTTTCCCCTAACGGCCTGTTACTAAACAGCGATAACGAAGAGGTAAATGCAGGTCGTTAACAGTTACACTGGGGCCAAGCAACAAGTATGTGCTCCACTGTTTCAGGTGCCTTGCACGCATCATAGTCTGGCGAGTCCACCCGTCGGATGCGATGCAAATATTGTCGCGTTAGCGCAACAACTAGTCTCCCCTCCCCCCCTCCGTGAAACCCGTACTAGCGGTGCTGCTACTGGTAAGTACACTCAAGGATAGTATGTATTTAAAAACAAGGTAACATAGTAGTTTAATCACAAGTGCTGGCAAGGCATGGATGAAAAGATCCATAAAAGGTGGCCGATCTGAACAACAACAACAACAACAAAAAGTTATTTCTTTCTTTTCGATGCTGCTCTAGAACGAAAAAAAAGAAATATTAAGATTTCGGTTCAGTTTCGGTTCGGGCAAAAATAACTAGTTTCTTTCGGGTTCTATACGCTTAATGCCGGCGCGCGCTTGCATCTCGCGATTGCGCAAGCTTTCTTTGCCGCGTGACGTTCTTTCCTACCCCTCGCCTGTTCCTTATCCTGTCCTTCAGCAACTTTGTTCTCGAGAGCTTGGCAACACACGAACTCTACTGCGTATCCCACTCGTTATAGGGCCAACTTTCCTTGGTGCGGTGGCATACCTACCCTAATACATATTACGTGGGAGTGCACTAAGCACCCTCATAGGCCAAATACCAGTAACACAATAGAGCAGTGGGAGGCACAGCTCGCCCGCTCCAACCTGGCAGGACAAAAGTCCTTAATTAGCCAGGTCAGGCAGGCGGCAGAGGCCAGTGGGGCCCTGGACTGAGAGGCTCCGACCACCCCTCCTTCAAATCTTTTCCATTGCAATAAAGTTTCTATCTATCTATCTATCTATCTATCTATCTATCTATCTATCTATCTATCTATCTATCTATCTATCTATCTATCTATCTATCTATCTATCTATCTATCTATCTATCTATCTATCTATCTATCTATCTATCTATCTGCTAGTTCGGCGGCCCTAGCAACAGTGCCGACCCCCGGTTTGTCTTGCACCCAAAATTTAACGTTTTCAGGCAGCTGGCGGAGGAATTGCTCCAGGCTGAAGGACCATACCACTGAATTGCCGCGCGACTGGGCGCTCGAGGTGCTTTGCCAAGTATTCGCGGGCCTGTGTCACGCTCGGAAGAACACATTTATGTAGCACGTATTGAGCAACAGAAAACTGTATAGGGAGTTTTTCATGTTGTTCTACAATTGTTTCATTGACACTTTCCATCTAATCATAATATTTGAGAAGGTGAATAATTAATTAAGACTGATTATTTAATTAGGTGGAATGCAAGAATAATCTGAGTATCTCCAAGCGACAGAAAACAACATTACCTTGCTTCCGTACAGTTACGTGGCATTTCCATATTTTTAAATCTCGGTTCATGATAGTTGGGACACCCTGCATGTATTGTGACGAACTGAACAACAAACTTTTCATTGCATGTCTGTAAGTGCATACTGTCAAATTCGCTCCTTCTCATCTTTCAGTCTCATTTCCCCCGCCCCCAGTGCGCTGTATATATCCAAACCGGCTGAACCTTCTTAATTTTCATGCCTTTCCCTCTCCTCTCTTTCTCTCCCAACACTGCGCTGGATCAGCGTGTGTTTTATAGGTGAAGCTATATCTGTCAAAAGCGATTACTTGAGCCGAAGTGGGATGCCGCCGCCTACTTGGGGCTTTTGCCTTGAAAGCAACTGTAGGCCGAGATGAAGCGTGCGTTATCCTGATCATAAACATAGAAAGATTGGCTTGGGTCATGGCTTCTGCACGAAATGCTCTGTGGACATGCCCTGCGCGGAAACCGAAACCAAAATCGATCTTCCTTGGCTACGCTTAAGCAAAAAGCTCAAAGCGACCAAATGTACCCTTCTTGTTGTTATTATACTCATACTAAATTAGAAAATCGACAAATTGCGTCTATATTCTTTGCTTTAACTTCTCTTTCCTAAATTTTGGCATGCCAACTTTTGTTTTTCTTCGTAATCTGGTCATTCTACTATTACTTTACAGGGTGGACTGCCTTACTGGTTGCTGTCTAGAAATGCCTCAATTAGTCTTCGGACTATGGATCCAGGTAAACGCCGCCATTCGTGTGTCAGGGCAATCGTCTAGGGTAAAATGTGCTGCTCAGTGAATGGTCGTCGATTGCATTCAGGCGTATTGACGGTCACTCTTTGTGATATTCATTACAGAATACACCGAGCCCGTGCAAAGGTACTTCGCTAAGCTACTTCCGCTGATAAAACCACTTCTATACGCCAACGGAGGGCCCATTATAGCTGTACAGGTGAGTATCATATGTACGATAACGTAAACATGCTCTATAAACATTTCCGCCCATTGTCGTAACAACTTGTCGCTCTCCAGTCTAACGCGAGCGGTGCACGATGCATGCGGTCACCGTATGCAGCCACCAGCTGTGTCCATCGCGTTAGAGTCCCTTCAAATGAATAAAGTGGTTCCCTGCTGCGCTTCAATCAACTTTCCTAATGGACGCAGCCCATTTTGTGTTTCGATGCCTTAGCGGTGTTCCACGGTATAATATAACACACATTTTTTTCATATATTCCGCTAAAGCTATAGAGACCTGTGACTCATGCCTGTGCGCCTGTTCGAAATTTATGGCACCGACAATACGAGCTTTACGAACGCCCCTCGTAACAGGCGCGTGCGCCGCAGTTAATATCAGTCACTCGGCGCATATAATAAATCAATAATAGAAAATGAAATGGGTCCACACAAAGTGCTAGCTCAGAGTGTTTCTCTTTCTTTCGGCATTGGCGACTTGTTGCAGATCGAGAACGAGTACGGCAGCTACAAAGCATGTGACTTGGAGTACATGGCCTGGTTGAGAGACCTAGTGCGCCATTACCTGCACTATGACGTCATCCTCTACACCACAGATGGTGCCGGAGATGGTTTCCTCAAGTGCGGCAAAGTCGACGGCGCCTACACAACTGTTGATTTCGGTCCAAGTATGTAAAACTTGAAAACGTAATACGCGGAATTTTCAACTTCTACTAAATCTTCTTTATTGAGCATGGAAAGTACAGACAGTGTCACACTTAAACCGAAATCGCCTTATAAGCGAATTCTTGCTTCTCCTGCAGGAGGCGCTGTAAATTTTCCGGTTGAGGTGCCTTGATCGTGGTGGCTTAGGCAGGCGTTGTGCCCCTTCCGGTGGCAGTTGCCAGCCTGCTCCTCGCTTTCCCTTTCCCGTTAATTCTATATACGGGTTCAAAACTAATAATAATGATGATAATTCCAAAGCATTCGAAGTTTGATCCTTCCATCACGTGTTTGTTAAACTTGATATATGTGTCTTCATTGTTCGAGTTAAGTTCGACGGTGGCTGTACACAGTTGTGGCCGCAGGCCGCCACGACTGCGCAACCGGAGCTCGCTCGTTCTGCTGTCGCGACGCAGTCACTGCCGGCTACGAGGACCCCGAGGGTGATGGAGCTGGACACTCGCGCTTGCTCTCCAGCGCCACGATGATGCAGCCACGAGAAACATAGTGCGCAATCATGCCTGCCTACGTGGCGGGCGTCTACCTGCCATGCGAAGCCGTGCTCGCGACGAGCACCAGCTCTGCACAGCACAGTAGCATCAGTAATAGAACCGTTTTTAAAAATGCTGGAAGTTAAAGCTCCAAATTTTTACAGCGTGATGAGCTCTAGCCGAGTTCTCGCCCAAAAGCAAAACTGAACAGCTCAAGAGCGCGACTGGTACGCCCTTTGCAGACGCCCATGACTGACATGATTTCTTTCGCGCCTCACCATCGGGCGAGCGCGAAGCAGCCGAAATCGCGGCTTCATAAGAACGCTCGCTTGGTGCTCGTCACTCATATGCGTCGTGAAAGGGCGTGCCAATTGAGCTTTTCAGCTGTTCAGTTTAGCTTTTAGAGCGATAGCTCTACTACTACAGGCACAGATACAGAAAACGCCTGGATCCGTAAATCTGACCTTCAAGTTCAGCCAAGGTCAAACTGGGACTTAGCTTGCCACTACCGGCGTCTACTGCGTACGTCGTGCGGGCACCCATATCTTGAAAGCGATCTGCGATGTGGACAATTTGCGCGGTCGCGCTGGCCTCATCTTCAAAGTGATCTGCGATGTGGACAAAGTGTGCCGAGTACTGGTAGCTAGCTTCGTATGCGCTGTGCTTTGGACGCTTAGTTCGCGTTGAAGCGAGACGCAGCATGAAGGTCATTTCACTCGGTGCTGCTGCCGCGCCGAGCAGCGTCTGCATCTTGCCTTGCGATGGAACTGTAGATTCGGTAGTTGCTGACGGCGCCGAGCAGCGCCTGCGTCCTTTCCCAAAGCAAGCAAAACCGTGCTATTGCTCGACAAACTTGGTTTAACCGCTTTCAACCACGGCATTTCTTTTTGTGTGTGAAATTTGCCTGTAATTCATCTTGCTGCAAAAAATAGCAACGTTAGCTTTTTGCATTTCTGGAAACGGCTCTAGACTCCTCGGATGGGGCGCTACAATGGCGTAGCATTTTTTACTTCAAAAGCTAATTAGTCTCATTTGCACCATTACTTGTCTGACATTTATATCGAACGAGAAGGAAGGGGGTTAACCAAGGGGCCCGATTTTTATTAATCATATCATAAGGAGCCTACAATGACACCAATGACGACACCGGGCAAATTACTTGTACTTACTAATTGAAATAAAGAAATTATAAAAAATAATGGAATTGAAAGTGGATGAAAAAACTACTTGCCGCAAGTTTGGAGCGATCCCACGTCTTCGCATTACGCGTGTGATGCTCTAACCAATTGAGCTACCGCGGCGCCGTTTCCCCATCCACTTTCCGGGGTATTTATGCGTTGTTACTAGAACTAGCTCAGGGAGTGTTAGCCAGCGCCACCGCTCACAAACCTTGGCGGCGGATGTGGAACATCCTTTCTGCCGCAGGCGTCACGGGTACGTGATCTTTTTAAGTGAAGGCAGCTGGTCAATAAACCTACACGTGCTACCTGAAGGCATCAATGTCGCCAGATTACTATACAATAGTTGTCGAATTATTACATCGAGTCATTCTCATATATATGACTCTATATATTGTAGAAGTAATCAAGAGGAAATCATTTAATTATTTGAGCTTTTCTATTTTTTAAAGAATTTCCGACGCATTTCGTGAAGCTCCCGGTATCTGTGGATATACCATACATGTGTCTCACGTAACTTGTACCAAAATGTAAATATGCGCAAGTGCCACTAAGCTGGGCGCAACCAAGATAATATTGGTTGACGTTGTTTGGAGCAAGTCAGACTACTTTTTGTATTTCGCCTAACTGCCAGTTAGTTATTAATAATTAAATTCATTAAATAATATATTCCGTGCCAATGTATCCATGACAAAATTGTAGACCCTCCTGAAAAATTCAAGATCTGGCTTTGCGTGGCTAATCATCATCATCATCATCATCATCATCATCATCATCATCATCATCACGAGCCTATTTAATGTCCACTGCAGGACGAAGGCCTCTCCTTGTGATTTCCAATTACCGCCGGTCCTGCGCCAACCGATTCCAACTAGCGCTTCCTCTTTGATTCACACCGCTCTCTTCCTGTCTCTTAATGTCATGCCTAACATTTGTTCGTTCCATTGCTCTTTGCGCGGTCCTTAACTTGTTTTTGAACTTCTTTGTCAGTCTCTAAGTTTCTGCCGCATATGTTAGCACCGCTATAATGCATTGATTGTACACCTTTCTTTTCAACGATAATGGTAAACTTCCAGTCAGGATCTGACAATGTCTGCCGTATGTGCTCCAACCCATTTTTATTCTTCTGTAAATTTTCTTCTCATGATCAGAGTCCGCTGCGAGTAATTGACTTAGGTACGCGTACTCCTTCACGGACTCTAGAGGCTGACTGGCGATCCCGAAATCTTGTTCCCTTGTCCGGCTATTGATCATTAGCTTTGTCTTCTGCATATTAATCTTCAACAACGCTCGTACACTCTCTCTATTAAACTCCTCAATCATTTGTTGTAACTCGTCCCCAGTGTTGCTGAACGGGACAATGTCATCTGCAAATCGAAGATTGCTGAGACATTCGCCGTTGATCCTCACTCCTAAGCCTTCCCAGTTTAATAGCTTGAATACTTCTTCCAAGCACGCAGTGAATAGCATTGGAGAGAGTGTGTCTCCTTGTCTGACCCCTTTCTTTATAGGTATCTTCCTACTTTTCTTCTGGAGTGTTAAGGTAGCTGTGTAATCTCTGTAGATACTTTCCAAGATGTTTACGTAAGCGTCCTGTACTCCTTGATTATGTAATGCCTATATGACTGCTGGTAACTCTACTGAATCAAATGCCTTTTCGTAATCTATAAAAGCCATAGAGAGAGGCTGATTGTACTCTGCGGATTTCTCGATTACCTGATTGATGACATGGATGCGATCCATTGTAGAGTATCCCTTCATGAAACCAGCCTGTTCCCTTGGTTGACTAAAGTCCACTGTTGCCCTTATTCTGTTGGAGATTATCTTGGCGAATATTTTATATAATATTGGAAGTAAGCTAACGGGTCTATAATTTTCCAATTCTTTAACGTGTCCCTTTTTGTGGATTAGGGTAATGTTGGCATTCTTGCAGTTCTCTGGGACCCTAGAAGTCGATAGACAGTTCTTATAAGGGGCCGCTAGTTTCTCAAGCATTATGTCTACACCATATTTGATTAAATAGACTGGCAGCCCATCTTCTCCTGCCGCTTTTCCCCGTCTCATGTCTTGCAAGGCCCTTCTAACTTCATCGCTATAGTTATAGAAGGAGCCTCTGTAACCTGCTCATTACTGTTTCTAATGAAGGTATCCTGACTCCTCTGGGTATTGTGCAGGTAAGTACAGAATTCTTCCGATGCTTTTACTATATCTTCGAGATGGCTGATGATATTACCCTGCCTATCTTTCAGTGCATGCAGCGTGATTTGTGCGATGCCTAGTTTCCTTCTCACTTTTTTCAGGCAGCGTTCATCTTTTACTGCTTCCTCAGTCTTTATCACGTTATAATTTCGAATATCCCTTGTTTTCTCCTTGTTGATTAGTTTTGACAGTTCCGCGAATTCTATCTGATCGCTTGAGTTCGACACTTTCATTCTTTGTCTTTTCTTTATTAGGTCTTCTGTTACTTGGGAGAGCTTACCTACTGGTTACTTTGATGTCTTACCTTCCACTTCAGTTGCTGCGTCTGAAGCCAGCCCAGTTAAGGTTTGATTGATTGCCTCTACGTCATATTCATCTGCTTTTTCTAAGGCTGCGTATTTATTTGCAAGTGCCAACCTGAATTGGTCTGCTTTTACCCTTTCTGCGTCTAGGTTGGCCTGTTTCTTCTTGACCCATTTTACTCTTTCTCTCTTCAAATTGAGGTGAATCCTAGCCCTCACTAACCTATGATCACTGTAATTTACCCTACCTAACACTTCTAAATTCTGCACTATGCTGGGATCGACAAAAGGTACGAAATCGATTTCATTTCTTGTTTCACCATTAGGGCTTTTCCAGGTTCACTTTTTGTTCCAACGCTTCCTGAAGAAGGTGTTTATTATTGGCAGCTTATTTCTTTCCGCGAATCCTACAAACGTCTCTTCTAGAGTGCTCCTACAGTCCACGCCGTATTTGCGAACTGCTTGTTCACAGGCCTGCTTTTTACCCACTTTTGCATTGAAGTCGCCCATAACTACAGTAATTACTGAGTTTGTAATTTTCGCATCGCTAATTCAACATCTTCATAAAACTGTTCTATTTCTTCTTCCTCGTGACTGCAGGTTGGAGCATAGGTTTGTACTACCTTTTGTACTACCATTTGTATACCTCCTATTCAGCTTTGTTACATCTACTGCTATCCTCTCGTTAATGCTGTAAAATTCGTCAATGTTGCCCGCTATGTCCTTATGGATTAGAAATCGTACCCCATATTGCTTCTTGTCTGGTAGTCCTCTATAGCAGAGGACGTGACCATTTGTCGGCACTGTATAAGCCTCACCAGTTCTTCTAACCTCACTAAGGCCAATGATATCCAAAACAATGCCTGATGGTTCCTCAAAGAGTCCTGCTAGGCTATAGCTTCACTCGAGAAGGTTCGGGTGTTAAACGTTGCAAGGGTCAGTTTCCATTAGCGGTCTGTCCGGGTCCAGAGATTTTTAGCACCCTCTGCTGTATTGCAGGTCTGACCGCAGCCTTGGTCAGGTGCTTCGCAGCTGCTGAGGACTGAGGGCCATTGGGTAATCAAATGAGTGATTTGGGAGGGAGTGGACGAATACTGCACCAGGGAGGCCAATTCCTGTTCTGATGAAGGAGTGTCTTGTTCCTCAAGACATGCTAAAAGTTTTTTTCCGAGTACCACTAGCAGTGGTGACCCGAGCCCGAGAGATGGCCAGGGTGCACGGAAAGAAGCCCGCGAGAACTTTTACGTTTTTTTTTTGTCAAGCTTGAGAAAAAAAATTATTTAGCCCCGTAATTGATATGTCACCGTGACGCAAATAATCTTTTTTCAATTTTATTTTCCAGTATACATGCTGGATGGTTATTTTGGGCTAAAAGCTGCATAAGTAGCTTGACTTGTCCCATAAGAACATAGAAGACAAAATCAGTCAAACAGTGTGTGCACAATTCTCAACAGCACCATAAAACAATAACTAAAAGCAAGTCAATGCTGGAATTTATGAATATGGGAATTGCAGTAAAAAAAAAAAGAATAGCGTTGTTCTCCTTAGAGAGCAACGTTTCAAAGGGAAGTTATTATTACTTGAAACAGCAGTCAAAACACAAAATATATCTCCTATATCTGGATCTGGACTGTTCGGTGTGCGGCGAAAGATACGGTGAGGTTTTATAAAATTAAGGAGGTAATCAAGGAAGCGTCCGGTTCCATCCCAGCTTATTATTCTTGTTGACAGGTTATTTAGCTGACAATTCTAGATGCGAGCGGCGCACTTCAGCAAACTTACAGAAAGAAAGGTGGATGGACAGACGGTTGCGCGTCGTTCATTCCTCGATGCGCCCTCGCTCCACGGAGGCGCACCTGGATGTCTGGCGTACTTCTCCAAGGCACTCAGGAAACTCTGGTTCTTAAAACGTACATTAAAAGATGCAACCAAGAACTTCAAGCTGACGGCGTACAAATCTTTAGTAAGGCCTGTACTTGGAATATGCATCGGCGGTCTGGTCGCCACACTTCGCCAAAGACATAATTAAACTTTAAAATGTGCAGGAAAAAAAAAGCAATAAGGTTTATATATAAGGGTTATGACCGTCGCTTCTCTCCCAAAGTTCACGCCCGCACGTTATCACATGACAAACTTCAACAGAGACGCATATGTGATCGCATTACCCTACTTCACAAGATTATCAACAAGCGTATTTATGTTGACGCCCCCTTTTCTTTCGCCAGTTCTTCAGCACGTGTCACTCGCTTTTCCAACCCGCTTAACATCGTGCCGTTTATGCCGTTTTTAGACAGCTTCAAATTTTCATTTTTTTCCTTTCACAGTCGAATTGTGGAACGATTTAGGTGGCACATTATGTGAAATGTCTGTTGATCATTTTGTGCGAGAATTGCCAAATCATGTATTTTCTTGATGATTCTGTACTGTTTTCTCTGTAAATCTTTGCACTCACATTTGTAATCATGCACTTTCCTAATATTGTTTATGTATAATCTTCTGTACCACTCCTGCAATGTCCCAATTCATGGGATAGCAGTATTTGTAAATAAATAAAAATAAAAACAAGTGGCTCCTTTCTTTTCCACCACTCGCGAAACGTACCAGCCTCGGACCCCGAGAAGATGTTCGCCGTTCAGCGCCGACACCAAGAACGGGGACCGCTGATGAACTCGGAGTATTACACGGGCTGGCTGGACCACTGGGCGAAGCGACACAGCACAGTTAGGACGGCGGCTGTAGCGAGCGCTCTTGACAGGATTCTGAGCATGAATGCCTCCGTCGCGCTGTGAGTATTCAACAAATCTCATTGATTGATTGATTGATTGATTGATTGATTGATTGATTGATTGATTGATTGATTGATTGATTGATTGATTGATACGCAGGTACATGTTTCATGGTGGGACGTCATTCGGCGTCAAGTCAGGCGGTAAGGATAACACGATTATCACATAAAGCAATCCAATGGATATGGTAGAATACTTCAAGCGATGAGCGATTTATAGCTATACCGGACGGGCTTTTTAGACCAAACATAAATTTTTCAGATAGAATCCTAATCACAGAGCTGGATCACTCAAAGAGGCGGACATAACTTGCACGAGAAATCGAAATGCATAACCGACCAACTAACGAAAACTTGTTAATCAGCTTCTAAAGGAATTACTATGCGGCACATATTGTAATTTATGAATTGCAGCCGGCGAGTTCGCAAAGCATATCCACTTGGAACGAATTTTCAGGATGACACTAGTTTCGAGATCTTCATTCGCAAAGTGTGCGGCGAAATACATGGGCGTTTCAGTTACTTTTGTGCTTGAATGCCTGAAACGGCGGTCTGTTAAATAGTATGTAGAACAATAGTGCATTCTTACAAGTTTGACGGCACATATCTCGAAACCCGTACGACCCTCAGAATTCGTTCCAAGTGGATATGCCTCGCAAGGTCACCGGCTACAATTCGTAATTTGCAATGTATGCAGTAAAACAATTGATTAAAAAGTTCATTGGTATTTTACGTCAATCAGACGTATATGCATTTTGATTTCTCGTCCGTGTAATGTCCGCTGCTTCAAGTAATCCAACTCAAGGACTCAATTCTATCTCGGTCAAGACGAGGTGTCTCGATTTCAGGGAGGCACTACGCAGGGTACAGTGACAGCTTGTGTCGCTGGTTTGCCTTAGCGGATCTTGTGCAGATTATTTGCCTTAAATTCTGTGCTCCTCATTCCGCACGCAGCTAACGTTGACAGGTACGGATTCCATCCCACAACTACGAGTTACGACTACGATGCTCCCATGACAGAAGCCGGCGACCCAACGGACAAGTTTCATGCAATACGAGATGTCATTGCCAAGGTATTTGCACTGGCGTCAGCTCGCAACTAAACACATATTGAAAGCATCAAAAGTTGCAACCCATGAAAAATATAGAGTCGCGATAACGCGAACACGAGTTGACTCTACGATACCGACAGTGGTCTCTTAATCTTGTCACTAAGTTTGATTTAAAGAGACACTAAAGAGAAACGCTACATCTGTTTAAAGTGATGACGTATTCTTGCGGAAGTCTACTTTAGTTAACTTTGTGCTACTAGGTCTATCATAAAAGAAAACAATGAAGGACAAAATTTTTCCACTCATTGCATTTCGCGCGGAAACCTCAGTGCTGGTACGTCCATATGACGTCACAATTTTCAAAGTGTACCTTTTTTTTTTCTTTCTATTTTGGCCGTTGCGGGGGCATGACGAAAGTTCTTGAAACTTCATAGTTCGGTCTTTTGCTCTTGTGGAATGTCGCCCGTCTTAACCGATAAAATGTTAACCCAGCAGACGCCGTCAAAATTCATGACGCCATACTTCGAGCTGCTGTTGCGCGAACCTCAAGGCGCCAACCGTCTTTTGTGTTTGCGTATCTTCTGGTTTACCAAACCTAGTCTCACTGCTAAAGTGACTCGGTATTGTCGAAGGGCAATTTACTAATGCAGCTTAAATATCTCTTCTTTTTAGTGCCCTTTTAAGAACATCGGTTGGTTAAAGAGACATCCATGCTACCGCGTGTATCCTCGCGGGACTTTTTGAATCTTCCGAGTCAGTTTTAGTTGCCAAACGCATGACGCGATAATGGAACGTTCAAACTAAACCAGATGTTCTAAGAATATACATGGCCGACGGTTCCCTCGACTGCTTCTCCTTGACAGGTCCCCTTGGTTCCCAACTTGGTGGATGAATTTGTCCGCTTGCAGAAGCGCATAAGGACAGCGTGTAGTTGCTGATCAGTGGACAGTGGCGTTATTTACAGCAAATACCAATTTCGCAGCATTGCCTCTGTAAACATTCTGAGAGGCCATGCTGATAGGTCATGCGAAAGGGTGCATTGTATTGTGAACTGCGCAGTCACTGACATGGGGCTGCGGAATCTGTATGATATATTTTTTTTCGAGCAAGAGTGTGCGACGGAAGACGAACTACAACCCTAATTATCCGTAACAAATAAAACTTGCCATATTCGATGGAGCCAGAATTACGTTTTACCGCGTTTACTCATGTAAGGCCCGCGCCATCATGTAAGCTAGGCCCGCACCCGCACTTTGGAGTGCGAAAATTTGGGGAATAGTTTCATGTGAGCACAGTCTGAATGCAGTTTGAAGATTCAATGAGTACCTGTAAGTCTCGTATAAGGCCGGCACCTAGTAGAAGTTACCTCGAAAAGCGCGGGACTTACACGACTAAATACGGTAGTTGTTCTGTAGGAATCTTGTTCGCATGTGGCCCACGCTTGGTGTCGCAAACACATGCGTTAACGCGAGATCAAATAAAAAACTCTCGAAATTGCACGGCAGCTTCAAAATGATGCTTATTTGTTATTGACGATATGACTTAGGTCAACGGGAAGAACTTTTTATTATTCATCGCACAAATGTCTCACCAGCATCTTTCGTAGACTACGCCCGTTAATGTCGCAACTTCAACGGGTGCCCTTTGATGCGTTCTGAACTGTGGCGGGCATTCCTGATTGTCCGTGTACCGCAGTTTGGTAAATACTGCTGGTAAAATGCATGCGGAGTCAGTGCTTGATAATAAATGTCTACTAATGTCCCTGTCATCATGGTGTTTACGGGCCAATGCATACATGTAACTTCCTTATGTCCTCGCAACGTGTTCTCTCTCAAAATTACGAGCATCGTGTGTTTCCTGAATGGTGCATTACGAATATCTGTATTTCATCACGTGACGGCCGCTGCACGCGCAGTACCTTCCGGTGCCGCATGTACCCGTCCCGGAGCCCAAAAAGAAGATGGCGCTGGGGAAGCTCCCACTAAAAAAGGTGAGCTTACCACCGAAACAACGCAAGAGCATTTCCAATATAAACAAACACTCAGAGAAGAAAATAACGCTATTGTGTACGACCACTTGCTAAGTAAGACGACACACGGCACGTTTCTATACGCGCGCTCCGCCATGCTACCAACAACCGCTTCCAACGAGTTTCCAACAATGAGTTGTTGGTATACGACAGGTGGCCTGACCTCGAGTGTGAATCCTCGAGCAGCTGTGCGTTCTGTACCTCGAGGAGCCCTGATGCGTGACAGATTAGGCCACACGTTGTCCTTGAACAAAACAAGATGGCGTCAGCGCCATGCAGTAAACATGAGAAGCCGGGCGCTAGAAGAAGAATGCTCATGAAGACGCAATAGACGCACTCAACCATTGTCATTACATATAAAAGAAGAAAACTTAATTTTAGACTCGTTTGCGCAACTGGGAAGGCGTCATGTTACAGCACGAAGAAGGCGCGGAGGCCAGTGCTGGCCAGTACCGATCATGGCAGCTGCTATCGCGATCGTGCTCTCCAGAATCATCCATTGCTTTGGCATCGCTAGAGCGGCCGAGAATTAGTCTCGGTCGTCAGTTCCGATCCTCGAGACACAACGAAAATCTTTATTTATTCCTTCATACTTTTCTCGCAAAGGAGTTTGGCATTCCAGCTACCACATCCGTCGGCCATCAAAAAGACCAGGAGAGTGAGTCCATAACAGCTATCACTGTAAAACGTCTGGGCCGGGATAATGTAATAATTATACAGGTGATGTCAAAATCCACGCGTCGGGGACGGTTGCCTCTGATGCAGTGCACTAGAAAGGGTCAGTGTGTTCAGGGAGGGCCCGTGCCTGACGCTCCCCCTGTACGCGTTGCCAGGTGTCACAGGACACGATCACAGGAGTGACAAAGTTACAGGACCAACAATGTATTGGATATAGCAAAAATACGGAACTAAAAGTGATTGTTTTACTAGTTACTCAACTAATTATGCAATATGCGAAATACAAACCAACAACCACTTAAATGCACAAATTACCAGGCAAAGTAAATAACAAATTAATAATGAAATCATTAACTAACAATTATTAACATAATTTTTACTTAACTGGGTATTTATTTATTAATTATTGTTAATTGTGTGCAATTCATTAAATTAAATTAACATTGAAGTAAATAGACACAGGCAGCCGTTTAAATTGCGCTAACAGCCGCTGTGTTTAATTAAAACTAGAATAACTCACGGAAAAGCAAGCCTTTATTCTAAACGAATGCTACATTTAAAGGACTAAAGCAAAAAAAAAAATCACGACCTCTGACGCACACGCGGGGCACGGGCAACTGGCAACAGTGGCGATATAAGTTGGCAGCAGCGTTGCTGTCGCATGGCCTGGCCATAGAGTTTCATACAATAATTGCCTTATGAAACTCTATGGAGCTGGCGTCCAAGTGCCGGGCCTTTCAACGCTTGCCGGCTCACGTCACGGCATGGCGCACGACACTCCTGAACATACTGCCCCGTATAGTAGGCCGTACCGGCGAGTAACAGATACAGATCTCGAAGGCAATGCTTTTGCAGGCTGCGTGCGCGGCAAGTGAGTGCTGATGCGGAAACACCTCTTGGCCACCATGTTACGCTCCGACTGCGTTATCGATGGGATCAGCCGGCCGTGAACGCTGGATAATAAGAGTGGCATAGAATCGAGCTGACAGTATCGCCACATTGTGCCTGCCCTGGGTGCTATGCAGGATGTCCCGAGTTTCTTGCTCGCCTGAGTTCGCTCGCCAGGCCGCTGTGAACAAAGGGTGTGCTTATTGTTGTCAACACAATATGCAATATCGCAATACCCTGAATGTCTCGCTATCTATCTACACATTGGGTGCAAGTCGCGATCTTGACACACCTTTCCGAGGCGCCTCAAGTGCGTGTCGACTCCTTCAGGCATTATATGCATCTGTCCACAGTCGAATGTCAGGAGTGCAGACGCGACGCATTCTCGCGCCAACGCTTCCCTTTCTTTCGGATACATTAAAAGATAACATTTTTAGAGCGCAGCACTTAGGCGCCCACGTTGAGCGTCGGCGTGCCTCGTCCTTCCCGGGCGTAAAACCGAGCGAACGAGCACAGCGAACGACGAAAGAGCGAACGCTGAGCACAGCAGCGGGTGAAAGGTGGCGAGAGCAAAGAGATCGCGAGGAGGAAAGCAGTGGAGAAGGCTGCAGTGGAAGCATGAGGAGGGAAGCGGAGGACGCCTTCTTGAAGCACCACCAGATGGCGCTCACTTCAGCTCATCGGCGGGCCAAAGGAAAAAGAAAAAAAAACGAAATCAGGAAAGAAACAATTTATGATAACTCAAAGGGAAGCTCATTACATTTCGAAGCGAGATCGGGATGCCCTAGAACACGCACCTATAAAGTGAGATATAAGGAACAAGAAGCACGTGCTTGCTGCGGTAAAGCTAGGGAAACGACGGAGCATGTTTTATTAATAATAATAATATTTGGGGTTTTACGTGCCAAAACCACTTTCTGATTATGAGGCACGCCGTAGTGGAGGACTCCGGAAATTTCGACAACCTGGGGTTCTTTAACGTGCACCTAAATCTAAGCACACGTGTGTTCTCGCATTTCGCCCCCATCGAAATGCGGCCGCCGTGGCCGGGATTCGATCCCGCGACCTCGCGCTCAGCAGCCCAACACCATAGCCACTGAGCAACCACGGTGGGTCATGATTTATTAGAATGTGAAGACGTCTACCCAGCGGTCGATTTAGGCACTACTGGCCTCCTTGAAGCCCTTGGGTTCAGCGGGAGCAGTGGAAAAGTAAACATGTCCGCAATAGGCATTAGTAAGAGGCGATTGGAGGATTGGTGACGAAAAGTAGGGAAACGACAAAAAACGGAGACGTACAAAAGCACAGTTAGCAATAGGGGATCAGAAAATTTGTGTGTGGGAGTTCATAGTGTTTATTTCTTTTTATTTTTGTATTGTTTAACTTATGTAGGACAGTAGGCAGTATAATAGCAAGAGCTTGGTGGCGCAACCCACCGCCCCGTTCCAAAGGGGACACTTATAACATCCATCAATCCATCCGGCATCCGCGGTAATAGTCGGTGAATTTTCCTAACAACTTACTTAAGCATATGAAACAAATGAAGGCGGTACCGACGGTTTGACCAAGTGACTCCTCCTTTTTCCACCGCCCATGATGTAACGCCCAAGTGATGATACCCTAAGGGTAAATCTAGATACGGCATTGAAACTGGAGGCGTGCCGAAGGCTGAATTTCATGTCTTGATACGATTTGCTCGTTCATCTCAGGGCACCACCCGAGCTCGTGCAGTTCTCGAACGTTGCCAGACTCGGGCCATCCTGCATAGAACCCCTCGTAAAATTTACATGTGTATACTTGTGCGCTACTTTCGAAAAATGCATTTTCTGATAGCAGCATATTACCACAGTGATTTGATAACTTAGCGTCACATGATTCTATAACATCTTCTTGCGAGCTAAAGGCGAACGACCTTGTATGAAAATTTTTTTACCATATTTTTATAACCTTTAAAATGCGGGTGAAGTCAAGCGCGTAAATTAACATGCAGAGCCAGTTGTTTCCTTTGCATTTTGCCCCACTTATACCGCTATTGTTTGTTCGCTTTGTATGTGTGATCCCAGCGCATCTTCACACGTGGTCACAGTCTATCCTTGCGAGTTACTCATTTGTTTCGTTGACGCGTTGTCAGCTATTTTTGAATTCTCACAAAATCGAGTATTTCAGAAAAGCCTCCTAACCAAATTTTCGCACCGTTCTCTTCCCACCCTCTCTTTGTTTCTTTTTTTTCTCTAGCTGTACGACCTCAAGGATGTTAGGGAACTTTTGGTGAACGCCAGGATATCATACATACGACCATTGTCATTTGAGCGAATTAGGCAGGTAAGAAATTCACCACTTGAGCATGAATCTAGTGTTGCGCACTTTAGATCGAAAGAGCCATACAATATGTGCCAATGCGATTCGAAAGCTACTCACCATATTTCACTAAAATATAGAGTTTGGCTCTGTGAGTCTTGTTTTGGCGGTCACCTCCTGTCTAATGCGCCGCTATTTACCTATTTCTCTGTATTTGCTTGGTGATGTGCATTGCAGCGATGAAATACTACGTCAGCACTGCCGGATGCAGACCGCCAGTTCCAATGATCAAAAAGCAAGCAGGCTGGTCTGGCCATCGTTTGGAAAGCGAGAGAACGAGAGAAAGGATATATATAAATACACTGCAGGAGGTCATGTTACAACCACAGTGAAAAATACGCAACACACGTCGCGTATGTCTAGACAAGTAAACGCACGTCACAGGTGCCTGTGACGCGCGTCTACGTGTCTGTCATTATGATTGTGTCATATTACATTTTATTACACTGTGCCTTTAAGGCGTAGATAAAGGCATGCCAGTTAACCCGACGTAGCTCTCGTTGGCCCTCACGGAGGGCACGGTGATCGTGTACAAAGAGAGAAGCACGAAGGACGTAGAATGCACACACAGTCCAGCGGTAAGAGCACGTGGCGTTCTCAAAGCCTGTCAGGTAGACCCGTGTGTGTATATATAGGACTCGGGAACTGGAGCAGCGCATGTGTAGCCATCTGCGCCGAGTTCCTGAGCAATAGCCTAGAACATTATGTTCTCCTAGCGGTCGATTGTTCTGTCCACCGAGCACTTTGCATGTCACTCGCCTCTCCGCACTATAGCTATGGGCAGATAGATAGAAGGTGCAGGGAAGGTTTCGTCACAGCTGCGCGTTATAGCACGTGACCTGTCCGCCGTTCCTTTTGTGTATCTGTGAAACACGTTCATTGCAAAGCTATCGACTTACGCTACGGAAGCCGTTTTGTCTGTGAAATATGTTTATTGCAGAGCGGCTTCTATTGTAGTAGGTTGACCCATCGTGGTAGCTTCGCGGCAATGATGTTGCGCTGCTGAGTTCAAGGACGCGGGTTCGACCCCATCCGTAGCATGGAATGAAGGTTAGCAAATGCATGGATTTAACAGAGCTTGGCCCTACTGGCTTCAGACGACATTGTGACGTTGCTAATCGTTCCCTTCCAACGTGATGTTGCGTTATAAACGCAACAATTCGCATTGATTACGCGTGTGTTCGTCTCATTACTTTCTGTGTATGGAGAATCAGTACAACTGCTGCACAATTCGGGCCAATAAAGTAGCTATAGAGTGCAGTAAGTGAAGCCACGAGAACGTCTGAAGCAACAAGCCGGTACATCAGACAAGTACTACACCCGTGGTAGCTGAACAGCCGCAGCGTCAGAGTTCCCTCTAGTAAATTTGTTACAAAATCTACGCAAGACGCGCACACGCAAGCACGCTAAAAGCCGGCACGTACGGTAACGGCAGCGTTATGTGATAGCGCTACGCTAAAGGTGCCTGATGAAGGTGGCAGCAATTGGTTATCCGCCAAGTCTCCCGCGTAACGCAACAGAAGGCACCCAGAACTGTTGACTTGACAAGAAATACATATACAGTAAGGCATAAGTTTACAATGAGATACAAAATTAAAACGGACTGTCTAACTTGCCCCCTCGCCTCCCACCTTATTCCCAAGTCCTCTGCAGTGCCTATGCAGATGCCTATACTTATGGGCGCTGGAACGTTTTTTCGTACGTTTCTTCGTGCCTAATTTAATCTCGCTCGCAGAGCCAAGCCTTGGTGCTGTACGAAACATGGGTGACCTTCCTTCCCAAGAATCCAGCAGCACTTACTGCACCTGGACTTCGTGACCGAGGATACGTCTACGTGGATGACGTACGTGTATAGACTATCATTTGAAGTTGGGCTTTAAGCAGAAAGGAAGGCAACAAAGTTGTTTCCTCAATTCCTCTCCATAGCCTGCTGTTCTTCTGCGTTAGCTGTTGTTGTCGTCGTCCCCTCATCAAGATAAACATACCCCAGGAAGGAAGGAGAATACTAGGAACGCGAAATGCACACGCTGCGGTAATAAAATGACAACAAATTAATCATAAGAACAACGCCCGGCACACTTGAGCGGCCTTACAGAATCACTACACGAATCCCGCCGACGCGGAGTTCCAGAAAAAGCGGCCGCGGCGCCCGGCGCGCTCTTTGCGAGGCATTTCTGGTTCCCGCGGAACTTGTTTCGCAGCCTCTCGCAAAAGCCCGTATGCCCCGTGTATCAATCAATATGTGGGGCATGTCCAGTATTCCATGCGCAAATATGCGGGTCTTTATATATGTTCATACGGAAAGGGACTACGAGGCGTCTGCTTTTACAGCGAAGCTGTACATAGGTATACCCTCCGGCGGTGGTCTATTGTGGAATATTCTGGAAGGGGAAGGTTTAGGTGACGATTGTCTACAGCTTTTTAGAGAGATTTACCTAGAAAACACCGTTTGCGTTGAATGGGAAGGGATGAGGAGCGAGGAGAAAGTTGATATCAACAACTTGGCTTGGCTTGTGCTGACAGTATGAATAAATAAATAAAAAAACAAAAAAAAAAAAACAAGGGACTGAGGTAGGAGTGCCCTTTATCTCCACTGCTGTTTATCATGTACATGGTGAGGATGGACAGGGCGCAAGAAGGAAGTAATATCTGGTTTAATCTCTCATACAAACAGGCGGGTACAGTATTAGAGCAGCAGCTTCCACGTTTATTTTATGCGGACGACATTGTCTTGCTAGCTAACAAGCAAAGTGATTTGCAACGTCTGGCTAATATGTGTGGACAGGAAGGCAACAATTTAGGCTTGAAATTTAGCGTTAGAAAATCAGGTGTTATGGTATTCAATGAAAACTGAACAGGCAGTAGCAATACAGGGCCAGGAAATACCTCAGGTAACAGAATATAAATACCTTGATATATGGATAAACGAAGACAATAGATATACGCAAACGCAGAAAAAAACAGTAACAGTAAATGAGAAGAGAAATGCAGCCATAATGAAGGACAGAGCGCTATGGGGATACAATAGGTACAAGGTGCTCCAAGGTATGTGGAAAGGTGTGATGGTTCGAGGACTTACTTTTGGAAATGCGGTTGTTTGCTTTAAATCAGGGATACAATCAGGACTCGATGGGAACCAAAGGTCAGTGGGACGCCTCGCATTGGGTGCTCACAGAAGACTACAAATGAAGCTGTGCAGGGTGATATGGGCTGGACTAGTTCTGAAGTGAGGGAAGCTCGCAGTAAAAATGATTATGAAGAACGACTGAGGAATATGGACGAAATTAAATGGGCTGGGAGAGTGTTCAGGTATCTGTACAGGAAAAACATTGATTCACAGTAGAGGAAAAGAACTAGGGAGTTTACCAGAAAGTATGCGGCCTGTAGATTGGCAACACAGCAACAAAGAACGTCAAGCGGGAAGTCAAAGAGGCTAAAAAGAGAGGAAAAAACGAAATCGGGAAAGAAACAATTTATGATAACTCAAAGGGAAGCTCAATACTTTTCGAAGCGAGATCAGCATGCCTTAGAAAACGCACCTATAAAGCGAGATATAAGAAGGAAGAAGAAGCATGTGCTTGCTGCGGTAGAGCTAGGGAAACGATGGAGCATGCTTTATTAGACGGTGAAGACGTCTTCCCAGTGGTCGATTTAGGCACAACTGGTCTCCTTGAAGCCGTTGGGTTCAGCGAGAGCAGTGGAAAAGTAAACATGTCCGCAAAGAGGCGATTGGAGGAATGGTGGAAGAAAAGTAGGGAAACGACAAAAAAAAAAAAAAACGGAGACATACAAAAGCAAAATTCGCAATAGGGGATCAGAAAATTTCGTTGTGGGAGTTCACAGTGTTTCTTTTTTTCTTGTTTAAAGGAGGTAGGACATTAGGCAGTATAATAGCAAGAGCTTGGTGACGCAGCCCACCGCCCCGTTCCAAAGGGGACGCTCATAACGTCCATCCATCACCGGCCCGTCGTCTGCTCTGGCTGCACAGACTGCTGTCGCGATAATGCTCACGCTACCATTTTTTAAAAGCAAAGCTTTTCTTTGCGAACCTCACCGGGTTTCGTGACCGTGGGGGCTGCGGCCTGATTGTTCCCTTGACGAATAGGCCAACCAATCACAGAGGAGCACGCGCGCCCCTGGGTTCTTTGCAGCACCACGAGATGGCGCAAAGCCTCAGGGGAAGTAGCGGCGCGGTCACCTACGTGACTTTCATAGTCACTATCTATATCATCTTTCTCTTCCAATAAAAGCTTTCAGTTCCTAGACCAGCCCTTGTACTGTATTTCTCTCGTGTTTCGTTTCTGTTCGCTGCCCAAGAATTTACAGGTTCCAACTCGCCCGCTTTACAATCATTCTGCTCTTCTTATCTTTTCTGCTTTCTCCACTTCCCGCCAGTGCCGAGTAGCCAACCAGACAGTTATCGGAGTCTGTCAGTTCGGCGTTTTCACGCTCCGCTCAGCAGCTGAGCGGAGCGGAAGCGCGAATGCGCATGCACCCTCCGCTTAACCGCAAGCGGGCTAGCGGAGCGACGAACACGGTCCGCCTACAAGCTGCTTGAGCGGAGCGTGCTGTGCAGCGCTGTGGCTAGCGTTGGCGTCAGAAAGGATTGGATGCAGAAAGCAAGCTCGCTGGCTATCACGTGGCGTTCACCAAGACGGCGCTTTATTTTCCACTGGATAAAATGGACCGGTAACGCATTACAACTGCACGTCTAGATATTTCATGGACAAATAAGTTATATATATTCGTTTTACTTCATAAAAGTGATCATTAGGGGTTATTATTTTCTTTCATTACCCTGAATTTGGCCAGAGGGAGTTGCAACTACGAAAGGTCCACTCAGCTACCCTAAACGTATAACTAAAACGTGAAAATCGTCCGCCGAGCCGCTGTGACGTAGCGGGCAACTCGGACCGGAGCGGACCGTAAAGACGCTCACCTAAAACACTCTATTCTGATTAAACTTTCTTTCATCTCACAACGTTCCTTCTTTATTTATAATTATTAACTGTATGCAACATTCTTTGTTGCCGCACATACTTTTACATTTGTCCATACTATCGCTAACGTCCATTCCCAGCACTTCCCATCACTTCGATGAAGAGCCACATGCGATTAATACGGCACGCTGTTCACCAATGCCAAAACGCAGTCACTCACTATAAGGTTATATACGTTTTCGTCGGCGCGCTTGCAGGTTTACCATGGCATCATTTCACGCATGGACAACGTGTACAGCATCGTGATCCCGGTTACGAAAGGCCAGAGGCTTACAATACTGGTGGAAAACCAAGGGAGGGTCGGCTTCATAGACCTCAACGACTCCAAGGTAAGTCGGCCTCGGCAATCGTGAACTATCCTTCACTAATGTGGCTGTTTGCGCGTGTTGGTTAGGTAACTAAAAACTTTCAGCGCACAATCAGACAAGGACGGTGAGCCGAAGCAATCCAAACATACGTTTGGTAAACTGTAGTTAGGCGTTCGTGCGGCATAATCCGTTGTGGTCTTTGTTCTGTTTATTTAGAGCCTCCTACAAATTTTGACATGCCGCCGTTGCGGCGACAGCGTGCCTGTGTGCTCTGCGACCAGCTCCTTTGACACGTCGGCCGTGAAATGCTCACGCGCGCACCTCCTCGCCGGCGCAGCCTGTTCTCCGTCTGTGTGGCGGGACGGGCGGCTTGTCTCGGCTGGTCTCGCTTATCGTAAGTTCTCGTACACCGCGAGAGCCACGTGGGTAATTGGCTGTCCGCGATTCGCGGACAGCCGATCTTATCTACGCCTGGCACGCGCAGGCCTCGGCGAGCCCCAACCCACGGACCAGTCCGAGTTGTAGCTATCGTGTCCCCGTTGCCGCTTTGGTATCCTGGAGTCGCCGCCAATAATGCGAAATAAAGACACGTTGTTACAATTGGTAAAAAAAACACGATTGAATAAATATATATAATTACGTCCAGCCGCCTACTTGTGACGCTAAGTTCAGCGCTACCGCGCCCCGCGACTTTTGCAATGCCAGTCAGAACTTTGCCTCTGAAGGTGCGCCGGACAGACTTTCTCGCGCCTGCGGCGCTGGTGCTGAGTTAGTCATCGTCACCGGCAGCTTTTCAGGCACTTGCGTTCAACCGCGGTTCCTAAGGCGCTCTGCCTTCTAGATTTTCAATATATGCGGCCAGTGCTGTACTACGGTCGCTACTGCTTCCACAGAAACGATTATGTTAATTACAAAGTACATTACAGTAAGGCGCGAGAAAGCTATGATACGCCACGACTGACTTAGCACGAGCGCCGCAGGTTCGAGACACGCTGTCCGACACAGCGGTCGCCAAATCAGGCGTCAGTGCCCGCTGTTTCACCTATTTTACTGCACCGGCAGCCAGCGTCCGAGCGTAAACAAACTCGACCCCACACCGAAATGCCGGCACACTTAGGGACAAACGCCTACAACACGCGTAAAAACCGCCTCCGTAGTGGCTAGGTATCTAGGCAGAGTCATTTATTCAATGGGGTGCAGCGGTGGCGTAGAGGTAGAACATACGCCTAGAGTGCAAGAGGACCATGGCTCGAATCCCGGTGCCGCGCAATTTTCCACCGGATTAAAAAAAAAAACCCTGTGTTGATCAAATTACATAAACAGGCTTGGAGTGTGGCCTGATCCCGGTGACCAGAACCGCTAACGCACTCCCTCACCACAACAGGATTGGCCACCCGCCTGCAGTACTTGGCCACAACCTCCTATATGAACACAACAATCAAACCCCGTCCCTCAGTGCCCAGCAGCTGCCAAGCAACTGACCACGACGGCGGTCAGACCTGCGACGCAGCAGAGGGTGCTAAGAATCTCTGGTTCCGGACAGGCCGCCATTGGAATCTGAACTTGGCAACATTTAACGCTAGAACGTTATCTAGTGAGGCGAGTCTAGCAGTGCTATTGGAGGAATTAGAGGGCAGTAAATGGGATATAATAGGGCTCAGTGAAGTTAGGAGGACGAAAGAAGCATATACAGTTCTAAAAAGCGGGCACGTCCTGTGCTACCGGGGCTTAGCGGAGAGACAAGAACTAGGAGTCGGATTCCTGATTAATAAGGATATAGCTGGTAACATACAGGAATTCTATAGCATTAACGAGAGGGTACCAGGTCTTGTTGTGAAAATTAATAAGAGGTACAAATTGAAGGTCGTACAGGTCTACGCCCCTACATCCAGTCATGATGACCAGGAAGTCGAAAGCTTCTATGAAGACGTGGAATCGGCGATGGGAAAAGTCAAAACAAAATACACTATACTGATGGGCGACTTCAATGCCAGGGTAGGCAAGAAGCAGGCTGGAGACAAGTCAATTTGTAGAACAGAATAATATGCGGATAATGAATACCTTCTTCCGCAAGCGGGATAGCCGAAAGTGGACGTGGAGGAGCCCGAATGGCGGGACTAGAAATTAAATAGACCTCATACTCAGCGCTAACCCTGGCATCATACAAGATGTGGACGTGCTCGGCAAGGTGCATTGCAGTGACCACAGGATGGTAAGAACTCGAATTAGCCTAGGCCTGAGGAGGGAACGGAAGAAACTGGTACATTAGAAGCCGATCAATGAGTTAGCGGTAAGAGGGAAAATAGAGGAATTCCAGATCAAGCTACAGAACAGGTATTCAGCTTTAACTCAGAAAGAGGACATTAGTGTTGAAGCAATGAACGACAATCGTGTGGGCATCATTAAGGAGTGTGCAATGGAAGTCGGTGGTAACTCCGTTAGGCAGGAAACCAGTAAGCTATCGCAGGAGACGAAAGATCTGATCAAGAAACGCCAATGTATGAAAGCCTCTAACCCTACAGCTAGGATATAACTGGCAGAACTTTCCAAGTTAATCAACAAGCGTAAGAAAGCTAACATAAGGAAGTATGATATGGATAGAATCGAACATGCTCTCAGGAACGGAGGAAACCTAAAAGCAGTGAAGAAAAAACTAGGAATAGGCAAGAATCAGATGTATGCGTTAGAAGATAAAGCCGGCAATATCATTACTAATATGGATGAGATCGTTCAAGTGGCTGAGGAGTTCTGTAGAGATTTATACAGTACCAGTGGCACCCACGACGATAATGGAAGAGAAAATAGTTTAGAGGAATTTGAAATCCCACAAGTAACGCCGGAAGAAGTAAGGAAAGCCTTGGGAGCTATGCAAAGGGGGAAGGCAGCTGGGGAGGATCAGGTGACAGCACGTTTGTTGAAGGATGGTGGGCAGATTGTTTGAGAAAAACTGGCCACCCTGTATACACAATGCTTCATGACCTCGAGCGTACCAGAATCTTGGAAGAACGCTAACATAATCCTAATCCATAAGAAAGGGGACGCCAAAGACTTGAAAAATTATAGACCGATCAGATTATTGTCCGTTGCCTGCAAATTATTTACTAAGGTAATTGCAAATAGAATCAGGAAAACCTTAGACTTCCGTCAACCGAAGGACCAGGCAGAATTCCGTAAAGGCTACTCAACAATAGACCATATTCCCACCATCAATCAGGTGATAGAGAAATGTGCGGAGTATAACCAACCCTTACATATAGCTTTCATTGATTACGAGAAAGCGTTTGATTCAGTCGAAATCTCAGCAGTCATGGAGGCATTACGGAATCGGGTTGTAGACGAACCGTATATAAAAATACTGAAAGATATCTATAGCAGCTCTATAGCCACCGTAGTCCTCCATAAAGAAAGCAACAAAATCCCAATAAAGAAAGGCATTAGGTAGGGAGATACGATCTCTGCAATGCTTTTCACAGCATGTACGAGGTACGTATTGAGAGACCTGGATTGGGAAGAATTGGGGATAAGAGATAATGGAGAATACCTTAGTAACTTGCGATTCGCTGATGATATTGACTTGTTTAGTAACTCAGGGGACCAACTGCAATGCATGCTCACTGACTTGGAGAGGGAAAGCAGAAGGGTGGGTCTAAAATTAATCTGCAGAATGTTTAACAGTCTCGGAAGAGAACAGCAGTTTACGATAGGTAGCGAGGCACTGGAAGTGGGACTGAAATAATCAGAAGAATAAGAATGGGCTGGGGTGCGTTTGGCAGGCATTCTCAGATCATGAAAAGCAGGTTGTCATTATCCCTCAAGAGAAAAGAGAATAACCAGCTGTGTCTTACCAGTACTCACATACGGGGCCGAAACCTGGATGCTTACGAAAAGGGTTCTACTTAAATTCAGGACGACGCAACGAGCTATGGAAAGAAGAATGATAGGTGTAACGTTAAGGGATAAGGAAAGAGCAGATTGGGTGAGGGAACAAACGCGAGTTAATGACATCTTAGTTGAGATCAAGAAAAGGAAATGGGCACAGGCAGGACATGTAATGAGGAGGGAAGATAACCGATTGTCTTTAAGGGTTAGCGACTGGATTCCAAGGGAAGGGAAGCGTAGCAGGGGGCGGGAGAAAGTTAGGTGGGCGGGTGAGATTAAGAAGTTTGCAGGAACAACATGGTGACAATTAGTACATGACCGGGGTAGTTGGAGAAGTATGGGAGAGGCCTTTGCCCTGCAGTGGGCGTAACCAGGCTGATGATGATGATATATTCAAGGAGCGAATGCCCCCAGATTTTCCCTCTCGCTTCCGCTCTTACTCGCGCCTGCAGCGCAGAGACAGCTGGCGATCCCTCAAATGAACGTCTCGTCAACAACCCAAGGACGCAAGTAGACGTAGCGGTCTGCGCATGCGCAGTACCGAGCGCGTGTTCGATGCGCGAGCGCTCGCGGACGCCCAGTTTTTCTCGCAGAAAGTCTGTGCAGTAAAATCGTTTTATGGTTTCACCTGCTTGGGTGCGCCCGAGACTCTTGTCGGCCGGTACCAAATGCAGTTTTAGCCAGGTGAACAGCTATTTTTAACATTGTTTCCTAAAGTAAGCAACACGTAATTTTTGCCACAAACGCCGCTTATGCGCAACATGAAGCTACGTAAGAAAATTTTATTGATATCGTATCATTTGACGCGCGCTTCTTGTTGGTGGAATGTTGATCAGGGACAATGATCAAATAAAACAATATCATAGGGAAATAAATTAGGTTTATTAACTCAGTGGCGCGAAGAGATGTAGATGATCAGTGCACTTCTAGGTAAATCTAAGGGTACACAGACATATACATGTATATCCATGACATACATGTAAGAGAAGAATTATCAAATATACTAAATGCGCTGATTGAAGAAGTGAAAACTCCCGACAGGAATAAGCGTGTCTTGGAAATCACATGCACCTTTTAAAAGCTGCACCAGCCCCGTGAACGTGAACCAGTCGACTCTCAGAGAAAAGGAATCGAGGTAATTATCGGACGTTAATATGAAGAACAGTGTAGAGAAAATATATTGCATATCTACTCAGACTGAATCGGGAAGACCGGGACATCTTTACCAATGTAATTTCCGTGACTTGTCTAGCGATCTCCTGGCCAGCAGGAGAAATGAAGTAGAAACATATAGTCTAATAGAATGGTATTTGGTATTCAGATCGCATTCGACTTCAGAATCAACAATGAAAAATTATCGTATTGTCGTTTCAGTTCCAATGTAACGCATAACCACATTTTTGAAGTCTCGAAGCTAAAGGGCCGATTCAAGTGAGGACTCTTATTCCGAATGACTGTGCTGGAGGGTCGTGGCTGTTGCGCAGAGGCGCACCATTTCTTGAGAGAATTAACTAAGGCGTGCTAACGCGTCCTGTTGCACAATTTCCTAGCTGTCATTTAATATAAACGTCCTGTTTTTGGGCAGCCTGTAAATCTGATAACTTGATTCAGGCAAGGAAAACATTTTTTGACAGTCTCACCATGTCTGCAGCCCATTAAAACTGGGTGCCCAATGTGGTACCACATGTATCTTCTTCAACGAACGCGGGAGATTTAGAAATATCTCTACGTGTATGTGAGGCATACCGTTCCTTTAATTGCTTCGTTATTGTCCTTATATATGATAGTGCACCGGATGACTGATAGCAGCCGTTCATAATACAGAAGCTGCTTCATTGAGCGGACGTACACGTGGAAACGTCATTACATTATAAAATATAGGATAAGCGTAACATATTTTTCTCGGAAATCAGACTCGATAATAATTTTTTACACCACTGAAAAAAAAGCCGAAGGGCGCAGGTACCTTTTCTTTGTTTTTTTAATTAACCAAATTCTGGAGTTTTACGTCTGGCAATATAATTATGAGGCACCATGTTCAGTTGTCATTGCCTGGGGTTCTTTAACGTGCACATCGGCAGACGCACACGAGTGCTTTTCCATGTCGTTCCCATCGAATTCCGTGACCTGGTTTGAGCCAGTGAGCTCGAGTTTAGCAGCGCCACGCCATATCCACTATGCAGCCACTAATTAGGCTACCGGGCCGCGCTTTTATGTATATATTTTTATAGCATGGACTGTACAAGAAATTGCATATGGCTTATGAGCGAGAAATTAGCATATATAATGGCTACCTAAAACTGCTTTCGGCGCCCGAGGTCCGCCCGCAGTAATATAACTCGTACCAATTACTCCGCATTGTGTTACGCGAGGATCACGGAAACACGAATGGGATGTTGCACTGCAGTTTTCTTCTTTCTTTTTCTGTGAGAATACTGCCCGGAAATCTGAGTGCAGGGCGCCGGATGGGGCAGATAGGTTTTATTTGTTTGAAGCGCCGAGCAGGATGTTTACGTGTATTTTTCCGTCTGCGTTTCGCAAGACCTATAGTGATGGAAAACTATATGCGCAAAAATACAACACGAGATATACAATCTGCTTGAAGAACAATAAAAATATTTGTTCTCTATAGGCAACCGTACAATAAGATCGTACAATGAAAGCCGACACTGCGGCCGCAGTGCATGGGCAATCACCGAGTGGAATTAAAAAATAATAATAAAATAAAAGAAAGGCAGCTATTCATAAGGCACAAATACATGTCATATCCAATTATAAACACCGTTTGGGCGGCCTGCACGCATATACCAGCGCGCGTAGTAGTACGAATGACCCTTCCGAGAATCATCGCCAGCTGTTTCCAATGGCGCGACCTTGATGTGGCCCAATCCACTTCGATCGCAGAGCCACCACGGTATGTTTCGTCGTCGCGCGCCTCGCTGCAAAGCATGCGCCACCTCAGCCGCTCGTACCCCTGAGCCTTGTTCTAGTACTCTATACCGAAATTGCTGCACTTGCGGGAGAACGGTCGGCACGTGCAACGCGGTGCTGATGACGTCAGTGTGTTAAACGTTTCATCGAACGTTGCGTACTTATCATGACCCTGACATCCGGAACTGCCCATGTAGACACAGTGCATGCAAATGGGCGGGCAATACTGGGCCAGTACGTCCAATTTCAGTCAAGGTATACACAAGGTCGCTCCAAATAGGTCGCGAAGCTTCGGCCGATAAGCGGTTCAGTACAAATTGTCACCGACATCAGCAAGGGTGGTTATGGGAGCAGCGATTGAAGCGCGACTATGTTTGGAGGGAACAAACACTGGGAAAGAAAAAAAGCGTTTTTTTTTTTTAAATTCAAGCAAGACATAGTTAGATTCATTCAACGAAAATAAAATTCCTGGTCAATTTTGTTTATTCGTGACGAGTTAAGAAAATACAAGTTTATTATTATTATTATTAATATTATTATTATTATCATTATTATTATTATTAATAATAATAAATACATTTCTTTTCAGCGCCCACCGTTACAGGCGGCGTTAATGACGCCGCTATCACTCGCAATGCACCTCTTGATAGGTGCAGAAAGGCGCGCTCGTAAAGTTCACCTGTTGAACTACGCCCCCCTCACACGTTGTGCTTTCTTGCTTCTCGAAGTTTCTTTGAATTTGGTGACACGGGTAGCTTCATCCCTTCTATGTGCGAGGGCACCCATTGAAAACGCATGGAGAAGCCTTTGATATGGAGATTGTGCACCGAGCGTAAGGAGCTAAGACATAAGGCATCAGTAGGGAACCCGTGCTCTAACCTGCGAAGGCAGATTTTGAATCTGTAAAAATGACAACAGGTTGAGGCGTAGAGAGCGAGAGAGAGAGGAAAGGGGAAAGGCAGGGAGGTTAACCAGAGGGGATGATCCGGTTTGCTACCCTACGCTGGGGAAAGAGGGGAGGGGGAAGTAGTGATAACAAAGTAGAGATAAAGAAAGAAAGGAGCACAGACATACAATCACAGTTGGTCACTGTCGCCGCACACTGTCACCGCACAGCACAGTAGCACTTGCAGCACTATGAACATCTGTTCATGCTACAGTCGCTTGTACAATTTTGTAGCCCTTAAATACTGCAACAGTGCCCTCGTCGCCCTCTGCTGCGATGGCTAGGTTAAGGCGTACAAAACCGTAGCTTCTTTAGAGCTGCCTCAATGGCAAAGTTTTCGGCCGTTGTGGAGGACACGACTGCAGTGAAGCGAACAGAGCAATCATACTTCAAAGAGGGAATGTGAAAAGCAGCTACACTAGATCCTCTGACCTTGACCACAGAGCCATAAAAAAAAAATGTTATGATGACGTCCGTATTCAGTCTCAAGATGTTCCAGTACGAGCGAACGCGTTTCCGCCAAAGGAGAAGTCCGCATAGCGCGAACGTGAGGAATTGTCAACGAACAATCGAGCCTCGCGAATGACCAAGATGGTTTCAACCTCTTAGTTCGACCTCTAGCGTCAAGACCTGCAGGTAACAAAAAGTATTAAGGGCCAAGGACACCTGGCGCGACAGCAATTATTACTGAACTTAAGGTTCTGCAGACACTTAAGAGTGCTTACACTAGGGAAAGCGAAAGCATTATGCCGTTTGTAAACCTCGGAACGTGATCAACGCGCTCAATTTATACACTCGTGAGGTGGCGCCACCTGCTCCGTAACGTCACGTGTGCCGCCCATAGACGGACGAACTAGTTAGCGAGATGGCTGCGACGTGACGTGCGCAATCAGGCATGCACTGGGCACTCCTTTATGGAGCCAGAACCGTGGAGCGGCCGTTACTGCTTGGAAGCGTGCTCGCCTCGCACCCCGGAGGTCCTGGTTCGATTCCCGCCGAAATGACCCAAATTTCCCTCTCAAAGCCACTAATTCGCTTTGTATACAGGAACCTCCCTGAGAAATGTGACATCAATCCGAGTATATGTTAACGTTTTCACTCATACGCCAGCGTCCCCAGTGCCATACGGTGTCAAAAAATGCGCTAGTTTCACACTGGACGACGCTGGTGTATATACTATATATGCAAATTAATGCCACGTATAGCTGGACAAAACCAAGGTAATGTTTGCCGTCGCTTGGAGACACTACGATTATTTTTTACATTCCGCCTAATTACGTAATTATTCTTCATTACTTTATAAAGTTCTCAAATATTATAATTAGATGAGAAGTGCAAATGAGAAAATTGTAGAGCAACATGAAAAACTGCCGATACAACATTTTTTTTTTTTTGCTCATGCAATACGCGGTACATAAAAGTGTTTTTCCAATCGGGAATGAAGTCCGCGAATACTCGCAAAGTGCCTTTAGCGGCCAGTCGCGCGGCGGAAAGGACCTTAAAGAGGTGCTACTTAATGCTAACAAATTTCTCTGGCATTTGCCGCAAAATCGCCACTGTCTTTTTCTTTTTAAGGGACTTGGTTCGAACGTGACTCTGTCTGGAATAACACTGACCCACTGGAACATGACACCCATTGACACAAGGGATCACCTGACCGCACAGCGTGAACTTGACGACGGTGTACTTTCTTCGACAGCGACGGGCCAGCTTGCCAACAGCTGCGGCGTGTGTTCGCCGGGTCTGGCGGTCTACCAGGCGACGTTCGGGCTGAATGTGTCCAAACCTCTAGACACATTCATCAGGCTCGACCATTGGAAAAAGGTTAGTTAGTACGCTATGGGCCGCCTTCGCGTGCTTGCAGGCGTGGCCATTCTAATCAAACATAGAGCTCTGATCAAACATACATACATATATATATATATATATATATATATATATATATATATATATATATATACAGTAAAAGCTCGTTAATTCGAACCGCAAGGGGAAGCCGCTTCAGTTCGGACTAACGAAAGTGAAGGAGAATAACAATACACTGCGATTTGGAAGCAATAGGGCATGTCAGAAATTGAATGCTTGAAAAAGTCTGTGATTGTAGCCTGCCTTTTTTCCTTGAAGGCGACAGCTATCACTTTTTGCTCTAACGAGCGAATGTGGCGGAATGCTTCCTCTTCGCCTTCTTCAAAACTGAAGAAGAGACGAGTAGCATTCAATCCAGCCATGACCTCCGCAGAGGAGGGCCGCACTGGCGCTTCGTCTTCCTCCTCCTCGTCGTCACTGACAGCGACAGGTTCAGCGCTTCTGACCTGAGAAATTATGTCCTCATCTGTCAGCGCACCACACACCACTGCACTCTCGTCCACATCGACATAGTCAGCAAAGGAGATGTCATCCAAAACGTCTGCCATGGGAGCGCTAACGCCATCTTCGAGCGCAGGTGGCTGGTTTCCTTCTTGTAGAGCTTGCGCGCCGAAGCCGCAGTGGCGATGGCAATTTGCTGTCGTAACCGCAATTACTTGCTCCCAAGCACGTACAAGCATGTGTAGCGCACTTAGGAGCGTCACCTGATAATTATTACACAAAATAATTTGCTCCAACAGATGGCGCCGGTAAAATGATTTCAAATTTTTAATGATGCCTTGGTCCATGGGCTGCAGCGCCGCTGTAGTGTTAGGTGGAAGGAAGGCTAGCTCAATGGCCTTCGTCTCAACGTCGACCTTTTGAGCCGAACAGTTGTCAACAAGCAGGAGGACTTTCCGACCACAACGCTCAAACTTTTTGTCCATCTTCGCTAGCCACTGTCCGAACAGTTCTCCCGTCATCCATGCTTTTCTGTTGGCCGCGTAGTCCACTGGGAGTGTTGCAGATGGGTCGCAAGCCCCAAGGGTAGCGTTGGCCTGGCGGCCTGGGGCGCAACTGGAAGCATCCGAAGGTCCTGGCAAAGCATGAGTCGACTGCTAACAGAACAACTTGTTTATTCTAGCATCGCAAAAGAGCGGCCGGTCAGGTCGACCGAAGTGGAGAGACGGGAGAGCACGTTACTCGACGGAAGAATTCGAAGCCTCTCTCGGCGTCCGGGGCAGCTGCTTTTATACTCTCGGAGTCGAGGGCAAGAAGGAACGGCTTGCGAGAGGCGCCCGTGACGGCGGGTCACGGACACGCTGAGAGACACGTTGAGACAAGAAGTGACGCATCCGCCGGGCCGGCGCCGTCAGACCTCCTCGCTTCACAGTTGGGGAGCTCCTCTCCCCGGCTGCCGCGCTTTGACAAGCGTGGGCACCAACATGCGCGCACACACACACACACACACACACACACACACACACACACACGAAGACACGTGGCATTGAAACATGCCTGGACGCGCTTGGCAGGAAGCGTTACGGCAGCGCTGAACGGGCCAAAATGTCCGCCGCTTTGAATGAAGCCCCGGCGTCCGTTGCATCCGCGCCGGCTATACCGCGCGTCGTAGGCGAAACGTAACAGGAGGGACCGGGTGTTCTTGAAGCAACGCGGACATTTAGATTTGCCGATCACTAAAAGCGGCAGCTTTTCAGTTCCTGCCATGTTCGCTGCAACCAATACAGTTATTCTCTCCTTGCTTCTTTTCCCTCCAGTGCACTTGTCGCCTTTATATGTGATTGTTTTGGAAGGCAGCAATTTGAAAAATAAAGCAGTTTCGTCCGCAATAATTATGTTCTGCGGAGAGTACTTCTCCATGTGGCCTTGCATTACCTCCGAACGTCAAGCTTCACACGTTTCAACGTTTACAGCGTTTGGTTCTCCCGACACAGCACGGAAAACAAGGTTGTAACGCTCGCGGAAACGGTGCAGCCACCCATCTGAAGCAGCAAAGTCGCTGTAACCCAGCTGCAGGGCGAAGTCCGCTGCCTACGCCAGTATCACAGGGCCACTTAGTGGAATATCCTGAGCGCGCATGTCCTTTAGCCAAAGCAATAGCGCCTTCTCGAGGTCGGGATACTTTGCGGGCCGCAACCTCTTCCTTTCGTTGGAAACTTCTGCCGCCAAGGCATCTTCAATAGCTCTCTTATTCTTTATGTAAGTAGATAGCGTGCTTTTCGGTATTGCATGCTTCTTCGCAATTTCTTGCTTAGACAAGAGTCCGGCGTCCACTTCCCGCAGGATATCACTTTTCTTGCAGTGTTTTGGCGCAGTGATGGCGTATGCCGCGGGCAGATGCCATTTTCAACTCGTCGCAGCTCTGGGTCCGACTGTGCCACACCACCGATGTCCAACGAAGCGAATGTTAGCCGAGGCTTAAAACCATCACCAAGAATCGCGACGGCCGGTACATCCTAAGCTGAAAACAGACCTGCACAACCGATGAAGACTGCCAAGACAAAGACGCTGAACATGTGAAGGTGGCGAAGGCCCCGATTCGTCGGTTCTTGATTGCAAGCGCAGCTGCGACGCACTTGATTCGCTGTGGATGGATGGATGGATGGATGGATGGATGTTATGAGCGTCCCCTTTGGAACGGGGCGGTGGCTTGCGCCACCAAGCTCTTGCTACTATGCTGCCTAATATCCTACCTAGATTAACCAATGAAAAAAAAACACTATGAACTACCACGTCCAAATTTTCTGATACCCTATTGCGAACTGTGCTTTTGTACGTCTCCGCCTTTTGTCGTTTCCCTACTTTTCTTCCACCAATCCTCCAATCGCCTCTTACTGATGTCTATTGCGGACCTGTTTGCTTTACCACTGCTTCCGCTGAACCCAAGGGCTTCAAGGAGGCCAGTGGTGCCTAAATCGACCGCTGGATAGACGTCTTCACATTCTAATAAAATATGCTCCGTCGTTTCCCTAGCTTTACCGCAGCAAGCACATGCTTCTTCTTCCTTCTTATATCTCGCTTTATAGGTGCGTGTTCTAAGGCATCCCGATCTCGCTTCGAAAAGTAATGAGCTTCCCTTTGAGTTATCATAAATGGTTTCTTTCCTAATTTCGCTTTTTCCCCTTAAGTAGTTACTCATGGCAGGTTTCTTTTCCATTGCCGCCACCCATGAGATTAATTCAGCCTCTCTGACTTTCCGCTTGACCTTCTTTGTTGCTGTGTTGCCCACCCCACAGGCCACATACTTGCTGGTAAGCTTCCTAGTTCTTTTCCTCCACTGTGAATCAATGTTTTGCCTGTACAGATACCTGAACACTCTCCCAGCCCATTTACTTTCCTCCATATTCCTCAGCCGTTCTTCATACTCAATTTTACTGCGAGCTTCCCTCACTTCAAAACTGCTTGCCGCGCCATCTGCCGCACAACATTAGCAGCTACACAAGATTTGCAAAGCCTCCAATATTTGCGACGGGCAAGAAGTCTCGGAGGTCAACGTAGAACGGAGAGGAGGCAGCCGCCGCTGCCTTCTGGCCGACCCCGCGTTGGTAAGATTTTTCCCGATTTCGCCATCTCTCGCCGTTCTCTCCGTTTCGGAGGCGACGCAGCCTTGTGCGTAGGCAGTAGGCGCGTTTAGGCGCCAAGCCGCCAGCACGGCGGCGCGTAGTTCGAATTATCCGTAGCGGAACCTTCTCGCGTTCGAATTAACGGGCTTTTTTATACATGGACTTCTGGGGAGCTTGGCCGGACAAAACCTTACAGTTCGAATTATACATAAATTCGAATTACTAAAGTTGGAATTAACGAGCTTTCACTATATATATATATATATATATATATATATATATATATATATATATATATATATATATATATATATATATATATATATAGTACATCTGAGCCACGAGCATCAATCGCTGCACAAGCCCACAGCATCTCATCATCGGTGCCGCTCATAGCATTTGGGAAGCCGCATTTCTTAAGAGCCTTGCATATGATGACTATACCTAATGAACTTAGAGAACTGGCAAAGCACAATAACTTTTAATGTCAATCATAATAGCTTGTAATTGTGTTACAGTTTTGGTTTCGCACTCGATTCTGACGCGCGTGTTATTTTTCAGTGAAGCTTGCTGGGAAAAAAAGATAGTGCGCGTTAGAATCGACTAAATACGAATCCGCACACATGTGCACTCTTCTCTCTATTAGATTTCATATGAGCCTGTGCCAAAATGCACGTGTCCTCAATCACCGACAATTACTACCATGCCGTTAACGCCATATACATAAAGATTGTGATCGGCTTATCAAAAAAGTATATATATATATATATATATATATATATATATATATATATATATATATATATATATATATATATATATATACTTTTTTGATAAGCCACTGCTAATAATACCACTGCTTCGCTGTCCAACCACGTTTACAGTTTGGACAGCGAAGCAAGTGGAATTACCTGATTCGATAGACTAATGTGGCGTCCTTGAACTGGGGCCTGTCGAGCCTGATCGCGACGCCGTTGTGCATGTTGACGTTGCCGTTCCTTTCGTAGCTCATCGTATTGGCGCTGCTCTTCGGGAGTCCTAACTATGCGTGACCTTTCCATAGCGCTATCACAACACAAACAAAATCAATTGCTATGTGGGTTCTTCTTTTACATACGAAAGTGTAGTTATGTTACTCCCTGCGTCCTATGCTACAGTTGCTGCTTCCCGGCAACTGCAGCTTCTGCAACCGTAATCTTTACCAGGAAACGCTTGCGGCGAATACCATGCACGAAGGGGAGCTTTATGGTACGGCTTTCTTTTTTTTTTTTTTTTTTGTTCCCCTGCACGTTTGGCGACGCCAGTGCTGCGGATGCGAGCTCCATCTGGTTGTGCTACAAAGAACCCAGTGGCGCGCGCCTCCCACTGTGATTGGCTGCGTTTTTGCTCACGGACACGGCAAATGAATTGGAGGGTAAAGGTAAAAAAAATTATGGGGTTTTACGCACCAAATTCACGATCTCATTATGAGACACGCTGTAGTGGGTGACTCTGGAGTAATTTGGACCGCCCGGGGTACTTTAACGTGCACCTAAATCTAAGTACGCGGGTGTTTTCGCATTTCGCCCCCACCGAAATGAGACCGCCGTGGCCTGGCTTTGATGCCGCGACCTCGTGCTTGGCAGCCCAACGCCATAGCCACTAAGCACCCACAGCGGGTGGAGGTAAAGGTATACGGCTTCGCTGTAAAAAGATTGTCCTGTCTGCACTTATAACGCTAGACAGTGCACGGAGTCAGCAGACAATTCCTTCTTTTATAGCGGAAGCAATCATACACGGACGGCCGAGGTGCATTCCCGCAGTAGTGCTGTCCCGCTATCGACGACGCATGCGCGGCTCGCGCGCTGAGGTCTTGAGAGACACGGAGTGCGCTTTGCGGTAAAAACGACGAAGCGAAGTGGTCAGCGCTCCGCTCAATCGGCACGTTCTATGCTGCTGGCGCGCGCTCAGGGCTGCTCTGTGGGCACTGGTCTGAGCAGAACGGACAGCATGCAAGCGTCAAGCTAACAGCGGGTATAGTTCACTGGGCGCTCACTGATGCCGACGCGTCGGTGTCATTTCGTGCACAATCGAGATGCGACGCTTGCAGTAACGCCCGTGGCGACGTTCCTTATAACGCCAGCGGTGTGAGACGCACGGTAGCTGCCAAGGCTCTGCTCCACTTCCTTTTGCCCAGCAGCAGATGCCTTGCATGCTGCGTTAGGACTGCACACGTCGCACCCGCATATAGTTCGAACACCGGCAGAGGAGGTGAAGCGCAGCGCTAAGCCTTGCTTCAACGCTTGGTCGCTCTTCGGGCAAACCTGACAAGTCTTTTATTACTTGGGACACTAAAGAAAAATAGGTGGAGCCCTGCTAGTGAATTACCCTCTTACAATACAAAGAGAAAAAGCAACTCTTACTGCAAGAAGAGGTCAGAAAAGGCGTACATGCGAAAGATGGCTGCAGGCGATAGGTACGTCCACGCCAACGCGCCGTGACGTCAAGAATTTCGACGGCGACTGCTTAGGCCTAGCTAATTCTTCGTCGTTAAATACGGACTACATTGTGTTCTAAAAGAAACAAAGACAGCACTTGGCTAGCTTCAGCAACTTTTACTGAACCATAACTGCCAATATAAAAATAAACTTTGATATAGGCGACATCACACTGACGAGCCAGCGCTGACTTTTCGTCGCGTAGTTATGAAATTGAATTTCGGCCTTCATTTTCCCTTATAATGATCAACCTGTTACCGGGAAATTAATGAAAATGGGGGCTTGAAATAATACTTTACGAGTCCTAAGTTATTTTCTGCTTCTCTTTAGTGCATTTCCAAAGTAATATATTACCGCCATAGCTAATATGCAATTTTCTGGTGTCGTACGACTGATCCATGAATTTAGATGAGCAGTCAGCTGCTGCATGATTGTGTTTATGTATTCATTTTCTTTCCGCACGTGTTCAATGCGCAGGGCATCGTCGTCATCAACGGCTTCAACTTGGGTCGGTACTGGACACCCATGGGTCCTCAAAAAACGCTGTACGTGCCGTCAGTAGTGTTCAGGGAACGAAACGTGCTGGACCTCGTCGAACTGGAGCAAGCACCGTGCGGCCAGGGGTCTACACACTGCTACGTGCAGTTCGTCGACACGCCCGATATCAATGGCACCGTGCCACTCATCTCGAGAAACAAATAAACTGCGCGCCGCGTTAATTATACATTTACTATAGGCGCGTTCCAACGGTGCAGTTGCCGAATCAAATAAGAATATTCAAGCCGATACGTCGCGCCGTGGCAAGTAGCCCCGATTAGCCAGTCGGAAGTTCGAAGCAGAACTTCTGATCAGGCTGGGGAACGTGCCGTGCATTACATTGTAGACTTCCTTATACGGAAGTCGCCTCTCTTCTACGAAAGCCCCGCTCTGGCTGCGTTTTGTGTGTGCGTACATGTTTCTGTTCACGTGCCGTCTTCCTCGCGAAGTTTCAAATTTTGCTGAGTCTATGAACCGAGTAGCTCGACAACATGCCTTACTTACTATAACTGATGTTTAAAAGATGTCAGAATGATTAATTCAAAATTCTAGTAGCTGCCTTGACCAAGACATTTTGTTTAGCCGCGGACATCTAGAAGCACTTCAGTAAGCCCCTGCTAACGTTACTCTAAATGTTGGCTAGCGGGCATCTTGGCAAGAGTAACTGGAGAATTTTAAGGCGAAAGCCTTAGCTCTCTATGTTTCAAGGTCGCGTCGTGAGGTGCAGGAAGTATCACGTGACCCAAGGAAGGTTAGAAGCGAACCAAAGCATGTCCAACCATGTGTGGATGATTAACGATTAGTCATCATCATCATCATCTTCTTCATCATCATCAGCCTGGTTACGCCCACTGCAGGGCAAAGGCCTCTCCCATACTTCTCCAACAACCCCGGTCATGTACTAATTGTGGCCATGCCATGCCTGCAAACTTCTTAATCTCATCCGCCCACCTAACTTTCTGCCGTCCCCTGCTACGCTTCCCTTCCCTTGAATTCTAGTGCGTAACCCTTAATATACATCGGTTGTCTTCCCTCGATCCTCATTACATGTCCTGCCCATGCCCCCCCATTTCTCCTTCTTGATTTCAGCTAAGATGTCATTAACTCGCGTTTGTTCCCTCACCCAATCTGCTATTTTCTTATCCCTTAACGTTACACCTATCATTCTTCTTTCCATAGCTCGTTGCGTCGTCCTCAATTTAAGTATATGACGGTATATTTAAGTATATGACGGCAATTTAAGTAATGACGGTATATGTGTCTGCGAGGCTCGTGTTGGCTGGTGTTGTAAGAGGCTTCGTCTAAAACGTGGATATGGCTATGCAAATAACGCGTTCTCAAAGTAAAATCTTCATAAAATATTTCCATTCACGCATATTACATCTTTACTCACCCACAATGCATGACCAAGCGAAGAAAAGCAAGAACAGACGACCAACTGTTTCAAAGCGAGCGGGAACCTTGTCGTCTGTTCTCCAACTTTGGCGGCCCGCTGATACTTCTTACTTAACATATAAGCGTACACGCAATAACAAGTTCTCATAGTTAAACAAAACATGTTTTCGCGTAATAATAAAGCTAAAACAGCTTTTCAAGTGCTGTTCTAGTAGAAAATGAATCATTGTGACAGACGGAACGGTACTTGCCAAGCGCGTCTTCAAGGTGTCCTGTCTATCCGAGAACGATGGCAATCCGAAGTCACAATATACCGGCATTCCCATGCATACCACAGCGCAGCAGCGCCAGATTTCCCTCTAGGTAATGTAGTGAGAAACTCTATGGGTTGAACCATAGAGTTTGGTTGAACGGTCGCAGCGCCACATTTGCCTCTAGGTATACTAATATGAAACGCTATGCTTTCAAGCACAGAGTTTCGCACTACATTACCTAGAGGGAAATCTGGCGCTGCTGCGCTGTGGTATGCATGGGAACATAGAGTTGTTGAGTTGGAATGCCGGTACATGGGAATGCCGGTATATTGTGGATTCGGATTGGCATCGTTCTCGTAGAGACAGGACACCTTGAAGACGCGCTTGGCAAGTACCGTTCCGTCTGTCACAATGATTCATTTTCTACTAGAACATCACGTGAAAAGCTGTTTTAGCTTTATTATTACGCGAAAACATGTTTTGTTTAGAACTTGTTATAGCGTGTACGATTATATGTTACGTAAAAGGTATCAGCGGGCAGCTAAAGTTGGAAGACAGACGACAAGGTTCGCGCTCGCTTTGAAACAGTTGGTCGTCTGTTCTTGCTTTGCTTCGCTTGGTCATGCATTGTGGGTGAGTAAAGATGTAATATGCGTGAATGGAAACATTTTATGAAGATTTTACTTTGAGAACGCGTTATTTGCGTAGCCATATCCACGTTTCAGACGAAGTATCTTACAACACCAGCCAACACGAGCCTCGCAGACACATATTGCCCTCGAGCTCCACCACTGGAAAAGCTGGCGCCACCATCGCCGTGACGTGCTAGGAGGGATCACGTGGACATAGCGGCCGCGTCGGCTGCTTCGGGAGCGCCGAAGCGAGCTGAAAACGAGAGTTTAAATTCCCTTGTACGCTGCGTTCCTCATTTAGTGGCGAGATTTCCCCGCTTCGAGTGTCTCCTTTACAACGCTTGAAAGCACTACAATAGGTAGTGGCTGCCTTTGAAGGCGCGCAACATGGTAGGCTACTGCTCGGTGCCGCAGTGCCGGACGTAGGTACGTAACGGAGGCCGATGTCAGCCTTCTTCACACGTAGGCGCAGGACAAGAAGCCGCGTGAAGCTTGGCTCGCGAACCATAAAACCGGCAAGCAGTCATCGGCTACAACTCGAGTATCCAGCAAGCACAGACGCTAGGAAGATTTCTGCTACGGCGCCGTGTCTGTGATGTTCGGAAAACGCGCACTGAGGTCGACGCTCGCCCGAGTCCGTTGCCCGAGTAATGTCACGACGGTTTGGTCTATGAACTTGTCGATGCTATAGATACTGGGAAGTTCAGTGGAGTGGAAAGGGAGCGGTAAGAAGCACATTAAAAAGAAAGCATGGCATATGGTCATGTTTGTGTTATGAATTAGTGCACTGGATTACAAAAAAGGAGCAGCGGGAAATCGCAAGCTGAGAACACCGATAAGCATACAGTGTGACGCAACTCTAGAAATAATATTGAAAGGTAAAAGAATTTAGAATAAAAAAAAGATTGAATCGTCGCGACGGCGCGTACATCACAGGCGTCAAAGTCTCTACAATGAAATTATTTTTTGAACAGCTCTGATAGCGCCCACGCAACAATGGTTGCTTGTATACTGTCAAACGCTCATATTCTGCGGCCTAAAGCTCATGGCACAGTGCGAAAACGGGCACGCGGCGAAAGCGAAACAGTGCGCGGACAAGCATGCAGACGCGCAGTCGGTCGCTGCGAATCTGTGCGATCGCTGCATTGAGGCTTCATTCTATTACGCTCCATTTAGTTATACAAACACTATCAACATATTTCACGTAGTTTGCTCTCAGCGTTTACCAACCTTTCACGCAAGAAGCCGGTTCAGGAGACTCCATCGCGGCGACCGCGCGTAGTGGCGTTCACTGTACGTATTCGGTAAAGAGATAGCGTCTGTAAACGATTGTGCTCTTTCAGTTTACGCAAGATTATTATTTAGACAGTAAAAAGCTTCTCTCGTTTCGAAAGTACTTACAGAAATGTCCGGAAGAGCTCGCGCGTGGTGTTTTCAGTGAGCGCTGACAGCAAAACCTATGAGGAGCGCGCCACGTGATCCCTCATACTAGCCCAACGAGCCGCTTCCGATAGATGGCGACTCCGTAACTCCTCGCCGCCAATACCATCATTCCCATGACGGCACGGTGCCCCCTTAAGAAACTCCCATAGACGGTGGCGCCAGATTTCCCTCTAGGTGTTATAGTGAGAAACTCTATGGTTTCAAGTATGTCTTACCAAGTAGCCCAAACGTCTGTTTTAAAGAGGAAGGAAAGCGCCGTTCGGCCACGGTTCTGCCAACTACCATTGTCTAGTCGTCTAGTCACTCTAACACTCTACAACACCCAACGTTAGCGATGACTACAGTGAACTAGAAGTATTGGTGTCCAATATCTTCTAGTGCACTGTAGCGATGACCAACGATGACGACACCCAACGTTACTAGATTATTTGAACAACACCTGCGTAATGATGATGATGATGATAATAATTTATTGGCATAACCTTTAAAACGGAGCGGCGACAGTCACCTAGCCTACTTGAGTTAATGTGTAAGTATGCTGTACATGCTTTTTATTTTAGCATTTTTGTATATATTGTAAAGTCTTTATTGAAAATATTCACTGGTATGCAACATTGGTGGCGCCACAAACGCCGCCGTCAATCGCGTTTCGCAGCGCGTCGTTGGTGGGGCCAGTGGGGCAAGCAAAACCACGTGTTGTTTTGGAAGTCGCATGAAGCCGTGTGCGCGGCAGTGGCGGTAGTGTCCGTGCAGCTGGTTTTTTTAATTCTATGTTGTCGCAGAGCTAAGCTTTGAACTCGCCCACTTCTCGAAAGCCGCTTGTTCTCATCGTGAAAACAAGCCGCACCGTTGCAGATTCAGATGTCAACCATCGCATCGAAATGGCTTTGTCCCGACCTGCAAGGTTGTCGAGTGCTGCTTCGAATGAACGAAGGTAATATCGAGGGCGTCGTTGCTGATGTCTCTCAGAAGACGGCTCGAATCACACTAGAACAGGGTGAGTTTGTTTTGTGTAGATAATTAGAAAAATATCCTACGCGTTGACCGTGCCTTTGAAACTTTACATCTCGTTATACCTCAGACGCTTGCGTCTCGTTGTTTCGATGCAGTGATCGTAGACGCAGCGGCACACTTGGCCTAATTCTTCTTTCCGTCAACCCGCGCGGATTGAATTTCCAGTAGTTGCACCTAACCTGTTGGGAATGTTTTGGACTGCTTCCACTCACCTGCCCATTTCACTTCTTTATTTCAGTAACCGACGTTACTACAAATCAGTCGCTTTTTGGACCGCTTCACTTCTACGCGCAGGATATTACATCGTGTGAGTACCAGACTCAACGCGCATGTATAATGTTTCACTTTGCCAAGTGCATTGTTTAAGTGGTCACGTGCAGCGTTTCAATCTGCCCGCGTTGCTTGTTGCAGGCGTGGTGCTGGAGAACTCGACGCGCAAGAAGTACATTCTTCAACGAGAGTAAGTACAGTGCCATTTTTGGGTCCTGTGATATTCATGGTAAACGTTTATATGAAGCACATGTTATTAGCACATAACACGATTTTCTCCACTTACCTGCACTACGATGTCGCTTATCAGTGAAGATGGACCACGCTTGTTGAGAGTGCGCCCTGTACCTGCTCACCTGGAAAAACTGAATTCAGCACAAAACAACAGCGAATTCATTTGCCATCGTGAAGAGGCTGACACCTCGGAGGTCATCAAGAAGGGCTTCATAAAGCGTACGTCTCACTTTTTTTAATGCATCGGCATCGGTTTATTTGCCCAACAGTGTCTGTCTGTGTATCGACTTTCGTCAAGGGCTATATATATGTACAGTGTTACTGACGGTGATCTGCCTGGACCACCGTCTTTGCACCTTGAAGAGGCAGGACGTGGATCGAATGAGCCCCTGAACAACACTTTCCAATGTGGTGAACGCGGTTTAAATGTCAAATTCGGGACTTCAAAGAGGTTTGACGTAATGCTGACAGCATTTCTCTCCTGTCTAGTGATAAATATGCACTGAACCTTTTTTTAAATTTTTTTCGTTAATTCATTTTATTTTCTCAATCAACCATGAAGGAAATGCCAACACTTATTGTTAGGCCAAAAGCCAGAAGGTAGGGAATGTTTTTTTTTTTCTCAAAAATGTTGCAGGTAACCGTATGTAGCTGTGTCAACAAACATTAAAAGATTTAACTAAGCTAACTACAGTCAAATTTACTCGTCGACATGAACGAATGCAAGTATTGTGTTCTCGATCAATCACTTTCAGACAGCCTTATTTGGTTTAAATAACCAGTGTGGCGAAAGTTGTGGGCAAAAGCACCATTCGTGAGTGTTATTTCCATATCATGAAGTTGTTCATCGCATTGCAAAAATATTATAAAGAAATGTGACGGCAATGAACGTGAGTCACTACAGTGCACTGTCTGGCTCAGTGTTGCGTCACGTGAATATAAACCTGCAGATGAAAGTGATCAGTGGAAAATGCGGCACCAGTTCAGTGTTTGTCAGAGCTGCTGTTCTTCACCTTCATATAACACCTAGTGAGAAGCTATTGCTTTTGAGGCACAAGTGCAAACACTGTTGCCCTCTGCGTGTTGTACAGTATTGAAATGTTCTGTTCTGAAACCTTATGTGGTCAGCTAGTGCATTCATAGGTATCCATGGGCAGAATACCGTATTTATTCAGATCTAGGCGTATCCTTTTCTTTATTTAGAAAAATTTGCGAAAATCAGGGGCAGCTTAGAATCAAGGATGCTGTTTACTGGAACCTCGAGAAACATAACATCACTTCGTGGCCACAATATGGCAGGGAGAACTGAACAAACTTTTTTGATGTACTGCAATGTGGATGGCTTCATAGTACCATAAAAAGCTCAATGCCTTGAGGCTGAAAAGATGTTGCTGATTTTACCAGGTCACGAAGAGAAATAGAAATGTTCCTAATGACGAATATTATACAGGCGAAAGCAAGAAAAATCGTAAATGTTCAAGGCATCACTTGGAATAAGTTCCGATACCTGTCTACTTTGATATGTCAACAGACCATAAAATGCGCATTCATTATGCAGTAGAATGCCTGTCTTGTTCGGCTTACACTAAAGGAAGCTTCTTTCTTTCTTTCTGACATTCCCAATTCCGGGAGTCTGCTTAGCTTAGAATAATATGGCAAATATTGTTCAGTGAAAACCATAGAGAATCTCACAATTAACTGCAGGGTCTTCATCATAGTATCCATTCATAAAGACTGGCTGCGAAACATCAATGTTCGGACTCATAGTCTTGTGCGCTTGAATTTTCTTTGCTTTGTGTAAATTAGACGTACAGGCGCCCAAATCTTTAACTGGCGCGCGCGAGCGGCGACTTTTCCGTGCGTCAGCGCCGTATGACGGGGCGCGGCTGCAAAGAGTCTGAGGCTAAGTGCATATGGACAAAGCGCGCTCAGCTGGGCCCATCGTCTGCTAAGCTGTTTCCAGCCTCGCCCCGTCATACGGCGCTGACGCATGGAAAAGTCGCCGCTCGCGCACGCCAGTTAAAGATTTGGGCGCCTGTACTACAGCACACACTCTACGTTCAAATTGGGGTTCCGCATATTAGGTATATGTTTTCAAACATACTTTTTTTTTTTCAATTTCTTATTTCTATCCCCAAAACATTATTTCTGCAAAAATAATTTCTTGTGTCAAGCTTTCGCGTGTTTTTCTTTTTTCATGGTAGATGTCTGCTGCACTAATATTGTTGACGCTGAAATGGGCTGTCACTGCATATATTGCTCTTCATTGCTGTAGTTGTATCCAATCCACAGAATAACAAAGTTTTCGAGAAGCAGTCTAGCAAGGGCATAATTCCACATAGCAATGTGACCATGCAAGAAGTAAGAGTGACAGCATTTCGTATTCAGACAGAAATAGAATGAGACATGACTTATAACATTATGCATTTACAGAACTCCAACAAGTAACAGGTAAAAATAAATGACTGGGTAGATCCAACCCTGCATTATTATTAGTGAACTTGCCCAGTTCATGCAACGCAGTGGCCACTGCAGGAAGATTGCAAAGGCCCTGGTGTGTGCTCCCCTGACACCTCTGCGCACCCTCACCAACTCCTTGCCACAGTCGCAGGCAAAATGAATCCAAATAAGGGGGAAAAAAAGTTAATATTTGCTTGGGCAGCAGGCTGATGTGTGACCTTGACCTCATTACAGTGAACTAGAATATATGGGCAGTGCACTGACTGACCCGTACTGCGTAATGTCATGCAAAGTAGTGTTCGCAGCAGTGGCACAGTCGTCGCTTACTATTGAACATGTTCAGCCAAATCGTAGCTCCATACAGGCCGGGCTCCTGCTCACGATGCCCTCCACTGTGATGCATCTTCAATAGTCGGTTCTTACAACAGTCTCTAGCGATACAAAAAGTGGTACGCTGAGAGGCATGGTCGTGCCACTCAACATGTTTCTAGTACACTCTGACTTTGTTGGACTGCTTTCACGGAGTGTATTACACTTGATGTAAACAATGCCACAAAGGCTACTTCACTCACTGCTTGCATTCAGGACTAAACTATAGTGTGGCCCATGTAAAAAATAGTTATGTAGGTGCATGCCATGTAATATGATGTAGCACTCGGCTTCATACTCTTGTGTTGTAGAATGTGACATATTTAGTACAAGGAGGGCGTCTCAGGTCTGAACCTGCTTGCCACTTCACAAGCAGTGACACGTTTCTGTGACCAGCAGGTGCCGTGCATTGCTCGCAATCAAAGTATAGTGCGTTGCCTACTCCAAAGCACAAATGTGTCCAAACGATACAAAATTGGACATAATCTCGTGCCCAGAAGTTGTAGTCATTATATACGAAGTCATTATTCCATAGAAAGCATTGCAGATCAAAAACAACTGCACTGAGAAACGTGCGCAGTGGGACTTCTTTGTTCACACTACCTGTGTAGCTTCCTCACTATTGCCTGCTGCGTATGGAATGGAGTATAGGCTATCAGCTGAGCGATCATCACTGTCTTAACTCGGTTATAAACTTGCTTTTTCACTGTCTCTTTTTCTGCATGCACACACAATTCTCCGACTGCAGGTTTGAGAGCTATGCTATGTGAAGAACATGGCCTCCGAGATTGCATGGTGCCGCATGTCGTACACACAGCAGTGTGCCATAACCTGAAGCCATACAAAGTCCATGCACTTGCAATGCTTTGATGGAGGGTTACACTTTTGGGAAATTCCTGATAAAAGAGGGATGATTCTGTGTCACTTTCTGACATGAAATACTGCCTTAAGTGGGGCAACCTGGAGCTCAGACCCAATCCCACATTCGTTTTTCATCTCTTTCATTTTATTTGTCATAAGTATGCATTACACTGAGGGAGCCGAAAGCTGCTTAGTGAACATAGGGAAACACTTGTTGTATGCGTTTCTGATGCTTTACTCTGTTTATCGGTATCAGTACCATCCTCAGCATTTTCATAGTCACCTCTAGACCCTCAATACCCTGGAACCTGCACTAACGCTATTTATTTCTCTTGCTTCAACATAGGGTCTGCGTAAATTCTGTTTTGTTATATTGCATTGCTTATTCTTTTAGTAGGCTTTGTTTAATGTTTGAGGGCACATGGAGCACATTTAATGGCTGCAGTACTGTTTACATTCCTAAAAACATTTTTTTTTTCTGTTTCGATTTTATCCTGGTAGGTTTCTTTTTCTTGCATTAAGAACAGCATGTCATTGTGACAACCAATCTAATTTAGTTCATTACACTTTCCTAATGCTCTTCATTGACACTCAACCAACTGGCCACGCTCACTGTACATTGACGAATTCCTAATCTCGTCAGCTTTTACTTGATCCTTTGCTGTCCAGCCTGTGTCTTCCTTTGATTTTGATTCCTTTAACTGAATCATCCTTCAAGCATAAATTAATTTTGTCCGTTGAAAATACAGTTTTAACACATTCACTGCATCTTCAGCTTCGTTAAAGACATGCAGCCACAGAACAAGCTTGAGTTTTATTATGTCCACAGATGAACTCTCAAAGATGCTTCAGGTGCAGAAGTAATATCAGCTATTTTATGTGAATTGTACTTGCACAATAGCAATCCATTTCAGAAATCTGCCTACTGCAAATGATTACTGTCAAGAACAGAAAACGTTCTGCTGTTTTATGTGCCAAAATCACAATATTGTCACATAGTGGTGATGGTGAATAATACAGCGGCAAAACTGTGAATGATGAAACTAACTTTTTATTGAGTGAACTTGTGCCCACAAAAGCAAGTTAGACTCAAAGCACAGCAATAGCGGCGAACACGGTTGGCAATTGTCGAAATCTGATCTGCCGGTCTAGCACGTTGGCTTTTATACACGAGTCATCAAAGGTTCTAGAGCAACCGGTGGTGCCCGCGTGTCTTCCAGAATGTTCTGCATAATTCACGTTGCACATGCAATCAGATTACACAAACTTCAATGACAACAGAACCTTCGATAATATTCCAGAAACTTCCTGTACATGCAGGAACATCCCTCGCTGAGCGATAACATTTGTTAGATGTTGCAAAGCGCATGCAGCGATAGCGTAGAGGTAGAGAATCCACCTCGTGCGCAAGAGGACCGTGGTTCAAATCCCGGTGCTGTGCAATTTTCGATCAGATAAAAAAAATATTTCCGCGTGTTGACAAAATTGCATAAACAGGCCTGGAGTGTGGCCTGATCCCGGTGACTAGAACCGGTAATGCACTCCCTCACCAGAGCAGGATTGGCCACCCTGGTGCAATACTTGGCCACAACCTCCTACATGACTGGGGTAGTTGAAGTATGGGAGAGGCCTTTGTCCTGCAGTGGGCGTAGCCAGGCTGATGATGATGATGATGAAAAGCGCTCAACCGTAAAAGATGAACAAGTCCACGTGTCAATATAGGCGCATCATAACAGGGAGCTTTGGGTTAATTTTGTTCACCTGGAGTTCTTAACATACACTGAAATCTAAGTATATGAGCATTTTTACATTTTGCCGCTATCGAAATGTGGCCGCCATAGCTGAGGTGGAACCCGCAACCTCGAGCTCTGCAGTGCAACGCCATAGCCACTAAAGTACCGCAATAGGTCAAAAACATAAGAAGGAAGCCCAGTAGATAACAACATACTAACATTGCTACAAACACCCCGTCATAAATCTCGTAACTCTTTTGAATAACATGCTTGGTGCATATAAATCAATATTATAGCACAGGTCCAATCAGAAATGTTTTAAAGCACTAAACCACTCTGAGCTCGAAAATTTCTTATATAGTGGCTGCAATGCACCAGTCTACAATGAACATACAGGTGCAAGAATTTTTTGGAGTGATGCCATAATAACAAAGTTGCAGATGTTTGATGAATGACTGCTCAATCACTATGGTTTCTCGTTCACCTTTGCTAATCTCCCCATGGGTACCCTCTACTCCTTGTTGCCTACTAAAGGAGTGCTTGCCCAAATATTGATCAACTTCATGCTTTGTTTGCAGTCATTGGTATGCCAGAAGACCTACCAAAGCTACAACGACCAATTGCAACTGATTTTGAAGTCATTGATGAAGTGAATGACCAGCTGAGTGAGGCGGTGTGTATGCAATTTGTTGTGGTTCACACTGGTGCTTATGTGATTGCTGCTGTTCTGATTATACCACCTCTTCTACTTACTTTAAGAAAGTTAACACTTCAGACACGCACACACACACAAACACAGGGTGCCCCAACTATCATGTACCAAGACTTAAAAATATGCAAATGCCACATAGCTGGACAGAATCAAGGTAATGTTTGCTGTCACTTGGAGGTCATTTGTGAACAAGGCTCCCATGGAGGAGCCGAAACGTAAATATCCATTTTAAACCATTTTGGTTGGCGTCCGAACCTCTTCCTTTTAAGTATGCATCATCCCGACCAGACGGGCTTCCGTCATACTCTTGACTTAATACCTGCTACACAAAGGTGTTTTTACGAGTGTGAATGAAGCTCGCAAACATGCACCAAGTGCCTCGAGCGGTCAGTCGTGCAGTAATTTTGCTTGTATTTGTGGGCCTTTCTAATTTGTAATTTGCCTGCAATGAGGGCACATGATTTATGTGATTTTGCTTTCACTGTATTAGAATCCCGTTTACAGCTCGATCCCTGTTCAAGCTGGTCTGTTTGGTTGATGTCTACTGTAATTGTCAGATCACGCAAACAAAGTAAGTTCAACATAAGAGCACACAAAAAGCAGGCATGATTGCAGTGTGTCTCTTTATTTGCCTTTATGGGCCCTTTTGGTCTTCACTCTGTTTTGTAGTTATAAGTGGAGTGAACTCAGGTTTTGAGCTTCATTATACTGCATTGTAATGGGGCAGTGTGTAATTTGCATAGCGAAACAATGGGAGAATCACAGTCACTTTTGCAATGATGCCACCACAAAGGCACTGTGAGCTACTGGTGTGCTTAGCGTGCAAAACATCAATATGCAGTGCAAGCTTTTTTGCATTTATTAAATAATACATTGTCAAAACAGAATTGAAATTAATGAAATTTTCATAATATAATTAGAACAAACTCCTACAATGCGTTGACACAATAAATCAAGCTGCATCTACGCCATGTTTACTTGGACATTTCCAACCTTAGATCATTGTTCCCTATAGTTTGCTTAATGTTTTGACTGAAGTGCAATCAAGCGCTTGTCTGTTCATTCTGTTCGTAGGCAAGCATGCTTTCATTATCAAATTACTTTGAAATCAAATGACAAAACACACAAGCAGGAGAGAGCGTAGAAGGAACAGCTGCACTGCACCAGGTGGGCTTTACGAGCCTCTTTCCATCTGTATCAGGTCACCAGGTTTCGCTAAAAAAAAAAAAAGAAAATAAAGTAAAAATGAACCGAGAAAATGGGAAATTTGAGCACAGCTCTATACGTGTTTTCGTTTCACTATATATTGAGGCAAAGAATTTGAGAAACATGTAGCTGAGCCGGTGATAGCCGAAAATCTGAGCGGTGGGTCAAGCGTGTCGGCTTTTGTACATGACTTGTTCAAGGTTCCAGTGCAATCACTGGTGCTGTGTGGTTTCCAGAAAGTACTACACAATTCACAATCACATTACAAAACAATCACAAAGTCTGCTGAAGATATTCGTAATGAAAAAGGTCAGAGAGCTTGCTTGACTGATATATTAAGACAAAGTAGTTTTGGTGGAAAGTTATTATGGATCATTAGTCACAGTGGCGCAGTCATTTGTAACTCGCACTACCTTGATCTGCACTGCTGCATTCAGCATCTGTTGCTCTTATTTTTCTCTTTAAAGATTGCAGCAATAAAGAAGGCACAGGCTATTTCTGTTGCATTTGAAGGCGTGAAAGTTGGGCGTCATGGCTCTCTCTCTGTTTTGGCGGTGAGTTTCACTGCAATTTCTTCGTGGCTGACACTAGTCCATAGTCATTATCGTTGTTTGCGGTACAGTGCAGAAAGTGTTTTGTGGTGAACACTTAACTAAAGCAAAAAAGTATGTGTATTGCTCAAAATTTAATTACATGTGCTATTGGTACATAGTTTGGCAAACCATTCCTACTGAAGTTTCTTGAATGAAACTGCTACAGGCATCAACCTTTTTCTCAATACCACCCTGCAAGTATTGTCCATCTTTGATGAAGTACTGTTACTTAAGCATTTTAGCAATCACATGTACAGTTCAACGCACTCTTAAAGGGAACACTTAATTTATAATATATGCATAATGACTACGTTATTTCTTTGACCGTGTTGCAAAAAAGTGACTAACATGATGACATCCATGAGTAATCGTGTCATCTACAGGCTTTCAGCACATACCTCAGCTATAATGCTTGATGGAATACTAGTTAAGCATTCCATTTAACATGGACCATACTTCACATTTGTTGTCTCCAAGGGCTCATCTCATAAAGCTGCTTTTTAGACACCCTTTTAAGGATGTCATTCACATAAAGGTCCTGTGGGTTTACAAGCTCACCATAAGTGTTTGGAGATTAAACATGATATGGTTGTTTACTGTCCTATGCTGTTACACAAAGGACAAAATAAAAGGAACCGACACAACTGACCTTTGTGTAATAGTGTAGTACAATAAACAGAACCATGTTGTTCCAACTAGCCCTTGTCGAAGTCTTATTGAACATCATGACATATTCATCAAAATTTTTAGCCAGCCATTCCTGTGTCACTGAAGTCATCTGTGCGGGTGCTAAGCCTTGCTACACAAACGGCTCTGAACCATTGGGCATGTTTTTTTAGCATGTTACAGTATCCATCCAGAGGCAAATGGGGATGCAATTAACCTACCCGAGGCCTTGTGCTGTATGGATAATTGAGAAAAGATAAATGGATCTGTGGTGGACAGTAGTAAAAGATGGTGGAATATTGGTGGGGACACAAAGGCAGGAAGCATTATAGATTTCAGGGCAATAAATTTTGGTCAGGCTTGATGGTTTATTAACATTGACCATGGGTCTTAAGGGCCTGTAATAAGCACAGAACAAAGGTAAATTTAATGTGTTTGGTGGCATCTGCAGCCTTCTGTTTCAAATGGGATGCTCATAATATTCATACATATACCACACTCTGATGGCATGCTTTGCACTTGCTCTGATCAATGTGCCAGGGTCATTAATGCAAATTTTCTCAGCTCGATTCATTAAGTCGGTCGGTCATGCTAACAGTATTCTATCATTGGAGATGCCTGATTTTTTTCCTGATGGCACACTTTATTTTTAGTCGACTAGTTTTTATATGCAGGCAGGTTGATGCAGACATTTGAAAACTTTCCTAACACAGTGATGTGGGATAGGTAGACTGTTTGTTATGAATTTTTAAAGTAGGTGTGGCACTCCTTTTTATTTTGTTCTTTCACAGGTTGCAACCTCATCAAAAGTGTACATATTTGATGTTCAGTCATTGAAGAAGGCATTGTTTGACCATGGGTTGAAGGAAATCTTGGAATCCAGTGACATTGAAAAGGTAATGTCGCCCCCTATTTTTTTCCGACACTGGAATTATTTTTCTCTGTAGATAACTATCCAGTTATTTTCGTTCCATTCACTTGCAACCATGTGTACTGGATGCATTACTACTGCTTCTATAGTCCTGCTTGGCTTGTTGCAGAGTGTATGCAGTGTGCAGCTAATGTTGTGTTTGATGTCCCTGTAATACTGTAATGTCCTTGGAAGTGACTGGATTTTTATGTACAGAGAAGTATTTGACAGGAACATACTGTGGGATTTAAGGTGTGAGGTTTGGCTCATGCACTGCAAGCACTCCAAGTCTCCACGACAGAGTTATCAACACTCTTGCTTGGTTTAGCAGCCTAATGAGTTGTGCTGCACACGGGAGAAATGTCACCAGTAAGCTGTTGTAGTTGAACCTCGCAATAACGAAATCGGTGGGGAACACTGATTTCGTTATTTCGCATGTGCGATAATTTCATTGTTACGAAATGAGGCAGCACAGATAGGTAATGTGTTGCAGAATGCAACTTTACTATCAAAATTCCGTTAGCCAATATTGGCAAGCTTTGCTCGATGATATAGAATCGGACTGCCAACTGCAGTGGCAGTATTGCTGTGAAGCAGTATTCTCAGTCAGTTGCATTCGGAGATATGATCACTTATGCAAGATTTTTTGTAACTTGGCACTGGACGCAGAGCAACAGCGCTCCACGCATGCAGCAGTATTTCCCCACAGCATGCTGATGGCTGTAGACGCCAACGCATCCGGTGCCGAGTGCAAAAGGGATCATACCTTGTATACCTAAAGGCAATTGATCTAAATTACTGAGGTGAGAGATAGGTAGGTCATCGTCACAACAGATTACGCGGTGCGCTATACAGAAATGACTGTGCTTCCACGAGGAACTGCCAAAGAGGCTGCAAAGTGCTTTGTATACCAGATTCTTCTGCGCCATGGATCTCCAGAAGTTCTAAGGACAGACAAAGGAACATCCTTCATGACTGACCTTATGCAAGCCATTCTCTACTACAACCATACAGCTCACCGTAGAAAAGTGGCCTACCACTGACAAACCAATGCTCATCGAGACGTCCATTGCAAACCCAGTGACTGAGTATAGATTGAATGCCCATTCGCCATTGAGGCCTGAGCGAGAAGCTACTTCGCCACTATTTCGGACTTTACAGGATTGTGCGCCAACGGAGTGAACTGGACTATAAAGAAAGTGGTGCTTAATGGAAACATGGCCTCTTGTCACGCCCGTCCTGAAGTGGTGCACGTGGTTCACTTGAAGCCATATTATGAACCTTAACAAGCTGTTTTTTCGGTTTGCTAGGCATTAACTGTTTCATTTTGTTGCAGTTAGGTTTTATCAAATTCCCAAGCATCGGGTCGATGCTTTTTAGGGGAAGGAGCAATGCCACGTAGCATTCTTATTCATCCCTTGCCATGCAGTGTTATCATTTATTGCTTGTTGGGGGGGCCCCCATAAGCATCTTGTGTTTTTGCCGGACTTGCGTGCTCCTTATCTTTTGCCACTTGCTGGTTGCCACTTGCTCGTTGCCACGGGGTATTACTATGCCCATGTTGACGGCTTTTGATTGTGTGGGTACGGGTATAAATACTCATCTCGAAACCTGCTATGAGCATTCTTGTGGCGATCATCAGTAGTGGTGGTCTGCAACACGGCGACACTAGTTTCATTATTGGGCATGAGTTCATCCTATAATAAAACATCTTTCGAAGGATCCTCGTTGACTGCCACCATTACTGTACTGTCACGCTAAGTGTGACAATATACATGCATAATATTAACAATGTGATACATCTCGACCACTTGCTCGCACAGTGCGGGTGGTGTTGTAGTTTTGCATTTTTTCTTATCCTTTACGAAAGGGTAAGCAAGCTCTGGGGAGAAATTGGGTGTAGCCTGTTTTTCATCAAATTTGTTCGGGGTTCAAAAATAAGGAATTATCAGGTTTACCCAAGAATGAATGATCCTTGTACAAAGCATGCAGTCTACTACCTCGTTTTGTGAGTAGACTAGAAGGCAGACTGCATGAAATTCTTTTAGTTATGCCCGCTGAAGCTTATTTTCTGTTATCTGAACAGCTACTTCCCAAGTGCATTGTACTGAAGATCCAGGCATACCTCTCACATTCATCAAGGCTCTTAAGTACATTATGAAAGAAGGCTCTTCATCTGGCATATTTTCCTTTCGTGAAACCATCTCCACAGTGCGGATATCTGCAGAACTTCTTTGGTTAAGATAGATTACGCCAACTTTGCAGTTCCAACACTTTCCCATGGTTCAAGTAAGCTACAGGAGTAGACTGAGCTGCCAATGCACTTGCTTTTGTTTCTTTGCCTATGAAAACTGCCTGAGTCCACAGTAAAATGGTGAATGCATCATAATGCCATTCTTTAGGTCAAAGGTTGTCTTAAATATTTTAGTATTGCCTGCACTTGTGCATTTTGCACTTGGTGTCCATTTGTACACTTAGAGGTCCCACCTCTATGCAGTTTTACAATATTAAAGTTTTTAGCACTGTTTAGACTTTAGGCATTAATGAACTAGGCTTAGACCATGACCGGATTTATTAGAGGTTGTCTGTTCACTGGCACCTCCTCCGTAGCCCCGTATTTCTTATCGCTTGTTCAGTTTGTTTTAGTTCTCCTGAACGCTGCTACTCTCCATGGCGCCACAACTTAGCCCTGTGCCGCCCACGCCACACCGCCGGTTGCAGCCTGTCGTACAGTCGTAGTAGCGGCGAAAGCGGGGTTGCGTTTTGCGTTCTTTAGTGAAAACTTTTCTTGTGTGGTCATATACTTTTAAAATCATTTTCCTTGAAGAATGCTTTGTTTGAAGTGATTTAACGATCTGGTGAACGCTTATAAATATAGCAAACTAGGAAGCACGCAAACTGCGATTTTTACTTTAAAAATGGCACTTCTTCGTCCTACGATGCCGCTAGGTACGTTCTGCAGGAAGAGCAAAAAAAGAAAAAGTGGCACCACAGCCGCTCTTACCAGTACTGCCAAATGCAAAAATTGCTGCTCCGAAAAAAACAAAACAATTATTACTGCTAACAGCCTAACAAGTTTTAAATATACACACACAGCGTCCTCATGCCCCGTTCTGCTTGCTGTGCTATACTGTTTATACGAAGGACAGAAAAGAGGCAGAAACACATGTGTGCAAACATTCAGCTGTTTAGCACAATGCGTTGGCGGGCTAGTTGGTGCGAATCCATGAATACTTTGTTAAGCGCAAAAAGACAGACACAAGAAAGACAACAGGACAAGGCGCTACTCTCAACTGACATCATTTTATTGCGTCACTCCTTTATAGACCGCTCAAACCAGAGGAACATGCGCAGTGAGCACCAAGCGGTGGAGCCACCAACATCCGATCCCAAGAGCGCACTCATGTGACCGAATCCAAAAAACCAAATTCAGCGCTGTACAAGGTTAAGGAAGGCACACTAATGCACAGTGACCCCAATGACTGAATGAAAAATGCTTCTGATAACTCTCGGGCGGTGGTGTCACGACTCTTCTTCAAAATTGTGGTATCACGAAACATGGGTTTGCATTTGCATGTTTTACAATGCTGAGCCAAATGCGAACCTGTGCCTGTTGGTATGGATCGCTCATGTTCTCTCAGGCGCTCGTTAACACAGCGGCCTGACTGCCCTACATACACTTTGCCACATGACAAGGGAATTTTATAAACCACACCGACGCTGCAATCTACAAACTTCACGTGGTTCTTTTCACAATCAGGTTTTTTGGATTCGGTCACATGAGTGCGCTCTTGGGATCGGATGTTGGTGGCTCCACCGCTTGGTGCTCACTGCGCATGTTCCTCTGGTTTGAGCGGTCTATAAAGGAGTGACGCAATAAAATGATGTCAGTTGAGAGTAGCGCCTTGTCCTGTCGTCTTTCTTGTGTCTGTCTTTTTGCGCTTAACAAAGTATTCATGGATTCAGCTGTTTATTATTCGCCAGCGCCTGTCAAATATGTACATGAAGGGTGACTGTAAATAAAAAGCAAACGAGATGAAAGGTGAAAAAGAAGCCAGCCTATGCACATCTGATTTACCAATGACAAGTATGGCTTAATCTAACATCCGTCTATGAATTTAAAGGCTGCTTCTCCCAGTACCACAGAAGGTGTGCTAATGTTGTCTCCCGAGTAATTTTTGAGCATGAAATATGCATCCAAAAATTTCACATGCTTTTTTAGATCTGCATCAAGCCAACGCCTTGGTTTCTTTGAAGATAGGCTTGCAACTGCATTTTGCACAATGCATTGCCAAAAGTCCTGGTGACTGTGGCATTTTTGTCACATACTTGTGTTCTCTTAACCTAATATTAATACATCTGCCTGTCTGGCCTATGTATGATTTTCCGCTCGTGAAAGGTATTTTGTACACAAAGTTGTCGACGATCCAAAAACCTGTTTTCTTTTGCATGCTTTATTTTACGTTTGTTTTTGTCAGATTTTGTTTCGTTATTTACTCTTTTACATAAGCCTTTCATCTTTAAAGGAGCTGAAAAAACCACTTTGGTGCCGTGCCTTTCGCCAGTCTTTTTGAGGCCATGTGAAATTTTATGCATATAAGGTATGACAGTTACCTTCTTATCCTCGCCGCCCTTTGCAGCTACTTTCTTTTTGTTATTTAATCCTCCCAAAACTTTTTCGGCGATGGATGTTATAAATGTTACAGGATAACCACTGTCCTTAAGCTTCGAGACCTGACGCTGTATACTATCGTTGATGCTGTGGTCACATGATTTTTATATGGCTAGGTTAATTTGGTGACGCATTGCGCACGGAAATTCTGCGGCCCTTTTGCGTGTAAGAAAGATACGATTCGCGACTTTACTTATTTTGCATAAAAGGCGAATGTTAATACAACAAAATTTCGATGTAACGAAGCAAATGGCCGATCTTATCGACTTCGTTATATCGAGGTTTAACTTACACCTTCACTTTGTTCCCCTATCCCATACACATCGTAGCTAAACTATTACCTACGTCTGGTAACCATTTTGCCTTGCTTTGTCTCAGTTGCTGAGGATTTGCAGTCTTCATATAAACTTCTGAATTGAATTGCTCATTTTTTAATGTAAATTTTGCTTTTCTTTGTGGCTATAGATTGTGCATGGTTGCAGGCATCTGTCCGACTGCCTTCACCACCAGTACCAAGTTGGCCTCAACAATGTGTTTGACACCATGGCAAGTCTGCATTACACCCTCCGCTCTGTTTTAGTATTATACATTAGCCATTTTGGCTCAATCTGTTGAATGACAAGGAATTTCTGCTTCTGGCCTCATCTGTGCTTGTGTGATGATAAACACAGCTACTACTAGTAGAAGTAGCTGTTATTGATGAGATTCACATTTACCCTGTTATATCAACACATCTCAGGCAGACTGTGATTCTCATTTTTGATATAAGGACATAAATACAAATGGTTGTAGGCTATCTGTCTTGACAGCCCGGGTGGGGCAGGGGAACAGGTAGTCTGCCTTGCCCATCTCCCTTACCCTGGCCTTGCATATTGAGTTCCTCCCATGCTATTGTATTCAGATAAAATAAGGGCATATATAATACACTTACAGCGAAAACACTGCCAAGCTTCTTATTCTCTTCTGCTGTTTTTGCGCAAGGTGCATGCACACCCAAAAAAAGTGTGCAACACATAGGCAGGCAGACTTGGAAAACTTCTTGAGGGTGTTGTCGGTACCACAGTAAAAACATTTCATAATGCTAGTCAGTGTACAGATAAAATTGTTTTTTTCTTTAGAAATCTATTAGCTGCATCTGTATTTTTAAGCGAGGAAGGCCTAAAAATGGTTTTACAGCAAGTACAGTCGAACCTCGATACTTCAAACTTGAAAGGGCCCGAAAAGTTGTTGAAAGTAAAAGAAGCTTAAATTAAAAAAAGCACTCTTTTTTAAAGTATTCGTGCACCATAGCACGATGCACGAACTGTGCGAGCCGTGAAATATCACAGCGCACAAGCACACAGCGAACAGGACTACGAAACTGCCCACGCTGGCCAACGCTCGCTTCCCAATAACGGCAGAAAATGAAACTTCAAGGAGCAAGCTGGTGCCAGGCCGGCAGGGCTGGCACAGCTGGTGTGGAGGTGCGAGCGCATGGAAACCTTCAAAGATGAGGGAGTTATGAGGGAGTCGAGAGAGAGGGCAAAGGGAGTGCAGTTGTGAGGAAAGGCGGGAGGAAGTGGATTTGCTTTCCTGCCAGCTTGCTGGATGGCACTAATTATATCTGCCACCTACTGCCACTGAAGCAGCGGAGTTGCCGAGGCTGGACTGGGCCTCTGTTGCTGCTTGCCTCTGTGTGCTCGCGTGTTTTTTTCCTTCGTCTGCTGACAGATCGGCACTGTGTTTATCTTCTTCGTCCTTCGTTAATGCGAGTCATGTCGTATCAAGATGACCAAGTCGTTGCTGCTGATCATAATCATGTTGGTGCCCTACCTTTTGTTGCAGCATCTCCGCGTTCAAAAGACAATGAGAAGAACGTACTGGGTGTCTCCTTCGCGTCCTTTTATTCAGAGTCTGTCTTGTACAGAATCAGACTTGCTTTCCATTGGGAAGTCTTGGTTTAGGCGCACCATTGTAAAAAAACAAGCGCGAATGAGGCCAACCAAGCCAACCAAAACAAGTGAGAGCGAGAGCTGACGCAAGCAGACGATAGTGCGAAACAAGTGGTCCGGCTGAACCACATGCGAGTACGAATAGAGCGGTCAGGCGGGTCCACATGACACCAGTTTCCCGTGCGTGCGTATGTCACTGTAGGGGCTACTCTTATTGGTCTCCTCTGCTTGCAGCTCGCTTGCCGCCGCGGCGAGCCACAAAAAATCCACCCAGGACCGATCCTCCCATAATGCCCCAGCCACTAGTGTGGCTGGGGCATTATGGCACAAAGCAGAAACAGTGACCTTGCCATATGAGAGAGGGTGAAATTTCCGCCACGGTATTATTTTTTTTTTGCGCACGGCTTCGAAGGGTTTCTCGTAAGCCTTTTCTCTATGACGGGGTCAGAGCAATGCTGGTCGGAGGCGCCACCGCGTGATTTAGTGCGCTGCTGAGAGCATTGTTGAAGGGCAATATATTCGAATTAACCGTCGCAAATGCTTCAGCGTTTGAATCACTGGGCATTTTCGCCCATTGGAATACACATAACTGATGGGACCACAGTGCCAGTTCGAATAAAGCGGTAGTTTGAATTAAATACTTTCGTATTAACGAGATTCGACTGTAGTAGCATGTGCAGCTTAGTATGGTTAGTGTGTGGGTTGGTTACAGGTTAACATCACTACAGTAAAACCTTGTTAATTCGACCTCCATTGATCTGAAAAATTGGATACTAATTCAGATTGATACTTTGGTCCTAGCAAGCATATGAATGATTTAATAGCATCAAACTCTCGTTAATGCGGATGTGCTTGGCTGCTCACAGGTTAACTTGGACAACCCTCGAATTGCCACAAATACTCAACGTAAAAGAGCAAAAGCAAAGCTAGCACCCAACTGAAACGAAGTGGTGCAGTCCACATTGCCATAGTCATCAGTGGAAACCATATAGAAATGACACCATAGAGGAAAGAAACAAAATTGGAGAGGCCCTGATGTCATGTTTTTGAAGCCAGAAATGCAGTCATGTTGGTGTGCCATCTCCCTTTGCGCCTCCAATCTGCTCGCCAGGGCAGATAGGCGCAAGCTTTGAACTTAGGTTGCTATGAGCCGCTGGAAGTGTGTGCTGCTGAAGTGTGCCAGAACAAAGCCTACGAAACTTCTGTAACGGTTTTAGTGAAGCAGACACACTTCTGTGCTTTTCTGTGGCACGTTGAAGAAGACGACGAAGACACGTACCATGATTACTTGAGTGTCTCTGTTGCTGTCTGACACACACATTGATAAACCCTAAACACAACTTTCAAGCTTACGCCCCACACTCTAAAGTTAGCTTGTCTCGCAAACAGAATGTGCTGTGAGAAAGACACGGGCCGGAAAATCTTATCTTGCTTTTCAGACACCAGCTTCGGGAATGCGGTTGCTATGGCAACATTGACTTTTGGGGTACCAGTCCTAGTGCTCCTTTGTGAAAAACAGCACATGACTTTTAACACACTTTCTCCAACACGTCTGTCCTGGCCGGGGCCTCTCCTGAGCTTTCCTTCCCCCATGGAATGACACGAGCAAGTGTTTTATGTCTATTTGTGCCGTTATAGCCTTTAGCCTTTATTCCTGCGTTTACCGCTGCGCATGACACTGCTTTTGCCACGTGCCTCCAAATTGCATATTTGCCAACCATTATCGCATTGATAGTGACTACAGTTTTGTCTGTAGCGGCTGCGGCAAATAGTCACCATCCCTGATCATATTGACAGAGACCACAGTATCATCCGGGGCAGTTGCAGAAAACAGTAGTTTCATTTTGACTCAGTGCGTGCATTCGCCACGTGCCTTCAGAATCCATGATAGCGTCGATAGCGGGCATGGTTTCATTTTGACTCAGTGCAATGCACGGGCAATGTCAAACATGGCGGAAGCTGTCGAGGATGAAGAGCGATTCTACCACGGCCCGCACGCTGGCATCAGACGGGCCGGCTACATTGTCATGCCGTTGCCGACCAGCTCACTGGGGCCACAATGCAAAGGAAGTTACGAGGTCTTTCCTGCTGCGAGTGCTAATCAATCGTGAATGAGAATTGCTGCTTCTGCACTGCCTTTGTGCAAAATAGAAACAGGACTTCTCATTAATTCAGTAAATAAATTCTGTTGATGTAGTAGGCATTTGTTTCTTGCTTGCTTCATACCCTCGATAATTCGACATTCGGTTAATTATGACATTTCTTTTCGGTTTTGTGAAATCCGAATTAACGAGGTTTTACTTATAAAGCATGTGGAACACTTCCAAAGCTATTGTGCAATATCCCATACCTGCGATACAGGTGGCTGTGAACTGAGCTGTGAAAGTTATAAGAAGCATTTCTTATCTTTACAGACGTCTCGTATATTCGTGTAGTGTTGAGAACAATAAATATGCAAGATCATCATGGGGTGTACATGCCAGAACGCAAAAAAAAATCACTTGGTTCTCTTTCGTGAGTTTAACTGTATTCTAAGAAGACCTCACTCTTGTCACTTAAAAAGTGGCAAAAGTGATTAAATTGGCCAGCAATGTTTCATGCTTTATGACTGAAAGAGCAATCAGGTTCAAAGGAGCCTGATTGCAATGACTAAAAACTAGTGCTAATTTATGGGGAGGAAGACGGGCTCGCTGCAGTCCACTCAAGTATGAAATGACCTGCAACACTATCTAAGCATTTCTTTTAGCTTAGGAAATGCATATGATTATGTTGCACGTAACTTAATTATGCTATGAAGGTGTAGAAACAGACTGCTTCATACACTGCTAAAGAATAATCTGCCTTAGCTTAAATGCAGAGATGTCTTCATCTGTTCATTGTGTACAGTAGTCTCGGTGATACAATTGTGGCTTGCAGGAATTTAAGCGTGACACAAATTTTTTGTTCACCCTAGACAAGAGTACAACATGCTAGAATTCGAATGTAGCAAACTTACTTTCTTTCCACGGTTTTTAATACGAACAGGCCCGGCTATCTGCTCAGCCTCTGAAAATGCTCCACTGACTCCACAGCATTGCGGCGGCAGTGAATTAGTGGCATATGGTTCCTTTCAATTAGTGCACATGCTCTTGACATTTTCTGTTAAAAGCTAATGCTTTAGCTCAAGCCTTCAGCTCGGGCATTGTCGTGATCTTGAGCTTTCGTGTCCTCTGCTTATTTCCATGCCCTGCCAACATTGGCATTGAGTGTTTTAGTCACTCATTGGTGTGATCTCCTGAAGGGGCGCCCAGTTTAATCATGACTATATTAATGATGTTTTACTCCACAACAATTCCCCAAAGCAGTTCATTAACGAGGACGTCTTGTTTTAATAAACTTCTATTTGCATGGAATCATCTCACTCTCATAATAAAGCTTGCTTCACGAGAGGTGCTCTAGCTGGCCTCTCCACAGTTTAACTGCAACGGTTAAAGCTGGCAACCATCTCAGCTACAATTCACCACACTACTCTCTTTGCTGCCAGGTGGCTGACGTGGTCATTTACCTTGACAAGAAGCTAGAGGATGGCGACTGCCATTTGCCATCTTACGTGCGTGGAATCCAGAACTGCCTCAGGAGTTTCAGCCTGACACACGAGCAGCTGAAGTACACACGCTCAAGGCAGGGTAGCCAGGAGGTATGTTGGTGTTCATTCAAAGTCTTGCATGTTTGCTGCACATTTAATGCTACCACATTGCCATCTGTATCTTCAAAGAAATATTACAGTCGAACCCATTTATAGCGATCCCATATTTATCAATCTATCGGTTATAATGAACACATTTCACAGCATTTACGATTTTCCAATCCTGCCTATTGAAACTGGCTCCAGATATGAAGAACATGTTCAAAAGCACCATACTGTTACAATGAACACTTAAAACTCAGTTGATGTAAAAGGAGGGTGCATGCGAAGTTCCGAAGCATGGAAGCACGACCAAACTGCGTACACGGCTCGCCGGGCCTGTTCTAGGGTCGCCAGTTGGCTTCCCAATTCCACTTCCACGAGCCGCGCCTCCAGCGACCAGTTATGTAGAGTGTTGTCTAGCAGCGGCGAGGTGGCAGCCGCCGGACGTAACGTGCACTGGAATGTTATGTGTTCCAATGTCGGTGCTCCTTCGCACCACGGGCATTTGTTGCTGTATTTGTCTGGGTACATCTTGTGTAGCCTGTATAAATGTGGGAAAGTGTTTGTTTGCAGGCGGCGCCGGTCCCGTGCTTGCCTCCTGTCTAGATCTGGGTGAGGAAGGGCTTTGATTTGCCTACTTAGCCGTTGTAATTCGAGGATTTCTTTTGGCACACCGGGTGTCGAGGTGTTCTCTCGGGCGGTGTGGCCCGCGGCTCGGCCTGTCATGCCTCGAGCCAAGCGGTCCGCCTGTTCGTTCCCCGCTATCCCTGTGTGCGCCGGGCACCAGGTCACGCAATGATCCATGGTGAGTTCTGTTCCTAGGATGCGGAAGATGGAGCCTGGTAAAGCCTCCCCCCCCCCCCCCACCGAAGGAAAGGGCGGCAGGCGTCCTGCGAGTCTGTCAGCAGGTAGGCCGATTAACCCTTAGCTTCCGCGGCGCGTATGGCCAGGGCTATGGCCACAGCTTTGGCCGTTGCAACCGATTTCGTGTGTATAGATGCTGCTACGGTTGTTCGTCCTTGGCTAGTCACGACTGCTGCAAATGTATTGAGGGTGCCTGTATTCTTGTGATACGAACTTGCGTCTGTAAAGTATGTAAAGTAAGTATCTGGATCGCTTCGCCGCCTTAGTAAGGTGGCTGCCCGCGCGTGTCTCCGTGCCGCATGATGGACTGGGTGAATGTGACGGGGGATTGGCGCTATGTGGATCCGCTCTCGGATTTCAGATGGCAGTAGTATTGTTTCGTCGCCGCAATATTGTGTCAGTGGATAATGAAGTCTTTGTAAAACTGAGCGTCCCTGAGGTGTCGTGTTTAGTCGTTCACGCTGCGCCATTAGAGTGGCCGCTGCATATTCCTTGAAAGTGTTCATCATTCCTAATTCGTTCAGTCGGATCGTGCTTGTGCTTTCAGGCAAGCCGAGTGCTGCTTTACAGGCGATTCTTATGAGCTTATCCGCATGTTCGATGTCGTTATGCCACGTGGTTTGGAAAGGCAGAGCGTACATTAGATGACTAATGACGAAGGCGTTTACTAGTTGCATGGTGTCTGCTTCGGTCATGCCTTCTCGGCTGCGTGCAACTCTGCTAATAAGCCCAGTTACGCTCCGAACAGTGCGTCGGAGATTGGAGAGCGCTATGCTAACGTTGCCCGTTTCTTGAATGCACATTCCCAGTACACGCAGGTGGGATGCCCTCTTGATGGGCTCTCCCTCCAAGGTGAGCTGCAGATCCGGAGCCCTGGTCGCTAGGGTATGTCTAGGTCTAATATGAATATACTCCGATTTCACTGGAGCGCACCTCATGCCTGCTCGCCTCATATAGCTTTCAATGGTGTTGATGGCCTGTTGAAGCATGTCCTGTCGGTTTACGTAGGACCCTTTGCAGGCCCAGAGTGTAATGTCGTCTGCATATATGGCGCAGCCAAGGTCCCGGTTCTTCTGTAAGTCCAGGGCCATTCTACGTAAGCCGATGTTAAAAAGAAGTGGTGACAATATGGATCCTTGAGGAGTGCCCTTATCTGGTAGGCGATACAGGGCAGAACGTGCTGAACCCAGTCCTATTTTCGCGGAGCGGCTGCTCAGGAAGTCTTGAACGTAATGAAATACTCTTTCTCCACACCCGACATCTCGTAGTCCGTCTAGTATTGTAGTGTGTGAGATGTTATCAAATGCCTTATGGACGTCGAGTGCTAGCAGGATTCTGTCCATACTGCCCGGAGGAGGATCGAGCACCTGATCTCTTAATAGAAGAAAGACGTCCTGTGCACAGATTCCCCTGCGGAAACCGAACATGGATTCAGGGAAGAGTGAGTTTCGTTCGATGTGGGCTTCGAGTCGGGTTAGAATTACTCGTTCAAAGAGCTTGCCCATGCAAGACGTGAGCGATATGGGCCTGAGATGGTTGAGCTCGCGCGGCTTGCCCGCTTTTGGTATAAGCACGATGTCTGCCTCCTTCCATTCTCGCGGTAGTCTTCCGTCCGGTCGCCAGACCTGTTCATTGAAGAAGTCGACTAAGTGCTGTAGGGCTACGTCACTAAGGTTGCACAGCGTTGCGTTGGTGATTTTTCATTTTTTCATTTCATTTATTATACCCCTCAGGGCCAAGGGCATTACAGAGGGGGAGTGGTAAATACAAAAAGAAGACAAAGACAGTTGGTTACATGAGTGTTTAAATGGCACCTGTATATACAATATTAGCTAAGGCTTCACGGAACTGTTCATAATTAATAAGGCCTACAACTTCGGCGGGTAGATAGTTCCAATCACGCGAGGTTTGCGGCAGGAATGATTGTGAAAAACTTTTAGTGTTGCATGACAAAATACCAACTTTGTACTGATGATCAATGCGACGGGATACATAAATTGGATGGGGGATGAGGTGATCTCGTAGAGTATGGTGATGGTACAGCTTGTGGAAGAGGGCAATACGAGACACTTTTCTGCGAGATGCCAGCGATGGAAGGCAAAGATTAGATTTCATGTTAGTTATACTCGCTGTGCGGTTGTAGTTAGCAAGAATAAAACGTACACAGTTATTTTGAACCATCTCGAGGTCAGCTTTTGGTCGGGTCCAGGAGCCGTGTTCTTCTTGAAGGTTTGTGCCGCTACGTAGAGCTCTGAGAAGGTGATGGGGGCATCCAAGCTCGAGTTATCCTGTCCTTGGTATTCTCTCATAACGCGTGAAGATGTCTGGGCAGCGCCGGTGTAGGTGCGTTTTAGGTGCTCGAGTAGTTCTTGTTCTGAGCCCTTGTATTCTCCTAAGAGCCGTCGCATGACGTTAGACGTCTTAGTGCGCATGCTAGTTGGGTCTAACATGCACCGTAGAATGGCCCAGGTCTTCTTGGTGCTGAGGGTGCCTCTGAGAGAGTCGCAGAAGCTGCGCCAATTTTGATTATTCAGCTCCTTTGCATAGGTGTTAGCTTCGTTTGCCAGCAGGGCTATTCGGCGCCTAAGTTTGCGATTACGCCGCTGCCGCTTCCAGCGTTTGGTGAGGCTTCTGTAGGCCTCCCAGAGGTGGGCGAGATGGCTGTCTACTGCTGGTACTTCCGTTGTGGTCTTGATCTCTCTGGTGGTGGCAGCATGGGCCTCCTTGAGGAAAGTTGTCCAACCTGCGGCCGTGGCTGGAAATGAGGAAGCAGCCTGTTGTTGTTCTCTATACCTTTTCCAATCGGTGAGCCTGGCCACCCCTAAGGGCTGTCGAACTTTAGCTGTGTTAACATTGACGCACAATAGATAGTGATCACTACCTAGCGTTTCGTCTAGGTTACACCAGGTGACCCCCGTCTCATTGTTGACAAACGTAAGGTCCGGCGTGGTGTCCCGGGCAACGCTGTTTCCTATCCTTGTAGGAGTGCCTGTCTGCGTAATCAGTACAAGTTCGTGGGACTGAGTTTCTTGTAGTAGGTTGAAGCTCTTGGCGGTGTCGTGTTGATAACCCCATGCAGAGTGCCAAGCGTTAAAGTCTCCGAGAAAGATTAGTCGGTCTTTCGTTGAGAGCAGGGTAGATACGTGACTTAATATTAATGAAAAATCGGCCGTCTTATCCCTAGGGCGGCTATATATGTTGGTTATCAGGCACTTGGGACGACCCTTCTTAACTGGCCAAATGGTGAGTATTTGGTGGTGGATTTCTACGCCAGGTGATTGTCAGGTCCTTGCGGGCCAATGCTGCCACTTCATGGTAGTTCGAATCGCTATAGAAACGGTAGCCCCAATAGGTATCCGCATTTTCCTCACTTCTTGAAGACAAATAATGTCAGGTGGGACGAGCGCCACCTTGATATATTGTGTAAGTGCAGCATGTTTGTTATGTAGTGATCGGCAGTTCCACTGCCAAATTACGAGATTCTCTTAGTCTCTAGGTGTGTAGTTAGCTAGAGTATGGGCTCACGAAATGTTCTGTGTCTGTGGTTACGGTGACCTTTGGATCTCGGTTCTCCGGGCTGAGGCTGCTATGACGTTTTCGCGTTTTTTTTACTCCTTTGAGCGAGTCGTCGACGTACCACTTAAGATTGTGAAGCTCTGCAAAAAATAATTGCATTTGTGCGCACATATTGTCTAGTTTCCTTTCCAGATGAGTGATGGGTGTAGGCATCTGTGCTATAGGCTGCGTTTATGATAGTGGTTTGGTCTGTGTTGGGTTCGTCTGTGTGTTGGACAGTTGTGCGGGTGCGTTTGTTTTATGGGTTCCTCCGTTCGTCATCATGCTTGCCATTTGTCGTTTAAGTGTTTTGAGTTCATTGTCCGTTTTCGGCAACTATTTTCTTTTATTCCTCGTTTTGTGTGATAGGTGTGCTTGTGGAAGACGCGACTGCTGCCCAGCTTACCTGTGGATTTGTCAGAACGGAGGCCGCCATCGGTGCTTCTCTGGGTGATTATTGCATCTGCCTTGCTTCTCCTCCCTGGACGCGCTCTCGTGCTAGAGAGCGAGGTCTGCTCGGGTGAGGTGACACTTATCTGGACCGAGCGTTCAGTCTATGTGGAGATGGCGATCTCGTCCTTCCCTGTCGATCGCGTCGGTCGCTCCTATGGCCGTTTGTGTAGTCCAATTCCTCATCCTCTGAGGCGAACCAGCGAGGTTTTTTTCTGCCCTTCACTGCGCTTGTCAGTGCTCTTTCTGACTAGGTTTTTTCGGTTGCTTGAGGCGTCGTTGGCAGCTGTGGTCCCCGGTGACGTGGGCCCCCTCACACAAGGCACACTTTGGCTCACACGGGTGTCCGTCCACTGGGTTTCTGAGTCCTGACTTCTGAGTTTTTGACTTGTGTGGTGCAGTGTGTTTTTCTTTCCGCCTTTGGCACGTGTTCCGAAACCACGGCTGCGAAAAAACACAAGAATTTGAATTTTTCAACAAAGGCGGACATCATTCGACAGGTGGAGGCTGGCGAGAAAAAGTCGTCGGTCGTCGCAGCGTTCGGAATTCCTCGCAACACCCTGAGTATGATCCTCAAGAACAAAGCCGATGTTAAGCTGAATCCTGTGCAGTCCAGGAGCGTGTCGTGTGCGCGTCCCAACCTTTGACAAGGTCGAGAAGGCACCATCCGAGGCGGCGTTACAGCACGTGATTTCGTCGGCGCTGACGACGGCGTGCAAGCTTTAGAGGATTGCGCTGATGCGGAGATTGTGGCTGACATCATGGGTAACGAGGGCGCAGACTAGAGCAGCGGCGAAGGTTCCGACGAAGAGGACCAACCACCATGCACTGCACCTGAACTTGCATCAGCTTTCAGCGTCATTCGCCGCTGTTGTGGCACAATGGAAGGAGCTGGCCTTTCTCAATTGGACACTGTCAACACCTGATCTCGCTTCGAAAAGTAATGAGCTTCCCTTTAAGCTAACATAAATTGTTTCTTTCCTGATTTCATTTTTCCTCAATTAGTTACTCATAGCAGGTTTCTGTTCCATTGCCGCCACCCATGAGATTATCTCAGCCGCTGACTTTCCGCTTGATGTTCTTTATTGCCATGTTGCTCACCATACAGGTCTCATACTTGCTGGTTAACTTCCTAGGTCATTTGCTCCACTTTGCATCAATATTGTTACGGAAGGATGAAAGAAGAGAGAGAGGAGGAAGAAGATTGGGAGACGTTGGCTGCTGCGTGTTGTTGGTGGACAGCCATCTTAACTACTCTGACTCATCCTGTATATATATTGTAAATATAGTAACAAGCTTGAGGACAGCTTAATGAACTTGATGGTGCAGAAGAAAAAGCAAGCAAAGGTCACAGATTTTTTTCTTCCGAAATAAAGTGCTCTGGTCATCGCGCTGCGTTTTTTTTTTTTTTTTTTTTTATGTGCCTTGGAGGCACAGGTCGGTAAGTTCCCGTTAGTCACGACATCGGAAAACTGCCTTGAGATGTGTGGAGTTGTTAGAAAAGCTTTTGACATGCATATTTTATATTTTGAATTATCGATATCTCGAACTATTTCGCGATCTACTTCGAGTTCGATATATCTGGGATCGACTGTATGCACGCAGCACGAGTTGGTGCAAACGCAGCACAATACGCCACTGCTGTACAAAGTTCCATAGAATCGGTGGTTACAGTTTGTTGACTCTTCATTCACGTTGCTGTTGATGGTTTGCAGTGGCATTATATCTGTGGAGATTCACACTTTTTTGATCAAAATGGCATTAAAGAAACAACAAAAAACATCGTGGCTCTTCACGCACGTAGCCGATGCTGCAGCCATAACACTAAGATCATAGCAAAATGTCGGCATGCCGTTGTATTTTCTGCCTCCAGCCAACTAGAACGCTTCACTATTGTACGCATAATTAACTCGTTTCTCGCTGATAGTAAAATATTTCAGAAATTGTTGAAAAAATGGCGGTAGATGCGGTCGTAACTTCGAAATGGCAGGTGATTAGAACCGGCCGGGCACCGTTTAGAAGGGGCTACACCACCTCATTTATCTTTGGTAAACTTGCAGTTAGATGCGGAAAAGTGCTGGGAAAAAGAATGAAGTACTGAAAATCTTATTTTTGGACCAAAGGGGTGTCTTCATAAACTTCATCCTGAGTCGAATCATAACTGCTGACGCCTGCTACAGTGTTGCTAATTTCCGCATGCTTTCAAGGGTGATTCCACATATGTATAACTAACAATACAACAACCACTTTTCACGGGACTATCAAGTTTGTTATAAATGAGTTCGAATGTAGTAGATAAAGTTAGATTATAGCACATTCAGAATATGTGTCAGGCTGACCTCTCTTCTGGAACAGTAGAAGATCGAAAAGAATGTAGAAACAGAAGATGGGTGGTGCTGCCACCTCCAGCTTTGTGCACCATCTTTTCATGACATCCTGGATTTTGATTTCCTTTTTGGGGCTAGCACTTGTTAATGAATGAGGATCACATAGCATTATAGAGTATGCAAAGGGTCTTCAGGAGCTTTTTCCATTCACCCTGGTTAAATATGTAAAAGCACAGCGAAATCTTTGTCATCACGGACAGCATGGATTGCATCCAAAGCTTAAAAGAAAAGGGAAGTTTGTCCTTCATTTTCTTTACAAAACCTGGATACACACGACGAATGTGGTTGTGGACAAATCAGCCACATGACACAACATACATTGGATCACTTTGCGGCTAGAATTCACATGACGGGAAACGGCCAACAAAGCGGACAATCAAACCTACTTTTGATCACCAAAGAATGAGCACTGGTGTAAATGCATGGAACGCTGTCCTCTTTCACTTGTGGCCATCCAGTTAACAGCACAAGCCATGCATTTTCGTTGCACGCTTCTCAATTCAATAAGTGGCTTTTAAGGGAAGACCCGGTGCTTGAAAACATTTTTCTTTAATACTTGGTTGATTTCGATTAAAGGGCCCCTGAAATGGTTCAGACAAATTTTGTAGACGCGTAGGGTTACAGCTTAAGTAGAACATTCGCACCACAATTCAAGTGAAGCGTTACGTATTAATGGAGCTACAAGCGATTACAAGTTACCCTCCTCCCTAGCCATGCTTTTCCTCCTCAACTCGTTTGCCGAGCGATCGGGGCTTAGCTCCGCCGTCACTGGTTCTGCGTCACGATGTGACATCACATCGTCCACTTCCGCTTGTTTTGGAGCCCGCCAACGCGAAGCCTCTCCGCTAGCCGCTTGGCCGTCGACCCCAAGTGAGAGCTATCGACGCAGCGTGCGTTGCGAGCATTCTGTCGCAGTGCCGAACGTGTCTGGTATTCCGGTAACGTTTCGACGGAATGGTGGAGGCATAAACTCAAGCTGATGAAGGAAGTTTAGCGTAGACGTACATGAGCTGCCTGACCGGTCTCCACGGTCCAGCCACCCGTTGGTGCAAAGCTTAACCAGCCAAAGAAAGAGCTAATATTGCTCTAACCAAGTGTAGAACATTTTAAACATTAACAAAAACAACGTGTTAACTACACTCCTGTGAAAAATTTACACCAGCAGCAAAGAATACATTTTGTTACTGCTACTGTGTCTGGTTGAGCTCTATGCCACCAGGTGGCTGCACCGTGCAGACCTTTCACATTTGCGCTTCTATTCATCCCATGTAACGACACTCAAGGGGACACGGCCAGGTCCTGTCCCCTTGCGCTTGCGTTTACCCTAATACCGGACTCGCGAAATGCTATTGCGTTAGTAATCTTCCGGTGTAAAGTGACGGCCGCAATCGCACAAATCCTGGCGCCGATCGGATAGCGGCAGTCCGATGCGCTGCAGCCAGTCCGCTCATCTACTGGCTTGCAGAGGGACACGATGTCGCAGCTTGACATATTGCCAGTCGCTACATTTGCAGTCCACAACGCAATAAAGTCGAATCATAGCGCTCGCGAAAAGACAGACCGACACTGACGGCAGAGTTCTCGTCAAAGACTGAGCATGTTGTAACACACGCAGACGACACTTGCTGTGTGCCGGAAGTGCTTAAGTGTGCTGAAAAATTGTTCTTGTGCGTTCCTTTTATGTTACTTTCTTTTTATAAAAACAAATTAACTAACATTCCAACTATTACGAACATCATTTGTTTACCATAAAGTTGGAAAAATCATCGATCACGCGCCCTGGTTAGCCAATCGGATAGCTCGCCCCACTGATGTCATATAGGTGATTTGCATCATATGGGTAAGGGTGGCTTAAAATTTCGCCGCGCAGTGTGCTGCGATCGGCAGCGATGTGCATTTTCAAAACCTTATAATAAATGACATGCTTTAGGCAAAGCACTCAGATGCTTCAATTAATGATCAGAAGGGCCTACTCTAACGACTCAGTACGTTTGTAGAAAATCGTCAAGATCGTTTCAGGGTCCCTTTAAACTTGCTGAGTTTATGTATTTCAAGTTTTAAATATACACCAAGTTTTCTCGCAGAATAAATAAATTTACAGAAATTGAAGAAATCCAGCTTTATTGCATAATTTGCTTGGAGGTGAGCTATTTACCAAACTGCTATATCAGGCATAATAATAATTGACAAACAAAATGATGTGAAACTAACAAAGATTGCAAATTAGCAAGAATGGTGTTGTAACCCAATTCTATATCAAATGGGAACATCTAACTGCTAAACATAAACACTTTTTAAGAATTTTCTAATAAATGCAACAGCATTATTTCGTAAATTTGCACTCTACTCTGCACAGCTTTGCCTTTCTGATAAAAAAAAGGGTGGGGAATTACAGTGATAGCGCAAGCAAAAGCAGACATAGTGTGCCAGAAATATGGCATCATCATCAAAATTGTGGTTTTGAGAAAACAACAAAAAAAAGATTTCGCAACTATATTCAAAGAAAGTTTGAAAAAAGAGAACTGCACCAAAAGTCATCAGTAAGCACCAGCTATTATTCATGGCCGTTTGGTCGTTGCCGGTTGACAATATAGCATGCACTGCGAGTATGTTTAGTTCGAAATGGTTACATGTTTTCGGGCCCTAAATATTCTCGCAGTGAGCTCCATCCCTACGCAACTTCACTGTGGATCTTGTAAACCACAGTCAGTTTTCTTGAGAGACCGTAATCCTGATTGTTCCACACTAGCTTCGCAGAATCGCTGCAAGTATAGCACAAGAAAACGCCGAGAAGATTGTTCACTGCTGCAAGTTCGACAACAACGTATGAAGCAGCGTGCTCCGCGGCCAAAGCTGTTGCACTATCAGTGGTCGGGCTCTGTGGCCGGTGTAGATACAATCTTGTCAAACGTAGCTTGCTGATTTCTGTTATCTTATCCACTTCCTCTTCAGTTACGACAGCCCTGTCAATTCTTACATGAGTAGAACAGGCGTGTGGAGATGCATGATCCAGCAGAGCAGTTGAGGCATAGTCGTTCGGCGGCGGTACTTCAGCAGCGAGCTGCAGGATACCCTGTGCCGACTGTGACGGAATTGCTTTCGGAAGTTTCTTGCACGTTTCCACCCGTAACAATTCCCGGAATAAAAATTTGTTGGACCTGCTGCATATCCAGCATTGCGCTCACGAGACTAAGACAAAATGGTGGCTGTTGTCATCGTTTGAGCGCTCGTGGTCCTTTAAGCCAATCACTGCTCACTATCTTGATCATGTGCTCAAACAGGCTGATAGTAGCATGCATGGCGCATTTTCTTGCTGTTGTTTTTTCGTGACCGCAGAACAGGCAATGTTGCTGACCGACGAATAAAAAAAGCCAGAAACATGAGCTTTCGAATTATACCAAATTGGCACTGGTAGAGCGTGTAGTTATCAGTTATGCTCGGCGAAAATCGGGCAAGATTTATCACCAATTTAAAGGGCAACGCTTGTGGACTCTCATCTTTAGGTCACAATAACGGAAGAAATATGCGGTATTTTGTAACCAAATTTCGAAGATAGGTGCGTAAATGCGTAAGGAACGTGGAAATTAAAAATGTTAGATTGAAATTTTGGGCCGATTTTTGTTCCCAAAGACCTGGGTCTCTCCTTAAAGGGACACTAAAGGTTACCAGAAAGTCAAGTTAAAGTGGTAGAGCAATGTTCTAGAACGTCTAAGGCGTCAATCTAATCGCGAACAGAGCTTTAGTAACCGAGAAGTCGAGGTAAATGCATGACACGATTTGAGACCCCCCAGCGACATTCCGCTACTAGCCCGATGATGAAAGCACTCCTCATAATTTGTGTTACTAATACTCAACTACTCGTATTAAAAATATCATTTCATTCGATTATAAGACGGAAGAAAATGCTACTTGTCTACGTCTATTCGATTCTAAGAAAAAATAACATTTTGACGTTACCCTTCAGTGGTATGGGTGGTCGAAAGGTTTCGTTTTCGCTTGACTCTGCGCCGCGCACGCTTTGGAGTTTCAGTAGTTTCGTTATCGCGTCGTGCTGTGCGGGTTCTGCTGGCTCGCGAAACTTTCATTTCGAACAAGCAGTGAGAATGCCACGTCCTTGTGATGTCGTGGGAAGCCCTTGTTGCTTTCCCGCTCCGGAGAGCCGGTGTCGAGGCCGTCGTCGTAGTACGCAACGACGCCGGCAGCGCGAGCTCTCAGCAGCATGTCGCGCTCGTCAGTGCTCAAATCGCTGAAGTTGAGCCCAGCATCGCGAGCCAATCTGTCGTTGTCAGGGTCCATTGTGACGAGCGTCGAAGTTTGCGTCATAGAATAAAGTACCAGCTTATGGTCGCGCGTTTCTCCTTTCGCTAGCCACCATACTCCCGCTTTCGCTCTGCTGTCGGCTCTGTCTTGGCTCTGTTTCTGGCCGCGCGTTTGCGTTTTGCGCAGAAAAGCCGTAGCGCCGCCTGCGGACGCCGTTCTACTCACCGATGGCGTAACGTCACTATGAGACCATGATGTCAGTACTCCTCGATCGGAGGGCGGGTGATTTGAACTGCGCTAGAGATACACGGCTGCTTCAGAACGCATTTTCTCTTAAAATAAGTCTCTCCTTGGCACGAAACAAGGGTTTCGAGGTTTCTGGGATGGTATTTCAACAGTCCACATTCACTTAATAGTAACCTTTAGTGTCCCTTTAAACTGAAGACGCCCATTGCCAAACTAAGGTATAATGCCATCATTATTTTCATATTTATAAACGAAAATCTTCACGCGGATTTGACTTGGCAGAATCACTTCATGTGGGCCATGTGAGCGCCGTGGCAACTGTTGACATATGATCCCATGATACGTATGTTCATGCCGTGGTTTGGTCTGTCCTCTGAATCTGGCTTAATCAGCAGACCAAGGTTTGAGAGACTAGCTTACAGCTCGATTTAGTGTTCCTCTCCAACTTTGCTGCCATTGTATGCAGGATGAAGTATGTGCCTGGGGGCAGCGGCCGCTCTCCCTGCGTCAAATTGATGCCCTGGCGAAGGACGTGGTGTACCTTGGAGAGCTCGCACATGCTTGCCTCAAGCAGATGCTGCAGAAATTCCACCTGGGTGTGCAGTTTTTTCTTGGCCTAGATCGAGACTGCAGTGAAGAGGAACTGCGATGCTTGCCACCGGTACGTTAACGGCCCAGCATGTTTGAATCCCTAGCTGATTCACACGAGTGCAATTATTAGTAATACATGGGGAAAAGCACCTCAGCCTTCCCCATTTATCCGTGACTATTGTCTGGGTTGACCAGGCATCGGGAATGGTGAAGGACAATATGCAGGAATGGCAGTCAGTGCAACGGACCCTGCTCTGCCATTTATTTTAAAAAGACAAAAACAACACATGCGACACCCTCTCATGAACAGTACTTCGTTTTCCTTTCTACAGGTGTGAGAAAGTGAATTGCAGTTAAAACTCGATATAACGAAGTCAGTAAAATCGGCAATTGCGTTTGTTAGATTAAAATTTCATTATGTTGAAATTTCACCTGTCATGCAAATAACTACAGTCACCGATAGATCTTTCTTATGCGGAAGGGGCCACAAAATTTTTCTAATTATCAGGTAATCGAAAAAAGCAAATTTGAATGGGGGGAAAAATTCATTTTGTTGAACTTGAGAGTCGGCGACGAAAGATACGGCTTCGTTCTGCGTCGAAGATATCTTCACCTTGGTGGTACGAAATGAGGCCAGCCAGGTTGGTGCGCATCTCCTTTTCTAGTGTGGCCATGCCTGGATATGGCTGCCACCGTAGTTGACTGCATACTCCGCTAGCGCGCCCTGTCTTAGAGGGCATCTGCCACACATGCATAGACTGGGCATGCCAAGATGGTGTTGCATCATGCACACTGTCTTCCCGCACTTTTAGTACAGTAGGTTGCATAATCTTGGAGTTTCGGAGACACGTTGAAATGCGACACAGACGAAGCATTTGCTCCCCACTGCCGATGATTTTCACAATAGCGTAGACCCATTGTGGGCGACACTAGTTGTCGTGGGGGCGGAGGGCGTGAAAGCATGGCTGGCGTTGCTTCGTGCTGCCAGTGTGAAGATCTTGTCAACACAGCATGGAACAGTGTCGCATTTTCTCATGTATAACCCACACCCTCAATTACAAGAGCCCAGAAAGAAAATAAAAATATCCATGTGCATAATCCGCTGAAAGAACTGCATACAACAACGCTCAAATCTTTGCAAAAACAGTGTCCATTTGCGGATTCATAACTCGTCCATGGCGTATCTTTGGCTATTGGCTCTGTTTCCGCATTCTTCGGCGATGCTGATCAAGCTGGGTTCACATGGGATACATTCTCGCGGGTGAATCAGTCAGGCGATATATGATGTGAATGGAATCACTTCAACTTCGCAGCTAGCATTCACACAACAGTGGATAAAAGAGCAGATAGAGCAGATAGAGCAGCCCTCGCATGGGCAATAATAAAGGAGCAAATGCAACTCAGCTGAAAAGCCAAATAGTGATTGGCTCGCCAACTATCGCGAAGCACTTCGCTTGGACTGAGGGAGTGCTGCCGGAATGGTGACGTATGAGTTTGCCAGCGCCGCACACTCAATTTGCTAATAAATGCAAAATGACAACCAGTAAAGAGGAGGAGAATCGGCAACCATGAAGGTGGGGAGAAGGGAGCCTCAACACGCAGGGGTGGCAAGAGCGTGGGGTTCCCCAGGCGATGGCAAAACTTTAAACAGCGGAGAACCTTGCCTTAAGGTGTGGCTTCATGGCAGTGTGGCATGCGCTGCCATGAAACCACTCTTCAAGGCAAAATTTGCGTATACTAACTTGCAACCCAAGGAGGTGGAGAGGTAATTTATTATAAAGTCTGAGCCTGAGCTAGCATGCTCTGGCCTGCTACTCTGCATAGTCGGAACCTGACTTTACTGTTAAACGCATTGCATTTTTGGTGCGGATTATATGCACAAGATTATGGTATCTTTCATTGCTGACTGTCAAATTCAATAAAATGAATTTTTTTCTAATTCAAGTTTGCTTTTTCTGATTGCCCGATAATTCGCAAAATTTTGTGGCCCCTTCCGTATAAGAAAATTCTATCAGTGACTGTATGTATTTGCATGAGAGGTTGAATTTCAATATAAAGATATGTTGACGTAATGAAGCAAATTGCTGATTTTATCAACTTCGTTATGTTGAGGATTAGCTCTATTACAGAAAGCATTGGCATAGCCACGGCGGTTCAACGCCCCCCCCCCTCCCCCTAGAAAATTTCAGGAGGTGGGCTCCGAAAGAGTGACATGGATGAAAGAGAAAGCTTGAATGTGAAAGCAAGGTAAGGGCTAGTGGTGGTCCGAAAAGAGGGGGGGTGGGGAGGTTCTCATGGGTACCATCTCCCATGTACAGAACATTGCGGCCCCACTCGTGGCATGCCTCTATCTCATTCCGGATCGTGTTAATCAAAGCTGCTGAGGGGAATCGGTGCTAAAAATTGCACACACAGGTAAACTTGGGGCCGTTGTTACTCCCCACCAGGCCTTTGTGTCATCGAAGAGCTTCTCATTTCTGGTACATCACCGAATCGTCAACCACGCTGCGTGGAAGAAAAGCATTCCGAAAGTAATGCGACTTGCTTGTCTAAGATAGGAATAGTAAGCCCCTCCCCCAACCCCCCTTACCCTTTTTTAAAGCGAAGCATTCTTTTTCTCTTCCTTCGACTTTCTCACTGCTGCTGTTGCTGTCTGACCCCCCTGCACGAAAGCACTGCAGCAGCTCATACCTTTCTACTAACGTGCAACTGTCCAGAGGGGAAGTATATAAAATGGTAGGGAGGCAGAAAATAGGAAGAACCGACGCAGCCACGAAACGAGTGAATAACAGCCTTGGCACTCTTCGCTCACAACTTGCATGCATGGAAGAAGGCTGGGAAGGGGAGAAAGCGACGTGGGATGGCTAGGAAATGGATACTTTTATGAAACGACAGTGGTTGCAGACAAACTGAATAAATTTAAGTTCATCGTACGGCACGGCGCATTTCTGCTATTTCCGAAAAATAAACCAGCGGACAACTTGTGCAGGGCATGCAAAAGCAAAGCTGCATTAAAGTGCACCATAGGCTCTAGGCTACACTATGGAAGTGATCGCACATCAAATCAACACTTTTGTGCCCACTGCTGTAGCACTGCAGCTATGAAATTGCTCGAGATTGCGGGTTTGATCTCGACTGTGGAAGCCACCTTTCGATGGGGGTGAAATGAAAAACACTAGTGCACCTAGAGTTAGGGACACATTAAAGAATACCAAGGTGTCAATTAATGCAGAGTCTACCACTACCACATGCCTCATAATCCGATTGTGGTTCTGGCATGCACAACCCCATAATACAATTAAAGTTTAATACTTCTGCCACGATGCGATGTGCCAAGTGAGCCAATGATAATGCTCAAACCTCTTGGAGATTGTGAACAACGCTTTATCGATTAAGTGATAGGTGACATGCAAAATAGTGCCTACCCTCTTCTGTACGTAGCTGTAGCCATGCCACTCACTAGACGATCTGGCTGGAAAATGACAGTGATCTCCGCTGTTACCTGGGATGAAATAACTCTGGCCTGCAAACAAGAAGATACACGATAGTGCGCTTTTTTGTTTTTGTTTGGCCCCGTTTTCAGTACTGTTTGTTTTTCCAAGTCATATACCAGCTAGGTTATCAACATACGTTATACAAGTGCATCAGTTCGTAAACGAAATTTTAGTTTTTCTTTAATAGGCATTATTTCTAAATATAGCATAGGGATGATAGCATAATTTCATGCGAAGTGGCCACATGCCTTAGCAATGAAAAAGTTTTGTCAGAAGATAAAGCAAATTGTTGTTTCACCAATTCAGAAATGCACATCCTTGTTACAGCATTCATGTCCGGGGAGTTTGTCTTTGCGTGGTGTAAAAACTCTACATAACCACACACACACACACACGCACGCACACACAATGTGCGCACATGCACATACATGCACGCACACACACTATAAAAAGTGTGTTATAATTTGTTATAGTCCTACCTAGGCATTTGTCATTGCTATATCATGTCCAGTGATATGGTCTCTCTGACTACAGGAATTATTTGTGCACAGGATCACATTTTGCCGATGGGCTTCAGAGATGCTCTCAAGCTTGGTGCTAATCGCTCGGCACCACAGAGGCACTCTAGCAACTATGACAAGGACTGCTCCAAAGAATACGGACCTAATGGCAGGAGAGGTAAGCAGAATGATCTGCCTGTTGACTGTGATGTATGCCACCATTATAGTACCACTTACCCAGTGTATGTATGTGTGTTTTAATTAGAACGTTTTGCTGCGAGCCATGTCCTAGAGAAAGGACCAAGGGAGAGAGTGCTGCCTTACAGAAACCATTTATTTTAAAGGATGACTCAACATAGCTTTATAATTTATCTTAACCCTGTGATCATGGTTCTCGTGTGCATGGTCACACCCTGTGGGCGCAGCTCTCATGTGCAACAATTTCCCTTGGAAGGTGAGGGTATGTGCGTGTGTGTTGCAGACACCGGAATGGAACACCATAGCCTCTTATATACTTTCTGTTCCCACGCAATCGCTCTGGCAGCACTGTTCAATCTCCTCGCATTTCACCCAGCTTGCCTGACAGCACCCTCTCTGGGGCGCCATAAAAGCGTCTGCAAGCCGTGGCCAGCGTGCTGAAAAAGTAGCACAGCTATGTAGGTCTGCTAAAATGTGACAAAACCTGTTAGCCTGGACAAGGATAAGCAGCGGCTGCTGCTTATACGGTATGAAGCAGTGTCTGCTATATTGCCGACCGATAATTCGAACTCGACGTGAAAAAAGTCCGAATACTAATCGGGAGTCTATAATACTGGATTCGCCCAAAAATACCATTTATACTCGAGTAAAGGTGCACCCCTGTAAGGGGCACACCCCTAGCTGCCGAAAATTTGGAAAAAAATACCATCGAACTCGGATATATCGAACCCACATATAACAAATTATTGTGTATAACGAACAGCTGTAAAAATCTCCCTTGAAAATTTTTGTCTAAAATTTTTATTTTATATATTGATTTACCTGTCTATCGAACTTTTTTGTGATCCCTTTCAGATTCAATATGTTTGGGTTCATTTCAACAGAGAAGCAGTTGCGTTTGGCACCCCATTGACGTGCGCTTATTGGCGAATTTTCGCTTGCTGCGTGCTTCCGCATGCCGCTACTAGATGGCGAGAGCTGCGCGTTGATCTTTGTTGCAATGGTACGTCCAGCGATCCGGGGTGCGGACAAGTCCAGGCTGCAACAGCACCATTTCGACAAAAAGGTTCTTCAGTTCCACGTAAGGGCCGCACCTCACCAGTATTATGAGCAGAAGGTGCGGGCCTTACACGAGTCTACAGTCGACTCCCGTTAATACGAAGTTCACGGGGACCGCAAAAAACTTTGAATTAAACGAACTTCCAATTAAGCACAAAACACAAAATACAGCACTTTATTTGTGGCGAAATCTAGTATTTTCTCTAAGAAAAATAGTCGGTCATCTTGCTTTGCTTCTTTTTGCCGAATCACGCTGCTGAAAGCAAGTTCTGCAGGCTGTAGATGTGGCGGAACACTTCTTCCGCGTTACCTTCAGCGGCAAAGAAGCGCTCCGCAAGAGCAAGGCCCGCAGCTACATCGGCAGCCTTAGGTTGCGGCTCGCCTTCAACGTCATCGTCGCTTCCTGGGGCCGAATAATCTCTACAATTTCGCTATCCGTCAGCGCACCGCACCTTTCGACCGCCTTGTCTACGGCGACGTAATCTTCAAAATTGACGTCCCCGAGAGCATCACCAAAATCAGTGCCGTCAAGCTCGCTTGTTGACGCTTCCTCCGCTGAAATTTCAGAGGCATCCTCCGAAGAAGCTGCCACAAAACCGCAAGCCCTGAAACAGTTTGCGATTGTTTCTTGCTTCACTCGATCCCATGCTCGCGCCAACATGTGGATGGCACTAAGCAGGCTCACCTCGTACTTTGTGGAGCTATCCATACACAAAATCATGCGGTCGAGGAGGTGCCGCCTGTACAGGACTTTAACATTCTTGATGATGCCTTGGTCCATTGGCTGCAAAACAGCCGTTGTGTTTGCAGGCAAAAATGCAAGGCATATTGCACTCAAGGCTGGCACATTCACATGAGGACTGCAGTGATCGACAAGGAACAACACCTTGCGGTTCGAAGCAGCAAACTTGCGGTCCAATTTGCTTATCCAGCTCTTGAAGATTTCGGCCGTCATCCACGCTTTTTTGTTCGCCTCATAGTCCACAGGCAGCGTCTTCACGCCTTTAAAACATCTCGGCTTCGCGGCTTTCCCGATCACAAGTAACCGACATCGTTCCGTGCCAGTCATGTTTGCCGCGATCAGCACCGACACTTGCTGCGTTTGCCCCCAGCACAGTCGTCGTCCTTGAATGTCAGGGTCTTCTCTAGTAGAAGCCGATAGAAGAGTGCAGTCTCATCTGCATTGAAGATGTCTTCCGGTCTGTATTCGGCGAGATATTCACGCAACTTTCCGTCCTTCCACGTGGCGCATGTTTCCTGGTTAACGGACGCCTTTTCACCACACACGCTCTTGAAAACCAGGTCATGGCGATCTTTAAAGCGCGTCAGCCATCCATCTGACGAAACGAAGTCATCGATCCGCAACATTGCTGCAAGTGTTCGGGCTTTCATTGCAACGATGTCTCCGCTGAGAGGAAGTTTGTTGCTCCTGGCCTCCCTAATCCAAACCAGCAGACCCTTCTCCAACTCTGGACGCTGCGCACGCTGCAAGACTAATCTCGCACAATCTCGCCACTGCCAGTATGCAGCGCTGCATGCACCTATGGCACCCGCGTGGCCTCCGCAATCAGCTCCGGCCACGCGCGCTGCCGTGCGTGGCCGGAGCTGATTATGTCTCCACTGGTAGGAAGTTTGTTGCTCCTGGCCTCCCTAATCCAAACCAGCAGAGCCTTCTCCAACTCTGGGTAAGCGTCGGTGCACATTCGCTTCCGAGAAGTCTTGAACTTGTCGTTCTTAAATGCATCCATTATTGTGCGCTTGTTCTTGATGTAGTTAGAGAGCGTGTTCAGCTTGATCCCGTACTTCCGCGCTATGTCTTGTTTGGCGGCACCTCCCTTCTCAACTTCCTTCAAAACCTCGACTTTCGTTGCCAGGTCGAGCGTGCGATAAGAGCCACGGTTTGCCATGGCTATAAACTGCGCGACTAGGTACAGTCAATTCCGAATCACTCGTGGAACAACCTAGCCTACGAGCTTCCCGCACAAAGGCGCTCGACCAACACACGCCTGACATACGCTGCGCACGCTGCAAGACTAATCTCGCACAATCTCGCCACTGCCAGTATGCAGCGCTGCGTGCACCTATGGCACCCGCGTGGCCTTCGCGATCAGCTCCGGCGGGAGCCGCTTCGCCTCCCGCCGGAGTTGATCGCGGAGGCCACGACAGCCGTAGCAATGAATAATCGCGCCGCTCCAAGAAGGATGGCGTTGCGGGCGACTGCGGTGGCGATGACACCAACGCGGAGCACGGAACTGTTGCAACACTTGAAAAATTGCACATTCTACCAAAGAATGACGGTCACCTCGAGGATCCCGGCTGAAAATTAACTTCCAATTATATTACTGGATGAGGACTTACAATATTACTGGATGAGGACTTCGAATTATCGAGCAATTTCTTCTATAGGATTACATGCAAAACTGACGGGAGCAGCACTTCACTTCTAATTAACCGAAAATTCCAATTAAGCGGCTTCGAATTATCGGGAGTCGACTGTATATAGTAAGTGACTTTATTCCAGAAGTGGCCAAAGAAGGTGTACCGCACTCTCAAATAGTCACTTTCAGAGGTACCTACAAATTCTCGTGACTAGTGCAAAACACATTGGTGTCTTGGAGCGATGGCATTCTTGGCACAGTGCCAAGCACGCTATCTTGTCACAGTACAAAAACACTTCCAGCCATTGACGTGTCCAGTGCAGTCACGCAAAATATCACAATAATGAAAGTATTTCCCTAAAGATATCGTCCAAGGATACGGTCCAACTTTGTCAATGCATGTTACTTCACATACATACGGTCGCCCATGGCTGTAATTTTCTAGCAATGCCTTTTATGTTACAGTCGAGCCCACTCTCAGTGCAAAAACAGAAAAGAATAACAATTTACGATAAAGGTGATAACATCAGCATCAACAATGCACTAACCGAGTTTTACAGCTAGTATATTATAGATTTCCCGAAGCGCACAGTAGACACCAACTAGACGCTTTATAAAAATAAAATTATTGAACTCACTGAGACTTGCATGCCAACTACAGTAAAACCTCGTTAAACCGTACCCGCTTAAACAGTAGTTTAGTTTTAAAAGTAGTAAAGTCAAATCCCTGACTCAGCGGCCATTGAACATAATGTGTTTTGCATCGCTGGCCAGCTAATAAGTAATAAAATAATAAAATAAGTTGGTACGGAAGGAACGGGAGCTCAATGAAGAAGGTGTTTGATTACCAATAACTCCACTTCTGCTGAATGCATTGAAGTACTTTCTGCAGCAAGTATTTCAGAAATGGCCTATTTTCACTTCAAATGCATTTCTCCTCTTCAATAAAAAGTGGTTCAGGGTTAAAGGGATACTCAAACTTGGGTTTCCTTTTTTTGTGTTTACCATAGGCAGGGCAACATCGTTTTACAGAAGGAAATACCTTCTGGAATGGCGCTTGTCACGCTTAAGTCTTTGAAAGTGCCAAGGATGTGTCCAGCAGTTTAGGTGCTCCAAACTGCTCCAAATTTAATTTTTCTCTGCCAGAAATTGTTGCAAATCTCATTTCATTAGTGGCACCACTGCGTGCCTGGTTAAAGATCACAGAGTAATACCCGTGTCACACAGGCGTTTGAAAGGCCTTCCAACCGATAGTCAGTTGACTCAAAGGTCAAGTTTGAGCTGCTACACGGGCGGTTTCGAAGGCCGCTGAGTCAGTAGTCTATAGAGTCAACGGAGCACCCCTCAACTCTATCGAAATCTCGATAGCCTTTGAGCAACGAAAGCGGAAACAGCGCAAACATGCCCTCTCGTTCACAGTGTACTCGTACTCACGGTTAGAAAGAACAAATCAAACAAAAAATGCTCTAAAAATACTATATATGAGTGTTATTAATTATTGAATAAAGTATTTTTGCCACTTGATATGTGCGAACTGCACATACTCACGACAGCGGCATGTTTGTGTTCATTCCTTCCTTCATGTTGTCTAGTACGCTCTCCCTCTACTCCATGTGCTGCCGGCTGCCGCCATACCGCCGCCATAGCACTTTTAAGTGGTTATAATGTTGTTTTACTTTTCGTGACATGAAAACGAAAATAAAGATCCGCAGCGCCACACAATTTTGCGAGAAATGCCTGAACCACTCAACGGCCTTTCAAAAGTACCATGTAGCAGCGCGACAACTCCTTTGAGTCGATAGAGTTGTGGGCCGTCGACTGGAAGGCCTTCCAAATGTGCCCGTGTGACACAGGTATAAGATAGACAAGGGCACCAACTCCAAATTTTGTAATGCATTTGGTGCAGCCATCTAGTGCCTTGGCACTAGGACGCTGCCAGTATTCCACTTCTGTCCCCCTGGTCATGTCCTCTCTTTTGTGTGGTTTTCAAAGGCAGTCTTCCTTTCCTGGCTGTTAGCATTAGCACCAAACGTGCATGCCATGTGAACGCTTCAATTGAAAGCCACCTTATTATTAACAAATGTAACTTTCATAAAGGCACACCAATATACCATATCAGGTTGTTTAATGCAGCCATGAGCATGTCATTTGTCATGGTATATTTTCACACATTTAAAGGTTTATGAAATACCTCGTGAACTTTGGCGTATGACAAGCAGGAGATAATTTATGATTTCTGCCACAAAGCATGGCTCACTGAGACACAAGTTGACACAAGTCAATGCTTTTAGAGACAAGTCAATGCTTTTGTCGCATCTTACTCCATAGTGCAGACTACTCTGTCAGTGTGTTAAGACGTAATTCAAAACAAGTTTTCCAGCATGTAAGATACACTGTTGGAACTTTGCTCCTGTGCAGAAAACAACAGATTTCACCACCAGCATGACAACCTTAGGCATGGCCGTGGATTTTCTTTAATGAACAATGACCGGATGCATAACTGGAGGGAGCCGAGAGATGCATACCACCGAGAAGAATGCAATCGGAAACAAGATGACCATACTCATGTCAAGGAGGACGATTATGTGGAAGACTCCTTGCTCAACATAGGGATGCACCTGCAAGCCAAAGACACATCTAGGGAGCTGGCTGGTGAGTCTGTCTTGTTTGCAGTTTTCAGTGGCACACAGAATGAAATTAATGAGTGAAACTAGGTTAATGACTTGCTTTGTCTGAGATTGCACACAGGTCAAGTTTGTCGAAAGTGGAGGTCCTTTTGGCCCTATTCTTGTGATCAGTCTCTTTCTGAGATGTTATATTTGCTATAATTCTAGCATTCACTTCTTTATAGTGGAAAAAGGTGCTAAAATATCACATGCTTGTTACATTGTAGAACAAAACCAAACTTTAATAGTACTGGCAAGCTATCGTCATTGCCATGAAGAAAAAAAAGTGTCAGTTTTCACTGGCGAGGTTTAGCATTGCACTTGGACTCTTTCATTTGGCGCTGTAGGATTTGGAGGTTGTGGCCTTGGAGTGTGGCTTCACACAGAGGGTCGCTCTCTAGCCTGTTGTGCCGGTGCGTCTTGTAACCGGTAGTGGGTTTACGCTTCAGGGGTGTCACACGGAGGCTAAGCGGGCTCACGCAGTCATTCGAGCCTCCTTGACGAGGGTTGCTTCTTTCATGAAAAATATGAGGTCGACAGGTTGGAGAAACGGAACGGGGGGTTTAATTACAGAACAAAGGATACCCATACTGGCTTGAGCACTGAGTGCAGTGCATCATTCTCGTAGCATGAGCTACAGGTCAGAGCAGACATTTTTTTGGGAGAGCACATCAGGACACGTCGGCACACACCAGCACTGCATCACAGGTGTCCACGTTTAAAGCAGTTCATTGCCCTAGGTGACTGGACTAGAGAACCTGATGACTGTGTCTCGGCCAATCACAATTGTTGAATTGTTCGCAAAGTTCCTCCCATGACAGCACATCATTCCACCTGACTCTGCCTCCAATGTTTCGCGATTGCCCCCACATGTGGCGCAACTACATGGCAATGTGAGCACCTGATGTTGATGCCGTTCCCACAGAAGGCATCGGCCCTTTGCATCAATTAGTCGGCTCTCTGTGACGGTCAGCTTGCAGCGACCTGGGAACCTTTGCCTTCATGGTGGTTACAGCGTCTGCAGAATCCGATGATAGTTGTCGTGTTTAAAGTGTTGACCCGCCACAGTCTATGTCAGGCCTCGTCGCCGTCTGGGCGATGCTGGTAGGACATACTGTTAGCTTCACAAAGCTGATTTATCCCAGCAAGGCAGAGGAGGCTTAAATGTTGCTGCCCATGCTAGCCGATCATAACAGCTTGTCCGTGGCTCGGAAAATATTTACTGGCCAATGCTAACAATTGCTGGTCAGAATGAGAATGGCTGGTGACCAAGAAGATGGCTTCGCTCTTTGCAACAACTCCAAACTCCGAATGCTTCCAACCATCTCACAACTAACATGGTAGAGTCAATCCTGGTAACAAAATACCACACAGCTTGCAAACACCCGGAATCAGCTGTTTACTCACCAGGCTTAACACCAAAATTTCAATTTTTCAGACCATTTTCCGTACCAGATTTCAGTAAGCTGCTCAACTGGGAACTGAAAATTTTGACCCCAAAATTTTGTGTCACCAAAGTAAGCACTCACATTCCTCCTCAGTTCAACAAAAAATGATTGTCATGCTGCAGGGGAGCAAAGGTGTACATAGAATTAAACCAAAGGCCCTAAATAACCAATGCTTCAACCTAACTTATGCAGCCTAACTTCACGAACAGCCCGTTCATACTGTATCACAGCGGACTACATATTGCACGTACTGGTCCCACTGAACAGCCTCATCTCTCCAGGTATGTGATCAAAATCACCCTGGCTCTGTGGTCACAACTCAACACATACTTGCGCCTCATGCACATGTTTTCTTTCCTTTTTGTCTTTGCAGGACATGCCTTAAGAGAACAGCAAAACTAAACTTGCACAGCTTACGCACTCACAAGAACCTAAAAAATTGTGTGTATTATTAACTAGTACTTCCACGCGCGCTTAATAAAAAACTGCGAACTGCCCTCTACTGCATTGTCCAGCTAGCACTGTGCATCGGCACACAGCTCGTCGGTCTCAATCGCTGTCTCACCCGTACAGTCCAAATGATTCATGCCTGAATCATCCCTCTTTTGGCTAACTAGACTTGTGGACAGATTCGCTGACACCTGAACAGTGCAGCTGTTTCCTTTTGAGCTGTGCAGCTCGCACTCCTGCGAACTGTTCTCAATTGTATCATCCAACTTACAATGTGCTTTGGCACACAGATCTGACTCCACATGGGCGCCCGTGCCTGTCAGGTCAGCGGCACCCTGTACTTTGTTAACAACCTTGTTAACAATACCTGCGACGCCCATGCCCGGTAATTGTGCCAATTCATTCACAGCTGGCCTAGCTGTCTCTAGAGTGCTGTGTTGGCACAGCACCTCGTCGCTTTCACTACAGCCTCTGTTGCCACTAAGGCCTTGTTAGCATATAACACTTTCTGTTCAGTTATAAATGTGCTGCTAACCTCACAGGTACCAGCATTCTCTTCGGCTCACGAGAAAAACCTGCTAGCGGCTTCCTCCCACTTTCGCTGCATTCTACCACAGACATTTCAAGCTGCTGTTCTTGTTCGATTTCCTGCTACAAAAGTTCGATCTCTTTGTCCAATGCTGCCATTAACTACCTTGCTACTTCCCTTTCTTCCGGCCTATCATTTTCCTGCGAAATTCTTTTCAGTCTGCTTCATCTCTTCCTCTTTATGCCTTTTACTTAGAATATTCGCGCATTCAAGAAATATTTCACATGAGAACTCTTGTTTTCACACGTTCACACCCTAGACTGTCTAGCCAACAAGTGCCAAAGCACATTAAGCGAAGTGAGCTAGCCCTTAGTCTACCATCATCATCATCATCATCATCAGCCTGGTTTTGCCCATTGCAGGGCAAAGGCCTCTCCCATACTTCTCCAACTACCCCGGTCATGTACTAATTGTGGCCATGTTGCCCCTGCAAACTTCTTAATCTCATCCGCCCACTTAACTTTCTGCCGCCCTCTGCTACGCTTCCCTTCCCTTGGAATCCATTCCGTAACTCTTAATGACCATCGGTTATCTTCCCTCCTCATTATGTGTCCTGCCCATGGCCATTTCTTTTCCTTGATTTCAACTAAGATATCATTAACTCGCGTTTCTTCCCTCACCCAATCTGCTCTTTTCTTATCCCTTAACGTTACACCTATCATTCTTCTTTCCATAGCTCGTTGAGTCGTCCTCAATTTAAGTAGAACCCTTTTCGTAAGCCTCCAGGCTTCTGCCCCGTACGTGAGTATTGGTAAGACACAGCTGTTATAAACTTTTCTCTTGAGGGATAATGGCAACCTGCTGTTCATGATCTGAGAATGCCTGCCAAACGCACCCCAGCCCATTCTTATTCTTCTGATAATTTCAGTCTCATGATCTGGATCCGCCGTCACTACCTGTCCTAAGTAGATGTATTCCCTTACCACTTCCAGTGACTCACTACCTATCGTAAACTGCTGTTTTCTTCCGAGGCTGTTAAAGATTACTTTAGTTTTCTGCAGATTAATTTTTAGACCCACCCTTCGGCTTTGCCTCTCCAAGTCAGTGAGCATGCATTGCAATTGGTCCCCCGAGTTACTAAGCAAGGCAATATCATCAGCAAATCGCAAGTTACTAAGGTATTCTCCATTAACTCTTATCCCCAATTCTTCCCAATCGAGGTCTCAGAATACCTCCTGTAAAACGCGGTGAATAGCATTGGAGAGATCGTATCTCCCTGCCTGACGCCTTTCTTTATCGATGTTTTGTTGCTTTCTTTATGGAGGACTACTGTGGCTGTGGAGCCGCTATAGATATCTTTCAGTAAGTTACATACGGCTTGTCTACACCCTGATTCCGCAATGCGTCTACCAACAGGTGACATAAATGTGAGACGAATATGGTACCAACTTTGCATTCTCAAAACAGCTGTCCATGACTTCACAGGCTTGGAAATTACATACCTAGGCTAATTATTTGGTACTGAAGAAAATGACATTTTCAAACACTAATGTGAAGTTCCACTTTAGGCAAGGTGATCACATTCTCGTAATTCTTTTACAGCAGACATTTATTATGGCTTTCAGACATTTTGTAGTTATGTTCTACATAGAATCAATATTTTTTGTTATATAATTGCTTGTATTGTTTCTTTTAGTCTTGGGGAGTGATTAGTGTCCTGGTGTAGTGGAAATTCCTATATATCATGTTGGTGAGAAGCTAAGGATTGTGCATTTGCATGCTTCACTGAGTTTACCTTCATGTGCTGTTTTGAGAGCTGGTGGCTCATCTTGCTGTGGCTTTTACAGTTCCTGACCCTGACGCAACCCGCCAGAACAGTGAAAGTGAATGCAGGGAACGGCGTGCTAGTGATGAGACTGCTAAACCTGTCCAACAAGAGGTGCCTGTCACTTCGGGTCCTGAATACCATTGCCCCGTAGTCAACGGAACCAAGGAAGACACAAAGGCAGATCAGGCTGCTACAGACAAGCCCCACCCAAACAGCAGTCTCTCTCGCAGCCTTGAGCATGCACACGGTGTCAAGTCCACTGCGCGTCAGTGTACTGTTGCAGATAACACTGCAGATGTTTCTCAAGAAACGCTACTGCATCGCTGCAATGGCAACAGGCCTCTCGATAGCAGTCCTTCCCATAGCCTGGAAAGCAACATAAATTGTTTTTCAGCTGAACGACCTAATGGAAGTTGTGTGTTCCGAGCTTCACTGGGGACATTAATGGAGCATTGTAGTGGCAGTGCACACATAACTGATGACTTGCGAGATAAGCCATTGATCCAAAGCAGCAGCCAGCCTTTATCACCTCTTCGTCCAGTACACTGTCCCAGTGTGCTTGCTGAAAGCAAGGAAGTTACAGGACAGGACCACAATGCCAGCACCATCGTGACAGCTGCCAACGTTAAAAATGGAATGCCAAAGTGCTCAAATGCATGGGGAAGCCGGCCGGTAAATGACAAGGCAGAAAACACCTCTTTTCGGCCAGCAGACATGCAGGTCTTGAAGGACTCGGCTTAAACTGAGACTATCATCTCAATGCATTGTTGCGCAATACATTCATCTCTTCCCCGTTGCCTCCTGTCGGCAATGATCTACAACATGCATCACACATACTAGTCCAGAATGCATTTACGTTACCAACCACATGTTTGTTTTGCTATATTTAACAGCTCGAATCGTGATGAGCCACATTTTCAGTCATTTTCATGGCACAGTGTGTATAGCATTATACTATTCCTTTTTTGTTCAAATCAATGAGCAAGCTTCTCCAGAGGCATAATGCAGTATGCCATTTTGATTGACTTTGGAACAAGTAGTTACAACATTATCATCTCTTTGCCATTATGGTCCATGGTGAAGGTTACAAGCAGTATTTTGGTGTCTTTTAGTACTACTACCACTGATAGTTAAGCTGCTGCACAAAGAAATGAAACATGAACAGATGGGACTGAGAGAAGTTGTACCTGTTGATGTCTCACTTCTCACATTATCATTCTTTGCATAGGTGCATATTTTTCAATTTTCAATAAATTAAACTAAAAAAAAATGTATCACCCATGTTAGTGTATAACCAATATAGATTTATAACAAATGTTTTTATGTCGAATGTGACCACATCATGAAGAGGTTCAACTGTATTTCCAACATATTAACATAGTGTTTTATTAACGTCAAGAAGTAAATTATTCGACAGAGTGCATGAGGAGTTCAGGATGCCAAATTCTAGCTTTATTTCTCAAGATTGTTTTTTTATTCTTATGTACACTAAATAAGGTCAGCTGCAATATAACTCCTATTTGCATTTGTAAGTAAGCTAGTACTGCCGCTGGTTCATTTGTGTAGACTGCACCCGTGTCACAATTTAAAAATTAAACAAAAACAAGAAAAAGGTCTTGTACCACTGAGCCTACTAAGTAGTTAATACAGTTCAGCAGCACAATCAACACTGAGTTTTGTACAGTTTGGAGGGGAGCAGTAAAAAGTCTCTCCTCTAAAACTGCTGATCTGAATTATATACAAATCTGTTCTACCACACGACTTTGTGTTAGCTTTGTCAAGTGCCTCATCCAAGGAAGCAACTCCACATTGCCAATTGACGCGTGAACCTGCAGGAGCACAACTTAAAGTGATCAAGTGCTGTGAACCAGAAGATACTTTCAAGAGACTCTTGTGTGTGCTGCAAACCGTGCCTAAATAAACATCACTGTACTTGCTGAACTATCATCAAATTACTGATATTGGATACGGCATCCTACAAAACCAACAGCCAATTTTATCTCTGTTTCCACAACCACTTGTTCTTTTTTTTTTACCATGGCTCCACTTTATGAAGTCAAAAACCAATGCCTCAGCCTGTTGCACCATGCTCCTTAAAGAGCAGAAGACTCAAATCAAAATGCGACTATTTGTACAAAATTTTATGGGGAAGGCGGTGCACAGCCTGCCACTGTTGGTTTTTGCTTAACCTTGAACTGCAGCTCCTTTGCCACTGCTTTTGAAGTCTTGAGGATTACTGCATTTACAAGCTCCTGAGCACACAGGATCTGCTACTCGTGAAGCCATGGTAGAACTGAATTAGCACAGCGATTGTACCATGCTCAAAAGCACACACAACAGAACTGCGAAGTGACAAATGCCACCCAGACAGAACCTTCAGGTAAGGGTTGGCTGTCTACTTGGACCACATAATCGGCACTCGATCTCAGACCGCAATAACGAAGCATCTTTAACAACAGCATTCTGTGCCACAAATGAAGTAAGTAAAGCCCATTTCAAGAAGTAAACACTGCAAGTGAAAGCCTGCCACTTCACAAGTAGGTGGTGACTGGCAACTTCTTTCATCATCATTCCCACAAGAATGCACAGTAGTGATCAGAGAAGAAGCCTTTTAAGAAATCGTAGATGCCCAGGAAGCTGCTTACCAAAAAATAAACATCCAAAGAACCATGTTGCAGCATTGCATGCACACTTCGTAATGTTCCCTTTAGAAGCAGGTTGCGAGCAAGTAATGAGTAGATGTATGTTAAGGGGCCCTCCAACACTTCTAAATGATGCAAGGGTATGCTCGAACTGGCTCGTACCTAGTTGCTTTTTTTTTTTAATGCTGTGTGAATAACTACCTAATATATTGGCAATTGGCTCTTGCAACCTAAGTATTCAACCAAGATATCCCAAAATGCCAGTGAGCAAAACTGCTTTCAACAACCAATTCCATCGTCCAGTCATGCATTGATGCAGGCTTACACAAACAAATCTGCAAGCCTATTGTGTGCACATAGAGGAAGTCCACATCCCATGGTTGTGTGTGGTAGCCTGCCTCGGTGTTGACAGGGCTGCTTTCATCCTTTCAATAACAACATGCACAAAATGTTAATATATTAACTATGAGTCGCAGAGGGTTTCTCTGAAAGCTTGAACGAATGTCAACTGAACACTGACTTTTTCAGAACACTAAAAAACAAAACAGCAGCAGGAACACTGAGCCCATATTTTGCCATTGCTTCTTAATGCCAATTTCTTTTATTTTACCGTGCTCATGCTCCACAACATGCTTTTTCCCTGTGAAATCCATACTGACCTTAAACGACGATTGCTGCTGGCAAGATTTAGAGGCTCCGTAAACAAATTTGCAAGAAGCACTGAGAATTGCCACCCGTAAAGCAGCTTTTAGTACAGGTTTTTCTGAAGCACTTTTTCATTGTGTATGCAAGAATTTTGAAACGTAAAATAAGTGTAGCATATATCGGTATTTGAACTGTTATATAAATATGCTTCCTATGTGCGTAAATCATTGCAGGCATGCGAGACAATTTTCTTATTCAACCACACAGTTGAGTGCGGATATTATTAATTCCAAGCTAAACTTGTGCTGGGAGAGACCGTCCCCCTACTTAGACCATAATGAAGCAATCATAACAAGCAGATATTACTGCTCAACCAGTTCTGAAGCGAAATTCTCTGTTCACACGTATACATTTGCGACGTTAAACAGCTTGCACAAAGCAACTGCATCAAGTCAAGCCCTTGAACATGGTGCGAGCATTCTCATTTACAACTTGTCATAATGGCTCGTTTGGCAATAAAATCATATATAACAATAATTGTACTGCAGTCGCCAACAAACACATACGTATGGGTGTACAAATAAAAACCAGTTCAATGCTCATTATATGAAGCTGCCGACGAAGTGTCACATGGTTAACTTGTTGATGTGGCTCAATAGCTAAGTTCAAGTGACCGAAAACAAAAGGATTGGAATCCATGTGGGGTTGCGCACATTGTCTTGCTGCTGCCATCCTCTGGCCCCAACCCGTGGCCACAGGTGCTTGTGAAAGGAGACTGGGTTGTGGATGATGTGGCTGACGGCTGTGTTGTGATCTCTAGGGAAGTGTTCCTCCGTTAGAGGTTGGGCAGTATGTCTGGGTGGACGTACTTCACCAAGTCTTCTTGACTGCCTATGAACACCACCTTTTTTGCTGTGACCTCGTTGAGCCTGAAAACAAAACATGAAGGACATTTGTTATGCTTTCCATTTCTTCATGACCTTCAACTGCATCTCTGCATGTCTTCAACCTCACAGGTCCAATGAAAACAGCCTTCATTTCTTTGCTTGCAACTAGGAGCCATGAGCATAGTGACAGGCCCAACAGCACTGGGCATCAAGTCGAACGGTATATTTCCACGTAGAGAACTGATGTATGCGGTACATGGAAAGTGATTAAGAGGCCCTGAACCACTTTTTATCGAAGTGGAGAAAGGCATTTGAAGTGAAAATAGGCTATTTCAAGTACTTTGCCGCAAAAAGTACTTCAATGCATTCAGCAGAAGCAGAGTTATTGGCAATCAAACAAGGCCTCCGCTGTGCTCTTGTTCTTTCAATGCCTTGCACTGCAAAGGCTATGGCACAGTGGGACATGCCCACAATGCTCCGCCTTCTAAACGTCACCGTGGTGTGCAGTTCAAATTTTATTTTGGATGCTAACGTAGATGCCCCAACTTCCGCCTTTGGTGCCTACGATGCACTAGACATAAGCCAAACGCAGTTGGCCTTAGAGAGCCGCAGTGCCCTTAGCCAGTGGCACCCTGCGACAGTCGCGGTATCTATGCCATGTAGCCCACCGCTACTTGATGTTAGCTATCGGTCAATAGCATCCGTCTAAGGGAATGACGAAATAGTGCACCTGATGACGAAATAGTGTGTCTAGAAGAGAGTGAGGACAGGGCCGCCTGTTGAAACGAGAGCGTTTGAGAAAAAGGTGATTTCACGATTTGCTTGAGAGCTCCATGCACTGCGTACGACAGCAAACTTTGGCTGAGGTGTTCATAGCAGCATATGCTACCCGTGGACTATGTTATTTCACCAAACCCGAGGCGTGGTTCAGGGCCCCTTTGACCTTTTTCTTACTGCGCCCATTGGGCATCGTTATCCAGCTAACGATGGTTTGAAAGCCCGCTTTTGAGACCTTCTGCACCACTCATGGTTACACTGTGCTATCGGATGTGAAGGAGGAGGAGAACTATATAGTTTTCTCAGCAGTTCGATTTTTTCTTTCTGCCAGGCAGTAATTTTTGAATGCGTTCCGAAGTTTTACAATTGTCAAAGTAGAAATAAAAAATGACCGCATCCGGGAGCGGTGCAGGCGCTTCGAAAGATCGCAGATCTCGTGATTCTGCTGTGTCTGCATCTGATTTTATAGATGGATTGAGCAGCAGTGAATCTGAGGATGCTGCCTTTTCGCCAGACTTTGACTCTGAGAGCGACGACATCGCAAACCAGCCTGGAACATTGGAGGCCACAGCCCGGCACGCCCAACTGTAGTGCTTGCAGTTAAATTTTAGTAGTGGAATAACTGTTCAATGAAAAATTTAGATTTTTTTGGAGATAGTGCCTATTAGATGGCAGTACATTTTGTATATGTCATAATTTTTGTTACATAATTTTCTTAGTAGATACAAGCGTGTCTTTACAATTCTGGCAATTTACATTTTTCATGACATCTTGTTAATAAAACTTCTATGCGTCAAAAACGCATTCATTCTGCTTTTTGTTTGTGTGTTACATAAAATATTGAGTGCTGTAGTTCACTCAGAAAAAAAAAATCCGGCTTAACCTACAAAAAACACCTATTTTCCCCATAGTAGGGAAAGAGGTAAGAGGAAGATTTAGCTCAAGGGCTCCCATCTCAATACATGGCAAAGGAGAAATCCTTTCTCTTGCCAACTACTGCACCAAATTTAGTAAAGTTTGTTGCTTCGGTTGTTCTAGTGAATGTACAGAACTGCAATATTTTTTTTTGTGCAAAGTTACAGGTTTGTAAATTTAGTGCTTCTATTTTTTTTTTTCAAGCTTGCCAATTTTTGGAAACTCTTGTAAAAAAATTTAAGCACTAAATCAAAGTTCCGCTTCCATCAGTCACTAAAACTTTCCCTCTGAAATGCAGCAAATTTCATTAACATAGGCCAGGGTGTAATACCAGAAAAGCATAACTGCACTTCACATGTATTTCTATAGGTGGCATCAAAGTTGGGCCAGAGCTAAAGCTTCCTCTTAATACAGCCCAAAGCAGTCGTTTGTTAAATGCACTCTGTACCTGTCATCTGCAAGCTATCACTTTCCTCTTTCTTTTTTAATATTTACCTCCCTGTCCACCTACTTGTCGGTTGAAAAGCAGGTTAGAATGTGTTCTTTTGCCCGACGTCCTCTACCCTTCTTTCATTACAAATGTATCTTTTTCCAGAATCTAGCCCTGGCACATGTTTAGCCTCGCTAAAGAACGAGGAGACACAATTGTGTGCCATAGCCACACATCAAGACAACATTCTTCTTGTTTATGCAGGATGTTAAGCGTCCCCTCACAATAGTTCTGGACACACAATCTCTGCTGGAACTGCTAGCTCTTGCAGAATTTCATGTGGTTAGTGCTATAACACTTAAGCAGAAGACATTGCCGAGTAACTAAACTGTAGGGTGGCAACCAGCACCACAAGATGAAAAAAGCATGTCGTCATACGATCTCATTTTTTGGGCTTTCCACACCGTATCCAGCAAGAAATATTCAATAGATTATCGAGCTCTGATGGCTCCGTGCACTTGTTAACTTGAAATGTCCAAAACTGTTTATGAGCCCTTCGAACAGAGCTCCTATAGTGCTGATCCACCACACTTTACTACAGTAGGCTTCATTTCCAGATACACCAAAGCAGCTGCCATTTGGCATTGAAATGAATTGAATACTGGGGTTTCAAAACCATGATTTGATTGTGAGGCGTACGGTAATGGGAGAGTGGATTAATTTTGACCACCAGGGACTCTTTATTGTGTCCCCAATGCACAGGACACACGCGTTTTTGCATTTCACCTCCATCAAAATGTGGCTGTTGAGCCCAGGATTTGATCCCATGACCTCGTGCTTAGCAGTGCAACAACACCATAGCTACTAAGCCACTCCAGCAGGTCGACATTTGGCATCACGGGCCAGGAAACACTGTTTAGGTGTGGACAGCATGTCTCGCAGGAAGAACTGATAATGGCTTCTAGTTTGAAGTGACAAGATTTGAAGTGACTAGCAAAAGTCAGGTCCTTCGGTTTCTCGTCCCCCTCCTCTTCCCTTCCTTCCTTGTTCATTTGTATTATTGGTGTCACGTGAGAGGTGGCAATGTTTAAATGTGTGCTGTTCTGGCATTGTCCTCTAACAAATTGCACGCAGATGTTCATAGAAATGCCAGTGAACATGCACGGTATGCTCAGGTCGAATGCTGCCCTCACTCCACTGCGGAGTTGACTGAGCAAAGCATGACGATGTGTTCACTTGGCTTTTTCGTTCTTTTGCAACCAAGCTGACTGGGAGTCCCTCTTATCTTGCGCCTCTCGAAAACGCGCACATGACAAAATGTGTGATCACCCAGCTATGCCGCCTTTTCACTGGGTGATATGGCCACGATCGGTCTGTTTGAGGGCAGTGTGAAAAAGAGGTTATCTGGAAGCACTCGCAACAGCACTTGTTGCGCTCTGTCCACACCTAAAGATGTACATCTTGCACCATGTCCGGCATGCGCCTAAGCAGTAAATGTCGGATATCTAACTGCTCAGTCAATGACGTCCTTACCAACTGCGGATGACACTCCAGCACCCCGAGAAAATTGCAGGCGAGTTGAGAATGAGACAGATGCCCAGCCGTTCAGGATAGTGCTTGCTAAGCAGCCAGATGAGGTTTTTGATAAGCGGATAGTCCATGCTGTTAAGGCCAAAATCCTTAAGATCAAAGATGATGCACAGGTTATCGACCACTTCTTCGAAGCATTTCTTGCACGCCTCCTCCTGTACACACAAAAGTTGCAAACACCAGTGTGAGCCAATGAAGCAGGAGCACTGGCACATATGCTCTGGTACAGCAGAGCCTGCTAACATCTCGGGTGAAAGATACAATGGCATGCATTTTTTATTCTAACCTTTAGGAGAAGATTTATGCACATAATGCTGCTTAATTTTTTTAGAGTATTGAATGCTGGGCAAGTTGGTATTCTGTACTGACGAGCTGTGTATCTTGTCTCTTGTTTTTCGCTCTATTTTTCGTTCGTTCTAAGTTTTTTTAAGTCCTGCAGTGTGATTAAGTTTCGGGTTTGCGTCTTAAACACTCAGCATTGTAGTTTGCCTGGTTTGCTTGTGCTAAGTTTTAGTTGCCACCAGGCAGAAAAGTCAGACCACTTCAGCAGCTCACTTTTCCAAACGTATGGTGAGCATATGGAGGTAGTTATTGTTTTTTCAGAAATGGGCAAGCATGGAAACTAAGCTTTTTAATAAGTGATCTTGATTGAAAAATGTGATGTCCATGCAAAATGTGAGATAAACAAACCATCAGCTGGTACAATATCTGTTTCAAGGTTGTAAGTATAAAAACACAGGTCAATGTAATAAATATGTCATTTAACATCCCAAAGCAGCACTGTACAGAACAAATGACATCACAATACAGGGCTTCAAATTGCGCCTTCCAGACACTAATTTTATATGCTGGACAAGGGCACTGCTACAATTTGTAGCAACAAACCTGCACCAACAACTTTGTCCTTAATCGATGTTCATTGTGCAGCATGTGATTTGCGACTGGCTGTGCTCTGTGTCTCTCCATTTTATATGTATATCTTCCCTGTCCCCAATCTCGCGTCTTAGGCATCCCAAAAAGCAGACATCATTAGAAGAAACTGACAATTCTGAATTTTTCACAATGTTTAATTGTGTCCACAAATATTGTCTCTGAAAATATTTCAGGCAGGGGCAAAAGTGGCTGTATTACACACTATATTATGTGCAGCATGCTCAAAATCACCTAGCCAGCTTACAAATTTGTCTGGTATAAATATTTAAAAGGATGAATGAAGACAACCCATTCCAAGGAAATATAGTGGCACTACCAGAAAGTGTTCAAACATCTATCTTCCAGCACCCGTTTGTTATATTTGTGCAGATTTACATTACAGGTCGATGCAGGCAACAGATTTGAAATGTCAGCAATCTATTTAATGCTTGTGATTTCAAGTAGTTGCATTGCACAATTGTAGATACAAGTACTGTCCACCAGAGGCTCTTTTTAATGTGTGCTGAAATATTTGTACAGGTGCATTTTTGCCTTCTTTTCCCCCATTGGCACTTGGCTTCTGCAGCAACAATTTGGTCTTGTGATTTCATGCTTCTCAAGTTGTTGAGGCAGTAGTCTTGCTCTGTTAATGCTGCTCACTAGCACTGGCAGCTCCACGTGGCAGTGGCGGCACTGGCCGCCCAGGTCGACCCCCCTCCCCTTGCCGAGACATGTCGGCAACAGTGTTGAGTGTGCAGTGATCCCTCCCTCTCTCTCCTCCATATCTTCATGCTTTGACGAGGGCCACCCCTGGAAGTTACCCTCAATCTACGCCAATTCATTACATGCATTATGTTCAATTACTTAGCATGCTTAACCTTTGCAATTACCTGATACTCTACAGTGACACAAACACAAGATTTGCAGGTCCCATGGCAAAAAAGCAAGAAAACATTTGAGCCCATGCCCATCTTTGGAAATGATGTATCCTTCCTTACCAAAACGTACACGATGAATCGAGTCAATTCGTCTATCTCCCGCTCTTGTACGTTATGCTTGCGGGCAGGGATATATATGACGGGCCTGTAAGTCAATGAGCAAAAGTTAATGGCGGTTAAACCTTCACTAATACTGGTGGAATCTCGGCAGTTTTAGTAACAGAACAACACCAGGTTCGTATGTCTGCACAAGTAAAATATTCAATGACAAAACCCTTAACTGACACATTAAGAAACAAACTGCAATAAAGTATAAAACTGGGCAAGTTGGTTGATCTTCATGGTAATAGCAGCGCAAAAATAACTGCAGCACAAGACAGTGAAATACACAGGACAGGTGTTGAACTACTGTGCATGCAAACAGACTGTTTGTATTTATTGCTTCCTGTGTGCAATAAACCAGTCAGTCATTAGTCCTGCGCCTGTTCTGTGTCTTTCTCTGTCTTGTGCTGTAATTATTTTTGCGCTGCTCTTACCAATAAGAAACAAACAACCTAGGCAACATGCCTTGGCTTGTCATAAATTGCCACAAGTGGCAGGCACCTTACGGCTTGTTTTTATTGTAAACTTTAAATTCTCACCAAGATTAATATTCCTACTACTTTCGGAATATGTAATAATTCCTCATACCATGTATAAAGGTTAGCTTCTAAACATCAAGAGTATAATCTGCAGGGCATTATGTATTTCAGTGTACAGTACTTTCCTTAACAGATCAGGCTCAGTGATACCATAAGGATAACCAGGTTTTTTTCATAAGAGTTTCCTGGTGCACTTTCATTAATATGCCACCCGTGGCAACTTCATTTTCTGTAGCTGCTGTTAAGTAGCTCAGATAAACTTCTCAGAAAAAGAATTATGATGAAAATATTCTGTGGAACTTTGTTTATTCAATCTAGCTACTCTAGGTACGTGGCCACAAACACAACCTTTGAGAAACAGCACATTTACTTTTACCATCAAGATAGTGAGAGTAGGTTGGTGTAGTTGCATACCTGCCATAGAAGTCCCGATTGGGGAGAACCATGGCCTTCTTTGCTTCAATGTTTCTTTTGATATCCGGGTCATTTGCACTGATAGACTTGACGCCATATTCAGTACGCCACTTGTTGCACTTAAGAATTGCCTGGAATGCGGCATCGATGGTGCGAAAGGCTCTCAGGAACCTTTTGATGGAGTAGTCATTGTGATACTGCGCAACAACAGAGACAACATGAATGAATCAACTTTATTTCTCGTCCGAGCAAGGGGAGACTGAGACTAAAGGCACGATGGTCTGACAGGTCCCAGATCCCACAGTTACAACAGCACTTATAATTAGTACAAATGAATGCACATGAAACGTATACACATTTCGCACAAGAGAACAGAATTTCAGTAACACAAATGATTGCAACATTTGTTCATTGGAGTGAGGAAGCCGCACAAACATTAGCACAAATGCTATCTATATGAACTCTTAGGTCATACATGCATACATACACATGCAATAGAAGCAAAATATAAAGATTTAGTGAAAGCAAATGTGATCAGCGAGTAATAATTCACTAAGCGCTTTTTTGTAGGAGCTTTCTGAAGCGCTAAAATTTAACAGTTCTCCTACCTTGGTTAATATTTCTGTTGACTGATATATGAGTGTTTGTTTTCCATAATTTGTTCTTGTTCTCAGTAAGTGTCTGGTATTCCGAGGTAGTAGCTAACGAGATATTTCATCATTGTCTGTTTTAGTGAATAATTTTCGTTTATGTATGGTGACCAAAAGCTGTTTATAATATACGTTGTCTGCTCAAAGGGAGTAGTGTTGGAATTATGGAACTGTTTCAAGGTCTACAAAATGGCCATGGTAATTGCAGTATATTCAAAGGATTCGTTTCTGTAAAATAATTAACTTGTAGTTTGTTTTTGAAGTTGTTCCCCAAACTAGGACCCCGTAGTAGAGTTTAGAGTAAAGGAGAGCACTGTATAACTGTTGTTTGAGCCAAAGCGGAATCAGCTGGGTTATCCTGTTAATGATACCGACATACTTAGAAAGGTCATTGCATAGAATCCTTATATGTGAACCCCAAGATAAATGTTCATCAAACCATACGCCTAAGAATTTTTGTTCTTGGACATGGTTAATTGCCGTACCATTTGTGGGTGTCTTGAGTACAGCTCCACACTCATCCACGGGAATTACGGTGAAGCTCTGGCAACAAATTTATAGCACTGATTCTTGTGCTGAGCTTATCATTTCAGTGAGATCACAAAGGAGCAAGAAACTGCTACTGTCATTCCTCTGGTGCCCAGGCTGTAATGAGCTGAGCATTTTGCCTTATGCCAATTTTTACTAGCTGTACCAGTGATTGTGTGTCCATGACTTTGCAATAAAGATGTTGCATCAATGAATGGCACAAATAAGTTGCATGTATTATATATATTGCAACCGTGGCAAAAACTAAACCACTGTGAGTGCGCTCACCTGCTCCGGGTCGGCATCAAATATCATCTGAAATGACACAAAAAGGTAACCGTCAAATTGCCAATCACTACTAAGTGCAATAACGACCCCAGTCAAACAAAAGTTGCTCAAACCAGTTCTATAAATTTCCAAATGAAATGGATATTCTGGGAACACACTTGGACCCAATAAGTGGTATCTCAATTGAACTTGTTAGAACCAGGATACAGAAAAAAGAAAAAAAAATAGGGGGATAACATTAAACCTAGATGGGCCCTAATGTTGATGTGATATGGATATACTTGAAACTCCATTCAAGAAGATTACTCATGCACGAATACACTATGGCAGTTCTGTTCAATGACATAGCTGCAGCACTTCATTACAACATATTTGTCTGGTACTACATATGTACGCAAAATGTTCCTGATCAAGTGGTTCCAGTGGTTCATGAAAAAATGGTAAAGCTTCAAAAGAGATCCTTAACACCAGAAAAAGCTAAATGCTTCTCTCCATTGATCACGCCAAAAATGCAAAGCAAAGATATCTTATTTGGAAAGTGACATTATAATTGTGCTATTATTATTATCAACTATTTTGTTGTTTCACGAGAGATTACTCATACAGTGGCCTGCAAGTGGGTCCAGTTGGGACCAATTGGCATACCTTAGCTTCAATGATGTCTGATTGGAACAAACTGGACTTCTTATTATGTACAATTGGAACTTGGGCCTCCAATGACGTCTATTTGGAACCAACTGGCTCCCATTAAAAAAAGAAATATATAATGAACTCAATGTTTGTGTGTTTTTTTTTTAATGGGATATATACCGTTCTACACGTTGTTTTCAGATCGCCACCGCGAGTGCGTGCTGGATATGCATATTAGCCGGCACTTGACGGCTCGTAAATGAAAGCGGATTCAGGGTGTTCAACTCACCTTTAGTCGTTTCTTGAGCTCTTCGAAATCCTCCTCCAATACAGGCGACGGCGTTGAATCATAGTCTGCCATTGCTGTTGACACAACGATATCAAATGTCAATTGCTGCAACGTCAAACCGAAAGCAAGGCCACACGAGCTGTATGTACTAATTTCCCGCGTCATGTAACACGGCTCGCCACAGATAAGAAATGGTACGCAAACACGTATTTCGTCGCTCGCTGAATCACCAGTTCAAAAGCGAATTACAGCGCCAGTAATGTCACAGCTAGCTCAAGAAGGGGCTAAAGCAACAAGTTAGTTTCACGAAGCAGCAGCTGTCCGGCGCAGCGCTCTGTTGATGATTTAAAGGCCTGTAAACGAAATATTATTTTTTCCCGCGACATTTAACTCCCGAGAACCCAAATCGACGCAGAAAATCTAATAATATCGAAGACTTATCAATGAAAAGATCAAACGTATGGCTTGACCAGAAAGGCGTGGGTACGATGAAGCAAGGCAAGGACCGAAAGCAAGAACCTGTGATGAACGAAGCAAATGAGTAGTTTTCGGCTTCCCGTGTTACCGAGGACAAGCGTAGCCAGCGTTCTGGGCCTTAGTTAAGTGATACACAGACTTATCATCGTCAAACTGATAGAAAACCCGCACAGGAATCAGACGTCTACCGCGCTTCAACGGCCGCCGCTGCTCGCCAGATGGCACTAGTAGTTCTCTAGGCTGTGTTTCCGTGTTCTGCAATACGTAAAATGTAAACGAGTTTCTCAGGTACTGCAACGTCATAAATGAGAAAAAGGGGGTGCTTAGGGATCGACTTGCACATAACGTATTTTTGCAAAGTTATAAGGACCTTAAAAAACATGTTTAATTTACATAAGTACGAACGATTTATTGTGTCAGTCGCAGGTGTTGATTATAGATCCACTCCATAACTTTTTCCGCAGCGCCGAATAAACAGTAATGCATGCCGAGCATCCGAACATTAGGTGGCGCGTATATTTGAAAGTGGCAAAATGTATGATCGGTGGGACTGGAGCATGCGCGCCTCCCTACGAACTCTTTTCGTGAAAGCTCGTGCCACCACCGTATTGGTGGATAACAAACCCAAGTGAATTAATCAGGACAGTACTGCAATATCAAATATCTTTCTTTCGTGTGTACGGTTGCCAAGTCAGAAAGAAAAGGGTTGTGCAAGTGAATGACAGGAAATAGGTGGACGATATCGGGCCACATCGATTCAATCGCGTCTGTTTTTATTTCCCATCATTTCGGGAACGGGCACCGGCTTATGCAGGGTTCGTTCTACAGGTGTAGCCAACATGTGCCTCGCAAAATTGGATTTGCGAAAGAGCTTAGGGGAAAAATAAAGTCTGGTCAGTATACAAAGCCTATTAGACTACTTCTTGAACATTCATATGCACGGCGTACTCTGCGTGCGCAGCGATCGTCCTGGCCAGATATCATAACGTAAAACTTTATTCTGCTCCTTCGGAACGCGTGTCAGCACGTAGCGGGCCGCTCCCACGTCGGTACAGAAAGGCCGAGCCTCTCTGCTACGTCGCGTGCCCGATGGACAGCCCACAGCTGTCCTTCAAGATCGGGGCTGCTTAGAGCAGCCTCCCATTTGGACGACGTGACGCCGTCGCGAAACGCGGGGCACTGCCAGAGCATGTGTTCCAAGTTAGCTACGTCTGAGCGTAGCTCGCAAATATTGGTCGAATGTGTCTCTGGATAGATTCTGTGTAACAGTGCAGGGTTAGGGTATGCCCCGACTGGGAGTAACCTGAGTGTTAAATCCTGTGGTCTGCCTAGTTTCCTATGTGGTGGAGGATATCGTCTCCGTCCAATGTAAAAATGTTTGGTAAATTCGTTATATGAGGAGGGAGGGCCCCGATTGTCCATAACCTCAGCGCAGCGCAACCCGGCAGCTACCCGGTCGACGGCTCCTCGCTCAGTTCTGTGGGCCGACTCGTTGAGGTTTGGCGGGGCGCCCTCGATCTGCCCCATGTGTGCGGGGAACCAGATAATCGTGTGCGGCCTGATGCCCTTTTCCCGCAGAATCCGTAGTACTTGCTCCGAAACGGTGCCCTTGACAGCCGTCATCGAGTCGCTGTAGATCGTGGTCCTTCTATCGTCCAGCAGGGTCAGGGCTATCGCCACCTGCTCCGCCACCTCGGCCGACTTCGTTCGAACCGTCGTAGAGCTTGTGATTTTCCGATCGTGATCGATGCCCACCGCTACGAACGTCGTCCCATCGGGGTACCGGGAAGCATCGATAACACAGCAATCCCGAGCCCGTTCCCGAGCCTCGACCAGGAGAGCCTTGGCCCTAGCACGTCTCCGACCCACGTTATATATGTTCGGGATGAACTTTGCGTCGAAGTGGAGCGACGACGATGCGTTTCCGCTGTTCCTTAGGGAAACCAGAAACGCGAGACTCAATTTTCGCTGGAGGAACCCCTTGCTCCCGCAGGATGCTCCTATACCCGCTTGGGTGGTGGACAGTCTAGCGTATTGGGTCCACTCCTGCGCTTCCAGCAATCTCTTCCAGCATGTTGTGCTTGCCGAGACGTATCACTCTCTCCGAGCTTGTGTACATGAGGAGCCCGAGGGCTCTCTTGATAGTCTTCCTGATAAACGTGTTGAGAATTGTCCCTCTCAGACCTTTGCCAATCGTGCATGGCCGCCACGTAGGTAAAATGACACATCACAGAGGCGTGCACCACTCTCACGAGATTGTTCTCTGCAAGACCCTGCTGCCGGTTGGCAACTCTCCGTATGAGTCTGATGGCATTATCCGTTTTCTTGGCTAATTTAAACATCGGCAGGTTATTGTAGCCGTTCGATTCAATCGTCATGCTCAGGACCCGGAGGGTGTCCACACTGGGGATGACACCGCCCTCACTTGTCCGTAGAGTGATGTCGACATCCTCTACCGGCTTCCAACCCTTCGGTTTGGGCCCCCTTCGTCTGGGTCTGTAAAGGAGAAGTTCTGATTTCCGCAGTGAACACCGAAGACCGGTCGGATTGAGATATTCTTCCGTGACCTCGATGGCTTCCTGCAGCGCAGCCTCCACTCGTCCGTCACTGCTTCCGGTACACCAAATGGTGATGCCGTCGACTTCGGAGAGTCTCCTCCACAGGCCGATCATAGCAAGGTTAAAGAGGGTTGGGATGTGACAGACCACTATGGCGTCCCTCTGCAACCCAGCTCAACCGATTCCCAAACGAGGTCTCCCGCCCTGAGAGTGGCCTATCTGTCCGCAAAGAACGATCTCGTGTAGTCGTGGAAGTGCCTGCCCAACCCGAGACTAGAAATTTGGTTCAGGACAAAGGAGCGGAGAACATTATCAAAGGCCTTCTCCAGGTCTAATCCGAGTATGGCTCTCGTGTCCCTCGTGTTACGGTCAATGCCTTGATCTTTGACCAGCTTTATGGCATCCTGCGTTCACTGTCTACGCCGAAAGGCTATCGTATTGTGCGGGTGAAAATCCCAGGCTTCCAGGTATTGCGTGACCCTGTTTAAGATTGCGTGTTCGGCCGCCCTGCCAACGCACGAAGTGAGTGAAATTGGTCGGAGGTTGTCGAGACTGGGGGGCTTGCCTGGTTTGGGGATGAGGATAGTGGTAGCCCTCTTCCACATCCCCGGTACTTTTTCGTCTTTTCACCTCTGGTTGATGACATCCGTCAGGTACTCCACCGACTTGTCGTCCAAGTTCCTCAATGCCTTGTTTGTAACTCTATCTGGACCCGGGGCCGACCTGCCGTTTAAATCGTGCAGGGCCCGCCGAATCTCCTCGACACCAAACTCCGAATCCACTCTTTCGTAAGAGTGGATGCGGAGTTTGGTGTCTAGCCCAGAAACTGAACGAGATCGAGGGCACTCAGCACGTCATGTATGCGGATGATATTACGGTCTTGGTAAATCAGGGATCATTGGGCCAAAAAGAAGAAAAGCTTCAGAAGGCGGCAACATGCGTCGAACAATTCGTCAAGGAGAGAGGCCTCGCGTGCTCAACCGAGAACTCAGAAATTCTGAGGATTGGAAGAAACACAACCAAGGAAAAGATAGAAGTGTATCTAGAAGGTCAAATCGTACCAGAGAAGGACATAATACGCATCCTCGGCATGTGAATCCAGAGAAGCAAACGGTGCGGACACACGCTAGGCCTGCTCAAGCAATCAACAGAGCAAGTCAGCAGGATGATCACGAGAATGTCGCAAAGACGGAGCGGCATGAAGGAGGGGGACATGATCAAGCTGGTCAGGAGCCTGGGGGTCAGCAGGGTCAGGTACTCACTCCCGTACCACAACATGACGCAACAAGAGAGAGCACAAGCTGAGATTCTCATCGGGAAAGCATACAAGACGGCATTGCATCTGCCCAGAAACACGTCGAACGACAAGCTACTCAAGCTAGTTATCCACAACACATTTGAAGAGCTCAAGGAGTGGAGCCTGTACAGCTGCGCACCCAGGGGACGTATTGTGAAACGTTCGCCGCCGCGAAAGTTTCGCCCTGGCCACGCCTCCGCCGTTGCGGCGCGCGCTGAATGGCTGCTTTGACAAAACCGGAAATTCACTTGCGCCACCTGAATTTCCGGTTTTGTCAAAGCAGTCATTCAGAGCGCGCCGCAACGGTGGAGGCGTGGCCAGGGCGAAACTTTCGCGGCGGCGAACGTTTCAGAATACGTCCCCAGCAGTCAACCACCGGCAGGGCGCTCCTTAAAAGACTAGGCTATAAGAACATAGAAGGAACGAAAGATAGGATGGCTAACATACCAGACTATTTTCGCCAGACACTGAAAGCTAGCCCCCTACCGAGGAATATGGACCCGAATCTGCATGCGGCCAGAAGACAGGCGCGAGCAGAATACGTAGAAAAACACCTGGCCACTAAAACAATGTGGTATACACGGATGCAGCTCTATACCCGTGGAACCACAACACCGAAGAACGTAGAGTTGCGGCAGTGACCGTGGATCACATGGGAGAGCTGATAAGCAGCGCAACACTAAGGGGCTGCACGGTAACAGAGGGGGAAGAAGCAGCTGTGGCTCTAGCAGCGGCGGAGGTATTACCGTAGAAACAGATCCTTGATAATATTCACAGACTCCAAAGAAGCATGCAGAAATTACACGGCAGGTAGAATCAACAAAGGGGCGCTGCGAATCGTCCTCGAGGCAGGGCTTCCGAACGAAATGATACTGCATACGATTTTCTGGGTGCCGGGTCACACTGGAATAGAGGGTAACCAGAGGGCCGACAGTCTATAGCTCGCGAGCTCACATACCGAGTCGGACAGTCAAGGGACCCGGATACCGCTGTGACGGTGGAACCAACGTACGCGGAAATACTAAACCATCACAGAGGCAAAAGGATAATATATCCACCACCCCACCCACCTTTAACACAACACGGAGCAGTCGGCTGGCGAAGGCTGCAGACAGGAACATTCTCCAATCTACACATCCTACATAAAATGTTCCCCAGTCAATACAGGGACACATGCCCATGGTGTGGGGCCATCTCAACACTATATCACATCGCATAGGAGTGCAGAAATAACTTCTCTTTCCACAAAGAAAAAAAAAACCAAGTGCGGAACAGTGGGAGGGCCTGCTCACCAGCGGCGTGCTCACCCAGGTAGCACACAAAGTCTTGAAAACGTCGTATTAAGGGATTCAACGTCTGAAACGGATTTTTGACCAAAATCGACGCATCAAAGACGTTACAAACAAGATAGCTTAAAAACGGGGGGGTGAATACGTTTTGATAACGTTGGAAGCCAGGCAGCTTAAAAACGAGGGGTGAATACGTTTTGAAAACGACTCGAAGGCGCCACCGCCACGCACGGCGCGTCAGCCTCTTTAGCGGCTTCTACAATATTCAACAACTACAGTGCACTAGAAAATATTGGGTAGTGGAAGAAGCGGCGGTCCGGGCGCGAGGCATATTGTGCAGAAGCTCACCAGATGGCGCGAGCTCTCACTTCCCGAGCACCGCCTGAGGGAGTATGCGGCAGAACGCAGCAAGCGAGTGCGGCGGCACAGAGTTTCAGAATGCTGCGTTCATTTTTCCTCATGCCAAGCGTGTAAATATGGTTTTATGTAAGCTACCATAAGATCTGTAGCATCGGATGGCAGGGCACAGCACGTACCTGCAATGTCTGTTATAGCGATGCACGCACTTCGTGCGCCCCCCTCCTCCCTGCAGCGACAGAGTGCACTTCTAGCATTAAAATTTCACTTCTTTTTTTTACCCAGCTGCAGCAGTAACAAGTCCTGTTCATAACAGAAAATCTATTTGTGCTGAATGCATATTTATTTATTTATTTATTTATTTATTTATTTATTTATTTATTTATTTATTTATTTGTAGAGAACCTTACAAGGCCCCTACATGGGGATTGAGTAAGGGGGGCATAGAATCAATTAAGTACACACAATCTAGTAACAACAACAATATGAAATAATAATAAAAAGCACCAGCCAAGTGCACAGCCTAAAAGTTGAGAAACATAATAGCTACATAATGCTGTATATAAGTGCAATAAAAAAGAACTCTTAGGTTTGTGACAAACGTATTATAGTGCAAGAAAAAGGTAGGAAAAATAACACAGAACAGTGAGTGTGACATCAATGGTTAACAAAGGTTAAGCGAGTTGAATGAGTGCCTGAATTTTTCACGATCAGTTTCCACAACTATGTTGTCGGGGAGGCTGTTCCAGAGCTGAATGGCACGGGGAATTGCAGACGAGTTGAATGCTTCTGTTTTACCATAGATGCGCGTAAAGCTGTCATGATTGTGTAATCTGTACGACGTGTGCGATGACGTTTCTAGGTGTAGGGAGCGTTTGTTAGTGTGGTGAGCGTATTGATGAAATAATGACAAAAAGGCCATGTCGCGACGATTACTTAGCATCTGAAGTGAAAGGTGAATTTTTATTTGGGTTACGCTAGAACGGTAGTCCTAATTTCGGGAAATGAAACGTGCGGCTCTATTTTGGATTGATTCCAGCATGGTAATTAGGTAATTTTGGTGGGGAGACCAGAGTGGAGCGGCGAACTCAAGTCGAGGGCGAACAAATGTTTGAAATGCCAGATTGCGGATAAGTGGAGGTGAGTTCCGAACGTTACGTCGCAGGTAACCCAGTGATCGAGAAGCACTGCATGCACAGATGTTAGTAATGTGAGAAGTCCAGGAGAGGTTTGTTGAAAGATTTACGTCTAGATATTTAAATGATGAGGTCCGAGATAATGGGACATTTTTACTGCAGTAGAAATAGTCCAAGCTAGTGCGTTTGCGGGTGAAGAACATCACTTTACATTTTGATGAATTTGGAGTCATTAGCCAGGTGTCACACCAATTAACAATTTGGTTAAGATCATTTTGGAGGATCAGGTGGTCATCAGAGCTGTTAATAGAACGATAGACAATGCAGTAGTCAGTGAAAATGCGCATGCATGATAAGTTATTGGGTATGTCATTAATGTATACCAGAAAGAGTAAGGGACCAAGAACGCTTCCTTGTGGTACACCAGATGGAACATCTGAAAGGGGCGAGGAGAAGCTGTTAGCGAAATTAAACTGCTGCCTGTTAGAAAGAAAATTTCGAAGCCAGGATAGAGTTAGTGAATCAAGTTTTAATGATGATAACTTCAAAAACAGGCGACAATGGGCTACGGTCAAAAGCTTTAGAAAAATCCAGAAAGATGCTGTCAGTTTGAAGGTTTGAGTTTATGTTAAAGTGTAAATCTGTCATAAATTCAAGCAATTGCGTTTCGCACGACATCCCTCCTGAAACTGCTGCATTATTCTATCATGATGATTTAAGCAAGCCATGAGCATGTGCATTTCAGAAGCATGAGCCTCCTGAAGACAGTTTATTTCAATCACAGTATCAGTGGGTAGGGGGAGGCATTTTCAGAAACATACTGCAACAGAAGAATTCCACGGTAGGGAGTACACAATACCATTTCACATACTTATGTACAGCGGCTCAACTTCAGATATCTTGAGGTCTCCCGACCGTTATCTTTCGAATGGTTTGAGGACTTCACAAAAAAGTGCAGCCGTGTGGTAACATGAAAAGCTACAACCTTCACCGTCAATGATTCTGCATGGCTATCCGGTCTTGGCGGTTTCTCTAAACAATACCAATAACATCCATAACACTCTCATGATGCAGCTCTTGTGTACTGAATGTACACAAGAGCTGCACCTACCTCGACCACTTCTACCTCGACCACCGCATGCAGCTCCCATTCGGTCAGGTACGTCAGAAACGAAAGAAGCTTTTCCATAGAAGCAGATTCTGGCCGTAGGGCCTCTCCCATTTTCCCATTCCTCTCCTATTGTTTCCGCCGGTCATTGTCTTTAGGCGCTCCAAAAAGAGACAACGTGCGCCCATTTACTACCCGAAAACCCGGATACCCGCTCTTGCATCCGGGCGCATAACAATGCGTATCGCTTCTTTTCTTCTTCTCTTCCATTATCCAAAAAGCGACAACAGGGCAGCATCGAACAGAGAAACGGTCACGCTCGGCACTTTCACTAGCTTCACTTGCAAAAATGCGAAAAGCACGGTGGCTCGTAGCAACAAGAATGACGCGGTAAAGCGCACGTGGGCAACGCGAGCTCCAACCGGCACGGTCTCCTCGATGGATGGATGGATGGATGATTGTGGCTGAACCCTTTGAATAGGGCGGCGGCGGCGCGCGCCACCTAGCCTTTAATGGTTCTATATGCATGCATACCTATGTATTTACTCCTTTACTTTTGCGTTGATATTGTCCACCAATCAGATAGCCTCCGTTTAGTTATTTCTACCTGTTCAAAGTCTATTCTACTTTCACTGTCTTTAAAACCCAAGGCTTTGAATAGTTCCCCGTTAGATTCAACTGCAGGGTGAAGTTGTTTACAAGCAAGTATAAGGTGTTCCGCCGTTTCCTCCTCCTCTCTACACGCCTCGCACACCAAATCTATCTCCTGGTATCTGGCTCGGTACGTTTTAGTCCTCAGTACACCTGTCCTGGCTTCGAACAACAATGAGCTTCCCTTAGAGTTATCGTAAATATTTTCTTTGGCTATTTCTTGCTTAAACGTCCTGTATGTCTCCAATGCCGATTTGGTTTGCATCTCTGTACTCCACATACCCCTCTCTGCCTCCTTAACCTTTTTCTTGACAGATGATTCCTTACTTGTTCCCCCGCTACTGCCCAAGTATTTGCTTGTCAATTTTCTAGTTCGCTTCCTCCACCTCGTGTCAACATTCCTCGTGTATAAGTAACTGAAAACCTTCCTAGCCCACCGAATTTCCCCCATTTTTCTCAATCGCTCCTCAAATGCTATCTTGCTACTAGCCTCTCTGCCCTCGAAAGAAGACCATCCCAGATCCCCCTGCACTCCAAGATTTGGTGTCTTGCCATGTGCTCCCAGAGCGAGCCTACCCACACCACGTTGCCTAATTTCCAACTGTTGCCGGGTCTCTGTTCTAATACATAGAACTGCATTGGCAAAAGTCAGGCCTGGTACCATTACCCCCTTCCATATCCCTCGTACTACCTCGTACCTATTGTAGTTCCACAGTGCCCTACTCTTCATAATCGCTGCACTTCTGTTACCTTTAGTCGTTAGATATTTTTCGTACTCTGTCAGATACTCAATGCCATTATTTATCCACACCCCAAGGTACTTGTATTTATCGACTATCTCCAGCGTGGCCTCCTGTATCTTATGCTCGCCGCAACTGTTATCATTAAAAATCATGACTGCTGATTTTTCTTTGCTAAACTTCAAGCCTAACCTGTCTCCTTCTGTACCACATATGTCCATTAATTCCTGCAGATCTTCTGCATTGTCAGCCATTAATACAATATCATCCGCGTACATCAGTCCTGGTAATGACTGTTCAATCAATTTTCCTTGCTTGAGAAATGGTAGGTTGAAGCCGAGTCCGCTTTGATGTATTTTGGCCTCTAGACCTTGTAGGTACAGCATAAACATCAGAGGAGACAATGGGCACCCCTGCCTAAGCCCCCGCCGAATCATCACAGGCTCTGAAACCTGCTTTTCCCATTGTATAATCACCCGGTTACCTTTATAGATATCTTTTAAGAAATTGGTTACTCCATCTTGCACTCCTAAAGTTTCCAGAATGCCCCACAAGCCCTCTTGAAGTACACTGTCATAGGCTCCCTTGATGTCCAAAAAAGCCAGCCATAGGGGTCTGTGTTCCTTTTCAGCTATTTCAATGCACTGTGTTAGCGAGAACAGATTGTCTTCTAGCCTCCTATGCTTCCGGAACCCATTTTGTAGCTCTCCAAGTACCCCCTCGTTCTCTACCCATGCCTGCAGTCTGTCCTTTATAATCTGCATAACCACCCTGTAAACCACTGACGTCACTGTTATAGGCCGGTAGTTATTTATGTCAGCTTTGTCCCCCTTTCCCTTATATATCATTCTCATCCTACTTAGCCTCCATTCGTCAGGTACTTTACCATCCACTAGCATTTTGCTCACCACCTCCCTCAATGCTTCCTTAGATTTCGGGCCCAATTTCTTTATTAACATAATTGGAATACCATCGGGGCCTGCCGATGTGCTACTTGGTACCCTCTTCTCCGCCCTTTCTCACTCTTTTTGTCCAAGCGGAAGCAGTGGGTTGACCGGGCTATCCCTCTCCGACGTACTGCATGTACCATTTGTCTGTTTTGTAAATTTTTCCCTCATCATGGTTCCTATATGCTCCATTGCCGCCTCTCCTTCTAACCGAGTACCTTGAGCTGTTACTATATACCTCTGCTCTAGGCTTGTCCTATTACCCAAAGAGTTCAGATGTTGCCAGAATTTTCTAGCTGCCTGTTTATCTTTTTTATTGCTTATTTTTGACAGCCATTGGGACCCTTTTGTCTTGATTTTCTCGTTGATCAAATAAGATGCTTCCCTTTTGCATTTTATGTAGTTTACCCATTTCCTCTCTACTTCTGCTTCAGGTTCTCCCTTACTTTTGGAATACCTGTGTTCCCTGGAGGCTTCCTGACGTTTCTTTATGGCCTTCTTAACCTCTTCATCCCACCAGCTCTTGCGTTTTCGTATCCCTTGCCTTGTTTTCCTGACTCGCGCCTTACCTAGCTCACGCTCAAATAGTCTCATTAACTTTGGGTAAGTCCAATCAGTTTCAGTACTCTCTGATATTTTCTCTTCAATTTGTTTGGCCGCTATTTCCACTTCGTCTTCTGAGTAAAAAATCACATCTGGCGTTTCCTCGCGCGTCATTCGTGCTTTAGTTTCCCTCTTAAAACTCAACTTGATACGTTCGTGGTCGCTACCTATACTTCTGGAGCCCTGTTCATCTATAATCATGGCTCCTAATCTATCGTACATCCTATGTGACATCAACGCATAATCTACTGTCGAGTGTCGACCCCCTACCTCCCATGTTATGATCCCGCCACACTTTTCAGTAGAGTTACAGACAACTAAGTTAAGCCTCTCACACATATCCAGCAGCATGTTACCTGTGGAGTCTGTGTACCCATCCATATCTTCAACATGCGCATTCATGTCTCCTAATACAATTACTTCACATCCTTTTCCTAGCTCATTGATGTCCGCTGCTATACAGTCCAACATTTTTTTGTTTTCCTCTTTAGCATTTGATCCTGTCCAAAGGTATACAAAGCCCAGAAGTGTTTTCGCCCCTGCTACTTTTCCTTCTAGCCATAAATGCTCCTTGCATTCTTGTTTGACCCTTTGCCAATTTGTATTTTTATGAATGAATGCTCCAATTCCCCCACCCTTTCTGCTACCCTGCACTCTGTTGCAATATTCCCATGCATAATCAGGGTTACAGGGCGGTTGTTCCATGTCCCTAAGATGTGTCTCTACAAACCCATAAACCATTAAGTTCTCCTGCCTTAGTTGTTCTTCGATTTCCTCCCATTTTAGCCTATTTCTGCCACCTTGCATGTTAATGAACCCTATGTCTGACTTAATTTGGCTCTTGCGCTTATTCTTGTCACCTCTCCTACAGTACCGATGTTCGCGTGTTTGTGGCTCCTGCCTCGAATCGTCCACGCCTACACTGCTTCTTTCAGGGCTCTGGGTCCCCCTAAAAAAGCTGTTGCCTGGCGACCCATCCTGCCCCCTATCCTTTTGCCAGTGGCACCACTGTAGTGAATACCATCCTGCACAAAAGGTCGGAAGCCGGTTCCGTACACTTCCCTGTTGACCTCCATCACGCTGTACCCGAGTCGTCCGCTCAGACTCCTAATGACCCGATTGGCCTCAACCACCCTCCTTTCTACCTGGTAAGCCTGGCCCTGGACCTCTGGGATAGTGCATATGGTCACATGCACCCTCCCGGAGGCCTCTCTAAGCTTACTCAGCCCAGTCTCAATGTACCTCTCAAGGTCCTGGCTTCTCCCCTTAAGCACGTCATTGAGCCCAGAATGCATAATGACCAAGCTGTCGCTCTCCGTGCTGACCCCAATTACTTCCCGCGCCTTGGTCATTGCTTCCGCCATACCCTTGCCCGCTTGCACCTCCACCTGTACTCGCCCGTCCGCCTTCACTCTCGCCATCACGCCCTGTTCGGCCCTCCCCACATTGGAGTCCCCTATCACCAGGACCCTTCTACGTGCAAACCGTTCGACTGCAGCCTGTGCCTGCTGCCCCTCCCTTTGCGCCCGCTGGCGCCCCTGTGGCTGCAGCGTCGCCTCACTCGGGGCGCGTTGTGCAGCTTCACTATAACTACGCCGTTTCACCGGCGGCGAGCTGACGACGGCTTGCTTTGGCTCCCTGCCTCCCACTTCGCCTGTAGGGTCTACCCTACTTTCCGAGTTTTTGCCAACACTTTGTTGTCCTGACCCGACCTTCTGCGCTGCCCGCGTCTCCAGCGCGTCGAGCCGCCTTTCCAGTTCGGCGCTCCTTTCTTTTTCTGCCTCAAGCTCGGCCACGGTCCTTACTAACTGCGCGGCCTGGGCCGCCTCCACCTTGACAAAGTTGTCAACTTTCGCCTGCAGTGCTACCCGCTTCTCCTGTTCCTCCCTCAGTTCTGCCTTAAGCTCGTCGAACTTAGCCGCCCAATTCCCTTCCAGTTTTTGGACGGCTTCCCTGACGCCCTCGCACGACCTGCACGTGAAGCTAGACCCCTCCGCGTCTGCTAAATTCTGGAACTTAGTTTCGTCGAGGAAGCACCATCGCAGGCACTCGTCGCACTGCACTTGCTCCCCGTCCCCCGCGGCCTTCGCGTTCTTCGATTTCATCGCTAGGCCTACGTCCCGAGGCCCAACGAGGAACTTCGCCAAATCACTCAAGCAAAGCCGACCTCGACCGCTATCCCAAACTAAAATAAAGAATTGTCACTCCTACCCCATGCAAGAATCTGAGGAGCTAGCTGAAATAATTAACGAAGCCTATCAATAGGTCCCTCCTACCAACTAGGCCTAACGGGGGAGCCGCCAGACCTAGACAAAGCCGGTGCGTTTGCTACTCTTACCAAGAATTCAAAATTTGCGCCCCTACTCCATGCAACAGAAAATACTTCAAAACACTAGCTAATAAAGATATAAAGGTACTTAGCTACGAACGAAGTCGCTGAAGCCTCGACCACAGGAGCGTCCGTACCGCCGTCCGCACCGTCCGCCGTCCACCGTCTCGGAAGAGCACACCAGCGCCCCTAGCGGGAGTCTTCGCTCTTGGCTTCACGCAGCCTGTGCGCCCAGCCCTCCGCTCTTTCCACTACCCAATACTTCTAGCTCACTGTATCAACAACCCATCAACGCGATCCAACCTTGCGCAAGGTGGCGATACCGTCGTCAAATCATGTGACCAAGGTGGCCACGTGATTCGTGATGCCGGGCAGCCGGGCGAGGCGGGCATAGTCGCGTCGTCATGGCGTCGTCGCGTCACCACACTCGCATTGCGCTGTGGTATGTTTGCGGCTGTTCTGAATGTGCTGCCGCTGCCCTTTGCTATGTAAGTGTTGCAGTGTTTTGCTGTCAAGAAAACGATATTCTGTGATCAGTTTGGGTTGTGCGATACGTTTGTGTGGTTTTAATTTGGAAATCAGTAGTGTTTTCAATTGTTATGTGACCAAGGCGGCCACGTTATTCGTGAAGCCGGGCATAGTTGCGTTATCGCACTCGCATGGCACTATGGGCTGTTTGCGACTTTTCTGAATGTGCTGCCGCTGCCCTTTGTCATGTAAGTGTTGCAGTGCTTTGCTGTCAAGAAAACGACATTCTGTGATTAGTTTGGGTTGTGCGATCTGTTTGAGCCGGGCACAATAGCGTTATCGCACTTGCATTGCGCTGTGGTATGATAGCGGCTGTTCTGAATGCGCTGCCGCTGCCCTTTGTCATGTAAGTGTTGCAGGGATTTGCCGTCAAGAAGACGACGTTCTGTGATTAGTTTGGGTTGCGCGATCTGTTTGTGTAGTTTAATTTGGAAATCAGTAGTGTTTTCAATTGGAGGGCGCGGAGTGGAGGGCACTAATCAGCTCTTCAAGTTCATTGTCGTGTTATGTGAGGCGCCTTTTCACTGACGCCGTAATTAAGGCGTTAAGGGCAGTATAAGGACGAAAGTTAGAGGGACGAAATCGTGCCTGTGTGTCCCTAGCATCGGGATCGGCCGCTATGCGTGATCCTAACAAGAAAGCATTTTGCAGAATGCGAAGAAAGGCGGGAAAATTTCCGTCTGTGCGCACCTTGCCGATCTCCGCAATAGAGCCGTCATCGTGGTATTTTAGTCTCCCGCTTAGCAAGAGTGTTGCAGACAAGGGAACTGGTTCAAACAGGCTTTTTTTTTAATGATTCAGTAGTAGTGCGGTGTCACAAAAGGTGAGGTCATGTGCTCGCCCTATTTTCTTCCCTCGCGCTACAGCGCACTGACAGAATTTTGCGTGCACCATATTGTCACGTGGTAGTGACGGTGAAGAAAGAAGCAGTACGGTGGAATACAAAACTAGCTTTTATTGGGCGAACCTGTGCCCACAAAACAGGCTACACTTATAGCACAACGATAGCGGCGAACACGGTCGGCGATCGTCGGAAATCTGATCAGCGAGTCAAGCGCGTCGGCTTTTATACAGCAGTCGTCGAATGTTCCAGACTAATCGTTCGGACCCGCGTACCTTCCACAAAGTTCTACACCATTCGCGTCACACGATGAAATCAGATAACACAACGTTCGGCGACAACAGATAGCCGGGTAGAAGTATCTATAACTATCCAGAAACTTCAGATACATGCAGGCGCGTCCCGCGCTGTGCGATTACATTTGTTAGGTGGCGAAACGTGGTCGCCCGATAAAGATAAGTACACGTGTCAATACCCCCCCTCTTAAAGAAGCATCGACCCGATGCTGCATACAAACGAAATAAGAAAAACACCCGTAGCAAAGAAAACAACAAAATAAGGAAGTTCGTCAGCGTCCGTAAAAGGGTTTCAGACGCACCACGTGGACCACTTCAGATCGTGCGCGGCGCCGCTGTGAATGCGAAATTCCGTCTGGCACGACCTCATAGTCCAGTGCGCCAATACGTCGAATGACCTTGTAGGGTCCGAAATAGCGGCGCAGTAGTTTCTCACTCAGTCCTCGTCGGCGTATCGGTGTCCAAACCCAAACTCGGTCGCCGGGCTGGTACTCGACGAAGCGTCGTCGGAGGTTGTAGTGTCGGCTGTCGCTCCTCTGTTGGTTCTTGATCCGCAGGCGGGCGAGCTGTCGGGCTTCTTCGGCGCGCTGGAGATAGCTAGCGACGTCAACATTCTCTTCGTCAGTGACGTGGGGCAGCATGGCGTCGAGCGTCGTCGTCGGGTTCCTGCCGTAAACCAGCTTAAACGGCGTGATCTGTGTTGTTTCTTGCACCGCCGTGTTGTAAGCGAAGGTTGCATACGGCAGGACCGCGTCCCACGTCTTGTGCTCGACGTCGACATACATTGCTAGCATGTCGGCGAGGGTCTTGTTCAGGCGCTCCGTGAGACCATTCGTCTGCGGATGGTAGGCAGTTGTCCTCCTGTGGCTTGTCCGGCTGTACTGCAGAATGGCCTGGGTGAGCTCTGCTGTAAAAGCCGTTCCTCTGTCGGTGATGAGGACTTCTGGAGCACCATGTCGCAGCAGGATGTTCTCGACGAAAAATTTCGCCACTTCGGCTGCGCTGCCTTTTGGTAGAGCTTTAGTTTCAGCAAAGCGGGTGAGATAGTCCGTCGCCACGACGATCCACTTATTCCCGGATGTTGACATCGGAAACGGCCCCAACAAATCCATCCCAATCTGCTGGAATGGTCGGCGAGGAGGCTCGATCGAATGTAGTAATCCTGCTGGCCTTGTCGGTGGTGTCTTGCGTCGTTGACAGTCTCGGCATGTCTTGACGTAACGGGCGACGTCGGCGCTCAGACGCGGCCAGTAATACCTTTCCTGTATTCGCGACAGCGTCCGGGAGAACCCGAGGTGCCCAGCGGTTGGATCGTCGTGTAGGGCGTGCAGTATTTCTGGACGCAGCGCTGACGGTACAACAAGAAGGTAGCTGGCGCGGACTGGTGAGAAGTTCTTCTTCACGAGCAGGTTCTTTTGTAGCGTGAACGAAGACAACCCGCGCTTAAATGCCCTAGGGACAACGTCGGTGTTCCCTTCCAAATACTCGACGAGGCCTTTTAGCTCCGGGTCTGCTCGTTGCTGTTTAGTGAAGTCTTCCGCGCTTATTATCCCAAGGAAGGCGTCGTCGTCCTCGTCGTCTTGCGGCGGGGGATCGATGGGGGCGCGTGATAAGCAGTCGGCGTCGGAGTGTTTTCTTCCGGACTTGTATATTACCGTGGCGTCATATTCTTGTAGTCTGAGGCTCCACCGCGCCAGCCGTCCTGAAGGGTCCTTTAAGTTAGCTAGCCAACACAATGCATGGTGGTCGCTGACGACTTTGAATGGCCTGCCATAGAGGTAAGGGCGGAATTTAGCTGTAGCCCAAATGATGGCGAGGCATTCCTTTTCAGTCGTAGAATAATTGCTTTCCGCTTTTGACAGCGACCGGCTAGCATACGATATCACCCGTTTAAGTCCTTCTTTCCTCTGGACTAGGACGGCACCGAGGCCTAGGCTACTGGCGTCAGTGTGGATTTCGGTATCGGCGTCCTCGTCGAAGTGTGCAAGTACCGGCGGCGACTGCATCCGTCGTTTGAGTTCTTGAAATGCCTTGGCCTGCGGCGTTTCTCACTTGAACTCGACATCACATTTGGTTAGATGTGTTAGCGGCTCCGCGATGCGTGAAAAGTCCATGACAAAGCGCCTATAGTAGGCACACATGCCAAGGAATCTGCGCACTGCCTTCTTGTCGGTTGGCTGCGGGAATTTTGCGATGGCAGCTGTCTTCTGTGGGTCGAGGCGTACTCCTGATTTGCTGATGACGTGGCCTAGGAACAAAAGCTCATCGTAAGCGAATCGACACTTTTCCGGCTTCAGAGTGAGCCCTGATGACTTGATGGCCTCTAGTACTGTCGCAAGCCGCCTCAGGTGATCGTCGAAATTTCCGGCGAAGACGACGACGTCATCCAAGTAAACGAGACAGGTCTGCCACTTCAATCCTGCTAAAACTGTGTCCATCACGCGCTGGAACGTTGCAGGCGCCGAGCACAGTCCGAATGGCATAAACTTGAACTCGTAGAGGCCGTCTGGGGTGACGAAGGCCGTCTTTTCGCGATCTCTTTCGTCGACTTCTATTTGCCAATAGCCAGACTTGAGGTCCATTGACGAGAAGTATTTAGCGTTGCAGAGCCGATCCAGTGCGTCGTCTATCCGTGGGAGGGGGTAGACGTCCTTCTTCGTGATCTTGTTCAGACGACGATAATCGACGCAGAAACGCAGGGTTCCGTCCTTTTTTTTTCACCAAGACTACAGGAGATGCCCACGGGCTTTTGGACGGCTGGATGATGTCGTCGCGCAGCATTTCGTCGACTTGGTGCCTTATAGCTTCACGTTCTCGCGTCGAAACTCGGTATGGGCTCTGGCGGAGAGGTCGAGTGCCCTCTTCGGTTATTATGCGATGCTTTGCGACTGGGGTTCGTGGAATCCTTGATGACGTCGAAAAGCACTCTTTGTATTGTCGAAGTAGACTTCTGAGCTGTTGTTGCTTAATCGTGGGGAGACTTGGATTTATGTCGAAGCCTGGCTCGGGAACTACGGTCGTCGGGGTAGATACGGCAGAATCAGAGAGGACAAACGCATTGCTGTTTTCCAGAATTTCCTCGATGTATGCGATCGTCGTGCCCTTGTTGATGTGCTTGAACTCTTGGCTGAAGTTTGTCAGCAACACTTTCGTGTGTCCTCCGTGCAGTCGAGCGATCCCTCTTGCGACGCAAATTTCACGGTCTAGCAGTAGACGTTGGTCGCCTTCGATGACGCCTTCTACGTCAGCGTGTGTTTCGGTGCCGACCGAAATAAAAATGCTGGAGCGAGGCGGGATGCTCACGTGATGTTCGAGCACACTCAAGGTGTGGTGACTACGAGGGCTCTCCGGCGGTATCGCATGATCTTCCGACAGCGTTATTGACTTCGACTTCAGGTCGATGACTGCGCCGTGTTGGTTGAGGAAGTCCATGCCGAGAATGACGTCTCGTGAACACTGTTGGAGGATAACGAAGGTGACAGGGTAAGTCCGGTCGTGGATGGTAATTCTTGCCGTGCACATTCCTGTCGGCGTAATCAGGTGTCCTCCAGCGGTCCGAATTTGAGGGCCTTCCCATGCAGTCTTAACCTTCTTCAACTGGACGGCGATGTGTCCACTCATGACTGAGTAATCGGCGCCTGTGTCGACTAAGGCGGTGACTGCGTGGCCGTCTAGAAGCACGTCGAGGTCGGTGGTTCTTTGTCTTGCGTTGCAGTTGGGTCTTGGCGTCGGATCACGGCTGCGTCGTGTTGAACTGAAGCTGGTACGTCGCGACGTCAAGTCTTCTTTCGTCGGTGTAGTCTTGGCTTCCTGATTTCGTCGGGACGGCGGCGTGTCGTTATGTCGTCGAGGTAGTTTCGTCGGTGTCTTCGTCGGCGGCGGAGGATCTTCGTCAGTTCGACGAACAGCAACCGCACCTCCATCGGTTGCTGCTTTTAGTTTTCCGGATATGGGCTCGCTGACCGGCCCCGGACTGGGCCAGTGTATGGTCGGCGCTGCGGCGACAGGTAGCGGCCTGGTGATGGCGAACGGGACGGCCGTCGAGGGCTCCACTGAGTAGCGGCGAGGTAGTCTGCGATGTCACGTGGGCGCTCTCCAAGCTGTGGACGCGGCGCGTTGACGGCGAACCCTCTCAGTCCCAAGTCGCGGTATGGGCATCGTCGGTAGATGTGCCCCGCTTCTCCGCAGTGGTAGCAGAGCGGGCGGTGGTCAGGAGCGCGCCAAATGTCCGTCTTCCTCGCGTAGGTGCGCTGGGCGACGGGTGGTCGTGCTGGCGCTGGCGGCGGCGGACGACGGAACTGCGGCGTGACAGGGCCCTGGCGCGGTCGCGGAGGGGTACCTTGACGGCGTGCGACGGCGGCGTAGGTCATCGCTTGCGGCTCAGGCTGGGGCGATACAGGGGCTACTCCAAGTTGTTGTTGGAGCTCCTCACGCACGGCGTCGGCAATCGAAGCCACTTGAGGCTGTGATGGTGGGAACAGCTTTTGTAGCTCCTCCCGCACGACCGCTCGGATAGTCTCGCGCAGGTCGTCGGTGGCCAGTGATTGAACTCCGGCGTAGCTTGTCGAGTTTGTGCGGCGGTCGAATTGCCGGTTTCGCATCTCGAGTGTCTTCTCGATGCTGGCGGCTCGCGAAGAAACTCGTCGACGGTCTTCGGTGGGCTTCGTACCATTCCGGCAAAAAGTTCCTCCTTCACACCACGCATCACCAGGCGGACTTTCTTCTCCTCGGGCATTTCAGGGTCGGCGTGGCGGAAGAGACGGCTCATTTCTTCCGTGTAGATCGCGGTCGTCTCATTAGGTAGCTGCACGCGGGTTTCTAATAGCGCTTGGGCTCGTTCTCGGCGTACGACGCTTGAGAATGTCTGCAGGAAGCCGCTTCGGAAAAGTTCCCAGGTCGTTAAGGTGGCTTCTCGGTTCTCAAACTACGTCCTGGCCGCGTCTTCCAAAGCGAAGAAGACATATCGCAGTTTGTCGTCGCTGTTCCAGTTGTTAAAGGTAGCGACTCTCTCGTACGTCTCAAGCCAGCTTTCCGGGTCCTCGAAAGTTGAACCGCGGAACGTCGGAGGCTCCCTGGGCTGCTGCAGCACGACGGGTGACGCTGGGGCTGCCATTGGGGTGGACTTGGTGGCCATCTTCCTAGTCGTATCAGGCAAAGTCCGTGCTCCGGGGGCAGTCCTTGCAGCCTGCGGCTACCTCGCTGGTTCTTGGCGACTTTGGTGTCTTCCGAGTGCGGGCTTGGGTCACGGCTTTGTGGGGGCGTCCGGTACATGAACGCAAAGCACCTCCACCAGATGTCACGTGGTAGTGACGGTGAAGAAAGAAGCAGTACGGTGGAATACAAAACTAGCTTTTATTGGGCGAACCTGTGCCCACAAAACAGGCTACACTTATAGCACAACGATAGCGGCGAACACGGTCGGCGATCGTCGGAAATCTGATCAGCGAGTCAAGCGCGTCGGCTTTTATACAGCAGTCGTCGAATGTTCCAGACTAATCGTTCGGACCCGCGTACCTTCCACAAAGTTCTACACCATTCGCGTCACACGATGAAATCAGATAACACAACGTTCGGCGACAACAGATAGCCGGGTAGAAGTATCTATAACTATCCAGAAACTTCGGATACATGCAGGCGCGTCCCGCGCTGTGCGATTACATTTGTTAGGTGGCGAAACGTGGTCGCCCGATAAAGATAAGTACACGTGTCAATATATACCGTGCTTTTATCGTATGCGCTTCAGGTTCTCGATTGTGTTTTCGCCCCCTTTACCCACGTGATGGGTATTTCATGGTATTACCGGGTACCAAATGTGTCCATATATTGTGTCCAATATATGAAACGGCCAAATTCGATTTTATTTGACGCCTTAAATGGTAGTAATATATTGAGTCCCTTGTAGCTTTGTGCTTGTTATCAATTTTACTATTTGGCGAATGGATACAGCATGTACGCTGCATAACTCGCTTGTGGATACTGCATACGTGAGTCGAGTATGCCCTTGGTATAAAATAACTTGTATGCTTTAGGTAGTACGATTGTTTGCAGTTTGGGACATGTGTCGTAATGTACGCTGTCGGTCGTGATTGGCTCCTCTGCGCAAGCTACGAGAGTGAGCCAGTCGCATCGATAATTTCGATCCGGATCGGGCTTGATCGCGATCGAGAGTGGTCGTGTGACACCGGTTTTACACATGGCTCCCACATAGGGAACACTTTAAGTTCAATACTACTGAGTGAAGAGCAAGTGCATATATATGCCAGTGGTGGTACGTGGGCAAGTCTTTCTGGTGAAGCCAATACTTGTGCATTCAAAACATTTCAATTACCAACGTAGTGTCTACATTGAAACCACTACCAGCATGTGCGGCAGTTCTATTTCCAGCAGCGGGACTGCACAATAATCAGTAGGGTGCTCTCAAGCTGTTTATCTATGAAGCTCTGCCTGGACTGTGCGCCAAATATTTTTGGACGTGGAAGTGGGGGTGAATTGGTAAACATCAGTGGAACTGTGCCTGGACTTTGTGGCAAATGTTTTTGGATGTGAAAGTGTGAGTGAACCGGCAAAGAATTTGCTCTGGGCTACATGTGTTAAACGTTTTTCTCATTCAGAGCGCTATTTTTTTTACTTTAGGAGACTGGAGATGTGCGCAAAGTGTGACATGTCAGTGTGTTAATTAATGTATTTGCTGGTTTGCAAATTTTTCGTTGCAACTTTGTTTTTGCCATATAGGTACAACTTTGCCTCTTGCAAAAGGCTTTTTAGATAAAACACTTACTATTTATTATGACCATTGCTTCCTTTGTTACACAAATGCAGCTTCCAGTGCATTCCAGTTTATTTCCATGTTTATGTAAGTTTCTAATATGAGGCTTGCATATTCATTTCTCACGTTCTGGAGTGGCAAGATGCAGCATTACTGTCTCATCGTTCGCTGTACAACAGTAGTGTTCACTTGTTACACTGAATCCCCCGTTTAAGTATTCTGTACTAATTTCACTTTATTGCTTTTTTGTTGTATGGTTATTTTTTCTCGCCATTACCTTCTTTGATATATCCTAAAGGCAATATTTCCAATTTTGCATTGTTCCCATTTTTTTTATTTCTGTCACAGGATTGTTTTATGATCATATCCAGCTTTTCTGGACACGTACCAACTAGCGCCCCAAGCGGCCCCGGCACGAAGCTAGCGCGTTTTCAATGGAATGAGCGGGTTTTTCGCGAATAACAAAAGCTGCAGGTCGATTATCAAAAAACGCAGGTCACAGACGTGTTCTGGAAGACAATCCACACGAGCCAAGTGCAGTGATCACTCTATGGCACGTAAGAATTTTGTTCCCACAGCGGTTAAAGATTTAGCAATGGAAGCCTATGGAAACTACGAAAATTTGTACTCCATTTTCGAGGCAAGAACCGCGGCTGCGATTACACTACGGCTTCTATCGCAATACGCAGTGCAGCGTATGTAGTCCGGAGACTCAGCTTTCGACTGATGCCTAGCTCGACTCTCCACACACGGCGTAACACTGTTCCCAAAAGCGTTTTTTGTAACACTGTCGTGAAAATTTACGTGGTGTCTATAAAATGACGTTCGTACGCCTGCGCGAACCCTTGGAAGCCGTGGCCGAGCGGTAGAATTGCGCGCACCTTTAGTCACGCTTCGCGGTGGCCGCGGTTCGATTCTCGCTTCGGTCTTCTTTTTTTTCCCCATAGGACCTAGTTTTGTAGTCTCTCACTAGATGGCAGAAACACAAAACCCAACATTTGCTTTCGGTTCTGGTTTTTCAGCGGCGCAGTTTTTTTTTACAGCCGCATACGACTTAGTTTTATAGTCTCCCACCAGATGGAAGAAACACAAAACTCATGATTTGCTTTCGGTTCTGGTTTTCCAGTCGTTCTCTTGAAATATTACGTTTTTTATTTTTCCTTCCTAAAACACAGCAATGTCGTGTTCATTTGTTAGGTCATCGCATTTATGAAGGTTTTATTCATTGGACATCATAACTAGAAGCTTGCGCAAAGCTTTGTGCTACGCAAAAAAAAAAAAAAACTTTCGTGCTCTGTAGCGTGGCACCTGGGAGAACAAAATGGCCATTCTTATTGCGTCCTTCTGGAAGGTGCGTTTTCTTCGACTTTCCCATGTCTTTAATACTCCGAGCGAATGAGGTCAACCTGGGCCACAATGCCACCCGGTGGCCAGTGCCATTCCTACGCAACATTCGTGCGGAACAAAGTGTCTGCTAAGCTGAGTCGCTGCCCGAACGTTAATTATTTCTAAAGATTCATCCAATTAAGAAATGCACCAAATAGGAGATGTGCAGCGTGTGGATTAATAGCTACTGGTAATGTGTCCCCTACAGCCAAGTGGTATGAATCCGTAGGTGTGGCCGTAAAAAAATAATTTGAATAAATGTCCCGTGCTGTGTCTGCCCCGGTCGCTCTACAGAGAAGCTAGCTTGGCTAGCCGTCAGTATTTAGGATCAACATATGGCGTCACTCGTTCGGTGCAGTTGCTTTTAATGCGAAGCATTCTTTGGTGAGTGCCCCAGTGATCTGGTAGCAAAATCGTGCGAAATCGTGTCTGTAACGCCAAAAAACTTGACGCATTTCCCATATGAATACATAGGTCTTTATAAAAGGGGGTGTGGTGGCCAACTTGAAATTGGAAGTGGCGTCAGCACAAATTTGGCCGTGATACAGGGATTGGTCAAGTTGAATGTGGTAGTGATATGGGAGTGGCCCAACCTAAATTTGGGGTGAAATGGTAGTGAGCCAAGCTGAATTTGAGGCTGATATGGGGGTGGCTCAACCTAAATTTGAGGTGATATAGGGGTGGGTAAGCCTAAGTTTGGGGGAATATGGGGGGTGGGCCATCCTGGATTTGGGGAGGATACGGGGGTGGGAGAACCTAAATTTGGGAGAAATATGGGGGGTGGGCCACCCTAACCATGGGGCTGATATGGGGCTGGGTGAAGCTGAATCGGGGGTGATACGGGGGTGGGCTAAACTAAATGTGGGAGTGATTTGCGGTGGGCCATCCTAAATTTGAGGTGATAGAGGGCTGGGCTAGGCTAAGTTTGGGGCTGATATGGGGGTGGGCGAACCTGGATTTGGGGATGATATGGGGGTGGGCCAACCTAAATTTGGGGCTGACATGGGGTCGGGCTAACCTAACCATGGGGGTGATGCGCGGCTGGGCCAAGCTGAATTGGAGGGTAAAATATGGGTGGACTAACCTTAGTTGGTGGGCGATTTGCAGTGGGCCATCCTAAATTTGAGGTGATCGAGGGTTGCGCCAGCGTTAGTTTGGGGCTGATATGGGGATGGGCCAACCTAGATTTTCGGGTGGTATTGGAGTGGGCCAATCTAAATTTGGTGGTGTTGTGGAGGCGGGCCAATCTATATTTGGGGGTGATCCTACCTAAATGTGGGAGCAATCTCGGGGTCGGCCAATCTGAATTTGGGGGCGATATGGGGGTGGGCCAACCTAAATTTTGGGATGCGTCGGCTCGAAATTTGGAGGTCGATTTATGGAAATTCGTCTGTGGACCAACTTGAAAATTAGGGGTGGCCCAATTGAAATTCGGGTTTAAGCCAACTTGAGGTTTAAGGCTGGGCAAAAAGAAAATAGGGCGTGGCCGACTTTAAACTTGAGGGTGGGCCAATTTAAATTTGAGGGTGTGCCAACTTGAAATTTGGGGTTGGGCCTACTTATTGTTTGGGGTGGGCCAATTGAAATTTGGGGGCCTGTTTACGAATAGTTAGACAACACCAGTGGTGTTTCTGCATATTTTTCATCATCGCAAAGTACGTACGTCAATACTTGTTACCTATATCCCTCAAGGTGAGCTACCACTCGAGCCTTCCCAGCCCACTGAGCTAATCATGTCATGGGTGTGCTCTCATCGTGACGACTGCGACGTTCAATGTGGAGACCCACAAAAACAAATCGCAGACCGAGCTGACCATTTTCACACCAATGACATCGCTAACACATCGCTCGTGCTAGACGCAACACAAGCTTACAACGATCATAATTAAACTTTCAATCGCACGCTAGTCGACACGTTCTCAGTGCAGAATTTCGTCAATCATCTGGATAGAAACCATGCTGGATGTTTTACTGTTATGTTGGGCCGTTTTTCACGAAAGCCTTTCCCACAAAGACAATACATTTTTGAGATTGACGAGGCAAGCTAGTACATAACTCATACGAAGCAAACGTATAAAGGGTTATAGTGCAATTTCTCAAAAAATATGTTAGGTAAATAAGATTTCAGATGGTATTATTTAGACCGGGCATGACAACGATTTCTTCCCGCCTGTCACAGCGCTTTCACCGAAAATCTAATCATTTTGCTCAAACGCGTTGCCCTAATACTACATGTGCTGAATGTAGAAAAGTGCGGTGCGTGGTCACAGCTTCAAAGCCAGTCTATTTTGTGTACTGTTGTTGATATTGTAGAAATGTGGAGTTTTCCTCTTCATAAGAGCACAAAAAGAAAAAAAAATATTACAGATAGTAGCTGAGCGCAAAGTACATTGGAAGATCTGAAACCAGCAATTATTTTTAATTTGCGGGTTGGTCTTCCCTGCTGGTAGATTGCTGTCCGATCACTTCAACGAAGTTTGTTTGTGTGCAACTGCAGCAAAAACAAAGATACTACCATTTCATTGCGAGGACCTTTATGCCATTCACACGCACAATAAGGACACCAGATAATTGACACTGTCAGTTTATAAACTGATTTTGTTTTGCTAATTTCAGTGTAGCGTGGTGTCTGCGAACGGAGTATTTTCTTAGTATCAGTCCAGTGTTAGCAGTGCGAAGCAGTTCGGTCTATCATCTCCGTGAGGCCATACTAGCCATTGTAGCGCTTGACTCCAGGCCAAGTGCTAAAAACTTGGTGTGCTTCGTCCTATCCGCAGGTGGTCCATCCATTCTGTTATGGTGGCCTCCTCCTCATTTTAGCTTCACCATCGCGAGAGTGCGCAGAGAAAGGAAGCTTTCTTCACTATCAGCCCCAGCGGGGTTCCACCACTCGTAACTGCTGCAATTTGCAGCAGTTACGGCTGGGCATGCTAACTACATCCTTAGTTTCACAATGGCTCATCATAATCATGATCAGCCTGGTTACGCCCACTGCAGGGCAAAGGTCTCACCCATACTTCTCCAACAACCCCGGTCATGTACTAATTGTGGCCATGCCGTGCCTGCAAACTTCTTAATCTCATCCGCCCACCTAACTTTCTGCCGCCCCCTGCTACGCTTCCCTTCCCTTGGTATCCAGTCCGTAACCCTTAAGAGGAAGCTTTAGCTCGAGTGCTTCTATCTAAATACATGTAAAAGGAGAATTCGTTTTTTTCGGCAACCACTGCACCAAATTTGACGAGGTTTGTTGCATTTAAAAGAAAAACATAAAATTTAGTGACTGTTGGTTTCGAATTTTCGAGTTAAGTCGTCAATTTTTTATTAAAAATTGGCGAAAATCGAAACTTTTCAAAAAACGAAACTATCAAGTTTACAACTCCGTAACTCAACCACTAAAAATGATAATACAATTCTGTGAATGGCATCTAGTAGTACATCCAAAGCGGACAAAATCGATATGTTGTACATGAATATAAAAAAATGTATTCATAGGGAAATACAACTTTTGCAAAACCGTTGTAACCAACGTAACATATTCACGTAAGATGGAAAATGACATATTGAATTTGTCCGCTTTGAATGATCTAATGGATGCCGTTTACAGAACCACGATATAAATTCTTTATGCAGATCTATGAATTTGTAAACTTCGTGCTTCTATTTTTTTCAAACGGTCAAATATCTGAAAATCGTTTAAAAAAAATTCAAGCCTTAAATCGAAATTCCGCTTCCAACAGTCACTAGAATTTAACTTTTTCTTTCAAATGCAACAAATTTCATCAAAATCGGTCCAGGGGTTATCTCATAAAAACGTTTTTTTGCGTTTTACATGTATATGAATAGGCCGCGTCGGAGTTGGGCCCGAGCTAAAGCTTCCTCTTAATGACCATCGGTTATCTTCCCTCCTCAATACATGTCCTGCCCATGCCCATTTCTTTTTCTTGATTTCACCTAAGATGTCATTAACTCGCGTTTGTTCCCTCACCCAATCTGCTCTTTTCTTATCCCTTAACGTTACACTTATCATTCTTCTTTCCATAGCTCGTTGCTTCGTCCTCAATTTGAGTAGAACCTTTTTCGTAAGCCTCCAGGTTTCTGCCCCGTAGGTGAGCACTGGTAAGACACAGCTATTATATACTTTTCTCTTGAGGGATAATGGCAACCTGCTGTGCATGATCTGACAATGCCTGCCAAATGCACCCCAGCCCATTCTTATTCTTCTGATTATTTCCGTCTCATGATCCGGATCCGCCGTCACTACCTGCCCTAAGTCGATGTATTCCCTTACGACTTCCAGTGCCTCGCGGCCTATTGTAAATTGCTGTTCTCTTCCGAGACTGTTAAGCATTACTTTAGTTTTCTGCAAATTAATTTTTAGACCCACTCTTCTGCTTTGCCTCTCCAGGTCAGTGAGCATGCATTGCAATTGGTCCCCTGAGTCACTATGCAAGGCAATATCATCAGCGAATCGCAAGTTACTAAGGTATTCTCCATTAACCTTTATCCCCAATTCTTCCCAATCCAGGTCTCTGAATACCTCCTGTAAACACTCTGTGAATAGCATTGGAGATATCGTATCTCCCTGCCTGACGCCTTTCTTTATTGGGATTTTGTTGCTTGCTTTATGGAGGACTATGGTTGCTGTGGAGCCGCTATAGATATCTTTCAGTATTTTTACATACGGCTCGTCTACACCCTGATTCCGTAATGCCTCCTTGACTGCTGAGGTTTCGACAGAATCAAACGCTTTCTCGTAATCAATGAAAGCTATATATAAGGGTTGGTTATATTCCGCACATTTCTCTATCACCTGATTGATAGTGTGAATATGATCTATTGTTGAGTGGCCTTTACGGAATCCTGCCTGGTCCTTTCTTGACAGAAGTCTAAGGTGCTCCTGATTCTATATGCAATTACCTTAGTAAATAGTTTGTACGCAACGGACAGTAAGCTGATCGGTCTATAATTTTTCAAGTCTTTGGCGTCCGCTTTCTTATGGATTAGGATTATGTTAGCGTTCTTCCAAGATTCCGGTACGCTCGAGGTCATGAGGCATTGCGTATACAGGGTGGCCAGTTTCTCTAGAACAATCTGTCCACCATCCTTTAACAAATCTGCTGTTACCTGGTCCTCCCCAGCTGCCTTCCCCTTTGCATATCTCCCAAGGCTTTCTTTAATTCTTCCGGCATTACCTTTGGGATTTCGAATTCGTCTAGACTATTTTCTCTTCCATTATCGTCGTGGGTGCCACTGGTACTGTATAAATCTCTATAGAACTCTTCAGCCACTTGAACTATCTCATCCATATTAGTAATGATATTGCCGCCTTTGTCTCTTAACGCATACATCTGATTCTTGCCAATTCCTAGTTTCTTTACTGTTTTTAGGCTTCTTCCGTTCCTGAGAGCATGTTCAATTCTATCCATATTATATTTCCTTATGTCAGCTGTCTTACGCTTGTTGATTAACTTCGAAAGTTCTGCCAGTTCTGCGCGTGCTGCGACAATGGCTATAGCGCGCAGAAAAAGTAGAGCTGTGGTCGCTATCACTACCACGAACCCATGTCAATGCAGATGTAAGTACCTGGAGGGGCTGGGCATGCTAACTTCTGCGCTACGACCCGCCGCCGCCACCTCAGATTTTCTATGCATACCTGCTTCTTGTTTCTATTGCACACGCATGCAGGACAAACGCGGATAAGTAATTGGATTAGATTGGGAAAACGTTTATTGAGCCTGCAGTAAAGCGCGAAGGCGCGCTTCGCACGTGACCTACGTCGTCATCGTGGTGGTGTTAGGAATGGCCGTACGGGGTGGCAACGTGCCAGCTTTCAGCCCGCAGCACCTGTTCCAATCCCACCAGACAGGGCGCACTTCAGAGAACTGCGGATGACCGGCAGCCACGTGGCGCGCGGTCAACTCAGGAATGTGGTACCCGGCTGCGCCACCCGAGACAAAGCAGAGTTCTACGAAGCCCTCTGACGTCGGCTCCGGACCCTTTTCCCCTGTGCGTGTGTGCGGCACGTGTTTGTGAGCCCTCCGCCAGAAGGGCTGGTCCACGGGGACATCGAACTATGACGTCGAGCGGAGCGCTTATAAGCAGCGTTTACCGGCTGCTAGAGCGTGCTCGTCGTCGGGAGCTGAGTGCTCGTTGTCATGCTAGAAATGTACTAGTGAGCTGTGTGCTCGTAAGCTGTTTGCTGTATGATAGTCTTGCGGGCTCCATATGGGAGTCGCGCTAAACTGCCAATGTATCTTCCTTAAAATGTTAATATGTAAATAAATCCTGCTCGCCTAGTCCTGTCGCCACAAGGTCCTCCCTACGGCTACGACTGCCGACTCTTACAGCGGGTGCTCTGCGAGGATCCCCGCTCGCCGTTGCCGGCTCACCAGGCTCCTGCCTAGCCATCGCCTCGATGACCTGCTCGACGGCCTGTAGTTGTATTTCTTGGTCTTCGCTCCACGTTGCTTCCTCAAGCTACGGCGGTATATGTCCTGAGTTAGCTTGGCTTGGATGTATGGAGCAATCCCATAGCATGTGCTCGAATGTGGCCTTCTCCCTGCAGCACGCTCTGCACTTGTCATGGTGGTGCGATTCTGGCTACATCCTATGCGATAGCGCCGGGCTTGGAAGTGTTCTCGTTTGTAGTTACCTGAACAGCACGGCCTGCGACCTGCTGAGCCCTTTGCAGGGCGGCGGGAGAAGTCTACGGGGCAGCCGAAAGCCTTGGTCAGTTCGTTATAGGTGGTCATCCGGTCTTTGGCGCTGAAACACAGCGGGCAGCCATTGCCTTGGGCGCGGTCGGTTAATCCTCGCGCTCGGGCGTGTGCCGTTTCGTTGCGATTGGCATGCTTCTCCGACGCTTGTCCTGCGTGCTCCGGGAACCACTTGATTCGAGTCCTCTTGTCGCGGTATGCCTGTCGGAGCAGGACGCGTGCCGACGTTGGGCAATTCTTCCTTTGGCGTAGTTCCTCACCGCCTGTCTGGAGTCGCTGAGGATCATGTGGCATTCTCGGGTTACGATGGCCAGGGCGATGGCTATTTCTTCTGCTTCCTCCACTTGCTTGCTCGATGTGCTGGCAGTCGCCCGCACGGAGTCGACCACCGCGATCGCGAAGCAGTTGCGGCCGGCATATTCGACTGCATCCACGTATCTGGCACCGGTGTCTTCCGCGTGCAGGTCCGTTGGTGCCTTGGCTATAGCGCGTCTTCTGCCTTCGTTGAATTCCGGATGCATGCTCTTCGGCAAGGGGTCAACCCGCGCGTTTCATCGTACGTGGTCGGGGACGGGGCATTTTGGTCCCTGCTGTTCATGATAACCGATGCCTAGACTGCACAGGATCTTTCTGCCGGCCTTTGTTGATGACAATCTTTCCAACTGAGCGGCTCTTTGCGCTTCGATGACCTCGTCGAGCGTGTTGTGTATGCCCAGCTGGAGGAGACGTTTCATGTTGGTAGTTTCAAGTAGACCGAGGGGTGTCTTGTAAGCCCTCCGGATTAGGATGTCTAGCTTGTTCTTTTCGCTTTTCACCCACTTGTGGAAGGCTGCCACGTACACTGGCAGAGTACGAAGGAGTGTATAAGCCTGATGAAGTTTTCCTCCTTCATGACTCCCTTCTTGGTGGTAACGCGCTTGAGCAGTCTGCTGGCATTGGACGCCTCACCCATGCTGAGGGTGATGGTGTCTCCGTTCCTGCCGAGCGCTTCGATCGTCATGCCCAGGACTCGGATCTTGCTGACCGTCGGTATTGTGTTACCATCCCTGGTGCGGATCTTGATCTTTTCGTGTTTCCTTTGCTTCTTGATTCTGTGCGTTTTGATCGGTTGGTAAAGCAGGAGCTCCAACTTACTTGGGGAGCAACGCAGTCCCGTACCTTCCAAGCTTTCTTCGATCGTGTCGACTGCCGTCTGTGGCGTGGATTTTGTGCGGGCATCACTGCCCCCGCCCACCCACAGCGTAATGTCGTCCGCGAATATCGTGTGCTTCAGTCCTTCAAGCTGGCGTAGTCTTTTGGCAACTTGAATCATAGCAAGAATAAATAGCATGGGTGAGATGACGGAGCCTTGGGAAGTGCCCTGGCTCCCTAATGTCTTCTCGTCCGTCTTCAGGTCGCCGAGTCTGAGCTCCGCCATCTGCCGGTGAGGATGCCTTTGAAATATTCGTACGACCTCTCGCCTAGGTTTAGATGCGATACCTGCGCGAGGATGGCAGAGTGCGTAACTTTGTCGAAGGCGCTTTCTAGGTGGAGCCCGAGGACGGCTTTGGTGTCCCTAGTTTCGCCGTCGATGACCTGATGTTGATAAGTAAAAAATCTCAGTGCCCTCCCACTCTCTGAAGAAATACGACCCGCAAAGCTGTGTATGTAGGCCCCTTAATGGCGAACTGCACCTCCGCCGTATGTCGGCACCGCGTTGCACTGTCTTCGGGATCGGCCCACGTATGGGGAGTGCTTAATGCCTGCTTCACCTCCGCCGCTGGTCGGCCTGGCATGGCGTTACATTCGGGATCAGCCCACGTATGGGGAGAGCTGAACGTTTGCTGCACCTCTGCTGCGGGACAGGCCGGTATTATGCTATCTTCGGGATTTTGCTCTATACGCGGACGCGATAATGGGGAAAGTAGCCCTTAAGAGGAACCTTTAGCTCTGGTGGTCCTATATAAATACATGTAAAAGGAGAACTCGTTTTTCTCCACAACCACTGCATCAAATTTTACAAGGTTTGTTGCACTTGAAAGAAATACTTAAAATCTAGTGACTGTTGGTATAAATCTTTTATTTGGGTCATCATTTGTTTATTCAAAATTGGCAAAAATCACAAATTTTCAGAAAACGAAACCAACTTTACAACTCTGTCTTTCGGCAATCAAAACTGATATCACAATTCTGTACATTGCATCTAACAGCACATCTAAAGCGGACAAAATTGATATAATACGCATGAATCTAAAAAAATTTAGTAATGTGGAAATGCAGCTTTTCCACAACCCTTGTTCACAACGTAACGACTTCACGTAAGATATAAATCGGCATATTGGATTTGTCCGCTTTGAATTGTCTAAAGGATTCTGTTTACATAACCGCGATATCAGTTCTTGTTGCGGAGTAATTTGTAAACTTCGTGCTTCTGTATTTTTCGCACTTTTGAATTTTTGAAAATCTTTTACCAGAATTCAAGCCCTAAATAGAAATTCGCGCTTGTAATAGTCACTAGAATTTACCTTTCTCTCCCGAATCCAGCAAAATTTATTAAAATCCGCCCAGGGGTTATCTCAGAAAATCGTTTCGGCGTTTTACATTTATGTGAATAGGCCACGTCGGAATCGGGCCCGAGTTAAAGCATACTCTTAACGACTTCGTTGTAAAAAAAGTAATAAAAGAATAAAAGAAAAAAAAATCGCCTCAGCCGTCAATATCGCCGCCTCAGATTTTGTCATGATGGCACCGCCACCATCGGCACGGCTTCCTGAGCAGCTACCAAGCTGTTCCCTTTCGTTATCTTCCTTCGCTCGGCGGCAGTGCACTGTCTTGATGCCGACGACACGCTAAATCTGCACCATCATTCCGTCATGCATCGCTTCTGCGACCAAGCAAGCTTTCGGCGGCACACGTTCACTGCCGTATTGACACTAAAACTTTAAAATGCTTGCCTTCGAGAAAGCAGCGTGAATAAAAATGGAACGCGACTATGTGACCATGGGGAACATGTTCACGGGGCCATACTATTGATGACAGCACCACAAAAGGCTAGATGTGTTCAGGTTGACTTTACAGGTTTGGAAGGAAAGACTGACGGGCTAGTTGCTTCATTATCACATTAAGAACAGCACTTAATGTTAGCGCAGTTTGTGTGTGGTTCCCCCTGTGTGTGTCCCGTCGTGAAGTGCTGTTCTTTCTTTGACTTCACAGATGTTCTTTTTCTGCGTCAGTTACGTCTTCCAAGAGTGTTTACTTGGAAAATTTTTGTTCGCATTGCTCTTACAGAAGCATATTTAGTCGAAATTTGTTCGTTTGGCTGCTTAATCTCGAGGACGGGCTCCAAACTGCTCATTTTCTTTAACCACGTAAAAACCCTTACTGAAAATTTAATTACGTAGCTTTGTTAATTACGCAAACAACTTCTCAACTTACTCCGCATCTAGAGGTTACCAATCTGAACACTTGAATGATAAAATGATGTTAACATTGTTTGCATCGTTCGAATGGTTTTGTTTTGTGCAGTTAAAAGCAGCCGGCATATTGATGGTGCTGTAGACTTCTTATAAAGTAAGTGTGAAAGTTTGGACAGGTTATCTTGGCACAAATCAACTTCATGAGCTTAAGCACATGACCCAACCTTGCACATCTGTCTTTACAACCGATTCTCATACATTATACAAGAAGCACCTCAGCGCTACGGTACATCCCACAAGGTGTGCGAGAACATTGTGCGCGCTCCCGACTAGGTTTCTGAGCGTTGGTGGCATCAGACTCGGTTTCCTGGCATCATAAGGAATAAAAACAGCTTCCTGGAGGAAAGCATTGGGTACATTTTCAGCACTTTGTAACATATGGATCAGCACGGATATGTACGCTAGAACGAAAAGTACTGAAATATTAAGGTGAGGGTTTCGCTGCATGTATTTTGGCTGTCTAATGTTAAGATCTAAAGAAAAAATGCTTTGGTTTTGTGACAAATAATGCTGACATGAAATATGAGCTCCGACACAGTACCCGTGTTGGAACTGGCCCCTGGAATACAGGGCTACATTAAACCACAATATGCTGGTTTGATAAATACCAGTAATTGTAAAGTGGTTCGCTCTTGAATTTCCTGTATGTCAATCGGCGCCGCTGTGCAGTGTTGTGGGCCCTTTTTATACCACCAGCACTATGTTTCAGCTAATATTGAAAGCAACTGTATTCCTTCTTTTAAGGGGGGGGGGGGAGTTTAGCGTCTAACCACAGTTCCAAAGTTATCAGTTAGCTCAAGATGCGCCTGCATGTGTTTCTAATATCCAATAATAATAATATTTGGGGTTTTACGTGCCAAAACCACTTTCTGATTATGAGGCACGCCGTAGTGGAGGACTCCGGAAATTTTGACCACCTGGGGTTCTTTAACGTGCACCTAAATCTAAGCACACGGGTGTTTTCGCATTTCGCCCCCATCGAAATGCGGCCGCCGTGGCCGGGATTCGATCCCGCGACCTCGTGCTCAGCAGCCCAACACCATAGCCACTGAGCAACCACGGCGGGTGTTTCTAATATCCAGTATGTTGGCATGGATTCAATAGCGAAAGAGCGCTATCTTATCAGATTGCGCGCGTGAAGCGAATACTGGCGTACATTTTCCATCACATTTGCCGACCCGAGATTGCGCTGCGATGTACGAGCATTCCAATCTGACGAACCGACGCCTTGATCCGTAGATCGGAATCAGAGGAAGCACTTTGCGCGCAGCCATCGGTATCTTTGAGTGTTATTTTCTTTTCCAGCGCAAGCTCATCTTATAATGAGTAACATTCGTGACTGACTCTTTTGGAAGTGTTTTGTTCTTCACATCACTACAACGTGAGAGTATAGAGGTGCTCCAGCTTCATTGAGAGAATACTGGGAAATGGACTAGGCCTTTTCTTGCGTATGCGTTTACACATTAACCACACCAATTTATTTTCCATAACTTACGTTTTAATTTAGGGGGCTGTAAAGCACAGCAACCTTTTACTAACAGGATGTTTTATTAACAAAGAAAATTTAAATGCTTATTAGTCGGCTTTCACTTCATGGTAAAGAATTCCAATAAAGATCTACTTACGATAATTAAAAGCCTATCTGTTTGACAGCGTTTCATCTGAGTTCCCCTTTGCAAGGTAATACAGACTCGCAGATTGTTCGTATTGGGCACCCTCGACATATGTCCAAGCGCCAAAGAAAGGGTCATTCCGAATGTTTCAATTCAGGAAGGCGTGTTACCCTCCTGTCTTTCATTCCCGTTCGCAAACACGCATAAGACGAAAGTGCTGCTTGAAGAGCGTCGTTAGTCCAAGCCAACTAGCTACCGTAACTCACCTCGCCTATATCGCTGTCATTTAGGCTTACATAAGAAATATTATTATTTTAAACCGACGCATCACGAATCCAAAAAGAGCTGCGCGCGACCAGCCCAGCTAGGTTTCTTTCATTTCGTACATCGTCGTAGCGGCTAATAGTAGCTCACGAAGCAGAGCACTGAGTGTGGATATGGCAGAGAAGGTGTTCTATATAATGTCTCGTCACCCACCGAAAATTGCCCGCCGTGCTACTGGCCTTTCCTAGAAAATTGTATATGTGACGCCCAGCCATTTGGAACACAGCAACTTTGTTTTGCGATGGGAGAGTCCAGGTGAGAGACGGGGTGGTTATGGAGATAAAGACACGCTATTTTCTGCAGTAACCTAGGCATGCATGGATGAATGCCTTTATTTATTGAGAAAAAGGAGGAGCAAGACTCACTGGAAGCACGTCTCAGCAGACTGGGAAAGAAGCGGGGGACAAAGAGGAAAAGCTGGGGCCTGGGTGGCAGGCGAAGTCGCAGCTTAGAGGCGAGAGAATATAAGCAAGAGTTGGCGAAACCAGTTGAATTCCAGTGTAGATGTGTGATGTGCCGAGTAAATGATTGGAGTCACCGCCCAGCATCCGTCCTTTGCGGCAGTATAAGCTCCCACCGTTCTTTGTAACAAACCTTTACTGAAAACCAACCTTCGCAATTACTTATTCATCAGCCATGCCTAGCCACGTATTCCTTAGTGGCAGGGTCTGTGGATTACATCTACGCTGTCCCGACAAGTTACGACCATAACGTGGCACTTGCGGTTACGGATGCCATACTCGTGACTCTTACTATACTACTACTATACTGCGCGAATACTATAAACATGGGTTTACTGCACAAGTTAGTGAACAGACATTTTAGAACCGCGTTTTTCGCCTTACATACGCCCAACGCAAGCACCATTGTAGCATGTCACGGTGTGAGTCCCTTCAAGACAGAGACGCGAACGCAAACATAAGAACGTGTTAGAAGACAGGGTCTTGGGCCTCGTGCCAAACATATCCAAGCCAACAATATGTTAACAATCATGCCGTCGTTTCTATGCAAAGAGGTTGTGTATTTAAACTTCTGGAGTGACAGTCCAATCCGCCACCTACGGGAGCGCGTGAAGCCGCCGGGGGCCACATTGTGAGAGGAAAAGGAGTGCCGCCACAGTACGTGGCTGCGGTATACGCGCGACGCAACCTGTGCTTGCGGTTCTGCGATGAAAAAATAAAGTTAAACCCCTTTAGGAAGTATATCAGTCCGCCATTTGGTGTCGCAGTTGTCAAAAATAAAATGTCATGGTGGTGGCTGCCTAGTGTGCTGTGTACAATATTGTTACGAGGAGTTGCGAAGAAATGGTTTTATTTACAGGAGAATTGGACGATGATGGTAGCGTGATCGTAGTGCAGCCCGGCCTCTCTAACTCCTCGTTTTCTTCGTCCTCTCTTTCTTCTCTTCCTGTCCGTGCCTTTCGTATCTGTTAAATTTCCCCGCAAGCAGACGAAGCCCGTGGGGCGAGTCAGGATGTACAAGCAGGGTAGAAAGGCTTCAGGCGAGCAATATGAGTCAGCTGAGTTCTGCTTGATCGCCGACCATTGCACAGGAGGCGAGCTATGACGTGAGTTCGCTCAGGCGGTCCACAACTACAAATGGGCCTGAATATTGTGACAAGAACTTTTGGTACAATCCACGCTTGCGTTGCGGTGTCCAAAGGAGGAATAAGTCACCTTTTTGCAGCGATACTTGTACGTGACGGTCGTCGTATCGCTCTTTCGAATGACTTTGCGAGGCCAGAGTACGAAGACGAGCTATTCGACGCGCTTCTTCAGCGAGACACAAAGTCTTCGATACAGAATCATCACTGTGCAGAACGAAGGGTAGGAAAGTGTCCAGAGGGCTTCGCAGTAACCTTGCATACAGGAGGTAAAATGGGCTATAATTCGTGGTTTCGTGCTTCGCAGTGTTGTATGCATAAGTGATGAAGGGCAGCACGTCGTCCCAGTTCTTATGATTGGAGGAGACGTACATAGCAAGCATGTTAGTCAGCGTTCTGTTTGTCCTTTCAACGAGGCCATTGGTCTGTGGATGATATGGCATGGAATGACGGAACTGTGAAGTGCACAAACGAAGTAACTCTTCAATGGCATCAGCCGTGAACTGGCGACCACGGTGACCACGGTCGCTGATGATGACACGTGGTGGGCCATGACGAAGGACCACGGAACGGAGAAGGAAGGCCGCCAGGCAAGCAGCGGTGGAAGACGGTATGGCTGCAGTTTATGCATACCGTGTAAGATGGTCTACGCAGACAATTATCCAGCGGTTCCTGTTGTTAGATGGCGGGAATGGACCCAGAAGGTCAATGCCTACTTGCTCGAACGGCGTACTGGGCGGTGTCAATGGCCGAAGGGGACCCGGGGCTGCGGTGGTCGGTCGCTTGTGACGTTGGCACGTTTCACAACTAGCGACATAGCGACATAGCGCTTGGTTGCTTCGTACATCTTGGGCCAGTAAAAGCGCTCCTGCGTGCGGTGCAGCGTTCGTACGAAGCCGAAATGGCCGGATGTCACATCGTCATGCATGGCGCGTAGAACCTCGGAGCGGAGACTCTCGGGGACAAGAAGCAGAAAACGCGCTCCATGCCCGGAGTAATTAGTTTTGTACAGCAATTTATCACGGACAGTAAAGCGACCGCTGCCTTTAGAAGTACGGGCGGCGACAAAAAGCGGATCAAGGGTAACATCATCCCGTTGTTCTCGCTGAAAGTCTGCCGCGTCAGGGAACGTAGGAGTAACAGCAGCGAGACAGTCGTCAAAATTCTCAGCATCGCAGTCGGTAGTCGCAAGAGGAATCCGAGAGAAGCAGTCTGCGTCAGCGTGACGACGGCCACTCTTGTACCCACAAAGTCGTATTCCTGGAGGCGCAGCGCCTAACGTGCGAGGCGACCAGAGGGATCACGCAAACCGACCAGCCAGCATAAAGAATGATGGTCGTTGATAATCTTGAATGGTCTACCGTAAAGATAACATCGAAACTTTTGTACGGCGAAAACGGCTGCCAGGCATTCCTGTTCCGTGACCGTATAATTGCGTTCAGATTTGCTCAGACAACGGCTGGCATATGCGACAACCTGTTCTGCACCACTGTGACGTTGTACAAGCACCGCTCCTATCCCGATTCCCCTCGCATCAGTGTGAACTTCAGTCGGCCAAGATGGATCGAAGTGACGCAAGAGGAGTGCTGACGTTAGTATAAACTTCAGTTGAGAGAATGATGCGTCACACTCTGGCGTCCAATTGAAGGATGCATTTTGTCGCAAAATACTTGTCAACGGGTAAACGATGTCGGCAAACCGGGGAACAAAACGACGAAAATACGAACATAGGCCAATGAATGAGCGGAGTTCTCGTGTTGACTGCGGTGGCTTGAAGGAGCTCACTGCTTCAATCTTACGAGGATCGAGTCTGACGCCATCCTTGTCGACTAAGTGTCCCAGGACCAGTGTTTGACGTTCGTCGAACCGACACTTTTTTTAGTTTAGGACCAGTCCAGCTTTCTCAATGCAGTCGAGAACGAGGCTGAGGCGTTCGTTATGTTCTTCAAACGTGCGGCCAAAGATTACAACATCATCGAGGTAACACATGCATATCTCCCACTTTAGACCGCGTAGTACTGTGTCCATGAATCTTTCAAAGGTGGCACGAGCATTGCAAAGGCCAAAAGGCATAACATTAAATTCGAATAGGCCATCTGGAGTCACGAAAGCGATCTTTTCCTTTTCGGCAGGGTCCATAGGTATTTGCCAGTACCCCAATCGCAAATCAAGTGTTGAGAAGTAAGAAGCAGCGTGTAAGCAATCACTGACGTCATCGATTCGCGGTAGTGGATAGACATCCTTCTTCGTCACTGCGTTTAGATGTCTGTAATCCACGCAGAATCTCCAGGAGCCATCTTTTTTTCGGACCAGGATTGCTGGGGCTGCCCATGGACTAGATTACTCTTGAACGACACTTTTGTTCATCATCTCCTTGACTTGCTCGGCAATAACTTTGCGCTCGGACGATGGCACTCGGTAGGGCTTCTGGCGGATGGGGTGTGCTGAGCCAGTATCTATTCTGTGACGAGCGAAGGACGCGGTATGACGGTAAATGAAGGGGTGCATCTCCATGCGTGAAATCAAATTCGGCCTCATGCCTGGCAAGGACTTGTACCAGTGCTTGCCGTTCCGATGTACCGAGAGCCTTGCTGATCATGCCAAGCATTAGCTCTTCAGAATGGCGATTATCGCAAGGAAAGTAAGCTGTAGAAACGTCCGTAGTTAGTGCCGCTATTGAAGTACATGCGACTTCATCGAAAAGAGCGATTTTCATACCGCGAGGAAGGACAACCGGCGTGGCGGAAGAGTTCAGCGCCCACAATGTGGCGACTCCTTTCGTCATTCACACGACAGAGCAGGGCACAAGTATACTTTTTAGCACCGTTTATGCGGAGAGGCCTAACTACAAGGTCAACACAATCAGTATCAACAGTAGTTGTAGAAACACGAACGGGCGTCAGGCACCACGATGGTACAATGACTTCATCAAGAACACTGACTGTGTCTGTGTCCTTGTCTTCACTACCCAAGCTTTGTTCAGAATGTGCTGATATAAATAACTTGTTCAATGAGATTTCGCCACAACCACAGTCCACGGAAGCGCCGCACTGTTCAAGAAAATCGATACCAAGAATAACGTCGTGCGAACAACGAGAAAGAACAAGGAATTCCGACACAAACACTTTCCCAGCCAACAAAACACTCACAGCACAAACACCAAGGGGATGAAACCACTCGCCGCCTACTCCACGAAAGGTAATACCGTCGTTCCAAGAAAACATAACTTTGTGGCCTTGCCGGTTTTTCAAAGCGAGGCTCATCACAGACACAGTCGCCCCAGTATCAACTAAAGCCATGGTCGGTATTCCGTCAATCGAGACATTCACTGTGTTTTTGAACATCACAACAGGCGGAGGTATTTCTCGCAAAGACCGTCCGGCGACCACACATCCACTGGCCGCGGATGCTAGTTTCCCGGGGGCGGTCAGGAAGAACGGCGCCGAGGGGACTGTTTGGGATCCGACTGCTGGTACGATCTGTTGGGAACTCGGCGCTGACGCCCGTGGTTGTACCTGGGTCGCAAGCCCCAAGGGTAGCGTTGGCCTGGCGGCCTGGGGTACAACTGGAAGCATCCGAAGGTCCCGGCAAAGCATGAGTCGACTGGTAACAACAAAACAACTTGTTTATTTTAACATCGCAAAGAGTTGGCGGTCAGGTTTGACCGAAGTAGAGAGACGGGAGAGCACTTCACTCAACAGAAGAAATCGGAGCCCTCCCTTTGGCGTCCGGGGGCAGCTGTTTTTATACTCTCGCAGTTGAGGGCAAGAAGGAACCCCTCAAAAGACGAGCACGTGAATGTACAATGGGCTAATGGTGACGCACACTGTCGTAGCGATGCCGTAGCACCATGACGAGCACGATCTCGTAGCACCCTGTCGAGCACGATCTCGTAGCACCCTGTTGTAGCGCTGCCGGTCGGGCACAATGACTGTAATGAGAGGATGGTCCCTGCTTTGGCATCGCCTGTTTCGGGCACAATGACTGGAATGCGAGGATGATCCCTATGCGGTCGCATCGCCGCAGTCGCGCCTGGAAACACCTGGCGATGAGTGTTGCGGCGACGACGATCGGGCCAAAATGTCTGCCGCCCCGCCGCAGTCGCGCCGGCAAAACCACGTGTCGCAGGCGAAACGCAACAGACCGCCCCGCCGGGGGAAGGAGATCCCGATGGACAGGGGACTGCATCCGCTGGCCGGAGGGATGTCGCTCGATGATGCTCATAACCGAAGTCGGGCGTCCCTCGACGTTTCTTGAGCGCAGCGCACAGAGAAGGCCTCGTTCTCTCGTTCAGGTTCGCACGGGACACTGCAAAGTGACTTCGGGAGAGTTCACATTTTTGTTCTCGTTCCCGGCAAGCGTTAGAACTACGCTGAAACTCAACCGCTCAGTCAGCAAGCACGGCACAACCCTCACTAAGCCCTGCCAGGCTTTTTCCCCTTTTTATACCACTGCCTAGTTCCTTACAGTAGTCTTGCATCACTCAGAACGCGTCCACAAATTGAAAAATTGCACTAGAAAGCATATCATCACTTTGAAACACTAAACAAAAGCAATATGTTAAAAAAAATCCTGCCTCAGGAAGAAAAACATCAGTAACCAACAATTTTGAGGCTGATTCCTACGTTAGGGGCTTCGACTTAAGCCATCGGCGTTACCGTTGAGACTCCCCTTTTTGTAACGCACCTCAAAGGAATATTGTTGTAAAGCGAGGCTCCAGCGCAGGAGGCGGCCATTTTTGGAAGAGATGGTCTGCAGCCATTGGAGAGGGCAGTGATCCGTCTCAATGATAAACCTCGAGCCGGCTAGATAGCATGACAATTTCTGAACGGCCCACACGAGACACGCACACTCTTTCTCGGTGGCGCTATACGCCTGCTCACGACTGGTCAGCTTACGACTAGCATACAGGACGGGGTGTTCTACTTCTCCATTTTCCCGTTGGCACAGTACAACGCCCATGCCTCGCTCACTAGCATCGCACTGAACAATGAACCCTTTTGTATAGTCTGGCGATCGTAGCACAGGCTGGCTTGTTAGGGCACTCTTTAGGGCGCTAAAAGCTCTTTCCTTTGTCTCGTCCCAGACGACTGTTTGAGGCTCTGTCTTTCTTAGAGCATCCGTCAGGGGAGCCGCGATATCAGAGTACCTAGGGATGTACCTCTGATAGTAGCCGGCGACACCCAAGAACGACCGAATATCGGTCTTGGTGCGCGGTTGCGGAAAGTCTCGCACAGCGGCCACTTTTATTTCAGAGGGGCGGCGACGACCCTGACCAATCACGTGACCGAGGTAGACAACCTCGGCCTGTGCTAACTGGCACTTAGGAGCCTTGACTGTCAAGCCCGCTTCGCGCAGGCGGGTTAGCACTGCCCGCAAGTGTGCCATATGCTCAGACCAGGATGCGGAGAATATCGCTACGTCGTCTAGATACGGTAAAGCGAATTCTTGCTGTCCCCGCAACACTTTATCCATGAGACTTGAAAAACAGTATGGCGCGTTCTTCAAACCAAAACTCAACACTTTAGGACGGAATGTTCCCATTGGTGAAATGAACGCCGCATACCTACTAGCCTCTTCTGTAAGTGGAACCTGCCAATAACCCCTGACAAGATCTAGGGTGGAAATAAACTGAGCGCTACTAACTTTCTCAAGGCGCTCCTCGATGTTAGGGATCGGATAAATTTGATCCTTAGTGATGGAATTAAGCCTGCGGTAGTCGACGCAAGGACGAGGTTCCTTGCCCGGTACCTCAACTAAAATCAAAGGGGAGGTATAATCACTCTCACCTGCCTCAATAACACCGAGCTGTAGCATTTTCTTTACCTCAGCCTCCATAATATCGCTCTGGCGGGGTGACACCCGATACGCCTTGGATCGTACTGGCTCTGGGGAGGTAAGTTCTATATCATGAGTAAGTACAGAAGTCCTACCAGGCCTCTCAGAGAACAGACCTTGAAACTCTTGTAATAGCTGGTGTAGTTCGGTTTTCTGCTCGGGCGACAGCGGTGCTTTACTGATAAGGTCACTAATGACTTGACCGGTGTCTTCCCTGTTCGTCACTGAGCCTAATCCTGGAAGCTCGACCGGAAGCTCTTCAGGAACGTTTATCATCATGCACACCACTGCTTCCCTTTGTCTATAAGGTTTGAGCAGATTACAGTGGTAAACTTGCTGTGCTTTCCGCTTTCCTGGCAGACTTACCACGTAGTTAACGTCCGACAGTTTCTGAACAATTCGCGCTGGGCCCTCCCACTGCACGTCTAGTTTGTTGTTTAGCGATGTGCGCAATATCATGACCTCATCGCCAACCTCAAAACGACGGGCCCTGGCTGTCCGATCATAATAAACCTTGGCCCTCTGCTGGGCCTTTGTCATTGCTTCACCTGACAACTCCTGTGCCCTTCTTAAGCGTTCGAGGAGCTTAAGCACGTACTCCACCACGACTGGGTCGTCGCCCCTACCTTCCCACGATTCTCGAAGCATGCGAAGCGGAGATCGAAGCGAGCGACCGTACACCAGTTCAGCTGGCGAAAACCCCGTAGCCGCATGCGGCGCGGTCCGTAAAGCAAACATCACCCCAGGCAGACACAGCTCCCAGTCAGTTCGATGTTCAAAACACAACGCTCTCAACACGCGCTTCATGACGGAGTGGAGCTTCTCAACGGAATTCGACTGTGGGTGGTACACTGAGCTGTGTAGCAGCTTTACCCCACACCTTTCGAGAAAAGTTGTCGTCAAAGCGCTAGTAAACACTGTGCCCTGATCTGATTGAATTTCTGCAGGAAAACCAACTCGCGCAAATATGGACAGTAGTGCATTAACTATCTCAACTGAGCTGAGTTCTTTAAGCGGCACTGCTTCAGGGAACTTTGTCGCTGGGCAGATCACAGTCAAAATGTGTCTGTACCCCGTGGCTGTTACCGGCAGAGGTCCCACAGTATCAATAACGAGCCGTCTAAAAGGCTCCGTAATGATAGGTACCAATTTCAACGGCGCCCTCGATTTGTCCCCTGGTTTGCCCACCCGCTGACAAGTGTCACATGTCCTCACGAAATGGTCTGCGTCCCGAAAACACCCTGGCCAATAGTACTCTTGCAAGAGACGGTCCTTAGTTTTCTTAACTCCTAGGTGTCCGGACCACGAACCCCCGTGTGACAAGCGCAACAGATCCTGACGATAGCATTGAGGCACGACCAGCTGATCGAACTCCACTCCTCGGCGGTCTAGATACTTCCGGTACAGGACTCCACCCCTTTCCACAAAACGCGCAGTTTTCCTGGCGATACCTTCTTTGACATTGCAGCGCACGTTTTCCAGGCTGCCATCCTTTTTTTGCTCGGCTATCAAAGCCGACCGGCTGACTTTTAGCAACCTATCAAGTCCGTCTGACGTAGGCGCGATGAGCAAATCAGTAGATAGCTCTTCTAACTTTCCCGAATCGGGATTTTCCTCTCCAGTATCTGGCGCCTTCAACGCTACAGACTCAATTTTATTCAGTTCGGGCGTGCTCTGAATATCAGCTTGCTGCGCCTCTGACCCTTTTTCGTTGTTTGATAACGTCGGCCCCGCAACTACCGCCTTTGCAGCGAGCTCCCGAACCTTCGATCTGGTTAAGGCCTGAACACTAGCTTCACCAAACAAAAGCCCCTTCTCGCGCAGGAGGTGATCGGACCTGTTTGAAAATAGGTACGGGTACTGGGGTGGCAGCATAGATGACACTGCCGCCTCTGTCTCAAGCGCTCCGAAAGGTCCTTCAATAAGCACCTTTGCTACTGGCAGACACACGCTATGAGCTTCCACGGCTTGCTTGATCCACGCGCACTCGCCCGTGAACATATGGGGTTCTACGTAAGATGGGTGAACTACATCCATCGTAGCTGCGGAATCGCGAAGCACTCGGCACTCTTTCCCGTTCACGAGGAGGTCTCGCATGTAAGGCTCGAGAAGCTTCATGTTCTCGTCAGTGCTGCCTATTGAAAAAAACACAACTTTTGGTGTTGTTTCCGGACACTGCGCCGAAAAGTGACCCGGCTTCTGGCACGTATAACAAACGCCCGCTCGCCTCATCTCGAACCGCTTTCTGCGTTCGGCTTCGGCTGCCGCCGTCTCCTTAGGTTCGGTCGCACTGCTTCCACTCGCATCCGCACTACGCGTGTTCCCCTTTGCTCTCATGGGTGTGAACTTCGGCCTCTCGAACTTCGAGCCAAATTCACCCTTTTGACCATCCTTAGCTCCGCGAGCCCGACGCGTCACAAACTCCTCGGCTAGCTCAGCGGCTTTAGCCACCGTACAAACGTCTGGCCTATCCAAGACCCAGTATCGCACGTTCTCCGGTAACCGACTATAAAACTGTTCTAGCCCGAAGCACTGCAGAACTTTATCGTGGTCACCAAACGCTTTCTCTTCTTTGAGCCACTCCTGCATGTTCGACATAAGCCTATACGCAAACTCTGTATATGACTCACTTTTGCCTTTCTCATTTTCCCGAAACTTCCGACGGAACGCCTCCGCAGACAGCCGGTACTTTTTTAGCAGACTCGATTTTACTTTGTCGAAATCCTCTGCCTCCTCTCTATCCAAGCGAGCGACTACGTCGGCCGCCTCGCCGGGTAACAAAGTGAGCAAGCGCTGTGGCCACGTTTCCCGAGAGAACCCCTGCTTCTCGCACGTTCGCTCAAAGTTAACCAGGAACAAACCAATGTCCTCTCCAAGCTTAAACGGCCGCATCAGGTCAGTCATTTTGAACAATACTCGTTCTCCTGCACCGTGTGCCTGACTTCCATTACGAGCGCGTTCCATCTCTACCTCGAGACGCTTCATTTCCAAAGCGTGTTCGCGCTCTTCTTTTTCTTTCTGTTCTTTAAGTTCACGCTCTTCTTTTTCTTTCTGTTCTTTAAGTTCGCGCTCCTGTCTTTTTGACCTCTCCTCAATAGTCTCAAGGCATTCCGACAGCTCGTCATCCTCAGCCTCTAACTCAAGAATAGCCCTTAGGAGTCCAGGTTTTCTTAGTTTGTCTGAGACATCCAGACCCAACTCTCTTGCAAGCTCCAACAATTTCGGTTTGCGCAACGACTTCAAATCCATGGCTGCTCTGAATGCTGCTTTCTCTACTGCTTACTATTGTCTTGCCGCAAACTAACCCGGCAGCAACGACAACCACAATTACCAGCTCTGTTTCAGACACTAACAAAAGCCTGGCAAAGCTCAGAAGAAGAAAGTCCCGCACTCACCAAACCTCGCAGGCAGGAATTCCGCGCAGTCGTTCCGCTGCAGGCAACCAGTCGTCACACAGGGCTCGTTGCACTGCTCCCGGATCGTCGTTGAGCTGCTCAGAATACCGTCAACTGCATCTCTTCGCTGCTGGCCTCCGTTGTCGCGATCTCACCGCTGGCAGACAGTTGTTTGAAGTCGGAGGCGATCCCACCGCTGCCACCAGATGTTTGGGATCCGACTGCTGGTACGATCTGTTGGGAACTCGGCGCTGACGCCCGTGGTTGTACCTGGGTCGCAAGCCCCAAGGGTAGCGTTGGCCTGGCGGCCTGGGGTACAACTGGAAGCATCCGAAGGTCCCGGCAAAGCATGAGTCGACTGGTAACAACAAAACAACTTGTTTATTTTAACATCGCAAAGAGTTGGTGGTCAGGTTTGACCGAAGTAGAGAGACGGGAGAGCACTTCACTCAACAGAAGAAATCGGAGCCCTCCCTTTGGCGTCCGGGGGCAGCTGTTTTTATACTCTCGCAGTTGAGGGCAAGAAGGAACCCCTCAAAAGACGAGCACGTGAATGTACAATGGGCTAATGGTGACGCACACTGTCGTAGCGATGCCGTAGCACCATGACGAGCACGATCTCGTAGCACCCTGTCGAGCACGATCTCGTAGCACCCTGTTGTAGCGCTGCCGGTCGGGCACAATGACTGTAATGAGAGGATGGTCCCTGCTTTGGCATCGCCTGTTTCGGGCACAATGGCTGGAATGCGAGGATGATCCCTATGCGGTCGCATCGCCGCAGTCGCGCCTGGAAACACCTGGCGATGAGTGTTGCGGCGACGACGATCGGGCCAAAATGTCTGCCGCCCCGCCGCAGTCGCGCCGGCAAAACCACGTGTCGCAGGCGAAACGCAACAGGACGCAGAGCGACGGGGACGGCTATTTGGAGGCGTGAAACTCTGCTCAGATGCTGGCGAATCGCTGCGTCTGCTCTCGTGTGAGAAGTGATCCCTTGGAAGCAAATCGGTCGTCCGCAGGTCATATGAAGTACGGGTTCTGGGTGGCGAGAACATCGATGGTGTCCTACGTGATTGACGGGCTTGGCGACAATACCGAACTATATGGCCTGTGGAACGACAGTTGTAGCACACGGGAGGGTCGCGGTTCACAGCGTCTACCTCGAAACGAATGGTAGACGGCTGCGGGCGGCGAGAAAGTTCGTGGTCATGTGGATAACGTGTCTCTGCTGCTTGCTGAAATCCGTTATATCTTTCATAAGTCGCGTCGTGGTAGTAGGGTCGGTGCTGTTCTTGTCGTGGCCTGACAGAAGTCGCAGGGCCTCGGGGGTAAAAACGCGGCTGCTCTTGTTGTGGCCGAGCGCCATAAGTAGGGCCTCTGTCGTAGAGACGTGACTGCTGTCGGGGCGCGAGTTCATAATCCTCAGTGCCCCTTGCCGCAGGATACGGGGAGAAGGATGCCACGTTTGGCTCAAAATCTGGTGGTAGGCGGAAGCTACGAGTGCCTGGATATGTCACTTGCGTGTGCAGGCTGAGTTCTTCCCGAACTATTTGTCGGATCGTTGATTCAAGATCAAGGGGCTGGTTGCTGTCCACGCTTGCAACTGTCGTTACATTGGCTAGCCTGCCAAACTTCGGCGTTATGCGCCTCGTCTTTAGTTGCTCGAAAGTACGACAGTGCCGAATGATGTAAGCGACGGAAGCCAGGCTGTCTTTTGCAATGAGGAAATTGTAAACATGCGCGGCAATTCCTTTTAGGATGTGCCCGACTTTGTCTTCCTCGGACATTCCAGAGTCCACCATCCTACACAGCTTTATTACTGCCTCAATGTAGGTCGTGCAGGTTTCGCCTGGTACTTGCGCACGTTGCAGTAGCGTCTGTTCTGCCCTTTTCTTTTTCGTCGCGGAGTCACCGAATCGCTCTTTGATTTCCGAAACAGATCTTCCCCATGTTGTGAATGTTTCCTCGTGGTTGTCGAACCACACCAATGAAGTATCGGTTAGAAAGAACACGACGTTCGAAAGCTGAGAAGCGCTGTTCCACCTGTTGGCGGCACTCACCCGGTGATAATGGATGAGCCATTCCTCGACGTCTTCGTCCGATCTTCCGGCGAAGGGACGCGCATCTCTCAGTTGCAGAGCAGAACTTGGGGCAGCAGTCGGAATGGGCCGCTGTTCGTCTGCGTCGTGGAACATATTCAACTCCGGTAGATTCGGTGGGAGTCCAGCAAGGCGACGGCTCCGTCGAAGAACTTGTGGTTCAGCCTCCGTCTTCGGGTGTCGATTACGCAGCACCTTTCACCACAACTGTTACGAGGAGTTGCGAAGAAATGGTTTTATTTACAGGAGAATTGGACGATGATGGTAGCGTGATCGTAGCGCAGCCCGGCCTCTCTAACTCCTCGTTTTCTTCGTCCTCTCTTTCTTCTCTTCTTGTCCGTGCCTTTCGTGTCTGTTACAATGTGTTGCGAGAACTGAAAAACAGTCGCTTCCTGATTTCTTCATTCAGTAACCTGCCGCGTGCATCGGCATTGTGATGCCCTTTCGTCGATACGTGGTGCCGGCCCGTAGTGACACAACGACATGACCCGAAATGTAGTATCCTTATGCCATTTCTTAAAAAGATCACTATTTGTGTAAATCAGCGTTTTTGGTTGAAACCAATAAAAAAATATTCGACGATAGGTATCATTTTTGTCCGGCATTTGAGTTCTAGCTGAAAAGAGTCGGTGAAAGCAAATTTACAATAAAGCTAAGGCGACCCACAATCTGCACACAGCCGCAAGCCTACATGCGCTCCACTGAGAATAACCTGCCAAAGTTAAGGTCATGTGTCAGCTGGCCGCTCAAGCAATCTTTACTTTTTTTTCGTTTCTGCATCCATTCTGCCTGCGTCTGCGGCAAAAACGTGAAGTGGGATGGTGGTGGTGGTGGTGGTGAATTGTAGCAGCAGGCGGGTTTAGCCTGGCGAACAAGTCCGGCAATTGCTCCAGGCAGATAGATAAACAGAAATTGGTGGAGGCAGGTGGTAGCGTAATGGTTAGCGTGCCCATTTCCCAAATGCAAGATGGAGCATTTGGGAGATGGGCTCGAATCTCGGCGGTTTGTTTGTGAAGACAGCTTTCTGTGGTCTCTGGTGACTGCGAAGCTCAGAATGAGGCGACATCCTGACAACGGTCGCCGTCAACGTAACAGAATAAGCGGGCGTGCAAGGTCACGTCTAAAGCCGAAAGCACATTCGGAGGAAACACACTGTACTCTTGCCGACAAAAAAAAACGTGATGAGTAACGAGCGGTGTTGTTGAGCGAGGCTGTAGACGGATAATGTCACCATAGACAGGACAACGCTCCCATCCTGGTGCTCAGCGGAAATATACGTCGACAGTGTGTCAATTAGCGTGTAATTGATACTTCAATAAGGTCGTTGCGTGTTTGTGTTGTGTCTAGCAGGAGCTAGTAGCGTAAGAGATGACACTGGAGAGAAGGCGGTGAGCGAAGTCCGCGAAAAGTAATTGAGGATAGCCATATAGAACGTCGACGCCATGTTGAATAAAGCCTGCGACTTCAGTTGCTCAGCCGCCAGAAAGGCTTGTGTCGTAGCATACCGCTGGGCGTATTTGGTAACCACAGCGATAAACACACATTTTGCGGAAGTAAACAGAGGAAAGGGACGTAGTGAGTTGGCCGCCCTTTTCGAGCTCTGGCATAGTTTGAAAAATGAATGTGGGGAAGTATGACGCACAAAATAGTATATGTCAACCCAAACGAATCAGCGTGGTCATACTTGCGCGACACGCCATGGTGGCCTGCCACCAATACATCATGAACTTGAAGTGATGAGAGTTTTCATTGCGTACTTGAGAATAAAAACGAGCACGTCAGAGACGTCCGAGGGACATTTCTAGGGTACAAGAGCACAACCCCCCCCCCCCCCAAAAAAAAATCACGAATATAAGCTTACGCATATGGGCGTCGTAAGATCGAGCACTTCGGCGCTCGTTGATCTTCTTTAGGATCACTTCAGCATTTCATTCAGCGTTTCTTTCTGAGAAAAAGAGTTGAAGGCGCCCGTTTATTTGCATCACAATGGCAGGCGTAACCAGGCAAACATTGACAGCATTTCATTAGAGAGTGCCTGCGTACTCTGTGGAGATTACGCATGACAATGACATCAAACGCAGAAAGCTTTGCTTACATCGATTCGCACATACATAGGATTCGCATAATTTTTTCACTCATTGAATACAGTGCATTCTACGGTGTCATTCTTCGACAAAACAGATGGTACCGATTTTCGCGTAATGAGGATTGGAACAAATTGTCTCACCTTCCGGCTGTCACCTTTCTCCTACTGCCAACATTCCTTCCGCTCCGTAGTTGCTTAGCTTTTATTGGGTTCGGCTGCTAATCACGAGGTCTCGAGATCGAATCCCAACCACGGCAGCGGTATTTCAATGGGTGTGAAATGCGAAAACCCGCGTACTTAGGGCTAGGCACACGTTAAAAAATCCCAAGTGGTCTAAATTATTCTCGAATCCTCCACTACGGTGTGCCTCCTAATGAAATCGTGGTTTTGGCAAGTAAAACCTCATAATGTGTTATGTAACATTCGTTAAGGATGTCCTGGGCAGTCGCACAACTCTTGAGTACAATTAAGCGTCAGGAGTTGTGCGCGAGGTCATTGAGTATGTGGATAGCCTTTATGGCGTTCGATAGCTGCTAGTCTACATTGCGGCTATATAATAAAGGCGGAACGGCAACATGGTAGAGAATGGGGAGAACACACAAATCCCGCATATATTACTGCACAATAATTTTAAATATCGTTCTTGCTTCAGGCACGTGGACAACCGCCATAGGAGACTACTTTGGAAACTAACTGCAAGTACTGTATATGTCATACCCAATGGTGTACCTGGCCTGGTGGCCAGTAAATGGAGACGTAATATTGCGAACAGCTTCGGCTATAGCGTGCTAACGGACAACGACACAAACTCAAGTGACTAGTGCAAGAGTGGACAGGGAACACTAAAGACGGTACAAGGACAAGCGCCCAGTTGGATGTTTGCGCGCTTATCCTTGTCGCCTCTAGTGTCCCGTGTCCACTCTTGCGCTAGTCACTTTAGCATGGAATACCAACTAGCCCGGTCTCACAGCCTGCGACGACACAGGGACAGTTTTCTCAACTCTTGTATCGTGACTTTTGTGTTAAGGTGAAAAACCACCTTATCCATGCATATGTCTTAATGCTTAAGCACATCTAGATTTGCAGCTGCGGCGGTGGCCCATGTGTGCGCATTGTAATGTCGCTAGTGAAATAATTTTGTGCACCTTAACGAATTCGATAGTGGAAAATCAAAATCCGTCCACGACGGCGTCTCTAGTAGGCGCTGTGCGATGTTCGGACGTTAACAATGTATGCCGACTGAAGAAAGGCTGCCCCGAAGTACTTCTGACGATTAGGCTAGCTTCTTTACTCCGTAGAATGAAAAAAGAAAAGGAAAATAAAAAAAAGAAAATAAAAAGAACCGCATCAAAAGCCCAGAATCAACCATTGCTCGTCGCGACTAAACGCTCTTAGGATGATGAGTAATTTCTAGGCGACGAGCGAATACGCTTGATCAAGAACACTGATAACAGCGGCGGGACAAGCATTGTGGCGAAGTTCAATGCGCAGGGATAGCTTTTATTTTTTTTTTATTTTGTTTGGTTGACGTCATCACGCGTCACCGCGGGAAGTTTGAAAAGTTTAAGGTTAGTACGCCACGTGGTGGCACTCACGCGAACTAAACCCTCATGTCCAGAAAAGCTGGATACAGGTATGCGGTGGTATTTCTTTTTGTGCTCTTTTCAAGCTTCTAGCTGATTGGTAACATTGCTTGGAGGCAGTTACCATCCGATTCATACTCTTGCATTTTTCAGTCTACTTCTTCCATTCGCTCCGATGTCACTTCTGCATAACTCTAGTCCATCTAATAGCACGTGCACTTTACTATGATAAATTAGACACTTTAGTACACTCCAGGTTTTTCTGTTCATTTTTATATGTGTACTTGGAATTTTGTTTATGTGCTAGTGAATGTTCACTTTCGAGTTCATTACGAATCCTTTCTGCGACTTTTGTCATTGTTGATGTACTTTACTTCTATTTGCATTTCTCACACAGTTTGTTCGAAGCTTGCATAAGCATTACATTTTAATAAAGTGTTTGTGCTTTGTCACAATGTTCTCATTTCATGCACTCTTGGCATGAAGGGCTTGGTCTGGCCACCTGCCAAGACGTGGCCATTTGTTCTTTGCAGGATGTCATTCCCATTGTGGTTGTAAGCATCGTAGCTTACTAAAGGAGGTATTAAGGATTTATTATTCCTAACAGGCTCATTTTCGTGCGACTTGGGAGAGGATGCGCCGGCCATGCGGGGAACAGTGCTTGGCACTGCGCCATGGCTCTTACAGTCAACACCGACGCTTATACTCATCTGGGGCGCGATTGGAGATCGTTGTTCGAAACGCCCGATCAGTTTCACCTAACGCGATTGGCCTAGGCCGTGCCAACGGGTGCGGCTGACGACGTCTGCGCGGCATAGGCCAGTCGCGTGAGGCGAAACTAAACGTGTGTTTTGAACAACGATGTCTGATCGCGCCCGTCACCCGCGAAAAATAGCTTCAGATGATCGTAAACCTTTCAAGACCGCTTCTAGACCAGCTTTTTGATAACGTCCTAAATACTTTTAGAAATTGGTTACGAATAGTTTTGCCAAAGGGATTGCTTGTGTCTTTCCCAATCCTATTTCTAGACCAGCTTTTCGAATACGTCTTGCAGACCTGTTCTAGATCGTCTCAAGAAAGTAATTAAGCCGGACATTAGCAGAGATATACGACGTTTTCCCGCCGAAGTTCTCTCATTCGTGTCTTCTTTAACCCGTTTTTATCGTCTTGGATAAACGCTATGAGAACGTTACGTATCTCTTTTGTGCTACCTGGGCACAGTCCAAAAAGGATTGGTGCAACACGCTCTCAAGGTGGCCAGGCTCAGCGGTGCTCTGGAATAGGGGCGCCGACCACTCAAGACGACGGAGACTTCAGTAAAACATAAAGACCTCTGTTAGCCGCTGAAAGGTGTAAATAGAGCAATAAAGCTTTTCCTTCCTTCCTTCCTTCCTTCCTTCCTTCCTTCCTTCCTTCCTTCTGCATCCAGCTCCGGATTGGCGACATATTCTAGGACGGGGGGCGCCGGACCGGAGGCTACCGACAAATACTTGTCGATCAGCCTTGCTATCACCTCCTCGTCCGAGGATTCTTGCCTGACCCCGTGCAGCACTCTTCCCAGCGTGCTCCGCTGGTTCGACTTGGTGTTGGTCTCATCCAGCAGATGTTTGAAGAGGTTCCAGAACCCCCCGCTCCGCATCTGGCCGTCGATCGAGTTACACACTTCGTCCCACTGCTGTCTGGAAAGGGGAAAGAAATACCGCCTCTTTCAGTCCATGAAGATGGTCGAACAGCGAAGCTGTGTTAGTTATACCGAGTGTTACCCCATGCATGCCAAACTTAATTCGCAAGCAGTATATATTGCAAATCTTTTGTTTCACCATTCTTTCACCTCATTTTCGCTTTTGCGGGCTTGGCATGGTGAGCATGCTTTAGGAGTGCTGTTTCTTGCGGTTCTGCCAGTGTTTTATTTGTTTATTTATTTAGTATTGTTATTTATAATTATTTTCTTTGCGCGTGAGACAGGCCCTACGACAACGAGCCTGTTCACGAGCAGACTCTCGCTGACGCTCGCGGTAGGCAGCTTCTTCCGCAGGAGTACGCACTACTCGTGGTCTTTCCATAGTTGTAAGTGGGGTGGAATGCGCGGAACCACTAATCCAAAGCTCCGTATATTGGGCGCAAGGCCACCACTGGAGATGCGGGCGCTGCAATCTTTTTGACGATTGGTTGCATTGATTTGACGATTGACGTCTTTGTGTTTCTTGTGTTTCGCACCCGTTCAGCTGCGACGGAGAGAACGACGTTAGTGACGGTATGCCCGCAGTCCGCCATTGTCGCTTGCGTTCGATGCCTCGAGTTGGCTCGGTGGCGTGGTTAGCAGCATCCGCCTGGCATTGCCGCTTGTGATTCTTCAAAATAAGTTACTTCAAATTTAAATCTGTCCGTCACGTAAGACAATGAATGGCTCATAGCCCCTTAAGCAATGGCTCATGTCCCCGTAAACGCGGCCTCCCCATTACGACGACAATAAGAAGTGACGTTCTACGCTGGAATGACAAGCGTGAACGCAGCCAGCCAGCTGGAACAAGACGACAACGCTCGCGCCATTGTTGACGATGATAGTTTTAGCGAAGTCTGACAGCGACGGCACAGAGTCAGCGTAAACAGCTGCGCTGTAAAAAAGAAAAAAAAAGGGGGGGGGACGTCCCGCATCTGCCTCTCGCAGAGTGAGTTGCGCCGCTTCACCAGGGAACAAGAACACGCGACACTGAGCAGCCACTGACGTTATCCCACCTCGTTTGTACATTTCATGGACTCGGTCGCTTGTGTGAACAAAGTAAGCCAATCAACACAACCTTTGCGAATGACTGCAGAGAGCCGCATTACCAACATCGCCTGATAAAGCCACGCTCAGGCCTTTCTGCGGGGCAGTTTGCCGAAGAGTAGATTTCTCGCATGATCCTCGAAACGACCATTTTCCTTCCTCTGTAACCTTGTGCATAGCTGTTTACTGCCATGACCTTAATAGTTGCATGTTTTCCTATGTTTCATATTATCTGTTTGCTCAATCTTACATGGAGATCCGATCTGTTATGCGTAAAGGAAACTTATTGTACACTTGTAGAGGTTTAAAACATGACGACACTTTCGCCTGCGAAGGGCGAAGCATAAAATGGAAATCAAGGTTTCGCGTAGCTCTTGAAATCCTCGGTCGGCATTCTAACCATATGCGGGTGCGACATGCTGGTGCGACGCAGCAAGCAGGGCAACTGCTGCTGGGACAGCGCCCAGACCAGGTGTATACACTCGCAACGCTGGCGTGATGACGAGGACCGCCACGCAATGACGTCGCACCTCCTCGGCGGCGTTAGCCATCGCCTAGTGGAACATAACGTTAATTTGACGTTTATTGTCCGTGTCACTCAGAGCTGTGCACGCACACAGAAGCTCCGCAGAAAGCGCGCGTGCGCAGAGCTATCGCCTGGACACAGCGGTCATTCCACCACCGTGCCGATTGAACGTACGGCGTTGACGGTGCGTCCACCTCGTTTCGTCGCTCTGCATTCAAACACAATCTGCGTCTTTAAAGAACCTCCAACCCTACGCATGCGCCGTCGACAGCACGATGACGCGAACGTGCGTCGAGCGTCCGCACAGTCGCTGTCGCAATAAAACAAAATAACATAGTGACGAGCAAACAAACATGATGACACGGCTCGTGGCAACTAGCTGCATTAAACGCAGCAGTTCCACAGTCGGGCGCGGCTAATTGCGGAGAGAGAAAGATTCAAGAAAAGCTAAAACACTGCTTAAAATAGTGAGAAGATTATTACCTAAGTATAACGAATGTTGTAGACAAACATTACCATCCTTAACTGTCCAGTAAGCCACCGACAGCAACAATTTTGTAGGTTCCCGTGACCGTTTTATTGCTCAATTGTCCTTGATGATGCTCGTGGTTGTGTGCAATATGGGTGTTTCGTCATAGCGCTTTTAAAAATTTATTTACACAGTACTGCATACCTTGCTTTAGGTCCAGGCAGGGAGGGCAGAAGATATAATCATCAAAATGAATACAAAAGCAGGCAATTATCATTAGAAAAAAAACATAAAATAAAGTTTCCGCAATATAATCTCTCTTTTAAGAACAGTAATTCCTTGTTACTAAGAGGAACAGACGGCTTGCTAACACATTACTTTCTCTTGTGATCAATGTCCCAACTATAATGCATCAAGGTTTAAAAGTATGCAATTCCACAGAACCAAGGTCATTTCGTTTGCCGTCGCTTGCAGTTACTGAGATTATCTTTTGCATTCCGCCTAATTACATAGTTCGTCTTAATTAATTACTCAGCTTCTCAAATATGATTATATGAAAAGTGTAAATGAGAAAATTTTACAGCAACATGAAAAACTGCCAATAGATCTTTCTGTTGCTCAATACGTGCTACATAAAAGAGTTTTTCCGAGCGTGAAAGAAGCCCACGAACACACGCAAAATTGCCGCGCAACTCGCCGCTGGAGGCACTTTGCGTGTATTCGCGGGTTTCTTTCAGGCTTGGAAAAACACTTTTATGTAGCACGTATTGAGCAACAGAAAGCTGTATCGCGAGTTTTCCATGTTGCTCTACAATTTTCTCAGTGACACTTTTAATCTAAATATAATATTTGAGAAGTTGATCGATTAATTGATGCTAATGATGTAATTAGGCAGAATACAAAAATAATCTGAGCACATCCAAGCGATATCTCCAGCGCGAAGAAGACCATATGTGGCAGTCGTGGCTCCATCAGGCGTATTACTTATTTATTTATTAACTAATTTACTTCATTTTTCAATCATATTACCACCCGGTTCGTGGCCCATCCCCCACAGTGGGTTTGTGCCATCAATTGAGGCTTAATCATCATCATCATCATCATCATCATCATCATCATCATCATCATCATCACGCTCTTCAGTTTCCATAGGTTTGAAGAAAGCTCTTAGCCCGTACAGGGCGTGCAAGCTGACCAAAAGTACAGCGTCGTCATCGAAACCGACCACCTCCAAGCATTCATCCTGTCTGCAACCGAAAGCACGCGCCCGGAGAAGGGGCGCGGCGGCCTGGCCTGAGATGGCCACGCCGAGCTCAGTAGTAACCCGTAGCCGCAGCACTGCAGTAGTCTGGCAGTCCTGACAGCTGCAAATTTCAGTAAGGGCGCCGTTGACAAGCCACGGCTTCCAGACACCGCCTCGCGCAGGCAAGCCTCCATGGAAGGACAATTGGTTCAGCAGCCAGGGGTAGCAACATCGGACTCTTTCGAAAGACACCACCAGGGCATGGACTGTGCTCTCTTGCTGCCAGCAAGGATAAGCGGGCTTCCTGCACAACTGAGATATCTGATGATGATGCAGTGACGCCGCCTATTAGAAGTTAAGGGCCACCCTGAGGTCTCCACCATTTCTTATCCGACTCCCTCTTCTGGTCGATCTTTCCTTATTCATACCAGGCCAGCCATTAGGTTTGATATTACTTTTATCGGCGCAAGAGCAATTCAGCATGTTGTTGATCAGTGTATCTGCACCCGTGGCTACCAAAGGTTCGTTGTACATGAAGCCTCTAACTCTGTAACCGTCCACCTTGCCTCTCTGGATGGCGAATACCAGTGACAACTGAAGAATATGTGCCAGTGCAGGCACACTTTGCGTCAGAACCTAACGTGCAGCGATGCGTCGTTTACGCCCTATGGACTCAAACGCCTCCCTCGCACAGATTATTCAGGAACTACAACCTGGCGTCCCATAATGTTATCGCTGTTCGACGTCTGGGTAACGGCACGACTTGTCACCGTACAAGGTCTCCAGGCAACACCCGGAAAAGTTCGTTCGTGACGCCCGTTCGTGTTTCTACAACTACTGTTGATGCTGATTGTGTTGACCTTGTAGTTAGGCCTCTCCGCGTAAACTGTGCTACAAAAATATACTCATGCCCTGCTCTGTCGTGTGCATGACGAGAGGAGTCGCCACATTGTGGGCGCTGAACTGTTCCGCCACGCCGGTTGTCCTTCCTCGCGGTATGAAAATCGCTCTTTTCGATGAAGCCGCGTGTAGCTCAATAGCGGCACTAACTGCGGACGTCTCTGCAGCTTGCTCTCCTTGCGATAATCGCCATTCTGAAGAGCTAATGCTTGGCATGATCAGCAAGGCTCTCAGTACATCGGAACGGCAAGCACTGGTACAAGTCCTTGCCAGGCATGAGGCTGCATTCGACTTCACGCATGGAGATGCACCCCTTCATTTACCGTCGTCCCGCGCTCGTCACAGAATAGACACCGGCTCAGCACACCCCATCCGCCAGAAGCCCTACCGAGTGTCATCGTCCGAGCGCAAAGTTATTGCCGAGCAAGTCAAGGAGATGATGAACAAAGGTGTCGTTCAAGAGTCATCTAGTCCATGGGCAGCCCCAGTAATCCTGGTCCGAAAAAAAGATGGCTCCTGGAGATTCTGCGTGGATTACCGACATCTAAACGCAGTGACGAAGAAGGATGTCTATCCACTACCGCGAATCGATGACGTCATTGATTGCTTACACGCTGCTTCTTACTTTTCGACACTTGATTTGCGATCGGGGTATTGGCAAATACCTATGGACCCTGCCGACAAGGAAAAGACCGCTTTCGTGACTCCAGATGGCCTATTCGAATTTAATCTTATGCCTTTTGGCCTTTGCAATGCTTCTGCCACCTTTGAAAGATTCATGGACACAGTACTACGTGGTCTAAAGTGGGAGATATGCATGTGTTACCTCGATGATGTTGTAATCTTTGGTCGCACGTTTGAAGAACATAACGAACGCCTCAGCCTCGTTCTCGACTCCATTGAGAAAGCTGGACTGGTCCTAAACTCAAAAAAGTGTCGGTTCGGCGAACTTCAAACACTGGTCCTGGGACACTTAGTCGACAAGGATGGCGTCAGACCCGATCCTCGTAAGATTGAAGCAGTGAGCTCCTTCAAGCCACCGCAGTCAGCACGAGAACTTCGCTCATTCATTGGCCTATGTTCGTATTTTCGTCGTTTTGTTCCCCGGTTTGCCGACATCGTTTACCCGTTGACAAGTATTTTGCGACAAAATGCATCCTTCCATTGGACACCAGAGTGTGACGCATCATTCTCTCAACTGAAGTTTATACTAACGTCAGCACCCCTCTTGCGTCACTTTGATCCATCTTGCCCGACTGAAGTTCACACTGATGCTAGTGGAATCGGGATAGGAGCGGTGCTTGTACAACGGCACAGCGGCGCAGAACATGTTGTCGCATATGCCAGCCGTTGTTTGAGCAAATCTGAACGCAATTATACGGTTACGGAACAGGAATGCCTGGCAGCCGTTTTCGCCGTACAAAAGTTTCGCTGTTATCTTTACGGTAGACCATTCAAGATTATCACCGACCATCATTCTTTATGCTGGCTGGTCGGTTTGCGTGATCCCTCTGGTCGCCTCGCACGTTGGGCGCAGCGCCTCCAGGAATACGACTTTGTGGTATCGTACAAGAGTGGCCGTCGTCACGCTGACGCAGACTGCCTCTCTCGGATTCCTCTTGCGACTACCGACTGCGATGCTGAGAATTTTGACGACTGTCTCGCTGCTGTTACTCCTACATTCCCTGACGCGGCAGACTTTGAGCGAGAACAACGGGATGATGTTACCCTTGATCCGCTTTTTGTCGCCGCCCGTACTTCTAAAGGCAGCGGTCGCTTTACTGTCCGTGATAAATTGCTGTACAAAACTAATTACTCCGGGCATGGAGCGCGTTTTCTGCTGGTTGTCCCCGAGAGTCTCCGTTCCGACGTTCTACGCGCCATGCATGACGATGTGACATCCGGCCATTTCGGCTTCGTACGAACGCTGCACCGCACGCAGGAGCGCTTTTACTGGCCCAAGATGTACGAAACAACCAAGCGCTGTGTCGCTAGTTGTGAAACGTGCCAACGTCACAAGCGACCGACCACCGCAGCCCCGGGTCCCCTTCGGCCATTGACACCGCCCAGTACGCCGTTCGAGCAAGTAGGCATTGACCTTTTGGGTCCATTCCCGTTATCCAACAACAAGAACCGCTGGATAATTGTCTGCGTAGACCATCTTACACGGTATGCAGAAACTGCAGCCATACCGTCTTCCACTGCTGCTTGCGTGGCCATGTTCCTGCTCCATTCCGTGGTCCTTCGTCATGGCCCACCACGTGTCATCATCAGCGACCGTGGTCGCCAGTTCACGGCTGACGCCATTGAAGAGTTGCTTCGTTTGTGCACTTCACAGTTTCGTCATTCCACGCCGTATCATCCACAGACCAATGGCCTCGTTGAAAGGACAAACAGAACGCTGACTAACATGCTTGCCATGTACGTCTCCTCCAATCATAAGAACTGGGACGACGTGCTGCCTTTCATCACCTATGCGTACAACACGGCGAAGCACGAAACCACGAACTATAGCCCATTTTATCTCCTGTATGTAAGGTTACCGCGAAGCCCTCTGGACACTTTCTTACCCTTCGTTCTGCACAGTGATGATTCTGTACCGGAGACTTTGTGTCTCGCCGAAGAAGCGCGTCGAATAGCTCGTATTCGTACTCTGGCCTCGCAAAGTCGTTCGAAAGAGCGATACGACGACCGTCACGTACAAGTATCGCTGCAAAAAGGTGACTTAGTCCTTCTTTGGACACCGCAACGCAAGCGCGGATTGTGCCACAAGTTCCTGTCACAATATTCAGGCCCATATGTAGTTGTGGACCGCCTGAGCGAACTCACTCACGTCATAGCTCGCCTACTGTGCAATGGTCGGCGATCAAGCAGAACTCAGCTGACTCATATTGCTCGCCTGAAGCCTTTCTACCCTCCTTGTCCATCCTGACTCGCCCCACGGGCTTCGTCTGCTTGCGGGGAAATGTAACAGATACGAAAGGCACGGACAAGAAGAGAAGGGAGAGAAGACGAAGAGAACGAGGAGTTTGAGAGGCCGGGCTGCGCTGCGATCACGCTACGACCATCGTCCATCTCCTGTAAATAAAACCATACCTTCGCAACTCATCGTAACAGTATTTACAATGGATGTATAGTGCGCCCATAGCAGTACAAACCAGGCGTCGTATACTGCTACAGGTGTTATAAACGTGGGCACCTGCATAAGTGTTGTCCGACAACATCTCCTGACCCAGAACGAACGACGTCGGAGGGAAAGATCGATGAGGACTTTTCAAGTCAGATGAGCCTCACGTACCCGACATGCCCGACCAAGCGGCGCATGGCTCAGCCCGTGCCCGTATGCGCAGCGCTACACGGGACGCACCGGAGCCTGTCTTACTTTACAGTCGCTTCCAGGAATTAACACCGGCAGAAGACACTCCGCCAGGAGCCAGAGATAACCACCCAAGCATGCCCGTCCTATTCTAAGTTGCTGAAAATTAAAAAAAAGGGAAAATCAGTTTCTCGCCCTGCTGCTAAACATTGCTGCTAAACATATTGACTAAAGCTTCTTTCACGGCAGCTGGAACTGTTACGCGAAAGGAAAGCACGGATATCTAGAACGACAGAAAGCTGAGCTAGTTGGTAAGGATTCATTATGCAAAAAAGAAGTGAGGCGTGCAGACTATGCAACGTCTGGCTGATATCTGTGGACAGGAACGCGATAAGTAAAGTCTGAAATTTAGCGTTGAAAAATCAGGCGTTATGGTATTCAATGAAAACATCGAACAGACGGTGACAATACAGAGCCAGGAAATACCTCGTGTAAAAGAATATAAATACTTTGGCATATGGATAAACGAAGGCAATAGATATACGTAAACACAAGAAAAAACAATAGCAGTAAAGGGGAAGAGAAATGCAGCCATAATGGAAGCACAGAGCGCTGTGGGGATACAATAGGTACGAGGCGCTCCTAGGTATGTGGAAAGGTGTAATGGTTCCAGGACTTACTTTTGGAAATGTGGTTGTTTGCTTGAAATCAGGGGTACAATCAGGACTCGACGGGAACCATAGGTCAGTAGGACGCCTCGCATTGGGCGCTCACGGAATACTACAAATGAAGCTGTTGCAGCGTGATCTGGGCTGGAAGGTTAGAAAACTTACCAAAGACGTGCGAGCTACATATCCCATCTGAATATGTACACAGTCTGCACACAAACCAATATAATCCCTAAAGGACTAACACTGAAGGCTATACCAACTCTAGGAACACTCACACCACACAATCGAGCAAATTGGCAAACAACATTAAACAATGCCTCACTCTCACTATTGAATATCCTCAAGGAACGCGGCGAAGAACAAGTGGAAATTTTGAGCCACAGTCTTCAGAACATACCTCTGACATCGGATCAGAAGAAAGCATTATAGCATTACCACAAAAAGCGCTCTAGAAATTCGGTTCAAAAAGAAATGAAAAAAGCAAAATTTAATTTAAAGAAAGCAACCTTCCAGGCAAACAGACCTCGAAAACAAGAGGGACCTCGAATCTAGAAATACCAGACGTGGCGGAAGCCTCCACAACATTAAACCACTGTAATGTTGTATACATTTCAAAAGCAATAAGTGAAGAAGAAAGAGGCGTGCTCAGGAAGGGCCTAAACTTTTGTCCCACGAACAACACAATAAATGAATTCGAGCTTGACGAGTTCCCGACGAATGCGTATCATACACTTTTTCGCAGACAACAACGCAACAGACACCTGGACGACACCACTTATAGCCCAATGCACTTGGACTGCCGAACCTGAACAAGCCATAGAACTTGACCTATATCTTAAAACTGTCAGTAAAGAAATTATAAGCAAATCAAGGACACCTAAGCGACCGAAAAACGTGAGTGCGTCAGAGAGTCGTATCATTTCAAATCTCAGCTGCCGGAGTGATATTCTTATTAAGGAAGCAGATAAGGGTGGATGTGTAGTTATTTGGCCAGTAGAAAAGTACAAGCACGAGGCTTACAGACAACTAAACAACCCAGAACATTACCGTAAGCTAGAAAACGACCCGACATTATCCTACACACTAACAATTACCAACAGGCTGAAATCAATTTTGGCTGATGAATTGATAACACCGCCAGAATAGAAATTTCTTAAACCAAGCAACAAAACTGCCAGGCGCTTTCTAGCATCTTCCAAAAATTCGTAAAATTCCATCCACTGAACTGTACGCCACTAATATCCCAGGGCGCCTGATAGTATCGAACAACAACATTCCGACAGAGAGCAACTCCACATTCCTTAACCACTTCCTTGGTGACTTTCCCAAAACGCTTGCCTCATTTGTACAAGATACGTCCCACCTATTGAGAATTATGGAGGACAATAATACTAAAGGCACATCATCCCAAAACATAGTTCTCGGAACATTAGACGTCACGTCCCTGTACACCACCATTCCAATCCCCGATGGTTTATCTTCGATAAAACAAACGCTGCCTAAACACAATGCACAACACTCTATTCAAGTCTACTTCTCTCTCCTGGAATTAGTTCTAACACATAACTACTTCGATTTTGAGGAGAGTTATTACCTACAAATACATGGGACAAGTATGGGTACGCCTTTTGCACGAACCTACGTGAACATATCTATGGGGACTCTAGAAACAGATTTCTATCGCGCTGCACAGACAAGCCCCACTCATACCTGCGATACATAGACGACATATTATGCACTGTTTCTTTATTTCTTTTTTCTTTTTCTTTCTAGCCGCCTTCCCACTCTCCCGCTCTTGTTCGCTCGTCTTAGGAACCAGCGCTCATTTTCTTTGCAGTCTCTCCCTGTACAACCAGCCTCCACCAACAACAACCGCACGTGACGTCACTCTACTAACCCGTTAAAACTAACAGCCGAGGATGACGAGGCCGGCTTTGACGAAGATAGATCCTCCTATCGAGACGTTGGCCAGCCTTTCTGAGGCACCTTATCCCTGTTTATAACCTTTATACCAGAGTGTGCCACTCCGTCTGTCAGCCACCTTCTTGATTGTAGATGGACAGGAATTCGTTTTTTTTTAACCAAACCGTGGGGTAACACGAGGCTCTGTTCTGGCACTGTTATTATTTGGTATTGCCTTCATGCCTGTAGCATATAAACTACAGGACATTGATTATATAAGATTTCCCATTAACGCTGACGACGTCGCACTGTTGTTCGCCCACAGAGACCTTGAGTTACATTGTAAACAACTGCAGAAAGGTCTTGATATGTTACACGAGCACGTGTAGTCCGCTGGACTCCAGATATCGACACAGAAATCTCGCCACGTACGCGTTGCCAACAAACCGGGAGGAACGTCAGTTTGCGATAGCGATTTCCAAGACTGGCTCATCGCTGATTCCTCAGGCTGAAGAGCTGCGGGTTCTTGGCCTGTAAGTTCATCAGTCGAGGTGTAGCGTGAAGTGGATCCAGAAGATAAGCAAGACATCAGCGGAAACAGTTCACCTGATTCGCAGAATTTCGCCACGGAGTGATGGGGCTCGCACTGACGTGGCCCGTTGCCTAGTGCACTCCGTCCTGCAGCCTCGCATTATATATCAAGCGCAGTTCCTACGACTGACGGCTCAACAGTGGGACAGACTTGAGGTTATCAACAGAAATGCCATGAGAGTAATTACGGCCCTCCCTCGTCTGACACATACACCAACGCTACAAGAGCATGTACAGCTTAATACCATTTCTGAGCTCGTTGAGCAAGGGCAGCAAGCAAGATAGCTTGGAAGATGCCGCATACCGACAGTCGCGGTGCGCCATTCCTATTTCTACCGAAATTGTGCCATGACTACGGCTGTGGACAATCTTCCACCGTGGAAGTATACATCACTAACCAAGAACAAATGACGACAAAGCTCCGCCAGCGGGTTCAACCGATTGTAACAACTGAAACGACCGTACCTATGGGACGCTGTGTGGTATACTCGGACGCGGCGGTTAACTCAAAAGGTGAACGAATAGCCTTTTCAAGTCCTCTACACCCTGAGATCCAAGCCACGCGCAGCTATGCAACGAACTTTTCATACCCTTTATTATTTGAGCTGCAGGCTATACACGCTGCGATGGAAACCCTTGTCAACTTGCCTAACATCAACGAAGCCCACATATATACTGACAACCTCGGTGCCGTTAAGAATCTCAAACAAGTTACGAAAATGTTGCGTATTTGTGAGCAGGTACACAAAATTCAGAATCATACACATGTGAACATTACTGTCCACTGGGTGTGGTCACGTGGTCGTGACCTAAAGATTGACCTTGTGCATTGCTCACTCTTTCTCGACACCCGTAACTCCTCTGCTTTCCCTTCCCACTGACCCCCGCGCCTCTGCTCCCTTTCTCCACAATCTTTCCCGGGTGGAGGAAGTCTCTCTCCGGAGGCTTCGGACCGGGGTGGCCCTTACACCAGCCATCGCTTATGCTTGGGCTCGAAATTGTAACGGACATCGGACATCGGAATTGTAGAGTCATTGTAATTTTTGACTCGTAGTTCTTTGATGCCTGTGTAAAGAGTTTACATTCTATCGCTTTTCTATTCCACCGTAATAAACAGTTAACCCCTTGCAATCAGTGTCAGAGCATTGCCTACTGTAATGTGACTTCGTGTCATCTACAACACCTTCAAGTTTACCTCAATGACATCGAGGCGAATATCAACTGGCAATGTCCCAAATCCCAGGGCATGTACATGCGCGTAGCGCTCTAGTTTAGTTTATTTAGCGACATCATTGCACCCAGAATTATTATTACACGACGTCAGCAAATGTTGCTCTTTGTCACGGCCTCATGATAATGTCGATGACGCAAGGCCCGGAATTTCGAGATAAACATTTGTTATCAAATTAAAATATGTTTATAAGCGTTTACCAACCTCCATACTCTCTAAATATGATCATTTTACGTTCGAGAAACATGCGGTAGAGTTTTTACAACTTTGATACCTATTGTCGGTACTAGACTACTCCTAAATATAAAACTCAACCTGAGGGCTTCTCGTGACTTCAGGGAAAAAAAAAGAAGCGACCTGCTAAACAAGTTTTGCGAGTGTCGCGGAATTGTAATTTGCTAGTGTATAGCATTCATTAAAGTTTAATTATATATATTCTTTTGCTTTGCCTCCGGTATTCAAACAGACGTGAAACGTAGGAGAACACTTTCATTTGATTATCGCAATAAACGAATTTAAAAGGAAATATATTTGCTTAAAAAAGATCATAAAGAAAGTTCGAGTGACTGCAGGTATTTTATTTGCGTTCTCCATTTTCTATAATAATTTTCAAAACGGTGGAATAATCTAATTATGAGACATTCTGCTTACAACTCCAATACCGCAGTAAAAACGGATATCACCACTCTGTAATAGAGATGACAAAATTGATACAATACATGTTGTTCTTTAATGTTGTTGCCGTCCGGGCAATGATCGCAGTAGCACTTCTTCTTATAGAACTATTTTATTCACAAAATTACACTTTAAAGATACAGGCTTAGCCACAGTCACTTGTCCAATACAGTATATACGCGCACCGCACAGACTCTGGCGTTGGTCGCTGGTCACCCCCCCCCCCCCCCTCCTTGTGCGCCGGGGGCGTGTTTCTACTTACGCCCAAGCCCAGTGCTCGACCGCTGCGCCGCCATGCGCCGCCCGCACGTACCATGTTTCTAGGTACTTTTTCGCCGAAGCGTCACTGCACGCGCTCCAGATCCTTCTAGGCATGTGGTTTTGCGTCCCTGGCTGGGTGCCTCGGCGCGCAGTCTGCTCGGGCCAGCCCGCATTCGCAGAGTTTAGGCGGTGTAGTTAAGTTTTAATTTTAAATACGCCAGCATTCGTACACTTGCCCAACGAGGAACCCGTCCCTTCGTCCGTCCCGCAATAAGACGACCGCTTTCGAGACAGCGCCCGCAGCAGCGAGCGAATTTGCCTTTGCGCTGCCTCCCGCTTCAGCGCCAACGAAGGGGCGAAAACACAGCGCTGACGGTACTCTCAGCGAACGCCGCAGTCGGCCACTTTCGAAGATCGCTTTCAAGTTACAGACGCGCGTCTCTTCAACACTGCGAGAACACAGCGCGCGAAGCAGTCGGCACTCTTCGTGGGCATCGCACATCGCTTTCAAGCTGCGGCCCGCGTGGCAGTGCCATAAGAAGCCGCCGCCTGAGTGAATACGTTCACGTTTCAATAATGGTTCAACGCGGATGGATAAGGTGCTACAGAGCGATAACAGCTTATACGTAATGATCGGAACGTCATCAGCGTACGTGGCGCGTCCACCTGCAGTACTTTGCTTGCGTCATCAATGCTCCTTGCGCCACCGTCGGCACCAGTTCGTGTCGCCACTGCGCTAGCGTTAGTACTGGCCTAATCAAGTTACATACCACTGCTGGCGCTCTTTGGCCACACCTGGCACCTTACGCCATTAAGCATAAAGTAGTCATTCATTCATAACACTGCTAATGACAGTGGGTTTCGTGGAGATGAGCGGGTGGCACAATGCTTACGCATACCTGTAGACTAACTCCCAAAGGAGTTTCTGCATGATTTTGTTTGTTTTGTTCCTGGATGTCGCACGATAGTTTGTTTAATATGCGTCGTGTGTGGCGCCTGCGCCTTGCTATTGTTTCGGCTGGAAGAGATACAGTGATCAGTGGCGTAGCAACGGGGGGGGGGGGGGGGAGGGGAGCCGTGGGCCCCGGGTGCACGGGGCCAGCAGGGGAAGGGGGGGTGTCATATATACGTCTGAAGACATCCGAAAATTGTCGATATCCTCGCCTTCCTCGACTACACCCGGGGGGGGGGGGGGTGACAGAAGAGACAAGGGCCCCGGGTCCCAGTCCTAGACCCGGGCCCCGGGTCCCGGGTCCTAGACCTAGCTACGCCACTGATAGTGATGTTGACATCACTATATCGCAGGACGTTTGATTGCAGCAATGATCTGGCTCGTGGTGCGAGAAACCCTCCATGCCCGACGATCATCCCAGCTTTTGTGGATCGAAGCGCCTCGCACAGCACGACCAACTTGTTATCACATCCCCTTATCCACTTATCCAGGCTGAAAAATTTCTTCCCGTGTTACTTCAGCTTCCGCACGCAACTCTCATTTCGAAATAGCCTAGGCGGTGTGTTTTGAAAAATGTGTTTTCTCTAAGCGACATCTGGGTGAGCAGATTGTGCGCCCAGACATAACGTCTCCCTAGTCCCACCGAGTGCCTACGAGGATCTAGGGCGCTCGCCGTGGCACTTCGGGGAAAGAGTACCCAGAAACGTGGTACACGCGAGCGGCGCATGGTGGCGCAGTGGTCGAGCACTGGGCTTGGGCATAAATAGAGAGAGAGAGAGAGAGAGAGAGAATAAACTTTATTGTACGAAGGAACTCCGTGGGGTTAATCTCGGGTGGAGCCTTCTTGTAGAGCCCCACTGGCCGTAGCGGCTCGCCGGGCCTGGTCCAGGGTCGCCAGTTGACTTCCCAGTGCCAGCCCGGAAAGCCGTGCCTCCCAAGACCACGTGGTAAGTGTTTGTGATGAGCTCACCAGCCTGGATACTGCCTGGGCTGGGCGCTCCGTACACTGGTGAGTAATGTGTGTCAGTGTGTCTGTGTGGTCGTGACACCAGGGACATATCCTTGTTGTGCATACTTCTGGAAAGATTGCGTGCAGTCTCGATATGCGCGGGTATGTGTTTGTTGGAAGGCGGTCCCTGGCTTGTTGGCTGCATAAGTTGGGATGGGGAGGAGCGCACTTCCGTCTGGTCAGGCGCTGGTACTCCAAAATCTGCCTGCTAGTGATGGTTTCCTCATGGTAATCTGAAGGGGGTCCCGAGGAGGGTTCTGCGGCTCGGCCAGCAAGTCCTCGAGCTACGCAGTTCGCCTCCTCGTTGCCCCCCAAGCCCGTGTGCCCCGGGCACCAGGCGACGACATGGTCTTCAGTCAATCCGGGGCCCAGGATATCGGTGACGCACCTGGGAAGTGTGCCTCTGAGGTATAACCGACAGACGGCTTGTGAATCTCTCGGGATGTATGCGGGGCGACCCGTTCGTTCTGCTTCTCTTATTGCGAGGGCTATGGCTGCTGCCTCCGTGGTGGCGCTTGATCTGGTTCGTATAGACGCGCAGGACACCACCTTGTTTTGGTTGGTTACTGCCATTGTGAATGCCTATTTTCTGGGGCCTTTTAGTGGTGTGGATTAATAAAGGCTAGCGTCGGTGTAGTAGGCATCAGGATCGCTCGTTCTCTGGAGGAGTTTTCGGGCTCGCGCTTGCCGCCGCTTTTGGTTGTAGAGCGGATGCACGTTCCTGGGGACCGGTTCCAAGATGTTATGTGCCCGTAGGTGCATCGGTAAGATGACCGATTCGTCTTCGCAGTATTGGAGGGTGAGTGGGTATCCCAGTCTTCGCAGTAGTATTTTCTGCCCCGGTGTGTGGTGTTGAGTCGTTCTCTTTGTGCGATTAGCGTGGCAGCGGCCAGTTGTTCATACGTTCTGTTTATGCCGGCTTAAATAGAAACACGCTGCGTGCGGCGAGAGGCGGCGCCCTCGCTGCTCGATGGCTCGGACGCGCTTCTTCGGAGCCTTTTGCTGTTTTTTTTGTTACGCTGTGCTTGCGGCCCAGGTCGCCGCAGACAACAATGCCTTCAAAATTTTTGAATGCAACTTTTTCCAATACCATTACGGGATAAAAGAAATAAGTTCGCGTATGCTGCAAACCAGTGCGCGGATTTGTCCGCTTTGTACCCGCCGTGGTTGCTCAGTGGCTATGGTGTTGGGCTGCTGAGCAAGAGGTCGCGGGATGGAATCCCGGTCACGGCTGCCGTATTTCGATGGAGGCGAAAACACCCGTGTACTTAGATTTAGGTGCACGTTAAAGAACCCCAGGGGGTAGAAATTTCCGGAGTCCTCCACTACGGCGTGCCTCATAATCAGAAAGTGGTTTTGGCACGTAAAACCCAATAATTTTTTTGTCCGCTTTGTATGTTCTAATTGACGCAGTTTACGTAATGCGATGTCCCTTTTTTTTTCTCTTTTCTTTTTCTTTTTTGCGCGCAGCTGCAGAGTTACATGTAATCTAGGTATTTGAATTCTGTAGAAGTATTCAATTTTAGTTTCTTTAATATTGCTACGTGTAGCTGGAGCCCAATACTATATGCAATTTATTTACAGGGAAGCTAACGGAAGGCCAAAATGGCGACGCTATATCAAGCGGGCTCACGTCGTCTTCTTCTTCCTCAGTGCAGCCTCACTGTGGCGGCTGTTCCGTAGCAATATTAACACCGAAAAAAGGAAAATTTCGTCGTAAGTTGTACTACGATATACAACTTACTGCCCTTTAAAGGCTGACAAGCTTAATTTTTTGCCTACGAATGCTTGCAACCGCCGTAGTGGCTTATTGGCTATGGTGTTGCGCTGCTAAACACGAGGTCGCGGGATCAAATCCCGGCCACGGCGGTCGCGTTTCGGTGGAAGCAAAATGCAAAAACGCCCGTGTCACGTGCATTGAGTGCGCGTTCAAGAACCGGTCAAAACTAATCCAGAGTCTCCCACTACGGTGTGCCTCATAATCATATTGTGGTTTTGGCACTAAAACTTCATAATTTAATTTAGTTTTATGAATGGTTGCCTATGTAGAGCATTTATGTGCGTTGCAAGTATTTAAACACGGAAATCGAGATTTGTGGCTCCGAGCTAAAGCTTCTTGTTGAAACTGTGTCAAATTTATGAGAATCTCTGTTGATGAAATAACGTACTACACTCTAAAACAAATATCATTGTCGTATGAAATCATAGCTGTTTGTATACCGCGTATTTATTTTTAACTTTAACAGAATTTTCAGAAATTGCCTGTGGCATATCGCACAAGTCTACTCATGGAGCTGTATTACTTGAGCAGGACATTGCTTGTTCAAAAAATTAAAATGCATGACTGACAAATTATCAAAATATTACTAATAACTTTCTAAGACTAATTACTGTTAACGCGCATATTGGAATTTACCAACTGAGGGCGGTAATTTCACAAGGCACGTCTTCTTAGAATAAATTTGAGAACTATATACCACCAGCTTCGCGAAAAACGCTGTCAGACTTCCGGTAAAACTGCACCTTGTTCCACTTACTTTTTCAACCAAATGCGTTTTTGTGCTTTGAAGCTAAAAAATATCTGGAACACCAATGCGCTTTGCAGCACACTTTGGCAATGCATATCTGTAAAAATATGGTGTCATCCTGCGAATTTCTCCAAGTGAATATACAGGGTGTCCCAACTATCATGCACCGAGATTTAAGATATACAAACGTCACGTAGCTGAACAGAATCGAGGTTATGTTTGCCATCGCTTGGAGATACTGAAATTATTTTGTTTTGCATTCAGTCTAATTACGTAATTAGTTTTAATTAATTAATATAATTATCAGATCTTATAATTGGATGAAACTTGACAATGCGGAAATTGTAAAGCGACATGAGAGAGTGAGAGAAGATTTAATAAAATAAAGAGGAACCGCAGCGTCCTTCGACAGTCCCCGGGCTTGTGTCGAGTCCTCCGACCCGGTGAGCCGCGACTGCGGGGCGCGCTATCCCGACCAGATCGAGCTGGTCAGGAAGCCTTTCTGTTGCTCAATACGCGCTACGCAAAAGTGTTTTTCCGAGCATGAAAGAAGCCCGCGGATACAAGCAATTAAGAAGGAATGCAATAAGCGTTGATCACTCGCTTTCTTTTCTAAACGCGACTACATTCCAAAAATAAAAAAACAAACAGACAAATATAGGCAAGGGGGTAGCGGTTAAGAGGGAACGAAGTAAACCCACATAACAAACATTCATGTTGCGATTTAGCGGTGAATTCAAGAGAAGAGCGTTAGCATATTGCGCCGCACCTCTTTGAGGTCCCAGATGTATGACTTAAAACGCGTTCCCCTCGTAGCAAGGTGTTGTTTGGGAGGCTCACTCGACACGCGTCCCGCCACTTCGGAGAAGCCCGCGAATGCACGCAAGATTGCCGCGCGACTCGCCGCTCGAGGCACTTTGCGTGTCGTGAAGTTTTTCCAAATATTCGTGGCAATACCTTTTAACGAACGTGAGTGCTTGCATCGGGGCTTATTCAGGCGTTCGCCTCTGTGAGCCGCATGGTTCCTTCGCGCTCGAAGCCCCCCCTTTTTTTTGTTCCCTGAGCAGCAGCGAAAGCAATTACGTTAAAACTCCGCTCTGCGAGAGCGTCTCCGCTTATTGATTGCTGGCGTCGTACTTGGCGCCCTTGTTTTGCTTTCAACCTAAGGAACCTGAGAGGACCTGATCAAGGAGCTCGCGCCCAGTCACGCGCTGAAGGCCGAAAAGAATATTAGTTTTGAAGGCGTTTCCTTTAATACCAAATAATAAAATACATTTCTCGAATGCCACGTATCAAGATCAGGGATAGTTTCTTTTGCCTTTTGAAACGAGGTTTTCTTATAAAGCTGCAGTATTGATGACTACGCAGTTCCACCACACAAGCAGCCTTTGTAGCAAAAGGCTAGCAATCGTAATGTAGTTTACGTTCGTTATCTTTGCATCTCGAGGATATATACTTTCGGTACTTTCGGCGTTGTTAAAATACGCCCGTTGAAGCACGAGACCTTGGCTTGCATGGCCAAGGAGTATGTAAACGCGCTAAGAGCGCATGACCTGACGTACCATTTATCTTTGTCTCTGTTGAAGTGGCCATACCCACGCAGTGAAGCACAGTACTAAGCAATTAAATACACGTGATCAATACCCTGTGGTAAGAAAATAAAACCTAAAACAAGATAAAGAACATCCGGCAAATTATATATAGTAGTACTTGGGAATTGCGGATAGCTCGCCGTAAAAATGTCCATCTTGCCATTTTTCAACATCTAAATTAAATATACATATTTTTGATGTCGCTTGTAGTAGACAGCGCAATTCCGCGTGCTCAGGTGTATTCCTTGACATGGATATTAACTCGCATTGTAAATAACAATATTATATAAACTCATTGATAAAGTTCCAATAATTACCCTTTAATCAATTACTTTAGGACACAAGTTAAACTGTAGAATTACCAGATAATAATGAAGCACGCAATCTTCCGTTTAGCAGAAATCCGGACATTGGCACCATTTCCGTGACTTCCTTCCCCAAAATGTGCTGCGAATTAGTGTTACCCCGCAATGCACGAGGGAGTCTTTCTGAAAAAAATAATACCAAAAGAAACGAGTTCGATGAATTTTCAAGAAAATTTTGTCTCATATGTGTTAATGTACGGCACGTGGATGCGCCTAAGCAGCTGTTCATACGTGCGTGGGTAACTCCCCCTTTCTTCAAAGCAGGCTTCTAGGTTTGGTGGAGAAGCGCAAAGCATGTTTGTGTGGAGAAGCGCGCTTCGCCAATATTTTTCTGTTCTTTTTGAAAGCGTGGGTTGATTGAAACACGGACAATTCTAAATTTCCAGAAGTAAACAACCCTCAAACTACAGGCTAACCTGTTAGGCTCCAAGAGCTTCTTAAAGCTGCTCAGGGCAAAACAAAGTTGTTCTCTAATTCCCACTTTTCGGCTACTGAAGGCAAAGCTACGCGGCCAGGAAAGGAGACGGCGTTCGTAAAGCTGGTGAGCGCGAGCGAACGTCACTGTGCTCTTGTCGTATAATCTGTTCACACGCTAGCCGACTGTATATGTTTTATCATAGTAATTCTTAATTCGGTTTTAATAAGTGATAAGAACTTATCAAACTTGAGATAATTCAAATCTGCATTAATTCAAACGAGAATCTGTGATTCCCGTGAGCTTAAGTTAACGTGTTCGTATACCGTGCTCTGTTATCAAGACAACGGTAAGCTTTGTTAAAGCAGCTATTGAAGACTAATCAACACATATCGAATTATAGCATAAGGACAATACACCGCAATTCGATATAGAACCAGCGATCTGATTTTAGCAATGTTAACAAAGACAAGTGGGCTAGTTGGTTCGTTATTTCAGTATGCATAGTGTATTCAGCGCAATGGCACGAAGAACAAGAAATATAGGCACAATAAATAGAAGGCATTCCTTTTAGCGATCTGCTACGTTGTCGCTCTTTTTCCCTGCTCTAATCGAGATTCTATTTTTGCCCTTAAGTTTTCTTTTCTTATTTTTTTCCTTTGCCGAGAAGAACGTCCGTTATTTCACTTTGGGCTCGTAAAACTCCCCGTTTTCACGTACAGCACTTCGAAGTGCTTTCAGCCCCCTCCCCTTATTTTTGCCTCCTCTTTTATTTAATTACATCAGCTTCCCTCTCTTAATTCCCATTTTGTGATTCTCAGCCATTATTTTCCCCTCTCCCCAACTCTGAAATGCTGGCACCGTTCAAGCTGACCTCTCAGCCTTTTCCTACACTAAACAACCTCTTTTAGCGCTGTCTACACAAAGACAATAGGCATAATTTCATTGTTCGTCTGCATTAGCCTACTGCTAAGAAACATAGCTTGGTCACTTAAAAAAAAGGAAGGAACTAAGGCAATTCGCATTTATCGCCGCATTCGAAGCATATCTCAGTTCCGGTTTTCTTGATTCGAGATCAACTGCCGTTTGCGCGCTTCTTTGTAATGCAGTATCGATAGGCGAGATATCGTTTTGTACAGGCCTGAGGTGCCGTTCTCTTGGCTACACAACGACTGCACTCCCAGAAAGAGGCGTGACGGCGAGGCAATCATCGGAAGCATGTGAGGCTGGCTAGTCGTTAGTTTGTGTGCACACACGAAGCAGTTAAGGAGCATCGGCGTGTTTGTGATGTGGTACTCATCAGAAGCTCCGTTTGCATTTGCTTTGAGACATTTGTATTTTTTGAGCTTCTGTACTGCTCTCGTTCCAGTTTTCTTTCTTTTTTTCACTTTTATTGCAAGAGCATTTATGGCCCATTACGCGCAAAAATCCGTCGGCGTTCGGCGTGACCGCAAGATGGTACCAAAAATGGCCGACAGCGCAAAGAGTAAGAACACGTCAAAAATGCTAGGATTGACGTCAAATTCTCAGGGAGGTTCCTGTAAACAAAGTAAATTAATGGCTCCTAGCCCAAATACTCAAGGAAGAACCTGAGGACTCTACCACCCAAACCATCATCTGGATACCGGGCCACACTGGCATCACGGGCAACCTGCAAGCCGACAGAGCAGCTCGAGGATTCGTACATAACCGAGCACTCATCAAGCCGGCAGCAGAAGACCCAGACCCTGTCGACCTCGAGTATTCAGCCATCGTGAACTACGACAGACGGCGTCGCTTGCGATATCTACCACCCCATCGAAATCTTAAGACAGAGCATGCCGATGCCTGGCGTAGGCTCCAGACAGGCACTTACACGAACCTATAGCTTAACCCTACACTAGAATAAACTATAACCCTACAGCTAGAATAGAACTGGCAGAACTTTCGAAGTTAATCAACAATCGTAACACCGCTGACATAAGGAAGTATAATATGGATAGACTTGAACATGCTCTCAGGAACGGACGAAGCCTAAACGCAGTGAAGACTAAACTAGGAATTGGCAAGAATCAGATGTATGCGTTAAGAGACAAAGCCGGCAATATCATTACTAATATGGATTAGATAGTTCAAGTGGCTGAGGAGTTCTATAGAGATTTATACAGTACCAGTGGCACCCACGACGATAATGGAAGAGAGAATACCCTAGAGGAATTCGAAATCCCACAGGTCACGCCGGAAGAAATAAAGAAAGCCTTGGGAGCTATGCAAAGGGGGAAGGCAGCTGGGGAGGATCAGGTAACAGCAGATTTGTTGAAGGATGTTGGGCAGATTGTTCTAGAGAAACTGGCCACCCTGTATACGCAATGCCTCATAACCTCGAGCGTACCGGAATCTTGGAAGAACGCCAACATAATCCTAATCCATAAGAAAGGGGACGCCAAAGACTTGCAAAATTATAGACCGATCAGCTTACTGTCAGTTGCCTACAAACAATTTACTAAGGTAATCGCAAATATAATCAGGAACACCTTAGACTTCTGTCAACCAAAGGACCAGGCAGGATTCCGTAAAGGCTACTCAACAATAGACCATATTCATACTATCAATCAGGTGATAGAGAAATTTGCGGAGTATAACCAACCCTTATATATAGCTTTCATTGATTACGAAAGAGCGTTTGGTTGAGTCGAAACCTCAGCAGTCATGGAGGCATTACGGAATCAGGGTGTAGATGAGCCATATAAAAAAATACTGAACGATATATATATCGGCTCCACAGCCACCGTAGTATTCCGTAAAGAAAGCAACAAAATCCCAATAAAGAAAGGCGTCAGACAGGGAGATACGATCTCTCTAATGCTATTCACAGTGTGTTTACAGGAGGTATTCGGAGACCTGGAGTGGGAAGAATTGGGGATAAAAGTTGATGGAGAATACCTTAGCAACTTGCGATTCGCTGATGATATTTCCTTGCTTAATAACTCAGGAGACCATTGCAATGCATGGTCACTGACCTGGAGAGGCAAAGCAGAAGAGTGGGTCTAAAAATTAAACTGCAGGAAACTAAAGTAATGTTTAACAGTCTCGGAAGAGAACAACAGTTTACGAGAGGTAGCGTGGCGCTGGGAGTGGTAAGGGAATACATCTACTTAGGGCAGGTAGTGACCGCGGATTCGGATCATGAGACGGAAATAATCAGAAGAATAAGAATGGGCTGGGGTGCGTTTGGCAAACATTCTCAGATCATGAACAGCAGGTTGCAATTATCCCTCAAGAGAAAGGTGTATAACAGCTGCGTCTTACCAGTACTCACCTACGGGGCAGAAACCTGGAGGCTTACGAGAAGGGTTCTACTTAAATTGAGGACGACGCAACGAGCTATGGAAAGAAGAATGATGGGTGTAACGTTAAGGGATAAGAAAAGAGCAGATTGGGTGAGAGAAGAAACGCGAGTTAATGAAATCTTAGTTGAAATCAAGAAAAAGAAATGGGCATGGGCAGGACATGTAATGAGGAGGGAAGATAACCGATGGTCATTAAGGGTTACGGACTGGATTCCAAGAGAAGGGAAGCGCAGCAGGGGGCGGCAGAAAGTTAGATGGGCGGATGAGATTAAGAAGTTTGCAGGCATGGCATGGCCACAATTAGTACATGACCGGGGTTGTCGGAGAAGTATGGGAGAGGCCTTTGCCCTGCAGTGGGCGTAACCAGGCTGATGATGATGATGATAATGATGAGACCTCACAGCTTACAGGGACGAATAACCGTGGTGTGGGGCCACACCAACCCTATACCACATTACGTGGGAGTGCACACTACACAACATAGAACACCCCGACACGAGCACCACGAGGGAGCAATGGGAAGCACTGCTGTCCAGCTCGGCCCTCGACGACCAGCTCAAGCTGATACAGAGAGCCGAGAAGATGGCAAGAGCCAGCGGAGCCCTGGAATAGGGGCCCGGACCATTAGCGATTTTTCTGATTGTTCTTTTAATAAAGTTAATCTATCTATCTAGTTTACCATGATTTAGTGTGTAAGCTCTATCTCTATTTGTTCCTTTTTATGTCCTCGTTCAGTCGAGCTTACACACTCTGTCATGGATTCAAACCAACTAGCTCGCCAACGTGTTTTAGCCTAGTTCACGTCGCAGCCATCTGGCTACTAAATGTGTGGCCAAGTGCGTGCGTCACTGGGCGCGTGACGGCGCAGCGAACGGAGGGGGGGGGGGGGAGGAGGCGCCACATCATGAGTGTAAAAGACGAGCGCGTTCATGGCGTTCCGAGGTCTGCAAACGGTATAATGCATTTTTCTCACACGTAAGCAGTCTTAAATGTATCTGCCGAATGGTTTAATTGTGCCATATACGGCCGTCTTTTTCCGTTCTGTAGTCTGTTTCCACAGTCGTATGTTTCTCTTTTCGTAGTCTTGTGTAACATACGGCCGTCTGTTTCTGTTCACACGTGAAGACGGGTCGAACCGAACAAACATGCTCCGCATGATATAGGTTCGGCTCTCACCAGTGGCAATTTGTTTTATTGCGTACACTCCAAGCGAATTATTGCCGTCGGCGTCGCGGCGAGGTTTCGTAAATATTTAGGTATATGTATGCAATATGCCATACCATTCTATATGACATGCGGTATATTCTGGTTATATTGCCACACCATTCTATGGCTAACGTTGCTTATACCAGGTCTTACATCCTTGACAAAATTATTCCTCAGAGTTTTGAGGATGGCAGCCCACAAATAAATTTCATGAAACTAAACAGATAGCACATACCCTTTATGTTAAATTTTTCCGGACATCAAAATTAAAAGTGCGAATATAGAAGTGCGAAAAACAGAGTTCAAACCTGAAAATGATATAAGTTTTTGGCGCGGCTGTACACTATACCTCCGGGATCGGCCCAGAAAAGAGGTGTGAACCATAGACAATAAGAAAAAGTGATGGTGAAGTCGCTAAGAAAGAGGTTGACTTTAAGTAATAAACGTAAATGAACTTCTTCGATGGCAGGATTCAAACAGAGGACCCCTAGCACAACAACTCGCTTTTACTTAGTCGTCTTACCTTTACTTCAATTCATACTTGCACTACAGCTGCGAGTCTTACGCTTCGTGTAATATTCTAAATTGTTGCTATCGCATTCATTGCTTTGACCTTATGGCGAAACTGTGATATCCTTTGCGTCCACTTTTTTTTTCCTTGACATTATTGTTTCTGAATTTCAATTGAAAGCAACAAATAATTCCCCCTACACTTTCTTCGGCTTCATCAGTTGACACTCGTTTCTTGTATAGCCAGAACAAGTTCGAGGCCCTATAGTAGCCACATAAGAAAAGATCGTCAGGATTTCTTGATTCAAGGAGTTTAACATCCCAAATCAACGCTCTGGCTTTTAGAGACGCCGTGTAGTGTAAGGCGCCGGATCACATTCGATCGCGTGGGGCACCTAAATCTAATTTGCGCGAAGGCTTTCGTACTGCGCCCTCCATCGGCAAAGCGGCCTCCGCGTCCGCGAAACAAACCCGCGAGCAGAACATTACAAGGCGCACCCGCGCTCAATCCGAACGACTTTCCGCACACCTTCCGTACGCGTGCCGACATGCTAAAAACTGCGCATGTCACATCACACACAGTGCATGTCACAGACAGGTGCACAAATTTCGGTTTACGTACATTGCTCCCACAGACACATTATAAACCGAAATTCGCGCACCTGTCTGCGACCTGTGCAGCTGCCCGCACGCGTGCGGAAGGCCGTGCGCATTGAGCGTCATCGGCCCATAGCAACTGAGCCGCCGTGCCGGGTACACACGTGTGGGACGACGAAGCTAGATGCAACCGCTGACTGCGCTGCAGCCTTCTTGTCGACCACTTTTGCCCTTCTCTACTTGGCTTTTCGCTTCATTTTTCTGCGCATCTCTCGAGCACCTTTTGTCCGCGCTCGAGTGACGGCGCACGCGCGCTCGTATAAAGCTGCCCCTTGACTCCTACGCAGTCTCCTTCTACGCCCTTCGCTGACCCTGAAAGATTTCTGCTGAGTATGACTGGCAAGGCAAGCGGCAAAGCCCGCTTTAAAGGCTACTGTGATCCTCTGCAGATAGTTGTTGACGTTGTAACCAAATTATAGTGCCGGCGTGGTCAACGAACGCGTGGATCGCTAAAAGCATCGTACATTTTTAATGGGTGCTCCCTCGATGACTGCGCGAAAACACTGCTGTAAAATTGGTGCACTTCTAAATTTTTGGTTCGTGCAAGTGCCAGATATGTCCAAGTTTATTGCGCTAAGTAGTCGCGTTCTCGCTCGATTTATGCTGGACTTGCGAAATGCATGAGTACTAAGGTACGTGACGTTACTCGCATGGGACGTTTCTTGAGACGGGTAACTTTGAAGTTTTTGTTCATGCACATGACGCTCCTGAGCATTATGTCTTCGCAGAGAGGAATTGAGCAAGACGCGCGTTATTAGGCATAAAGAGCATGAATATGACATCAAGTTTAGATTGCCGTGAATGGTATGAGTAGCGTAAAACTATTACAAACTTACCTTATATGCGCACGCGCAAGTTTGTGAGGACACGCAGAAATTGCGTTGCCTTCCAAATGTTTGTCCGCGTGATACTGCCTGTCACGCTCCGTAAGTCGCACGCTTTTGACCAACTTGCCCAAATGTCAACCTCAACTGCTATGCAACTTATTACTTGTTTCTTATTTTAGCTGTGGTATTAGATACTTTGACGATCAGTTACTCACAGTAATTTTCCCCCACTTCTTTATTTCCTAACAAGCGGGAGCGAGAGAGGTATACCATCCCACTTCGGTAATTGCTGCTTTCGAACATTTTTCTTAGTCTGAGTCAAGGATCGCTTTAATTTAGCAGCTGAGCTCCCACACGCGCAAATTAACATACAGAAAGGCTCCACGCTGAACGTTAAGTAACAACACGGCATCTTTGACCAAGGTTATGAATGCTGTAATGTCCTATCACACTACATGGGTGTTACCTAGACCTAAATCGAAGCGAAGAAGTCCTCTGGCATATCAATTTGGTGCCGTAAGGGTAAAGTGATTTTCACAATCAGCGTTTAGGCGGCTTTATCTACTGTACTTTAACAAGAATTCAGCAAATCTCGGCTGATGCTCGCGTCACGTTTTAGCAAGCCATACCGGGGTGAAGAAAAGACACTCTGCCCAGCCGGTTCCGAGGTGCCGTCTGCGCACTCCGCAACGGAAGCACCGACGAAGGCAGCCTTGCGTGTACTAAGTGCGTGACAGTCTCTGTTGCACCAGCGACTTTCTCGTAGCGGAGCGCCATGTCCCTGCTTTATCGAACTCCCCGCTCTTGTTCGAGATACGTACTGCATAGTCGGTTACACCTTTTCACAATTAGCAAGGATGCATGGCTACTGTCTCATATCGCGTCTACGGCACGTATTACAACGTCCACGAACTCTGGGCCTTCTCTGCGTACTCCAACACGCAGATAGAAGAAAGCAGGGAAGTTGACGACAAAGTAGTGTAGTCTGTTACACTATACACAGGAGGAAAGGGCAAAAAAAAAAAAACGAAAGAGAACGAAAGCAAACACAAGCTATTGGTTATGGGCCAATGGCTTGGTCTGTATAGCGCCGCTTACTAAACCCAGAGGATGTAAGTTCGATTCCCACCGCCTTCACCAACGGTTTGTACACATTTCTTTGCCGAGTTATAACCTCACGCCTGTATTGTCCAATATCCTGTCCAGTATTGTCGGAACTTATCCGAAGCGGCGCTTCTCCTGCAATTTGACTCGACTTTCACTGCTGCACGTCTTAGCTGGTTGTATTTCTCTGTGAAGCAACGGCTTGATGCGGTTAACCCGTGGCATGTAAAGTTATTGTACACTGGCAAAATTTAGAAGGTCACGCTTGAAACAGTTTTTTAGCACATTTTGCCAAAGTTTGCGTTGCCTTAACCTAAACCAGAGAGAGGGAGAGAGGGAGGGAGATCTGGTGAGATAACTGTTTTTTCTCTACCGCTCGAGCGTCCTGTGTAGCAGCTGGCCAGGAAAATGCGCATTTCTATTTTCCCTGTTTTGAAAGAAAAAAGGCTGCACTGAGCAAGATTAACGACGTTCAAAACGCAATCCCCCCCCCCCCCTCCCAGTTACAAAAGCCCGCGATCACAAAGGAAGGACCTTCTCGTGCCGCTTTCTTCTTTCCTTTCGGACCGTAACGCAAGTAGCGGACGGAATTCCACCTCTCTGAACCCAAGCGCTCGCGTGTATGCACATACACACACTGATTATACACATGCATTAGTGAAGAAAGGCACAGACCGCAAGCGGCCTCAGCGGCGGCGACGACGCTGTAAATGTTGTACGAATCAGCAGCGGCGCCATACAAAGAAAGGGGCGGGCAGGCGTCTGCTTTCATCGCGTCGAGCGGTCGCCCCTGAAACAACGTTTGCAACGTGTAGTGAAGAAAAGAAGAAAAAAACGCGAACAGAGGGGTAGGGGGGCCGAATAAAGGAATCTGGCACCGGGAAAGGCAGCGGCAAAAGAGAGACCAAAAAAGGGAAACGGCGAAGAGGAGCTTAGGGAGTTGGGGGAGGGGAGACCAGGGAGAAGGTGCAGTGCTGCTGCGAGAGGCTTGCGGAGGACGCGACTGGGGAGGCAAAAAAACGCCGTCGCTCATTACCGCAAATGGTCATCGCGCCACCGGGGTGCCGCCGCCGAAAAAAGAAGCAATGCCTGCTGCCCCCTCGCCCCCCCCCCCGGCCGAATGATGGTGGCAGGGGGGGCCGGATGCCCTCGACCCGGTTACATTATATACGTGCGCTAAGACTTCACGCGCGCTCGGTCACGCGTGCCAAGGTCGCGGCTCGAGCGCCCTAGACGATCGAGCCTCTCGGATGTCCCGGTTTGCGGTGTGCGAGGGTTGCGTGCTGCGAGAGAGCGAGGGCCTAGAGGTAGCTGGCCATGCTGTCCACAGAAGCGCAGATTGCCTCTACTACTACTACTACTACTACTACTACTACTACTACTACTACTACTACTACTACTACTGCTGCTGCTGCTGCTGCTGCACTGTTGTACAATACGTGTACTAGTAGTACTGCGCTGTGCTATACAGCAGCAGCAGTATAGCGTTATACCGGTACACCAACTAGCGCAGTGGTAGCAGCAACAGCAATAACCGTACAAAGCTAACACTGCCGTACTAGTACATTATTATTATTATTATTATTATTATTATTATTATTATTATTATTATTATTATTATTATTATTATTATTATTAGTAGTAGTAGTAGTAGTAGTAGTAGTAGTAGTAGTAGTAGTAGTAGTAGTAGTAGTAGTAGTAGTAGTAGTAGTAGTAGTAGTTGTAGTAGTAGTAGTAGCAACGAACGTCGAAGAGGGTCGCAGTCTGTTTTTTTATGAACCGTTTTGCTTTTCCTGTGGCGTGCTAATGAATTTTTCGGGGAACACTTTCACTCACCTGAATACACAGGAACCGCAGAGGCGCTCGCTTGCACGAACGCCACACACGTGTGCAAACTTCTCTTTCGTCTTTTCACTTGTACTGGTGTCGTTCACCCGCAGCATCAAATCCGATGGTATTATTCTTAAGCACAGTCTACGGCTCGTAAACGACACGTTTCAGACTACTCTTTTCCCTCACCCAAACCACATTCCCAGGATCCAGAAGGCCGGTGCTCTAGGGACTCGGAGACACACGCTCGGGTAGGGAGAGGAGGACAAGGGAACCAGGGTAAGTCGGGCGGGGGTGGCGAAACCGCAGGCTACCATAACATCCAGCATAGCATACCAAAGAGTGATCGCGGAAAACCGCGCGCTTAAAGAGAGCTTACCTCAGCTCAAAAAGGAAATGGCGTCTCTTAAATAACTATTGGGCAAAACATCATTCGCGAACTCTTCCACTGCTGGTGGCGCGGAGAGTAGGACGGCAGAGCCTGAAACAATTTCAACAGAGCAAATGCTGCAACAAGTAGTGTAACAGCTGCAAGGAGTACAAAACTTCTAACAACGGACGTTTAATGAATTCCAAAAGATTAAAACTTACGTGCACGAATCCACCAGCAATATACGGCAAGCGAATAGGAAAACAGCCAGGGATAAACTGGGGACTCCACAACCGCGCAAAGCTAGAAACGTAGTAGTCTCCGACTCTACACCAATAGTGAATTGTCGACTCGACATGTTCAATAGATCACGGGCATCGGAGGAAAATATCAAAATTGGGCACTGGAACTGCCGCGCCTACCGAAAAAAAAAGAAGAAAAGGGCAACAACAATTCATTAACACATCGTTAACCCGGCCAGATATAATCTGCTTCCAAGAGGTCGGAAATCAGCCGGCAAGTGCGAAGAGGCCTTGTAAAACGCATATACATATACGTTTCTATACCCCTACAATTCGAAAATAGTGACGTTGGTGCGAAAGAACATCGCAGCTAGTAAACACGAGCCTTTTGAAGGCTCGAGTGGTCACCAAATTATTGGAATTTATACGAAAAAAAAGGGAAACCTAAATTGTTAATTGTTAACATATACACTGCCCCCCCCCTCTCCCCGTAGAAAAAGGCACAGTATTTGAAAACGTCATTGGATTGGAAAAATGAATAGCAAAGATAAAGTAATTGTTGCCGCTGACAATAACGCACCCCACTCACACTGGGGACGCGTAATGGGCACTGCAAATGACACCACGCTGGTGCAGGTCGCGCACAAATTCGAATTACAACTAAACATGCTGCCACTAGCGCCTACCAGACTGGGTAACGGCGTGAGTATACACACGCACCTCGATCTGACGTTTACCAAAAACGTAGAGGCAACGTCTTGGAAGAATGTAGACGAAGCACTAGGCAGTGACCCTTACATTGTCAGTATATCGAGCTCTTCACCCAATATCCACAGACAGCTTGGGACAACCCACATAACGGATTGGAAAAATTTAGAAAGCATCTCTTTGCAGATGGGCAGATAGAATATGTCAACCAGTGGTCGGAAGACGTGCGAAGAGGCCTTGTAAAACACTGGAAGCGCCAAAGACTCAATAGAAAACTGAGAGCAAGACTAGAGGTAATTGCACTACAAGCAAATGATTATGCGCAGAAACTCGAAACAGAAAATGGGATGCAGCTCAGTGATTCCTTAAGGAAAACTGTCGCCACAAAGGAAGCCTGGAACAAACTTAGGTACGTTAGTACCAGCAGGAATAAAATCAAAATCGTCACGCGCCCTTGAGACCAACCATAGTGGTAGAATTCAAGGACACAGACGGCGAACTAATAGCAAAACTCAAAGAACTATGCATAGGGGAATCAATTAATCAGTCATACTCAAAAGCATACGATGGGCCTTCGAACGAAATTATGGACGCGCCTCTACGCTGTTCCGGTTGGCGTGTACCACCCCGGGCAAAAAGGATGCTCGAAAGACCCTCGTCAATTGAAACAGAGGATGGGTTTCTAATTTGCTATGGTTGTGTCGTGTGGGTGCCGGTCTGGCAGGCGCCCCGTAGTGATGACAGGCCCCTTTGTGTGTGCGACCAAGGGGATAACCCTTTCCACGAACTGTCCAAATCTAGGGGAGAACGCTTTCCGCGAACCAACGTCGCCCAGAAGAAAAGACCAGCCGCCTGCGATCCCCGACCCGCGTGTCGCCGCCACCGGAGGGAGACACGTGCGAACGCCACCTGGGACAGGGATCAGCAGCCCATCCACAACCAGACTCAGTGCCTGTCACGTGACGTTGACGTAAGCAAGATCCCGCCTACGATTTTAGGGGGACTATTTAAAGGGCCCCGCAATGTACCTTTTTCATCCTCTTCATCTTATTCACTAACCATTGAATAAACAGTGCAAGTTTCGCACTAGAAATCGTCTCGTCCTTGCCTGGTCGCCACAGTCTATCGGACGCCTGCAGCCTGCCGACAGCGCCACGCTACCCACAATAGTGACGCCGGTCGGGCTTCGATAGGCAGGCGTCGCAACAACGCATAGTGCGTGCCGATGGACGCGTCACTGGTGGAGCGAAGTGCGCTCGGGAAACATGGCAATTTAGCGCCGTAGTTTTCCGCGCCGTTGATCGTGCTTCTCTGTTTGATTCACATTTTCAGAGCAAAATAAGCAACACCCATCGCATGTGTGTGATGGCCAAAGCTTCAGGGCATGACGAAGAAGAATCGTTGCACGGTGGAGTGCTCAAATAGCGGCAGAAACATGCCGACGACCCGGTTCTGCGGCATTCCCCGCAAAGCCTCATCAGCGGGAGCATGCAACGGTAGCACTGGATCACCACCGTTCGGCGGGAAATTTCATGTTCTCATCCTTTCTTTTGTCGTGTAGGTGTTTCTTCCACGCAATCATATTTAGGCGGGTAAGCGACGAAAGTCGTCTGCAGTGCAGCATGCGATTTAAAGGCATTTCGCTGAAGTTCTGAATGCCGCTTCTTTAGCGCGTTGCTCTAGCTAGGCAGCACGACTGCACGAGTGTATCGTGTTTATGTTAAAGCTAATGAAGCTTGCAAGAACTGTAATTGCTGGTCTTATACGGCCCGGTAAATCCTCGCACCAGCTGTCATGCACTTCATGTTCTTGCATTTATTTTATGCGTGCCTTCGCGCATGATGAACTGTTGCTAGTTGCTTCATGCAGAACTGTTCTTCATTTCTTTTTAAATGCGAGGTTTTCACCTAGCTTCGTTTGTAAAGGGCCTAAATAACGCTGTGTTTTATCGGAATGATAACACGCAAGTGTTTCTTTAATAGCATTATTCTTTTCGCCCGAGGACATCTTGGATATTGTGCTTTCTTGGGAAATGTGTAAAGAAAAGAGGTAGCCCAGGGTTAGAATTGCTAAGAGTTGCTGCATATGGTATTTATGTCCTATTTTCGCTGAAAAGTTCGCGTCACATTTGGGAAGTTTTTGCACCTCGATGCTGTCTGAGCAGACTTACCACGCCTAGTGATTTGTTTGTTTCGCAGCGTAGTCCCTTTTTGCATGTGAATTTTGTACTCAACTGAATTCTTTCTTATTATGTTTACGCCGCAGAGGACTGAACCCGGCCTTGCCGCTACCGCCAGTCTACATTGGCTGGCGCTGCTCTGCCTTAAAATATATCACGTGGCATCTCCCTTCCGTGAAGCTCCAGAAAAAAATAAGTACAGAAAAGTTGGTCATACTTTAGTTTTGTACGTTTCCAAGTAGGTGAATTTCAAATTGCGAAAACTGCAGCAGAAACTGCAGTTCGTCGGCGTATGCAGCGGAATTGCACCGGCGGTGTAGCGGCAACTTGCGCTTTTATTCACCCGTGCGTTTGGTGAATTCGTTGAATGATGTACGCATTTCCATCAATAGATTCGCAATTATTCTTCGTGAGGCGGATTTGACGGCACTCATTCGGCGATGCCACGTGCAGTAATCAGCAGAAAGATCACTACGCCATGTGCAGACATCGTATACCGTTCGGATTTGTTTGAGATATAAGTCTGCACTAACGACGTGTGCCTGTAATTGAGGTGCAGAAGTAGTACTGCGGCAGGGGTAGAATAAAAAAAAACAATAGAGACATTGCATTCCTCAATAAAACCAAGCGGATGTAGTTAACGTGAGCTCCACTTCGTGTAACTGTAGTTCATTGCGCTTGTCTGCGGGACGCACCTGACACGTGTGTGGACCGGGTTGTCACAAACACCGGTAACATCGAGTTTGTATCCGCTTCCATAGAGGCCAGCGTTTTTACTTCAGCTGTCACCGCAGAAGAAGCACTCTGGCACCCGAACAAAGGTGAAATCGTAGCCGCGAACTTCAGCCATCCTTGCTGCAAAGGGTTGCCGTCTGCTACTGCTCCCAAGCGTACTTTTGGAAGCGCCTGCTTGGTGGCTATCAGTGGCGCCTCTGTAAGCGCTGCACTACGCGTATAAGAAGCGGAGCTTTTTAGCAGGAACCCAGGTAGCTAAGGAAAATACAGCGCCTGGGAAGGATCGTTTAACAAATGTAATCCTACGGAATTTAAAGTATGAACAAATAAAAAAAAAGAAAACTAAGCGAACACTAATACAGAGAGATATGGCCAGCCAGGAAAATTCCCGAACGACGGAGAGAGGCAGAAATCATTTTAATACCAAAACCCGGCAAGGCTCGTAACATACGAAATCTCAGGCTGATCTCAGCCACGTCTTGCGTGGGAAAATTTTTGAAAAGTTATCCGCACAGGACTTCCGAACTATATAGAAGGCCAAAAACTGCTGTCAAATGATACGTATGGCTTCAGGCCCTACCTGTCGACACAAGATGTCTTCCTAGGACTGAAGGAAGAGGTACTGAGCCACATCCCAACAGGAAGTGAACATATACTAGCGGCCCTAGGCCTCAAAAGTGCGTTCAATACCATCGCCCACAAACTGATATTTGTTACGTTTCGCCTACGACGCGCGGTTTAGCCGGCGCGACTGCAACAAAGCGGCAGACATTTTGGCCCGTTCGGCGTCGCCGCTACGCCTCCCCGCCAAGCGCGTCCAGGCATGTTCCGATGCCACGTGTCTTCATGTGCGTGTGTGAGTGTATGTGCCATTGTGCCCGACCGGCGGCGACACGACAGTAGGAGTCACCTTCTCCTCCCCATTGTGCCCGACCGGCGGCGACACGACAGTAGGAGTCACCTTCTCCTCCCCATTGTGCCCGACCGGCGGCGACACGACAGTGTGAGCCACCTTCTCCTCCCCATTGTGCCCGACCGGCGGCGACACGACAGTATGCGTCACCTTATCCCATTGTACAGTCACGTGCTCGTCTATAGAGGGGTTCCTTCTTGCCCTCAATTGCGAGAGTATAAAAACAGCTGCCCCCGGACGCCAAAGAGAGGGCTCCGATTTCTTCTGTTGAGTAAAGTGCCCTCCCGTCTCTCTACTTCGGTCAACCTGACCGCCAACTCTTTGCGATGTTAGAATAAACAAGTTGTTTTGTTGTTACCAGTCGACTCATGCTTTGCCGGGACCTTCGGATGCTTCCAGTTGTACCCCAGGCCGCCAGGCCAACGCTACCCTTGGGGCTTGCGACCCAGGTGCAACAACGGGCGTCAGCGCCGAGTTCCCAACAACTCGCGCCAGCGGTGCGACCACAACATATTGCAAGAACTTGAGGAAGCCAGGTGTGGTGAAGAGACCTGTAACTATATCAACTCCTTCTTGGGGCATAGAACTGCCACTATCAGCGTAAGAGAAACCCGATGTAACTCCTTCAATATGCCAAACAGGGGCACACCACAAGGTGCCATCCCCTCACCCCTAATATTCAACTTACTATAACCTAGCCCATAGACTGGAAAAATGTCTGCATTTTGCCCTTTATGCCAATTACAATACTCTTTTGGTGAAAAAAGGCCCAAATGGAGAAAAAGAGCGAATACTTCAAGAAGCAATGAACATATTGCACGCTTTTGACAAAGAACGGAACGAAATGTGCACCTGAAGAATCAGAATGGGTTACGGTGCCCGGCAAATATTACAACTCTCAAAAAGCTGACGCTTGGAGATACGACACCTAAAGAATTCCAAAAAGTGATGATTTTAGGGTTGTGTATACAGCACAATAAAAGAGCAGAGACACTCTAATAACTCTAAGGACATCGGTCAAACAAGTCACCAGAATGATAAGAAGAGTTACGCGGAACAGAAGAGGACTAAGCGAATCAGACACAATAAGACATTGCCATCAAGCTTTTGAAGTAAGAAGAATTACCTACGGCCTCCCGTATCAAGAGCTTAACCGTAAAGAGATTCGATGCTCTAGGAAAGCACAGCGCCTTTGAAGAACACAAAGCAATGATAATGGTGACACAACAAGAACGTCTAAGCATGTCACAGGCGGGCAGGTGGCTCCTAGAGGAACAGGGATACCGAATCAATCCACAATATTGCAGCAGCGAACTGGTAGACATACCGAGGGAGATGCGAGAAAAACTCAAGATCTCCCCCGGGCCCCCCAAAAATGAACCCAAAATTTCATGAAGGCAAGCGTAAAGCCCGAGCCCAACAATGAGAAAAACGATTCGGCAATAACCCCGACACGATATACACAGAAGTAGCATGGGATATTAAGGGACACGTTATCGCGGCTGCTTCGAGACCCTCCGGAAACCCAAGAACCGTGACAACAGCTTCGGTCCGCACAGTCTGAACCAGCGCAGTGGAAGCGACTGCAGTAGCCCTGGCAATAAAGATACAGGAGGGAGAAGACAGGCCCGCTTACGTCCTCACGGACTCCCCGTAGACCTGCCGACTCTTCTTCCACGGAAGACATCCCAGCACCGCCCTTAACGTCTTGGGCGATCGACTAAGACAAGAGCATCACATTGGATGGGGTTATGTTAGTGTCACTGGCAACACAGGGGTAGACACTCAGGCTCGCGAGCAAGGAAGGACACCCCAGTCGAAAAGAACAAGTAAACACTATCGTGCGATGTCTTAGAACGTCAACCTCGTTCACAACAAGAACTCGCCGCGCCAAACTTGCGATTGACGGTGGAAGAGGTTCGGCTATACATCAAAATCCAGATAAACACGTACCCACATCTGGGGCGGTGGCATGTTACCTGGCCAGCAAGATATGCCAATGTGCCCCTGATGTGGGGGAGGCCTTCAGTCAGTTTGGAAGTTTAGGAGTTGGTGCCTTTGTGGCGGTTCGTCATGCTTTTCTGAGCAGTCTTCTTCGTTATGGATTCAGCTGCAGTTACTTCGAGGTCATTCAGCAGTGCACACAGGGGCCATCGGGGAAATTATGGCGAAAGCTGTGACGGCGTCCCCCGAGCCAGTGCGCAGAGAGATGACAAAGCACGCGCGGAAAGTGCGTTTTGTGGAAGCGAGCCGTGGCGGCGGCACCTTAATTTAGGAAGGAAGGAAGTTCCGCAGGATGTTGCTTTTCAATACATGTTACTGCCGAGGACCATGAACCGGTAACTGTTCGCTGAAGCGGGCATGACGGGTGGCGACCGGTAGCGAGTAACTGGAAACGCTTGTGGGGTTGACGAAATGAGTGTTGCCCTCGTAGGGGAGGGTGAAAGCAGGTGCAGTCAAGGAATCTATGCGTCTTTGTAATAGTTCTTTAACCTGGCTAAACCGAGCCCTTGAAAACGGGCGCTAGGAATGAGGCGATGAGAGTTGTGTGGGCGCAGCGCGGCTGGACGCTTTGCTGCGGAAATAAACGCTGTCCTCCACCAGACGCTAGCTTTTCCTTCGCGTTGCCAGCGTGCACTCGGACCATCGAGGGGCGACATCGCGGACCACCACAAACCACGACATCGATCTCTAACTCCATCTTTACCCTAGATGGCATGAGAGTGCAAATCCCGGCCCTAAAATTCAAATTCACACCAATTAGCACAAAATTCTCTTAGGGAACCTTGGGCAGCCATCTTCGCCCGGACTGAGCTAGAGACTGAAATGAGCCTCCTCGACCAGGCCCGGTGCCTTGCGGTGGCCACTGGAATTTTGGACTGAGGACCCACCCTCCGGTCCCCATAGCCCTATTTTAACACAGAAGTGCTTTATGCCGGGATCCAGCATCAACTTCCTGTAACGGATGTGACGTGTCGCGAACGCGTAAAATATGCTCTCTCTCGACAGGGATGCCGCCTCCATCTAGGAGCGGTGAAGCGAAGTACTGCATAATGACACTAACGAGCGCCGGCAGTGAGCACTTCGGTAGTCTCAGCGCAACGGCGGCTCCAACGCGTTGTAGCCTGGTGTAGGCGTTGTAGGCCTTCTGCTGAGATGGTGCCGTAGTTTGCGCACATGGTTCGTCTTTGTAGTCCGGCGAGAGACACGCCAGCGTGAGGCAAACTCTGTTAACTCTGCCGCTCGCATTCCTGAAGCTGATCGCGTCTAAACTCAACTGCCATAGTTGCTCAATACACTACGGAGCCGGACCAGATGCTCGTACCTTCGCCGAAACGACTCGGCAGCACGACGCCGCTCGCCAACAACTTACAACACGGTCGCCGACCAGCAAATCGTCGCGCGCATTTCGCCGCAGCGCACGATGAGTTAACGAAGCGATTTCAGCTTCTGTGAAGACACGTTTCGATTTCGTGTTCTACCGATTCCTATGAAGAAGAAATAAACCATAATTTTTCCTCGATAAGGTTATATATATATATATATATCTCCGGTTACTGCACCTCCTCTTCACGAAAATAAAAAGAAGTACCTTTATTACTCACAGACCCTGTGGCGTAACTACAAGCCCGCAATTGCTTTGGATATATACTATTTATAATACCTCGGCCACACGATCCTTCATTTCGTCCTTCATTTACTTTCTTGTCATTTTAGATCTCTGCGCCGAATGCACAGGAGAGGCCCAGTAGACAAGTGATCTGTGTCCAGCATACGTAAGCCGAAAATCTGCTGCCACAGCGACTACCTCATTGCGATGTGATTGATTGATTGTGGCTGCGGAAATGCTAGTAACAATTATGTTACTGCCGCGTCTTCTTCACAACGTTACATTCTACGTATAAAACGATGACGTGAGATGAAGAGGTGAAGTAAACGCAAGCTTCCTGCTGCGAAGCCCACGAGCGAGGGACGATGTCACAACTGATTCTGTCCATCGTCCGGCTCTCATTTTTTTTCGCTATGTCCAGGACATGATGAAGCCGACGTGATTGAACGAGCATATTATTCGAGCTCACGATAATGCACCATGGTATGCAGAGATGCCCGGCGCAAACCGCGATATGTTATAGATAGTCTACGACCGGAATAATTACGAACATCGCGAGAAGACATGCCGAAGTAATTATACCAGGAGAGAACATTTCTGAAATTGCCAGCATTAGGATCCAGCTAGTTCGATAAAGTCAAGGGAAGAAAAAACAGGAGCATCTGAGACAAGGAGACAGATTCAAAGACACCTTGTCCTTGAAAATATGTGCGCGCCCGCCGTGGCGGCGCAGTGGCTATGGTGTCGGGCTGCTAAAGCCGAGGGCGCGCGATCGAATCCCGGACGCGGCGGCCGCACTTCGATGTTGGCGGAATGCAAAAACGCCCGTGCACCGTGCATTTAATGCACAATACAGAAACCCAGGGGGTCAAAATTCCAGGTGGTCGTTGTCCCCCACAACGGCATAGCCTCTTAATGAAATCGTGAGTTTGGCACGTAAAGCCCCAGGATTTATTTTAACTTCATACACGTGCTCTTGTCGAGGAGAGGATAAGTGGCAACGGCCAGCGCAATCACGGTGAGTTTTGGTTGTGGCGAGGATACCCTGCCTCCTTCCTTAGGGACGGTATAATTGCGCAGGCGGGTACGTGCGACGGTCTGGTCGCAATCGCTCCTTTGTTCGAAGCGACGTGCTCGGTTTTGGGAACGAAAGTCGCCGGCGTCGGGTCCCGCTTCCAGCAATCGCTCTGCGGCTGGTTAACGCCAAGGGCTGAGAAAATTGCTCAGTTAACGATTAAGCAAAGCATGCGCAGCGATTCTTACGAAGATCGCTTACGAAGTCGCAGCATTAGAGGCTGGCTTTCTGGCTCGGCACGCATATGGTTTCGAGGCTGATGTTCGCCTTTTCCTTCCAAGTTGTGCCAGAAGCTGTTCTGTGGGAAGCGTGAAATAAAAAAGAAAGGGAGAGAGAAAAGAAACAGTTACATTGGTAGTAATGGATTCCCTTCTCGTCGACTACGTTTTCTCTCCCGTCGCTAACGCATATTCTGAACTGCCTGCCTAGCTTTATTCATGCACGTAAAACTGAATGCGTGAAATAAAAGCGACTTCTGCCGTGAGGTAGTCCGTTCTTTATTTTGCCTCCTTGGAACACCGAGTCCTTCGCGACAAAACCTCGAACAAAAGCGGCATTTTACGATCAAATTTGTTGCGTTTTGATGACTCCAGCTTCGACGTCAGAGAATAGGAAGGCTGCTCGCTGAAATAAAGTCGAATACTTCGTGCCATTTGTTTTGAATTATTATATCTTACAGTAAAACTTCTCTTCTTAAAGGGATGATAGCTGATTACGGGTCATTAAGTTTATATGACTGAAGAACAGCTATAAAGCTGCACATATAAACAAGGAGAGTAGGAGATGCACTATCCTGATCTTTTTAAGCGTGAACGCGAAGGCCATGGCATGCGTAGAGTTGCTGCATGTGCTGCGAAAGGTAGCACATACAGTGACTCTGGGCATGCATACCGTGCTATGTCAACGCAGTCTAACGGTGGCATCGAAAGGTTTTGCGCATGCCCAGTGAGTGCAGCTCAAAGGAATTATTAACTCGCGCGCCTGACGTCATCGCGCCCGTCGTCTGCCACGCCCAGTTTTACGACGAAGCATATTTTAGTCTCTGGAAGATGTATGTCCGGCGCACGCAATGATTGGAACGCCTGTTTGCTCTACCACTGCAGAATAGCGATGAGCATTTGTTTGCAAACATCTGGAAAATCCCAGAGCAGACGTAAACGCCGAGCCTGTGGTCTACCATTTCCTTCCGTGTCGAATGGCAGAAATGGTTCCGGCCGAAGAATGTTTCACCAAGTATCCCGATGTAAACAGTGATCCCAGCTAGCAGCTATTAAGTTTGTAACTGTGCGTAAACTATTTACAAGCATGAACTAAATGAAGAAAATGGTCTGTAGCTTCCTTCGCGCACCCTGTTTCTCTCTGTATTTATAAAATTGCGGTATCAATAAGTTTGCAGGCAGAAATGACAGAAATGCTCCGTAAGAAGCCAACAAACACTGATACCAAGAACAACATAGGGGAAATTACTCGTGCTCATTAAATGAAATGAAGAAACGATAAATTAATGGAAATTAAAGTGGATGAAAATGCAACTTGCCGCAGGTGGGAACCGAACACACAACCTTCGCATTTCGCGTGCGATGCTCTACCAATTGAGCTACCGCGGCGCCGTTTCCCCATCCACTTTCTTGGGTGTTTATGTGTCCTAGTAGAACCCTGGGAGTGTTAGCCAGCACCACCACTCACAGACCTTGGCGTGGTTTTGCGCGTGGAGCGTCCGCCGCCAAGGTCTGTGAGTGGTGTTGCTGGCTAACACTCCCAGGGCTCTACTCCCAAACATAAATACCCAAGAAAGTGGATGGGGAAACGGCGCCGCGGTAGCTCAATTAGTAGAGCATCGCACGCGAAATGCGAAAGTTGTGGGTTCGGTTCCCACCTGCGGCAAGTTGTATTTTCATCCACTTTAATTTCCATAAATTTATCGTTTCTTCATTTCGTTTATTAAGCACAAGTAATTTCCGTTATGTTGACCTTGGTGTCAGTGTTTGTCGGCTTCTTATGATATGACTAATAAAAATCGGGCCCCTCGGTTAACCCCATTTCTTCTCGTTTAGATTTTACTCCGTGGTCTCTGACCACGAGACTGCGAGGAACGCACCCTTCGATCTTGCAGCTGCGTAGCGCGGCATATATGAGTTAGCTGCGACGCACACTGAAGGAAAGAAAAGCGCCTATCACACGGCACGCGAGCGCTTGGATGACATAATGCGCGCAGAGGTAGGCTATTCTCGTCACACATGCACACAACTATCCTGCAGTGCAGCCAGGCTGCGCTCGTAGTACTGAAAGCCACGCGCTCCCGTGTTCGAGCTCAGAAAGATCGAGATAATACGCTTCGTTAGAAAGGACGACACTGATACCTATACTGCTTCTCTCCAAAAGCATAGAGCCAAGCAGCGTCCCAGGGCGGCAGCGCCTTGTATGATCGCTTGCACCCTTACACGCTTTGGTACGTGTATCTTGTCACCAAACAATTATAGTCGTCTCTCTTGCTTGCGCTTCGTTTCTTGGAAATTATACGCTCCCTACTTTCCTGTCAAGAATGCTATACCACGCTGATAACGCGCGTGCTGTTGTTGGCCTGATGGTACCTGGCGCGCAGCGGAAAGGCATGAATGATAGATGACAATTATTGTTCAAGGATGAGATATAAGTCCGCAAATAGCGCGAGCTTTTCTTAGAATGTGAATATGTACCGTTATGGCGTAAACAAAGTATCCAAAACGTACTCCATTTTGTTCCTTTAGAATGAAATGTGCTGCTTCGTTACTGATGAACTGTGCCAGCTATAGACGAGCATGCGCTCTCAAAATCTTTGACGCCACGGAAAGCTGTTGCGGAAACTTCAAAGGGGCGCCGCCACCCGTCTTTCATTTTTGTGTGTTTTCTGGTTTACGAAGCAATTCTCTCGCGGTGTATATGCGTGGCCGCTTTGTTATTGCAAAAATGCATTTTGCTTTACCTAGATTGGGAAGAATTGGGGATAAAAGTTAATGGAGAATACCTTAGTAACTTGCGATTCGCTGATGATATTGCCTTGCTTAGTAACTCAGGGAACCAATTGCAATGCCTGCTCACTGACCTGGAGAGGCAAAGCAGAAGACTGGGTCTAAAAATTAATCTGCAGAAAACTAAAGTAATGTTTAACAGTCTCGGAAGAGAACAGCAATTTACAATAGGTAGCGAGGCACTAGAAGTGGTAAGGGAATACATCTACTTAGGGCAGGTAGTGACGGCGGATCCGGATCATGAGACGGAAATAATCAGAAAAATAAGAATGGGCTGGGGTGCGTTTGGCAGGCATTCTCAGATCATGAACAGCAGGTTGCCATCATCCCTAAAGAGAAAAGTGTATAATAGCTGTGTCTTACCAGTACTCACCTACGGGGCAGAAATCTGGAGGCTTACGAAAAGGGTTCTGAAAAGACCTGAGGAGGGAACGGAAGAAACTGGTACATAAGAAGCCGATCAATAAGTTAGCGGTAAGAGGGAAAATAGAGGAATTCCAGATCAAGCTACAGAACAGGTATTCAGCTTTAACTCAGGAAGAGGACCTTAGTGTTGAAGCATTGAACGACAATCTTGTGGGCATCATTAAGGAGTGTGCAATGGAAGTCGGTGGTAACTCCGCTAGGCAGGATACCAGCAGACTATCGCAGGAGACGAAAGATCTGATCAAGAAACGCCAATGTATGAAAGCATCTAACCCTACAGCTAGAATAGAACTGGCAGAACTTACGAAGTTAATCAACAAGCGTAAGACAGCTGACATAAGGAAGTATAATATGGATAGAATTGAACATGCTCTCAGGAGCGGAGGAAGCCTAAAAACAGTGAAGAAGAAACTAGGAATTGGCAAGAATCAGATGTATGCGTTAAGAGACAAAGCCGGCAATATCATTACTAATATGGATGAGATAGTTCAAGTGGCTGAGGAGTTCTATAGAGATTTATACAGTACCAGTGGCACCCACGACGATAATGGAAGAGAAAATAGTCTAGAGGAATTCGAAATCCCGAAGGTAACGCCGGAAGAAGTAAAGAAAGCCTTAGGAGATATGCAAAGGGGGAAGGCAGCTGGGGAGGATCAGGTAACAGCAGATTTGTTGAAGGATGGTGGACAGATTGTTCTAGAGAAACTGGCCACCCTGTATACGCAATGCCTCATGACCTCGAGCGTACCCGAATCTTGGAAGAACGCTAACATAATCCTAATCCATAAGAAAGGGGACGCCAAAGACTTGAAAAATTATAGACCGATCAGCTTACTGTCCGTTGCCTACAAAGTATTTACTAAGGTAATTGCAAATAGAATCAGGAACACCTTAGACTTCTGTCAACCAAAGGACCAGGCAGGATTCCGTAAAGGCTACTCAACAATAGACCATATTCGCACTATCAATCAAGTGATAGAGAAATGTGCAGAATATAACCAACCCTTATATATAGCTTTCATTGATTACGAGAAAGCGTTTGATTCAGTCGAAACCTCAGCAGTCATGGAGGCATTACGGAATCAGGGTGTAGATGAGCCATATGTAAAAATACTGGAAGATATCTATAGCGGCTCCACAGCCACCGTAGTCCTCCATAAAGCAAGCAACAAAATCCCAATAAAGAAAGGCGTCAGGCAGGGAGATACGATATCTCCAATGCTATTCACAGCGTGTTTACAGGAGGTATTCAGAGACCTGGATTGGGAAGAATTGGGGATAAAAGTTAATGGAGAATACCTTAGTAACTTGCGATTCGCTGATGATATTGCCTTGCTTAGTAACTCAGGGGACCAATTGCAATGCATGCTCACTGACCTGGAGAGGCAAAGCAGAAGAGTGGGTCTAAAAATTAATATGCAGAAAACTAAAGTAATGCTTAACAGTCTCGGGAGAGAACAGCAATTTACAATAGGCAGCGAGGCACTGGTAGTCGTAAGGGAATACATCTACTTAGGGCAGGTATAGTGACGGCGGATCCGGATCATGAGACGGAAATAATCAGAAGAATAAGAATGGGCTGGAGTGCGTTTGGCAGGCAGTCCCAAATCATGAACTGCAGGTTGCCGTTATCCCTCAAGAGAAAAGTATATAATAGCTGTGTCTTACCAGTACTCACCTACGGGGCAGAAACCTGGAGGCTTACGAAAAGGGTTCTACTCAAATTGAGGACGACACAACGAGCTATGGAAAGAAGAATGATAGGTGTAACGTTAAGGGATAAGAAAAGAGCAGATTGGGTGAGGGAACAAACGCGAGTTAATGACATCTTAGTTGAAATCAAGAAAAAGAAATGGGCATGGGCAGGACATGTAATGAGGAGGGAAGATAGCCGATGGTCATTAAGGGTTACGGACTGGATCCCAAGGGAAGGGAAGCGTAGCAGGGGGCGGCAGAAAGTTAGGTGGGCGGATGAGATTAAGAAGTTTGCAGGGACGGCATGGCCACAATTAGTACATGACCGGGGTTGTTGGAGAAGTATGGGAGAGGCCTTTGCCCTGCAATGGGCGTAACCAGGCTGATGATGATGATGATGATGATGATGTTGATGATGATAAACTGAGGACGACGCAACGAGCTATGGAAAGAAGAATGATGGGTGTAATGTTAAGGGATAAGAAAAGAGCAGATTGGGTGAGGGAACAAACTCGAGTTAATGACATCTTAGTTGAAATCAAGAAAAAGAAATGGGGCATGGGCAGGACATGTAATGAGGAGGGAAGATAACCGATGGTCGATAAAGGTTACGGACTGGATTCCAAAGGAAGGGAAGCGTAGCAGGGGGCGGCAGATAGTTAGGTGGGCGGATGAGATTAAGAAGTTTGCAGGGACGACATGGCCACAATTAGTACATGACCGGGGTAGTTGGAGAAGTATGGGAGAGGCCTTTGCCCTGCAGTGGGCGTAACCAGGCTGATGATGATGATGATGACTAATATAGCTTAACTTATTATTAATGTAGAGTGTGCCTTTAAATTAACCTAATGTCAACAGCGTGGCCGACTGGTTTTCTGCGAGCTGCTACGTAGGTGCTGTTATACGCTACATGAATATTTAAAAGTTGCCTAATTTTGAATGTACCCTGCGGAACGATACGTTCATGCACGCAGCAACAACTTAACAGTAGTCTGACACACATGACCGAGCGCCTGGTTGGTGGCAATTCGGTTGCAAAATATCCCCTCTCTCTCTCTCTGCCCTGCATGCCTAGATAATGAAGAGCGTCCGGAAAGAGGGGGAAGGTGACGCAGCGCCTTCTATTGGCTTTGGTTACCTACTCCACATACACTCTCGTGTTCTGGTGTTCTCTGTCAAATCTCTGTGGGGCTCATTTACACTCGCAGCTTATTGGCAGCTTGCGTGAGAAAAGCCTTTCGGTCAAATTCGGCACGTAGCTATGCAGCGTGCGTTGCACCAGTTGACTATAATCTCCGCAGCCGAGGCGGTTCGAGCCGGATCGCGGCGGATCACGGCAACGACACTCGCAGCGTACCCGCCATGCAGTGGCAGCGTGTCGCGCTTGCCGGACTTCGCCTCGCTAATACGGTGCAGTATGGCCAACCGGAGAGGCCGGCGCCACCTATTCGTCAGGCCGAAGCGTAGGTATGGTTTTGCATGGTCGGCGCCTTGGTTATTGCATCCGCCAAGCTATGCGGTCTGCAGACATTTATGACAATTTCCGCGTGGACGGGCACCTGCGAATGGACGTACGCACAAGAAGTCCTGTCTGCGTTGGTGCACGCATCTGCAAAACTGTTAACTTTCATTTGTGAAAACTGCGAACAAAGTTTCATTTTGTTCGCCATGCGACGAGTAGTAGGCGGTGCCACCTAAAGGCATCAACCTCTCGTTCAAAATCACATCAATTAAAAGAATAATAATGTCCTTCCTGATTTTAGAAGTCCTTATTTATGCGTGCGCGTCTGATCGTGCCTGCCATCCTCGTAGTTACCTTTAGCCAACTAGCCTGACGAGAAATACTTCAAGACTTCGTTCATCATGATGACGGACACATTTTTGTCGAGTGCGAAACTGGGGCTTCCTGCTCTTAATTCCAGACGTTTAAGTTGATGAATATATTGTACTCGAGCAAAAAAGAGAGTGTCGGAGCTTCGAGAGTAAGCTCATTTTACAAACTATGCAAACAAGAAGTTTTTGGATCTGAGCGCTGGATGGACATAATTATGGACAACTCACTGCCCGGAAACTGTCCATACCCAGTTTATTAACAGCAACCCTGCAAAGGCCGTAAGTCCAGAGACCGCTTCTCGTGCTTGAAGTCTAGAGGGTCCTACCTCTCTGTGGGCCATCAACTGACGTGTGGTCTTACTTCGTCAACCAACTTTTGCTTATATAATGTCTATACGTCCCGTACAGGCTTGAGTGAAGAAACTATAGGAATTCAGAGTACACTACAAAATATTACAGATAGTTTATACATATCGCCTATATATGGCCTAAATCTATCGTTATATCGGATATATCGTTGTCTGCTTTGATGGGATCACGTCCGTGCACCGGCCAATCATTGCTGGTTCTTAAAAGCGGGGACCCCCGCGAATGACGCGCCACTGATCATGTGACGTCTGCTCTATCTTCCTTAGCACTGCACACTACTAGCGAAAAAAGAGTTGCGAACGCTGTCGGCAGACGTGAAGCCGCGCGGTTACGTCTCCCCCGCTCGCTTCATCTTCTTTCTCTCAAGAGTGAGCGCGCGATGGAATGCGCGCCAGGAAGAGTCACGTGATCGGCCGCCCCCTGACCGCGTGTATAAACAAGCCGAGGGGTCGTGTAGCCGGTGCATGCGAGGGCTCGAGTGGCCGGCGACGCGACGAGCCCCCCGTTGCGCCACTCCCCCCCCCCCCCACCCCCCCGATCGGCTCTGGTCAGCTCGCGGTGCTGCCGGCGGCGCCCGATACGCGACGCGACACCGCACGACTGCAGGCCCCCTCAACGCACACGGAACGGACGGCGCGCTGTTTTCAACCTTCCGGCTCGTCGGAAGAGAGCCCCCGCGGAAGGACTCCTTGCTGGACAAGATCGTGCGGTCTGCTGCGCATTATTGTTGGGCGCAAAGAGATACGCACGAAAGACAGACACACGAAGCGCCAATGTATTTAATGATTCAAAGGGCAGAAGAACACAGGGAGATTTTCAGGCATGTGCTACACAATGCGCAGACATCGAAACTTCGACACCTGCTAAATCGGTGTTTAGGCATTTCTTACTGTTTATTCTTACCTGTTCATATGTTTCTATTCCTGCTCACGTGACTTGTTAAGCATGACACATGTGCTTCAATGAACTGCTGCGTTGATTACTGTCGAGCAATCAGTTATCAAGCTACTTAATCTACAGCTATTACCCCACCTTCCTAATAATAATTTGAACAGTGTACTTTTACGAGAAATAAAGTCAAGAAAGATAGTTGAGGCTGAAACGAATTTATTGTTACTACCGTTTAGAAGTTACGATTCCGCGATTAAGTCCTGATGTGTCACCACCCTTCCACTTACATTTACGTTATCGCGTACAGTGTAATCCCTTTCCCATGTAATACAATTGAAATACGTCCCACGCGGTTGTCGCCTTCTTGGCCTTCTCGCAGGTAATTTTTGGTCCTGCAGTATTCCACACGAACCACGAGCGGTGATGCCTGAACAATGCCTGCGCAGATTTCCGTGCCAAGCATTCACGGGTGAGCCTCGCAGCTTTCGTGAGCCGATCCCCGTGATTGATGCGCAGTCATGTGCCATATGTGCAAGTAGGTATGTGTCGTAGGGTATATGCGCCACTGGGTTTCACATTGCTTTCAGTATCTTGTCGTTACAAACATCATCCTGTCCTGCTTATTATAAACATTAAGTACGCGCTATAAACACTACAGACTATAATCTCTACATAGCCGTTCCCTAAACGACAGTTACATTATTCGTACAACTGTTCTCTATAAATCACGAATGATTCGCATAACGTAAACGTCAGCTACAGTGATGTCTGCCAATTTTTTTATTATGCTTCATATTTGATATAAAACAGTGGTAATAAAAAAAGAAAAAGAGGAAATAAAAACCCGGACATACAGAAATGACGACGCATGCCACCAGCGCTCAACTAGCAACTGAAGGGTTTATTGACGCATGCACGCATATATGAGTGAGAGAAAATATTATACACGTGACATGAGTAGCCGCAGCCATTTCATTTATTTAAAATTATGAGAACATCTGACAGAAACAGCATTTATTTGTAGTGCAATCAAATTGAACTTCGGCTAACACAGTTTTCCTATTCTTTGCAAATGCAATATATGCCTCGACCGCTTCTCGGGAAATGTGGTATTTATGTATGGATACTATATTCGTGTTTATGGAGCTTTGCTGCGTTGTTGTGCTTCCTGGAAGTTGCACGAAAAGTATAAGAGAAGTAATGGTGTTCAACTGATCTAGTTGGTTGCTAGTTTGAAGCGAGTTTCACAGCTGCACCGCTCACAGAGGTGGTTGTGATCGAGCGCTTACCCCACGAAACCAGTCGCTCACGGGGAACGCTTCGGTGATGAACGAGCCGACGACCTCGGCAGAGCCATCTCCAACTGCGATGATTAGTGACAGCCAAACAGTTGGACACCGTCGGGATGGGTTTGGGCAATTGCAAGGGGACATTTCTTCACTTCACCTCAGCCCAAACTGGCACGCCCACGTCGGAGACGAGGTCATTGTGCTTCCTTTTTTTCCCTGTTCGTTCACTGTGATGTGCGTGTGTTTTGGCCCAAGCTATCCTCGGAGGAAAAGGACTACCAAGCCCCGGATTGGTGGGGGATGATGTCATCCATCTCTTGGCGCCGGATTGGGAGAAGGCGACGGGACCAACAGGATGGCAGAGGGGTCAAAAGAGGAGACGGACGCTTGGGTGATCGGCAGCTGGAACTTGAACGTGATCATCTCACCTTCCGCATTCATCATCACTATTGTACAAAATGTAAATATAAACGTGTTTAAAACGTCCTGTATGTCAGGCCCAGCCCCACGTTCCCTCCCCTTCCACGGTGAGCGAACATCTTCGGACCCCCGTTGGCAACAGAGGCGACAAGAGCGGCGTCGTTGGGTAGTCCTACACTTCGTTAGCAGTTCTGCTGTTTCTACACTCAGTGTCATAGAAGAAATATGCGCAAGGCCACCTCGCAAATGCCCGATGTTGGATTGCAGCCGTCTTGAACTTGCGGCTATTGATGCACGGTGAGAGAGAGAGACAGGGGGCTAAACCTAGAGGGATGTGATTCGGTCCCTGGACACGTGTGATTGTGATAGCAGCGCGGCATTACGGCGAGGCATTGTTCCTCTTCTCGGGGTTCTCATCATCCGTCAGCTTTAAGAACTGCTGCGTAGCAGAACCGTAGAGAGGAGGAAGGTTGTCCTGCCGAACGTGCGCAATCAGAACGTGACAATAAATAATAATAAACAAAGGGGAGGACATGAAGTCAAGACCTTGCTAAATTATTTAAATTTCTACCCGACTTAATTCTTTTTATGTATTCAAAGTTTATGAACAGTGGTTCTTTTTAGACTCGACTAATCATTTTCTTAACTCACCCGATTCTTGGCCAAGCACCGCAGTGGGCATGATGTACTTTTGGAGGCAGGCAAACAAACAAACAAACAAACAAACATTTGAGACAAATACAAGCACGGCCCACGCACGTGCATGTCTGTCATGCCTGCACAAAACATCGTTAAAAGCTGTGCGGTATTAAGATATATTGAATGTTCTTTTAGTAAGTCTGATTTTTCTAAAGGACAAAAGGTGACTAGAACGGGGAATGGTTTGGTCTGATATTATGTGTAACACTTTGAATCCCTGACGTTTCGACGTCCATTAATTATATTTTCTCTTTTATTTATTTATTTATTTATTTATTTATTTATTTATTTATTCTTCATTTCCTTCTATTGTTGTTGTCGACGACGACGACGAATCTTAAAGATCGTCGCAATGATGGATCTACATGTACAACGATGGTGCCGAATTGGTAGACGTTTAGTCACAGCAGAAGGGGAAAAAAAAGGGGTGGTGGTGGTGGTGGTGGTGGTGATGTTGAAGCAGGCGGGGTTAGCCTGGCATACATAGCCGGCAATTGTTCCGCCTGATCCTCCTTCAAGTTGAGATCAGGGATGTGTCACCAGGTGTCGATGAGCCCCGTGTCTCGCAGGAAGGCTATCAGCAGGCGTTGCGCTCTCTTCCTGAATGCCGCGGGCCCTCCGGGGAAAACAACGTCATAAGGGAAAAAAAAGGCGTTCCACGAAGCAAGTATTTTGCCGCTGCCTGCCGCAACGGGGCCGTCAGCGCGCACTCGCACACGCCGCTCCGAGTGCTCTCTGCTCGGGCAGAGATGAAGCCCAATTCATTTCGCGCAACTTTCGTCATCAACGACAACAATTAAAAATGCCCCGTTAGAAAAATTAAGGTAACGATTACGAGACTACGGTGCCGAGTCCCGCCATTGATTTTTTACCTCCACAGGTCTCGTCTGGCTATATCAACTCTGTGTTCTTTATGCAATGAGAGAGAATCTTTCCAACACTTCTTTTTAACATGTCGCCGGCTCGTTATTGAGAGAGAGGGAGAGAGAAAGGAACGTTTATTGATCGAAACACTGTCCCGAGCGAGGGCCGGCATCACCCTGAGGTGGGAAGGCTCCTTAGACCAGGAACCCTCTGGCTTTGACTGCCCTCTTGGCCCTGGCGACGAGTTGTCGTTGGTCTTCCATGTCCCCGAGGGCGAGCTTGGCCTCCCGCGTTTCGACTATAGATGGTCTTCGTTTTGCTTGTGGTGCTCAGTTCGCGTCCGTTTCCGGTTGCATTTCGCTGCCTTCATGCCACGAGCATTCCATGAGCCAGTGCGCCAGGGTGTCGCGTACGTTGCAGAGCGGGCAGAGGCAGCCGTGAAGCGTCGGGAAGAGACGGTGCGTTATCGTTACCTGAGTGTACGCGTTACCTTGTAGGCGTCCGAGGATCACACTTTCTTCTTTGCCTTGTTTTGGGTGCGGTGGAGGGTACACACCCGGCGATCGAGCCTGTAATGTTATTCATTATTCGAGGGAAACGATTTTTGGAAGAACCCTTCCAGAACCTTGGCTTGAATTTGACTCTTCCGGTAATTATTTCCTTTGAGGATACCGCACTGGGTTATAGACACAGGAACGTTTGTGAAGCCTTCTGCAACTTTCTGCGCGATACAAAAATAACTGAGAGCTAAAATTGTTCTTTTTACTTCTTGAACTCGAATAATTTTTACGGTAATATATATAGATATTGGATCGTTCATATCTGTAACAGCAGACATTCTAATTCACATTTACAAGATACTTATTTAATTTCCCCTTAACTTCCTAAAAAAATTGGTAATAACAGTCTGTAAAACCGCCAGATTCATGGCCGATCCCCCAGAGTGGGTAGCGCGAGTTCACTAAGGAATAAGTACAAGAACAAGGCATACGTTGTGCGAGCGTCCTCTACTATGTGAAAGCCAACACTTCTTTCGAGTGAGTTTTTTTCTTCTGACTGCCTTAAGAATCTTAGAAGACATCAAAATCGTGTACATCAGCCGGCTGTTGTACTGTTGTGTTGTGAAGTGACAGACTGTCTAAGATGTGATTTCTGGATTTTATAGCGCTGACTATGTCTGCACTGCCGCAAATGTGGTTGCAGGGAGGGACCGTTGCACTCCAAATGTGGACGGTTGCATTCCAACCGTCCACAGTTATCGCTAGGGCGGCATGTCGCGTATGGCTGTACTCGGTAAACACATGTACTCACGATAATCTACTGAACGTTACCTTGTGTCTGGAACACTCGGGTGGAATGGCTCGGGGATGTAGCGGGTGTCAGCCTGCTGCCGGTGGGCGACCCATGTTGTCCGCTAGCTCTTGATTGATTGATTGAAAACTTTAATATTCCACCGAGCTGGGGTGCCCGCCTCTTAACCTACACGTAGGTGTGGGGGGGGGGGGGGGACGTAGCAGTCCCCGCGCGTTGAGGACGGTGAGTCTTCACGGCCTCAACGGCCAGGCGGATTGCTCGACGCTGGTCGTCTTCAGCCTCGCTCTGGAGCAAGGCCTCTCAGGCTTCGCTACTGTCAATGTTTTCCTTGGCCCCTGGGGAGCCAGCACACTCCCGTATTATATGGTCTCCGCTAGCTATGTGCTGGCTGCTACGTTGCTGAGCAGACAACACGGCCCACTGGGTATGTGCCCCCACACACAAATTTGGCACCTTTTCAAGTAACTGTATAGGCCCATAACAAACGTACATACCCCGTGAAATGATGGCGTGTATTGCCGACGTCTATATGCGGACTCCGATAGTACCGGTGCTTACTAGCGTTGAAGACAAAGATGCACTTGGGCTCGCGCGCTCAGACTGCGGGTGCGAGAAGAGGACAAGGCAGAGTAAAGCAGGATTCTCTTAGTGATATCTGCGTATGAAATCATAGCATTATTTTTATAAATTGTACCGTTTAGAAAAATGTACTAATCTGTATGTTACGATTGCTTGATTGCACATTACTTGTAGTCTCTTGAAATATTTTGTAAATGCTCAGTTGCCCAATTCTTGGCCAATCGAGCCATTTTTAGGGTCGTCATCGTCACCACCAATCGCCATCAGGCGATCGCGGGGACGGCCTTTTGTGTGCTTATCTCCTTTAGAATGTTGCAGTATACAACGAAACTGCCTTACGGCGTTCTAGCCTTAAGTGCGTGCTCATGGTGCTCGTGGAATGCCGTATATATACGCTATGATCCCGCTCCTCTAGCACCGTCACAAGTGGCCACCACACCGTCCGGGGACGGCGCCCAAGCCTCCTCAGCGGATCTAGGACAGGACCATACCGGTTATCCCTTTCAAGCCATCGCCGTCATGACACAACAGCTCCAGGTTATGGCGAGCGCCTTCGCATCCGTGAGCGGTTGCGCCGTACTTCTACATCGCACTGAGACAGCTATTCGGCTCCTCCGTCTTGGACCCGTCCTGTCTGGGAACGCCGTCCACACTTCCCTTGACGAGGATATCCTCCCGGGCCTTTTCGACCTCCAAGCCACCAAGGTATGCCGTCTATGCTTCCCGAGCGGTACCGTAACGAGCTGTCGTGACTACCACGGCTACCGCACTGTCCGTGGACACTGTCCCTGTTTCCTCGAGCAACTCGACAGGAAGCCTCGCGGAGATGAGGCGCCGCGACTTCCAGCAGCCGGCTTTCGTGGAAGTACCGGCGTTTTACTGCTTTAAAGACGACGCCATCCTTTGGGTTTATGCTATCAGTGCCTTGGGTGATCGTCATGCTTGGTCAGACCGAAAAAGATGGCTGGTTGAAGCAAAACGACTTTGCGGTGTCGCCAAGGCATGAGACAACTACGAAGGCATCAAGTAGCTCCTGAGAGTTACCGCTTCGATGCTGCGGCAGGTGTGCCCTGCAGCCCTCCGATAGAGAGTTCCGCCGCAAACCCCCTGCCAAGCCTGCGTTTGCCGCCGCGGATCTCTAACTCTGCGTTGGTCACTGACATCACACATTCGTTACCAGAGGTTGAGTCCACTTCCAATCCGCAGTAGTCGTCGACGTGGCTTGCAAGCTCACCATCGTTTGGGCACATAAAGGCGCCAGCTCACTGGGCATCCGAGCATGTCGAAAACTCCCGACGAACCACCGCTTCCGCTGTGACCTGCCGCCAAGTGGCCTCCGGGCTAAGGATTTTTGAAAGCGTGTTCAGTTCGACGTTTTTTCTGCGCATGAGCTTTTTTCTCATGTGGAAAAAAAAAAGGAAGCTCATGCGGATCCCCCCCCCCCTAAGACACTTATATAAATCACGTACTTCTAGCGCTTGTACGTTTTTCATTTTTCTGTGTTGGTTTGAAAAGATCTTTCTTTTTTAGTTTTCATTTAAACAGGCGCCTCATCGCTGAGTGTAGAGGCGCGACACTGTATAGTTCAAGGATCGACTGATGATCCAGTTGGTTCGTGACGAAAAAGCCAGTGCAATATGAAGCGTAAAAGATCGCCCGGAGAGTTAAACGTCAGCGTGCTGGTTTCTATCCTTTCTCGTAGCAACGCTTTCTTGCCACTTTAGAGCTCCATTACCAATCTCTTTTTATCCAGCGAACCGCCCCCTCCCCTTCCACCCTTCTTCCCCCCTTGCAAATTGTTGACCAAACCTTGAAGAGCTGCTTGTTGGCCAATTAAATCCTGAACAAGGCAATGCGTCAGGATGCACAGAGAGATGATTTTATCTGCCAATGTGCGGTGGTCTTTTCGTCAGGCATGACAGATGCAACAGCCACCCTGTGGCTGCAACATGACCAAACCTTTAACCAAAATTTAGAACAACGGGGAGTCCCGCCCCTCTTCAGGGACTATTCTTGGAGCGCGTCTTTCTTCAGGCACTCCAAAGAGGGAATTTTGGGCTGCGCGAATTTTTTGGTGTTTGTTTGTTGCGCGATACATAGCCTAAAGGAACCGACAGGTTGCGTCCGTTCGAACTTTGTTTCATTTATTTTATTTCAGTCTCGCGCTTAACTAAGCGTAACATTAGGTCATCCACCATTTAATTATTATATTTTATTTTTTCTGTTATCCACCAGTTTCCTTCCTTTCTTTCTTTTTCTTTTTAGTAATTCTCAGTAATTATGACGATTTCGCTCATGACCCGCCGTGGTTGCTTAGTGGCTATCGTGTTGGGCTGCTGAACACGAGGTCGCGGGATCGAATTCCGGCCACAGCGGCCGCATTTCGGCCGGGGCGAAATGCGAGAGCACCCGTGCACTTAGATTTAGGTGCACGTTAAAGAACCCCGGGTGGTCCAAATGTCTGGACTCCTCTGCTACGGCGTATCTGATAATCAGAAAGTGGTTTTGGCACGTAAAACCCCATATTTTTTTTTTATTTCGCTCATGTGGAAGTGAAATGTAGTAACAGAAAGCACATGCTTATAACCTCTCCACTTGGTCCTTCTACTAAATCTAAATCTAACTTATCGAAATGACGATACGAAAGCGCTTCTTGCTCATCTTGCGCATCTCGGCCTCGGAGCAAACAAACATCGCCTTTAAGGACATTTAAACTAGACATTTCCTTTTATTTTATAGATTTTATCGAGTACTACTGGTAGAACAATAAATATGCTGTCAAAAAAGTGGACACAGGTTGGCATGTCATTTAGTGATCCACACAATTAAAAAAAAATAACTGACTACACTTTTTTTGGCACGTAATTTAATAGAATCAGAAGAGGCAAAATTAAACATTTGCACAAGAACATGTACGCAAACATTACAAAGCGTGATGTAGTGATCGTCTTGGAATTAGAGACAGAATTCACAAGACTGTGAGTTCATAAGTACTACTTATCGGCTGCCCGCCTTTACTGGTACGATAAGGCGGCACCTAATTACGATCGGGCAGCACCTGTTATAGCGAACTGTTCTGGCTTACAAAGGTTATTTCGAGATACTAACCACGGACGTAAAACAGACAGACATACTGACAAAGAACATTAATGAGGTCGTGAGGAGCGCCGCACTTAGAGCAAAATTCGCAAAAAAATAAATACCCTTCAGCTCATAAATTAGGTAGTCACTATCGCTATCCACCGGCAGATGTTTTTACGAGCTACTGTAGCTTATGCGAACCGCTATCTTCCGAACACCGGTGCAGACAACCACGATATCGCGGGAGGCAAGTTGCGCTGCTTACTTTCAACTAGACAAAGAGCTATGAAAGACGATCACGCACAAGCCGGATGATACGCAATATTGCCTTATTCAGCGGAACACCGAACGCGTACACATTAGGTAGCGGCACGGCTGACCTCAGGTTGGGGGAATGTAAATAAATAAATAAATAAATAAATAAACGTAGAGTATAGGTTAATGTCTTGTGCACATGTCAGAGCTGGCCAAAAGGATTCATTTACTACAAAAATTAAACAACCCTCTTTTCAGGAGATGAGATAGGCCACGGTCCAAGCATATAGTGCGGAGGGACACGCCGCGATTGTCCATTGCTCTCAATAAGTCGCGCAGCTTCTCTCTCTGCTGAGCTTAAAGCGAAGCCGCAGCAGTCGAGCCCGGGCTCTTGTGTTGCACGGTCTCGAACCCCGGGCCGGCAGAAGCGGTGCGTAATAACCCGGTGCAGTCTACGCGCAAGTCGTATACAAGTCGGCGACGCGGTGGCCTCGGATGTGCGCATGGAACGATATCCGCTCCCTTTGGCGTAGGCGCTCCCGGTCTGGCGGCACGGGTATTTATGGGGGCTTCCGCCGGTGCCGGACCGGCATTGTCGCCGTGCAGCGGCCGAGACGCGACCGACCAGGGACGAGAAGCAGGGCGCGCGATGGCCGCTGCCTACTGCGCCCTGCTGGGGCCGCTGGCCGCCGCCAGCAGCAGCGCACCGCGCTGCACCGTCGCCGTTTGCGGCGAGGCCTTCGCGACGCTGCAGCACAGTGGCCAGCACAGGTGCGTACACAGCAGGGGCAGGGTGGTCGTGCCACCCCGACTGCTTGTCGAAACGCTGCTCGGGCTAGACATTTCATGAATGCGAAACTCGAGAGACACCTCATTTGAGCCTGCACCATGTAGTCTTTCGCGAGCTCCCGGAAACATTTGTTTTATTTGTGAACCTTAGAAACGATATCGCTGTACTTTCTTTTATCGTTGTTTCTTTTACGATCGTCGTTTCGAGCACGGATGTCGTGTCAACGCTTCAATCAACCAAGCTAACTGGCCGGCTTCAGGAAGGGGTGTCCTACAATGGATCACGTCCATTCACCAAACAGGTAATTGATAAATCTGCGGAGTACAGCCAACCTCTCCACATGGCATTCATATATTAAGAAATAGCATTTGATTCAGTAGATATACAAGCAGTCATGGAGCCACTGCGTAATGAAGAAGTACAGTGACCTTACGTGCATATCTTAGCAAATATCTGTAGACTCCACAGCTGCCTTAATTCTACGCAAGGAAAAATAAGCGTGAAGATACCGATTAAGAAAGCGGTCGGGCAACAGAGCAAAATCTCTCCAATGCTATTCACTGCATGCTTAGAAGAAGTATTCAAGCTATTAAACTGGGAAGGGTTAGGAGTGAGGATCAACGGCGACTATCTCGGCAACCTTCGGTTTGCAGATAACATTCTCATCTGCAAACACTGGGGACGATTTACAACAAATCATTGAGAACCTTAACATAGAAAGTGTAAGAGTAGGTTTGAGGATTATTATGCAGAAGACAAAGGTAACGTTCAACTGCCTGGTAAGGGAACAAAAACTTATGATTGGCAATCAGCTTGTAGAATCTGTGAAAGAGTGCGTTTATCTAGGTCAATTACTCACAGGGGACCCTGGTAATGAGAAGGAAATTTACATAAGAATGAAAATGGGTTCGAGTGCATTCGGCAGGAATCACCAAATCCTGACTGCGAGCTTACCACTGTCCTTGAAAAGAAAAGTTTAGGATCATTGAATTCTGTGGCGCTAATATATGGGGCACAAATTTGTAGGTTAACAAAGAAGCTCGAGAACAAGTTACGAACCGCGCAAAGAGCGGTGCAACAAAAATGTTAGGCGTAACATTAAGAGACAGGAAGAGAGCAGCGTGGAACAGAGAGCAAACGAGGGTAGAGCCAATGTTGTAGTTTGCATTAAGAGGCACAAACGGAGCTGGGAAGGCCATGTAATGTGTAGGGCAGATAGCCGGCGTTCTATTGGAGCACACATCCCGCGTCCTTCCCGTTTTCTGTTTTCGTCGTTTTCCGCGCTGATTCAAAGAATGCATCAATTGCAACTCACCCAGCTTTCCACTTAACTGCAATTATATTAGAGTTACAGAATACAGCCAAAGTTACAGCAGTTACAGCCAAAGGAAGGGAGGGGCATTCGATGGCGCCAGAGAACTGGGTAATGTGATGAAATCGGGAAACGTGCAGGCATAGTTTGCATGGAATCACCTAGCGCAAGGCAAGAGTAATTGCACGTCGCTCGGATATAGGCCTGCTGCAGGGCACGTAAATATCGACTTGTGATGATCAGGTCAGAGAGGACTGGTGTCACCTGCAGATGCCGTCTACTTAAATACAGATGATGATTTTAGCGCGTGATGTACTACCTTTACCAACGGATGAGGACTATATACGAATTGTATGGTATATTATTCGGTTGGCGTCCAACAGAGTGTCAAGTGAACTTTCCCTTGCGACAGTGCAGTCATTATTAGTTTATTTTTTATTTTTTAATCGTCTGTATTTCATATTATGTGTTGTAAGTACTTTTCTAGAGTTAACTAACTTAGGTTTACGTTTGTAGCGTCGAAACTATTCTATTCAACTTTCTGTAGTAGTGTGACCTTCAGTGACCGGCCCTACTGTGTGTGATCTGTACTGTGTTCTACTTTAGCCTTTAGATTTCTCCTGTTGCTCTTCCTTTTCTCTTCCCTCCCCTCCTTCGTATCTGCCATTTCTGTGTTGCTGTCACCTCCCTTCTGAAGAGTAGGCACGCGTCGTGCCCCTTCCGGTGGCAGTTGTCAGCCTGCTCCTCGCTTTCCCTTTCCTATTAATTGTGTATATGTGTTCAAAACAAATAATAATAATAATAATAATAATAATAATAATAATAATAATAATAATAATAATAATAATAATAATAATAATAATAATAATAATAATAATAATAATAATAATAATAATCAAGCTATGGTACTAATTCATTTTTGTATTTATTTATCTTGTATTTCACATATTTACTTACACTATACGTGTTTCCCTCATTGATATTCCTGGGCTCTGAGTGCAACTGAAATAAGTAAGTAAGTAAGTAAGTAAGTAAGTAAGTAAGTAAGTAAGTAAGTAAGTAAGTAAGTAAGTAAGTAAGTAAGTTAGTAAGTAAGTAAGTAAGTAAGTAAGTAAGTAAGTAAGTAAGTAAGTAAGTAAGTGAGTAAGTAAGTAAGTAAGTAAGTAAGTGAGTAAGTGAGTAAGTAAGTAAGTAAGTAAGTAAGTAAGTAAGTGAGTTAGTGAGTTAGTGAGTGAGTGAGTGAGTGAGTGACTGAGTAAGTAAGTAAGTGAGTGAGTGAGTGAGTGAGTGAGTGAGTGAGTGAGTGAGTAAGTGAGTGAGTGAGTGAGTGAGCGAGTGAGTGAGTGAGTGAGTGAATGAGTGAGTGAGTGAGTGAGTGAGTGAGTGAGTGAGTAAGTAAGTAAGTAAGTAAGTAAGTAAAGTAAGTAAGTAAAGTAAGTAAGTAAATAAATAAATAATTAAATAAATAAATTTGAATTTATTTACTTACTTATTCACTTATTGCTGTTTAGCATAAAGAAATGAAGTAGTCGAACTACACTTTATCTCAATATATATATATATATACAGCAACCCATGTATAACAGAAAGAACAGTTAATATGATAAGGGAGAAAAAAAAACGTTTCACCCAGGGTCCTTAGCAAATTTTCGTAATGTGAGATTTGCGAGAAATCTTTCAGCGCTCATTGTTCCGAAAGCAGCACCAAAACATGGCACCTGCATAAAAGGTCATTCAGGACTGTTGGCCTACGAACTGACCAAACAGTCGACTATGGGCGATGGCTAATGGACAACGAATCTTGCGAATCATTCGCGCACTGTTGGCATCAGACGAAGTCTGCATGCTTTTATTTCATCTCATTCTGTCATCGGGAAACGTGGCAACTCATGCAAAATAAGAAGTGATCATTATAACATGCGCCAAAAGTTGCGGAAATGCGACTGTGCTGACGCCTGCACTCGTCTAATCGGTTGCACTATTCCTTGCATGCTCCACTCAAAGACCACGGTTTCAAGCCGCCACGAGGACTTCCATGCTTTTATAATATCGATTTCCTCACCTGTCCAGTTTTCGCCCCCCCCCCCCCTTTTTAAGTACGAACGAAAACACGTTTTTAAAAAAGTTTATTTCTGTGTTCTGCGTGCCTAGATGAGATGGAATAAACGCGCGGTGGGAGTACATACCTTCTCATTCGAATTCGAGGAATATATATATATATATATATATATATATATATATATATATATATACGCCGATAAATAATGTAAGGACCATTTTCGTTCGATTCTATTCATCTCTTATCGTCCACCGGCATACCCTGGTGTTAGCATAGCCGGAAAACCGCACGGATTGATTGATGCGCTGGATTTAAGCTCACAAAACAACGCTGGGCTCTACTGTGGTATAACGTGCAACTACGTCTAGGTATACAGTAGCGCGTGTGTATTTCGCCGCCATCGAAATGACTGGCCATCGCGATCTGAGGATCGAACCCGCAACCTCGTACGTAACAGTAACGCCGCAGCCATTGAGACCCCATATAGGCGATTTGGCCACTTGGATCACTGGCAAAGTAAGGAAAAGTAAAATATTAATAATAATAATTGAATCGTTAAAGTATTCCGCTCCTTCTTCCCGAGCCTTTTTGCTTATTGTAAAAACGAAGAACCTTCGGGCGGCGAAGCCGCGCAACGAGAGCCCCGAGAGCACGCCACGCAGGTCGCGCCCATTCTGTCTTCCGCGTGTGCTCTCTTCACTTGTCCATATGCGAGTCGGGTCCAGCCGCTCTGTAGATCCTTTCTTTGCTTACAAACATAGGCCCTGAATGGTTTCCGCGGTTTCGCTCACTAACGTTACCTGCGACACTTAGCGGGCAAGAAAGACGAGCGCGAGGAGCTGGAGTGCGGTAAAGCAGAAGCCTGCAGATTTTTTTCACTTTTCTCCTGTACATAAACCACAATTTTGAAAGTATAGTTGGCCGTAAGTTATACGAAAAAAAATTGTAAGTATAAATGTTCAGGCACTATGCGCCTTTCTTTTTCCTGAAAACGTAAAATGAGACTTTAAATATATAGGAAGACTTCTATGCGCCGTTTTGTGCCGGAGTAGTAAAGGGATAAGGCACGTGACCGGAAGTTGCTTGGGGCCGAGCGCTCGCCGCTGGTGCCGGCATGGAGGAAGGAAATAAACTACGCGGGAGCACGACGCGCTGCCCGTGAAGTGATTCCCTTCGCGTTAATTCCCTCGTGGTATCGTCCCGACACGTGGCCTCGGAGACACGGCGTGTTGGCAGGGAATGTTTGGTTGCCGGTAGTTTTTAATCGATGCGCACTTGTTCGGGCGGCGCTGCCGTAACTCTGCCTGCAGAGCGGGAGAACTAAAACCTACCGTGGGCTCTGGCGTAACGATCGCTAGTTGGGCCGATACGTTTGGCTTCATTCGTGTCACGTGATGCTCATTTCCCCAATTATTTATTCCTCCATAACTATCGCAGGCGCGGAACCATATATAGCGGTTTTTTAATAGATAGTCGTGCAGTTCTATGGTGCAACTGTGATCAAAAAGCTTTCTCATTTTTAATCTACACGTTGACCTTGCAAAAAGGTTCATAAATATACTTTTAAACCGGCCTTCGTGGTACGCTCCTCTGTGGGCTTCTTTGAAAAAATGTAACATGGATGCTGAGTCTCAGAAGCCTCTATATATAGTGTTGCCTTGAGGTAACTCTCTTATGCGTACTCATTACCGCACATGCGGGTAGAGTTGGCTGATCTCAAGGGGAGTGTTATTGCGCTGTCTGGCCGCATCTAGGTGGTAACGACTCCATGAGATGTTCATCGATAACAAGATAATCAACAATTGAGAGGGATGCAACGTATACCCACTTTCCTGCAAACCTTCCCGTACTTGATAGCTGACCGTGGCTGCTGCCGCTGCTGTCTTGCTGACATAGCTCTTAGACTGGACAGCATGAGTCACTTTAGCTCCGCGTATACAACCCCCGCAGATGCGCCGGCTCTGTTCTCTACGGAATTACGCCGGGAAGCAACAAACGATGCTTAAATACCCCCAGTGCAAGGAGCTTTCAAGCGCACGTATCCCTTTATTGAAGCGAAGCCTTCGGTCCCGAGAGTATCTGCTCGCTCGGCTTCTTGACGAGTAAAACGGGCCAGTCCTGAAGACAATGCAGTATATGGGCTGATCGCAGAGATGACACGATGAGAAGTGGGCCTGTCTCGGAGGCAGAGGTCGCATGGATAACGTCGGGGGCGGAGCTTCCACGTCTTGCTCCCCATTTGCCCGGCAGGCCCGTAATCGCCGCGCCGAAAAACGTGGCTGAATCTGCATACTTTTTCGCCATGCAATGCACTACATACTCCTCCAATTTTCCTGCCAAAATTATATTGACATATCGCATCAGGATTTTTCGCTGGATTAGGCACTCCGTGACACACCGCTCCAGCAGCTATCGCTCCATCTTTCGCCTTTCCTTCGTCTTCAACTCTAATGAAACGCTACGAAGTGGGCGCTCGAGCCCTGCATGACAAACCGGGTCGTCCCAACCGAGGGGACCATCATAGAACAAGTGACCTCTGACTACTGTTTCTATGTGAAGGACCTTCATCTTTTTGTGAAAGACTTCCACATTTGGATCGCTATAAATTGTTTTGTCTCATTAAGCCCACACAGCGCAAGCACCAAAAAGCAATGTAATGTGACTTGAGTAAAAAGATAAGTGTTGTAGTAACTAATTATTTAGTAATTATTTTGCTGAGCTCTCCACAACTGAGAGAGTTCGCTTCAACGTATCAAGAACGCTACTATGGGTTTTGCGTTAGGTTTCCCTCGTTTAGATCAGCATTCTGGGGCGTCAAAGTCGGCGTAACAAAAATTATACTTGGGGCTTTGTTTGGTTAAGCAATGCAATAATTCATACAGATTTATCGCAGTTTCCTTAGAGTTATAATTTTAGCCAAGAGAAAGAAAGGTAGCCGTCGCTAACATACGGCGTCAATGATTCCTACATTTCTTTTCATGCTAACGTAACCTAAAGCGACAAACCAACAGCCTCGTAACGTACGCTTTCGCACAGGCCTCTAATGTCTGAGCCACTTGAGGTAAGTACGACATATAAGGACACTGTAACAAAAAAGATACTGTAAAGCTAATGCAAATCAAGGCCTGCATGCGAAGCTTTATTGCTGCGGTTGTTTCGTTCGCCCCGCCGGCGCCCAGCGCCTGTAGCACATTTCCCATCCTTTGCCCATCGTGGCCGGGTTTTCCCCGAACCCAAGTCTGAATCGCCATCCTCTCCAACATCCCCTTTTATTTCTCATTTTCGTAAAATTCTAACCCTTTCTTTACTTCTTTTCTTTTGTTCCTCCATGGCGTATGCCCGTTGTTAACGACCGCCTTCGTATCCCTCCTTTCTTTTTTTTTTTCTTTTCTGTAGTAGGTCATGAATTTGCCCTTTTGTCTTCTTCCATTCTCGTCACCCTTTCCTTCCGGCATAATTTATCGCTTTCATCGTTTGTTTTTTCTCTGTTTTCTTTCTCTCGCGCTTTTCTTATACATATTGAGAAAACAATAATTTCTGCTTTCCATTTAAAGTGGCTTTGTTACATGGCAGCTGTGTGCTGCGGAGAATGCGTGACAATTATTGCACACAGGCACATACATTCATCTCAGGCTAATTTAACGAACCTAATACGTCCCAGCTCTACTGAAAGATTTAGCAAAAGCGTCAAAGTCTAGCAAAATGAAGCAAAGGCGTCAGGTAAGTTGCTTCTATCATTAGACGTTAGACGTTAGGCGTTAGACAATTAGACGTTTATTTCAAACCTATTCTTTGGCTTCGCAAATGAGATGTAGCAGAACATCGGCGAATTAAGTACCAAAAAAAAAACATCCAAGGTATTTCCTTCTTTTGCCTTTTTTTTCTGGCAGTCTTTGTCCATTTGACTATCGTTATTCGGTAAACAAGAGACGAAAATCCATTTTCCGCAAGACGTGAGTCTGGCTTCCGATCACATCGATAAAAAAAAATCCATCACAGAAGCACAAACCAGAAAGCAAAATAAGAAGTACGCGATTTATACACAGAAAGTTTATTTTAAACATCTTAAGCCATATGCCCTTATATTGTATAATATAGAGCAACGACTCTGTGCAGAGCCAATGCGTCTGACTTGTTCCGAGTCAAAGTTCTTTCTCCGTCACAGCATACGGAAAGCGATTGTCTCAGACGTTATTGCGTTTCACGAGCGTCGAATGCACAGTGGACGTCTTGGAACGCGGTGCCCAAGAACGAAGGCAGCACAGCTACAGCGTACTGGCCAATTTGCCACTAACAAGAAAAGCCTTAGCCCGAAGTAAATAAATACCGCGTGCGACAAGAAGTGCGGCTCCTCAGTGGCGTACGCATAAATCTTTTGACCCTCTTGGGGCGCATGAGCTAAGAAAAGAGCCGTTTTGATGGCGCGGGGTCCTCGTAGGCATCCGCCTGCCATTTCTGTTTCCTTCATGCACCAGTCTTGTTACCACCGAAGTACGTAGTCGTGCCCCTCCTGCCTTCTGCTCGGGTGCCCGTCGAGCTGACGACAATGCGTAAGCTCGCTTTATACTGTATATATCGCTGCACGCACGCACAACTCAACGTAAGAGAATGCCGTCGCGTTCTCGACGTTGACGTCCTGAGGATGAACGCCGGTGGTTGTTGATGCTTTCTTTTTCTTTCTTATACACAGTGTCTTGTCCATCTTTCGACCACAATGCGCAGAGCGTGCGGCGCAGTGCCGGCAGCTAGCGTATAAAGACGCCCTCCGCCGGAGCAGTGCAGTGCAGAGGCACACGGACCGCACCCACTAGTGTAGACGTGGCAAAAACGTCCGTCTGTCGTCTGCTTGTAAATCGATCGCTGCCGCCGGGCAATCTCGTTCACAGGACGCCAACTTTCTTTCCGTACGTGTGCGGTTGTTCGCTTCCGATATTTTTCGTTGTTTTCCCTCTCCACTTTCTCTACCTATCCGTGCATACCTCCTTGCTTGTTTCGACGTCTGCCTCGCCTACGTGACGTCTCCTCATTGCTTCTTTTTTTAAAAAATTCCTTTCCCCTTCTGTCCCCAAAGCACTGGCTCGCCGGTCTCGTAACCTTGGATCTGCGTAAGCTTCCGGGCGTGTTTGTGATGTTTCGCTTTCCGACGAGCATTCGACTGTGTCGTCGAACCTTGGTGAAACTGAAACGTAGCACAGCTGTAGCGCAGTTGAAAGCTGAAACTGGGGCAGAGAGCACCGCAAGAAAATATAAGATTACTCGGTCGACTTGGTTGCGTTCCGAAATAGCCAACTACTGGCAGCCTTGTGACCAGTTCAACCACGGGCACCGCTTTGCCGCTCATAATGAATGCGACTGCGTACATGTTTATTATACTACAGCATATCTATTGTGCACGCGCGCACGCGCACAACCAAAGTCGAAGCCGTCGGCGCTATGAGACTGTCGACCAATGTGTAGCACTATCCGACTGAAGACTCAGTTCGGTAACCGCGCACTTGGATAGAAAGGCTCGGTCTGATCAAAAGCGGCCGCGAATACCACCGTGTACCGTAAATACGCGACGCGAAGTAACTCACACACACACGTACACTCGCACCAAGCAGATACCACGCAAAGGACGCCTCGCGAAGTCGAGGAAGCAAACAGAGGGATAACCGTATTTATCGAAACCCAGTTTTACTCTGCCTGAAAACAGTAGACAAGGTCGTAAAACGCGGCGTTCGAGGCGGGGAAACGACGTCTGCGGCGAGCGAACGGGCTCGACCGGGGAAGAAGAGGCATGCGAACCATCATTGCGGGGACGTCACCGAAATGCCTCTCGGTGGCCTTGTTTCTTAGAAAAACGCGGTCTGTGGTGGTGCGGCATTCGTTGCTTACAAATGTTATCAGCAATCTAAATTAGACATCTGCAAGAAATGCCTGCCGCTAGAACATTTGCTGCTAGTAAAGTTTGATGACATAACCAGCGTTCCGCGATGTGCGACCAGGTGATGATGCGATAAGCCGCGTAGGCCTCTCGGCGGCGCTGAAAGTTCCGCATTGTGTTGCTAGCTGACAAGCAAAGTGATTGGCAACGTCTGGCTGATATCTGTGGACAGGAAGGCGAGAATAGAGGTTTGAAATTTAGTGTTCGAAAATCAGTTGTTATGGTATTCAATGAAAACAGTGAACAGACAGTGGTGATACAGGGCCAGGAAATACCTCGGGTAAAAGAATATAAATACCTTGGTATATGAATAAACGAAGGCAATAGGTATATGGAAACACAGGAAAAAATAATAACAGCAAAGGAGAAGAGAAATGTGGCCATAATGAAACACAGAGCGCTATGGGGATACAGTAGGTCCGAGGTGCACCGGCGTATGTGGACAGGTGTAATGGTTCCAGAACTTACATTTGGAAATGCGGTTGTTCGCTTGAAATCAGGGGTACAATCAGGATTCGATGGGGACCAAAGGTCAGTGGGACGCCTCGCACTGGGCGCTCACGGGAAGACTACAAATGAAACTGTGCAGGGTGATATGGGCTGGACAAGTTTTGAAGTGAGGGATGCTCACAGTAAAATTGAGTATGAAGAACGGCTGAGAAATATGGAAGAAAGTAAATGGGCTGGGAGAGTGTTCAGGTATCTGTATAGGAAAAACGTTGATTCAGAGAGAAGGAAAAGAACTAGGAAGCTTACCAGCAAGTATGCGGCCTGTAGGGTGGGCAACACAGCAACAAAGAAGGTCAAGCGGAAAGTCAGAGAGCCTGAAATAATCTCATGGGTGGCGGCAATGGAAAAGAAACCTGCCATGAGTAGCTACTTAAGAGGAAAAAACGAAATCAGGAAAGAAACAGTTTATTTTAACTCAAAGGGAAGCTGATTACTTCTCGAAGTGGGATCAGTACCCTATAACGTAAAACTATTCCAATATATTTTTATTCCAATCTCCTGACGTCAGATTTGCGTAACCGCACACGCAAGCATCGTGCGGTGACCCGCAGGGTTGTCTGAACAGAACAATCAAACGCTCTCCTCGCTCATAGGAGGTCACTTTCGCTTTCTTGAAAAACGAATAACATTGCCCACACTGAACGGTTTGTCTTATCTAATTGGCTGACAAGAGGCGATGAACACGCTCAAGTGGAGAGGAATTCAATGGGGCCCAGCCACTGCACTGAAAATTGATAACCGGATGAAAAGGGTGGTGCCGGCGTCTGCGATTGGTCCGCTTTCCCTTACTTAGCTTTCGTTGACCGGTCGAAAATCGCAGCGGCATGCAACGGAAGCTTAAGAATGACGCTAGAACGGATCCTCAGCAAAGAATAGTTGGCAGAACGAGGTCGTAAACGTGCCGAAATTGCTCGAAAACGTTACACGGCCTCGCAGCCCTTCGATTCAACGAGAGCAGGGGGAAAGTATACATAAACCCATGCTCTCGGCAGGTGCGAGTAGCGAGTGCCTGAGCGATCGGCGGCAGCCATCTTTTATTCCTTTGAACGGGGCAGCCTGCGGCTATTCAGAAGAAAATTCAGTTTTGTTCGGCATATTAATGCATTTTTAACGCGTACACGTCACTTTGACGCGCTGAGTTTTTGCGGTTTTGTGACGTCGCGTGAGAGGCAGGTGAAGTGGTTGCAGCCCGAAAACTTTTGACCAATAGCCGAGGGCTGATGGCGAAAATGCGTCGAATCAGAAATAACTATTTTTCTTTTGTGCGGTCAAATCATGCATAATCAGTGTGCACACGTCATATCAGATGGGGAGCTATCGCGGTTTCCGTGATGTCGCGTGACAGACAGGCGAAGGGGGGGGGGGGGGTCCAAAAACGTTTTTGACCAATCGGGAAGCGCTGATCGCAGAATTCGAATAGAAAAGTTTGGAATAGGTTTACGTTATAGCGCCCCGGGATGCCTTAGAACACGCACCTATAAAGCGACATGTAAGAACGAAGAAGAAGCATGTGCTTGCTGCGGTGAAACTAGGGAAACGATGGAGCATGTTTCATTAGAATGTGAAGATATCTGACCAGCGGTCGATTTAGGCACCACTGGCCTCCTTGAAGCCCTTGGGTTCAACGCGAGCAGGGGGAAAGTAAACACGTCCCGAATAGAGATTAGTAAGAAGCGATTGGAAGATTGCTGGAAGAAAAGTAGGGAAACGACAAAAAACGGAAACGTACAAAAGCAAAGTTCAATATAGGGGGTCAGAAAATTTGGTTATGGGAATTCATCGTGTTCTTGTTTTCGTCTTCTTTTTTATTTTTTAACCTAGGTAGCACATTAGGCAGCATAATAGCAAGAGCTTGGTGGGGTAACCCACCGCCCCGTTCCAATGGGGGCGCTCATAACATTCATCCGTCCATCCATCCATCCATCCATCCATCCATCCATCCATCCATCCATCCATCCATCCATCCATCCATCCATCCATCCATCCATCCATCCATCCATCCATCCATCCATCCATCCATCCATCCATCCATCCATCCATCCATCCATGTAGGATAACTAAAACCCACGAGCTGCAGTAGGACGTGCACATGACACTCGTGCCCACTGTTTTGGCCAACCGTGGCGTCGTGCTCAATAGCGTTCCCAAAAATATACGCTGCTTTCTGGGGCAGTCCAGGAGCGCTGTAGGTTGATGGATTTCCGCAGCAGCACCAGCGACCACGTGCCCGCTCGGCGCCGTCAAGCAAGCACCAGTAACGGGACGTCCGGAAGCGGCGTTGCCGTGCACGCAAAGGCGCAATGACATGCGTAGTTCGCCGTAAAGATTTACGAGGCGAGGGATTTACGAAAAGGCTCAACACCTGCGAGGGATATTCAAGAAGTAGGAAGAGAGCTACGCTGCGTGGAGGATGAGAGCCTGAAAGAAAAAAAGGATAAAGCAGGGAGGTAGTTGACGCGAATAGCAGCAGACGCAGGGTGTCCATAAAGAACTTTCTAGGTCCGGTAATGTTCGAAGATTGTTAGAGCACAAGTATATTTCTTGTTTCCGGATTCCAAGTTTCAGTGTACAGCTTTTGCGGCCTGCACAATGATCCGTTAAATTAGAGGTGTACCGTGCCTTGCCAAAGCAGGGATTGACATTCTTGAACAGTCAGAGATGAGCGAAAAAGAAGATGGTTAGCACAAGACTCGCTACTGATTTATTGAAAGAAAACACCACCACATATATGTATATTGTAGTGAAGAGGAATGCTCGGCGCGAGCTCCAGATTGCCTGGGCTGCTCTGACTGAAACGCTGCCTGCTGCTCTCGTGTCCCTCGCTCGATTTAGATGTTGGTGGAGGCCGCTGCGGTTCTCGACCACCCTGGAATCACGCAGCCCCACTCTGCCATCCGTCATGCCTGGCGACGCCAGCCAGAGATCCCCACCGGTTTCGTCAGCCATCGTATGTGCCGGTGCCCAGCGTCAGCGAGATCCTGACATCAGCGGCACCAATGAGAAAGACATTGAAGATTGGTTGGAATTGTATGAAAGAGCGAGCAACACCAACAAATGGGACGATCCGCTGAAGCTCAACAACGCGACCTTTTTTGACTGCTCACTTTTCAAGAATGCAACCGTACCGACTTGCCCCGCCGTGATGTTCACTCTTGCCGTGGAACCAGTGTACCGAAAAAATTTTGTCGCCGATTGCACGTATATTCGTTGAGCGACCTGTGGTGCAATTGATAGCTTTCGCAAAGTGCGCAATCAGCTTCCGGTGAGGCTCCATTAACCCAGAAGCCACGCTACACCACTTGGAGCACGGCCTCCGAGATTGCACGTGCAGGTTGGCCGTGCTTGGAGACAAGCGAAGGCACGTAGTCGTCCACTGCGAGTCACAGAACCAGGAATGTGAGAATATAGGGTATTCACTGCAAGTGTTGTTGGTGTCCGAGCCTACTCAACATGGTGTCAGACGTGTAGGAGAATTGATTTGCGAAACTCGGACGAGGAGAGGTGAACTCTGAGTCCACAGTTAGCAGCTAGAATGTTATACATTAAAATGACATAGTAAACATGCCCTGCACGAAACAAACAATGCTTATAGCAAAATATAATTACTATCGCTTATACCGGGAACAATTACCTTTTATAAATTATCAGGGGACAAAGAAAAAATATTCAGCGAACACTCCGAGCCAACCTTAGTACACCTCGGGTTAATTTAAGGTATAAAGAACAAAATTAAGTTCACACGAAAACACATTGAAACCATATTTGACCCTCATACTTGTACGTTTAAAAAAAACAGATATGCATTGCGAATCACTACTTTTTGTTGGGCTAGTTGGTCCATCCATTTATCGACGTTTAGGACGCGAACTACAACGGGAAAGCACAGAAAAGAGCGTCTGCTCTTTCCTGTGCCAGTCAATTTTTTTTTCATTTATAGCTACGCGTCCTAAACGTCGATAAAATGCATTGCGAGAAGGGGTGGCTATTTTGGCACACACGTGACAACAGTTGGAAAATTAATAGATAGAAAATACCACTGTGAACTCACTGACGCTATGCAATTACTGATAATAATAGATAGCGCTCCACTTAGCAGTAAATCTGTTCACACACACAAAAAGCAAGTAAGCACGCAAGCAAACAAGCGAACAAACCAAAAGTTGCGAAACGAGGATGTTCACCATGATGTTCGCTTCAACGCAAAATGTTTATTCTTCAGGAGATGTAAGATGACGGTGCAGTACAGATATATAGAGAACACAACAAACAGCGCACAGAAGGAAAGTCCTCTGTGCCGGCGCGGTGCGTTAACTTTTGCTTCTCTGACAGGCACCGGTGACGGGTAGTCCGCGAAAGGCAACGGGACGCTTCACCTTAAACACCGGGGCGTCATGTTGCCGATATGGCGAGGAACGGAGCTCGCTTGCTTTTCGGCATACGGTGGCCCGTTGTGCCTCCAAACACGTATCGTAGGTGAAACGGGCAATGGTCTCATGATATAATTCACAACACCACTATGGTACGAACCGCCGTAAGCACACACTGGCGCGGACCAGGGCGCCGTGCTTTTTTAATAATAGCATTCTTTGCCTACTGCAGCCGAGGCCGCGCGTTACCTCGGCAATGAATCTTCGGAACGACTGAGCTGCGTTGCGTAGCCCAAAGGGCATGCGCACATGCTCAAACAGGCCGAAGGGTGTCGTAATGGCCGTCTTCAGTATATCGGCAGGCCCAACGGAGATTTGGTGATACGCCTTGACAAGGACCACTTTGCTAAAGATCTAGCCTCCTTCCAAGTGGCCTGTGAAACATTGGATGTGTAAGGGGATAGCTATCGTGGACCGCGTGAGCGTTGAGCAGCGGTATAGTCTCTGCACGGACGCCAGTCACCCGGTTCTTTCTTGGGTACCAGATGGAGTGGGGAGGCCCAAGCGCTGGACGAAGGATGAATAATGCGCAACTGAAGCATGTGATCGAATTCCTGTTTATCAATGGCTAGACGCTCACCGAAGAAGCGGCGCGGACGAGCTGCGACGGGTGGACCACGCGTGGCAATATGGTGGTTTATACAGTGCTTCGGTGGTTCATTTAAATTGCAGGGCCTCGTGACCTCAGGAAAGTCTTCGAGGATTCTAGCGCACGTGTATGGTGTAATCAGCGTGCGGATGTCTCACCATTCCTATGAATAAGTAAGGCTAATGATTCTATGGACAGGCGCGCCTTGCTGTCAATCACGTGACGGCGGCGCATGCTAACGTTTAGGTCGAAATGGGTCAGGAAGTCGGAGCCGAGGATGGGCTGGTTGTTGTCAGCTGCGATGAAGACCTACCGGAACGTACGCCCAGGTCCAGAGTGAGCGACCGCAGGCCATACGTGGCAATGGAGGGAAAGTTCGCTTGCACGGAGCGTAGGTACAGGGGACTAAGAAGTGCAATCACCCTTTGATCACAGCAGTATGCTGACTTCGGCACCTGTATCTACGAGGAAGCGCAGGCCAGAAAAGCGATACATGACTAAGAAAAGGCGGTCGGGTCGTAAGGCCAGGTGACATTCCGCCGTCAGTGGTATCGCGGCCCGTTTCCCGACCAGTTGCATGGGGACTTGCACTGCACTGGCGAGCGCGGTGCTGGAAAGCGCGATGATATATCAGAAAATAGGCGAGCTTCGAGGACTGCGCGAGCAGGCACTGCTCGGAGAACACTAACGGTGGTTCGGACGTGAGGGGGAGTTCCGCTGATAATGAGAGGAGCTCCGTGGGGCTTCGATGAAAACGGCGAGCTGGTCGATCCGGGAGTCTAAGCGGGACATGACTGAGAAATCTGGTGTTGAAGAGAGGGTGGCAACGGAAGGAGAAGTCGCGCCGTGGACTCGATCAGCGAGCCGGATGAGGTGGTCGAGGGTCAAGTCCCCTGCAGCGGCCAAGACAAGGCGGGTGGAGCGCGGCAAGCGCTGCAGGAAGAGCTCCCTCAACAGCGCACCGTTCGAGTCGACGTTGCTTGTGCCCAGGAGCGGCCGCATGCTGTTGAGCAACACAGAGGCGCGGCAATCTCCGTCGGGAGTGAGCTGGTGCTGGAGGTGCGCGCTCTCAGACCCGCCGTGGTGCGATCTAAAGTACTCTGCTTAAGTTGCTGGTACGGTTCAACGTCCAAAGGTGCGGCGATGACGTTCACCACCTCTTGAATCACCTCAGGAGACGGGTTGCAAGGTACGTGGCGAAAACGAGAAGTCATTGAGGTGATGTGGGGAAGATCGAAGATCCATGGCTTCGACCTAGGCGAACCGAACATGCGGGTTCTTGTGCCAGAATGTGGGCAGGTGGAGCTGGAGAACTGCACTGCGACGTCCCGTGGGCGCGAGGTAGCCTCCGGCAGAAAGTTGCCTGGGGGCTGCAGGTTGCAGGGGTTGGTGATCTCTTAGGCCTGAATCACCACTGTCGGGAACCTAGGGGTGACAGTGGAACGCAAGAGGACCATGCAGCGTTTCTAGAACCAAACTGCGCGTGCCGTGCTTGCGCATCGAGCACGCGCCGCCCAACTTTTATTGCGATAGCAATTATATAGACACTCCGACCAATTATAGACTAATTATATAGACACGCCGTCGGAGTCGATGTCGCCGTAACGTTCCGTATAAAGTCGAAGGGCGATAAAATCGTCGCCGCGCGCCGTATGCTGCATGTGCGAGTTAAAGCGTGGGAATGTGACCTGGTGATCGCGGCTCAATCTCGCGCACGCAACGGACGAAAGCAGAGAGGAAGCGCGCCGCCTTCCATCGCGCGCTAAGCTTCTGGGGTAGGGTAGGAAAGGGGGCGCGTTCTACGCCCGGGCTGCGCGCGCTCGGCCGGGTCGCTGTATCTTCAAAGCCTTCTGCGACGGGTACTTAGTGCGCACTGCGCTGTGTTCTCGCGACACAGTTCGCGTTGATGTGAGCGGCTGCACGAAGGTAAATTCGCTCGCTGCTGCTGCCGCGGTTCCTCACTGCAGCGTTTTGAGTGCGAGTTTTCGCGGTCATCGAGTGAGATGTGTTCATGTTTGCTTCTGAACACGTGAAATTATGCTTCTTATAATTTAGTTAGTATATGCCTATGTTTATAAGGCCGATTACCTACTATCTTTAGTTCGTATAGGTGTTCACTAATTTGCTATCGCAATCGATGCTTCGCCTTTTTTCCCCCTTCTTTCGCAGCCGGCACCACGGAACTGGCTGAGAGCGCCGACCTTAGCGTCCGCATGGTGCGGCGTCGGTGGGCGCTGCAAGCTTATCTATCTAGCAGTCTATCTTTATCATAAGCCAACAAACACTGACACCAAGGACAACATAGCAGACATTACTTAAGCTTAATAAATGAAATAAAGAAACGATAAATAAATGGAAATTAAAGTGGATGAAAAAACAACTTGCAGCAGGTGGGGAACGAACCCACAACCATCGTATTTCGCGTGCGATGCTCTACCAATTGAGCTACCGCGGCGCCGTTTCCCTATCCACTTTCTTGGGTATTTATGTTTCCTAGCAGAACCCTGGAAGTGTTAGCCAGCGCCACCACTCACAGACCTTGGCGGCGGACGTGGAACGTCCTTTCTGCCGCAGGCGTCACGAGAACGTGATCTTTTTGGGTGAAGGCAACTCATCAATAAACCCACAAATGCTACCTGAAGGCATCAGTGCTGCCGGATTCGAGACCCTTGTTATGCAATAAACGGCAACGAGCATCGCACGCGAAATGCGAAAGGTGTGCGATCGTTCCCCACCTGCAGCAAGTTGTTTTTTCATCCACTTTCATTTCCATTAATTTATCGTTTCTTTATTTCAGTTATTAAGTACAAGTAATTGCCGCTATGTTGTCCTTGGTGTCAGTGTTTGTTGGCTTCTTGTAATATGACTTATACAAATCGGGCCCCTGTGTTAGCCCCCTTTCTTCTCGTTTATCAATCTATCTAGTCTCTTACGCCGACCCAGTGGCCCAAGTTGTATATCTACTTGAGCCGCTAGGTATGTTCTCTTCGCCGTAATGCCGTCGTGGTCGTTTCATTGTCGTCATTCCAGTTTAATGATACACTCGCGTCATGCCGTCGTCGTCACGCCTTCTACGCCGACTCAGTGACCCAAGCTGTCCAATAGCTCGGGCCATTAATGTGGTCTCGTGGTCGTGATGCCGTCGTGGTTGCTGCATCGTCGTCGTCCCAGCTTTGTCACCCGACACTCTTCATGCCGTCGTCGTCACGCCACCATCGTCACACAGTCGTCATGCATTCGTTCTCACCACCATAGTGGTTCCGTAGTGGTCATTCAGTCTTTATCATTCCAGCTTCGTGATCAGACTGACGTCATACTGTCGTCCTCATGCTTTCTTCCCCGACCCATTGGCCAAAATTGTCTAATAGCTTGGGCCACTATGTATGTGCTCGTGGTCTTGATGTCATTGCAGTCATTTCAGCACCATCATTCCAGCTTTGTCATTCGAAACTCGTCGTGTCTTCGTCGTCACGCAATAATCGTCATGCCGTTGTCGTCATACCGCCTTCATCGTTCCGTCGGCGTCGATCTTTCTTCGTCATTGCATTGTAATCGTATCGTCATCATTTAATCGCCATTATTCCGTCCTTGTCAGGCTGTCATCTTCAGACAGCCTCCATTTTCATACCGTCGTCGTAATGCCGTCGTAGTCGTGCCATCATCGTCCCTCCAGCTTCGTCATCCGACTCGTCATGCCATCATCGTCACACAGGTTTCGTGATGCAGTCATCGTCACCTCATTGTCTTCGTGCCTTTGTCACGCCATCGTCATTATTGCGTCGTTGTCATACAGTCGACGTTATGCACTCGTTGTCATATTGTCGTTGCGATGCCGTCGCGGTAATTATATCGTTGTTTTGCAACTTCGACATGCGACTCTTGCCATGCCGTCGTCGTGAGCCATCGTTATCATACATTCGTCATCATTCCATTGTCGTCACACTGTCGTTTCGCCATCGTCATCATTTCAGTAACGTGGTCCCATCGCAGTCATTCCCTCGTCACCACACCACCTTCATCGATCCATCGACGCCATTTCTTGTTCGTCATTATATCGCATTCGTGCTTTCGTTGTTCACTCGTGATTATGCCACCACTCTCATGGCATCGTCGTCATCGGGTTATCCTCACACAGATACTATATATCTTTTTATATTTTTTTGAATACCCTAAAGGCCCCGAAAGGCATTACATAGGGGGGGATACAATTCACACATGATATCTCAACGCAATAAAAACGATTGAAGACAACAATCAAGCACTGATTTCGGTAAAAGATACAGTTTGTAAAAAAAAAGAAAAAGAACGAAAAGAAATTAGGGTGAGAGTACAGGGTACAATTCCTATTTGCTATACAGGGCACGTTTCAACAAGGCACACGCGGCAGGTGGGTGTACGAAAAATGGACATTTAGAACATATATATATATATATATATATAACACAGGCCAGGCAAGGAGTGGCAGCTGAGGGCGACCTATGCATCCGTTGCCATACCGTCGTCGTCGTGCCCTCTCGGTCGTGTCATTGTGGTCATTTCTGCTTTTTCATCCGGTTATCGTGAAACCGTCGTCGACACGCCGTCGTCGTCATAGAGTTGTCATCATCTCATTGTCCTCGTGTTGTTGTCGTTATGCCATCGTCATAACTTAGGAATCGACGTCTCGTTGTCGTCATGCCATGGTCGTTATACTCCTTTGTCCTTCGATCGATATCATTCCTTCATCGTCAGTCCATCGTCACTGCGTCGTCGTCATACAGTCGCGCATCCATGTTCGTGGGCGACCTTTGCAAGTTAGTACCATAGCAAAGTGGGACCACGTCGGAGTATGTGGCATATAGCCGAAACAGAGAAAGTCTCAGAATTACCACTACACGTGTTAAGAAAGCGTCACTTCAAGAATATGGTCTGTCGCTAGATTGCTCGATTGTTGATCGCATTACCGTCAGCAACAGCGCGAGTAGCATTGTCTAGATGACGCCAGCGGAAAAGTTCTGCTTTCAGTCGCAGTTCTTACATTGGTTCTTTTTTAGCTCTGCTATCACGCTGCAGCTTTCACGCGTGCTTCCACGCCGTATTTTCAGTTCTGCTTTCACACGGCCGCTGTTCAGCGCAGCGTAAATGGAATGTCTGTTCGTAAGTACCGAAAAAACAAAACGAACACAGGCGGGCAATGATAGCGAAAACGGTGTCATTCTTTCGCGTGTCTTCGGCGCATCGGCGCTGCACTTTCCGGCGGTTTTATCTTGTACGCACGACAAACAATTCAATTTGCTGTTTTCCTTGCAACGTTATTGCCGAATTTAGCGTCTGCTGCACTTTCAGGCATTGAATGCCGCACTGTTTAGTACTGCTGCATGAATACCTTGATCCGTATATTTCGGTAGGAGCTCGTGCTTTAACGCCTGTCCCATAATTTAAAGGATTATATTGCGCTTGTTGTATGAAACAACTGACAAATTATATTCAGTCGTCGATCACGCAGACGTCGCTAACTACGTTGAAGAATATATGCTTTATGCATTAGCATACATTAAGTGGCCCGACATTCGTACCTTTGGGAATGGAGTAGCCGTTTTCCAGAGTTATAGTAACGGACACAACCTTCAAGATTTCTGGTCTTCAAGCCACTTCTGCACACGGAAGCACACATATCCAGCTTTTCTGGACACGTACCAACTAGCGCCCCAAGCGGCCCCGGCACGAAGCTAGCGCGTTTTCAATGGAACGAGCGGGTTTTTCGCGAATAAGAAAAGCTGCAGGTCGATTATCAAAAAACGCAGGTGACAGACGTGTTCTGGAAGACAATCCACACGAGCCAAGTGCAGTGATCACTCTATGGCACGTAAGAATTTTGTTCCCACAGCGGTTAAAGATTTAGCAATGGAAGCCTATGGAAACGACGAAAATTTGTACTCCATTTTCGAGGCAAGAACCGCGGCTGTGATTACACTACGGCTTCTATCGCAATACGCAGTGCAGCGTATGTAGTCCGGAGACTCAGCTTTCGACTGATGCCTAGCTCGACTCTCCACACACGGCGTAACACTGTTCCCAAAAGCGTTTTTTGTAACACTGTCGTGAAAATTTACGTGGTGTCTATAAAAAGACGTTCGTACGCCTGCGCGAACCCTTGGAAGCCGTGGCCGAGCGGTAGAATTGCGCGCACCTTTAGTCACGCTTCGAGGTGGCCGCGGTTCGATTCTCGCTTCGGTCTTCTTTTTTTTTCCGCATAGGACCTAGTTTTGTAGTCTCTCACTAGATGGCAGAAACACAAAACCCAACATTTGCTTTCGGTTCTGGTTTTTCAGCGGCGCAGTTTTTTTTTACAGCCGCATAGGACTTAGTTTTATAGTCTCCCACCAGATGGAAGAAACACAAAACTCATGATTTGCTTTCGGTTCTGGTTTTCCAGTCGTTCTCTTGAAATATTATGTTTTCTATTTTTCCTTCCTAAAACACAGCAATGTCGTGTTCATTTGTTAGGTCATCGCATTTATGAAGGCTTTATTCATTGGACATCATAACTAGAAGCTTGCGCAAAGCTTTGTGCTACGCAAAAAAAAAAAAAAAACTTTCGTGCTCTGTAGCGTGGCACCTGGGAGAACAAAATGGCCATTCTTATTGCGTCCTTCTGGAAGGTGCGTTTTCTTCGACTTTCCCATGCCTTTAATACTCCGAGCGAATGAGGTCAACCTGGGCCACAATGCCACCCGGTGGCCAGTGCCATTCCTACGCAACATTCGTGCGGAACAAAGTGTCTGCTAAGCTGAGTCGCTGCCCGAACGTTAATTATTTCTAAAGATTCATCCAATTAAGAAATGCACCAAATAGGAGATGTGCAGCGTGTGGATCAATAGCTACTGGTAATGTGTCCCCTACAGCCAAGTGGTATGAATCCGTAGGTGTGGCCGTAAAAAAACAATTTGAATAAATGTCCCGTGCTGTGTCTGCCCCGGTCGCTCTACAGAGAAGCTAGCTTGGCTAGCCGTCAGTATTTAGGATCAACATATGGCGTCACTCGTTCGGTGCAGTTGCTTTTAATGCGAAGCATTCTTTGGTGAGTGCCCCAGTGATCTGGTAGCAAAATCGTGCGAAATCGTGTCTGTAACGCCAAAAAACTTGACGCATTTCCCATATGAATACATAGGTCTTTATAAAAGGGGGTGTGGTGGCCAACTTGAAATTGGAAGTGGCGTCAGCACAAATTTGGCCGTGATACAGGGATTGGTCAAGTTGAATGTGGTAGTGATATGGGAGTGGCCCAACCTAAATTTGGGGTGAAATGGTAGTGAGCCAAGCTGAATGTGAGGCTGATATGGGGGTGGCTCAACCTAAATTTGAGGTGATATAGGGGTGGGTAAGCCTAAGTTTGGGGGAATATGGGGGGTGGGCCATCCTGGATTTGGGGAGGATACGGGGGTGGGAGAACCTAAATTTGGGAGAAATATGGGGGGTGGGCCACCCTAACCATGGGGCTGATATGGGGCTGGGTGAAGCTGAATCGGGGGTGATACGGGGGTGGGCTAAACTAAATGTGGGAGTGATTTGCGGTGGGCCATCCTAAATTTGAGGTGATAGAGGGCTGGGCTAGGCTAAGTTTGGGGCTGATATGGGGGTGGGCGAACCTGGATTTGGGGATGATATGGGGGTGGGCCAACCTAAATTTGGGGCTGACATGGGGTCGGGCTAACCTAACCATGGGGGTGATGCGCGGCTGGGCCAAGCTGAATTGGAGGGTAAAATATGGGTGGACTAACCTTAGTTGGTGGGCGATTTGCAGTGGACCATCCTAAATTTGAGGTGATCGAGGGTTGCGCCAGCGTTAGTTTGGGGCTGATATGGGGATGGGCCAACCTAGATTTTCGGGTGGTATTGGAGTGGGCCAATTTAAATTTGGTGGTGTTGTGGAGGCGGGCCAATCTATATTTGGGGGTGATCCTACCTAAATGTGGGAGCAATCTCGGGGTCGGCCAATCTGAATTTGGGGGCGATATGGGGGTGGGCCAACCTAAATTTTAGGATGCGTCGGCTCGAAATTTGGAGGACGATTTATGGAAATTCGTCTGTGGACCAACTTGACAATTAGGGGTGGCCCAATTGAAATTCGGGTTTAAGCCAACTTGAGGTTTAAGGCTGGGCAAAAAGAAAATAGGGCGTGGCCGACTTTAAACTTGAGGGTGGGCCAATTTAAATTTGAGGGTGTGCCAACTTGAAATTTGGGGGTGGGCCTACTTATTGTTTGGGGTGGGCCAATTGAAATTTGGGGGCCTGTTTACGAATAGTTAAACAACACCAGTGGTGTTTCTGCATATTTTTCATCATCGCAAAGTACGTACGTCAATACTTGTTACCTATATCCCTCAAGGTGAGCTACCACTCGAGCCTTCCCAGCCCACTGAGCTAATGATGTCATGGGTGTGCTCTCATCGTGACGACTGCGACGTTCAATGTGGAGATCCACAAAAACAAATCGCAGACCGAGCTGACCATTTTCACACCAATGACATCGCTAACACTACTCGCTCGTGCTAGACGCAACGCAAGCTTACAACGATCATAATTAAACTTTCAATCGCACGCTAGTCGACACGTTCTCAGTGCAGAATTTCGTCAATCATCTGGATAGAAACCATGCTGGATGTTTTACTGTTATGTTGGGCCGTTTTTCACGAAAGCCTTTCCCACAAAGACAATACATTTTTGAGATTGACGAGGCAAGCTAGTACATAACTCATACGAAGCAAACGTATAAAGGGTTATAGTGCTTTCTCAAAAAATATGTTAGGTAAATAAGATTTCAGATGGTATTATTTAGACCGGGCATGACAACGATTTCTTCCCGCCTGTCACAGCGCTTTCACCGAAAACCTAATCATTTTGCTTAAACGCGTTGCCCCAATACTACATGTGCTGAATGTAGAAAAGTGCGGTGCGTGGTCACAGCTTCAAAGCCAGTCTATTTTGTGTACTGTTGTTGATATTGTAGAAATGTGGAGTTTTCCTCTTCATAAGAGCACAAAAAGAAAAAAAAATATTACAGATAGTAGCTGAGCGCAAAGTACACTGGAAGATCTGAAACCAGCAATTATTTTTAATTTGCGGGTTGGTCTTCCCTGCTGGTAGATTGCTGTCCGATCACTTCAACGAAGTTTGTTTGTGTGCAACTGCAGCAAAAACAAAGATACTACCATTTCATTGCGAGGACCTTTATGCCATTCACACGCACAATAAGGACACCAGATAATTGACACTGTCAGTTTATAAACTGATTTTGTTTTGCTAATTTCAGTGTAGCGTGGTGTCTGCGAACGGAGTATTTTCTTAGTATCAGTCCAGTGTTAGCAGTGCGAAGCAGTTCGGTCTATCATCTCCGTGAGGCCATACTAGCCATACTAGCCATTGTAGCGCTTGACTCCAGGCCAAGTGCTAAAAACTTGGTGTGCTTCGTCCTATCCGCAGGTGGTCCATCCATTCTGTTATGGTGGCCTCCTCATCATTTTAGCTTCACCATCGCGAGAGTGCGCAGAGAAAGGAAGCTTTCTTCACTATCAGCCCCAGCGGGGTTCCACCACTCGTAACTGCTGCAATCTGCAGCAGTTACGGCTGGGCATGCTAACTACATCCTTAGTTTCACAATGGCTCATCATAATCATCATCAGCCTGGTTACGCCCACTGCAGGGCAAAGGTCTCACCCATACTTCTCCAACAACCCCGGTCATGTACTAATTGTGGCCATGCCGTGCCTGCAAACTTCTTAACCTCATCCGCCCACCTAACTTTCTGCCGCCCCCTGCTACGCTTCCCTTCCCTTGGTATCCAGTCCGTAACCCTTAAGAGGAAGCTTTAGCTCGAGTGCTCCTATCTAAATACATGTAAAAGGAGAATTCGTTTTTTTCGGCAACCACTGTACCAAATTTGACGAGGTTTGTTGCATTTAAAAGAAAAACATAAAATCTAGTGACTGCTGGTTTCGAATTTTCGAGTTAGGTCGTCAATTTTTTATTAAAAATTGGCGAAAATCGAAACTTTTCAAAAAACGAAACAATCAAGTTTACAACTCCGTAACTCAACCACTAAAAATGATAATACAATTCTGTGAATGGCATCTAGTAGTACATCCAAAGCGGACAAAGTCGATATGTTGCACATGAATATAAAAAAATGTATTCATAGGGAAATACTACTTTTGCAAAACCGTTGTAACCAACGTAATAAATTCACGTAAGATGGAAAATGACATATTGAATTTGTCCGCTTTGAATGATCTAATGGATGCCGTTTACAGAACCACGATATAAATTATTTATGCAGATCTATGAATTTGTAAACTTCGTGCTTCTATTTTTTTCAAACGGTCAAATATTTGAAAATCGTTTAAAAAAAATTCAAGCCTTAAATCGAAATTCCGCTTCCAACACTCACTAGAATTTAACTTTTTCTTTCAAATGCAACAAATTTCATCAAAATCGGTCCAGGGGTTATCTCATAAAAACGTTTTTGCGTTTTACATGTATTTGAATAGGCCGCGTCGGAGTTGGGCCCGAGCTAAAGCTTCCTCTTAATGACCATCGGTTATCTTCCCTCCTCAATACATGTCCTGCCCATGCCCATTTCTTTTTCTTGATTTCAACTAAGATGTCATTAACTCGCGTTTGTTCCCTCACCCAATCTGCTCTTTTCTTATCCCTTAACGTTACACCTATCATTCTTCTTTCCATAGCTCGTTGCGTCGTCCTCAATTTGAGTAGAACCCTTTTCGTAAGCCTCCAGGTTTCTGCCCCGTAGGTGAGTACTGGTAAGACACAGCTATTATATACTTTTCTCTTGAGGGATAATGGCAACCTGCTGTTCATGATCTGAGAATGCCTGCCAAATGCACCCCAGCCCATTCTTATTCTTCTGATTATTTCCGTCTCATGATCCGGATCCGCCGTCACTACCTGCCCTAAGTAGACGTATTCCCTTACGACTTCCAGTGCCTCGCGGCCTATTGTAAATTGCTGTTCTCTTCCGAGACTGTTAAGCATTACTTTAGTTTTCTGCAAATTAATTTTTAGACCCACTCTTCTGCTTTGCCTATCCAGGTCAGTGAGCATGCATTGCAATTGGTCCCCTGAGTTACTATGCAAGGCAATATCATCAGCGAATCGCAAGTTACTAAGGTATTCTCCATTAACCTTTATCCCCAATTCTTCCCAATCCAGGTCTCTCAATACCTCCTGTAAACACGCTATGAATAGCATTGTAGATATCGTATCTCCCTGCCTGACGCCTTTCTTTATTGGGATTTTGTTGCTTGCTTTATGGAGGACTATGGTGGCTGTGGAGCCGCTATAGATATCTTTCAGTATTTTTACATACGGCTCGTCTACACCCTGATTCCGTAATGCCTCCATGACTGCTGAGGTTTCGACAGAATCAAACGCTTTCTCGTAATCAATGAAAGCTATATATAAGGGTTGGTTATATTCCGCACATTTCTCTATCACCTGATTGATAGTGTGAATATGATCTATTGTTGAGTGGCCTTTACGGAATCCTGCCTGGTCCTTTCTTGACAGAAGTCTAAGGTGCTCCTGATTCTATATGCAATTACCTTAGTAAATAGTTTGTACGCAACGGACAGTAAGCTGATCGGTCTATAATTTTTCAAGTCTTTGGCGTCCGCTTTCTTATGGATTAGGATTATGTTAGCGTTCTTCCAAGATTCTGGTACGCTCGAGGTCATGAGGCATTGCGTATACAGGGTGGCCAGTTCCTCTAGAACAATCTGTCCACCATCCTTTAACAAATCTGCTGTGACCTGGTCCTCCCCAGCTGCCTTCCCCCTTTGCATATCTCCCAAGGCTTTCTTTACTTCTTCCGGCATTACTTTTGGGATTTCGAATTCGTCTAGACTATTTTCTCTTCCATTATCGTCGTGGGTGCCACTGGTACTGTATAAATCTCTATAGAACTCCTCAGCCACTTGAACTATCTCATCCATATTAGTAATGATATTGCCGGCTTTGTCTCTTAACGCATACATCTGATTCTTGCCAATTCCTAGTTTCTTTACTGTTTTTAGGCTTCTTCCGTTCCTGAGAGCATGTTCAATTCTATCCATATTATATTTCCTTATGTCAGCTGTCTTACGCTTGTTGATGAACTTCGAAAGTTCTGCCAGTTCTGCGCGTGCTGCCACAATGGCTATCGCGCGCAGAAAAAGTAGAGCTGTGGTCGCTATCACTAGCACGAACCCATGTCAATGCAGATGTAAGTACCTGGAGGGGCTGGGCATGCTAACTTCTGCGCTACGACCCGCCGCCGCCACCTCAGATTTTCTATGCATACCTGCTTCTTGTTTCTATTGCACACGCATGCAGGACAAACGCGGATAAGTAATTGGATTAGATTGGGAAAACGTTTATTGAGCCTGCAGTAAAGCGCGAAGGCGCGCTTCGGACGTGACCTACGTCGTCATCGTGGTGGTGTTAGGAATGGCCGTACGGGGTGGCAAAGTGCCAGCTTTCAGCCCGCAGCACCTGTTCCAATCCCACCAGACAGGGCGCACTTCAGAGAACTGCGGATGACCGGCAGCCACGTGGCGCGCGGTCAACTTAGGAATGTGGTACTCGGCTGCGCCACCCGAGACAAAGCAGAGTTCTACGAAGCCCTCTGACGTCGGCTCCGGACCCTTTTCCCCTGTGCGTGTGTGCGGCACGTGTTTGTGAGCCCTCCGCCAGAAGGGCTGGTCCACGGGGACATCGAACTATGACGTCGAGCGGAGAGCTTATAAGCAGCGTTTACCGGCTGCTAGAGCGTGCTCGTCGTCGGGAGCTGAGTGCTCGTTGTCATGCTAGAAATGTACTAGTGAGCTGTGTGCTCGTAAGCTGTTTGCTGTATGATAGTCTTGCGGGCTCCATATGGGAGTCGCGCTAAACTGCCAATGTATCTTCCTTAAAATGTTAATATGTAAATAAATCCTGCTCGCCTAGTCCTGTCGCCACAAGGTCCTCCCTACGGCTACGACTGCCGACTCTTACAGCGGGTGCTCTGCGAGGATCCCCGCTCGCCGTTGCCGGCTCACCAGGCTCCTGCCTAGCCATCGCCTCGATGACCTGCTCGACGGCCTGTAGTTGTATTTCTTGGTCTTCGCTCCACGTTGCTTCCTCAAGCTGCGGCGGTATATGTCCTGAGTTAGCTTGGCTTGGATGTTTGGAGCAATCCCATAGCATGTGCTCGAATGTGGCCTTCTCCCTGCAGCACGCTCTGCACTTGTCATGGTGGTGCGATTCTGGTTACATCCTATGCAATAGCGCCGGGCTTGGAAGTGTTCTCGTTTGTAGTTACCTGAACAGCACGGCCTGCGACCTGCTGAGCCCTTTGCAGGGCGGCGGGAGAAGTCTACGGGGCAGCCGAAAGGCTTGGTCAGTTCGTTATAGGTGGTCATCCGGTCTTTGGCGCTGAAACACAGCGGGCAGCCATTGCCTTGGGCGCGGTCGGTTAATCCTCGCGCTCGGGCGTGTGCCGTTTCGTTGCGATTGGCATGCTTCTCCGACGCTTGTCCTGCGTGCTCCGGGAACCACTTGATTCGAGTCCTCTTGTCGCGGTATGCCTGTCGGAGCAGGACGCGTGCCGACGTTGGGGAAATTCTTCCTTTGGCGTAGTTCCTCACCGCCTGTCTGGAGTCGCTGAGGATCATGTGGCATTGTCGGGTTACGATGGCCAGGGCGATGGCTATTTCTTCTGCTTCCTCCACTTGCTTGCTCGATGTGCTGGCAGTCGCCCGCACGGAGTCGACCACCGCGATCGCGAAGCAGTTGCGGCCGGCATATTCGGCTGCATCCACGTATCTGGCACCGGTGTCTTCCGCGTGCAGGTCCGTTAGTGCCTTGGCTATAGCGCGTCTTCTGCCTTCGTTGAATTCCGGATGCATGCTCTTCGGCAAGGGGTCAACCCGCGCGTTTCATCGTACGTGGTCGGGGACGGGGCATTTTGGTCCCTGCTGTTCATGATAACCGATGCCTAGACTGCACAGGATCTTTCTGCCGGCCTTTGTTGATGACAATCTTTCCAACTGAGCGGCTCTTTGCGCTTCGATGACCTCGTCGAGCGTGTTGTGTATGCCCAGCTGGAGGAGACGTTTCATGTTGGTAGTTTCAAGTAGACCGAGGGGTGTCTTGTAAGCCCTCCGGATTAGGATGTCTAGCTTGCTCTTTTCGCTTTTCATCCAATTGTGGAAGGCTGCCACGTACACTATGTGGCAGAGTACGAAGGTACGAAGGAGTGTGTAAGTCTGATGAAGTTTTCCTCCTTCATGACTCCCTTCTTGGTGGTAATGCGCTTGAGCAGTCTGGTAGCGTTGGCCGCCTTATCCAGGATGCGGCTTACGGTGCCTCCGTTCCTGCCGAGCGCTTCGATCGTCATGCCCAGGACTCGGATCTTGCTGACCGTCGGTATTGTGTTACCATCCCTGGTGCGGATCTTGATCTTTTCGTGTTTCCTTTGCTTCTTGATTCTGTGCGTTTTGATCGGTTGGTAAAGCAGGAGCTCCAACTTACTTGGGGAGCAACGCAGTCCCGTACCTTCCAAGCTTTCTTCGATCGTGTCGACTGCCGTCTGTGGCGTGGATTTTGTGCGGGCATCACTGCCCCCGTCCACCCACAGCGTAATGTCGTCCGCGTATATCGTGTGCTTCAGTCCTTCAAGCTGGCGTAGTCTTTTGGCAACTTGAATCATAGCAAGAATAAATAGCATGGGTGAGATGACGGAGCCTTGGGAAGTGCCCTGGCTCCCTAATGTCTTCTCGTCCGTCTTCAGGTCGCCGAGTCTGAGCTCCGCCATCTGCCGGTGAGGATGCCTTTGAAATATTCGTACGATCTCTCGCCTAGGTTTAGATGCGATACCTGCGCGAGGATGGCAGAGTGCGTAACTTTGTCGAAGGCGCTTTCTAGGTGGAGCCCGAGGACGGCTTTGGTGTCCCTAGTTTCGCCGTCGATGACCTGATGTTTGATAAGTAAAAAATCTCAGTGCCCTCCCACTCTCTGAAGAAATACGACCCGCAAAGCTGTGTATGTGGGCCCCTTAATGGCGAACTGCACCTCCGCCGTATGTCGGCACCGCGTTGCACTGTCTTCGGGATCAGCCCATGTATGGGGAGTGCTTAATGCCTGCTTCACCTCCGCCGCTGGTCGGCCTGGCATGGCGTTACATTCGGGATCAGCCCACGTATGGGGAGAGCTGAACGTTTGCTGCACCTCTGCTGCGGGTCAGGCCGGTATTATGCTATCTTCGGGATTTTGCTCTATACGCGGACGCGATAGTGGGGAAAGTAGCCCTTAAGAGGAACCTTTAGCTCTGGTGGTCCTATATAAATACATGTAAAAGGAGAACTCGTTTTTCTCCACAACCACTGCATCAAATTTTACAAGGTTTGTTGCACTTGAAAGAAATACTTAAAATCTAGTGACTGTTGGTTTAAAATCTTTTATTTGGGTCATCATTTGTTTATTCAAAATTGGCAAAAATCACAAATTTTCAGAAAACGAAACCAACTTTACAACTCTGTCTTTCGGCAATCAAAACTGATATCACAATTCTGTACATTGCATCTAACAGCACATCTAAAGCGGACAAAATTGATATAATACGCATGAATCTAAAAAAATTTAGTAATGTGGAAATGCAGCTTTTCCACAACCCTTGTTCACAACGTTACGACTTCACGTAAGATATAAATCGGCATATTGGATTTGTCCGCTTTGAATTGTCTAAAGGATTCTGTTTACATAACCGCGATATCAGTTCTTGATGCGGAGTTATTAATTTGTAAACTTCGTGCTTCTGTATTTTTCGCACTTTTGAATTTTTGAAAATCTTTTACCAGAATTCAAGCCCTAAATAGAAATTTGCGCTTCTAATAGTCACTAGAATTTACCTTTCTCTCCCGAATCCAGCAAAATTTATTAAAATCGGCCCAGGGGTTATCTCAGAAAATCGTTTCGGCGTTTTACATTTATGTGAATAGGCCACGTCGGAATTGGGCCCGAGTTAAAGCATACTCTTAACGACTTCGTTGTAAAAAAAGTAATAAAAGAATAAAAGAAAAAAAATCGCCTCAGCCGTCAATATCGCCGCCTCAGATTTTGTCATGATGGCACCGCCACCATCGGCACGGCTTCCTGAGCAGCTACCAAGCTGTTCCCTTTCGTTATCTTCCTTCGCTCGGCGGCAGTGCACTGTCTTGATGCCGACGACACGCTAAATCTGCACCATCATTCCGTCATGCATCGCTTCTGCGACCAAGCAAGCTTTCGGCGGCACACGTTCACTGCCGTATTGACACTAAAACTTTAAAATGCTTGCCTTCGAGAAAGCAGCGTGAATAAAAATGGAACGCGACTATGTGACCATGGGGAACATGTTCACGGGGCCATACTATTGATGACAGCACCACAAAAGGCTAGATGTGTTCAGGTTGACTTTACAGGTTTGGAAGGAAAGACTGACGGGCTAGTTGCTTCATTATCACATTAAGAACAGCACTTAATGTTAGCGCAGTTTGTGTGTGGTTCCCCCTGTGTGTGTCCCGTCGTGAAGTGCTGTTCTTTCTTTGACTTCACAGATGTTCTTTTTCTGCGTCAGTTACGTCTTCCAAGAGTGTTTACTTGGAAAATTTTTGTTCGCATTGCTTTTACAGAAGCATATTTAGTCGAAATTTGTTCGTTTGGCTGCTTAATCTCGAGGACGGGCTCCAAACTGCTCATTTTCTTTAACCACGTAAAAACCCTTACTGAAAATTTAATTACGTAGCTTTGTTAATTACGCAAACAACTTCTCAACTTACTCCGCATCTAGAGGTTACCAATCTGAACACTTGAATGATAAAATGATGTTAACATTGTTTGCATCGTTCGAATGGTTTTGTTTTGTGCAGTTAAAAGCAGCCGGCATATTGATGGTGCTGTAGACTTCTTATAAAGTAAGTGTGAAAGTTTGGACAGGTTATCTTGGCACAAATCAACTTCATGAGCTTAAGCACATGACCCAACCTTGCACGTCTGTCTTTACAACCGATTCTCATACATTATACAAGAAGCACCTCAGCGCTACGGTACATCCCACAAGGTGTGCGAGAACATGGTGCGCGCTCCCGACTAGGTTTCTGAGCGTTGGTGGCATCAGACTCGGTTTCCTGGCATCATAAGGAATAAAAACAGCTTCCTGGAGGAAAGCATTGGGTACATTTTCAGCACTTTGTAACATATGGATCAGCACGGATATGTACGTTAGAACGAAAAGTACTGAAATATTAAGGTGAGGGTTTCGCTGCATGTATTTTGGCTGTCTAATGTTAAGATCTAAAGAAAAAATGCTTTGATTTTGTGACAAATAATGCTGACATGAAATATGAACTCCGACACAGTACCCGTGTTGGAACTGGCCCCTGGAATACACTTAAATTAAACCACGATATGCTGGTTTGATAAATACCAGTAATTGTAAAGTGGTTCGCTCTTGAATTTCCTGTATGTCAATCGGCACCGCTGTGCAGTGTTGTGGGCCCTTTTTATACCACCAGCACTATGTTTCAGCTAATATTGAAAGCAACTGTATTCCTTATTTTAAGGGGGGGGGGGGGGTTTAGCGTCTAACCACAGTTCCAAAGTTATCAGTTAGCTCAAGATGCGCCTGCATGTGTTTCTAATATCCAGTATGTTGGCACGGATTCAATAGCGAAAGAGCGCTATCTTATCAGATTGCGCGCGTGAAGCGAATACTAGCGTACATTCTCCATCACATTTGCCGACCCGAGATTGCGCTGCGATGTACGAGCATTCCAATCTGACGAACCGACGCCTTGATCCGTAGATCGGAATCAGAGGAAGCACTTTGCGCGCAGCCATCGGTATCTTTGAGTGTTATTTTCTTTTCCAGCGCAAGCTCATCTTATAATGAGTAACATTCGTGACTGACTCTTTTGGAAGTGTTTTGTTCTTCACATCACTACAACGTGAGAGTATAGAGGTGCTCCATCTTCATTGAGAATACTGGGAAATGGACTAGGCCTTTTCTTGCGTATGCGTTTACACATTAACCACACCAATTTATTTTCCATAATTTACGTTTTAATTTAGGGGGCTGTAAAGCACAGCAACCTTTTACTAACAGGATGTTTTATTAACAAAGAAAATTTAAATGCTTATTAGTCGGCTTTCACTTCATGGTAAAGAATTCCAATAAAGATCTACTTACGATGATTAAAAGCCTATCTGTTTGACAGCGTTTCATCTGAGTTCCCCTTTGCAAGGTAATACAGACTTGCAGATTGTTCGTATTGGGCACCCTCGACATATGTCCAACCGCCAAAGAAAGGGTCATTCCGAATGTTTCATTTCAGGAAGGCGTGTTACCCTCCTGTCTCTCATTCCCGTTCGCCAACACGCATAACACGAAAGTGCTTCTTGAAGAGCGTCGTTAGTCCAAGCCAACTAGCTACCGTAACTCACCTCACCTATATCGCTGTCATTTAGGCTTAGATAAGAAATATTATTATTTTAAACCGACGCATCACGAATCCAAAAAGAGCTGCGCGCGACCAGCCCAGCTAGGTTTCTTTCATTTCGTACATCGTCGTAGCGGCTAATAGTAGCTCACGAAGCAGAGCACTGAGTGTGGATATGGCAGAGAAGGTGTTCTATATAATGTCTCGTCACCCACCGAAAATTGCCCGCCGTGCTACTGGCCTTTCCTAGAAAACTGTATATGTGACGCCCAGCCATTTGGAACACAGCAACTTTGTTTTGCGATGGGAGAGTCCAGGTGAGAGACGGGGTGGTTATGGAGATAAAGACACGCTATTTTCTGCAGTAACCTAGGCATGCATGGATGAATGCCTTTATTTATTGAGAAAAAGGAGGAGCAAGACTCAGTGGAAGCACGTCTCAGCAGACTGGGAAAGAAGCGGGGGACAAAGAGGAAAAGCTGGGGCCTGGGTGGCAGGCGAAGTCGCAGCTTAGAGGCGAGAGAATATAAGCAAGAGTTGGCGAAACCAGTTGAATTCCAGTGTAGATGTGTGATGTGCCGAGTAAATGATTGGAGTCACCGCCCAGCATCCGTCCTTTGCGGCAGTATAAGCTCCCACCGTTCTTGGTAACAAACCTTTACTGAAAACCAACCTTCGCAATTACTTATTCATCAGCCATGCCTAGCCACGTATTCCTTAGTGGCAGGGTCTGTGGATTACATCTACGCTGTCCCGACAAGTTACGACCATAACGTGGCACTTGCGGTTACGGATGCCATACTCGTGACTCTTACTATACTACTACTATACTGCGCGAATACTATAAACATGGGTTTACTGCACAAGTTAGTGAACAGACATTTTAGAACCGCGTTTTTCGCCTTACATACGCCCAACGCAAGCACCATTGTAGCATGTCACGGTGTGAGTCCCTTCAAGACAGAGACGCGAACGCAAACATAAGAACGTGTTAGAAGACAGGGTCTTGGGCCTCGTGCCAAACATATCCAAGCCAACAATATGTTAACAATCATGCTGTCGTTTCTATGCAAAGAGGTTGTGTATTTAAACTTCTGGAGTGACAGTCCAATCCGCCACCTACGGGAGCGCGTGAAGCCGCCGGGGGCCACATTGTTAGAGGAAAAGGAGTGCGGCCACAGTACGTGGCTGCGGTATACGCGCGACGCAACCTGTGCTTGCGGTTCTGCGATGAAAAAATAAAGTTAAACCCCTTTAGGAAGTATATCAGTCCGCCATTTGGTGTCGCAGTTGTCAAAAATAAAATGTCATGGTGGTGGCTGCCTAGTGTGCTGTGTACAATATTGTTACGAGGAGTTGCGAAGAAATGGTTTTATTTACAGGAGAATTGGACGATGATGGTAGCGTGATCGTAGTGCAGCCCGGCCTCTCTAACTCCTCGTTTTCTTCGTCCTCTCTTTCTTCTCTTCCTGTCCGTGCCTTTCGTATCTGTTAAATTTCCCCGCAAGCAGACGAAGCCCGTGGGGCGAGTCAGGATGTACAAGCAGGGTAGAAAGGCTTCAGGCGAGCAATATGAGTCAGCTGAGTTCTGCTTGATCGCCGACCATTGCACAGGAGGCGAGCTATGACGTAAGTGAGTTCGCTCAGGCGGTCCACAACTACAAATGGGCCTGAATATTGTGACAAGAACTTTTGGTGCAATCCACGCTTGCGTTGCGGTGTCCAAAGGAGGAATAAGTCACCTTTTCGCAGCGATACTTGTACGTGACGGTCGTCGTATCGCTCTTTCGAATGACTTTGCGAGGCCAGAGTACGAAGACGAGCTATTTGACGCGCTTCTTCAGCGAGACACAAAGTCTTCGATACAGAATCATCACTGTGCAGAACGAAAGGTAGGAAAGTGTCCAGAGGGCTTCGCAGTAACCTTGCATACAGGAGGTAAAATGGGCTATAATTCGTGGTTTCGTGCTTCGCAGTGTTGTATGCATAAGTGATGAAGGGCAGCACGTCGTCCCAGTTCTTATGATTGGAGGAGACGTACATAGCAAGCATGTTAGTCAGCGTTCTGTTTGTCCTTTCAACGAGGCCATTGGTCTGTGGATGATATGGCATGGAATGACGGAACTGTAAAGTGCACAAACGAAGTAACTCTTCAATGGCATCAGCCGTGAACTGGCGACCACGGTGACCACGGTCGCTGATGATGACACGTGGTGGGCCATGGCGAAGGACCACGGAACGGAGAAGGAAGGCCGCCACGCAAGCAGCGGTGGAAGACGGTATGGCTGCAGTTTCTGCATACCGTGTAAGATGGTCTACGCAGACAATTATCCAGCGGTTCCTGTTGTTAGATGGCGGGAATGGACCCAGAAGGTAAATGCCTACTTGCTCGAACGGCGTACTGGGCGGTGTCAATGGCCGAAGGGGACCCGGAGCTGCGGTGGTCGGTCGCTTGTGACGTTGGCACGTTTCACAACTAGCGACATAGCGACATAGCGCTTGGTTGCTTCGTACATCTTGCGCCAGTAAAAGCGCTCCTGCGTGCGGTGCAGCGTTCGTACGAAGCCGAAATGGCCGGATGTCACATCGTCATGCATGGCGCGTAGAACCTCGGAGCGGAGACTCTCGGGGACAAGAAGCAGAAAACGCGCTCCATGCCCGGAGTAATTAGTTTTGTACAGCAATTTATCACGGACAGTAAAGCGACCGCTGCCTTTAGAAGTACGGGCGGCGACAAAAAGCGGATCAAGGGTAACATCATCCCGTTGTTCTCGCTGAAAGTCTGCCGCGTCAGGGAACGTAGGAGTAACAGCAGCGAGACAGTCGTCAAAATTCTCAGCATCGCAGTCGGTAGTCGCAAGAGGAATCCGAGAGAGGCAGTCTGCGTCAGCGTGACGACGGCCACTCTTGTACCCACAAAGTCGTATTCCTGGAGGCGCAGCGCCTAACGTGCGAGGCGACCAGAGGGATCACGCAAACCGACCAGCCAGCATAAAGAATGATGGTCGTTGATAATCTTGAATGGTCTACCGTAAAGATAACATCGAAACTTTTGTACGGCGAAAACGGCTGCCAGGCATTCCTGTTCCGTGACCGTATAATTGCGTTCAGATTTGCTCAGACAACGGCTGGCATATGCGACAACCTGTTCTGCACCACTGTGACGTTGTACAAGCACCGCTCCTATCCCGATTCCCCTCGCATCAGTGTGAACTTCAGTCGGGCAAGATGGATCGAAGTGACGCAAGAGGAGTGCTGACGTTAGTATAAACTTCAGTTGAGAGAATGATGCGTCACACTCTGGCGTCCAATTGAAGGATGCATTTTGTCGCAAAATACTTGTCAACGGGTAAACGATGTCGGCAAACCGGGGAAGAAAACGACGAAAATACGAACATAGGCCAATGAATGAGCGGAGTTCTCGTGTTGACTGCGGTGGCTTGAAGGAGCTCACTGCTTCAATCTTACGAGGATCGGGTCTGACGCCATCCTTGTCGACTAAGTGTCCCAGGACCAGTGTTTGACGTTCGTCGAACCGACACTTTTTTGAGTTTAGGACCAGTCCAGCTTTCTCAATGCAGTCGAGAACGAGGCTGAGGCGTTCGTTATGTTCTTCAAACGTGCGGCCAAAGATTACAACATCATCGAGGAAACACATGCATATCTCCCACTTTAGACCGCGTAGTACTGTGTCCATGAATCTTTGAAAGGTGGCAGGAGCATTGCAAAGGCCAAAAGGCATAACATTAAATTCGAATAGGCCCTCTGGAGTCACGAAAGCGATCTTTTCCTTGTCGGCAGGGTCCATAGGTATTTGCCAGTACCCCGATCGCAAATCAAGTGTTGAGAAGTAAGAAGCAGCGTGTAAGCAATCAATGACGTCATCGATTCGCGGTAGTGGATAGACATCCTTCTTCGTCACTGCGTTTAGATGTCTGTAATCCACGCAGAATCTCCAGGAGCCATCTTTTTTTCAGACCAGGATTACTGGGGCTGCCCATGGACTAGATTACTCTTGAACGACACTTTTGTTCATCATCTCCTTGACTTGCTCGGCAATAACTTTGCGCTCGGACGATGGCACTCGGTAGGGCTTCTGGCGGATGGGGTGTGCTGAGCCAGTATCTATTCTGTGACGAGCGCAGGACGTGGTATGACGGTAACTGAAGGGGTGCATCTCCATGCGTGAAATCAAATTCGGCCTCATGCCTGGCAAGGACTTGTACCAGTGCTTGCCGTTCCGATGTACCGAGAGCCTTGCTGATCATGCCAAGCATTAGCTCTTCAGAATGGCGATTATCGCAAGGAAAGTAAGCTGTAGAAACGTCCGTAGTTAGTGCCGCTATTGAAGTACATGCGGCTTCATCGAAAAGAGCGATTTTCATACCGCGAGGAAGGACAACCGGCGTGGCGGAAGAGTTCAGCGCCCACAATGTGGCGACTCCTTTCGTCATTCACACGACAGAGCAGGGCACAAGTATATTTTTTAGCACCGTTTATGCGGAGAGGCCTAACTACAAGGTCAACACAATCAGTATCAACAGTAGTTGTAGAAACACGAACGGGCGTCAGGCACCACGATGGTACAATCACTTCATCAAGAACACTGACTGTGTCTGTGTCCTTGTCTTCACTACCCAAGCTTTGTTCAGAATGTGCTGATATAAATAACTTGTTCAATGAGATTTCGCCACAACCGCACTGTTCAAGAAAATCGATACCAAGAATAACGTCGTGCGAACAACGAGAAAGAACAAGGAATTCCGACACAAACACTTTCCCAGCCAACAAAACACTCACAGCACAAACACCAAGGGGATGAAACCACTCGCCGCCTACTCCACGAAAGGTAATACCGTCGTTCCAAGAAAACATAACTTTGTGGCCTTGCCGGTTTTTCAAAGCGAGGCTCATCACAGACACAGTCGCCCCAGTATCAACTAACGCCATGGTCGGTATTCCGTCAATCGAGACATTCACTGTGTTTTTGAACATCACAACAGGCAGAAGTATTTCTTGCAAAGACCGTCCGGCGACCACACATCCACTGGCCGCGGATGCTAGTTTCCCGGGGGCGGTCAGGAAGAACGGCGCCGAGGGGACGCAGAGCGACGGGGACGGCTATTTGGAGGCGTGAAACTCTGCTCAGATGCTGGCGAATCGCTGCGTCTGGTCTCGTGTGAGAAGTGATCCCTTGGAAGCAAATCGGTCGTCCGCAGGTCATATGAAGTACGGGTTCTGGGTGGCGAGAACATCGATGGTGTCCTACGTGATTGACGGGCTTGGCGACAATACCGAACTATATGGCCTGTGGAACGACAGTTGTAGCACACGGGAGGGTCGCGGTTCACAGCGTCTACCTCGAAACGAATGGTAGACGGCTGCGGGCGGCGAGAAAGTTCGTGGTCATGTGGATAACGTGTCTCTGCTGCTTGCTGAAATCCGTTATATCTTTCATAAGTCGCGTCGTGGTAGTAGGGTCGGTGCTGTTCTTGTCGTGGCCTGACAGAAGTCGCAGGGCCTCGGGGGTAAAAATGCGGCTGCTCTCGTTGTGGCCGAGCGTCATAAGTAGGGCCTCTGTCGTAGAGACGTGACTGCTGTCGGGGCGCGAGTTCATAATCCTCAGTGCCCCTTGCCGCAGGATACGGGGAGAAGGATGCCACGTTTGGCTCAAAATCTGGTGGTAGGCGGAAGCTACGAGTGCCTGGATATGTCACTTGCGCGTGCAGGCTGAGTTCTTCCCAAACTATTTGTCGGATCGTTGATTCAAGATCAAGGGGCTGGTTGCTGTCCACGCTTGCAACTGTCGTTACATTGGCTAGCCTGCCAAACTTCGGCGTTATGCGCCTCGTCTTTAGTTGCTCGAAAGTACGACAGTGCCGAATGATGTAAGCGACGGAAGCCAGGCTGTCTTTTGCAATGAGGAAATTGTAAACATCCTCGGCAATTCCTTTTAGGATGTGCCCGACTTTGTCTTCCTCGGACATTCCAGAGTCCACCATCCTACACAGCTTTATTACTGCCTCAATGTAGGTCGTGCAGGTTTCGCCTGGTACTTGCGCACGTTGCAGTAGCGTCTGTTCTGCCCTTTTCTTTTTCGTCGCGGAGTCACCGAATCGCTCTTTGATTTCCGAAACAGATCTTCCCCATGTTGTGAATGTTTCCTCGTGGTTGTCGAACCACACCAATGAAGTATCGGTTAGAAAGAACACGACGTTCGAAAGCTGAGAAGCGCTGTTCCACCTGTTGGCGGCACTCACCCGGTGATAATGGATGAGCCATTCCTCGACGTCTTCGTCCGATCTTCCGGCGAAGGGACGCGCATCTCTCAGTTGCAGAGCAGAACTTGGGGCAGCAGTCGGAATGGGCCGCTGTTCGTCTGCGTCGTGGGACATATTCAACTCCGGTAGATTCGGTGGGAGTCCAGGTCCAGCAAGGCGACGGCTCCGTCGAAGAACTTGTGGTTCAGCCTCCGTCTTCGGGTGTCGATTACGCAGCACCTTTCACCACAACTGTTACGAGGAGTTGCGAAGAAATGGTTTTATTTACAGGAGAATTGGACGATGATGGTAGCGTGATCGTAGCGCAGCCCGGCCTCTCTAACTCCTCGTTTTCTTCGTCCTCTCTTTCTTCTCTTCTTGTCCGTGCCTTTCGTGTCTGTTACAATGTGTTGCGAGAACTGAAAAACAGTCGCTTCCTGATTTCTTCATTCAGTAACCTGCCGCGTGCATCGGCATTGTGATGCCCTTTCGTCGATACGTGGTGCCGGCCCGTACTGACACAACGACATGACCCGAAATGTAGTATCCTTATGCCATTTCTTAAAAAGATCACTATTTGTGTAAATCAGCGTTTTTGGTTGAAACCAAGAAAAAAATATTCAACGGTAGGTATCATTTTTGTCCGGCATTTGAGTTCTAGCTGAAAAGAGTCGGTGAAAGCAAATTTACAATAAAGCTAAGGCGACCCACAATCTGCACACAGCCGCAAGCCTACATGCGCTCCACTGAGAATAACCTGCCAAAGTTAAGGTCATGTGTCAGCTGGCCGCTCAAGCAATCTTTACTTTTTTTTCGTTTCTGCATCCATTCTGCCTGCGTCTGCGGCAAAAACGTGAAGTGGGATGGTGGTGGTGGTGGTGGTGAATTGTAGCAGCAGGCGGGTTTAGCCTGGCGAACAAGTCCGGCAATTGCTCCAGGCAGATAGATAAACAGAAATTGGTGGAGGCAGGTGGTAGCGTAATGGTTAGCGTGCCCATTTCCCAAATGCAAGATGGAGCATTTGGGAGATGGGCTCGAATCTCGGTGGTTTGTTTGTGAAGACAGCTTTCTGTGGTCTCTGGTGACTGCGAAGCTCAGAATGAGGCGGCATCCTGACGACAACGGTCGCCGTCAACGTAACAGAATAAGCGGGCGTGCAAGGTCACGTCTAAAGCCGAAAGCACATTCGGAGGAAATACACTATACTCTTGCCGACAAAAAAAAAAAAAAAACGTGATGAGTAACGAGCGGTGTTGTTGAGCGAGGCTGTAGACGGATAATGTCACCATAGACAGGACAACGCTCCCATCCTGGTGCTCAGCGGAAATATACGTCGACAGTGTGTCAATTAGCGTGTAATTGATACTTCATTAAGGTCGTTGCGTGTTGGTATTGTGTCTAGCAGGTGCTAGTAGCGTAAGAGATGACACTGGAGAGAAGGCGGTGAGCGAAGTCCGCGAAAAGTAATTGAGGATAGCCATATAGAACGTCGACGCCATGTTGAATAAAGCCTGCGACTTCAGTTGCTCAGCCGCCAGAAAGGCTTGTGTCGTAGCATACCGCTGGGCGTATTTGGTAACCACAGCGATAAACACACATTTTGCGGAAGTAAACAGAGGAAAGGGACGTAGTGAGTTGGCCGCCCTTTTCGAGCTCTGGCATAGTTTGAAAAATGAATGTGGGGAAGTATGACGCACAAAATAGTATATGTCAACCCAAACGAATCAGCGTGGTCATACTTGCGCGACACGCCATGGTGGCCTGCCACCAATACATCATGAACTTGCAGTGATGAGAGTTTTCATTGCGTACTTGAGAATAAAAACGAGCACGTCAGAGACGTCCGAGGGACATTTCTAGGGTACAAGAGCACAACCCCCCCCCCAAAAAAAAAAAAAATCACGAATATAAGCTTACGAATATGGGCGTCGTAAGATCGAGCACTTCGGCGCTTGTTGATCTTCTTTAGGATCACGTCAGCATTTCATTCAGCGTTTCTTTCTGAGAAAAAGAGTTGAAGGCGCCCGTTTATTTGCATCACAATGGCAGGCGTAACCAGGCAAACATTGACAGCATTTCATTAAAGAGTGCCTGCGTACTCTGTGGAGATTACGCATGACAATGACATCAAACGCAGAAAGCTTTGCTTACATCGGTTCGCACATACATAGGATTCGCATAATTTTTTCACTCATTGAATACAGTGCATTCTACGGTGTCATTCTTCGACAAAACAGATGGTACCGATTTTCGCGTAATGAGGATTGGAACAAATTGTCTCACCTTCCGGCTGTCACCTTTCTCCTACTGCCAACATTCCTTCCCCTCCGTAGTTGCTTAGCTTTTATTGGGTTCGGCTGCTAATCACGAGGTCTCGAGATCGAATCCCAACCACGGCAGCGGTATTTCAATGGGTGTGAAATGCGAAAACCCGCGTACTTAGGGCTAGGCACACGTTAAAAAATCCCAAGTGGTCTAAATTATTCTCGAATCCTTCACTACGGTGTGCCTCCTAATGAAATCGTGGTTTTGGCAAGTAAAACCTCATAATGTGTTATGTAACATTCGTTAAGGATGTCCTGGGCAGTCGCACAACTCTTGAGTACAATTAAGCGTCAGGAGTTGTGCGCGAGGTCTTTGAGTATGTGGATAGCCTTTATGGCGTTCGATAGCTGCTAGTCTACATTGCGGCTATATAATAAAGGCGGAACGGCAACATGGTAGAGAATGGGGAGAACACACAAATCCCGCATATATTACTGCACAATAATTTTAAATATCGTTCTTGCTTCACGCACGTGGACAACCGCCATAGGAGACTGCTTTGGAAACTAACTGCAAGTACTGTATATGTCGTACCCAATGGTGTACCTGGCCTGGTGGCCAGTAAATGGAGACGTAATATTGCGAAAAGCTTCGGCTATAACGTGCTAACGGACAACGACACAAACTGAAGTGACTAGTGCAAGAGTGGACAGGGAACACTAAAGACGCTACAAGGACAAGCGCCCAGTTGGATGTTTGCGCGCTTATCCTTGTCGCCTCTAGTGTCCCGTGTCCACTCTTGCGCTAGTCACTTTAGCATGGAATACCAACTAGCCCGGTCTCACAGCCTGCGACGACACAGGGACAGTTTGCTCAACTCTTGTATCGTGACTTTTGTGTTAAGGTGAAAAACCAACTTATCCATGCATATGTCTTAATGCTTAAGCACATCTAGATTTGCAGCTGCGGCGGTGGCCCATGTGTGCGCATTGCAATGTCGCTAGTGAAATAATTTTGTGCACCTTAACGAATTCGATAGTGGAAAATCAAAATCCGTCCACGACGGCGTCTCTAGTAGGCGCTGTGCGATGTTCGGACGTTAACAATGTATGCCGACTGAAGAAAGGCTGCCCCGAAGTACTTCTGACGATTAGGCTAGCTTCTTTACTCCGTAGAATGAAAAAAAGAAAAGGAAAAGAAAAAAAAGAAAAAAAAAGAACCGCATCAAAAGCCCAGAATCAACCATTGCCCGTCGCGACTAAACGCTCTTAGGATGACGAGTAATTTCTAGGCGACGAGCGAATACGCTTGATCAAGAACACTGATAACACCAGCGGGACAAGCATTGTGGCGAAGTTCAATGCGCAGGGATAGCTTTTATTTTTTTTTATTTTGTTTGGTTGACGTCATCACGCGTCACCGCGGGAAGTTTGAAAAGTTTAAGGTTAGTACGCCACGTGGTGGCACTCACGCGAACTAAACCCTCATGTCCAGAAAAGCTGGATACGAACGTTAAGCATCTATGTGCAGTCTTTTAGCGACAGAATGAACAAACAGAGAGAGACGACACAATCCAAGTTTTGTACCTAAATTCAATTAAATTCTGGAGTTTTGGAACAACATTCACTTGTGCTAGAGGGTGCGTACCTGAATTAGGGAGGAACAGCGCCAACTAAGACGACCACATAGCGATTGTCCTGTGTCGTTCTCCCTCTCGTGGTCGTCTTAGTTGACGCTGTTCCTTCCTAATTCTGGGTTTTTTACGTACCAAAATCATGTGATTATGAGACACGCCGTAGAGGGGGACTCCGGATTCATTTTTAACCGCCTGCGGTTCTTGCGCCCAGTGCGCGGCACACGGGCGTCTTTGCATTTCGCCCCGCGCGCTCGTGCTCGCCCGCACAATGCCGTGGCCACTGCGCCACCACGGCGGGTCATTTTATAACTTCGCGCCCAAACTGCGGCCGCCGTGACGTCAGTGTGACGCGACGGACTCACGCTATATTTTTGCATATTTTGGGTCGTTTCTGGGCAGGCAAAGTTGCCCGAAATATGCCGGATTATGTCTATTATTACTTTCCAATGCGAGGTCATTTGTCTATATTGATAAACGATTGACGAGCTTCGAGCAGATGCCGTCGAAATCTTTGACGTCACGACGAACTGGTTCGGAAATGTCAAGATGGCGTCGGCACTTGTTTTTCCAATTTGCTGGTCGAACTGCGAAGGCCGTGCTCTCGGTAAGAGTGACTTATTTCGATATTCCAGAAGCGTCTCTATTAATATAAGCATAATCAAATGTTTTGTATTGAGATGTTGTGCATGAAACGGGCAGAAATGTTAATGGCGCACAGTAAAAAAAAAAAAAAAGAAGCAGGTGGGCGTCGCACTTCGTCTAGACACCATCGTTTTCTGTGTGCAGTGTTACAGTGAAAGCAGCGAGCGAGCGCCGGCTGTGCTGAATCACATCGCGCGTTTCGTTGCATTGTGTGAGTCGCGCGGTCCTCCTTTCCATCATAAATACGAGGTGCTTGTGGTGTGTGTCATTTTCATGAGTGTGTGTGCGTTCGCGCCGGTCTTCTAATATCTACATTTCACCAGCTGTCCCAATGAGAAACACTCAATTGGTGCGGCTTTCTTTCCTGAAGCAACACCATGCCTGCACGGGGAACGCGTTATAATGTGGAACACTCCTGAAGAATCTTGGGAGCACCTGGTGTTTGCCACCGTTCACTTAAATCTAAATCCACTGCAATTTTTTCACATTATGTGCCCATCGTAATACTTCCTGTTCTGACCGGGAATTAAACCTGTTAGCCATGACAGAACCACGGGCATTTTTGTTTAATTTCGGCGTCCGCGTTCCTGAAGCGTTCCTCTGCGGCTGTGCCTAAGGCTTACGCCCGCACTGACGTAACCGCGCTGTTTGTAACTTCGTCCCGAAACAACCGTGCGCTCAGGTCGTCGAGTTAAGCTACTTTAAGTTGAGTTTCATGTAACTTGTAATGTTCTATTCAAGGGGACATTCTTGTAAGTGCAACGACAGCGCGGTGTCGTGCCTAATAAATGCGTTAATTTGATCCCTTGTGCTCAGGCAGTCGAGAACACCGCGAAATTGTGAATTGAGTTGAGTTGTGAAGCGTCATCGCGGGAGCAGTCTTTGATTTATTCAGCCGGCTAGTACGACGCGATATTCATACCCGCTTACAATACAGAATGGACGTGTTGGGCAATGCAGTGTCGGTTACGACCAAATATTACGAAGCCAGAGAAATGGCGCGATTCTGTGACAGCCACGTTCGATCCTTGCCCCGATGTGAAACGTAGCACAGGATGCAGACTACCTCCCTCCCTTTCTTTTTTCGTAACGTGTGCTTTGCCACAGGGCACGGAACGAGGGTACACGGGTGTCAAAATATCGCTACCTTGCACTGGTCAGCTCCGTATACCATTCTAATGTCCTCTGCCTGAGAGCTACGCAAACAAGAGTAGCCAGATTGCCCTTGTCGTGGCAATACACCTCTGACGTTTATTTAAGATTCCCACGCGCCTAAAGAATTTTAAAAATATATATAAATAACACTAGTGACATATCAGCAGTAAGAGAGAAGGAGACGTTGCATGAAAATTCTCGGCAGCAATGTCTTCACATTGTGCGCTGAAGTTACTAGAAAAGCAGCTGCCGTGGCAATATCGCGATTTCGAAGATACCACTCGCTAAAGTCATGCAGCCGCTTGGCGCGGCTAAACGACAAGTGATCGTGTAGAAATGCAGTTTAGAATTCTGCAGGCTCCCGTTCTTACGCTGTCACTAAATTCTGCTTCCGATTTTATGCCCAGCTACACCGCAACAACGTAACGAGGTTTAGAGGGTATATCATTCTGGGGCTACTTCCCTCGAAATCTGTCCGTCCATCTGTCTGTAACGCGTGGCAAGATGCGCTCCGTAGCTATACATGGGGTGTCCTATGGGGGTGTGTACGAGAATGCCTCATGAGTACTACGTATGACTACTGAGATTTATGATTAGGGGCTATACATAGTGAGTGCTGAAGAGGTATTACGAGTAGTTAAGGCTAGTAAGGGACACAAGATTAATTATGATGAAATTGCTTCAGCGTAATACGATTAGTTAAGGTTAATCAAGAATATTGAGGATAATTAAAATTAGTTCAGGTTAAGGTAATCAAGAGTAAGGTTAAATTAAGTACAATTAAGAATGTGTCTAAGGACGCTCAATATTAATTTGTTCTAATTCCGAATTAATATTAAATTGATAAGTCTAATCAGTATTAAGGGTAATTAATATCCTAAGCCTAATTAAGCTGAGTTACGTTGGCATAACTTGTGTTCAATGGAAATTATGAGGGCAATGAAGATTAATTCATATTATATCACTTAACACTAGTTCAGATTTATTACGATGACATTAGTTTGGCCAAATAAGATTAATTCTTGCCGAAAACGAACAAAAAACAAGAAAAGACACGGAGTAAACGTCGCCATCATACGACCAGACAGACAGACGCGTTCGGATACGCCAGAGACATGTGTGTGCAAGATGAGCGACTGGTAAGAATGCTTATGCACTGTCCGACAAGTATTCTGCAGTACTTTTTTAAAGCATTAGTTGGCCTTATTTATTTATTATATTTTCGTATTTGCAGATATGCTACTTCAGTTCATTCGTGTGAATTTGAGGAGTGGCTTTCTTTCTTTCTTTTTTTTTCGAAATGAGTCAAATCCACCTGAACAGAATTTGAGAAAGACGAAAAATTTTGTTAGGGGACCGAAATGGCAATGACATAAAAGCAATTATATGTTACGGGGATATTGGGAGTGTAGACAGACTGTATTTTCAATCTATATACAAGCAGAGTCAATGTCGTTAAGATGGCTGGCCAACAACAACACGTAGCAGCCAGCGTCACGCTATCTTCTTCCTCTCTCTTCTTTCATCCTTCCGTAACAGGACCCCCGGGTGCTGAAGCGCCGTCTCGGCGCATGTTAGGCGAATAATTGCGAGCGAAGTATATGGCTTCAGCCGCGAAACGTGAACGATGTCAACAGGCGTCGGACCTGAGGATGGATCAAACTGTAACGGCGAGATCTCGTGATTGACGTCGTTAATGTGACGTAGGACTTCATAAGGCCCTGTGTAGCGAGAGAGAAGCTTCTGGAGGCCGACCCGACGACATGGTTACGAAAGGGGCACCCAAGCACCTGGGGCCAACTTAACATAGCGATGGCACCGGTCGTAACGCTCTTTTTGCATCTGCTGCGAGGCTGACAAACGAGATAGGGCGACTTGACGCGCCATGTGAGTGCGATCGATGACTTCATGAGCGTACTCAGTTGCAACACGTGGCACAGAAGGGAGGATGGTGTCAAACGGTAGTGTGAGGTCGCGACCATACAAGAGATAAAAGGGTGAATATCCTGCGGTGTCATGTCGGAACGAGCTATCCGCGAATGTCACGTAGGCCAGCGTGGTGTCCCAGTCGCGGTGATCGTTGGAAACGTACATCGAAAGCATCTCTGTGAGTGTTCGATTGAGATGCTCCGAAAGACCGTTCGTTTGTGGGTGGTAGGCGGTGGACAGCTTGTGCTCAGTGGCACAAGAGCGGAGGAGGTCATCGACAACTCGAGACAAGAACAAGCGGCTGCGGTCTGTAAGTAACTGGCGAGGTGCGCCGTGGTGGAGAATGAACGCCGTGGAGGAAAAAATCGGCGACGTCAGTTGCGCAACTAGTCGGCAACGCCTTTGTTATCGCGTAGCATGTCGCGTTATCAGTAGCGACGGCGATCCACTTATTTCCTCTAGTATTCGTCGGAAAACGGCCAAGCAGGTCAAAGCCTACGCGAAAGAAAGGTTCAGAGGGAAGTTCAATTGGATGGAGTCATCCGTCAGGTGGCAAGAGACGTTTCTTCCCGCGCTGACACAATTCACAAGTTGCGACATAACGACGCGCAGAGCGGTAGAGACCTGGCCAGAAGAACCGGCGTCGCACGCGGTCGTCTGTATGCAAAACTCCAATGTGTCCCGCCGTCGGTGCATCGTGAAGTTGTTCCAGAACGACGGACCGCTGATGACGAGGAAGGAAAAGGAGCAACTCGGGGCCCTCAGGGTTGATATTGCGGCGGTAGATTATGCCGTCGTGCAGCACGAACATGCGGCACGTGCCGTCGGTGCAGCCAGATTGCACTCCGGTGATGGTGGACTGCAAGGATGCGTCGCGTTGTTGTTCAGCGCGCATGTCGGTCATGTCAGTAAAAGCCATCACGCAGGTCACCGGATCATGTGCAACAGTATCAGGAGGATCCACGGGGTGACGAGAGGGGGTAGTCAGCGTTCTTGTGCAGACGTCCGGACTTGTAGTTAATAAATGAATATTCCTGGAGCCGTGCAAGCAGTCCAAGGCGTCATCGATTCGTGGTAGTGAGTCTATAGACGTATTTTCGCGTGATCGTGTTTAAATGGCCATAATCAACGCAAGAGCTAGGTACCATCTTTTTTGTTTTTTTCACAAGGACGACAGGCAAAGCCCAAGGTGGCTGGCTGATGATTCGATGACTCCTTTGCGGAGCATTTTATCCACTTCTCATTGGATGACTCTACGTTCAGCATGCGATACACGATAGGGACGCGATAGGGAATACGATTCGTGTCTCCAGTGTTTATATGGTGGTGAACAATAGATATTTGGCTTAAAGGCCTGTCGCCGAAATCAAAGATGCCACTGTACGATTCCGGCAGGAGACGTATTTCCATGACCTGTGCAGAAGTGAGGTTAGGTGCAATCATCTTCGCGAAGTCATCCGTTAAGGGACCAGAGCTGTGAGCTGCAATTGGCGCGAAGTATCGGGTGGCATGACCAATGCGGCGACAGGTGAAATGTATCGGCTGGTAATTCGCAGTTCTCCACTAAGTCGGGTTGCGATAACATGGAGAGAAGCGTCGGGGTGGAGCGAAAATAGTAGAAGGGCGTTCGTTGACTCTAGGGTTGGCGACAGCACAGAATGTAGACCAATGTTTTCAAGTTCTTGGCGAACGATGGCTTGTACGAGAGGAACTGAAAAAGGGGTAGCATCAGGGCTACGCGAACAGAAAGCTGCTGGCGCCATCACGTCCAGTTCACGTCGAACGATTCGCACCACGTCCTCTGATGGCGACGCATGCTGCTGTGCGGGCTTATCTTCACACGTCGACATTGTGGCACTATTGGGAAGTCTGATGAATGGTTGCAGGACGCGTCCGCTTTTGGCCTGCTCGAATTGTCGGCACTCTTTGATGATAACATCAACTGTAGAGCAGCTTTTGCGCATGAGGAGAATAAAAGTGTCGTCAGCAGTGCCCTCAAGCACGTGCCTGACCTTCTCAGCTTCTGTCATGTCGTGATCGGCCTTACGACAAAGTGCCAGCACGTCCTGGATGTACGAGACATAGGACTCCTGGGGGATTGAGCACGCGAGGCCAGTTCCTGCTTTGCGGCAATTTTACAGCCGGCTGGTTTGCCAAACAGCTCTGTTAACTTCTCTTTGCATTGGTCCTATCTAGTTAGCTCCTCTTCGTGGTTTTCGTGCCACACCTTTGCCGTGCCTCTTAGGTAGAACAACAGATTAGTGTAGGGTCCCATCTGTTGATTCCACTCACGCGTTCGTACATAGCCACCCACTCTTCAACGTCGGCGCCATCGGTCCCGCAGAAAGTTCCGGGATGCTTGGCTTGCACAAACGCAACCGAAGGGGACAGCGACGTAGCTGGCGACGGTGACGCTTCAGGCGGCAACGACGTTGATCTGGCGTGCTCACCGTCATTCAGGGTGCGGACGGTGATGCGACGTCCACTGCGGAGCTCCGTTTCCAGCCGTGGTACCACGCACCTCCGCCAATATGGTACGGGGATGTTGGGAGTATGGACACACTGTATTTACAATATATATACACGCAGAGCCAATGTGGTTAAGATAGCTGACCAGCAACAACACGCAGCAGCCAGCGTCACGCGATCTTTTTCCTCTCTCTTCTTTTATCCTTCCATAACAATATATGTTTTACACGTCAGCTAGAGCAACTTTACAGCAACGAGTAATGAAATATTATGCAGCACATTTGACCACTATTAGGATGTAAAGTTGGGATTTGACTCTTTTTGATTTAAAACATTCGATTTGATGTGGTTTTGGTCAGAAAACATGGTTGAAAACGACTCATGTTATTTTAGTAGAAAAATCTTTAGAACATTTGCAATTAGGGGTACTGCTATGCTTCATGAACACTGAGAATAATATTCGGAGAGAGCAAATTCGTCTACTTGAAAGCACAGAGAGCCGCATTTGTAATCTCTCACAAAATCTTTTTCTTAGCAGCATTGAAGGCTGTAACAAAATCGGGAACAGAACTTACAAAGAGGCTGTCATAGTGTCTCGATCATATTGTGTGCTAAGGGCTCTTCTATAGGGCGAGGGGATTTGACTCATTTTGATCCATGCACTAGCAGGACCTGGATCATTCTTGATCAAAAATGCGATCTTGGCACATGGTTCGTTTGTCTTACTTGACCCATTTTGCTGTGATGGTATTTTTTATAGCGGAAAGTCGCCTAGCTTTTCTTGTCATTACAGCTCTATCTCACCTAGTTCCGATTTGGGGATTTGGCTCATATCGAAAAAAAAAGAAAACTTCTCATTTGAACTATAGCGTGCTACGAAATAGTTCCTATTTTCGTACTGTCTCTGTGAAGCTAATAAGCAACCACAGTTTCTCTTGCGAAGAAATTAGCAGAGAAATTTGAAGAAACTATACGTCATGAAGTAACTATAGCTGTCATATCATCTCGTCATTAGTACCTTCCACGCTCTGCGCAACCTAAGACGTTTTCATCATGCACTATGTCGGCAAAGAAAGATGTAAGCGCCATGTAAGTGCTCGTGCTAAATGTTCTAGTCAGAATTCCTATGGCGCGACATATATCGCGTCTTAATCCTTTATGGGGCGCCGCTACGTTTGGTAACATACCGTGGTCTACACAGCCTACGAGACACACAGGCTTATCTTTTTATTAACGCACACAAACTACTTCAGTTGTAAGACTCAGCTCACGGACTCGCCAATGTGCTCAAAATGTAACGTCCCTGAATACCTGCGACATGTTCTGTGCGACTGCTGACGCCACGCGTCAGAGTCTCTGAAGGCGGCACTGCACCTTCAACGGGATTCGAGCTCAGCACTACGGCATATTCTCCGCCCATGGCAAAGTACCACCTGTGCGTTACCGGCCACGAAAACCTTAACGGAACTTTGTAAATATCTCTATAGCGTATGTGTGTGTGTGTGTGTGTGTGTTTTCAATGTTGCTAGTTCAGACTTTCTGCTCCAGGGAGCAGTGCCTGCGTATTTTCCACCAAGGTGGCAGCACGCGCGCTTGTAGTATTCTCTTTAATCTTTTTTCGTATCTATTTTTGTGCCTGTCCTGGCTGCATGAACACTAAAATTACGTACAAACGAAGCAATAAAAAACACATGATAATTATTTGAATGCCCTGGCATTCCTTATGCCGGTGAATAATTCGAATTCGTGTTTGTGACTGTATGGTAACACGGCGCGATAGGGCGTAACATTCGGCCTTTTTTTTTGTCAGAGGTCGTAAGTATTCTACTTTGTTGCATTTCTGGCTGCCTCTAGCTACAGAGATTCTGTAATGTTGTACGAGATGGTAGCAATCAGAAATACGGGCACGAACTTTCTTAAAGGCGTAGCTTTTCACACGAAAACTACGCACTCTCATCTTCGTGTGTTACTACTTGGTAACATAATGGGTTAGTGGTTCTAATGTTCGGACTTTTTCTCCAATGTTCCAATTTGGCTCACTCTTCTCTGAATCAATGCAATCCAGTTCTTTAAGCGTTTAGCATTCTCTGGGAGCTTAGCCCGGTTTCGCGTGACCGTGTAACCGTTTCCGTGAGCCGACTACGAAGCTAGCGCAGTATAACAGATCCCGTACGCGAGAGACAACCGGTACTTCTTCGAGCACCACTTCCTCAAGAACCAATTAGGAACGCCATGCAGCGTCTGCACACAAAGTGAATAAATAACCCTCCCATCATACTCCACCTATAAAACCCAATAACATTACCCAAGACACCTAGTGCAAAATATTAGCAACACTAAACACTTCTGGAAGGCGATTTAACAAAACTTGTTACTGAACTCGTTGGTCCATGACTTAGCCACAAAGGGTACGGCGCTAAGCAGATGAGGACGAAGTGAGACAGAAACGACAAACACGGGCGCCGTACATGTCGTTTGCGGCTCACTTAGTCCTGGTCTGATTAGCGCCGTAACTTTCGTTTTTAAGCCCATGAAAGCATACTAAAAGCATCTTTCGATACCAAATAGAATTGACTCTGCATAATTTTTTATATTTTGAATGCCGGAGTTTGCTACAAACTCCATCGGTACGGATTCAGCGCATACTTAGTGCCCGGGACAAGCATATAGTTCCACTGCATTATGGTGCGATGTTACCAAACGGTTATATACCAATTTCTCGTTTACTTCAGAAATAGACGAACTCATTCTTATCCAATGGTTTATAGATAGTTTAGTAAGTGCAATAAGCCAGCAATATCTTTTTTCAGGCATTTTCTCGATATATGACACCATAGAATGTTAATTCGAGTATACTTGCAAGCTTAACGTGTGCGAGCACGCGTGTGCATTTGCTTTAGCGTGCGCCGCACGTGTCACTTATCCTTGTTCCATCTCCTGCTGCCCTTCGTCTACGAATGTTTCCATGAATGCGCAATAGGAAGCAAGGAGCCTACCATTTCTTGACACTTGTCGCGGTGGCTGTTCGGCAGGTCTCGAGTTTTCCGATGGCTTCGAAAGGAAATGCCCGTGATGAGATACCGGCTCACGTTGAATCCTGCAGCGCCTGCTATCCCAATCTCTGACGTGGGCGTTACTACGTCACATAACGTCAGCTTGTCAGAATGAATTACTGCCAAGCCTCCGGTGAACGGCCTCTGTCACTGCCCGCCTGAAACTTTGTGACGTAAAGCCCCATAGTTTGCTTCACGTCATCGTAGCCGCCATCTTGTGGTCTTTGCATGTCGAGAAGCTGCGTACATAAGAAACCTGACAGCCGGCCAGGCGCGTCTTGCGCCGAGCGACAAGTCGATCAGTGATAATCCGGTGAACAACGCTCGCTGTCAAGAATAAAAACAATATACGTACGCGTGATAATGTGGTGCACAGGCGTCATCTTCGCCATCCGTGACGTCACGTGAAAACTATATCAACACAGCTACCACAACCAGCAGCAGCAACCACTCTGGTGGAGAAAGAGGGCAGTCTCCCCTCCTCGTCCTATGGCATCCGCCTTGGTCGAGCTTCGTGACGTGAAACCCAATCAAAAATCACTGTTCTGATCGCCGTCACCTCATCCATGTTTCATGCTTAAATTGCTGGTGTTGCACGAAGACGTCCACTCTGCTTGCATTGTTCGTCTCGAACGACGACGCTAACTAAAGACAAAAGCTGCGTGGCCGCTGAGAAGCTTCGCGTCATGCGCACGACTGAGCTTGCCGTCACATAATTATCAGGAAAGTGAAAGCTGAAGAAGGTTTCACCATACCGACTACACGCTTGAGCACTTGTACCTCAGAATGGAAGGAAACAATAAGGAAATAGCCTATTTTCTCCGCTACATGCGCTACATACATGGCCAGACTCAACACTAGGGCAAACACAATATGGCAATGGAACTGTAGGGGCTTTATAAAAAAAAGAAACGTTCTCCAAGCCTACCTTGCGGGATGCGATGGTCCCGACATCATCGCGCTGCAAGAGTGTGGGAAAAACGCTAAACTCAGCGGATACAAAACATACCCAGGCCAGTCGCCAAACACTCAGACTGCTACCCTGGTGAAGAGAAATATCACCGTCATACAGCATGAGGTAGGATGCACGCAGATTGACTATGTGTTAACGGAGATTATACCGCAGAGGCGGAAAGAACGCAGCCTGCTAGTCATAAACGTCTACAGCTCTCCTAAACTAAGGAAAGGCTGTGGCTTCAGGGAGCTCTTTGCCAAAGCGCAAGCATTAGCACAGGGTAAGCAGCGTCTCGTAATAGTAGGGGATTTTAATGCTCCCCACCAAGCATGGGGATACCACCACTCCCAGATAAAGGGAAGGGAATTATGGGACGCTATGATAAAATGCAATTTAACACTCCTCAACGATCCACTCGCACCGACAAGGCAGGGGAACAGCGTGTCATTCGACACCTCCCCCGACCTGGCCATGGTCGGAGCGGACGTTGAGGCTACTTGGCACAACACGAGAGAGAACCTGGGCAGTGACCACAGAATCATAGAGATCGTTGTCCAAAACGGAGTAAACATCAAACGGGAGAGAAAAATCCTAAAATCTATCAACTGGCAGTCCTTCCGAACCAATGGAGCGGATTGTGGGGCGATCACCGACATAGTTGAATGGACCAATGGCATCAAGCGGGCGTGCAAAGAGGCTGAGGAGGAAGTAGAATTAGATGAGGAACAAAACTGGGTTGATAGCCACATGAGACAGCTGTGGCAGAAGAAAAACGAAGCAGAAACCGAGCTAGCCCAAAAAAGGGGCAACCGTAACCTGAGAAGAAGAATAGCAGCTCTCAACAAGGAAATTGAGAGCCATGCCCAAACCCTAAATAGACAACACTGGAACGACATCTGCGATAGACTAGACGGTCAATTAAGCTCCGTCACCACCTGGAAACTATTGAGACACCTCTTAGACCCAGACAACACCAAAGCTGAGACCAGGAGACAAATGCAACGACTAACCCACAATTTCCAGGGGTCGGAGGAGGATATGATAAACCAGATTAAAGACAGGTACATAGGAGAAACAAACACCGAAACATTGCCCGACTACAGTGGCGAAAACAACGAAGAGCTGGACCAACCAATCACCTTAAGAGAGGTCCAAGCTGCCTTAAACAGGCTCAGCGGAAAAACCGCGGCTGGCCCAGATGGGGTCACCAATAAGATGCTTCGAAACCTCGATGACCACTCCCTCCAGCAACTGACAGCATTCTTTCAAAAGTGTTGGGAACGGGGGGAGATACCCGGGGAGTGGAAGACAGCAAATCTAGTCCTCATCCCCAAATCAGGAAAGGAACTCAAACTTGAGAACCTTAGGCCAATCTCGTTAACCTCCTGTGTAGCCAAGCTCATGGAACACGTCATACAGACTAGGCTCAACGATTACTTGGAAAGTAAGGAACTCTACCCAGACAGCATGATTGGTTTCAGACAACAACTGTCCACAACTGACGTCATGCTACAACTCAAAGAACAAGTATTGGAACGGAAGACTAGCGACTCGAGAGTCATAGTCGGACTGGACGTCAGCAAAGCATTTGACAACGTCAAACACAGAGCGATCCTGTCACACCTCAGTCACCTAAATGTTGGAAGCAAGCTATACAACTATATCAAAAGCTTCCTCACGGACCGAACGGTGAACATAGAAATCGGGGGCACAATAAGAAAAAACATTAAGCTAGGCAACAAGGGAACACCGCAGGGATCAGTGCTCTCCCCTACCCTGTTCAACATTGCAATGATCGGGCTGCCAGAACGACTCAGACAGATAGAAGGCCTCTGCCACACACTCTATGCTGACGACCTCACCCTTTGGGTCGACAGAGGGGGGAGCGATGGCCAAATAGAAGGCACCCTACAAAGGGCAATATGGGAAACGGAATGCTATCTGAGACCCATAGGGCTAAAATGCTCGCCGGAAAAATCGGAGATGCTCATCATGGGCAAGCAGCAGGTCAATATCCAGCTCCTGGTCAACAACACCCCGGTACCAAGGGTGGACAAGATCAGGATACTGGGTATGTGGATACAACAAAATGGGAGAAACACCGAAACAATTAACCGACTAGACGCCACGACCAACCAAACATGCAGGCTTCTCAGGAGGATAGCAAACAAAAACGCGGGGATGAAAGAGGCAAACCTACTTAGGCTCGTTCATTCTTTCATCATTAGCAGAATCACCTACGCTATCCCGTACTTAAAAACAACTAAAGCAGAGAGAGACAAGGTAGACATTCTCATCAGGAAAGGTGTCAAAACAGCACTAGGTTTACCAGCATGCACATCAACCGAGATGATTCTGAACCTAGGAGTGTCGAACACCCTAGAGGAAATGTGCGAGGCGAAACTCACGGCACAATATATCAGACTAACTGGCAGCAAAACGGGCCGATCCATCCTCAGAAACCTGGGCTATCAAAACCCAGAATCACGTGATAGGATAACCGTCATCCCCAAAGAAATTGCTAACAAGTTAAGAATAACCCCTATCCCAAGAAACATGCACCCCATACACAACAAGGAACGCAGGAGCAGCAGGGTCCAAAGACTCCAAGGCTCCCTCCTCCAAACACAAGGGGTAGTGTACACCGATGCGGCAGAATACCCAGAAGGGCATTATGCTGCAGTAGTAGTGAGCGACAAAGGCGAGCTAGTCTCTAGCTGTAGCGTACGACACTCTTCACCAGATGAGGCAGAGATGGCGGCGATTGCCCTAGCAATCACACACCCATCAACTAGAATAGTCATCACCGATTCTAAAACTGCAATCAAAGCCTATGACAAAGGTAAGGTTTCCAAAGAGGCCGGCAAAATTCTGCAAGCAGGCAAGGAGAACGTACCTAACGACCTAATTAGGATAATATGGGCACCCGCTCATAGTGGACTCACAGGGAACGAGATCGCCAATGAGGTCGCCCGAGGACTCACACACCGGGCCCCAGCGCAGGCAGATTACTTCCTGTCCAAAAAGCGAGAGTTAACCACATACAGAGAAATTCTAGAACACTACAGAATGGGGAGGAGAACTCTGCCTCCCCCCCATAGATCTCTCACAAAGCAGGAAGAGGTAATATGGCGAAAACTGCAGACAGGTACCTTCCCAAACCCGTATATTCTGCACAAATGGCATCCTGAGGTGCACTCTCCAAAATGTAAAAACTGTGAAGGCACAGCAACGCTAAATCACATGCTTTGGGCTTGCCCAGCACTAAACGGCCTACATGGAAACAGAGAGTCATGGGAATCCTCCCTCCATAGCCAGGAAGAGCAAGCCCAAAAACAGGCCATCCGTCAAGCCCAGGCCGCCGCCGGAAACCAACTGATTCCGGCCGACGTCTAGGGGGGAGGTAGACGGTGATAGGGAGAGCTGCGTCTCACCCGATCACCCATACTCTCTGACGGGTGTAAATAAAGTGCTATCTCTCTCTCTCTCTATCCGCTACATGCGCTATATGCGTTATCATATCAAATTTGACATTTTATATAACGATGAAATCGCAGGAGCGCCAGCTTACGCAATTGATTCCCGGACGCGTGTACGCACCTTTCAAGATCTTCGCGAGTACTTTCGAAAACGACGAATTATTACTGAGATAGCATTTATATGGACACCCCAGGCGCATTTCTGCCGTCAGTGTCGCCATCGCCGTTCTGTATGAGTGAAAGCGTGTGAGAGTGAGCTGGCAAAAGCGGTTCACTCTTGCGTGCGCGAGAGTGAAGCGCGGCCCGGATGCGTGCCCTCTCATGTGGCGCGCGAGGCGGAGGGGTGAGGCGAAGGACGAGGGCCGTTCTTCGCCGGCGGCTTCTACGGTGCCTCGATGTCCTCCTCGCCCGCCTCTCCTTACAAAGTGGAGACAACAGCGGCGTCTACTACGGCGTTGTACACACGAATCACGGATGCCGTAGTAGACGCCTGTGGGTGGGCGCCGTAGGGACGCGTGGCCGGCGTTTGTGTGTCTTGAACGCGGTCTGCGACGTGGCTAAAGTGCCCGCCCGCGCGGGCCTCATCTTCTAACCGAGCTGCGATGTTTGCAGAGTGCGCGTAGTGCCGGTGGCTCTGTGTGCACTATGCTTTCGACGTTTCGTACGCGTGGAAGCGACAGATGCACGGAGGTCAATTGGCTCACTGCTGCTGCCGCGATTCCTAACTCCAGCATTTTCAAAGACAGTTTCTGCTGTCATCGAGCGAGATTGGGCACCATTGAGCACCAGATTGGGCTCGATTGTCATCGGGCAATATTTATTCATGTTTACCTGTGCGAGCGTGATCATGCTAGTTAATTTAGTTAAAACACGTTAACCGGCTAATTGGTTTGAATGTGTAGGCGCGACAACAAGGACGTACGAAGAAGCAGACACACTAAGACAGCGCTGTCTCCGTGTGTCTGTTTCTTTCTACGTCGTAGTTGAGCCACGCTTACGTATTCTATCATTGTTAGTTTAGTTAGTAAGCGAATGTTTACAAGTTTGTACGGCCGGTAAAACTATTATCCTTACTTCGTACAGCTATCTACTAATTTACTATCGCATTGGGCGCTTCACCTTTCGGGTAGAAAGGGGAATTATTTTTCAGCTAATAAAGAAGCCGCTTGTCAAGTGTTATACTCGACGAACCAGACTGCTGAATATCATCCCGGCGGTAAAGAATAACGCGTATAATTATTTTCAGAATCTAATAAGCGGTTATGAAGTGGTTTGTTTCTATGTGGCCGTCTCATTTCTCCAGTTTTTAGAAGCATCTGAGTAAAATTTAGCGTTCGTTTTTTTTTTTCTTAATATCGTTCTTGAAAGATAACTGACCTCAGGGTATACGTCTGCCCAAAAGAGTTTATAGAATGCGTAAACTGCAAGGAAGCTCAAGTAGCCAGCGGCGTGCAGTCCTCTAATGAGGGATGCATTCAGTGCCCCGGCATAGGGCGTGCGCGTGCATCTTCTAACTTCGGGTTAGATGCTTATAAAACGAAGTATCTAATTTTCTTTTCTTTTTGTAGTTTTTGCACTGTGAAAGCTTTTGCAGGCAGGTGCGCACAGATAAGCATGAAGTGGAAAATGCTAGCACGAGAACTGCTGTGAAACGCTTATCTGCGGTATCAAGCAAGCCAATTTAGGTCCTGAGCGAGGCATAAGCGCAGAGCTATCTCAGGCATATATTAAATACGCAACCTACGTCGGCGTCATAATCAAGCTGTCGAGTTCCCAAATTCAGCTGCGTGCTTGTTTAGCTACGCCAACAAAATGGCAGTTTTGGGGCGAGTGCTTTTCACTGTGCGGACGGTAGTTCATCACGGAAAGGCTGTTATGAGTGATCGTGGAAAGGCAGGGAGGTTAACCAAGCTGAGACCGGTTGGCTACCCTGCCCTTGAGGAGGAGGACTGAAAGACTAGAAGAGTTCACTGCATGCACGCACACACACACACACAATGAAGCGGTCATCGTTCAGCAGTTCAGTTGCCGTGTCGGAGATTGTGATCGATGAATCCAAGTCTTTCTTTTATAAACTCGCGTTTCGAGTCTACATGGCCCACTCAGGCCACGCTCTGCTTGCAACCATCTTCAAAAAACGAGTGCGAGCGGGATATCCTGAGATAACTGACTGCACATGTGTTTCCTCGACTTCGTGCATTTTAATGCCAAGCCTTCCTGGACTCTTACCGGGCGCTTTGCGGTAAGTAGGTTCCTATGTCGCCAAGTTTGGGGCTGCTTCATTTACATAGAATGCGTCGAATGGTGGGATTGAACAGGGGTCCTCCAGAGTGGCGTACCAATTATTTCTCTAGTTGGGGGGGGGGCAACCGCACACGATCTGACGTCCCCCCCCCCTCTCTCTCTCTCTCTCTATATATATATATATATATATATATATATATAAACTCATATCATAAGAAGCCAACAAACACTGACACCAAGCACAATATAGGGGAAATTACTTGTGCTTAATAAATGAAATAGAGAAACGATAAATTAATGCAAATTAAAGTGGATTAAGCAAGTAGGTGGGCGAAATGCGAAGGCTGTGGGTTCGGTCCCCATCAGCGGCAAGTTGGTTTTTCATCCACTTTCATTTCCATTAATTTATCGTTTCTTTATTTCATTTATCATGCACAAGTAATTTCACCTATGTTGTCCTTGGTGTCAGTGTTTGTTGGCTTCTTATGATATGACTATTAAACAAAATTGGGCCCCTCGGATAGTCCCGTTCCTTCTCGTTTATTACATAACGAGGGTCTCGAATCCGGCAACATTGATGCCTTCAGGTAGCATGTGGGGGTTTTTGACCAGTCGCCTTCAACCAAAAAAAGGAAGGATCACGTTCTCGTGATGCCTGCGGCAGAAAGGACGTTCCACGTCCGCCGCCAAGGTCTGTGAGTGTTGGCGCTGGCTAACACTCCCAGGGTTCTACTAGGAAACATAAATACCCAAAAATGTTGATGGGGAAACGGCACCGCGGTAGCTCAACTGGTAGAGCATCGCACGCGAAATGCGAAGGTTGTGGGTTCGTTCCCCACCTGCGGCAAGTTTTTATGCGAAGCATATTAACGTAGGTTTCGGGCCATCGCGCGACGCCCGGCGGTGGCCACCATTGACCCTGAAGTGGGGTCACGTGACATGACGTCACGTGATGACGTCACACAGGCTGCAGATGGGGCCTCATATCGCGCCGTCGGTCGCCTCCCGGCGGTGGCCACCATTGACATGAAGTGAGATCACATGATGTGATGTCACGTGATGACGTCACACCGGCTGCAGATGGGGCCTCATATCGCGCCGTCAGACGTCGCCCGGCGGAGGCCTCCACGCTTCGGTTCGAGCCGTCGCGCGCGACGCGGCGGCGGCGCCACCATCGCTGCATCACGTGATATGTGACGTCACGCCAGGGATGAAGCGGCGGGCGCCCGCCGTCGCGTCAGTCTCTGTGCCCGCAACCGCGCCAGCGTCTTTGCGCCGGGCGTGTATGCGGTCAAGATGCCTCCAAACGCTAAGGATACGCTAAGGTTAAGCCCAGTGGATGCGAAGCATCCACTGGGCTTAACCTTGATAAGCCTCCAATTTTTCATCCACTCTCATTTCCATTAATCTATCGTTTCTTTATTTCATTTATTAAGCACAAGTAATTTCCCCCATGTTGTCTTTGGTGTCAGTGTTTGTTGGCTTCTAATGATATGACTGATAAAAAAGATCAGGCCCCTCGGATAATCCCCTTCCTTCTCGGTTATATATAATATATATATATACGATCACGATTTTTATATAACGCGAATTACTATTACACAAAGTGATAGAGCCTGGGAAGCCTTCTGTCAGTTCTATTTATATTTATCAGATATATGCCTATTTATCTATCACACATGGTGGACCATGCGGCCCCGAAAAGTTATTTAAATTTGCATTTATTTCTCGCAACTACACAAAATCTCAATAGGATGCAGGAACAAAAGGTAACGAGTGCCTCACAGAGGTCCCAGATCCTGCCCAGTAGAGGCAGTACACCGCACATAAGAAGTGCACGTTTGCTACAAACAATTTTAGTAATAAAACAAAGAATCGTACTTGGTGTTCAAGTCCACAGCACAAACGTATCGCTAGTTTAGGTAATAGTATTGTCGAGCTTATACGGAACGAAGTGCAATCAATATAAATTACTTGCAATATTCACAAGAAAAAAAAAAGCAGCAGCAGATGTGTACGACCTTGAAGAATTACAACCCGATTTCCAGTGAAGCTGTTGCTTTCGAACAGTTGCAATAAACGTTTGTTTCTTGCATTTATATCGTGTGTGTGTATATATATATATATATATATATATATATATATATATATATATATATATATATATATATATAATATGACTCTTCCTTTTATTTAGTAAGGCATTCAACTGAGTAGTTCATTATGAACTGATTCAGAACCTTAGAGATAATAATCTTCCTAGCGTTGTAGTTTCTTGGATAGCAGCCTATCTTCCGGATCACGTGCAGTTTGTCTCATTTGAACTTAACAACTCTAGCTGTCTTCCCGTAGCATTCGGTGTACCCCAGGGTAGCGTCCAGGGGCCATTGCTGTTTCCACTCTGCATAAATGACATTGTCACACCAGGCGCATAAATTAGATTTCTTGCGGACGACTGCGTCTTATTTCGGGAAATATCTTCAGTACATGGCCAGACCGAACTTGATCTAAGCTTACACAATATACAAGAATAGTGTGATGGGTCGTGCATGGCCTTGAACAAAGACAAAGCCATCTGCCTTCGTTTTACTCGCAAGGAAAACCCTTTAAAATATGAATACGCATTGGCCGCTTCACCGTTAAAGGAAGTTGAAAATTCTAAATACCTAGACGTAACATTTTCTAATAACCTTTCCTGGAATTTACGTATTAGTAATATTTGTTGTTCTGCCTTCTGTAAACTTTGCTTTTTAAAGGAAAAGCTGAGAAATTCACCTGCCAGCATTAAATTATTAAGCTATTTGACTTTCATCAGACCTAAACTATACTCTGTAGAGTACGCTTGCATTACATTGGATCCGTACGCTATAAGTGATATTAAAATCATGGAGAGAATTCAGAGAAAGGCTGTTCGCTTTATTTATTTTAAGTTGCCCGATTGCCCCACACAGCTAATGGTGCCAAACGACATTCCCCTCCTCGAGACACAGAGGCAGATACTTCGCCTGAATTTCTTACAGCAACTAATAAATCGTGAATTATTCTTAGACCCCTCGGTATACGTGACCCCTTTGTCCACAAGGCGTACACGTCATGATCACACACATGCATCAACCTCTCATTTCGCCAAGAGAAATGCACACACATTTTCTTTCTTCCCCAGAACACTGTTTGAGTAGAACTCCCGACCCGCGATGTATTAAAACCCTCCTAATGAAATGCGTTACTCATATGTTCTCTGTTATGCGTATTTATTTGTATTTGTTGTATAGTATTTAGATTTCCATATTTGCGATTATTTATTTATTTATTTATTTGCCTTATTTCTTATTTACCTTGTACGCTTGACTGCCTTTCCTGCAAGAACCGATGTGTGATCTGCAGTATGTTATAAATAAAACAAAATAAAATAAAAATTTGCCCGCTTTGGAGCACTTCTTGCTGGGAATTTTTAAAAAGCCAGTAGTTCATCAACACACATCGGTTTATTTCACAGTTCTCCCGGGGCAACGGGGTAAGTTCTTTTGCTCGCAAAACGCATTGATAAATCTCTGGATGCTTGCATGCGCAATTTACTGCAAATGTCATAATTATTCCCGTGCCATTGAAGTTTACGTGCATGTTGCCCATAATGTTCCCTTTATTTTCGCCAAATATAACAATATATCTTGTTTAGTTCACCGAAGACATCCACCAAACCAAGTCGGAATATCTTATGACACCTGAAAATAGGGAAAGGAAAACCACGGCTCGGCAAATATTTGCAACGCTTTTAACCATGCCGGGAACGGAAAAAGTTTGGCGCACTTTGCGTTTACCATGCCCCCCCCCCCCTACCCTTTCCACAAAATATAAACATGTCGTAACCTACAGCTACGTCGGGACACTGGGAAGCATATCTGATAGCGGCCATATCACACGCTCTAACACTTGAATAAGAGATTTTTTACAAAGGCTGTGTTTGATCCAACCGTATATAACTTCGCACATAGTTTCCATAGCGTACCACCAATTTTTGCTAAATTTGGTCTGGGTGGATTTTATATAGAATTCTGCCAGGGCAGCGGGCTCAATACTTCCCCGCTCGTCAGACACGCTCATAATAATGTAGAGCGCTGGCATACGTATTTTGTTGCGAAAGCCCCAATTGCCCATCTGTTTTGAATTTCACCTACACATACACCTTACAGTAACCGAACATAATGAAGCTGCCTCCTTCAGTGAGGAAACCAAGTGAAACTAATATATCCTGCATGAAGAAAAAAAAAAGAGGTGAGGTTTCAATAATTATTCGTAACGCTTTCAAATATGCCAGAAAGGTTAAAACTACGCGGCATATTGCACTTAAAATGCCATCTATTCCTTCAAAGTACAAAATATCTGAAACGCAGAGTTCTCTTGGGACATTGGGAAACCTAGTTAATAGCAGCAGCGTGATACTTTCGAACACTTGCTTACATTTCTTTAACGCTGTATTTGATCAACACGCGTTTACCATCGCACATAAACTTGGCGTATTGTTCTCGTTATGTTCGCGAAATTTGAGCTCAGTTGTAGTTGTAGTTATGCCAGCGCAGCAGTAATACAGACTAATAACGGTATGGACCACTTGCATACATGTTCTACTGGAAAATGCGTATTTAGCCTACCCATTCCGAACATTGCCTACATATTTGCCATACCATGCCCCTAATTTTCCCCGGATATAAACAAGATGCCTTGTTTATCTTCCAAAGGACACCGGAGGAATAAACTACGAATCTCGTATGATGCCCGAAAACACATGGAGAAACGGGAGGTTTAGTAGGCTAGACTGCAGCACTTGCATTTAAAGCAAGAAAGTGAAAGTTTCGCGAAGCATTGCGTTTAAAGTTCTCTGTAATGTCACGGAATTTCAACCGTCTCTCATGGTGTTGTTTTAGGAGTGTGGGAAACATTTCTATTAGCGGCAGTATGACACCCTGAAATGCTTCAATGAGCAACTTTCTACAAAAGCTGTGATGAATCTACACAGAATAAACAATAAACATATATTGCTCGTCAGTCAGAACATTGATTCGTACTCCGAATAAATATAAACAATGTGCCTCGCATACAGATATATATTACCGAGGATACCGAGGCAAAACAACTAAATGCCGTGTATAACGCATCAAGATTGGGAGAAAGTAACTTTTCAGTCAAATTTTTCAAAGCACATAAGCAACCTACACTGTGCAAATTTTCGGTACACGTCACTAAAAAGTGGCCCTCAATTTTTCAAAATACGAAACTGCTGCTTGGCTCCTGGCGGGAAACAAGCAATAGTCTTTCACTTATTTGGAAACAGCCTGAAAACGAAATCGTCAAAGTCAGAAGTGACACGTGCCTTTAGAAAAAATTCTAGTCGGTGTTCTATTGGTATTGAAGTGGCTCTTCACGTTCGACCAAGGTCATTTTCACGAGCATATCTACGATAAGTCATTATTACAAATAAAACTGGACAGTTACACCTGCAAGAGGCTTCATTTGATTTTTGATGGCGATCAGATACTGAGACTGCAACGCTATGTAGGCTATCTCTGGACAGATATTAAATAGTTCCAGCAATTGATAATCCAACGATTTCATGCCGTAAGGATTTCATGGCATAAGGCGCACCAGTCGTTGGGCACGGCTAATTATAATAGTTTATGCTGACCTCCCGCTCGCCCGCAGGTTAAATGTAGGACGCTGATTGTGTTTTCGAATACGGATATAGTGGTCCCAAAAAACTGGGTGTGATGCAAGTTGCGCAAGCTCACATTTGTTAGGCGAATCCGTATGGCGAATCTCGCGCGTCGGCCGGTACAGGGCGTCCAGAGAACGCACAAAAGGCAATCAAGCAGGGGATGCGTAGCAAAGAAAAGCATTGCTTATGTGGTCACTCTATTAAGAAAGGCAGTTTAGCTTCAGTTGTAGTTCTGTTGGACTTTTCAGCGTGCAGCCGAAAGTGCCCGCTTTCAAAAGTGGGGGAGGGGGCAAATGACATACGTTGTTCCCCCCCCCCCCGGTACATACGCCTATGATCCCCCATCCTCTACTGGCTCCTGCCAAGCTGTGCCCACCGTGGCAATAGCAGCTCGTTGATTGTGACACCACATTTGTTTAAATGACAAAGAATGCTCCTCAGGTACCACATTCAAATGCCTTTTCTAGAACTTCAGTTACTCGTGCCAGGAATCGCACGCAGATACCTGAAAGTCGTATGCCGGCATTTTGTGCGCAGCCGTCAGCCCATGGTTTTCGGAATCTGAAGTCCTGCACCCGGAAACAAGCATATTCACTGCCGAGGCTTATGCTGTACTGTCTACTATAAAACATATGAAGAAAACAAAGCTACGAAAGGCCATTGTGTTCAGACTCTCTAAGTGTAGTAAAATCTCTAATGTCACTCCAGAAACTAAAAAAATCATGTGCTCAATGCACTTCTGTGCACAGCATATGCATCTAATCAGCACGCCATATTATCTTGGGTACCCGGGCACGGAGACATCGAAGGCAACGTGTTTCTAGATGAAATTGCCACATCCACTGCAACGAAAGCTGAAAACTCTCCCATAGTTGTCCCTGCCACATACATAAAGCCATTTTAGCGCAAGAAACTTAGAAGTGTATGGACATAGAAATCTCTAATAAACTTCATTTAATCAAGCCACATTTCCAAAATTTGCTACCAATAACAAAAATACGGTGATTTGAGGTCACACTCTGCCGCCCTTGGATAGGCCATACGTATGGCGCACGCTGTCATCTGTTGATCGGTAGTGAACCTCCTGTCTGCAGATAATGTGGTGACACACTGGCCGCCCTGCACGACTTCTTGGAGTGTCAGAAAGCGGAAGCTGCAAGGAAAAAAAAAACACTTCCCTCTAGCCTACCGACAGCATATTCAATTTCGTCCTGCAACGTTCCTTGGTACTGACTCGTTTTATTGCGATAGCAATTACATGAACACTCCAGCCGCATTTTCGCCGTCGTCGTCGGCGTCACCGTGATTTTCCCCATAAAGTCCAAGCACGATAACATCGTCGCCACGCGCCATATGCTGCAGGTGCGAGTGCAAGCATGCGAGGGTGAGCCGACGATGGCGGCTCAATATCGCGCGCGCAAGGAATGAAAGCGGGGAGGAAGCGCGCCGTCTTCGGTCGCATGTAAGGCACCAGGGGCCGGCTCCGGCGGCGGCTGTGTATGGCACGGCCGCGCGGGCCCTAGCTTGAAAGCGATCTGCGATGGTGACAGAGTGCGCCGAGTGCTGATAGTTTCGTGTGCGCGCGTTCTCACCGCTTAGTAAGCGTTGAAGCGAAAGGCAGCATGAAGCACGGCGGCAGCTCGCTGTTGCTGCCGCGCTTGCTCAGCCAGCGTTTAGACAGCGGGTGTGCGCGGTCATCGAGTGACATGTGTTCATGTTTGCTTGTGTGCGTGTGAGATGGTGCTTGTTGATTTAGTTCATCATCATCATCATCATCATCATCATCATCATCATCATCAGCCTGGTTACGCCCACTGCAGGGCAAAGGCCTCTCCCATACTTCTCCAATAACCCCGGTCATGTACTAATTGTGGCCATGCCATGCCTGCAAACTTCTTAATCTCATCCGCCCACCTAACTTTCTGCCGCCCCCTGCTACGCTTCCCTTCCCTTGGGATAGTAAGGGAATATTTACAAGTTTATACGGCCGCTAAAACTACTATCTTTTCTTCGTATAGCTGCCTACTAATTTGCTCTCGCAATCGATACTTCACCCTTTCGGTCAAACTGCGACATTTCTGACAAAAAATGTTTCTAACTTTCTACAGGAGATTAGTTCATTGCAAATTATAGGTCCATGAGTTTCGTAGCACGGCATCTCGCCAGAGGCTGCTGCTGCGATAGAGCAGGTGCCTCCTGGCCCTTGCACTTAAGGGCCTCGTCGAGGCAGTGGTGCTACTGCGATTTATACGTTTTAGTATGTCAGTCATTCATAGCATTACATTTAGATTCTTAGCACATCTCACAAGTTGTTGTCGTTATTTTAATAGTATATAACTACTGTTTTAGGCCCCTATATAGCGGCGTTACGTGGTTATTATCAGCCACTTTACCAGTTGTCATTACTGCGTCATCTCCTACATTATACAACATTGCTTGGCGCTCTTTGTCCATGATTGGGCATTGTGCCCCAAAACCCCACATATCATCAGCCATGGTCCCCGCGCAGGAGTCCGACGCTCTGCCTATTAGGCCACAAACGCATGCGTGTCACGAGAGATTGAGTACTTTGTGGCTCGCCTTCCCTTTTGAGACGGGCACGTGGCACATAAACAATTCAGTTATGAAATCAAGAGTGCGTCAGTGTTCATCCACCCTTCCTTCCTTTGTTGCAGCCAGCGCCTTGAGTCGCTAGATGACATTACACAGCATTCGTGCTCGGCCCAGGCCGTAACAGAACAGAGTGTAATGTTTCTTCGCCGGAGTACAACAAATCAGTCCTCACGCCATCGTCATCGCCGTCGCTCTGCTGTAGTCGTCGGCCGCACGACTGCTGCTCACCGACATCCAGGGTCACCGACCTGCAGCCATGGTCTCGTGGTTGAGTGTTCGCCTTGACTGCAGGAGGACGTAGGTTCGAATCCACGCCTCTGCCGGTTACTCACCGGTTACCTAAATGCGCACAGGCGTCGCCCGGCCCGACGCTCGGCTTTCTTTATGGGTGCACGGTGCATGCTGGTGGACGCGCCACGCAAATTCGTGTGGACGCTGTGAGCACAGCGACAGCGTGAACCTTCCCGTCGGCTTCCAGTAAATTGCCAGAGCAAGGTCGTCGTTATGGTACAGTCACTGTTAGCACGCTTTTTACTAAGGCGCAGACACCACCACCTTGAAGCGCCTCACGAGTCCCTGCTTCCAGTGCTTGCATGTCTTAAGTATCATGGCTCTTCCGAAACGGATATCTTTTGACTTCAAGTACAAGTAGTACTTCTAGTCAACAGGCCTCTGCGACTATTGATACAAGTCTTGCTGCGCATCTGCACGTGTGCGCGCAACTAGTGCTCTTTCTCTCCTCCTCTCTCGCTCTTTCCGACCCCCTTTCCCCAGTGCAGCGTAGCAAACCGGACGTATACGTCTTGTTAACCTCCTTGCCTTTCCTTCTCTCTCTCACACGATATGCTGCACCTTCCAGTAACATTGGCGGGTCCCCAGAGGATGCTAGATAGCCAGCTACTTCTTAAATGATTTGTATAACATTGATTCAGGTATTGCATGGGATCTGCATGACTTCTTTGTTTTTCTGTCTACTTCTTTTGTGAGCTGGTTAGTCAAACCGACGTCTGCTCGTAAACGTTTATGCATATTCGCCTTTGTCTCTCACTTCGCAATGAGTAACGGTTTGTAGCCGTGCGTTTCTTAGTGTGTGCGCTGTTTTCTCGCCAATTTGCGTTGTTCGAATCATCGTGTCCGCTTTCTCGTCGGAGGATGATCAGTATGGCCGATCTCCCTGTTTATCCTCTCTCTACCTTATCTCTCTCTCTCACACAAATGCTTCGCGAGACCCTCAACTCTGCAGCTGCCTCGCCTTCAGTATATCATCGGGATGCGGGTGAAATTAATGAAGGCATCTCCCGGCAGTTACATACTTATACGACTGCTGACCTTTGGCTTGGCAAAGTTATGTTCAGCGGCCACGCGGGGGCGTATAGCGCTTGTGCGATTCTCGCAGTAAGCGGATTCTACAAACAGAGCAAAGAAAGCCAGAATGGAGGCCGGCGGTGGCCCAACCTGCCGCGCGGTGAGCGCTGTTCCCTGTGGGGAAAGGAGTGCCGAGGAAAACGGACGGCGGGACGACGCGCGTATGATGCAGCGGCTGATATCGGTGGCGAGAGGGGTGGGCACCTTCACGGCAGTGGTCAAAATGAAAGTGCACGGTGCGCTGCGGGAGAGGAGATGAAAAGTCTTCCGCCACGGTCTAACAAACGCGTCTTCGTCGTCGCGGCGCGCAAATGAACCGTCGCCAGGGGCAACGGGAAAACGAGGAACGCGAGGGCAGAAAGCGAAAAACTTGTGCGAGCGCGCATCTCGACCAGAAGAGAAAAAAATATACCTACAAACGCCGCGCGAGCGGTACGCGCACCAACGCCGCGACAGCAGCGCCTCGCTGCTCTAGATGGCCAGCAGCGGAGTGCAGCGTCTTCTCTTTCCAGTTGCGTTAACTGCTTTTCCCTCTCCTCGTAGCTCTCCCTCTGGCCGTAAGCGCCTCCTTCCCCATTTCCACCTTTAGCTTCCATTCGCTACCCAACTTCTCGCTGCTCGCTCTTTCCATCGGCCGCCGCTTCACTCCCTAAACGCTCCCTCCCTCCCTGCGTCGTGAAATGGGGAAGCGCGCTCTTTCGAGCGACGTCAGCTGGCTGCGCGGCGGCGGACGCTCGCGGCGCTGCTCTCCCAGGCTCGCTCGGCCGGCGAAAAGGCGCACCGCTAGTCACGCTACGGATAGCGGCAACCCGGTGCTGCCGACGCCGCCTCGCGCCAGCGCCGCAGTCCGCGCTTAGCCCCGGCCACGACGACGCCTCCAGCGCACGGGATAGAGTGCGCACCGGAGTTGACGCGGAGGAATTATTTTCCTTTCTGTCTGAGCACGCCGGTGAGTGAGTGAGGTGCTGGGAAGTGTCGGGTCGTGTGCTACGTCGTCGGTGCGCCTTGGGGAGACCGCCCGACCGTCGTCTGGGATCGACAGGTGAGAATGAATATATAAGACAATCAGTTCGCGGCATTCCTCATCCCTTTTCCTTCCATTGAGAACTTACGTACATCCGGGGCAGGGAGAGAGCTCGCACTTAAGCGGCAGGTTGAACGGCACCGCGTAAATTGAACAGTCGTGGTCGCGGCGTCGGGTGTCAGTCTGGCTGGTTCAGTTGAAAAAGGGGTCGTCAAATCGAATTGGAGAGCTCAATTCGATATCGCATTGTCCCACCTGCCATCGGCAGAAAAGGAATGCGCTTGCGGCAGCGGCCACTTTGTTCGCGTGCTCTAGTGTGCCGAATGAAAGAGCGGAAGCGCTGGTTGAAAGTAACCGTGGCGGAGCCAGCGCCCTCCCGCGGCTAGTGCAGGCACTGATTCCGTGGTACGCGTGCGTGCCGACATTCGCGCCCCACCGGCCGGTAGATGTCGAGAGGGAGCGCCACACTGTGCGTGCCCGTGGTTGGCCACTCAGCCGGTGCTGAAAAATAGCAAAGGAACCACGCGAAGCAAGCCCGTACCCGTGGAAAATCGCCATCACTCTGAATACTTTTCTTGGGATGCCACTACATTGTGATCTGATAAGTTAATTAGTGGACTGGGCGGCTCCCCTAATGAGAAGTTAGCTGTGCTCTTGGCATTCGGCTTTAGGTGGCAGCGACACTTGGCAATTTTAACGTCCCACCCACACACAACCTATATGGAGAAAGACGGCTCTCTTTTATACGGGCAAAAATATGGAACACCCTTCCACATCACATAAAATATGCTCGAACGTTTTCTCCTGCAGCGAAACAGTTCTTCATGGACATGCATTCTTCATCTTAAATATACTCTTCCTGTTCTGTGCATCCGATGTTACCATATAATGTGAACATGAAAGATATTCTCTTGAATTGATGCAATTGCTCCTTGTTATGTATTGTTTTCTTTCACATTTGTACTCATATAAATTTCCCTCTCCCGGCTGTTTTATACTGGTATTTTATATATAATCAAGTGTCTGCATTATTATGCTTTACTTTTTTTGGACCCATGACTAGCCTATGGCTACAGGTCGAAACAGTCTGTGACACATTCTTATTGTGTTTTTCAAGGATAAATAAACAATTTCAATATTGAATTTGATTAGAGGTCAACTAAGGATTCTTCGATTAATTTCATTTGATTGACTCACAGCGTTTAACATCCCTACCTAAAACCCAATTGTCTAAGTACATGGGCATTTTTATATTCCGATGGGAGCGGAATGGGAAAACTCCTGAGGAAACATGAGGAGGCCCTTGCTCCTCGGGCTCAACAACTATTACTTTCCCTCAGAAACAGCACTTATTTGAACATATAATTGTATATGGCAATCGGGTGTCCGATGGTTTGTGACAATGTGCGGCCTGCGGCTGGGCGCGTTCGGCGTCCTTGTAGTAACCACACTAGTTACGGAGGAGATGGCAAAATCGCCCAGAAGAAGGCAGCCGGTGCTTCCCTCAGCTGGTCCCTCGCAACACGCGGACTAGTAGAGTAGTTTGCTGGGCCAGTTGGTGCATGGTGAACGTATAATGGTTTCCAGCAAGTGCGGACGCGAGCATAAGTAAGTAGAAACGGACAGGACAACGCTGGACTTACAACTGAAGTTTACAATAAACTTCAGTTGTAGTCCTGCCCGTTTCTACTTGTGCTCGCGTCCGTACTTGCTGGAAACCATTATACGTTCATGCGGACTAGCTTGCCGCTTTCTGTTACTGCCACCAGCAGCTATGTACTAGAAAGATGCGTTTCACATGTGACGTAACGTCATGCTCATTTCGTCGACTTGGAGGCGAACAAGAAGGCCGGGTACGGAAATACAATGTAAAACGGAGTTGAAGATTTGAAGAAAGTTTACGAAGAGCTAACCCCGGTTGCTATCCTAGGACGTGTTTAAAGCATGCGTTGCGAAGTGTTTATTTGTCGCACAATGTTACAGTATGCGTTAAGGGTGGCGCTACCCATACCACCGTGCCTTACGCGAACGCGGAAGCCAAGCGAAACTTGGAGCGCGCCACTTCCTCAAGGAAAAGTCCGGAACCCCGTGCAGCGCCGCAGACGCTGCGGCTGCAGAGGTGCCGCGACGTCTTGGACGGTAGCGTCTCAAAGCGCTCTGTTTCCCCTGTATACCGCCGTGTGACCGTTACCACTGTGTTAGACTTCACTGTCCTCGAAATACGCTGGCGAACGCGGTTAGACAGTGGCAAAAAAAAAAAAAACTCGGTTAGTGCTAAAAGAATACGAAACGCATTACCATGCAGTGCATATTTCCAACTACTTCGCGGCACCCTAAAAATGGCGTAACTAAGCGCCAAAGGTGGAGTGAAGGAAAGCTGGGTGCAGACAAAGCGCGTACAGGAGCTACGAGAGAATCGAAGGGGAACCGAGGTAGTGTTGCGCGAACACCGATTTGAAAGAAGGCAGAGTGGTCGGCCTGGAGCGAACGAGCGTTCCTTATCCTGCTACTCTGCACATCGGGAGGGGCAAAGGGAACGCAAAAGTGTTATGAGGGACGATGGCGATAGAAAAGGCATGCGTAATGATGACAACAAGTTCAAGATTCTGTTGACAAACATTCAGAAATGTTACCCATAAAGCCACCACTGGGTTCCAGATCTTGGCAGCAGTCACCAGTCCAAATTAACCTTCAGATAAAGGCGCAACGAAGAAGCTGGCATGTAATCCTCTGCTGCTCCAGCAGCACAAGCGCCAAGAAAAATCTCCACAAAATATAAACTGCTGCGATAAGCGTCGTCAGTGCGGCGAGAACCTGCGAGGCTCTTTTAGCGGCCAGTGTCTGGAGACCACAGAGAACCACGCGCATTTATACCACCAGATGGCTCAGCATTTTTCTTAACGCGTTAATTCTCATCATATCCATCTCCTTGATTGCCTGTAGTGTCGCCAGCTTTATTGGCTCAATCATACTTGGTGCAGAGGACCGCTACGGCAAGGTGTCGTGGCCGTGGGTCTAGATGGCAGCAAACGCCATTCCGTGTCTGTATCAGCCGGTGGTGACGAATATTCGCCGTGTGCTCTCACTGTCCTTGAATTCCCCGTAGGTGTGTTTACTATCTCCGATGCAGACAAAGGCACATGTGATCGTGACGTCTGCGCCCCGCTATGCAGTTCCTCAGATGTGGCTGGGTGGAGTTTCTTTTGTGAGCGTTGTTTGTCTCGGTGAACAGACTGAGCAGGGGAACATTCGTCTCTTGATATATTTTTCGGAGAATACAAACTTTTCGCAGATTCGGGCAAACCTTCGACGTGATTTCCAGGACAGTTCGGACATTCGAATGAAGACGCGTCACAGCAGGCGCTGCATTATTTCCGCCGCAACGCTGGCAGATTTCTTCGTTGTTGCACACAGCGCTCACGTGGCTTATATTGAGACACCTTCGGCAGTGAAGAGGCTTCGGAAAGAATGGTCGGGCACGGTCTATCGCGTACCCCTTTGTCAGACGCAGCTAATGTCGAAGAAGTAAATAGTAACTTGATGCACCGGGAGTTCCCCAAGCGGCGAATTTCAAGAATGCGCGCACCGATGAACTGATGACTCCTGAGGTCCGCGTACTTGATTTCAAGGCCCACATCGGAAATCACACCAGTCGTCTCCTTCCCGTAAGTAATAAAGGAGCGGACGGAGATTGCGAGCGTGAAGACAAAATTCGTGCAGAACCAGTGAGAAGAAGAGCGAACAAAAATATATACTTGGTGCATTTAACCGCTTGTCCGAACGACTGAAGGCTGCGAAAAGTCCGTGTTCTTGTTTTTGGCAAAATTGTTTTTGCCAAATGTTTCTACACTTCATCGAGCTTACAAAAAAAAAAAATCAACATCCTTAGGTTGGGAATGTCTTGCCACGAAAACCGGCGGTAAAAAGAGTTCTCACTTCCACCAAATGGCTCCGCTATATACTTCCAACTCTTCTCGACCAACTCTGCGGTACTTTCAAAATAACGAACCTTATTTTGGCCGTGGGTGCTGAACAACCTATCTTACCTCGCTAACAAGTTCGCTTCTACCTCAGGAACTTTTTTTTTGCCACATAGTAGTTGCATGCCACGCCGTTCCTTACAGAGTAAGAGTTAGTCAGCTCCGTTTCAGAGCTAATGTGGTGTAGAAGTTAGGAGAAAAAAGAAAAATGTCACGCGTTGCGAAGCATATGTGTACCTCAGGCACTGCTCGTCGTGCAGTACGTGAGGCTGCCGAACTCGTAGATCGTGCGACCTTGCCTCGCAGCGAGCCATTTACTTTCTCCTTCGCTTGTTGCGCCCGGTGCTGTTGTATGGCATATAACCTGCGAGGCGCCTTACATAACGCACGCAACCGTGCTGTCACGGGCTGTAGCGCTTTGATTTACTAAGAAGCGAGACGAACCATCAGCTGGAAATGAAGCTGGTGCGATTGACCGTTAGGGAGCCATTAGAGAGCGAAAGCGGGGTTATTAAAAAACACGCCGGGCGGCTCGCCGAGCGAACGCCTGAAGCCTTCCCCATTTCCCCACTCCTTCCATCCGCTGCGTATGAAGTAGGCGCGTGGCTGGGGCTTCTCCGGCCTTCCTTTCTAAAGACGTTGCTTCCCTTCACCATTTCGTTTTTTTATGCGCCGGCTCTTTGAGGGACTCGCCACTAACTAGCTTCATAGAGGGTACAGTCCGCTGCAAAAGAGTGAGAGCCACCGCTCCTGTCGCTGGAACGTGCTTCCTCAGCGTTTCATCCTCCTCGTCCTTCTTTCTCTTCTTATTAGTAGTAGTTGATAATAAGAATGAAGATAATAATAATAATAATAATAGTGGCCGCAGTAGTAGTTGCTCTAGTAGAAGTTATCACTTCCTTCGCACAAATGGCAAATGTACGTATAATAAAATACTACACAGTCAGGACTCCCGGTGATGCCGCGAAGGCAGGGCATCGAGAACGGGCTTCAAAGCAGCTTGCCGGCGGACGCTGGCGGCCGTGTCTGCAGCGTCACAGAGCCGCCGCGTTCCGTCTGCGAGAGCGGCGGAAGGCTTTAGGGCAGGCGGCGTCTGGCCGACAGCGTCGTGGGAGATGTCTTGCTGAACCTGTGGCAACGCGCCGCGGTGGCTGTGGTGTTGCGCTGCTCAGCACGAGGTCGCGGGATCGAATTCTGGCCGCGGCGGCCGCATTTCGATGGGGGCGAAATGCAAAAACACCCGTGTACTTAGATTTACGTGCACGTTAAAGAACCCCAGGTGGTCGAAATTTCCGGAGTCCTCCACTACGGTGTGTCTCATAGTCAGAAAGTGGTTTCGTCAAGTTAAACCCCATAATTTTTTTTAATATGTAGTAAAGCCACTTGGACATCGAAAGGAGAGACTATCGATGTGTCAGTCAAACGAAGCGAAATAAATTTGAAACAAAAACAAAGCAAGAATTAGGGACGGAAGTGATAGAAATGTGCCGGAAGGAAATGGTGAGGAGAATAGGAGGAAACGAGAGGGAAAACGAATGATTTACCGCAGAAAAAGAAAATATCGAGGAACGACCCCGACGACAGTCGTATTCAAAATGCGCAGATATCGTGAAGCTGGCATCCATCGTCGCATGTCATCCGTTTCCTTGATTCATCCGTCTTAGGACGAAGCGCCATCCAGTTTGTAATAAAGGTGCTTCATTCATGATCACGAAATAAATAAGGTTATAAATATATATCAAACAAAGAAAGAACCAGAGAAAGTACAGCAGGCATGCCGCTTCTATACGATGCACTCGAAATGCAAACGCGCTGTCGCCCCGCGTTCTTTATGATCCGGTGTCTGTGTAGGAGTACTCATTGCACGCGTTGCATAGCACTGTATAAACGCTCCATAGACGCCCCCACCCGGGCTTCCATATGACTCGTTCTCCACAGGACAGACCCGTCTTGGACATGCCGCACGTGTACACTGGCAGACGCTGCCTCGCACGTTGTTCGATCGGCGCTGCACGAATGGCGGCTATAGCGGCACGCCACAGCTCGAAGATGATTGCAGTGAGAACTCCTACACGGACACAGGATCAGAAAGAATTCGGGGCAACAAAGCGTTTGCATTTCAAGTGCACCGTATAGTAGCCTTAACTGCGACCTGTTCACGCTGTCTTGGGTGCCGAGTGAACGTTCACTTGGATTATCATGACTGCCGGACCTGGTGTCCCTCGAGCGTCATTTGCCAACAGCGGTATAATTATGGCTTATAGGAACCTCAGGTTTTCAATTGACTTAAGTAGCCCAAACTTTCGGCCCCCCCCCATCGCAAAAAATAAAAAATAGAAGAACTAGACTATAGAAAATCTAAAGGGCAAGTCGTCTTTCTTTAAAGTTCGTAGACTGTCTATAGACATCGATAGACTTTGTGTCGTTGCACTTTCTGTCAATTTATAAACTATCTCCAAACAACCGTTCCGGGAAAATTCTGGGAAATCTGTACTATCCTCCTTGTATCAGAGGAAATATACACGGCTTAATGCCCTTTATCCTACAGCGCTCATATAGCTTATTACCAAAATTACGATGTTACGACAAGGCAAGCTGGTCTTCAAGAAGAGAGAGAGAGAGAAATTTATTTACAGAAAGGCAGAGAGGTCGGCCTGAGCTATAGATTGCTCTGGCCTGCTACTCTACACTGGGGAAAAGGGACGGAGAGAGAAAGGGCTGATGAATGGTGATGATGGTATAAGGAAGAGATGCTTCGAAGAAGGCTCTACAGAAAATCTACAGCCCGCCCAAACTCAAGTGTTGCCTATATTTCATAGCTGTTGGACCCAGATTCGTGCAACCGGAGATGATCCTGGTGCTGTGCTAGCGAGAAATATTAATTTGCAATCAACAGACTCTATATAGAATCTAAAATAAACAAAAAAATTTATAATAGGAAATACATTTTTATAAGGAGGCTACAATATGCTAAGGCGAGTAGCCTTCCTGACTTTCTTTGACTGCGTGGAAACAAGCATTCCCAGTCTCTTCACTTGGGCTCTCATAACCAACATTTCTTACGCTAAAGCGATTAATTTGAGAGCAGATACTGGTCAATTGTAATACAGAACAAATTATTACCGAAGCCAACAAGTCAGTGCCAATAGCACTTAAAAACGAAAACGTTTGTAAATTTGGCCCCTTTTCACCAAATTAATGGCATAATATATCGGGTGTTTTTGACAGAAGATTTAAAAACTGCCTGTGGGTGATATAGCAGAACTCTGATGCTAGAACGGAATTGAATCAATGGAAGAGGCGGACATTGAACAATAAATTGAAATGCATAATTGAACAATGAAGAACACTGTCACTAGTTATGTTTTAACTAATTGCATTCTGACACGTACGTCTTGCAGTTCACGGATTCTAGCTGGTAAGTTCTCAAGCAACACCCACTTGGTAAGAATTCTTAGATGCAACCAGTTTCGCGGCAGGCGCTGTCAAACTGGACGTTAAGCGCACGGTTTTCTACATACTCTTTAGGTCAGGGGACGCAAACCTCACCCGAGCGTTGGGGGACTCCGTTGTGGGCCCTTGGCGCTCTTTTGTGCTCACTTTGGGTTCCTTTGTACGCATGGTGGTTTGCTTTCCCCAACTCTTGAGTGGGGTTTGCGTCCCCTAACATAAAACTCTCTTGAAAAAAAAAATACACCTTTTTATCCATTTCGGGACGAAAATAACTGGAATGCGAATTCGTTTTGTCACACACTTTGGGAATTAATATCTCGGAAGTGGTGTCATAGTTAAATCAAGCCATGCAGGAAGAATAATTCGGGGAGGGTTCGCTAGCTATATAATGCTTAACCTATACTTTTTTCGTTCTTGTGGTTGACTGTAGTGGACTTCGTAAACTTGTGAAACATTCCAACATCGCAAAATACAAACGTGGTTACTCTTCGCTGCAGGGCGGGCTCCCAGCGGGGCGGACCAATGGTGGAGGCGCCGCTGCCATGCCAGATCCGAGAAATCGTCGCCTGCGACACGCTCCCGCTCCGACAGAGTGTGCTCCGACCCGACCTGGTGCGCGTCGACTACCGCGGAGACGAGCTGCCGACCACCGCACACTTCGGAGCCTACGTCGACGGCCGACTGGTCGGCGTCGTGTCCGCCTTCCACGAGTCGCTCGTCTTTCCCGAAGCACAGCGGATGGCCGCCGAGCCGCATAACTGCGCGCCGCCATGTGCTGGCGTTGCGGCTGACGTCCCGACCGATGGCTTGTCAACGACAGCTGCAGATTTGGACGTCGAACCTGCCGGAAAGTTAGGCGACCAGCAGCCGGGAAGCGAATCGAACGAGCTGATATGCGACCAGATTTCAGCGCTTTCTGTGATTGCGCCCGACGAACGGCACGAAGAGACGGCTCCAGCGGTGGCTGATCCGACAGCAGACACGCCACCTGCCACCGTTCACGACATGAACGGGGCCTGCCGCGAGGAATACGGTCCGAGCGTCGCGCCGACCGGCTCGAAGACGGGAACCGACGCGTCTGCGAAGGTATCGGCGGAGCGCCCCGGGCGCCCCCCGCTGCCAAGCGTCGAGAGGGCCATCCAGCTGGCCTCGGAAGCCAGCTCGTGGCGCATCCGGGGTCTAGCCGTCGATCTCCCGCTGAGGGGCCGCGGAGTTGGCTCTCGGCTCATCTCGACGTGCATCCAGCACGCCACCGACAAGCGGGCCGCCTGCGTGTGGTGCGTGGCCCGCTGCTCGGCCGAGCCCGTCTACGAGAAGATGGGCTTCCAGAGGGCCGGTCAGGTCTTTCGTCTGGAAGGCATCGGACAAGTGTGCTACATGATTCGGGCCTTGCTCTAGCTCTGTCCAGGATGCTATGTGGGGGTGGTGGACGGACATATGCGCATGTGCAGAACTAGAGTGCGCCTCGAGAATGCGCTTGTCTTACGGTTAAAGCTTTAGCTTTCGGGCATTCGACTAACCACAGACGGAGCCTAGTACTGTTGGCGTGTGTCCGAATTTCTTGATTGGAGACGGCCACCCGCGTTCGTTGCTTCCGCCGCCATGCATCGCCATGTGCGTGGGCGAACCACGAAGGGGTGACGACGGCCGGTGTGATGCAGTTGTGGCTCTCAAGCGCTGCTATCCCCAAAAGTGAGCACAGAGAAAGACTGCCCGGCGATCGCACCTTTTGGAGTGAAGAATGGTTTTGTACACGGGATTGGGGGCTCTGGCTGTGGCTATGGCGGTTAACTAAAGTCACGGCTTGATTGTAACCGCTTCAAAGGTGCCTTGCAGGACATGTCTACATTGGCTACTCGGGCGGCAAACGGTTACATGTCTTGCTGTTTGCGTCAGTTTCTGCGCGTGCCTAAGGTGCGTCGGCGACTGCATGTAGCGTCGATCACACGGCAACTATGCGCTGCTCCGATAAGTGCCACGTCAGTCGTAAACACTTGTTGCTTTCCTTTCACGAGAGAGTGACGGTGGCAGCGCAGAAGGGATGCCGCGTTCTGCTTCACGAAACTTGTCGTGCACTGTTTATATATGTACGTCCAGTTGCGGTGGTTGTCGATAAGCCTTGTCCGATTATGACGGCGATGACAGCTCCCAGTGTACTTACGCGCCTAGCCTTTCTAACTTTTTCGAGCTGTACTTTCGCAATAGGCGACAATCCGAGTGGTATACAGCTCGCAATACCTTTCAATTCGCATAATGTTTTTTAACAAAGGCTCTAGCCCTCTTCCTTTTTCCCCCTCGGGACAGAAGGCGTGTTGGTCAACTGGGCGATCGCTCGACAGAGAGACGTCAGCATTGTGAAGGCTGTCCCGGTGCTAACACTGCATTAAGATCGTCACTGTCGCCATGACCCTTTACTCTCCCCTACTTGATGAAAACCTTTGCTAATCTTCATTCCCAAGTGCCGTACTACATCGCGGGCGTCGGTAGTAGAATCGCGAGAAAGTTTACCACTGCTCTTTTATCACCTCCCTTTTTTCACTCTTTCTATACTTAATATACACAATCAATACGCTTTTAGTGATATATAGTTGTGGGCGTTCTAAGGCCTTTTTCGCTTCTGGATGCTTAATACTGGTTCTTTTTTCATAGTATGTAATTCGTACTCTATACCGTCCCCCTACTGTTATTTCGTTACCATCTGTAATGTTCAAATCTTTGGAGGACGAAAGCGATCTTTGTACACGTACCAGTGGGCAGCACTCGACCTAACTTTGCCTTACATATGCGTAGTCCTTAGGGAGACCACCAGACGTGTCCCCCAAATCGGGGATGCCAGTATAGAGAAGACATTCGTGAGCTTTTCAATGATCCTCCTGTCCGATGCATTCGCGCTTCCAATGGTGCCAGCTCTCAAATCATATAAGCCGATCGCGCACAATGTTCTTATCGCACGACAGCCACGGGCTACTACAGATTTCAGTAGCTCTTGCAGACAGAAACGTCATGCAAAACAGCGAATATCGCAGATTGACTTTTTAAAATTCTTCACCACTGAAGGCTTGCCCCAACCGGTTCTTCTGAGCCTAGAATTTTTCGTCTTGTGCCGCGAACCATTTAGCCTAGTTCGAAGATTTCTGTGGCCATTCGGCAGTTCGTGCTTTTATGAGACATCATATAGCATTAACAAGTTGCAGTGGCAAGAACTTGAACACACGTTTTGCCAACAAGAGAAATGTAGGGTGAAACGTACGTGGTTTCCTAGACGATCGGTGTGTGCCATTGTAGTGAAGAGAAAGTGCAGGTATATCGAGTAAAGAATTGCTTATGAATACAGATATAAATGCTGCTTCCGCCTAAGCTGTTGGCTCGTTAGTGCAAAGAAAGAGGCAGCTGTTGACTCGTTTCGTACGATATCGACGTTTTTGCGAACAATATTTGCCAGTTTCGTCCGGAATTAACCGCATGTCCCTCATGTGCAATATGCTAACACCTGACCGCTTCTAATTATCGTCAGGATGCGTATTATTTCCTTGCACACCAATGCTGATGCAAGATTCTAGATTTCAGGAAAGTGCGTCAAGCTGCAGATGACACCCCGTCCCATAGGCTTTGACTGTTTCCCCGACTGTGACCTTTGGCAGTTCACCACGGCCACTGTGGAGTTTCTTTCCGCTAATGCATATTTTGTGGCAGACTAACGGATTCCATGCACTAATTTGTTATGTTATTTGTACTGCGCGCTTCGTATGCAGCAATAAAACCAAGCATGGTGGCTCTAATTATATTTTGATTTAGCGGTAGAACCTGTAGAACGTCTATTCGGATATCCAGATACATTTTTGGCTTCTCAATGCGACCAGTTAAAGCTTCTTTTGCTTACGAACGGCGGTGCGACTTCGGTGAAAGAGGCTGCGAGCACAGATTATGTGGACATTATATTTAATGAATCAAAATGCCCGGCAACCTGCGGCAATGATTCCCATAACTTTGCAGCAGCATACTGAGCCATGCACTTTTACCGACGTTTCCTGGTGAGCGCTTCGCCTTTTTAGCGGCAGATGGCGCCACCGCGCTTTAAGTCATGAAATCGTAGTTGTTCAAAGCCTAACAGTAGACAATGACGTAAGGCACGTACTTGGGAAGAATAACTGCTAAGCTGATGACACCGCACAACACTTACCGAAGAATTTCCAAATGTTGCATTGACGTTTGACGTTATGACGTCAATAGGAGTAGGAACAACAGTTTCGTCTACTCGTAATCCAAAAGCGGCCGGTCATACAGTCGCGAGCTACCGTTTCAGCTCACTGTAGCGAGGGCAGAGAAAGTGCTTCACGGCTTCCTCGCGGCCGCACTCGTATAGCAGCTAACATTGTCGGCCATTTTAATGAGACGAGGGAAAGTTTTCGTGCAATAAGTTCCAGAGCCTTAGTGAACAAAAAAATAAGGTCGCTTTGATATAACCAAAGACAGCCTGCATGTCCTTAGCCTTCTCCCTCCTCCAGGATGTTCCCTTGCTGTTAACTTACCCTCAATAGCTTCATTTCTCTCTCTCCTCTCAATCTTTGCTTTAGTGCAAAAGTGGAGTTCAATCAAGCCAGCGCGTCGGGCCGGCTAAGCACTCGCACCTTTTTATTATCGATGCCTTCGACATGCTCGCTCCTCTGTTTTCGTTGTAAACAGCGCGCTACGAAGCAGAATTCCGGAACGCGAAAACGTCATCGACAGCAGCAGTGCTGGTGTCGCCATCTTGTGGTGCTTTCTTCAACCACAACGCCTCAGAAACGCTTTTCCATGGATTCATTGTTCCCGCTGAAAAGAGAGAGAGACAGGAAAAAAATATACTACGTGCTAATGATTGTTGCGGCCTATGTCTTTGCACTAGTAGACAGACAGAACATGGTCGTCGCAAGACTGATTATGCGCGCTCTGGTTGACTTAAGCGTAATACAAACGGCCCAGTGAACTCTAACTGGGGGGCGCATCTGCCTCAGATATTTCGGTATCCCGTAAACTGTGATACCAGAAACGACCATGAAAGACTGGTGGTAACGTTTACAGGCAGGCACTCTTAAGAAAGTCTAAAAGGAAGTCGGACAACACAAGCACTGATGTCTCCTTGTAAGATGGGAACGACGCCGGCATGGTGGCCTCGCGTGCGTCACGACCGTGCGCACTCTATTCGAATTCGTTTTGAACTGCACCCGACCTTTCGATGCCCGCAGGAGGCGAATTCCACTGGTCGATCCAGGGCAATTTTTTTTCTCCCTTTCTGCTTCCGGTTGCGCAGAATTCGTTTTCCAATGGTCGATGCGGGAGCCCGTTCGCGTTTTTGTCTGATCGTTACAAATTGGCATCGCTCTTCGACAAGTCGCGTGTTCTTAAGAGATTCCGGGGTTTTACGTGCCAAAACCGCAATATCATTATGAAGCCCGCCATAGTGGGGTCTCGGGATTAATTTTGACCACCTATGTTTCTTTAACGTGTGCCCGGTGCACCGTTGTTTTTGCATTTCGCCCCCCATCAAATGCGACCGCCGCGGCCGGGATGCGATCCCGCAACCTCGGGCTTAGCAGCGCAACACCAAAGTCACTACACCGCCACGGCGAGTAGGTCTTATGTTCTTGCTTCCATTGTCATGGTCAGCAAGTGGAGACGTGGGAATCATGTCTCTTTTGCACTGTTTTAGCGCCTTCTACATAAAAATGTGCTCGCAGCGTCCCCGTTCCCCCCCCCCCCCTTATTCGAATTTATTATTACTGTGCCAGATTTGTTTGTTGCCAAAGAAAGAGCTCACTTTAGCGACAAGATCCCCACCATATTGGCTCTTAAAGCACTCCAGACAACAGCGGTATTGAGTCGACAGTGACCCTGACACTTCAGTAACCAAGCGCGTACTCGTCGTAAGTTTCGGACGCTGCTTCCCGAATCCCCTATCCGAAACAACTTCCGATGTGATCCAAAGCGTGGTGCGCTGTTTTCCGCTGGCAATCTTAACAACTGGCTCGTTGGAAGGTCGTAGCAGCCCCCACCGGGAGAGATCATTGGAATTCGCCCACGTGACGCAGTTTTCTCCTTTTCTGTCTGATGCTGATTCAGGCAAGATGAAATGTATTGTAGAAGTGCTGCATGCTGGGCCAATTCGTTCATACTGAAACTTTAGAAAACCAGCGAATAAACTGAGACTCAAACACGACGGAAAGAAGACACACCACAATGCTGGGTTAGAAACTGACGTACATTTGATAAAAAAACGCTTCAACCCTCGAACATCAAACCGCCGACGCATGCTCAATGCTCTTAGCAAGGTACACAATTCTTTAAATCAGTGAACACACCATTTTGCCTTATCTATTTCTACTTTCTACTTCCTTATCTTTAAAGTTCAGCCTTTTAGAAAAGCTGTCTCTTTATCGGACAGAGAGATAGCAATATCAGGTAACATATCAAGAAAGTCGATGGACGACTGGTGTACAATTGGTGTTTTCCGCTCCTTGTAAGCTGTCGGAACTGTGCACGCGCAATGAAAATGCTGGAAAGAAGAAAGGAGCGTGCAGAACCAAGCATGTGAACAAATACGTTAAGTGCGCGACGCATGTTATCTACAAAAGTGTAGTAAGGTCTATATTGTCCAAACAGGCCGACGCGTCAGTAACTGGGTTTGCGAGCATTGTGCGTTGACCAACTGTCAGGGAGCTGGTTACGTGGGGTTTACTGCCCTCACTTTCGTCAGTGTGACTTTGCACGACTTTTTCACAAAGTGAAGATTCTTGGCAGGGGCTGGATGAAAACCGAAAGAGAAATACTTGAGGCGTTTTATGCCAGGAAAATGCATCAGTGTTTATTCTGTCTCTCTGAGCGATAGATAGCTTTTCTAAGAGGCTGAGCTTTAAAGATAAGGAATCAGAAACAGATAAGGCAAAATGTCTTAATAAATTTAAAGAATTTTTACCTTGCCAAAAGCACTGCGCATTCGTCGGCAGTTTGATGTTCGAGGGTTGATTCGTTTTTTCAAATATATGTCATGTGCTATTCTAGCGTTGTGATGTATCTTCTTTCCGTCGTGTTTGCGTCTCAATTTTTTCGCTAGTTTTCTCAAGTTTCAAAATTGAATGGTTTGCCAGCTGCGACTTCATGACTGATGGTCCTGCAAGCTTAGGCTTGGAAAGTTACTGTGCATAACTCCCTCTCATGACTGTCCAATCTATTCACCGTTCAATACCGAATAAAAACACCGAGTATCACACCTCATTCGATCCTTGCGTACAGTGCAAGGCGTTGCCATAGAAACAACAATTTGACGAATATGTGTAGGCCACGTACAGACGAAAACTAAATAGCTAGCTTATGTGCGAAACACTCGAATGTCTCCAGACCGCACATTTCCTCCACACTACAACCGCTGCTGACCAAATGCGCCTTCGTGACCAAGTTAGCGTCTTCCTTCCACATTTGTCAGTAACTCCCGGAGCCCTCAAGGAACGCCCGTTGCACAGAAAGCAGCACTTCGGGGAGCCGTATACCAGCTCTTTTAACTCTAGCCCTTTTTACTACGCTCTCCTCATAGAAATCTGATAGACTTTCGAGATTTATTTTCCCTCTGCCCTCCAAGCTACATCTATAAGCTCGTACCACTATGCTGTCAGCTATAGATATTTTGTTTGTTTTGGTCTCACGCTGTGGCTCGGAGCAAATCGCTCGTGCTCCATTTCGCTGTACCGTTAATGAGCATATCTTTTTCGTAGTTTCGTCAGGATGATCCTGAGAAAATTATTTAAAGACTGCACTGGTTCTGATGTTCTCCTCTCACATTTTAATATCTCTGCCAAACAAATTTTGTCTTGCACTTCGTTCTCTTAGAGGCAAATGTGCGTGAAGTGTTCGGCGTGCCAGTCTTTATTATGTATACGATATATGCAGAGTAAATCTTCATGCCCGCATACTACCGCGTTCGTTTTGATCCAGTTTCAATCAACTAAGGCACAATTATATCGAGCGAGCATTGTTACTCGTTTCGATCTGCGGTATTTTTCTTGCTTTTTGGAATCAAATGTTGCGTAATATATCACTGTAATCTCCCCATGTATTCAATCCTCTTTGCGTGACATGCGTCATAGACGATGTGCATACTATATACATCACACTAAAAGCCATGATGAATGAAAAGACGTGGACACGTTTACGCGTTCTTCAACTTACAACCGCCTAGGGTGGATTTTGCGCCCGCGCTGTCTGCACAATCGTAGCGCAGTCCGAAAGGAAGATGTCCAACTCGCGAAAACTAGATCAGGGTCAGTCAAGCGAAAGCGCTACATACGCCTACAATTACGAAGCGCATGTTATAAACTTCACGCTTTCTAACTTCCCTATTGCCTTTGAGCTGCTTTTTAGAATTAAGAAAGTGCCCATCAATTGCTGGTACTTTTTCTGAGGAAGAAGGGAAATCTTGACAGACGGTCAGTTGTTGTCTGTTGTTATTCAACAGACACACGATGTGCCTCACTGGTGACACGTTTTACGAAATACCAAATGATACCGTCAAAGGGCTGTTCACACTGCAGTGGAAAATCACGCCCTGCTTTACATTTATGATGTATGGTTTCTACTGCGTATTCTTGAGTACATCATTCAGCGTGAATATTTGTTATGTAGTGGCAGTTAGTTTAGCAGTGATGGTGAAAAATGAAACTTGATCAAAACTGCGGACGTTGTAAGCACCTTCTACGCAACAGAAATGATTGGCATAATTCAAGCTGCGCTGTTTGTTGCTGTGGCAACAGCATGGAACTCAGCTGTGGACGTGCTCGTGTATCGTATAACGAACTCGAATGTGTTAACGACTTCTGCGAGCGTTGTCCGCGGGCTACAATTTTCGACTGCCTGTGCGCGTTCCGTTGTTCTCTATGGCCTCGTCGCCGGACTTTGAGCTTGCAGTTCAGAAATGGAGATTGCAGTGAAATTAATGTTAACGAACAGGGGAAAGGAGAAATACCTCTGAATATCTAAGATTCGCTCCATCGTATTTTTCCTCCGAGAGCACGGAAATACTCTTTCACCGGCTCTCGCATTCAGAATCAAAGTCCGTAAGAAAGAGGCCGGAGAACTAAGCTACACTTTATCGTAACTGCAAGTGTGATACCGTTTGCCAAAAGTGCTGGAGCAGAAGTATGAGTCGCCACTAGCTAGTTGGCGCCATTGCAAAAGAATGCAGGCCACGGCTGTAGATATTAACAACAGTTTTATTTTTCATTACACATGTACTCTGTGCACAAAATGTTTGTCAATAATGGCCTACCGAGCAAGGCTCTACGGCGCGACTTTTCTCTACCGGACGCGTATTTCTAACCTTCTTTCGTCGCACAGTTTGCGATGCGATGGGACAAGGAAGAAATGGGGAAACCGTCCCGAATGATGAAACATCACACGGATCATGCGAGCTTCGTATGACTTCATGGGTGGCCACTGAACGCTTCCCACGCCGAAGGTAGTGTGTTCACACTTGCTATACTTCGCTAGTCGTGAGCGAAGAGATCGCGGATGAACGTTAAATATTGAGGGCTGATGCCCACTGCGCGCGCCCGTTCCCCTAGATTTCGGAAGCCGTTCCTCCGGTATAAAAGGCCCAGTCTTTGCTCCATGCGCGTCTTTTTTGGACTTACTGTATTTGTAGAGCCAACTTCTAACTGCCTCTATGCGTCCGTTCTATTTTATCGCGCGACTCAATACTTGGCCACGATGTTCTCAACCACTAGAAACGGCTGTTACGTTAAATATAGCAAGTGCCAATCGTAGAAACTAGGTCCTGTACTTTGGCAAGGAAGATAAAAATGAAGCCGTGCTCAATACTCGCAGCGATATGCGCGATACCTATAATCGGTGACAAGCTAAGGATACTGTCGCTAATACACTGCTATATCCAACTCAGAAAGTTTGTACAGATGCACGAGCCAGTTACGCTCGCTTACCTATCTGCTTCCCACGGGAACTATGTTTTTGAGCGCGTATTCCCTGAGGAAAAATTAAGAGCAGTTCTGTGGGTGGAATTCTTACAGAATTTGTACAAAATTCTTAGGTTGTCACCGATCATGGAAAGCTCAGCGTAGGCCACACTATATACTTTCGGTCCAGAAGGAGCAAACTCACCGTTGACGTCAGCACAAGCGGTCGGCCGGATAATGTCGAACGAATAAACTGAGAAATTTCAAACGGGCGGGTATATTATGCCTGGAGCGGCGAGAAGATTGTCTCGGTAACGCGTGGTGTTGAGGTATAAGATGCTGTAGATCTCGACAACCACTAAACGTCGCATGCTTGCATTTCGCCTCGCCATAAACACAGCTGCGCACTCTTCTCCGCTATATGCGCGCGTCAGGACCTTTATTGCGGTCAATTTCCATCACGTGACATTAATAGGCCCTCCCGCACCTCCTGGTACCATAAGGTTTCCTACAATACTTACTATAGGGATCTGTGGCGCTACTGTCTACGGGAATTGCAAGTTCAGGCAGCATGGGAATTACGAGAAGTACACGGGTTTGCATAAGCTTCCTCCTCCTAGCTTTTCAACGGCTGCGTGACATTGAAAACCCATCATTTGGAACATAGTATGCTGCGTTATAAGTAATTAAATAAACAATAAAATTGTTCGATGGCAGGATTAGGACACAGGATCTCTAACACAAAAGCTCGATATTGATACCATTACGCCACAAACACAAGCGCAATCGCTCTAATTGCTAGTGATTATGCGTGTTCGCCGAGTCTTATGGCCTTCTGAACTTAGAATGGTTCGTGACCATTTGAAAGTTCGGCCAATGAAGGCAGATAACGCATAGTAAACAAAGCCGCAAGAACGCTTGAAGCCACAAGCACGAAGATCAGACAAATCCATGTACCAAACAATATTACTATGGTGGCTGCACGATCGTAGCGCCAGAGTTGCTTTTAGCAATTATTACAGGAAACCCTATGCCTGGCACCAGCAGTGAGTAGCTCCTCATACCGCGCTCTGCTTCGTGACCGAAAATAGGATGGCCTACAACGCCTGGTTCCTACACATCTCTCATGTTTTCTGCTCGAAGTTATCGGCCAATGGTGTCAGTGAGTACAAACGTAGACACGCTTCGTACTCTTGCACCGTTGCTTGGCCTGCCAATGCGACGGGGACACGCCCAAATCTTGCTTGTGTCCCAACCCTGTCGATGGGTTCAATGACCACAACGCTAAATTTACAGAAAAAAAACATTTTTTTGCTCACTTGTGATAACTCATTTATTTCGTACGCGCGTATACGCTCTGCGTGAATTACTTACACAGGCTCTTTATGTTGTTTTTTTTTTTCGTCTCTTTCGTGTTGCTTCTTTTCGGTTTTCGCTAATTGCTCTAGGCAATCTCTGCTGTATTATTATCTGGCTGAATAATAAAAGGGACAGCGATGATTGAAATATCTGTGGATGAACATAGTTTAAATATCTCTTTCTTTCTCACTTTTGTCGCGTAAAACTAAGGCGCACTTTGCGACGAAGATGTTTACAAAGAAATTCCACAGGCAAAACCGCCAGCATATCGTGTTTCCCGTTTTCATACTGCATTCCTGAGTGTTCATTCGATGAATCAGCTCTGTTTCCAGTTAAGCCTTCGTGTCAAGCTGAAATAGCGTTTGACTGATGTTCTTATTTGATCTTGTACTCTTTTTCATTTGCCATCTAGGAGTGTACCGTTGCGGTAACGTCAGAGATTTAAGTTTCTAACATTTGCAGCTCTAAAGAAATGACTAAATCAGTCGGTACGCTAAACTGTTTATTTAGACATGTAAGCAAACAAACAAACGTATATTTAGCGTTCGCTTTAAAGGGTGGTTTGCTTAGGGGAAAAAGGTGTGCAATGTCTGCGATGTCATCACATGCGGCTTAGGGCGGGAAAAGGCGTTTGTGTGATGATTATTCTCCTGTTTTCTACCTGAGTGCTTCTTCACTTTCATTCCCCTCGTATTATGTCTTAGCGCTCACCCGTTCATTTGAGGCCATATTTGGAACCCTTCGGGAACCCTTTAATTTTGCAAGCCGAACTTTCCCCCAATAACTTCTCATCGCGTGCGTGCTTGTGTACTTAATTCTTGGGATGTTTTTCTTTTCTTGGGCCGATCAGCAGCCGTCAGTTAGCACCACAAATGACGCCTGCAGTGGTCTTTTGAATCGTATTTTGTGCCTGCAACTTTTTACCTGCACAGGGATCGCCAGTGCGAAAATAAACACTTAGTCGATATTCCGACTGCAGCAGTACCGGAGGGGTATCAGCTGGAATGTGATTTGTTGACGATTTCAAAAACAGTTCATGTGTTCAAGAAAATGGCACGTGATACGTGTTTCATTTCAGAGGCCGGTGCAAGGATTGTGCCACAGTAAAGGGGGCACTGCGGGATCGAACTAAGCATGCTTTAAGATCTGTAGTACTGACTAAGCAAACGCTAGCCACGACCTTTTAACATACGTTAATAAAGTTCTTGCGTGTCAAGAGTCTTTCTTCGCTAAATCAGAGGAAATTTTGGGACTTGCGAAAATAAAGGGTTCTGCGGCGACTGAGTTGACTTTCTCTTAAGCCCTGGGCTCACTCACATTGTTCTGCAATTAAAACTGAACCAACTGTACAACAAACGATATTAATAAAGATTATCTGTGCGCATTGTTATGGGCTTCCGTTCCTAATCTGCCTCTCTCTCTTTTCTATAGTGTCACAACCTCTTCACCCCCATGACTTGCGGACAAATGTATTTACAGCGGCTGGGCATCCGAATAGAGTGCGCTCAAGCTATTTATCTTGGCCGTTACGCTCCAAAAGCACTGCGTGGATTTTTTGCCCATACAGTGTGATATTTTTAATCCGAATAGCACTCTTTGCCTACTATTTGGCTACTTCAGCCATTTTGAGCCTATCTATCTATCTATCTATCTATCTATCTATCTATCTATCTATCTATCTATCTATCTATCTATCTATCTATCTGTCTGTCTGTCTGTCTGTCTGTCTGTCTGTCTGTCTGTCTGTCTGTCTGTCTGTCTGTCTGTCTTGTCTTGTCTTGGCTGGCTGCCTGGCTGGATTGCTGGATAGATGGCTGGCCGGCCGGCCGGCCGGCCACAAGGAGTGTGCTCCTCGCCTTGTTGCCGTTTTGGTCGTTCTACTGTCGTCATTCCAGCTTCGTGATACACTCTCGTGATGCCCTCGTCGTCACGCCTTCTGCTCCGACCTAGTGACCCAAGTTGTCTAGTAGCTTGGACCATTAGATATGGGCTCGTGGTTGTGACGCCGCCGCGGTTGTTGCATCATGCCGTCGTTCTAGTTTTGTCATCCGACACTTTTCCTGCCGCCGTCGTCACACAATCGTCATGCATTGGTTGTCGCCGCCGTAGTGGTACCATCGCGGTCGTTCAATCATAATTATTTTAGCTTTGTGATCTGACTCCCGTCACTATGCAATCGTGAGGCTTTTTTTCCCACCCATTGGCCCAAATTCCGTAATAGCTTGGTCCACTAGGTATGTGCTCGTGGTCTTGATGCCGTCGTGGTCGTTGCATCGCCATCATTCCAGCTTTGTCATCCAAAACTCATCCTGCCGTCGTCATCACACCGTTATCGTCACGCCGTAGTAGTCACGCTGACGTTTTATCATTACCATCACTTCACCAACGTCATCCCACTGTCATCATTCCGTCGTCGTCATGCCACCTTCATCGTTTCATCGACGTGAATCTTTATTCGTCATTGTATTGTAATCATACTGTCGTCATTTAATCGTAACTATGCCGCCCTTGTCGTCCCGTCATCGTCAGACAGTCGCTATCACGCCTCCATTGTCATACCGTCGTCGTAATACCGTCGTAGTCGTGTCATCATCGTCACTCCAGCTTCGTCATTTCAGTCGTCATGCCGTAGTCGTCACACAGGTTTCGTGATACAGCCATCGTCTAGCCATTGTCATCAGACACTCGTCGTCACCCCACTGTCCTCATGCCTTCGTCACGCCATGGATCGTCGTGATGCAGTCGTCGTCACGCACTCGGGGTCATATTGTCGTTATTATGCCATCGCGGACATATTACATCGCCGTTATTGTAAATTAGACAACCGACTATCGCCATGCCGTCGTCGTGATCCATCGTCGTCACATTGCCGTTTCAACATTGTCATCACTTCAGTAACGTCACTCCATTGTCATCATCTCGTCGTCGTCATACCACTTTCATCGATCGATTGTCGTCATTCCGTGTTCTTCATTCTATAGTTATCATGTCGTCGTCATTCAGTCGTAATGGTGCCGCCGTTCTCATGCAATCGTCGTCATTGCGTCATCCTCACAAAGGCGCTATTATGCATCCATTGCCGTACTCTCGTTGTCATACCGTCTTGGTAGTGTCATCTTCGTCATTCTCGCTTCATCACCCGCCGTGATTGCTTAGTGGCTATGGCGTTGGGCTGCTAAGCACGAGGGCGCGGGATCGAATCCCGGCCACGGCGGCCGCATTTCGATGTGGGAGAAATGCAAAAACACCCGTCTGCTTAGATTAGGCCGGAGTCCCGCACTACAGCGTGCCTCGTAATCAGAAAGTGGTTTTGGCACGTAAAACCCCATAATTTTTTTAAACCGTCGTCGTCACGCCACCATCATCGTAGAGTTGTTACGATCTCATTGTCCTCGTGTCGTCGCCGTCGCGTGGTCGTAGTTATGCCATCGTCATAATTTAAGAATCGACATCTCACTGTTGTCATGTCGCCGTCGTTATACGACTATCACTCCTTCTTCACTAGTCCATAGTCACTGCATCGGCGTAATGCAGTCGCCGTCATGCATCCATGCTCATGGGCGACCTACGCAAGATAGTGGCTATAGTAAAGGGGCCATATCGTAGTATGTAGCATATAGCGGAAGCAAGGAAAGTCTGAGATTTACCACTACACGTGTTAAAAAAAAAGTAGCCTCAGGAATATGGTCTGTCGCTAGACTGCTATACGTTATAACTTGTCTGTACTGGGTAGGAAGTACGAGTAGCATCAACCTCTTTGCCCTCCAGTCTGCGTAAGCTCAAGCTCAGCGAATATGCCTTATCCTACACAAGAGTGCATCCACAGGCAATAGCCATCGCGCATGGCTACTCCATCAATAGGTACATGCAAGTCGACGCTATAAGGTGCACTTCGCCCGATTTCATTCGCATAATTTCGCCTCCCGTCCTGCCGATAGACCTCGTTCAGCGTTTAGCAGGATTACTACCGTCAACCGTGGAACCTTACTGTTGAACTTTACTTCTGCAGCACGAACATTTCAAAGAGAAAAAAGAGACGCCATCTTTCGCCCTCCAACAAAGCGTACTTTCCTTCTTGCATAAGAAGCACATGTGAACGTCTCCACGTGTACACTAACGGTTTAGCTGGAGCACTGATAATTCCCTAGAAAAGTATCAATATTCAATTCAAGATGTCTCACATGATATCATCGACGGCTGCAGAACTCGCAGTTATCCGCGCTGCTCTGGAGTTTATTGATCACGAAACATTACAGCCATGGTCGATCTTTTGTGACTCGAAGGCAGCTCTCCAGTATCTGCTGCCCTCGTTCAATCACGGACCTAACGTGCAATTAGTCGCCGACATTCGACTGCTTCACCATCCCGTATTCGAGAAGGGGCACAACAACATCTACGAGTGGGTACCGTACCACTGCGGAATTTGTGGTACCGACAGTGCGAATGAGGCTGTCCGATCGGCCCACGATGGTGCTCATGTTATATCAACACCACTGTCAAAAACAGATGCAGCCACAAAGGTTCGCTTGTTCGCAGGCTAGCTTACACATACTCCGTGGAACACGAGTGATGTTACAAACGCACGTCTACGCAGATTGGATCTGCGACTACAGCTCCGTCTTCAAACAGCGATACGGCCAGCGAAAGCAACACTTCTGTGCCGCCTGAGGCTCGGTGTGGCATTCACGAACGCCTATCTCTTCCGCATTAGAATGGCCGACAGCCTGCTAGCGATGAGATGATCAAGCACTGTGGCTTTTGTGTAGTGAACCTGGCCGCAAAGTTCAGCGGATCAGTTGAACAGTGTGGTGGACCCTGGCCATGGGGAGCGCCATCCACCAGCGTATACATAGGTGTGCATATTTACGAGTCAGTTTTGAGCGTTTCATTGTTTGAGTTTTGTGCGATAGCAATAAACTGATATCGCCGATGCCCGCCTCGTGATGCAACCCACTCAACACAGCAGTGACTGTTTCGTTCCAGTGTGGCAAGAAAAATGCTAGCGACCGCGCTCGAAAAAACTCAACGATCGCCCTTGGCCGGAGCAAAACGTCTTAAAACTTTGGTCGAAACGGGTCCACTGAAGGTTTTAAATGTTCTGCTCAAGTTCTTAAGGACTTGTGAATTGTGTGAGCGACTTTGAAAGTTTGGCGCGTTGCTTCGCGTTATTGTAGGCTTTTTTTCTATATTTATTTTGTTGTGCCTTTTATCCCAGCACAGGCTATCCAGTCGGCACAATTAGACCAGCTAAACTCCCTGTCTTTTCTTCTTTTTTTTCTCCTCCTCCTCCTTGATCTACAAAGTATTGCCAGTGAGTGCACCTTTGGTTCGCTTAATCAGACAATGAATCACGACGTAAAACCTGTGCGCATAATCTCGGCAATATCTCTAAAGCATACAAACATTTTAATGGAACAGTGTATGATAGTCAACAGCTCCTTCGAATTCCTTAAAATTTGGGCTACTGGATTCTTGGATCATTGGGTCAATGTATCCATTATTGGCCTATTCCTCATAATTCGTATGTTCCACAGCGACACAAAAGGCATTAAAGTCGTTAATATATTTACTTATGCGTCGTTTCTTCTCTGTACATATACCTCGCCATTCTTCCTTCGAGGAACATCATACATCACCTTCGTCCTTGTGACATCGCGGCATCGATGTCTCGCATAGCGCATTCGCCTGATCTAATCTGCATTTCGGCACATCGTGTGAACGATGTAGTGTATAAACATAAACATTCCATTACATAAAGTTGCGATGTTTGCAGGGCATAAACAAACATTGCATGAGATTGCACGTTGCATTGGATTAAAATAAAGACAATTGTACCCATCGAATTTAGTTATGCAGCATTTATTGAACGGCTTCACTAAAGCTTCGCTTCACATAGATTACAACAAGTGCGCTTGATGCGCATTATTTCTACATATTTTATGCGAACAGCATTCTTTGCCTACTTCAGCCGTTTTCTTCAACCTACAGACCTCGTGCTCGAAAATAATCTGATGTTATCGTGCCCGCTTTTTGGAGTCTAGCGCGCACCTTGGAAAGCGTCACTCCTGATGCCCCAAATGCACATATTGTTTGTATCGATCGACACGAACGGATTGCGGAAGGGAGTGATCCAGGTCGATGAGCAGAAGATTATTTAATTAAGCGCTAAATTCCGCACTATACAAGCCAGCCGCATTTCCGGCAAGATTCCGACTGCCCCCGGAGACGCGTGATAGGTCGGTGAGAATTGAGACAAACGAGTACAGCTGATCCCGCAGACTGCGTAATCAAAGGTGGTGTCTTGGTGCGCCATTACTGACACCAAAACGTAATATGTGTCCTCGCTAGGGTTTTAGTATGGCTTTTAAAGCGTGCAAATCCTGGAAGTAGGGCAATCAAAAGCATGGGAGTAATCGAGATTTCGACGGAAGCCTGTCTGGTCGGGATGAAACACGACAAAGAGAGGCGTACACCGAGCAAGTAAAACTTTAAAAAAACATGACGTTTCGGCTTCCATGCTGAAGCCTTGTTCAGAATGGAGCGAGAAAAGTCGAAGTACCTATTTAAATCGGTTTTAGCATGGGGCGCAAGCACATGCTGGTGCCATAATGCCATAATGGTGGCATAATGGGTGCCATAATGATGGCATAATTTGCCGTAATGGTGCTCCCCCTGCGCTTTATGGCATACCGAAGATTCATAAACCGGATGTCCCTTTGCCGCCCACAGTGGACTTTACCCGTTCCTCCTGTTTGGATCGGACTGCTGGTACGATCTGTTGGGAACTCGGCGCTGACGCCCGTGGTTGTACCTGGGTCGCAAGCCCCAAGGGTAGCGTTGGCCTGGCGGCCTGGGGTACAACTGGAAGCATCCGAAGGTCCCGGCAAAGCATGAGTCGACTGGTAACAACGAAACAACTTGTTTATTTTAACATCGCAAAGAGTTGGCGGTCAGGTTTGACCGAAGTAGAGAGACGGGAGAGCACTTCACTCAACAGAAGAAATCGGAGCCCTCCTTTTGGCGTCCGGGGGCAGCTGTTTTTATACTCTCGCAGTTGAGGGCAAGAAGGAACCCCTCAAAAGACGAGCACGTGAATGTACAATGGGCTAATGGTGACGCACACTGTCGTAGCGATGCCGTAGCACCATGTCGAGCACGATCTCGTAGCACCCTGTCGTGGCGCTGCCGGTCGGACACAATGACTGTAATGAGAGGATGGTCCCTGCTTTGGCATCGCCTGTTTCGGGCACAATGACTGGAATGAGATCCCTGCTTTGGCATCGCCTGTTTCGGGCACAATGACTGGAATGAGATCCCTGCTTTGGCATCGCCTGTTTCGGGCACAATGACTGGAATGCGAGGATGATCCCTAGGCGGTCGCATCGCCGCAGTCGCGCCTGGAAACACCTGGCGATGAGTGTTGCGGCGACGACGATCGGGCCAAAATGTCTGCCGCCCCGCCGCAGTCGCGCCGGCAAAACCACGTGTCGCAGGCGAAACGCAACAGACCGCCCCGCCGGGGGAAGGAGATCCCGATGGACAGGGGACTGCATCCGCTGTCCGGAGGGATGTCGCTCGATGATGCTCATAACCGAAGTCGGGCGTCCCTCGACGTTTCTTGAGCGCAGCGCACAGAGAAGGCCTCGTTCTCTTGTTCAGGTTCGCACGGGACACTGCAAAGTGACTTCGGGAGAGTTCACATTTTTGTTCTCGTTCCCGGCAAGCGTTAGAACTACGCTGAAACTCAACCGCTCAGTCAGCAAGCACGGCACAACCCTCACTAAGCCCTGCCAGGCTCTTTCCCCTTTTTATACCACTGCCTAGTTCCTTACAGTAGTCTAGCATCACTCAGAACGCGTCCACAAATTGAAAAATTGCACTAGAAAGCATATCATCACTTTGAAACACTAAACAAAAGCAATATGTTAAAAAAAATCCTGCCTCAGGAAGAAAAACATCAGTAACAAACAATTTTGAGGCTGATTCCTACGTTAGGGGCTTCGACTTAAGCCATCGGCGTTACCGTTGAGACTCCCCTTTTTGTAACGCACCTCAAAGGAATATTGTTGTAAAGCGAGGCTCCAGCGCAGGAGGCGGCCATTTTTGGGAGAGATGGTCTGCAGCCATTGGAGAGGGCAGTGATCCGTCTCAATGATAAACCTCGAGCCGGCTAGATAGCATGACAATTTCTGAACGGCCCACACGAGACATGCACACTCTTTCTCGGTGGCGCTATACGCCTGCTCACGACTGGTCAGCTTACGACTAGCATACAGGACGGGGTGTTCTACTTCTCCATTTTCCCGTTGGCACAGTACAACGCCCATGCCTCGCTCACTAGCATCGCACTGAACAATGAACCCTTTTGTATAGTCTGGCGATCGTAGCACAGGCTGGCTTGTTAGGGCACTCTTTAGGGCGCTAAAAGCTCTTTCCTTGGTCTCGTCCCAGACGACTGTTTGAGGCTCTGTCTTTCTTAGAGCATCCGTCAGGGGAGCCGCGATATCAGAGTACCTAGGGATGTACCTCTGATAGTAGCCGGCGACACCTAAGAACGACCGAATATCGGTCTTCGTGCGCGGTTGCGGAAAGTCTCGCACAGCGGCCACTTTTATTTCAGAGGGGCGGCGACGACCCTGACCAATCACGTGACCGAGGTAGACAACCTCGGCCTGTGCTATCTGGCACTTAGGAGCCTTGACTGTCAAGCCCGCTTCGCGCAGGCGGGTTAGCACTGCCCGCAAGTGTGCCATATGCTCAGACCAGGATGCCGAGAATATCGCTACGTCCGCTAAATACGGTAAAGCGAATTCTTGCTGTCCCCGCAACACTTTATCCATGAGACTTGAAAAACAGTATGGCGCGTTCTTCAAACCAAAACTCAACACTTTAGGACGGAATGTTCCCATTGGTGAAATGAACGCCGCATACCTACTAGCCTCGTCTGTAAGTGGAACCTGCCAATAACCCCTGACAAGATCTAGGGTGGAAATAAACTGAGCGCTACTAACTTTCTCAAGGCGCTCCTCGATGTTAGGGATCGGATAAATTTGATCCTTAGTGATGGAATTAAGCCTGCGGTAGTCGACGCAAGGACGAGGTTCCTTGCCCGGTACCTCAACTAAAATCAAAGGGGAGGTATAATCACTCTCACCTGCCTCAATAACACCGAGCTGTAGCATTTTCTTTACCTCAGCCTCCATAATATCGCTCTGGCGGGGTGACACCCGATACGCCTTGGATCGTACTGGCTCTGGGGAGGTAAGTTCTATATCATGAGTAAGTACCGAAGTCCTACCAGGCCTCTCAGAGAACAGACCTTGAAACTCTTGTAATAGCTGGTGTAGTTCGGTTTTCTGCTCGGGCGACAGCGGTGCTTTACTGATAAGGTCACTAATGACTTGACCGGTGTCTTCCCTGTTCGTCACTGAGCCTAGTCCTGGAAGCTCGACCGGAAGCTCTTCAGGAACGTTTACCATCATGCACACCACTGCTTCCCTTTGTCTATAAGGTTTGAGCAGATTACAGTGGTAAACTTGCTGTGCTTTCCGCTTTCCTGGCAGACTTACCACGTAGTTAACGTCCGACAGTTTCTGAACAATTCGTGCTGGGCCCTCCCACTGCACGTCTAGTTTGTTGTTTAGCGATGTGCGCAATATCATGACCTCATCGCCAACCTCAAAACGACGGGCCCTGGCTGTCCGATCATAATAAACCTTGGCCCTCTGCTGGGCCTTTGTCATTGCTTCACCTGACAACTCCTGTGCCCTTCTTAAGCGTTCGAGGAGCTTAAGTACGTACTCCACCACGACTGGGTCGTCGCCCCTACCTTCCCATGATTCTCGAAGCATGCGAAGCGGAGATCGAAGCGAGCGACCGTACACCCGTTCAGCTGGCGAAAACCCCGTAGCCGCATGCGGCGCGGTCCTTAAAGCAAACATCACCCCAGGCAGACACAGCTCCCAGTCAGTTTGATGTTCAAAACACAAGGCTCTCAACACGCGCTTCATGACGGAGTGGAGCTTCTCAACGGAATTCGACTGTGGGTGGTACACTGAGCTGTGTAACAGCTTTACCCCACACCTTTCGAGAAAAGTTGTCGTCAAAGCGCTAGTAAACACTGTGCCCTGATCTGATTGAATTTCTGCAGGAAAACCAACTCGCGCAAATATGGACAGTAGTGCATTGACTATCTCAACTGAGCTGAGTTCTTTAAGCGGCACTGCTTCAGGGAACTTTGTCGCTGGGCAGATCACAGTCAAAATGTGTCTGTACCCCGTGGCTGTTACCGGCAGAGGTCCCACTGTATCAATAACGAGCCGTCTAAAAGGCTCCGTAATGATAGGTACCAATTTCAACGGCGCCCTTGATTTGTCCCCTGGTTTGCCCACCCGCTGACAAGTGTCACATGTCCTCACGAAATGGTCTGCGTCCCGAAAACACCCTGGCCAATAGTACTCTTGCAAGAGACGGTCCTTAGTTTTCTTAACTCCTAGGTGTCCGGACCACGAACCCCCGTGTGACAAGCGCAACAGATCCTGACGATAGCATTGAGGCACGACCAGCTGATCGAACTCCACTCCTCTGCGGTCTAGATACTTCCGGTACAGGACTCCACCTCTTTCCACAAAACGCGCAGTTTTCCTGGCGATACCTTCTTTGACATTGCAGCGCACGTTTTCCAGGCTGCCATCCTTTTTTTGCTCGGCTATCAAAGCCGACCGGCTGACTTTTAGCAACCTATCAAGTCCGTCTGACGTAGGCGCGATGAGCAAATCAGTAGATAGCTCTTCTAACTTTCCCGCGTCGGGCGTTTCCTCTCCAGTATCTGGCGCCTTTAACGTTACAGACTCAAGTTTATTCAGTTCGGGCGTGCTCTGAATATCAGCTTGCTGCGCCTCTGACCCTTTTTCGTTGTTTGATAATGTCGGCCCCGCAACTACCGCCTTTGCAGCGAGCTCCCGAACCTTCGATCTGGTTAAGGCCTGAACACTAGCTTCACCAAACAAAAGCCCCTTCTCGCGCAGGAGGTGATCGGACCTGTTTGAAAATAGGTACGGGTACTGGGGGGGCAGCATAGATGACACTGCCGCCTCTGTCTCAAGCGCTCCGAAAGGTCCTTCAATAAGCACCTTTGCTACTGGCAGACACACGCTATGAGCTTCCACGGCTTGCTTGATCCACGCGCACTCGCCCGTGAACATATGGGGTTCTACGTAAGACGGGTGAACTACATCCATCGTAGCTGCGGAATCGCGAAGCACTCGGCACTCTTTCCCGTTCACGAGGAGGTCTCGCATGTAAGGCTCGAGAAGCTTCATGTTCTCGTCAGTGCTGCCTATTGAAAAAAACACAACTTTTGGTGTTGTTTCCGGACACTGCGCCGAAAAGTGACCCGGCTTCTGGCACGTATAACACAAGCGCGCTCGCCTCATCTCGAACCGCTTTCTGCGTTTGGCTGCCGCCGTCTCTTTACGTTTGGTCGGACTGCTTTCGCTCGCATCCGCACTACGCGTGTCCCCTTTTGCTCTCATGGGTGTGAACTTCGGCCTCTCAAACTTCGAGCCAAATTCACCCTTTTGACCGTCCTTAGCTCCGCGAGCTCGACGCGTCACAAACTCCTCGGCTAGCTCAGCGGCTTTAGCCACCGTACAAACGTCTGGCCTATCCAAGACCCAGTATCGCACGTTCTCAGGTAACCGACTATAAAACTGTTCTAGCCCGAAACACTGCAGAACATTATCGTGGTCACCAAACGCTTTCTCTTCTTTGAGCCACTCCTGCATGTTCGACATAAGCCTATACGCAAACTCTGTATATGACTCACTTCTGCCTTTCTCATTTTCCCGAAACTTCCGACGGAACGCCTCCGCAGACAGCCGGTACTTTTTTAGCAGACTCGATTTTACTTTGTCGAAATCCTCTGCCTCCTCTCTATCCAAGCGAGCGACTACGTCGGCCGCCTCGCCGGGTAACAAAGTGAGCAAGCGCTGTGGCCACGTTTCCCGAGAGAACCCCTGCTTCTCGCACGTTCGCTCAAAGTTAACCAGGAACAAACCAATGTCCTCTCCAAGCTTAAACGGCCGCATCAGGTCAGTCATTTTGAACAATACGCGTTCTCCTGCACCGTGTGCCTGACTTCCATTACGAGCGCGTTCCATCTCTACCTCAAGACGCTTCATTTCCAAAGCGTGTTGACGGTCACGCTCTTGTTGCTCTCGCTCTTTCTGTTCTTTACGTTCACGCTCTTCTTTTTCTTTTTGTTCTTTACGTTCACGCTCTTCTTTTTCTTTCTGTTCTTTACGTTCACGCTCTTCTTTTTCTTTTTGCTCTTTAAGTTCGCGCTCCTGTCTTTTTGCAGTCTCTCTCTCTTCAATGGTCTCAAGGCATTCCGACAGCTCGTCATCCTCAGCCTCTAACTCAAGAATAGCCTTTATCAGTTCCGGTTTTCTTAGTTTGTCTGAGACATCCAGACCCAACTCTCTTGCAAGCTCCAACAATTTCGGTTTGCGCAACGACTTCAAATCCATGGCTGCTCTGAATGCTGCTTTCTCTACTGCCTATTATTGTCTTGCCGCAACTAACCCGGCAGCAACGACAACCACAATTACCAGCTCTGTTTCTAACACTAACAAAAGCCTGGCAAAGCTCAGAAGAAGAAAGTCCCGCACTCACCAAACCTCGCAGGCAGGAATTCCGCGCAGTCGTTCCGCTGCAGGCAACCAGTCGTCACACAGGGCTCGTTGCACTGCTCCCGGATCGTCGTTGAGCTGCTCAGCATATAGTCAACTGCATCTCTTCGCTGCTGGCCTCCGTTGTCGCGATCTCACCGCTGGCAGACAGTTGTTTGAAGTCGTAGGCGATCTCACCGCTGCCAACCAGATGTTTGGGATCCCCACCGATGGCAACGGTTTGTTGGGAACTCGGCGCTGACGCCCGTGGTTGTACCTGGGTCGCAAGCCCCAAGGGTAGCGTTGGCCTGGCGGCCTGGGGTACAACTGGAAGCATCCGAAGGTCCCGGCAAAGCATGAGTCGACTGGTAACAACGAAACAACTTGTTTATTTTAACATCGCAAAGAGTTGGCGGTCAGGTTTGACCGAAGTAGAGAGACGGGAGAGCACTTCACTCAACAGAAGAAATCGGAGCCCTCCTTTTGGCGTCCGGGGGCAGCTGTTTTTATACTCTCGCAGTTGAGGGCAAGAAGGAACCCCTCAAAAGACGAGCACGTGAATGTACAATGGGCTAATGGTGACGCACACTGTCGTAGCGATGCCGTAGCACCATGTCGAGCACGATCTCGTAGCACCCTGTCGTGGCGCTGCCGGTCGGACACAATGACTGTAATGAGAGGATGGTCCCTGCTTTGGCATCGCCTGTTTCGGGCACAATGACTGGAATGAGATCCCTGCTTTGGCATCGCCTGTTTCGGGCACAATGACTGGAATGAGATCCCTGCTTTGGCATCGCCTGTTTCGGGCACAATGACTGGAATGCGAGGATGATCCCTAGGCGGTCGCATCGCCGCAGTCGCGCCTGGAAACACCTGGCGATGAGTGTTGCGGCGACGACGATCGGGCCAAAATGTCTGCCGCCCCGCCGCAGTCGCGCCGGCAAAACCACGTGTCGCTGGCGAAACGCAACACTCCGTGTGCAAGCTATCCTGCTTTCCGCTCAGAATTTTGTCGGAAAAGGCATCACGCACGTACGCAACTCCACCGATTTCGTTGAAAAAGTTCGGGATCTGGTCCTCGACGACGACGAGGTGATGGTTTCGTTTGACGTTGTGCTCAGTTTACTTCTATTGCCACTGACATGGCCGTAGAAGCGCGTGCTGCTGCTCTCGACACCGATCCGGCTCTGCCAGAAAGCTCTCCATTTGATATCCCCAGCTTGAGGAGGATCCTCAGTTTTGGCCTGGGCAACGCCTACTTCTGTTTTGATAAGGCCATCTACAAGCAAGTCCACGGCACTCCATTGGGTGCATCTGTCTCGGTGGCGGCTGCGAATCTGACAATGGAATGCCTGGAAAGTCGTGCGCTCGCTTCTTTCAGCCTATTATCACGAGTTTTACTGCGATAGCAATTATATTTCTACACGCGTGTGATATTTGATTGTTTGAACGAGGCGCGTGGGCGCCATCACTCGAGAAAAGAGGAGAAAGAACGAACTGGGCTTGTGCTGCGAATCTAACCGGTCAGCGCTGAAACCGCTGTTGTAAATATAACCTCCACACTACAGGGTTCGTTCGCTCACCTCCAAAAGCCCTAACCTTCGTCGAATTGGCCTCAACGGCAACCGTATCTGATGGCGACTTTGTCGTCGCACCTGTTCGTGATGTCCTCCTGGCGCGCGACATCTCTGTGCCACACTCCGTCGTAACCCTTGGCGCTAATCGGATGTGTCTCCCCGTCATCAATTTTGCCTTGACGAAGCAAGTGGCGTTTCTGCGTTGATTAATGCCACCTAAACCGAATTACTAAAAAGGACGTTTACCATTTGCCACGAATCCACGATGCTCTTGATTGTCTTCACGGTGCCAAATACTTTTCGTCCAATGACAGTCGATCTGTTTATTGGCAGATTTCCGTCAAAAGACCAAGAACAGGCCGCTTTCGTCACTCCAGATGGCCTCTACCAATTCAAGGTTATGCCGTTCGGTTTATGCAATGTCTCCGCCACGTTCGAACGGGTGATCGACTCTCTGCTTCAAGGTTTCAAATGGTGAACTTGCCTTTGTTACTTGGACGACGTCCTTGTGTTTTCTCCTACATTTGAGACGTACCTTGAGCGCGTCGCAGCTATCCTTAACGTCTTCTGCAAGGCTGGGCTCAAATTAAACTCATCGAAGTGTCACTGCGGACGCCGACAGGTTAGAGTGCTAGGCCATCTAGTCGATGCTACCGAAGTACAACCCGACCCGGAGAAGGTTCGAGCAGTAACAGCTTTTCCTATACCTAAGTCTGTCAAAGACGTGCGGAGTTTTGTGGGACTCTGTTCTTATTTCCGACGGTTCGTGAAAGATTTCGCAGCAATCGCTCGACCACTTACTGAACTTCTGAAGAAAGATGTGCCTTTTACGTGGGTTTCCCCTCAGGCTGTCGCATTTTCACGCCTTATCACGATTCTTACCAATCCACCGGTCTTGGCCCACTTTGATCCGTCCGCATCTACGGAGGTCCGAACCAATGCCAGTGGTTATGGGACCGGCGGCGTCTTATCGCAACGCCAACACGGACAAGACCGCGTTATAGCCTACGCTAGCCGGCTCCTGACAACTGCAGACCGCAACTATTCGATTACCGAGCGCGAATGTCTTGCTCTAGTCTGGGATGTTTCAAAGTTCCGCCCATATTTATATGGGAAGCTCTTCTCAGTAATCACAGACCATCATGTGCTCTGTTGGGTTTCGTCGTTCAGGGATCCGATTGGCCGGCTCGGTCGTTGGGCCCTCCGATGACAAGAATATTCCTACACAGTGACTTACAAGTCGGGACGCCAACACCAGGACGCAGATTGCCTCTCTCGCTACCCAGTCGAAGACGCGACCTCTATGTCTGATACTGAAACCGACGCCTGTGTTCTCACTGTCTTTCCACTGCTCCATGTCGCCGACAAGCAGCGTCGTGACCCGTTCTTGCGTATCATTGACCGCATGGTATCTTGCCTTGCCGACAGTTCCCTTCGCTTATTCACACTTCAAGATGGCGTACTCTGCCGCCACAACGTTCACTCCGACGGCCCTGCATTACCCCTTGCGATCCCTAAACACCTTCGCTCGGCTGTTCTCCACGAACTTTACGACCTCCCCACTGCCGGTCACCTTGGTAAGTATCGTACCTAGGACCGGATCCACCGACGCTTCTTTTGGCCAGGGCTTGCTCGCTCCATTCGAAGATAGGTAGCTGCGTGTGGGAAATTCCAGCGACGCAAGACAACATCGACGCTCCCTGCTGGGTACCTTCAACCACTCGATATTTCCGCGGAACCATTCTTTCGGGTTGGTTTGGACTTACTTGGCCATTTTCCTCTTCCTACCTCTGGAAACAGGTGGATCGCTGTGGCCACGGATTACGCCACAAGCCATAGAGTTTCCTACAAAAAATACTAAAGGGAACTCTGGCGCTGCAGTCGTTGTCCTACCATGGGAATGATGGGAAGTACATGGATTTGTCTGATCTTCGTGCTTGTGGATTCAAACGTTCTTGTGGCTTTGTATATTACGCTATATAAATCTTATTGTCGTATATTTCAGCGCAATCTATATTCTTCGAAGTGCAGAAGGCGCCGGGAACGCGTACAATTGCTATTACTTGCAACGATTGAGCTTGTCCAGGTGGCCAAATGTTCGGCCGGGAACCAGCACTGCCCCTCGACACAACCCTCCCTGTTCACGCGGCACCGACCACTGAATATGCACTTGACGCCATCGCCCCCTGTGCCCAAGCAAGGGAAATTGCCCGTGACCGCCTTCTGAAATCCCAAGAGAGTCAAAGGCGTTTGTACGACCGGCGACACCGAGTCGTGCACTTCCCGCCTGGTTTTTTGGTGCTTCTATGGTCTCCCTCGCGTCATGTTGGCCTGTCAGGGAAACTGCTGTCTCATTACACAGGCCCATACCGAATGCTTTGTGCCGTGACTCCCGCCACCTACGAGATCACCCCTGACGCCCCACTGCTTCCCAGTCCAATGATATCGTGCACGTTACACGACTGAAGCAGAATCACCCTCCCAGTGATGACATTTAGACGCTCCGGGACGTCGCTTCTGCCGCCGAGGGATTATGGTACACGCGTGTGGTATTTGATTGTTTGAACGAGGCGCGTGGGCGCCATCACTCGAGAAAAGACGAAGAAGAAGGAACTGGGCTCGCGCTGTGAAAATAACCGGTCAGCGCTGAAACCGCTGTTGTATATATAACCTGTAAATAGTTGCTCGTCTTACTGACTCGTACTTCGCGTAACAATATGGACACTCCAGGCGGATTTCTGCCGTCGACGTTGCCGTGAGGTTCCGTATGAGAGAAAACGTGTGAGGGTGAGCCGGCAAACGTGGTTCAATCTCGCGCGCGCGAGCGAGGAACGCGGCCCGGATGCGTACCCTCTCCTATGGCGCGCGAGGCAGGCGGTTAGGCGAGAGAGAAGAGGCGTTCTCTGGCGGCTGCTACGGTGTTTCAATGGCATCCTCGCTCGCCGCCCCGTAGAGTGGACACAACCGCTGCGTCTACTACGGCGTTGGCCACACGAATCGCGGACGCTGTAGTAGACGCGCCATAGGGACGCGTTGCCGGCGCTCGTGTGTCTTGAAAGCGGTCTGCGACGTGGCTAAAGTGCGCACCCGCACGAGCCTCATCTTCAAAGCGATCTGCGATGTTTGCAGAGTGCGCGTAGTGCCAGTAGCTTCGTATGCGCTGTGCTTTTGACGTTTCGTACGTGTTGAAGTAATATATGCACAGAGATCAATTGGCTCGCGGCTGCTGCCGCGATTCTTAACTCCAGCGTTTTCACAGACAGTTCCGCTGTCATCGAGCGATGTGTGTTCATGTTTACCTGTGCGCGCGTGACACCGTGCTGGCTAATTTAGTTAAAATACGTTGACCGGCTAGTTTGTTTTAATCCATGATAGAATGTGTAAGCGTGACTCAACAAGGACGTAGAAAGAAGCAGACACACAAAGACAGCGCTGTCTCCGTGTGTGTTTCGTTCTACGTCCTCGTTGAGTGACGCTTACGCACTCTATCATTGTTAAATTAGTTAGTAAGCGAATATTTACAAGTTTATACGGTCGATAAAACTACTATCCTTATTTCGTACAACTATCCACTATTTTGCTATCACAATCGGTGCTTCGCCTTTCCGGCGGCACTGCGAATTTTTTTCTACGCTTCGTCGACGATTGTTTTTGCGTCAGTAAGTGCTGTGCTTTGGAAGCCTTCACCACGCATCTAAACAATCACCCAGATTGCATTCACTTGACTGTGGACATGGAGGCAGACCAGAAACCGCCTTTTTTGGGTGTGGTGGTAAAAAGGAGGAATGATGCGCTTTCTTTCAACGTTTTCAGAAAAAGTACACATGCTGGCAGGTAACTGAATTTCTTGTCTGTTCATCCTGACGCCCACAAGAGGTCACTAGTTGCCTTTCTGTTGCGAGTCGTATTTGCACGAAACCTGAAAACCTAAATTGCGATGGGCAAACAATCCGGAAAGATCTTTCTACGAGCGGTTACCCCCTTGCGTTCATGAATGCTGTGCCAATGTCCAGTGCCCGTCCGTTGTGCCACACTGCATGCCTTTCACCGAGGCAACGGGCGCTTTCCCCTTGCCCTCGTTCTTCTGAAGTGGTTGCCCAGGTGCTGGGCTTGAAACATCCACTGACGACTTCCAAAGTTTCAAGAAAGTGACGACCCTTTTCCTTGATTCCTACTGAGGTACCCGGGGGCACAGAGCAACATGATGAATCCACTGACAGCCTTCAAGGGCCCTATAACGTAAAACTATTGCAATATGTTTTTATTCCAATCTCCTGACGTCAAATTTGCATAACCGCCAACGCAAGCATCGGGCGGTGACCCGCAGCTTTGCCTGAGCAGCCCAATCAAAACGTTCTCCTAGTTTATAGGAGGTCGCCTTTCTTTGTTTTCAAAATGAATATTATTGCCTACGTTGAGCGGTTTTTCGTTTGTAAATGATTGCCATGAGGCGACGAGCACTCTCAAGTGGAGAGGGTGTCGATAGGGCCGAGCTACGACACTTAGAATAGATAACCGAATGAAGAGGGTGGTAACGGCGTCTGCGATTGGTCCGCTTTCCCTTAGCTTGCGGTGGCCGGTCAAAAATCGCGTTTGCGTGCAACGGAAGGTTAAGAATGCCACTAAAGCGGATACTCAGCGAAGAAGAGTTGGCAGAGCGAGGTCGTAAACTTGCCGAAAGTACTCGAAAATGTTACACGGCCATGCAAAAAGTTTTATTATACGTAAATAAACCCATGCTCTCCGGCAGGTGCGAGTAGCCAGTGCCTGAGCGATCAGCGGCTGCCATCTTTTATTCCTTTCAGAATGGGGTAGCTTGAGGCTATTGAGAAAAAAATCATTTTTGTTCGGCATATTAGTGCATCTTTAAAGCGTACACGTCACCCTGACGGGGTGAGCTTTCGCGGTTTTGTGACGTTGCGTGACAGGTAGGCGAAGTGCGTGCAGCACAAGAACTTTTGACCAATAGCAGAGGCCTAATGGCGAAGAGGCATCGAATCATAAATAACAATTTTCTTTTGTTCGGATCAATCATGCATAATCAGTGTGTATAGGTCATATCATTTAGGGAGCTATCGCGGTTTTCGGGACGTCATGTGACAGACAGGCGAAGTGGGGGTGGCCCAAAAAAGTTTTTGGCCAATCGCGGAGGTCTGATTGCAGAATTGGAATAGAAAAGTTTGGAATAGCTTTACGTTATGGCGTCCCAGAATTCCACAGAACTGGAGACCCCTTGCCGTGGAGTCCGGTGGTATGCAGCTTAAATTACTCCCGCGACGAAAGAGGAAGGCGACGCGGTTGTTGTCAGCACCCGCCTCGCCTGGTTTCTGCCAAAGGAGGCAGAACCGGCCCATTGTTAGAGAGAGAGTCGCCATCCGCCCTGTCAATGTGTTGCGCTCTTCGGCACCGCTACTTGTGTGCTATCACCTAGCTGCTATATGTACATATGCTATAAAGCTTTTCATCTCCTCTTCGTTGGCTCCAAGACTCCGTCTTCCATCCACGAGTCCGAGTCACAATAATGGATGGCAGCTATGGGACTGACGAACTGGTATCTCAACAGCAGATGCCAAGCTGCGAGATACAAGGCCCGCAGACGCCTGCTACACGACTCTATAGCAGCTACGAGACCGACCGGCATCAACCAATTTGGCTGGGTGAGTGCCTGATGTTTGCTTTCATGTCGCCAGACCTTTCTAGCACAGGCAGATGATAGGAGAGTATTTATTTTGTAGACTAGTTGTGAATTAAGAATTTACCTTCTTTAAACAGTGGATTTTATTTTCAAGTGAGGATAAATTTAGTGGGCAAGCAACATGAGGAAGGAGATGGTGATGGTGAAATTCCAAGTTCAGGACCTCATTGAAATTTGCGAGGAGTTGGGCATTTCCGCCGGCTCCGCAGAAACAAGGAAAGCGATTCTCGACGTGATGAAGTCAGAAGACGTGACGGTAGTTGCCTCCCTGTTGGGCCGTGCGAGCCGTATTTGCAAGAAACCTGGGACTTAAGTATGAGTAGCTGTGACTGAGAGGAAGCTAACGAGGCTTGGGAAATGGTTGTAGAGCGACAGCTAGAAGCAGAAAAGCGTGGACGCGAGCTTGAAGCTGAGAGGTGCGAGCGAGAGGCAGCGTGGCAGCATGCTCTTAGAATGAAGGAGCTTGAACGGGAAATTTAAGGGCTTAAGTGGCAGTGAGCCCGAGGCTGTCTTCGCGCTTCAACATCGGCGAAGATATCCTTATATTTTTCTCTGATTTTGAACGTGTGTCTGAAGAAGTAGGTGTCAGCCGGACCTTTGGTCCGAGAGGTTGACACCGTTGCTCCCTTGTAATGTCGCGTGTGTTTTGGAAAGCCTACTTGGTGAGGAGAATTACGATGAGGCTAAGAAGGCATTGCTGAGGCATTTGATGCTTTAAGTCAGGTCGAATGCGAAAGCCAAGATGATAGCGACAATGCCAAGCTTGTCGAGGACACACCGCCTATTGAGATGCCTGCTAGCCTAGGATGTGTAGGAAATGCACACGCTGTGTGATGAGTGCCAACACAATGTTGTTTCGCCGTCTAGAGAGGGCGCTTTGGAGAAGAGAGAGAGAGAGAAACGAACAGGGAAAGGTAGGGAGGTTAACCAAGGACGTACCCGGTGGCTACCATACGGAGACAGGGAGAAGGGGAGAACAGATAAGAAAAGAAAAATAATAGCCAGCCATTCACAGTCGGTCGCAGAGGAATCTGCACTGTCACAAGCGTTCATACAATCCAGTGTCCTTCGAAAAGCACAGGAAAGCTTTTGTGGCCTTTTGCATGCAAGAATGCATAGGCCATGGTCCAAGGATCTTTTCTTCTGAGAGCACTCTATTATTTAGCAGTTTGAGTTTCGCTAGTAAAGTACGTCGTTAAATGTCAAAGGATGGGCAGTGACACAGAAGGGGCTCTAGGTCTCATCGCACCCGCATTAATTGCACGCTACACTTTCGGCCATTCCTGTCAGGAATGAATAGGAATTTGTAAATGCGACGTCCAACCACACGCGATACAGTAAAGTGGTTACGCGACGGGAGAGTCCAAGGGGGCAGGCGAAGTCGCAAGTTAGGGTCGAGAGAGTGCAAGCGTGAGTTGGTGAAATCCGGTGAACGTGGGATGTGGCGGGCAAGTGATTGAAGTTGTCGCGTAGGATCAGTTCTTGAAAGTAGTATGGGAACCCGCTGATGTTTTTCGTGAGGCAAATGCGAAGCGTCATCTGCGCTGTCGCTTCCGACAATTCCGTAATGGCTTGGCAACTATTGAAATACAATGTCGTGGCCTTTCTCGAACGCGTGATGATGAGTGTGCCTTATTTCGTACAATAGGTGCTCGTGTAACTCAAGTGGGCATGGTGGCACCGCAGAAGCCATGTCACCTGTAACTCGTCTTCTGTTCCTTGAACAGGTGATCTGCACATCTTGCCATGAGAACGCATACAACACGTGTACCACTGGACCCGTTCCTGATATGGCCGTCCTCGACTGGGAAGTGCTTCTTAGCGACACCCTCGGCACCAGATACTACGGAAGCATCACGGTAACTTCGTCCTGTCCTATAAAGGCGGCGGATTCAGCAGCCTGCATCAGTGGGCACGGTGGCAACGGAGAAGCCATGTCACCTGTAACTCGTCTTCTATTCCTTGAACAGGTTGGTTTCTATTCGTATTATGGTTACAAGAATGATAATCGCTTCAATGTAGTGCTGCCATGCCCAAAAGTCATTCGCTTGTCTTTTCCTGTTGTTATCTGGTGACATTGAGACGAATCCAGGTCCTAACACAGCAGCGCTCTTGAAAGAACTGCTTGACGGGCAACAAGCCATCAAAACGGATTTAGCCGCCTTGAGCGAGAGAATAAACAAGTTGAGAAGACGGGGCAGGTTGCCAGAAGCCAAGCCAAAGTGATAGCTGAGTTGAATAAGACGAACAAAGCCCTGAACGCATCTGTAAAAACGCTGCACGATAGGCTTGTGTCATTGGAAGACAGAAGCAGACGAAATAGCCTTATGGTTTTCGGAATTCCGGAGGGCGAAAAAGAAACAACAGAAGAACTATCTACAAAAGTGCTTACCGATTTATTTGACAAACAGCTGGACGTAACTTTGCACACAGTTGAACGAATGCATAGGATCGGGAAACGGCAGAGCAAACAGCCGCGACCTGTTATTTTAAAGCTTTAAGATTTCAGAGAAAAGTCAAAAGTATACAAGAACTGTAAAAAACTAAAGGGAACTTGTATATCTATTGCTTATAACTACAGAAAGGAAACAATTACCAAACGCAAGCTTCTTTGGAATTCTGCGCAGGATGAACGAAAACAAGGACAGCGCGTGCGTCTTGACTAAGATAAACTGTTCATCGATGGTGATATTGTCACGATTCACAAGCAGCAGGAACTGATAAAGAAGGACAGAACACTAATTGCAGGCCGACTGAAAAGCGATCGCGCAGGGACCTCTTCCTTCCGATTGCGCGAGATCTTCGTCTTCCTCTACGTGCCACGTACTGGATGTGGCATTTGCCTCCCTCCAGAGAGAGCATCGTCCCGATGCTCACCTAGGGGCAGGAAGATGTGCCAGACGAGGTGTGGGCACTTCATTCTGAACAATAGGGCTTCATGCGCACAATGTGCGCAACTTCTGGTGGAAGCTGCCTCGCCCTGGAGGAAGCAAGACTGTCAGGGGTAACCTCATAGTTCAGGTCGCTGAGGCGTAGTAAAACCTTGTACGGACCAAAGTACCGCCTGAGTAGCTTTTCTGAAAGCCCTCGCCGATGGATGGGACTCCAAACCCACACTTTGTCGCCTGGCTGATATGTGATGTAGCGGCGCCGTAGATTGTAGCGTCGAGCGTTGTAGTCCTGTTGTCGGGCGATTCTGACGTGGGCAAGTTGTCTCGCTTCTTCAGTACGTTGAGCGAAAGCTTCAGCGTCCGTGCCTATATCACCGCAGTCATGTGGCAACATCGCGTCGAGTATCGTCGTCACTTCACGGCCATGAAGAAGGCTAAACGGTGTCTTTGACGTTGTTTCCTGTTGAGCAGTGTTGTAAGCGAATGTGATGTACGGTAGAATGTCATCCCAATTTTTGTACTCCACGTCTATGTACATACTCTGTATGTCGGCAATAGTCTTGTTCAAGCGTTCTGTTAGGCCGTTCATTTGCGGGTGATAGACTGCGGTCTTGCGGTGAGCCGTGCCGCTGAGGCTAAGCACTGTCTTTAGAAGTGTAGCCGTAAAGGCAGTCCCTCTGTCCGTTATTATTACAGCGGGTGCACCGTGCCTCAGAACCACGTTTTCAATAAGGAATCGCGCTGCTTCGACTGCGGTGCCACTTGTAAGGGCCTTGGTTTCTGCATAGGGTGTCAGGTAATCAGTGGCAACTATTACTCACTTATTGCCAGTTTTCGAAGTCGGGAATGGTCCGAGAAGGTCCATACCGATATGGGTAAGTGGGGTCGTGGGCACTTGAACTGGTTGTAGTAGCCCAGGTGGTTTCATATGTGGTGGTTTGCGTCGCTGACAATCGAGGCACGTGCGCACGTAATGTTTGACAAAGGTGGCAAGCCTTGGCCAGCAATATTTCTCTGACTCATGCCAGTGTTCGCGTGTAGCCGAGGTGGCCAGATGTCGGTTCATCGTGGCAGGCTTGCAAGTCTTCATTACGGAGGCACGTTGGGACGGCAAGTAGGCGGCTGCTTCCGCCTACAGAGAAGTTCTTCTTGTAAAGAACATCATTACGGAAGTAGAATGATGGCAAGCTCCTTGCAAATGTTTTGGGCGCGCTTGTCATCCGGCCTTTCAAAAATTCAATAAGCGGAATCAGTTCGTTATTTTCTCGCTGCTGACGAGCAATTGTGGCCGTGTCTAGAACACCTACAAAAGCCATGTCTTCGCCATCTTCTGTGACTTCCTGCTCAATCGGTGACTTTGAAAGGCAGTCGGCGTCGGAGTGCTTTCGTCCGGACTTGTACACCACTGTCATATCGAATTCTTGAAGCCTTAGGCTCCAACGCGCTAGTCGACCGGACGGATCCTTCAAATTCGTCAGTCAGCAAAGTGAGTGATGATCGCTGACAACACTGAAGGAACGGCCATAGAGATACGGGCGAAACTTCATAACGGCCCATACCACCGCAAGGTATTCGCTTTCTGTGGTTGAGTAATTAGACTCAGCATGTGAGAGCGTCCTGCTTCCGTATGCACTGACTCTCTCGGCTGAGTCTTGCCACTGCACGAGCACAGTGCCTAGTCCTATGTTGCTAGCATCCGTATGAATCATTGTAGGAGCGTCCTCGTCAAAGTGAGCCAGTACAGGAGGTGTTTGCAGGCACTGTCGGAGATCATTAAACGCTGCTTGTTCTTCTTCGCCCCATACGAAGGCAACGTCCTTTCTTGTAAGGCGCGTTAACGGTGAAGCTACTCGTGAAACATTGGCTATAAATCTTCTGTAATACGAGCAGAGACCTAAGAAACGCCTCCCTGCCTTCTGTTACGTTTCGCCTACGACGCGCGGTTTAGCCGGCGCAACTGCAACAAAGCGGCAGACATTTTGGCCCGTTCGGCGTCGCCGCTACGCTCCCCGCCAAGCGCGTCCAGGCATGTTCCGATGCCACGTGTCTTCATGTGCGTGTGTGAGTGTATGTGCCATTGTGCCCGACCGGAGGCGCTACGAGAGTAGAAGTCACCTTCTCCTCCCAGCCATTGTGCCCGACCGAAGGCGCTACGAGAGTAGAAGTCACCTTCTCCTCCCAGCCATTGTGCCCGACCGAAGGCGCTACGAGAGTAGAAGTCTCCTTCTCCTCCCAGCCATTGTGCCCGACCGAAGGCGCTACGAGAGTAGGAGTTACCTTCTCCTCCCAGTCTTTGTGCCCGACCGGCGGCGCTACGACAGTATGCGTCACCTTATCTCATTGTACAATCACGTGCTCGTCTATTGAGGGGTTCCTTCTTGCCCTCAACTGCGAGAGTATAAAAGCAGCTGCCCCCGGACGCCAAAAGAGGGCTCCGATTTCTTCTGTTGAGTAAAGTGCTCTCCCGTCTCTCTACTTCGGTCAACCTGACCGCCAACTCTTTGCGATGTTAAAATAAACAAGTTGTTTTGTTGTTACCAGTCGACTCATGCTTTGCCGGGACCTTCGGATGCTTCCAGTTGTACCCCAGGCCGCCAGGCCAACGCTACCCTTGGGGCTTGCGACCCAGGTGCAACAACGGGCGTCAGCGCCGAGTTCCCAACAGGTCGTACCATCGGTGCGACCACAACAACCGTTGCCATCGGTGGGATTCAAACAACTGTCTGCCAGCGGTGAGATCGCGACAACGGAGGCCAGCAGCGAAAAGATGCAGTTGACTGTATGCTGAGCAGCTCATCGACGATCCGGGAGCAGTGCAACGAGCCCTGTGTGATGACTGGTTGCCTGCAGCGGAACGACTGCGCTGAACTCTTGGCTGCGAGGTTTGGTGAGTGCGGGACTTTCTTCTTCTGAGCTTTGCCAGGCTTTTGTTAGTGTTAGAAACAGAGCTGGTAATTGTGGTTGTCGCTGCTGCCGGGTTAGTTTGCGGCAAGACAATAGTAAGCAGTAGAGAAAGCAGCATTCAGAGCAGCCATGGATTTGAAGTCGTTGCGCAAACCGAAATTGCTGGAGCTTGCAAGAGAGTTGGGTCTGGATGTCTCAGACAAACTCAGAAAACCAGAACTGCTGAGGGCTATTCTTGAGTTAGAAGCTGAGGATGACGAGCTGTCGGAATGCCTTGAGACCATTGAAGAGAGGGAGACTGCAAAAAGACAGGAGCGCGAACTTAAAGAGCAAAAAGAAAAAGAAGAGCGCGAACTTAAAGAACAGAAAGAAAAAGAAGAGCGTGAACGTAAAGAACAGAAAGAGCGAGAGCAACAAGAGCGCGATCGTCGACACGCTTTGGAAATGAAGCGTCTTGAGGTAGAGATGGAACGCGCTCGTAATGGAAGTCAGGCACACGGTGCAGGAGAACGCGTATTGTTCAAAATGACTGACCTGATGCGGCCGTTTAAGCTTGGAGAGGACATTGGTTTGTTCCTGGTTAACTTCGAGCGAACGTGCGAGAAGCAGGGGTTCTCTCGGGAAACGTGGCCACAGCGCTTGCTCACTTTGTTACCCGGCGAGGCGGCCGACGTAGTCGCTCGCTTGGATAGAGAGGAGGCAGAGGATTTCGACAAAGTGAAATCGAGTCTGCTAAAAAAGTACAGGCTGTCAGCAGAGGCTTTCCGTCGGAAGTTTCGGGAAAATGAGAAAGGCAAAAGTGAGTCATATACAGAGTTTGCGTACAGGCTTATGTCAAACATGCAGGAGTGGCTCAAAGAAGAGAAAGCGTTTGGTGACCACGATAAAGTTCTGCAGTGTTTCGGGCTAGAACAGTTTTATAGTCGGTTACCTGAGAACGTGCGGTACTGGGTCTTGGATAGGCCAGACGTTTGTACGGTGGCTAAAGCCGCTGAGCTAGCCGAGGAGTTTGTGACGCGTCGGGCTCGCGGAGCTAAGGACGGTCAAAAGGGTGAATTTGGCTCGAAGTTTGAGAGGCCGAAGTTCACACCCTTGAGAGCAAAGGGGAACACGCGTAGTGAGGATGCGAGTGAAAGCAGTCCGACCAAACGTAAAGAGACGGCGGCAGCCAAACGCAGAAAGCGGTTCGAGATGAGGCGAGCGCGCGTTTGTTATACGTGCCAGAAGCCGGGTCACTTTTCGGCGCAGTGTCCGGAAACAACACCAAAAGTCGTGTTTTTTTCATTATGTAGCACTGACGAGAACATGAAGCTTCTCGAGCCTTACATGCGAGACCTCCTCGTGAACGGGAAAGAGTGCCGAGTGCTTCGCGATTCCGCAGCTACGATGGATGTAGTTCACCCGTCTTACGTAGAACCCCATATGTTCACGGGCGAGTGCGCATGGATCAAGCAAGCCGTGGAAGCTCATAGCGTGTGTCTGCCGGTAGCAAAAGTGCTTATTGAAGGACCTTTCGGAGCGCTTGAGACGGAGGCCGCAGTGTCATCTATGCTGCCCCCCCAGTACCCGTACCTATTTTCAAACAGGTCCGATCACCTCCTGCGCGAGAAGGGGCTTTTGTTTGGTGAGGCTAGCGTTCAGGCCTTAACCAGGTCGAAGGTACGGGAGCTCGCTGCAAGGGCGGTAGTTGCGGGGCCGACGTTATCGAACAATGAAAAAGGGTCAGAGGTGCAGCAAGCTGACGAACTGAATAAAATTGAGCCTGTAGCGTTGAAGGCGCCAGATACTGGAGAGGAAACGCCCGACACGGGAAAGTTAGAAGAGCTATCTACTGATTTGCTCATCGCGCCTACGTCAGACGGACTTGATAGGTTGCTAAAAGTCAGCCGGTCGGCTTTGATAGCCGAGCAAAAGAAGGATGGTAGCCTAGAAAACATACGCTGCAATGTCAAGGAAGGTATCGCCAGGAAAAATGCGCGTTTCGTGGAAAGAGGTGGAGTCCTGTACCGGAAGTATCTAGACCGCAGAGGAGTGGAGTTCGATCAGCTGATCGTGCCTCAATGCTATCGTCAGGATCTGTTGCGCTTGACGCACGGGGGTTCGTGGTCCGGACACCTTGGAGTTAAGAAAACTAAGGACCGTCTCTTGCAAGAGTACTATTGGCCAGGGTGTTTTCGGGACGCAGACCACTTCGTGAGGTCATGTGACACCTGTCAGCGGGTGGGCAAACCAGGGGACAAATCAAGGGCGCCGTTGAAATTGGTACCTATCATTACGGAGCCTTTTAGACGGCTCGTTATTGATACAGTGGGACCTCTGCCGGTAACAGCCACGGGGTACAGACACATTTTGACTGTGATCTGCCCAGCGACAAAGTTCCCTGAAGCAGTGCCGCTTAAAGAACTCAGCTCAGTTGAGATAGTCAATGCACTACTGTCCATATTTGCGCGAGTTGGTTTTCCTGCGGAAATCCAATCAGATCAGGGCACAGTGTTTACTAGCGCTTTGACGACAACTTTTCTCGAAAGGTGTGGGGTAAAGCTGTTACACAGCTCAGTGTACCACCCACAGTCGAATTCCGTTGAGAAGCTCCACTCCGTCATGAAGCGCGTGTTGAGAGCATTGTGTTTTGAACATCGAACTGACTGGGAGCTGTGTCTGCCTGGGGTGATGTTTGCATTAAGGACCGCGCCGCATGCGGCTACGGGGTTTTCGCCAGCTGAACTGATGTACGGTCGCTCGCTTCGGTCTCCGCTTCGCATGCTTCGAGAATCGTGGGAAGGCAGGGGCGACGACCCAGTCGTGGTGGAGTACGTGCTTAAGCTCCTCGAACGCTTAAGAAGGGCACAGGAGTTGTCAGGTGAAGCAATGGCAAAGGCCCAGCAGAGGGCCAAGGTTTATTATGATCGGACCGCCAGGGCCCGTCGTTTTGAGGTGGGCGATGAGGTCATGATATTGCGCACATCGCTAAACAACAAACTAGACGTGCAGTGGGAGGGCCCAGCACGAATTGTTCAGAAACTGTCGGACGTTAACTACGTGGTAAGTCTGCCAGGAAAGCGGAAAGCACAGCAAGTTTACCACTGTAATCTGCTCAAACCTTATAGACAAAGGGAAGCAGTGGTGTGCATGATGGTAAACGTTCCTGAAGAGCTTCCGGTCGAGCTTCCGGGACTAGGCTCAGTGACGAACAGGGAAGACACCGGTCAAGTCATTAGTGACTTAATCAGTAAAGCACCGCTGTCGCCTGAGCAGAAAACCGAACTACATCAGCTCTTACAAGAGTTTCAAGGTCTGTTCTCTGAGAGGCCTGGTAGGACTTCTGTACTTACTCATGATATAGAACTTACCTCCCCAGAGCCAGTACGATCCAAGGCGTACCGGGTGTCACCCCGCCAGAACGATATTATGGAGGCTGAGGTAAAGAAAATGCTACAGCTCGGTGTTATTGAGGCAGGTGAGAGTGATTATACCTCCCCTTTGATTTTAGTTGAGGTACCGGGCAAGGAACCTCGTCCTTGCGTCGACTACCGCAGGCTTAATTCCATCACTAAGGATCAAATTTATCCGATCCCTAACATCGAGGAGCGCCTTGAGAAAGTTAGTAGCGCTCAGTTTATTTCCACCCTAGATCTTGTCAGGGGTTATTGGCAGGTTCCACTTACAGAAGAGGCTAGTAGGTATGCGGCGTTCATTTCACCAATGGGAACATTCCGTCCTAAAGTATTGAGTTTTGGTTTGAAGAACTTGCCATACTGTTTTTCAAGCCTCATGGATAAAGTGTTGCGGGGACAGCAAGAATTCGCTTTACCGTATCTAGACGACGTAGCGATATTCTCCGCATCCTGGTCTGAGCATATGGCACACTTGCGGGCAGTGCTAACCCGCCTGCGCGAAGCGGGCTTGACAGTCAAGGCTCCTAAGTGCCAGTTAGCACAGGCCGAGGTTGTCTACCTCGGTCACGTGATTGGTCAGGGTCGTCGCCGCCCCTCTGAAATAAAGGTGGCCGCTGTGCGAGACTTCCCGCAACCGCGCACGAAGACCGATATTCGGTCGTTCTTAGGTGTCGCCGGCTACTATCAGAGGTACATCCCCAGGTACTCTGATATCGCGGCTCCCCTGACGGATGCTCTAAGAAAAACAGAGCCTCAAACAGTCGTCTGGGACGAGACAAAGGAAAAAGCTTTTAGCGCCCTAAAGAGTGCCCTAACAAGCCAGCCTGTGCTACGATCGCCAGACTATGCAAAAGGGTTCGTTGTTCAGTGCGATGCTAGTGAGCGAGGCATGGGCGTTGTACTGTGCCAACGGGAAAATGGAGAAGTAGAACACCCCGTCCTGTATGCTAGTCGTAAGCTGACCAGTCGTGAGCAGGCGTATAGCGCCACCGAGAAAGAGTGTGCATGTCTCGTGTGGGCCGTTCAGAAATTGTCATGCTATCTAGCCGGCTCGAGGTTTATCATTGAGACGGATCACTGCCCTCTCCAATGGCTGCAGACCATCTCTCCCAAAAATGGCCGCCTCCTGCGCTGGAGCCTCGCTTTGCAACAATATTCCTTTGAGGTGCGTTACAAAAAGGGGAGTCTCAACGGTAACGCCGATGGCTTAAGTCGAAGCCCCTAACGTAGGAATCAGCCTCAAAATTGTTTGTTACTGATGTTTTTCTTCCTGAGGCAGGATTTTTTAACATATTGCTTTTGTTTAGTGTTTCAAAGTGATGATATGCTTTCTAGTGCAATTTTCCAATTTGTGGACGCGTTCTGAGTGATGCTAGACTACTGTAAGGAACTAGGCAGTGGTATAAAAGGGGAAAGAGCCTGGCAGGGCTTAGTGAGGGTTGTGCCGTGCTGGCTGACTGAGCGGTTGAGTTTCAGCGTAGTTCTAACGCTTGCCGGGAACGAGAACAAAAATGTGAACTCTCCCGAAGTCACTTTGCAGTGTCCTGTGCGAACCTGAACGAGAGAACGAGGCCTTCTCTGTGCGCTGCGCTCAAGAAACGTCGAGGGACGCCCGACTTCGGTTATGAGCATCATCGAGCGACATCCCTCCGGACAGCGGATGCAGTCCCCTGTCCATCGGGATCTCCTTCCCCCGGCGGGGTGGTCTGTTACGTTTCGCCTACGACGCGCGGTTTAGCCGGCGCAACTGCAACAAAGCGGCAGACATTTTGGCCCGTTCGGCGTCGCCGCTACGCTCCCCGCCAAGCGCGTCCAGGCATGTTCCGATGCCACGTGTCTTCATGTGCGTGTGTGAGTGTATGTGCCATTGTGCCCGACCGGAGGCGCTACGAGAGTAGAAGTCACCTTCTCCTCCCAGCCATTGTGCCCGACCGAAGGCGCTACGAGAGTAGAAGTCACCTTCTCCTCCCAGCCATTGTGCCCGACCGAAGGCGCTACGAGAGTAGAAGTCTCCTTCTCCTCCCAGCCATTGTGCCCGACCGAAGGCGCTACGAGAGTAGGAGTTACCTTCTCCTCCCAGTCTTTGTGCCCGACCGGCGGCGCTACGACAGTATGCGTCACCTTATCTCATTGTACAATCACGTGCTCGTCTATTGAGGGGTTCCTTCTTGCCCTCAACTGCGAGAGTATAAAAGCAGCTGCCCCCGGACGCCAAAAGAGGGCTCCGATTTCTTCTGTTGAGTAAAGTGCTCTCCCGTCTCTCTACTTCGGTCAACCTGACCGCCAACTCTTTGCGATGTTAAAATAAACAAGTTGTTTTGTTGTTACCAGTCGACTCATGCTTTGCCGGGACCTTCGGATGCTTCCAGTTGTACCCCAGGCCGCCAGGCCAACGCTACCCTTGGGGCTTGCGACCCAGGCGCAACAACGGGCGTCTGCGCCGAGTTCCCAACAGGTCGTACCATCGGTGCGACCACAACAACCGTTGCCATCGGTGGGATTCAAACACTTCTTATCCGTTGGTGTTTGAAACTTCGCGATGGCCGTGATCTTGTCGGGGTCAGAGCGGACGCCTTGATGACTCACAACATGACCTAAGAACTGGAGTTCCTCGAAACCAAAGTGACACTTTTTTGCTTTCAGTGTTAAGCTGGCGGACCGGATCGCTTGTAGAACCGCCAGCAGCCGCCTCAGGTGTTCCTCGAACGTTTCCGAGAAAACTATGACGCCGTCGAGGTATGCTAGCCATGTCTGCCACTTCAGGCCTGACAGAACCATATCCATGAGGCGCTGAAAAAAGTTGCTCGAGCTGAGCATAAACCGAAAGGCAGGACCTTGAATTCATAAAGCCCATCAGGCGTTACGAAAGCAGTTTTTTATCTGTCTCTCTCGTGAACCTCGATTTGCCAATAGCCACTTTTGAGGTCCATCGACGAGAAGGAGCGGGCATGCCTCAGCCTGTCGAGGGAATCTTCGATACGCGGTAATGGGTATACATCTTTCTTTGTCCCACGGTTCAGCTTGCGGTAGTCGACACAAAAACGTAGACTGCCGTCTTTATGTTTGAGCATCACTACCGGCGATGCCCACGGGCTTTTTGATGGTTGGGTAACGTCGTCGGGAGATCTGGGAGATCGCCCTCGGGCCACGTCGGTGGAACTGCGCCTTGCAGCTGGAATACGATGTCCCGGAGAAGGGGAGCGCGACCGGTAACCGGGAGAATCGGCTTGCCAGCTCGCTGAATTCGCGTCGATGTTCGCTCTGCTGCCGTCAAGAGCACGATGAGAAGACGTGGAGGGGAACGCTTGGTACCCTTCGACGCGATAAGGCCAATGACGGCAGATGTGGCTCGCTTCCCCACAGTGGATGCACAAGGGCCTGTAGTCAGCTGTGCGCCAAATGTCGGTTCTGCGAAGTGGTGGTTGCGTCGGTTGTTTCCTATGGTACCAAGGTGATGCCCGTGCTGACTGCTGGTGATACTGTGGCGTCGGCATCGGAGGTGGCGGTCGACGGACAACATCTGCGTAGCTGGGCTGCCACGTCTAGGGATTTGGCTCGGGAGCCGCAAACGCTTGCTTTATTTCTTGGCGCACAACTTCAGCGACTGACGCAGCTGTGCATTCATTTTGCGTGGCAGTGAGCTTCTTAATTTCTTCCTGAACAATTTCGCGTATCACCCGGCGCAAGGAACCCTCATCTGTGACCGTCACCGCTGCGGCGCTTGCCGGTCCAGTGCTGGTCAGGGGATCATACTGGCGGCTGCGTAGGTATAACGCGCGCTCTATGGCCGTCGATTCTTTGATAAATTTATCGACGCTTGTCGGCGGGTTCCGCACAAGACCGGCAAACAGCTGCTCCTCTACGCAGCGCATGAGGTGGCCGAGTTTTTTTGCCTCAGGCATACCGGGGTCTGCACGACGACAAAGGCGAGCTATGTCCTCAGCGAACATGGCAACAGTTTCATTCAGCTTTTGAATCCGTCATTCGAAAAGACGCTGCGCATGGTCTCGCCTGTCTGTGCTCGCGAACGTATGGAGGAACTGGAGGCGGAACACACCCCAGCTTGGCCAGATTCCCTCGTGATTTATGAACCACGTACGGGCTCCGTCTTCAAGAGAGCTTCTGTCCTGTATGCCACTCATTATACTTGGCTACGCGCTCGTATTCTTCGAGCCAGTCTTCTGCATCCTCGTAGGCATTGCCGTGGAAGCTCACGGGAGATCGAGGAGTCAAAAGAGTCACCTGTGCAGGGCCTGGTTCTGCCATGGCTTGGGCACTCGTGGTAGCAGGCAGACTTCCTGGTAGAGGACCAAATTCTGCGCTTAGGCCTAGTATGCGACGGCTAGCGCGGTGAACGGGTGTTACGACACGCGGAAAACGTCCCAGGCTTGATGTGGGGCTGTTGACAGGTGTCCCAAACATTTACCCAGAATCTCCACCAGTGTCGTGATTCACAAGCAGCAGGAAGTGATAAAAAAGGGCAGAAAGCCAACTGAAAGACGATTGCGCAGGGACCTCGTCTTTTCTTCCGCAATGCGCGAGATCTTCGTCTTCCGCTACGTGCCGCGTGCTGGATGTGGCAAATATGTACAATTGGGACGACGAAAAGAACCGTAGAGTCAAGGTCAGGCGTAATAAGAGTACTCTATCAGCAGTAACCCAGGACTGACCGAAACAGAGAGGGCATCATGAATTTCGTCTAGTTGACTTTAATGCTAGAAGTATCGTAGATAAGAATGCAGGCTTAGAGTATGACGTAGTAGTTCTGCGGAAACCCGCAGGGTGGAGAGGAGTAATGAATAAAGGGAAAATCAGACATCCACCCGTTCATAGCAATTACTACAAAGGAAACCCATACGGGTTCCTCGAAAGAAAAGCCTCATAGTTGAAGAAAAATTCGTCCTGGTCCGGGACTCGAACCCGGGACCACCGCCTTTCCGGGGCAGCCGCTCTACCATCTGAGCTAACCAGGCGGCTAGCAGATGGCAGGGCGAAGTCGAATTTGTCGACAACACGAAGCAAAGGCAAGAGTTTGACATAGTAGTTCTGCGGAAACCCGCAAGGTGGAGAGAAGTAAAGAAGTTTTTCCTTTATTCATTACTTCTCTCCACCTTGCGGGTTTCCGCAGAACTACTACATCAAATTCTTGCCTTTGCTTCGTGTTGTCGACAAATTTGACTTCGCCCTGCCATCTGCTAGCCGCCTGGTTAGCTCAGATGGTAGAGCGGCTACCCCGGAAAGGCGGTGGTCCCGGGTTCGAGTCCCGGACCAGGACGAACTTTTCTTCAACTATGAGGCTTTTCTTTCGAGGAACCCGTATAGGTTTCCTTTGTAGCAATTGCTACGAACGGGTGGATGTCTGATTTTCCCTTTATTCAGGCTTAGAGTACATTTTAGTCTGTTATGATCCGGACGTTGTTACGATCACAGAGACATGGTTGCGTTCAGAGATTCCAGGTAAGGAGATAATACTTCCAGGATACAAGATAGTACGTCGGTATCGACAGTCTCGAGGAGGCGGCGTCGCAATAATAATGAAAGAAAATATTGAATACAAAACACTAAACGGTATCCCCGGGCACGAAACTCTTTGCCGTGAAATGAATATTGGAACGTCACGAGTCCTCGGTACAGTTTACCGACCGCCAAACTCACCTCTTTCATTCTTAGAATCGATACAAAATTACTTAGAAGCAAACCAAAAGCGCAACTGCCGACTACTCCTAACCGGTGACTTTAATTTACCTGCAATTAACTGGGACACATTCACAACAGAGTCGCGGGAACACGCACACTGCGATTTGCTCCTTGACATTGCATTCACCCATGACCTTTCACAAATTGTTCGTCAAAGTAGGCGAAAATCAGGGGACAGTCCTCTATCCTGGATCTGGTATTTCTTGACGGGCGCTTTGACTAGTTTGCAGTGTCGGTTGAGGAGGGTATCTCAGACCATGAAGTTGTCTTCGTTCAGATAGCACATAACGAAACAAGTCAAAACGTAAAGAGGCGGTTACTTAAGTTCCCATTTTTTTCGAAGCTGAGGACACAAGTATCATTGACTACTTGTCATTTGCACTGGACAATTTTGATTCTGAAAGTGATATCAATACCATGTTGGAATTATTCAAACATATTATTTTCTATTGTATTAGCAAATTCGTGCCGGATCGTAAAAGAAGGAAAAGTAAGCGTAACCCTTGGATCAACAGGGAAATCATACAACTAAAACGTAGAATAATCCGCCAGAGACGGAAAGTAACAAAAGACCCCGCAAAAATGACTGAGTTGTCTGCACAACTGCGTTCTACGATTACTGAAGCCAAAAATAGATATTACAAAGAAGCATTGACATATTTCATGTGGTCGTCTCCGGATAAATTTTAGCGTCACGTGTCAAAAAGGGACAACGAGTCACATAGCATTGTAGTCGATAACACTGTATTTACTTATCCTGCAGTAATTGCTTGTTCTTACAACGAGCTCTTTCTGTCGGTGTTCTCTGTTTCCTCACAATCCAGTATTGAATCCATATTCTCTCCATCGCTTCGCTAGGAAGAAATGCCAGACGTTGAAGTATCGTATGAGGGAATTGTAGTTTTTCTACTAAACATTGACGTCAAAAAATTGGTAGGCCCCGATGACATAACGAACGCATTTCTGCGCAGGTATGCGGAATGGGTTACGCATTACTTCAAAATTATGTTTCACGCGTCACTTGCGGAAGGCCGAGTCCCTGATGACTGGCTCACGGCAAATGTTATACCTGTGCACAAATCTGGAGATACAGATCATTGATGAAAATTATCGTCCAATATCGCTGACCTGCGCTTGCGGCAAGCTCCTAGAACATGTAGCCAAGTCAATTTACACGTACATTGAAAATGCAAACTCATTCTTTCCCGACCAACACGGATTCCGACAGCGCCTTTCCACAACAACACAGCTTCTTGAAACAGTCCATGACTTTGCCAGCACATTAAATAATAAGAAACAGAGATGTCATCTGTCTTGATCTGTCAAAAGCATTCGACAGAGCGCTACATGCAGAATTGATTGTGAAATTGACTGATATGGGAATAAACGCGAAAATAGTAAAATGGATAACCGCGTACCTCCGGCGCAGAACCCAATAGGTAGAAGTAGAACACATTAAATCAAAGCCGTTGAACGTGACGTCTGGTGGCCCACAGGGGTCTGTGTTAGGTCCTGTACTATTTTTAGCATATATTAATGACATTTCCTCTGCATTGTGTATCATATTGACCGCAAATAAGACGGGGACAGAGGGAGAGAACACATAAACAGCACGGGCGGTAACTTTCAACTGTTTTATTCACAGCAGCCCGTGGGCATATATAGGCAAATAGAACATGCGCAGATCGCAGCAAACAAGAATACACATCAGCTTAGCGTGATAAGCCTCCATGTCTGGTCATGGCTCCATGAGAAGCCATGACCAGACTGCACGTGAACTGATGGAGGCTTATCACATAAAAAAGAAAGGCCAAGACTGTGTTAGCGATACCTCCATTAGGTTGTTTCAATCGGAAATAGATTTTTTTGATAATTGGTTGCCACGCTAAGCTGATGTGTATTCTCGTTTGCTGCGATCTGCGCATGTTCTATTTGCTATATATGCCCACGGGCTGCTGAGAATAAAACAGTTTAAAGTTACCGCCCGCGCTGTTTATGTGATCTCTCCCTCTGTCCCCGTCTTATTTGCGGTCAATATGATATACAATAAATACAAACTAGGCCAAAGTGAAGGTCTTCTTTTTCCTCTGCAATCGACGAAGGTATCACGGTGCGACTTTTCGCCAATGATTGCTTATTATACAAAGAAATTAATAGCACTGAAGATCTGCAATTGCTCAGTAACACTCTTAGGGCTATGGAAAAACGGCGTGACAAATGGAAAATGAAAATAAACGAGAGTAAAACTGTTGTATTGCGGATAACGAATAAAATAAACCATATTTTCGATTTTAATTACACAGTGAATTCTTCGGTGCTTTCCACGGTTGACGTGCTGAAATACTCAGGCATACATATATTCGCGAAATTAAGCTAGTCGAACCATGTTATAAAAATATGCGAAACTGCGGGAAAGAAGCTTTGGTTCTTGCGATGTAAATTGCAGTTAGCCTCACAGTCAGTAAAATTAAATAGCTTATTTAACGTACGTTCGACCCACGCTAGAATATGGCAGCATACTCTGGGACCCTTATCAGTCAGGGTTAATCTAGAGACTGGAAAGAGTTCAATTGTCGAGCAGCAAGGTTTATTCTTTCACGTTACTCTCGCACAGCTTCTGTCTCCGATATACTCGGTTTGCTCAACTTGTCTACGCTCGCTGAACGCAGGCTCATAGCTGGGTTAATGTTCTTTTTTCTTCTCACTAAAAACAGATTCAATATCAATAGTGAACAGTATTTGATAGCACGACAAGGTAGAACGCTACGAAAAAGCGAACATAATATTTTTCAAATACCTCAGATGCTCATTAACGCTTACGCATTTTCCTTCTTCCCAAGAACCATTAAAGAATGGAATGAATTACCCGCGTTGACGCGAGAAAGCACCAGTGCAGAAGAATTTGAGAAAAACTTAAGGCTACATTGAAAGATGCACGCACGTATAGGTTCTCACCGCTTTTTCTTTCTTCCTTTATTTCCGGGGGAGGGGGTGTTTGTGTATGAGCTCGTCTGTTAAACACTGCATTTATAGTCTTGCATTACTGATCGGAGTGTGTGAAGAATATTTCGCTTAAGTATCTTTTTTGTTCACTTATGTTCACCTATTCATGCAGTGTACTAATTGCCGGCATACTGCTATTGACTTGTTTTTTTTTTGCTATATGTATTATTGGAATATTCATGTATAGTACTAATTGTTGAATTGCTGCTTTTGATTCACCCTGTAACGGTCGACAGGCCAACAGTATGAGCAAGTAAAAAATGACGTAGGGCAAACTACAGAATTTGTAGAGCTGCTTTGGAACCGCAGAAAATTGCCCAACGATTTGGTGGCTGCTGGAGCACGTACTTGAGTGCAGCTTGAAGAACCGCAAGTTCTGCTGCTATCGACCTAGTTTTGCACGAATGTCTAAACTGCAAAAATACGGCGTCCTATGGAACAACTACTGCTCCGGTAGTGCTGTTGGAACAGGTGGAATCGTGTGTGTAAACGTGTATGCGGTCAAAATAAGGCTCGTTGAGGAAACGCAGAGACAGCTGCTTCAGGGCTAGCGATGACAAGTCTGCCTTCTTAGCAATCCGAGGAATTGAGTGGCGCAGGTGAATTTGCCAGAGACACCGCAACGCCGATGTTCGGCGTTTCGCAGGCTTTAAGCCAGATTGTATGGAGTCATGGTGTCTCGACACAATACCACAGAATCTAGCCAGTGGTCTTCGCACTGGCAAATCGGCGAAGTAGTGGGATGGTAGCCGAGAAAAGTGTCGAATGTGCGCTCTTAGCGTCTTACCGACGATATGAGTGGTGGTCGGGTGCTCCTGTGCAATTACAATCGCTGCAGCTGTCGAAGAACATCGTGGGAGGCCAAGACATGTCCGAAATGCTTGGGCCTGTGCGCTGTGAGCAAGGAGACTAGTCTTGCATGTGTCGGACAAAACAGGAAGACTGTATCGCAAAAACCCGAAAAAGAGTGCCGTGTATAGCTGCAAGATGGAGCGCACGGACGGTCCCCACGATTTTCCAGCTACGAATTGAACATATTCGCAATACAAATGAGCTTTTTCTTAATCTATGAGACATGGGGACTCCAGGTGATGTCACGATTCACAATAACGCCTAAGAACCTGTGAGCTTCTTTGTACGCAACTGATTGGCCCTCGATACACACCGGGTACAAAGATATCGGTTTTCGTGTAAAGGCCACTAGTGCTCATTTTTCTGCAGAAATCGTCAGACTTCGCCGGCAAAGTATGCCGCTGTCAGAGCTGTCACTTTCTGTATTCTGGCGTGCCCAGGGGTAAATATCGTCAGCGTAGCGCGATACATTAGCAGTTGTGGGGAGCACCCGCCTCCATTTCCTCCCGCGTACCCGCGGCGTCCCGTTCGCACGTGGCGGACGGGTCGGGCCGGCGTAGACAAGGGAGAAATACACTACGCGCCCTCCCTTTCTCCGTCGCTCTGGTGACGCGCGTACCCCTCTCCCCCCACGCGGCTCACGGGAAAGGGAGACGTCTCCGGCGGGCGAGGAGGACATCCCCTCGCAAAAAGGTAAAAAGGCATAAAAGCGCGCCACCGAGGGAGACCCGCTCTCTTGGGACGCCGGACACCTGCCGCCTGGACGAAAGCACCTGCCGCATCCCGTGAGTGACCTCGTTTGTCTGACCCACCCATACAACGAAGCAAGCCTATTTACTACTATTACTGAGAGGACGTCCCTGTGCGAGTGTTCATTATTGCTAATAGCAATAAACGTTATTACCGTTGACGCCGCTGGTTGCCTTATTTGTTCGAACCCGGCGTAGCCGGGATTCCCGCGCTGCGGGTTGGGAGTACCACGAAGCGACTGCGTGGGGCTAGATCCGGAGCTTGCCTTCAGCCCTAGCCGCACGCAGAGTGGAACCCCCACACAGTCTGTGGTAACGTTTCGGCAAGCTCCACTATAACGAGATTGAAAAGAATGGAGCTCGACACTCCGCCTTGTTGGACACCTCGACTAAAGATATATCTACTTGTCGGGCCATCCTCTGTAAGGACAAACACAGATCTATATGAGAGATAGCTCCTAATCCACATAAAGGCGTGGCCTCCAAGTTCTACAGCCTCAAAAGCTTGGAGAATGGCTGCATCGGTTACGTTGTCGTAGGCACCTTTTACATCTAAAAAGAGTGTCACACAGAGGCGCTTCATAGCTTTTTCTGCAGCATGAACGTCACGAGATCAATGTCGCTGTCAATTGGAGACCGTCCACGTCGAAAACCAGCATAACCTCAGGGTAAATGTTATAGTATTCGAGGTACCATTCCATACGTGTCAGCAACATCCTCTCCATGACCTTACCGATGCAACTCGCAAGGGCAATCTGGCGGTACGATGTAAGATGCAGCAGAGACTTCCCGGGCTTCAGTAGAGGCACTAGTCGGCTACACTTCCAACCGTCGGGGACTGTGCCGTCACGATAAGATTGGTTGAATATATCCAGAAGACAGCGTTGTGCCGTTGAACCTAGGTGCCTTAAGGCAGCGCAGGTCATCCCATCGGGACCGGGTGATGATGATCGCCTGCACGCAGCCTAGGCCGCTTGCAGTTCTTCCATAGAGAAAGGCACTTCCATGCTTTGATCTCTCGTGATGGGAACGTCAGGTAGCGAGAAGTTCCGCTGGCTGACAAGCCGCCAGTAACTGTGGTACAAAATTCTCCCACGACCTCAAGCTCTGGGCGACTTTGATGTATAGCCAGCGCTGTGAAGGGACGGCGTTATTGTGCAGGTGAGCGAATACTCCGAAGAATTCTCTAAACAAGGGATAATAGCTGGCGAGAGTCGAGAGATTCGCAGAAGCTCTTCCATCGTTGGTCCTGAAGTTTGTTCATCTGACGTTGAACTTTCTTCTAAATGCGTCGGGTTTCCTTCAGCTCATAAATGGACTTAGTACGCCTATATCGTCTCTCGGTCCGCCAGCGGATCACCCGAAGCCTCTTAAATTCTTGGTGGAAATCTGTGTGTCTTATAGATGGTGTAAACATGAGCGTAGAAGCCTGCAGAGCTTGCAAAATCATGTCTTCAAGGAGCTCGGGATGTTCATGTCTGCACTTGTCCTCGATCAAAATTCGGTACGCTTGCCAGTCTATCTGTCTTGAGAGAACAGGGTAGAGAGAATTGTCTAGGCTTCTGATAGTCATGTACGCAGGAATATAGTCGCTGCCATGAGTTTCATTGTCTGTGAGGCATTGAGCTTTGGAACTTACACGATGCGGCACTTGTACCAAATCCAAGTAGCTGCTGTAAGTCACACCTCGGAGATAATACGGGCTGCCATCGTTTAAAACTCTTAGTCCATACTTGGCAGCGAGATCAGCAAAACTCGTGCCTCGTAGATTTGTCCTAGGGCTTGCCCAGGGTGGATGATGGGCGTTGAAGTCACGCATGATTATCCAAGGGCCTGGGGTTTCTGTGGGTATGTCGTTTAGTCTTTGTCGATCAAGTCGACATGATGAGGATATGTAGGCGCCCATCAGTGTGAACGAAACTTTCTTCCTTTTAACACGGAGACGCACGTGTTGATTATCGTTGTGAGGCTGCACTATTTAGCGAACATACGTGAGCTCCTTGCATATATACACAATTAACTTGACTACGTTCAAGGCATGATGAAGAAACAAATGATTCGTACAGCCCGTGAGTCGAATTGTCTTCGAAAAATTAGTTTCTATAGTTAGGATAATAAGGAACTTGTTCTCAAAAAACGAAGTGCCGAAATTCTGACATCCGCGACGGAAGAGCTCTGGCGTTCCATTGTAGTATGGAAGCGCACTTGACTTGTTCTCGGAATGACCGCATGTGGCTGTCGATGGCAAGCCATCTTGTTACTATAGACCCGCGAGTACTGGTTCAAAGGAATCCAGGAGTTGCAGTGGACATTTAGTGGATGGCGTTTGCATAGTATTGAGGAGCGCACGGAAAACACTCACCAGCGACCTCATCATAGCAACGACCTGGACATCTTGCGCAGCTTGATTATCTGTTGTCGAAGTAGCGCTTGGCGGTAGTCAGTTCTGTCGCTTGGGGGAGAAGTGTGTCTGTGGTAGTACACGCAGGCCAAGCAGCGCCAGATTCTTTTTTCTGAGCCTCGGTATTCTTCTGACCGTGAAGCTGTACGGTGCTTGGCGGTGGTGGTGGTGGCGGCGGCGTAAAGGAAGCTCTGGAGGCAAAACAACGCTTTTTGTCTACCTTGGAAGCGCGCCGTCGACGGGAACGACGTCTTTTAACAGTGGTTATCGCTTCCGTGACGAGCGGTCCTTCGCCATTTGTCTGAAGATTCTCTTCTCCTTCTTGATTAGTGGGCAGTTGTTCGATGACACCATCATGATTTTCATTGCAGTTCCTACATTTCAGAGAGTAGTCGCCTTGCAAGACTCTATTGTGTGGGGTTCAGCGCAGCGTTGGCAAGCTGGCTTCTTGTTAAACAAGCCACTCACGTGACCCATTCTCAGGCACTTGTGTCACTGAAGGGGCCCCGGAATATAGGCTCGAACGACATGACGAAAAATACCAACCTTCACATGTGAAGGAAGACAGTCGCCTTTGAAGATCACCTTGACACGAGAGTTGCCTATTCGGCAAACTTGCAGTATGCCCGTACCGTGGGTAGCTGGTTTGACCAGGATAGGAAGGCCACCATTCGGTATAAGGACGTCGACATCATATATGGCGCCCGTTGTCGTGCCTCTGTCCTGCGGGATGCAAGCATGGACTCTGATGCCACCAGGCTCCATAACAGTTCGCAGTGAACGTAAAGCGGCAGGGTGCTCGACGTCTATGGTTTGGACGTTCTTACGTCGGTTGTCTTTTATCTCATTCGGCACGAGAGTTTGAAGTCGTGCCGAGATGACTTGCCGATTGATGCTTCGCTGTTTGTCCGATAAATCAACGGGAACAAATAGTATAGTGTGGCGCGGTGGACCACAGGAAGCCTTCACTGTTGACGGACTTCCTGGTGAAGACTCGCCGAGGATTTTCCTCTTGGCCTTGCGCTTCGCCACAGGGACGAAGTCGCCGTCGTCGTTGTCGTCGCTACTCCTCGTATGCACTTCAGTGATGTCACTGGCGGTGTCATCATCTCGGCTGTTCCACTTCCTTGAGGCCGACGTCGAATGCAATGCCATGTCGTGATCAATGCACAACAGGGTCAGGATCCATCACCACCCGCCGGAGGGCGAGGATCCCTGGAATACACAAAAATCACAAAAGCTCAGGAGACAGATGATGATGATGATGATGGACTCATATTATGGCTCATAGAAAGATGATGATGATGATGATGCCTCAATCATTGGCACAAACCCACTACGGGGGATAGGCCACGAATCGAGTGGTAATATATTGAATAATTAAAAGAAATTGGTTAATAAATAACACAAAAAAGTAAAATAAATATATAATCCAAGATGAAAAATAAACTGTGAATACATGAGTAAAAGTAGTGATCACTACTATAGTAAGCCTTGCCTTCATATGAATACTAAAAAATAAAGAGAATTAAAAAAAACATATACTTAAACTTGAGTAAGGTAAATTTGAATAATAATACTTGTAAGATTTAAACTGTGCATTTGTGCTTTCACTTTTTGAATTTTCTAAACCCAATTAGAAGCAAATCCATTGTGGAAACTAAGAACTATTAACAAGGCATTCTTTTTGTGCCACATAGAAAATTATACATGGCTAGGCAAACGTTCCTGTGGCTGTATCCCAATACTGTTGCTCCAAGGGAGAGAATAACAGTGCTGCTTAAGGCAATCCTAAATTCTGAAGTGGGATTTGTAGACATAGTTTTCGATGAGCAGAAAACCGCCGACAGGATAATAAAGAATGATCTATAGATTCCGGTTCATTGCACAGGTAGCATAGAGAGGATACCACCAGACCACATCTGTGCAAGAAAAAAATAAGTATTGGAATACGGCAGCGCAGCCTAGTAGACGAAACTTCAAATTTCCGGTTAGGACACCATTTATGTATAAAATCACACTTAAGGTCATGGGTGATACGCAATGCCCATATTTGTCAAACTTTTCTTCGTGATTTGAAGCATGCGATCCTGATTGTGTCTTTAATGTCATCTTTAAGTGATATTTAATGTCAATGTCTTTTTTCCTGTTGATGCAACATTATCTTTTCTTTGCAATATCATTTTTGCAATGTTATTTTTTCCTATATTTCATTTTTTCTCTTATTTATTTATTTGTACATATGTCAGTACTACCAGCTGACTGCCCAGCCTCGCACACAAGCAATGTTGCTTATGCGGGGTGGATTTGTAACCATTACACGACTGGATGTAATAAAGATTATTATTATTATTATTATTATTATTATTATTATTATTATTATTATTATTATTATTATTATTATTATTATTATTATTATTATTATTATTATTTCCGGTTACAAGAATAATTTAGGTGCGAAAAATCTGTACATTTTGCTAATGACAGGGCTTTGTTGTATTCGCTCAAAGAAAATTGCCTATATCTGGCTGCATTGATGTGCGCCGTTGCCGGCAGCACAGATAGCACAGGACCTGTTAAAGAAGCTCGTACTAAGGAATCGGCTATTTCATTAATATGAAATTCTCGGTGGCCTGGGACCCATACCATATGCACTAAACTTAAGTGAGGTGGAGCTAATGAATAAAACGTGTTCAATATGTTGTCGACTTTGTAGACGCAGTAAGTGCGCTACATACAGATAGGGAATCTGTAATGATAATGACTCTTGTAGTGTGAAGGGGTAATTTCCGCAAGGCAAGAACTATTGCCAGAAGTTCGACATGAAAAACTGATGTGTAATCTGGTAGGCGAAGTGAAAAAGACCAATCGAGGGATGGTGAGTAGATACCCACCCCTGCCTTCTCTTCACACGAAGAAGCGTCAGTCGCTATTATATTTATTTTGAAACGGGCCAAATATTCTTGTAAACGGTCATTCAAATATGTTGTGGGCAGAAATTTTGCATTGTTTGGAAAAATGTCTGTAAATTCAATTTCGCGCGACCCTGGAGACCTATGAAGCGGAATTATTTCTTAAACGCTAATATTTAAAGGTGCTAATTGTGCTTGCACAAATACAAGTTGTCGGGTATGCAATCGTGACCACGTGTTCTCAAAAAATGGATTTGGTTCACTAATAAATGCATGTTGTCGCCATCGTAGCGAAGATTCATAAGCTCTTAAGTAGGTTTGAACCGTAGGCATGCGGAATCGCGTGTGAAGAGTAGGTGAAATGAAGGGGAAGAGCAGCATTCCACAGGAGAAACACTTCGTTGTCTTCCTCGCCAAAGGCAACATTGGAAACAGTAGCTAACGTTGGCCCTTTTAATCTTTACGATAGCGACAAGGCCGAGCTCGTCGAGGAGAGACCGCAGGGCGAGCCGGCTAGCTTGGATTGCGTAGAATGCAGTCGTGTTCTGTGAGAGGCACACACATCTAGCGACGACCACGAGCTTGGTTTTGCCGCCCGGAGTGGTAGCGTTGCTACGAGAAGGCAGCGTACCTGCGAGCACGAGCGCAGGGACTGCAGGCTTTGCGAGCCGCGCTGAGGCGAAACGACCAAGGCGCAAGCCGAGGAAGTCGGAATCGGCCGGTGATAACGAGCTGCGTCAGGCGCGCGAACCGTCAAGACGTTATGAAAAACCCGAGTAGGCTAAATCCGACGCTTGGGAGGTTGTCTTTTCTGTCATTTCTTGGCAGGTTGTGAATTTTCTACTAAAACCTGATTGCTAAACGCTTCAGTAAGGAAACCGTCAGTGTTTTCGTTTGTTGTATTTGCATATATGTAGACTAGGAGGAGCCTAAATGCTTAATTTTCATTCCGACTTGATTTATGTATCGTATGTATTAGTTGTAAGTGTTAATGTATAATTTTGATTAACCTTTGTTTTTATGTCGTTCGCGTCAGTTTGAATATTCTCGTTTCTTAGTTTGATAGGACAGCTTCTGGGCTTTATAAACGTAATACTCGTTTTGCCGAGTGCATTTAGACGGCACTAAGCGGCACTAAGTGATGCACTAAGTGACGCACTAAGTGACGCGTGTAAGAGGACCGTGGTTCGAATTCCGGTGCCACGCAATTTTCCACCAGATTAAACAAAATCCGCGTGTTGATACAATTGCACAAACAGGCCTGGAGTGCTGCCTGATCCCGGTGACCAGAACCGGTAACGCACTTCCTCACCAGAGCAGGATTGGCCACCCTGGTGCGGTACTTGTCCACAACCTCCTATATGAATACAACAATCAAAACCCGGCCCTCACTCCCCAGCAGCAGCGAAGCAACTGACCACGGCGGCGGTCAGACCTGTGACGCAGCAGAGGGTGCTAAGAATCTCTGGGTCTTGGCAAGCCGCCATTAAAACCTGAACCTGGCAACGTTTAACGCTAGAATGTTATTTAGTGAGGCGAGTCTAGCAGTGCTATTGGAGGAATTAGAGGGCTGTAAATGGGACATAATAGCGCTCAGTGAGGTTAGGAGTACAAAAGAAGCATGTACAGTGCTGAAAAGCGGGCACGTCCTGTTCTACCGGGGCTTAGCGGAGAGACGAGAACTAGGAGGATATAACTATAAGGATATAGCTGGCAACATACAGGAATTCTATAGCATCAACGAGTGGTGGAAGGTCTTGTTGTGGAACTTAATAAGAGGGTACAAATTGAAGGTCGTACAGGTCTACACCCCTACATCCAGTCATGATGACCAGGAAGTCGAAAGTTTCTATAATGACGTGGAATCGGCGATGGGTAAAGTCAAAACAAAATACGCTATACTGATGGGCGACTTCAATGCCAGGGTACGGAAGAAGCAGGCTGGAGAGAAGTCAGTGGGGGAATATGGCATAGGTTCTAGGAATAGCAGGGGAGAGTTATTAGTAGAGTTTGCAGAACGGAATAATATGCGGATAATGAATACCTTTTTTCCGCAAGCGGTATAACCAAAAGTGGACGTTGAGGAGCCCGAATGGTCAGACTAGAAGTGAAATAGACCTCATACTCTGCGCTAACCCTGGCATCATACAAGATGTGCTCGTGCTCGGCAAGCTGCGCTGCAGTGACCACAGGATGGTAAGAACTCGAATTAGCCTAGACTTGAGGAGGGAAGGGACGAAACTGGTACATAAGAAGCCGTTCAATGAGTTAGCGGTAGGAGGGAAAATAGAGGAATTCCGTATCAAGCTACAGAACAGGTATTCCGCCTTAACTCGGGAAGAGGACCTTAGTGTTGAAGCAATGAACGACAGTTTTATGGGCATCATTAAGGAGTGTGCAATAGAAGCCGGTGGTAACTTCGTTAGACAGGATACCGCTAAGCTATTGCAGGAGTTGAAAGAGCTGATTAAGAAACGCCAATGTATGAAAGCCTCTAAGCCTACAACTAGAATAAAGCTGGCAAAACTTTCCAAGTTAATCAACAAGCGTAAGACAGCTTACATAAGGAAGAGTAATATGGATTGAATTGAACATGCTCTCAGGAACGTTTACGAAATCTCGGCCAGAAATCTCGGCTCTTAAGGGTATGGCAGGACCTGCACCGGCCAAACGGGCGCCTCTACAGCAGTATTTTCGCGCTTGTACGGGTAGGTCGCAGGTTATTCTACTGCAGGAGACAATGACGGAAGAAGTTTCTCTGACGGGCTACCGAACCGTCTTCGGCGGATCCAAAGCTCGGGGGACCTGCATTCTGTTGGATAGCAAACGGACGCAGGTGGTCCATGATCTTAAGATGCCTTTCAGTTCCCTGGAATATGTCATGATTGGGGTGATTCCTAACCGGGTGAACAAGAAAAGCGTGTTTATTCTGAACATGTATAGTTCCCCGAGGGACAGGGTGCAGAGATTCAAGCTTCTTCTGCTGAAGGCTTCTCTGAGCTTGCCGGGGACGATCCGCTATTCGTGGCTGGGGATTTTAATGCTCCGTATCACGTGTGGGGTTACAAGCATGACACAGTTAAAGGGAGAGACCTTTGGCAGAACGCTGCGGAGTTTGACCTTACGCTGGTCACTGACCCTGCCTTTCCGACACGTATAGGGGCGTCGACGTGTAGGGATACTACCCCTGACCTCTGCTCTGTAAAGGACGCGGCCAAGCCTAGTTGGTGCAATCTTGCCGAAGACCTAGGTAGTGATCATTATATTAACCAAGTCGTTTTTGAGGTTGAGGGTAGGCGCCCTAGGGCGTTAACGTTTATAGACTGGGATAAGTTTCGGGTGATCTGGGACGATAGAGGAGAAAGGGGGGAAGGAATTCGAAGGCCTGTACCGGCCGTGCCTGGAGGATTGGGGCACCCAGGTGAGGGAGGATGTAAAGGAGGCTACGAATGAGATCACTACGGATTTGGAGGTGGATAGTGTTGATAGCAGGCTGGCCCATCTGATTGAAACCAAGCAGTCTATGCTGGCTAGGTGGAAGGAGCAGTGGCTTAATCGCAGGCTGCGTAAAAAGATGTCTGAGCTGAATAAGCTGATTGAGGAGCACTGTAAGCTTTTGTCTAGGCAACAGTGGGATGAGGTGTGCAACTCGGTGGACGAGCAGGTGCGCAACGGGAGGTCGTGGGGCTTGCTTAAGTGTTTGCTGAACGACTCCAATACGAGAGTTAGTCAGGGACACGTCCTCGCTAGAGCTGTACACGAAGCAATGGCGTCTGCCTTGGAGGAAGAGCTGGTTGAAAAGCTGGCCAGCAAATACCTTCCTGTTGCGGACCCGGATGCTCTTCTGACTGAGCAGGCCTACACGGGAGAGGACAACTTTTCCCTAGATGAGGACTTTTCTGTGGAAGAGGTACGCACGGTTTTGCATAACCTTAACAGCAAGTCGGCTCCCGGACCGGACGTGATTTCGAACAAGCTTTTGAAGAATCTGGACGATAGGTCAATCAAGTACCTTACCGGGGAGGTTAACGCTATGTGGAAAGACGGGGTGGTTTCGGAGCAGTGGAAGACAGCTCTCACGGTGCTGATTCCCAAGGCTGGAAAAGTCCCAAGCATTGATAACTTAAGGCCTATTTTGCTCACTTCGTGTGAGGGCAAGTTAGCCGAGCATGCGGTGCTTAATCGGCTTACAAGGTACCTTGAGGAGAACCAGGTCTACCCCCACACTATGATTGGTTTTCGGGCGGGGCTGTCGACTCAAGACGCAATGAAGCTCATCAAGCATCAGGTCATTGATGGAGATGGAAGGGGCGTTAAGGCCATCCTAGCGCTGGACCTGGAGAAGGCTTTTGACAACGTTCGGCACTCTTATATTCTTAAGTCCATCTGGAATCTTGGCCTCGGCGCGCGCTTTCATGACTATGTCAGGCCCTTCCTGTCAGGCTGGAAGGCTACCTTGAGGGTTGCGGAGCTGGAGTCAAAGACGTTAAACCTTGGAGACAGGAGCACTCCTCAGGGGGCCGTCATCTCGCCCACATTGTTCAATCTGGCCATGGTCGGATTGACCAAGAAGCTCTTGGAGATTGAGGGGATTAAGCACACCATGTATGTAGATGACGTGACCATATGGTGTCCCGGTGGTAGGGAGGGCTATATCGAAAGTGTTCTGCAGGAGGCAGTAGATGTAATTGAGAATTATTTGGACCCGACGGGGTTAAGGTGCTCCCCCTCCAAGTCGGAGCTGTTGCTGTACAGTCCCACTACAAGGGGACCCAAGCCAAGGGGATGGATCCCCGTGGACCAGCTGAGCATTCAGCTTCGTACAAGAAATGGCGATCACATACCTAGGGTAGATAAGATCAGGGTTCTGGGGATAATGATTGAGTCGAACGGCGCCAACACGCTGACGATCCAGAAGATCATTGCTAAGACAGAAACTGTGGTACGCCTAGTGAAGAGGGTGGCCAACAGGCAGACGGGGTTCAAGGAGAATAGTCTGATTATACTGATGCACGCATTTGTATCGTGTCACTTTACTTATGTGGCGGCCATGCACAAGTGGAAACCATCGGAGAAGGAGAAGCTTGACACGCAGATTAGGAAGATCACGAAGAAAGTGTTGGGAGTGCCAATGTGCACCAGCACCGACCGACTTCTCCGGCTGGGAATTCATAATACCTTGGATGAGATAGCTGAGGCTCAGGAGAAGACGCAGATGGTGCGTCCCTCTACGACTAGCATGGGTCGGCAAATTCTGAGAGAGTTAGGTGTTCCTCAGGAGAAGATTTCGCAGCTTCACGTCGGAATTCCCTTGAAGGTTCGTAATCGGTATCACGTCAAGCCTGTTCCCAGGAACATGCATCCTGAGCGAAATGTGGGTAGAAGAAAGGCCAGGGAGGCTTGCCTGCTGAGACTCATTCGTGATGAGAATCAGAGGGTTGGCTTCGTCGATGCTTCTTTTAACGAGGAGAGGAAGGTGTTTACCATAGTTGTCATGGACAATGAGCACAGTGTCGTTAACGCTGCTGCCGTTCGGACTGATAGGCCAGAGGTCGCGGAGCAAGCGGCTATTGCGCTCGCCCTGGTTGAGAGGCGCAGGCCTTTTGTATATAGCGATTCAAAGTCGGCCGTTAGGGCCTTTGAGAAGGGCTTGGTGGCTAAGGTTGCTTTTAACGGAGCCCCTCCTAATCTCAATGAGTCCGCTCATGAGGCAGCGCGAGATCTTACCCTCCGCTCTGCCCCGCGCCACGGCGTGGCGGTACTCCCCGAGAACAGAGACTCCCCTTCCACATACAATGAAATCACAAAGTATTACCTTCTTAATCGCAGGGTTTACGGTTTGCCGCATCCTAAACTAAACAGGGCTCAGGCACTTACATTACGCTTACTACAGACTGGTACTTATCCTTGCCCACGGAGACTGAACATGTTTTATCCGGAGACGTATACAGAGCCTTATTGCCAAGATTGTGATGCTTTAGCCGCGCTCGAACACATGCTTTGGTCTTGCGAAAGAACTGAAGACTCGGCGATCAAGGATGCGTCCAGGTGGGAGGCTGCACTTCGCAGCCCGGACCTGGATGAACAATTCTGGGCTGTCCAGGAGGTTCACGATGTGGCCGTGAGGCTTGGCCTTCCGGTCCCGACGTGGGAGCGGCCCGCTTAGGGGTTAATTATCACTACTTGCAGGACCAAATAAAGTTTTCCATCCGTCCATCCATCAGGAACGGAGGAAGCCTAAAAGCAGTGAAGAAGAAACTAGGAATAGGCAAGAATAAGATGTACGCGTTAAGAGACAAAGCCGGCAATATCATTACTAATATGGTTGGGATAGTTCAATCGGCTGAAGAGTTCAATAGAGAGAGACAGAGAGAAAGGCAAAGGAAGGACATGCAGGGAGGTTAACCAGAGATTATCTCCGGTTGGCTACCCTGTACGGGTGGAGGGGCAAGGGGATGCGATAGGTGAGAGAGAGAAGAATAAAAAGAAAGAAAAAAACCTAAACACACACACACGTACACACGAACTGTTTCTGCGGGCACTGTCACGCAGCCCGTAAAGGCGTTCCTAGTGTTACGCAGTGCCACCGTACAATCCTATGTCACACAGTGTACAGTCACAACTTGTCAGAAAGTCCCGTGTCTTTTAAGTACCGCAGCAGCGCCTTCATAGCGGTCCGCACTGATGTTCGCGTAGGCCAGTTTCGAAGGATATTGTTTTGTAATTGGGCGCTTGTCCAGTTTGTCTAAGGTGGCTGAGAGGACTGCTCTTTGTGGATTGAAACGAGAGCACTGACATAGAAGGTGCTCGATTGGTTTAGTGCACCCGTAGTAGTCACCAAGTGGGCTGTTGGCCATTCCGATAAGAAAAGAGTAGGCATTTGAAAATGCTACTCCAAACCATAGACGGACTAGAAGGGTGAAGTCACGTCGTAAAAGCTCGGGTGGAATACGGAGCTGTAAATTAGGGTCCAGGGTACGAAGGCGTGCACTTGTGAACTCAGATGAATTCCACTGAGCTAATGTCGGGTAAAGAGCAAGTGCGGAAAGTTTTTTCGCCGCGTCGGCTCTCGGAAGAGGAATGGCAATGCAGTTGACGCCGTCATGGGCAGATCGGGCAGCTGCGTCTGCTCGATCATTGCCATGAATGTCACAGTGACTAGGCAACCACTGATATATTATATCGTGTCCTTCGTAAACTATGCGATGGTGGACTTCTCTCATCTCTGCGACGAGCTGCTCATGTGATCCATGGCACAGTGCTGAGAGTACACTCTGTAGGGCTGCCTTGGTATCACAGAAGACTGACCATGCACGGGGTGGTTCCTCCTGAATGAAATGAAGAGCCACACGCAAGCCTACCAGTGCAACAGCTGTCGTTGATACATGTGACGTTTTTAGCTTTATTTTGACGAATCTTGTTGGTATCACCACAGCGGCAGCTGAACTTGCAGAGGTGACTGATCCATCGATGTAAACGTGTACGCGGCCACTGTGCACCTCATGGAAAAGTTCTAATGTGGCCTGCTTCAGGGCAAACGACGGCATGTTAGCTTTCTTCTTGATTCCTGGGATGGTGAGGCGTATGTAGCAGACATGTAGTAGACATGTAGTTCGATGGCAATGAGGTACGATTGGCAAAAATTATACGACTGAAAGTTGCGTGTGGCCTTTCTGTGGGTAGAGCGCCCAGATGGTGAGAAAGTAGTCGGGCAAAATGCCGAATATGCACCATGAGGGCGTCGGTTGCCAAGTACGTTGATATTGGGTGATCTTGAGCTATGACAATCGTTGCCGCTGTAGACGCACACCTCGGAAGACCAAGACACGTTCTTAAGGCTTGAGCTTGTAGTCTCTGGAGTACACGCAGGTTTGTTTTGCAGATGTTACCAAGCACAGGAAGGCTGTATCTTGCGTAACCGAGGAACAAGGCGTTATAAAGCTGCAGCATTGACCGCACTGATGTGCCCCATGACTTTCCGCCGAAAAACTTGAGGAGATGTATTATTGTCATTAACCTCTTCTTTAAATATGAAACGTGTGGGCTCCATGATAGGTCGCGGTCAACAATTACCCCTAAAAAGCGGTATTTCTGTGCATTGGCAACTGCTTGCCCGTTGACACTTACAGAGTAACGCTTCATTGCCTTCTGAGTGAATGTAACAAGGCAGCATTTCTCTGAGACAGCTCTAAGTTCTGTTTTCGCAAGTACAGTGATGTTAACGTAGCTGCCTTTTGTAGCCATGCTCGTACCTGCAGTCGTGTTACAGCAGACGCCGAAATGCAGATGTCGTCAGCATTACTGATACTTGAACTGTGTTGGGCAAGCATCTGACTAGGTCAACGAGCGCTACGTTGAATAGCGTCGGGCTCCCCAATACTCCGCCTTGCGGTACTCCAAAGAACGTTTGGTGTTGAGACGTGGTGCCATCCTCGGTCATCACGAAGAAATGCCTGTCAGTCAAATAACTGCACAGCCACTGAAAAGTGCGGCCACCGATACCGGCTTCAATCAGAGCATCTATAATGACATAATATGCTGTATTATCATAGGCGCCTTTTATGTCTAGGAATAGTGCCGCAGTGAGTCGTTTCAGACGTTTTTGATGCTGAACAAACGTGATCAAATCGATGGCGTTATCTATGGATGTGTGCCCACGCCGGAAGCCAGCCGTAGCATCTGGGTACACGTAATTTTTCAGATACCATTTCAGGCGCGTCAAAATCATTATTTCCCTTATTTTCCCTATGCAACTGGCAAGAGCGATGGAGCGGTACGATGACAAATCTAACGGTGATTTGCCAGGTTTGAGAAGTGGAACCAAGCGACTGAATTTCCATTCACGTGGAACCAAACCATTGCGCCAAAACTCGTTGTAATGGTTTAGCATGAGTCGTGCTTTCTGCCCAAAATTGGCGAGCGCCGCATAAGTAACGCCATCCGGCCCAGGTGACGAAGAGCGCCTGCAAGTCGCCAGTGCCGCTTCAAGCTCCTCCACCGAAAACATTACATCCATGCAGGAATCCCGTGGCACAGAAGTGGCACATGGTGTATATGTGCGTGTTGGAGATGCAAGCTGGCAAGTCTTGAGCAAAACTCTTCAGCAATGTCAATTTCTCTGCAACCTTGGGGCACAGCGAAGGATTTGGAAGGAACACGCTGTTGCGGTGATACACAAAGTCCACGCACGGTTCTCCATATCAGAGGTAATCGCTGACATGGATCCAACGACTCACAGAAACGTTTACTGCTTTGAGATTTTAGTGCATTAATGCGACATTGAATCTTATTTTGCATCCGCCTTGCCTCTCGGAGATCATGGATGGATTTAGTTCTCCTGTATCTTCTTTCAGCCCGCCGGCGAATTGCTCGTAGTCGCTGCAGTTCGGCTTCAAATTCTTCATATTTCGGGAAAGGCTGAAAACTATGCGTAGCTTCTTGCATGGCTTTTTGAATTTCGCGTTCCAGACTTGAATGGTTCCCTTGCTGACATACCCCCTCCATGTTCGACCGAAATGCCAACCAGTAAATTCGCCGGAAGGTCGTGGAGGAGCATTTAGATAGTCCCTTGATCTTCAGGTACGTCAGAATATGGTCGCTTCCATGTGCTTCGATGTCTGGAAACTATTGCAGGTTTCTTTCAAGACGCCGAGAAACTAGGGTCAAGTCTAGGCAGCTGTTGTACCTAAGCCCGCTTAAATATGTCGGACTACCATCATTGAGGCAGTAAAGGTCGTGCTGTGTGGCAAAGGATGCAAGTCTCCTTCCCATGGAGTCCACCTTCAAATTCCCCCAAAACAGATGGTGAGCATTAAAATCTCCGGTGAGAATCGTAGGGCCGGGTGTCGCTGATAGCACGTTGTGCAGTCGTTTAGAGTCGAAGCCACTTGAAAGAGCAATGTAAACAGCGACGAGTGTGAACATAAGCTTATTTGTTTTCACAGCTAAACAAATGTACTGGTTGTCGTCGTGACGCGGCACTGGGTGCAACACGTATGTCAGATCACATCTAATATATACAATGACCTTGCTCACATCACCACAGGTGGAGGACATGAATGCCTCATAGCCAGAAATGCGTATAACATTCTGCACGTTCGGTTCGCAAATTACGAGGAAGGGAAAACGGTTTTCGAAGACAAAATGTGAAAACTCTGAACTTCTCGATTTCAGACCACGGGCATTCCACTGCAGTAGAGATGCTTTCTTGATTTCCTTGTGGAAGGGCAGCGAGGGGCGGGCCATGGTGCTATGCGGTGTTTTCAAGTACTGGAGTCAGCGTTTCCAGTACATGCAGTGCGCTAAGAGCAGCCGGAGTGTCCATGTTTGTCAGTAATAGACGCATGGCATTCGTGAGCGATTTGAGCATAGCAATCACTTGCGAATCCTTGTCTCACATTTGGTCAACTGTAGTGACATTTGACTTTAAGTGGCGAGTCATTTGCTGTGGCTTTGGTGCGTGGTATGTCTTCGGCAGTGCTGGCCACAGCTCACTTGATGAAGCATGAATAGCATGGCCACTTTTTTTCGTTGACATTCGTGCTCTTACTGGAGACAGATGGAACAGGAGGCGGCATTTCCGGACGATACATTTCCCTTGAACCGAAAGAGGATATCGTAGACTTTCATTTCCGGGAGCGATATCGCCTTATCGCCGCAGAGCACCTCTGTGTGACGATCCGTCTCTGGCCATTTTTCTCAAGATTATCTGCTCTTTCTTTAGGCGTGGACAGTCTTTTGAAGATGCAGCGTGCGAGCCTTGACAATTTCGGCAATTGAGCTCCGTTGCGCGGCAAGTGTCAGTGTCGTGTTGTTCGGAACATCGTGGGCATATTGTTGTAATTCGGTAGACAGCACTCACGTGTCCAATTCTTTGACACCTTCTGCACTGAAGTGGTTCAGGTATGAAAGGTCGTACCACATGCCGAAAGTGGCCGACCTTTACATGTGATGGTAGGCAGTCACCTTTAAACACGAGCCTTACACAAGTCGGCTTGCCAAGGCGCCAAGCTTGTAGTAAGGCAACACCATATGTCACAGGTTTTATTAAAATTGGCAGGTCGCTGTCTCTAATCAATGTGTCAATAACATAAACAACACCGGCCGTGGTTTCATTGTCCTGCGGAATGAGGTAGTGGACATTGATGTTGCCCGGAAGTTTTACTGCCATCAAAGCATTGATTGCGCTTCGGTTGTGGACATCATGCAATAGCCAAGACGTTCTTTCGAGTATTAATTCTGATATCTTTGATTTCTCCTGGGACAGGAGCCTCCAGAGAAACGGAAATCGCTTGTCGGTTAAGGCGGTTGAGGTTGTCGACAGGTTGTTCGGCACAAAAAGAATTGTGTGCGCCGATGGCCTTCGCTGTGGCATAACGGTAGACTTACTCGACGAAGACCGTCCGCTGATGTTTCTTCTCTTGGCCTTCCGGTGTACCACTTTTTCGAATCCTTCGTCACCTGAGGCATCACCGCTTTAGCAGGAGTACAACACCGTGTCCTCGCTGTCAGCTTGACTAGGAGGGCAAGTTCTCTTCATCGGGCCGGGTCCTGCCGAAGTAGTCACGTCGCGTCGGCATTCTGCCGACTCCACTACCAATACCATGGTGATGGGAGGGGCGTCTCCCAGTAAAACACGGGAAAAAGCCGAAAATACTTCAGCGTGAAGGAACAGTGGCAGCCGCGACGATAATGGAAAATGGAATAGTCTAGAGGAATTTGACATCCCACAAGTAACGCCGGAAGAAGTAAAAAAAGCCTTGGGAGCTATATGCAAAGGGGGAAGGTAGCTGGGGAGGATTAGGTAACAGCAGATTTATTGAAGGATGGTGGGCAGATTGTTCTAGAAAAACTGGCCACCCTGTATACGCAATGCCTCATGACCTCGAGCGTACCGGTATCTTGGAAGAACGCCAACATAATCTTAATCCAATCCATACGAAAGGGGACGCCAAAGACTTGAAAAATTATAGACCGATCAGCTTATGGTCCGTTTCCTACACAGTATTTACTAAGGTAATTGCAAGTAGAATTGGGAACACCTTAGACTTCGTTAACTAAAGGATTAGGCAGGATTCCGTAAAGGCTAGTCAACAAAAGACCATATTAACACTATCAGTCAGGGGATAGAGAAATGTGCGGAATATAACCAACTCTTATATATAGCTTTCATTGAGTACAATACAGCGTTTTATTAAGTCGAAACCTCAGCAGTCATAAAGGCATTACGGAATCAGGGTGTAGACGAGCCGTATGTAAAAATACTGAAAGATATTTATAGCGGCTCCACAGCCACCGTAGTCCTCCGTAAAGAAAGCAAGAAAATCCCAATAAAGAAAGACGTCAGGCAGGGAGATACGATTTCTCCAATGCTATTCACAGCGTGTTTACAGGAGCTATTCAGAGACCAGGATTGGGAAGAATTGGGGATAAGAGTTAATCGAGAATACCTTAGTAACTTGCCATCCACTGATGATATTGCCTTCTTTAGTAACTCAGAAGACCAATTGCAATGCATGCTCACTGACGTGGAAAGTCAAAGCAGAAGGGTGGGTCTAAAAATTAATCTGCAGAATATTAAAGTAATGTTTAACAGTCTCAGAAGAGAAGCAGTTTACGATAGGTAGCGAGGCACTGGAAGTGGTAAAGGAATACATTTACTTAGGACAGGTAGTGACCGCGGATCCGGATCATGAGACTGGAATAAGCAGAAGAATAAGAATGGGCTGATTGCGTTTGGCAGGCATTATCAGATCGTGAACAGCAGGTTGCCATTATCCCTCAGGAGAAAAGTGTATAACAGCTGTGTGCATTACCAGTACTCACCTACGGGGCAGGAACCTGGAGGCTTACGAAAAGGGTTCCTTTTAAATTAACTGAGGGCGACGCAACGACCTATGGAAAGAAGACTGATGGGTGTAACGTTAAGGGATAAGAAAAGAGCAGATTGGGTGAGGGAACAAACGGGAGGTAATGACATCTTAGCTGAAATCAAGAAAAAGAAATGGGCCTGGGCAGGACATGCAATGAGGAGGGAAGATAACCTATGGTCATTAAGGGTTAGGGACTGGATTCCAAGGGAAGGGATGCGTAGCAGGGGGCGGTAGAAAGTTAGGTGGGTGGATGAGATTAAGAAGTTTGCAGGGACGACATGGCCACAATTAGTACATGACCGGGGTAGTTGGAGAAGTATGGGAGATGCCTTTGCCCTGCAGCGGGCATGGCCAGGCTGATGATGGTGATGATTATGATGATGATGATGATGAAGCGGAGGGCTATTTCAGTTGGCCGTTACAGTTGTGGGATGTCATTCCGTACTTTCGCGAAGTGGCGCCCAGGCGCACAGATTAGCAGCGCTCAGCACTTGCGTCATGGCTTTCGGGGCAAAATTAATTGATCTTCGGCAACTTTGTTCTTTACCAACGTATCCGCATTACATTCAAGAATTATCTACGAAACAATTGTGATTTGATTAATTCGGTCATAGGTTGACAATTAAGGAAAGGTCCGTATCTCGAATTTTCCCTCGGGTACGTATCTATTGTTGTTCGGAATCTTCTTACAACGATGCTGTATATGGCTAGGGTTCCGTGAACTAAAACTGGCATCATTAACGGCTCATAGCCCCATTGCGCAGAGGCTACAAGCACTCAGCAAAGGGAAGTGAAGAGTGTTTAAATTCTTTCTTGTCACGCATAGAACATACAGAACAGCATGTCGAAAACTGTCATCATCAATGACTCATACCCTCGTGAGCAATCGCTCATACCCCCGTAAGCAAGCAAAAAATGCAATAACTCATAGTCCCGTAAGGTTCATGGCTACTCACTTTGCGTGAATTAGCTGCGATCCACATCCCCATTTCAATGTGGAAGTGTCGGTACCGAAAAGGGAGCGGGTTATGCGTTCCGTGTTGCAGACATATCCCTTGCGATGCCCCACCGATCCGGCCCAGCCAACCACCCTATGGCGTAGGTGCATCGATATTTGACATTATCAAAGAATGTGACTGCAGTTGGGAGTGAAATAATGACCACCGATCAGGACAATAAATGAGTGTGCGTACCTTTCGTAACGATGACCACCCATCAAGACAATAAATGAGTTCGTACCTTTGTTGAAAATTACGTAACCTCCGTGTCGTGTGCTGAACAGCTTTGCTGGTCAACCACCTTCACAGAGTAGAATGGCTCATGATTTTATTTATGTTTTATTTCGTTTAGCGCAGCCAGATTTCAGAAGGGACTATGTTATTGATTTTGGTCTGGCGGTTTGGCCAGCATTCGGAGAGTGCTTGATTTGGTCGGAGTGGTTTCGCGTTGTTGATTCTCGGTCGTTCGAATGTACCTTCTCAGGGCCGAGCAGCATGGAAAACCACAGGCTGAAAAAACGGAAAAACCTATCCTTTCAATCAATGAACGACGTCGCTCACCTGGCGCATTCAATCGTCCGAGCTGCGTCGGACAGCTCAACTTCTGGATGCATTGTCTGGCGGCGGCGGTACCGCTGTGCCACACTGCGTGCGTTTCATCGAGGTAACGGGCACTTTCCCCTTCCCATCGTTCTTTTGAAGTAGTTTCCCTTGTGCTGAGCTTCAAACATCCGCTGACGACCTTCAGAGTTCCATGAAACTGCCGAAACTTTACCGCGAGTCGAACTGAGGAGCCCGGGGTCACAGATCACCAAGACGAATCCACTGACAGCGTTCAGAATTCCACAGAACTGCTGACCCCTTGCCATGGAGTCTGGTGGTATGCAGCTTGAACTTCTCCCGCAACGAAAGAGGAAGGCGACGCGGCTGAAGTCAGCATCCACCTCTCCTCGTTCCTGCCAAAGGGATTTAAGGCAGAACTGGCCGTCTCTCGTCTTCAACCGCGAGCTGCAATACTCTCCGAAGAACCACGTTCCCATTCCTTACGTGCCTGAATTAAGGGAGAGCCTATCACGCGGGCTGCGGCAATATGGCGTTGAAGTGGCTCGCGTTCCTGTTCGCAAACTGAGACACGCACTCGTTAGTGGGAAGGAGAAGCTGCCGAAGGAAGCCTTTCCTGGCGTTGTGTACAGGATCCTCTGTGCGAATTGCGATTCCATCTACAACGGGGAGAAGGGCAACTTTAAACAGCGGCTGCGCCAACATCAGAACGATGTGGACAAGAGTGGCTTGAAATGCTTTGGTAGAGCACGCAGCAACGATTAACCACAATATTAACTGGATGAAGTCTAGTCTAATTGCCTAGGAAAGGAACCGGAAGTCACGCCTGTACCTGGAGTCCCTCGAGATACAATTAATATGACACACGCTCAGTCGAAACGAAGGAACCCTCCCCTCGTCTTACGCGCGGCGCTTGCGCCACATGCTAAAACCTATTTAAACAGGCACTTGAACCTTTTCCGCCCCATTGTGAATAAAGCTTCCACAGGGAAGCGAAAACTTCTTGTTTTTTAGAAAAGTATTACTCGGTCGGTGTACGTCTTTCTTTGTCATGAAAGCACGGTGGAGCCGGTCCTCATAACGCTATCACACCATAGTCGCTTAAGTGCAGCACGTGTACCCGTGGCCTCCGTGATTGCAACGGAGCTACGGTGCACCGATGGTATATCGGAGACCACGATGGACCTAGCTTTGTGGCTTTTTCCGGGCTTGGCGTCGGCGTCTCGCCAAGTAGACGTAGCTGCGAGGGTCTCTTAAACAACTGAGGCACTGAGAGGGGGAGTACGAAGAAGAGCTGTGCCGATATCTTGCAGGAGTTTGCAGAGGAAGGACTTGCGGGGTGACGTTTGTTTCTGTACTCCCTAAAGAACATTCAATTGGAATGTGCAACTTGATCATGTTTTCGCAAGAGATGTAGACAGACGTCAAGCTTTATTTTCATGCTTTTCAGTACCTACCCCAGTACTTGCAATCTTCCTGCACGGTGAGATGAACAACGTCTCGGTATTGAGATTGTGATGAACACCATCGAGAAGATCCACGCAATTTGTTTTCCACAGGGCTTGGGATTAGCATTTCTTTACCTCTTCCTTCGACTTTTCCACGGCTGCTGCCACTGCCGTGTCTAGTAATAGCGTTTCCTTGCCTTCTTACGCACTGACATTCACTAAAATTGCGGCTGGCGCATCGGCGCTACCGGAGGCCCGAGCTTGTGAAGCCACCCAGAAATTCGCCGCTGGTCCCGGAATCTGGGGTCTACTGCGATTCTCAATGCGCGCAAATGGAATGTTGTCGCGCTGCAGCTGTTTTAGAGCGCAGCTCCTTGGCGCCCGTTCCCGCGTTTCGCGTCGCCGTCGGCCTCGCCGTAACCAAGGTCATCATCTGCGCGCTGCTCAAGCTGCGCGCGTTCCTGCTGCCATATCTCGCGCGCGGCGCGAGTCTTGCTCTCCCCTATCCTCCAAAGCCGGATCACGTGTTCTCCTCTCGCCCCCCTTCCTCCACGCAGCGTCGTTGCGGTGACTCTCGCCGCTACTGTCCACTCCGCCTTCGCCGTACCTTCTCCCGCTGTCGCGGTACTGCCGCAGTGCCGGCGGCGGGTGCTCCTTGCCGCCTCGCACGTGATCCACGGCTCTCCGCTCCTCCGCTTCCGCGTCGCGTGGCTGTATGGCTATCAGCTGTGTCTCTCGCTTCCCGTTTGCGGGGGGCGTTCCTCCATTTGTCGCGTCTGGCAGTGCTTGCTTCTGGCTGTTCTTCTACCGCCTCCACTTTTGCCCTACATACATACCCTTACCTGGCGCGCTGTTGCGGTGACTCGAAAGACAGCTATAGCGTTTCGTCCCCTTACTTCTACGCCTCACCCCAACTTTGTGCGGCCACATTGAGGCCTGTCTGTGAGTGAACGAGTGTTTAACCTCAACTCGATACCCCCTGTTCTCCACCCGTTTCCTCATCCCACCTCAGAAGAAACATTAAATAATAATTGCTGATATCCCCCCCTCTCCGATGCTGTGACCCACTATAAGATGGCCCGATGGCGCATCGCGGTGTGTGCTGTCCAATCGGAAACGCAGAGCCGCCTCCGTTCGGTACTGCGTGTTCTGTGTGGGAGAGAGAGAAAGAAATAGAAGACAGGAAAGGCAGGGAGGTTAACCAGACGCACGTCCGGTTTACTACCCTGTACTGGGGGAAGGGGGTATGAGGATGAAGGGAGAGTTGTTGAAATACGGCAGCGGGCTGCGCTAAAAGATCGCATTACCGAGAAGTGTAATCGTTGGCAAATTTATTGTGATAGAATTTTTATGTGTTTTTTTAATGTCACTTGCTCGTCGTCGCTAGAGCAAGACAAGAGAGCATGCCGCAGCCACAGATCCGAATGAAATTTGGATAAATTCACCTTTTGAGAGGAAAATGTGTCCACACAAGCATGGCGTCCTTCTCGAAGGGTGTCTTTCTACCAGAGACGTTTACGCTTGTCATCGCGGTTTTGTGTTGTGATTGTCCTTTTTCTTCTTCTTCACAATATGCGCAGTCATCGCACGTTTACGATGACTACATTTTTCTATTGCTGCTATTTCGTTTGTGGGGCACTGTGTGCCATTTAATTTTTTCTTACGGTGGAAAAGTTTGTGACATGCCACCTTGTCTCTCCCCAAGTGCACATGCCTGCGTAAAGCAAGAAATAGAGTCGTTTTATCAGTGGTACAGATTTAAAAAACGTTTGCATTTCCGGGCCCTTTAGAATTACAGCGCATAAAATTAATAATAACCAGCAATATATTTAGCACGAAAACAAAAATCAAGCTGGCTACACTTCATTTCTATAAAGCCGAGGGCAGCTAAATAAGTGTACAAGGAGCTGCATTTAAAAGAACTATCTCGTTGCAGTTACTGGCACTGCCCACTGATCTTAGTGGATATTTGTGGCACGGCCAATTAGTGTTATAAAAATGCACTATTCCATAATAAAGGGTTTGATGAGAACAATCTACAGTAAACTAAGCAAACACCAAAACTTTGAGCTCTATGACTGCTGTGAGGGCTATGATGACTTTATCAGGACTGATGAATATATCTCGATTTATGATTGCCTTCAGCGTTCACCAAACAAGAATGTGAAAAGTAAGTTGTTTAATTAGTGATCCGTAATAATTGCTAAATTGGAACCTGAGCGCCAAATTTGCCTATGGCTAAGAACAAGCCCCTTTATTGCCCGATAGAACTTACTGTTCAATTTTTGCTGATCATGAGATGCGTAGAAGTATGCTAGGCCTGCGCATGAAAGTGAAAAACAAATTACACAACATAACAGCTCGTTCATTTGTGTGGTAGCCATGTGATGTCGATATGCATGAATTATTTACAGATGACTGAAAAGGATCAGCTTCGTCAGCATCCTGCGGATGTTTGATCCAGTAATTTTTGCACCGGCAGCCTTTGCAGTGTGAAGCATCCTAATGTTGGCATACAATGCACTTACCCACTCCATAAGGCGCTGTCCTGTGGTATTACGCTGCGGATATTCAACGCGCCCAGCACTTTGGCGTTGCTCAAGATATCCAGCTCTGCTCTGTTTTTGACATCGACTACGAGGATATTTCAACGTGTGTTATTCTCACATCCGTAATCTAATTCGGAACAAGAGCCTCTAGTGAGTCATATAAGGCCTGCCTGTTCAACCGATTAAGGTCGCCGGTTGGCTGCCCGGGCAAGAATAGGATGCTATGGGCCGTGTCAGTGTTCTTTGCCGTCGTTCTTGTTGAAGACGAAGAAGCAGTGACGATTCTCCTCTTTGCTTTTTCCCTTATAATTCCCCTACTCCCTCCCTCCTTGCAGGGTAGCCAATCGGAACTGCCTCTGGTTAACCTCCCTGCCTTTCTTTGCATCATTTCTCCCTTTCACAAGACACGCGAAGTGGTTTGACTCAGCGGCTGACTCAAGCATGCGCTCATGTAGTTCCGGGCATAGTTTTTGAAGGTCTAGAGAACGCTCAGTGATAATTGGCAACATCAAGGAATCGGTGACATGCCCCTTCTTTGAAATTGGAATGCATCATGTAACCGCACAAAAACAAGGGACAAAGAAGGAACACACAAGACAGTTTGCTCGCCCTTCCTTTCGTCCTTCCTCTCGTCCTTCCGGAAATTGTTCTCCTCTTCTACCCGTGCACTCCCTCGAAAAGGCAATCTACCAGATTGATGAAGATAATAAGGTCTGAACTATGGAGGCGAGTGCGACATATTCAAGGATGCCTGCGGGTGCTTGCAGCGCCCAAGTGGAGGGAATCCAAATTGTTGAAGCCTTGTGCAGAAGGTACTCTCGCGAATGTAACCACTTTACCGAACGGCTGTGGTCCCTGTGCCTTCCAGCGCTCCTCGATTGGGCAAAGTTTCGAAAAAAGGTAAATGTGTCACCAGGAAAGGTTTCCTATATCGGACACTGCGATGTGCCAAAAAGTGTTGATTCGGTCTTATCTAAAGGACCTAAGTTCTGTATTCAAGAGACCCCAAGAGTCCCCGGTCGAGCTCTTATCTATTGTCAAGAGCATTGCAAGATGCGCGCCCGAGGATGAAAAAGGCTTGTGTATTTCAGAAGGGGTAAACTCACTAGCGGTGAAGGTGGTCCAAGCAGAACCAGCAGCGAGATGTTAAGCGAACTGTCGAGTACCTCAAGCAGAATGATCTGGCTTTAATGATTTCTGATAAAGAAGGTAGTTTTACGGTTCTACCAAATTCGTTATTTCGTCAGAAAGCGAGGGAAGCTGTTGCAAAAAATTTTTCCATCAAGACGTGCACTGCCGCTAAGCTAAAAAAGCTAGCGTTGGGTCTGTGTGATAGGTGTAAGCTGAAAAATCTTGGTTTGGCTATCAAGGGTGCGAAGAGCGGAGCGCTCAGCATTTTCTTCTCCGTGAAAACGCATAAAGAAGGCATTCCTTTCCGAGCCATCGTATCGGAACGTGACATGTGGCAGGGGATGGTCTCTAAGTTTTTGCAGAAACACTTGCGCTTGCTCAGATTTGAGGACCCGTTCATGATAAGGAATTCTGAGGAGCTTATTGCATTTCTTCGTGATCATGAAGGCTTGAGGGAACCGTTGTTTTCGTTTTCCATTGATGTCATTGACCTATTTTATTCCACTCCGCAAGATAAATTGCAATGCGCCATTAGAGATTCCATTGATGACTACGGCCCAGTGGCCTTTCAGAACGCATGTGGCGTAAGTGTGGACGACTTTTTAGAAATTCTTCATTTTTATTTGGCATCGACCATCGTTTATTTCGAAGGAAAGAACTTCGTCCAAAAGCGCGGAGTGTGCATTGGTTCCTGTATTGCCCCTTTATTAAGTGACATATTTTTTATAATATTGTGACAAGCGAATCGCTGAACGCTTTGACACTGCCTACTCGGCTAAGATTTTTAGATATGTTGACGATTATGCCATTTTTAAAGGGATTGGGGAGGGTGGCGGTTCAACCGCAGTAAATCGTATTCTTGAAATTTCCCGAGAGAGCGCGTTTGGGTTGAGTTTCACCTTTGAGTTGCCTGCACATGGTTGCCTGCAGTTCCTGGACATTTTCATTATTATTGCTGGATGCCACGCGTGCTGGAGGTATCAGCCTCGATCAAAAAAAGGTATTTTAAACTACCAGTCTGCTCATTCGAAGCTTGTAAAAAGCGGAATTGCAAAAAACTGCCTGCGTGCTGCTCTTGATAAGTCCTGCCAGCATGAAATGCAACATAGCGTGTTCTTACAGTTGCAAAGACTGCACAGCGCGGGATTTCAGTATGAGATGGTTACCTCGGTACTAGAAACCCTTGACAAGGAAGCGCGGGGCCCATCAGAGCTCCGCCCAAGCGTAGAGCCGCAACGTCGTAGACCTGTTGCCATACCGTACTACCACCAAATCTCCCACCGCCTCAAAAAGGTGGCTGAAAAACATGAAGTACCGGTGGTTATCACGGCGCCCAAAAAACTGGCGGGCATGTGCAACATGCTGCAGGGAAAGAACAAAATAAATGAATGTGGTATCAAGCACGTCGACAGGTTCGTCCCATGCAGAATAGGGGCAGTGTACCAGATACCTCTCTCTTGTGGCGACAGCTACATAGGGCAGACGGGACGGTGTCTAAACGTCAGACTGCAGGAGCACCGTGCAGGAGTAGAAGGATTGGCGGGGGTGGCAAACTCGCTGACCATAGTCGCCACTGTCGTAATTGCACGCCTAGGTTCCGCGACACTAAAGTCTTGAAGATGTTTGCGTTACAACTGAGCCGAGAAATCTATGAAGCTTACTGTATAAAAATGCAATCTGGCAGCTGCGTAAGCAGCTCTTCAGTGTCATTGAGCGATAAAGAGTTCAAATATTTACATGCAAATTTGTGGCACTCACGCCCGCATGCCAACGTGGAGTGATGGTTGTCTGATGATTAGCAAGTGTGATTATGATACATGTATAAATGTGGGATTTCCCGGAGTAAATCTTAGTTGAAGTTCCGCGCCTGTCTTGTGTGTTCCTTCTTTGTCCCTTGTTTTTGTGCGGTTACATGATGCATTCCGATATCGACCACCAACTAGCCAGCCTATCCCTGTTAAATATGTTACCTTCTTTGAAAGCCTGGTGCCATGAAGCTTGTCTTGCTGCCAGATTACTTTCTGTTTTGTCTGACAGATGTATACTGTAGAAGATGATGTCGTCTGGAGACCGCCACGGTTTTTCCGCTTGAAAAAGCTAACGAAGTTCTAACACAGTCACTGAGTGTCACGTCGCACAATGGATCCGCCACCATTAGCCTGAAATGTAGCAAGTCACGTTGCAAAGATATGGCGACAGCGATGGAAAACGCCCATACTCCCTTTCGAGTTCGATTTCTTCGGAGAGCTCACTGATATGCAGGAGATATTCATTACCATTTTGCTTCGACACAGTCATGTCCAGCTCATCATGAGCACCTGTCCGACTGCTCACATACAAGATCCAGGTGTCGTCAAGAGCCATGCAATTTCGTCGTATTCCTTTCATCTCACTGAGCACGACATGACGTTTGTAAGCTGCGATAAACTGCGAGACTATGCGGTTGTTATTCCCTCCTCTTTGGGAGCGTATCGAGCAAGAAAGAGCGCAATGTGGTCTTGTGCGAACTTGTCGATCAGTAAATAAAGTAATGGGGGAGCTTCACCAAGTAGCAAGGAAGAAGATTCCAGAAGGATGGTGCTTTCAATGCTAACAAGAAAACCAAGAAAAGCACTCTTCTACTTGATTTTGCAAATGGCTGTCCCTGTCGAGCCAGTGAGGCCTCTAATTTACTCTTTGGCCTCCTCTGGAAAATTCGTCCAGGCACCTTTGGTGTCAGGCCGGAGTGGTGCTTTAAATCCCTTTGCCACAGTGTTACGCTAGTTGACGCAGTCTAAAAGCCGGTCGAAGAGTCGAGTGAACTTTCCAGTTGCGTCTGAACCCTTGAACTGAGGGAGCTTCAGGTTTTCATTGCAGAAGTCAGTGGTATGAGTGACACTGGAACTCAAAGTTTGGGCAGTCAGATTTGCTTTCATTTTTTGCTTATGCCATTCAATATGCGCGCCTGAAGCTTCGTTGCGGCACAAAAGCCTTCTTTCTTTTAGAGCTGCTGGAACTCTCGAATGTACTGCCATTGTGTACATGATGCCGATGCATTCTTGAGACAGCGGAGTGAAGCAACGGCATCACGTACCTGCTTTAGCATGTGGCATGCGTCGAGGAAACAATGCACCTTCTAATTTGTGACAAGGTGTTCCAATGATGCCACCATCGCACGATCATCCACTAATGAAGTCCCAAAGTCGTCAAACATAGGAAAGTTGGAGCTGAGCCCATCACCAGTCAGTGACATTACGCGAACTCCTGTATCGTGCAATTTTATCAGGCATAGTTTTACAACGTTCGCTCTTTCTTTTCCAAGCATGCAACATATGAGAAAATTGCCGCAAAAAGGGGATCTTCTAATAAGAGTCGAGGGACAGAAGCATGACAACCACGGCTTCAGTTGCAACATGGTTGCTGTCATCGTCCATCCCATTTCCGATATCTACATAACCTCTAAACTTCTGTCCATGCATCCCACTCTACATGCTTTCATATAGCCATCTCCTATACCATGAGGCTGCATACTAGGTCTTTTGTGTTCTTCCTGGCTTCACTGGCCTTCGCCTGAATGGCGTTCATGGCTTCATCTGTATAACCGGGTTCCACATTTACAGAGCTATATCACTTTGCGATTGTGGACGAGTGCGACAAGGCACAATAAAACGTTTTCCTCATGTATTTCTACGTCTTTGTCAAATAAAACTTAAGTGCAAGGGCAAACATGCGCAATGTAGATGAGCACTTCTCCCAGCTCGGTATTGTAGGTTCGTCACTTCGTTTGCTTCAAGAGGCGTTGCATATCTTCCAAAGGCACTCCTGGAAAGCCCTTCTCGAGCATAGTGCACGTATCGTCTGAAACAGGATGCTTGTTCTTTAGGTCATCGACAGAGAGAGACAAAGAGAAAAGGGAGGAAGGAAAGGCAGGGAGGCTAACCAGACTGAGTCTGGTTAGTTACCCTACACGGGAGAAGTGGATTTGGAGTGAAAGAGACAGAGGGAGAGAGAAAACATGAGCCTATCGCACTTTCACATGCACTAAGTTAGACGCAGGATGTCTATAGTCGGGCACTCAAGTCTGTTGCCTTCAGGTAGTGAAGAAGTGCTCGAACTGCTTTCTGGGCTAATGAACTGTGAGGCCAGGCTCAATTTCACTTAGTAATGGGACATTGATCTCGCTGCTGGCTAAGTTTCAGCTTTTTGACGCCTTCTACGGCTTCTGTGCAGCGATCAAGCCTCCTTCTTAGAGTCTTCAGAGTGTCCAAGACGGCAAAGGCATGGTCATATAGCTGTAAATCATATATATTGTGAGCTCAACAATAAGCATGTGAACATTGCCCTATAGCTGTAAATCATATATATTGTGAGCTCAACAATAAGCATGTGAACATTTGCACGAGATACTAGGCTAGTGAACATTTCCCGCTAGAAGTACACGTCCCGTTCAGCATGCAGTGCAGCTAGGCCATGAAAATGCACAGCACTGCTGTGCGCGTTCACTTACGTTTACACGTTTCACTGTATGAAATTAAAATAGTTCTCGGCTCAATACAAAAGTGTATACTCAGCCACCTCTAATTTTTGTTTCGTTTTCCTAAATCCTAATAATACTCTACATGCAAATAATTGTCAAGCTTTCCGACTGGTAACTCGTGTCGATAGCGTCGAACGTTAAAAGAATGCTCTTCTAGGTCACTTTGTTTCCGTGACTTAGTTTGCTTCACAATCGTACGGTGGAATAAAAAAGCTTACCTTGTCTGAGCCCTCAGCAGACGGTGCATGAGGGCTTCTGGGCACTTCGCCTGCTCGGGCGATGGGTTTGGGCTCTCTCTTAAGGTGGCTTCCTTTTTGGAGTTTCACTAGTAGTTTCGCTCGTCTCGTTACCGCCCTATCTTTATTCTCTTTGCTTTCTCTCTCTCTCTCTCTCTCTCTCTCTTTCTCTCTCTCTCTCTCTCTCTCTCTGTCTCTCTGAAAAATGCAGGTTTTGCATGCTGTCTCTCGCTTCAACCTGAACTAAGCGGCGAGAACAGCGCACACAAAGCTATCAGCACTCGGCGCACTGTCCCCATCGCAGATCGCTTTCAAGACAGGGCCCGCGCCGCCGCGCCATACGCAGCCGCCACCTGAGTAACCCCCCCCTTCTCCCTCCCCCCGGTGCCTTGCGCCCGACGGAAGAGGGCGCGCTTCCTCCCGTTGTTCTCCCTTGCGCGCGCGAGATTGAGCCACCATTGTCGGCTCCCCCTCGCTCCCTTGCACTCTCACATACAGCTGTTCATCCAGTTGTAACACCGTACATACGATGTTACTGCCCTTGGACTTTGTACGGAATATCACGCCGATGCCGATGCCAACGGCAGAAATTCACCTGGTGTGTCCACATAATTGCTATCGCAACAAATAGAAAAGAAACGCTGGCCCGCAGGCAGTAATAGAGTGGCCGCTGGCGCTTGCTGCCGCGACAAGGCTGACGACTTCGGCAGCTTCACGCCCACGCGCTTAATGGATGCATGGATAGATGTTATGAGCGTCCCCTTTGGAACGGGGCTGTTGGTTGCGCCACCAAGCTTTTGTTATTATATTGCCTAATGCCCTACCTACGTAAAAAAAGAAAAAAAAGAAACAAGAAGACCCACGGTGAATTCCCATAACCAAAGTTTCTGAACCCCGATTCTGAACTTTGTCTTTTTATGCCTCCTTTGCTTGTCGTTTCCCTACTTTTCGTCGACCAATCGTCCAATTGTCTCTTATTAATCTCTATTGGGGGCATGCTTATTTTCCCCCTGCTCTCACTCAACCTAAGGGCTCCAAGGAGGCGAGTGGTGCCTAAATCGACCGCGGGGCAGATATCCTCGCATTCTAATAAAACATGCTGCATCGTTTCCCTAGCTTTACCGCAGCAAGTACATGCTTCTCCTTCCTTCTGATATCTCACTTTATAAGTGCGTGCTCTAAGGCATCCTGATCTCGCTTCGAAAAGTAATGAGCTGCATCGCTCGAAACACGATACTAGAGGGAGCTGGATCGCGCTTCAAGCCATATAGCTCCCTCTAGTGGATATCAGTGTTCTTACGTCGCCCTTTCCCTCTCTCCACCCTCCCCCATGTATGCGAGCTGCGAGCGAAGAGTCACAAGGCTGTTTTCACTAGTTTCGTGACTACGTCGGTTCTACCCATTTTATGCCTCCTCTCCACCATTCTATCTACTTCCCTCTGGACTGCTGCGCGTTAGTACAAATGTGAGCGCTGCAGTTTCTGCAATGCTTTTGTGAGGAGTCACGGATAATTACAGTAGCCGATCGAGAGGCCAAAGCGGCGACGCCCAGGGAGCTTCAGAGGGCATTGCAGAGACACGATGGAAAGGTCCAAGCAAGTTTCTCGCATCGCCTTTCTTCTCTGTTGTCCCCTGCCATCGCCCCACCTGGCGTGCAAGATAGCGACACCGACAGCATCAGTGGAAAAGTACAAAAAAAAATAGAGGCAATGAAAGCTTCGCTTTAATATGTCTGCATTCCGATTGTACTCACAGTATACACACATATTTGCTTCTAATCAAGTCAAGCAGAAGAGGGGCCTTCGCGAGTTAGTTCGCATTCATCTTGCATGTATGCAACGCGAGGACAAGGCACACATAAAAGAGATGCAAATGCTCCAGTTCCATTAATTTTACTGTCTCCTTGTCCCACCTCTGCTAAGCAGCACTTTTTTGCCTAGTGGGTGGAAGACATGGCTGAAGGGCAGCCGTGTTCTTTCGTTATCTGTGCCTTAACAACAACGCCGCCCTCACAGGAGCTGTAACGCCACGCCCAAGACGATGGCGTATCGCCAGTGGTGTGTTTAGTGTGTCTATGCATGCGCCATAGAGCTCCGCAATCACAGGCGTGCTCGCGTTAGCGCACGCTGTAGTACCGAACGCAGGCACTTCGCCGGCTGCCACTTTCGCGCGCGACCGAGGATCATCCGTGCGGAAACTGGGCCACTACGCGCACTTGCAAGCGAGCAACGACGGTTACGTCAGTGCTCGCCCGCCGGAAACGTGAGGAGCTGCCATGCGGCAGCAGGTGTACGCTTTGTCCGCTTAATGCGTGCAGCTGTGCGGAAGTTAGAGATAACACCAGCTAAGCGAAAGAGCCATTCGGCTGCCGACAAAATCTCGCCAACCACCGACGGTCAGAAGCAAGCGCAGGGATGTCAGAAGCACTCGGCGAACGGTTATTCAAAGGGGACGACGGGGTCGGCGCAATGTCACAATTCTGTTTCTATTATTTTCTTTTTCGCAATTCGTCAGTGGGCGAAGCAGTTATAAGAAGCATCGTCAACGATGCTGGTACCAGCTTACGTTATCAGCAGCATCGGCCTGTCGTGAGCTGTGGACGATAAGAAATCAAAGCAAATCAAATCAAACTTTATAAGCCTTGAATATAATAAAGGAATAGAATCTCGCAAAAGTAATCGATACATTATACCGGCTCAGCAATCAGTTGAAAAAGTGTACAGTCCCTTGGACGAGAACTCACCTTGACTGGAAATATTTTAAGAAATACGAATAGTAGGAATAATGCTAGTTAGTGTTCCTGTTCTTTGGGAGCGTGGGAGCCGAGCCCAAAATGACATCTCGCTTTTTTTTTGTTGGAGCGCAGCTTTTAGGCACCCGTTCCTATGGCAAGCGTCGACGTAATCGACCGAGCGAGCACAGCAAAAGATGAAAGCCGACATGGTGCCCAGCGGGGGGGATGAAAGACGCGAGGAGGAAAGCGGAGAGGAGGGTGCAGTGCTAGCATGAGGCGGAAAGCGGAGGAGGGTGTGGCGAAAAGGGTGAGGAGGAAAGCGGAGTGCCGGAACGATCAGGCATGCGGCCAGCGCAGAAACAAAGCGCTGGCGTGGGCTTCCGATCCACTGCGCATGCGCAACTTCGCCTGCGGCGCCGTTGCGGCTATAGAATGCGCTCCGCGCAGGCCACGCGTCCCCGTTTTTACGCTTTCTTTCTGAACAATGAGCAACGCAACCCGTGGTAATGCTTCGTCTGCTGCTACTGCTAAACGAGTTGCCGGAGCAGAGGCTCAGCACCGCCGCCGCCAAGAGCACCTTGTCCTTCAGGACCAAATTCTCAGCTATAATATATCGCGAATTCAAAACACCTAAAGAACTGCGCTCGAAATTTGCATTAGGGAGTATCGTAATCTTCGGTGAAAATTTTCTTTACCGTTTGTTCGGCGCGTACGTCTTCCGGCAGCAGCGAAGCAACCAGGAAGGACGCACCTTCAAGTCGCATCTGCTTTCAATTTCACGCAGCCTGCTGTCAGCGTCGGCAGCTGGACCTACGCTGCCCGATACCGCATCGCGGAACTTCGGCAAGCGCGTGAGCAACGAAGCCACGTGCCCTCAACGTCGTCATCATTGGAAAGGGAAGTGTCGGGACGTACCCCAGCTACCCAAACGCCGGGACCAAGGCCTTGCCGACACTACCTACATGCTATAAAACCTGAGTGATTTCGTCTGGATCGAGCACTTGGCAGCAGCGAGGCAACCAGGAAGGACGCATCTTCAAATCGCATCTGCCTTCAATTTCATGTAGGTTGGTTGCTCTTCAACCTTGCATTTTTTTCGCTTATGTTTTCTTGCCTCGCTGCTGGCAGCAAGTGTGATCTGTTGCTTGTGTGAATCGTTTCTTTGTGACATTGGGATATGTCACCTCTCATCGAGGAGTTCAAGGAAGTGCTCAGGAACGAATTTAAAGAATTCAAATCTAAACTCGAACGAGATGTCAGAAAGGAACTAAGAGACCTTGAAGAAAGTCTCGAGCATTTCAATGCGAGGTTTGAACAGATGATGAAAAAAAAGAACACTGCCCTTGAAAGGACAATGAAATTTTAAGAAAGGCCAGTGAATCGTTGATGAATGCTTACACATGTATGAAACGGGAGCTTGAAGAGCATGAGCTAAGGAGGACTACTAGTGAGCAGTATTCACAAAGGCGCAATATTGGAGATTAACGTAGTGAATAAACAGGAAAATGAAGACCTCAAGAAAGTTCTCAGCTAAATAGGAACACATATCAATGAACATGTGATCCCGGATGACATTGAAGTTGTGCATACTGTAGAGTCAAACCCCGAAAAGATCAAGCATGCCCTAGTATTATTGCTCAGTTTAGGGGCCTTCCAAAACGCGACTTTCTTCTTCGTAAAAGACACGCGTGCCAGCGTCTGACCTCGGCTGTTCATCGGGCTCCGCTGTATTTAGAGATGAACATCTGTGTCCCCCTCTGAAACAGCTTCTGGGAAAAAGAATAGAGAAGAAGCGAGTCTGTAGCTGGAAGTAATTCTAGTGAAACGCTCGAGTAATTCATGTTCACTGCTCTCATGACCTTGAGCAGATTGTGTAGGGCTAAAATACGTAAGGTGATTGAAGAAGATACATCGGAAAAACGGCACTTCACAGAAATGATGTCAATAAGATATACAGCACTGAACCCATAAAAGGACTGTTTTCATCTTAACGTGCAAGCAGCACGTAATAAGACAGGCGAACTATCGATTCTCTTAGAATGCTTTAATTTTGCTTTTGTCATTCTAATGCTCATGGAGACATGGTTCGCATAAGACCTAGACGTTATGAGGGATTCAGGTTATTCAACATTTCTTTTTTATAAACAGAACTTGCAGATCTACTGGTGAACTGTTAATACATGTTAGAAAAAAGCTTCGAATGTAACATGCTTGATAAGTTTTTTTCTTTTTATATCGAGAGATATCCAAAGTATTGTGGTCAAATCTAAAAATTATGCCATTGCTAAATTGTACCGTCCTCCTGGCGGGAGCTTGTCAAATTTCATTATCTTGAAACGTTCCTTAATTGTGTAATTGTGGTGATTTCAATGTTGATATGCCGAATTCGTCCCTATCACAACATCTTTGCTCGGTGTCGAATGGATTCTAACTGATAGTCCTACCCGTATTACCGCTAATAGTAGCAGTGCCACTTTAAATGACCTTTTAATAACAAGCCTGGCTCCTAGCGACACTGTGGGTGGCGTTCTTGCTTCACAAGTTGCCAATTTTTTTGTTTGTAAAGATCCCCTATCAGCACACTAGAAAAATACATTGCGTAGATCGAAAACTACAAAATATTAATTACCATGCACTCTATAATTTTCGAGATAAGCTGAAAAATATTGCCTGAGAAGTCGTCTATGACTCGAGAACATGCGATGAACCCTATAATTTGCCTGTTTAACAAAGCGTGTTTCCAATAATTTCCACTTATTAGGAAATCAGCGCGATCGCATAAACCTTGGATAACTAATTCCTGCCTCAAGCTAATCAAGAATAAGAATAAGTATTTCAAAAGAATTTGTCCACGCGCAGTCCTGAGGATTTGGAACTAATTCGAAAACAAAGAAATACAACTAATATGTTCCTGCGTATGCGAAACGCGAATGCCTGCACAACCTTTTTTCTCTAGAAGATAGTTATAAGCCTAAAGCCACGCGAAAAAAAATTCAAGACATTTTGATCCGTTCCAATGCAAAATCAAGATGTCACCAAATTAACATCAAATGATCAATCAGTGCATGGCACTAATCTGGCACAAACGCTTAATGACTTTTCACTGAATATCTGGAAAAGCTTCCATCATTTCGATGCAACGAATATCGTTGAAAAAAACCTAATAGCCTTTTTCTGAACCCGACGAGCGAATCTGAAACTTTCGTTGCGCTTTGTTCATTAAGAAACAGCACAGCTCTGGACATAGACAATTTACAAATAAAATCAGTACAATACGTAGCCGATTCAATTGCACCAGTACTCACTGATATCTACAATCTAGCCCTCTCAACCGAAACTTTCCCACAAAAAATGCAAATTTCAAAAGTTATTGCAATTTTTAAACGCGGAGGTAAAAACAATATCGCCACTTACCGACCAATTTTCCTTCTACCGGTGTTCTCTAAAGGTCTGGAGAAACTGTTACATTCTAGGATTTCTCCTTTCAAAGATAAATTCAATTTGACGAATGAATGTCTTCGGTTTTCTCAAAGGTTCATCAACGGAGCATGTTTTGTTAACACAAAAAGAAATTATTTTAAGAGCATTTGAGGAAAAACAGTTTGTTATTGGAATATGTGTAGATCATTCAAAAGCATTCGACAGTTTTAACCATGACACCTTATCACTAAAACTTGAACTTTGCGGGATAAGAGGAGTATCTTTAAAACTTTAAGATCGTATTTTAAATACCGAAAACAGTTCATTTCTATCAACGACAACCCATCCCCTCTGAAATCGATAAATGCTGGTATTCCTCAAGGCAGTATTCTTGGACCGCTCTTGTTTAATTTATATGTCAATGATGTCACTAACATCAATGAAACACCAACATATATAATCTACGCGGAAGACATGACTCTTCTATTTTGCGGGTCCAACATTAAAACACTTCAGTTAAACATCAGTGATTTTCTCCAATGCCTGCTGACATGGAGTAAAATAAATTCATTAAAAATCAATACAAGCAACACTAAAGCAATCGTTTTTATTCCTAAACAGTCGCTGGTAGTTCTCACAGAAAATCTTGATCTTGAACAAGCGCTTTTAAAAGTTGTTGACTCCTCCTATACCAAGTATAGACCAAGTGTTGTTGACACTTGGTCTATACTTATTTCTCGGGACACGCATATTCAACACATTATCACCAAACGTTCGAGGACTGTCGGAATTTTGGTTAGATTACACTTTTACTGCACCCAATATCAAATTACTGGTCTACAACGCGTTATTTTTACCCAAGTTAAGCTACTGCTTTCTCATATGGGGCAAAACTGCGCCGTCCAATTTACCTCAGATTGAGTGTACTTCGGCAAAAAGCTCTTAGACATATAGCTGGCGTGCCCTTCAATGCAGATACAGAGAAATTTTGAAGCAGTTTAATGTAATACCTGTTCCTAAATTTTATTCATATGATATTTAAGAACTTCTGATTATCATAAGAGCTTCTGATTGTCATTCTGGTGCTGTTTCACGCAGTTCTTGTTCTACGACCGTCTGGCTACCTAAAAGTTTTCCCCGACCTCTTCAACGGAAAAATTTCCAGAGAACCTATCTCAAGATAAATGTAACCTTAATGCGATTAGTATTCAAGCAATGTAGCGGCAGACCGTATTGCCACCGCAGAGACGCGTCCTGTATGAGGTGTATATGCCAGCCGACCACTCTCGCGTTTCTTTCTGGATACTTAAACGTCTCAATACGGCGACGAGCATTCCTTGGACGTTTCCCACGAGGCGGTCCTGTCATCAGCGCGTGCGCAGACGCCCACGGGCTCGACACTGACTGTGACGCGCAAACAAAGGGGCTCACTTCGAGGCGACAACAACCGCCGCACTCCGTAGAAGCGGTGATTACCGCGTAGATTACTCTACAGGCACGTTCACACCGAAGGCGGAGCGGACAAGCGGACAAGCGGATCCGGCCAAGCGGCCACGAATTTTCCGCTTTGCGAAAAATACGCGGCCGCTTGGCCGGATCGCGCCCGCACCGATTTTTTTCCGCGCGGATAAGTTGGCCGCTTTGGCAGCAGCCAATCAGAACCCGACACTGCGGAAGCGCTGGTGAAGGAATGTAAACGAATGTCTTTCTCTGGGCTTCTCGCTTCTGTTATTCAAAAACGTCAAAACGGCAAGTTGGGCTAGTTGGTTGGGATTGATAGTAAGGTTTGTTACAGCGCAACACAAGACAAGGAAAAAAGAAGGTATAAAACAACGACATGGCGCCGTGTCGTCGCTTTATACCTTCTTTTGTCCTTGTATTGTGTTGCGCTGTAACAAATCTTGAAAATCGAGTAGACAAGTGGCGAGTAAAATGCCAACGATCTCGTCTTCTTCGTCTGAACTCATCATTTTGCAGAAGTAGGTAGCGTACGGGAGCGCGCCGACCCACGAAGAAAAAAATATCGAAAGTGCGCGCACAAACCCAAAGTGCCGCGAGATGGCGGCACGTCCCTGAAATTGCTTAAGAAATTGCGAGATGCCCCGCCTTCCCGGCGGCGCGGATAGCCAGACAGCGCGGCCGGTCTGAACAGGCGCGGGCGCTCGCCGCCTCGCCGCTTTGAAAATCCGCTTGTCCGCTTAGACGCTCCGCTTTCGGTGTGAATGTGCCTTACCTGAACCTGACAAGCTGAACTAATGGATGAAAGGGGCCAGCGTCAAAGGCTACCGTGGGAACAGCGTCGCCCTCGGATTCCCAGATTGCTACATGTTTGTGCCATATACGGGGGCGAAGGGGCGCGATAGGAGGCGGATTCCGACGGAACGGTGCAACACGGTAGGCATTTTGCGACCGATTGGACGATTGTGATTGGCTGCAATACAGTAATCAGATTCGCTATAGTCTAGTCTCCTAGGGAAGACGATGGTGTTAAAAGCGGAGACGTTTGGCGCAGTGAGGCGGAGGGCTGACGTGTGCTGATCCGAACTCAGGCGTTTTATATGGTCCTACATGGAGTGGGCTTCCGAAACGAGAGGCAGTGTAAAAATTGTAAAATAAACCCTTTTTTCTTCATTCCTACTACCGGACGTACTCATCAACGTGCTTGGGGGATTCGTGGCACCACGCTACCTCAAGCCACAACAATACGCTGCGCCATATCTAGCGGCGGCGCCGCGAACTTCCGGGCGTGGCGCGTGTGTGACTACATATACAGACAAGATTGTCTCAATATGTATAACGTGGGTTTGATTTCGCCCAGCATCGTAGACCAACGTGGGTTTGATTTCGCCCAGCATCGTAGACCGAAGTTGGCGTTAAAGGGGTTTATTGAAGAGGCACCTGATCTAAGTTGGCATCAAACGGGCTTAATTGAAGAGCGGCGCATACCATGCGGCACGTACCCAGTGACCAAAGTTGCTCTGACGGTTGGTTCGGAACCGAGTTCCGTCAGCGCAGCAGCACAACGCTCTATCCATTAGACAATGGACCACCCGGTGACCCAACTTGGCGGGAAAACGATTAGAGACTAATAGACAGGCAGATAGAAAATAAAATCTGGACAGATAAAGGTGCGTGGAGTTTCCAGAGAACGCTCACCGCACTATATCCTTTAAACTTACTCCCGTGCTCGGTGGAGCACAACACTGGTCACATGGGTTCCTCAAGCGCAGCCCGCTTTGGCCAGCGTCGCCACGTATGCACTGGACATGTGCCGCTCTTCAATTAACCCCTTCCCTATCAACTTGTGTCTCTGGGTTTCTGCCACTGCGTATGCGGCCAGCGAGGGAACGATTCCGAGCGTTCGCACGCACCGATGCGCCACGCATGTCGGAGGCCACACGCAGACTTCTTGGCAGCGCCGCTAGATGGCGCACCGAGCCAAGAGGGAGAACACAGTGAACAGTGAATGGGAAGAGAAATGCAGCCATAATGGGGGGAAGCACAGAGCGCTATGGAAATACAATAGGTACGAGGTCCTCCGAGGTATGTGGAAAGGGGTAATGGTTCCAGGACTTACTTTTGGAAATGCGGTTGTTTGCTTTAAATCAGGGGTACAATCAGGACTCGACGGGAACCAAAGGTCAGTGGGTCGCCTCGCATTGCGCGCTCACGGGAAGACTACAAATGAAGCTGTGCAGGGGGATATGGGCTGGACTAGTTTTGAAGTGAGGGAAGCTCGCAGTAAAATTGAGTATGAAGAACGGCTGAGGAATATGGAAGAAAGTAAATGGGCTGGCAGAGTGTTGCGGTATCTGTAAAGGAAAAACATTGATTCACAGTGGAGAAAAAGGACTAGGAAGCTTACTAGCAAGTATGCGGCCTGTAGGGTGGGCAACACAGCAACAAGGAACGTCAAGCGGAAAGTCAGACAGGCCGAAATAATCTCATCGGTGGGGGCAATGGAAAAGAAACCAGCCATGAGTAACTACTTAAGAGGAAAAAACGAAATCAGGAAAGAAACAACTTATGATAACTCAAAGGGAAGCTCATTACTTTTCGAAGCGAGACCGGGATGCCTTAGAACACGCACCTATAAAGCGAGATATGAGAAGGAAGAAGAAGCATGTGCTTGCTGCGGTGAAGCTAGAGAAACTATGGAGCATGTTTTATTAGAATGTCTATTTGGCACCACTGGCCTCCTTGAAGCCCTTGGGCTCAGCGAGAGCAGTGGAAAAGTAAACATGACCACATTAGGATTGGTAAGAGGCGATGGGAGGATTGGTCGTATAAAAGTAGGCAATCGACAAAAAAACGGAGACATACAAAGGCACAGTTCGCAATAAGGGACGAGAAAATTTGGTTGTGGGAGTTCATAGTGTTTTTTTTTTCATTGTTTAACCTAGGTAGGACATTAGGCAGTATAATAGCAAGAGCTTGGTGGCGCAACCCACCGCCCTATTGCAAAAGGGATGCTCATAACATCCATCCATCCATCCATCCATCGATCCATCCAAATAGGCTCCCTGAATAAAACTAAAGGTAGCGACATACTTTTACCTTGCCGCCGCAGCTGCTGCGAGGAGCGTGCAAGGAGGCAGGAGAGAAGGTCTGCATCTCCCAATTGGTTGAGCGCCGTCACGTGTTATTCTTCGCGCCATTCTCTCTGTTTTTTTTTTTTTTTTCTTTTTCGCGTCTCGGCGCACTCACCACCATGACCTCTGTGCGTCGAGTTGCTGCGGCGAGGAATTCGCAAGGGATTTTACATGTTTTGGCTAATTTTCGTGGCTACCGGCTTCATAGAGGAACTCTGTTCTTGTTTTGTTTTATGTTAGGGATTGCTTTTAAGGGTATTGTAGCTGCAAACGTGTACGAACAGAGCGTTTTTTTTTTCTTTTTTGTTCACGGAGTACCGAACCCAGGCATGGGTAAGCATGTGCACGGGTGCTATACTCAGTGCTCGATCACTTTTTTTTCTGATTGCGCTATCGTCAACAAGTCTATCGAGTGCCTAGGCTGTGTGCTGTCATATATCGTGCTAACGACGTAGCACGCGTTGTTATTGTGCTACTGAGAATGCGTAGATCTGTCAGTCCATGCTTCTGTTAGGTGCTGCAAACATATCCCGCAAGAAGGAGAACCAATGAACGCGTTTTACACTCGCGTTGCAGCGAAAGGTCAAAATTTGTAAGGTGATCATTGGTGGAAGCCATTTCTATGTGTATCTTTCGTCCTTGCAAACGCTTTGTTCACAAATGAAGTACATGTTCCACTGTGATGCTTGCGCTTGAGAGCCAGCGGGAGCAGTATTTTTTTTTTTTTCATAAAGGCGTAGGACCACTTTCGCTGCATGCAGCGATGACAGCGTCATGACGAAACGACGAGAATAGTTGAGATGTTCCACGTTCGTCGCGCACATTTCTACATGACGCTCGCGTTATTCAGGAGAATATGTCACGTGCCTTAGGTTCGGTCATCGCGGTGCTAGCGTGATTAAATTGTCAAGCTGCACAAGCTCGAGACACCGCACCCGGTTGGGTACACACAGATATACACGTATGCACTTTAGGGCAGCGCAAGCACATCTAGCTGTTGAATCAGTTTATAGTACTACGTCACGTCACCCTCGCTCTCGGAAGCCTGTGTTATCCGCGCATTCCTCGTCCGCGGCAAGCTCGCGCCTTCGTTCTAACTCCTCCCCGGTGAGGCCCAATCAAAAGGTCGCCAAGAACCTCAACGCGAACGCTTGCCTGCGAGGAGTTCACAACTTGAAGGACCGCTCAGCGGCGTTCAATTAGATATTAATGCGTTCACAACTCGTAAGAAGTGATTAGGTGTCCTCAGATTTATTTTATTGTGATAGTAATTATATGGACCCTCCAAGCGAATTTTCGCCGTCACCGTGATGAAGTGCTGTATATATTTACGTGCGTTATATGTTTGTCTATGCAGTATTTACAAGGTATACATGCTATGCTATTCAATCGCAAAAGTTGCTGAAACCAGGTCTTAAGTTCTTGACTAAATTAATCTCAGAAAGATTTAGTTGCACAGCGCAAACAAAAGTCATGAAACGTTTGATTCACAGTACATGCTTTCTTAATTTAAATTTTCTCAGACTTTTAAAAAGTGCAAGACAATCTTCGTGCTCACAATCTGAACGTGGTGTAATTTCACGGGCAGCGCAGTAGTGCCTGTGCGATGCGATGTGCGTCGCATGCGCGTATATAGTCGCACTCACACCGTCAGGGCAGTCCAAACTCAAAGCTAAACTTTGTTACCGCTGTCACTGCCTCTCCGTTTGGGCGAAACTGCCGAGTTTCTTTTCGTCCATTTTTATTGCCCTATAATTTACCATTTCTACATTTTAGTTGAAGAAAGAAAGATAGTTCATTGCCCATATGCTTTCCTTGACTTCATTATTTGTCGGGTTCACGTGGTTGTAGCAATAACAAAGAATTGGCCCCCTCGATTCCTCTTGATCTCGCTCACAATGGGCAACTCGTGCAAGGTTTTGCGCTCCACACAGACCACGAGAGAGGTAGCCTCTTTAATACACGTATTTCGGAGGCAGCACCAGGCGTATGCACCCCAACTTCCGCCGTCCGGTATCTGCTTAAGAAAAGCTTACCCTCATTTCCACTTTCCCTCGCACACAATTTGTTTCAAGGGGCCGAAAGCGCAGCAATATCCAAGCAGAGCAGGCCATTCAGAAGCATGAATGAGATGGACAAATTTCTAGTGTTTGATTAACCGCTTCACATAGATTCCATCATGTGCGTCAGATCCGAATAATTTGTTTTTCTACATCCTTTCACTCTCTGGGGTTGCATTATCAAGTAGACCGAGCTTCTATACAACACTGCACCGTATTGTCCGAGACGGTGCACCAACAACGCGCAGCTTTTCGTACGCACCGCGTCTTTTCTCCATGCGCCGTTAGCTTCGTTTTCTCCCCTCCAATTTCATTTTTGTAACTTCTTTTTCGTTTTTCTCTCCCTCGCCCCTACACTATGACCGACCCTGTTAAGTGCTCCCACGACAAGCGCTCCCGCCTGACGACTCGTTCCGGTCAAGTCCGTCGCGCGAGTGTTCTGTGCAGATCGGTGGCCCAGATTGCGCGCCCCGTGTGCCTCTTCTATCGTCTCGGAAATCTGCGAAAGCTGCTGAGCGTGCGCACGTCGAGCGAGGTCTGTCGACGTGATGTCGGCCTGTCTTCTCGACTCCGCGCACGTTCGTTTCTCGAGTGCTGCACTCGGATATCGGCACCTGGAGACGTCGGAGCGCGAGTCAACGCCTCCGATGGAATGAGTGATGGACGCCTTCGAAGGTCCCCGGTATACGTAGGTACTGGCGATATTTATTGCGCACTTTTGTGGACGCCGCGATCTGGAACTGTTGTATATTAACTATTCTTCACTTCCGTGCGCAGTGACGTCAATTTGACGCGGTTCGTGAAACAGTGAGCGCATTTACGCAACCATTTTCATGCCTAAGAATCGGTTGTATATACAGAATTGCGCATCGGGTGTAAGAGTGATTGTGCTAAACGCTGAACATGGTTGCACTCTGTTACTTCCGCACAAGAGTCGTAAAGCGCCTGCAGCATTTACCGCACTGCCTTGAATCGTTGACGTAGCAGCGCATGAAGTGAGCAGGAATCATACGTGTCGTTAGTTGCTTTCACCGATTGATGGTCTATGCATGCTCCCGATGGTGACCTATTATCAACCCGCGCTCAAGCTTTCTATGCTGATAGCAGCGCCATACTGTAACGAGCTTAAGAAGTTCATATCCAGCCATCGCTCAGCTCGACACAAGAGTCTCCACGTCTTTCAAAGTTAGTGCTACGGTACAACCGCGCATGACTATAGGACATGGTGGCAAATGCCCATAAACTACGCGTTCTATGACTATGCTAACGCTGCCGTGAATCGGGCAAGGCTTTGCTTGTCAAGTTGAAGCATGCAGGTCATGAGTGTGCGTGCATGCGTGCGCGTGTCTGTCACTGTTCAGAGTGTACGCGCAAACTGGTAGCGAAGCTTCCACGGGCGCCCCCATCTATAGAACTAAACGGTGGTGTGTTGCAACCGTCGCCATCAGAGTATCGCGGGGCTGGAGTTCTGCCAAGCAAAAAATAAACAATACATGTATGACGTCACACTCGGCCGGAAGCGGAAGTTGCGTCGTCATCTTACTTTCCTCGGCGCGAATGTGTAAATTTCTCTAAGCTCTGCCCATTTCAAGATGAAATGTCAGAGAAGCATAATAACACTTCCCGTAACGGTCAAAATCTTCGACCGTTACACAAAGGCTTCTCTGAGCGTCCACCTCTTCTCAGCTTGCGCGCGAACGTGTCCTCGAGCTTGCGTCAGTGCTTTCCGTAAAGGGATTGAGAACCAATTTTCATGGTACCCATTGTTTTTTTCGTGCAGACGAAAGCTTACCGGTTGGAGTGCCTATTCACGAAGTGGTAACGCGGCAAAAGCAATGGAACATTTTTTATCAGAGTGACTCGATCTGCAGTGAGGATGCAGTCGTTCACTGGAAGCATGCTGAAGACAGTGATAGGTTAGCGCGATTGCTATTATACGCCAGCATTGGTGGGAGGCAGACGACAAATGCGGCTGTAGCAGTGATAAAATATTTGTTTTGTTTATCAAGCCGCTGTTCTTAACTGCTTAGCAGCGCGACACGATAGCTGCTAAGCTACCACGGCGGGTCCACCTCGCTCATAGAATCTCGCTGCGCGTAGGTTTGCACAGGTCCGCTATTTCATGTGGCAAAAACATTGATCTGTAGACGTCGCCAAAAACAAGCTTATATGCTGTTAAGTAAAACAGACAGCGTACTTTTCTGCTCTTAATGCGCTAGAACTATTTAAAACTTAATTATTACTTTGTTTGGAAATATTTAAATTAACCATTTTTAATTTTGTTCTCGCAGATTTTTCTTGTTCCATTGTTTGTCCCATCGGCACCTAGTCACGCTTCAATCGTCCTTCGCTCCTGATGTCTCTTGCAAGAGCGTTTGCGACAGTTTTTTGTTCCAAGTTTCGTGACCGATATGTATCGACCTTGCTGTGGCCTCATTTCCGTTGTAGTCCAAACAGCTGGCGTTGGAAGCACTTGCAGGAAGCTGAAAAAGCCGCACCGCCACCTGACCTGCGCGCGGTGCGTATCGCGGCTATAGGTCAGTTGCTAAAGCGACGGCAGCTGGCAGTTGGTTCAGCGCATCTATAGTACGGCGTCGCTATAGTAGCTGCCTGCCCCTACAGCGGCTCGACTTTTTTACTATGCTGCTCCCACAGCCGACTGCTTGCTCATACTGAACCTACTTCGGATTGCAGCCTTCGTAGATCTTCATTTTATAGGGCTTGCTTCGCTCTGCAAGCCTGCCGACGATTTCACGATGGGCTCGATATTCTCACTCGTCAGCTCAAGCAAAAAAGCGCAGTTTCGCCCCATAAGCGAAGCATCGATTGCTTTAGCAAATTAGTAGACATATATTCGAAACCAGAATCCGTCACTTGTTCCGACAAAACTGCCCAAATAAACAAAGATGGCTACGACATTTAGGTTCACGGCGGCTATTTTGCTTGGTGCTGCGCTGACGCGTTTCTCGTTCGTGGCATCGAATCGAGGTGTTTCGTCGAAGCCTAAAGGCTCCTTGTTGCCGATTACCTTATTTTGATCTGCCTATACTAATGGGCGACTTTAATGCCAAGGTAGGCAAGAAGCAGGCTGGAGACAAGGCAGTGGGGGAATATGGCATAGGCACTAGGAATAGCAGGGGAGAGTTATTAGTAGAGTTTGCGGAACAGAATATTATGAGGATAATGAATACCTTCTTCCGCAAGCGGGACAGCCGAAAGTGGACCTGGAGGAGCCCGAACGGCGAGACTAGAAATGAAATAGACCTCATACTCTGCGCTAACCCTGGCATCATACAAGATGTGGACGTGCTCGGCAAGGTGCGCTGCAGTGACCACAGGATGGTAAGAACTCGAATTAGCCTAGACCTGAGGAGGGAACGGAAGCAACTGGTACATAAAAAGTGGATTAATGAGTTAGCGGTAAGAGGGAAAATAGAGGAATTCCAGATCAAGCTACAGAACAGGTATTCGGCTTTAACTCCGGAAGAGGACCTTAGTGTTGAAGCAATGAACGACAATCTTGTGGGCATCATTAAGAAGTGTGCAATGGAAGTCTGTGGTAACTCCGTTAGGCAGGATACCAGCAAACTATCGCAGGAAACGAAAGATCTGATCAAGAAACGCCAATGTATGAAAGCATCTAACCCTACAGCTAGAATAGAACTGGCAGAAATTTCGAAGTTAATCAACAAGCGTAAGACAGCTGACATAAGGAAGTATAATATGGATAGAATTGAACATGCTCTCAGGAACGGAGGAAGCCTAAAAACAGTGAAGAAGAAACTAGGAATTGGCAAGAATCAGATGTATGCGTTAAGAGACAAAGCCGGCAATATCATTACTAATATGGATGAGATAGTTCAAGTGGCTGAGGATTTCTATAGAGATTTATACAGTACCAGCGGCACCCTCGACGGTAATGGAAGAGAAATTAGTCCAGAGGAATCCGAAATCCCAAAGGTAACGCCGGAAGAAGTAAAGAAAGCCTTGGGAGATATGCAAAGGGGGAAGGCAGCTGGGGAGGATCAGGTAACAACAGATTTGTTGAAGGATGGTGGACAGATTGTTCTAGAGAAACTGGCCACCCTGTATACGCAATGCTTCATGACATCGAGCGTACCGGAATCTTGGAAGAACGCTAACATAATCCTAATCCATAAGAAAGGGGACGCCAAAGACTTGAAAAATTATAGACCGATCACCTTACTGTCCGTTGCCTACAAACTATTTACTAAACTAATCGCAAATAGAATCAGGAAGACCTTAGACTTCTGTCAAGCAAAGGACCAGGCAGGATTCCGTAAAGGCTACTCAACGATAGGTCATATTCACACTATCAATCAGGTGATAGAGAAATGTGCGGAATATAACCAACCCTTATATATAGCTTTCATTGATTACGAGAAAGCGTTTGATTCTGTCGAAACCTCAGCAGTCATAGAGGCATTACGGAATCAGGGTGAAGACGGGCCGTATGTAAAAATACTGAAAGATATCTATAGCGGCTCCACAGCCACCGTAGTACTCCATAAAGAAAGCAACAAAATCCCAATAAAGAAAGGCGTCAGGCAGGGAGATACGATCTCTCCAATGCTATTCACAGCATGTTTACAGGAGGTATTCAGAAACCTGGATTGGGAAGAATTGGGGATAAAAGTTAATGGAGAATACCTTAGTAACTTGCGATTCGCTGATGATATTGCCTTGTTTAGTAACTCAGGGGACCAACTGCGATGCATGCTCACTGACCTGGAGAGGCAAAGCAGAAGAGTGGGTTTAAAGATTAATCTGCAGAAAACTAAAGTAATGTTTAACAGTCTCGGAAGAGAACAGCAGGTTACGATAGGTGGCGAGGCACTGGAAGCGGTAAGGGAATACATCTACTTAGGGCAGGTAGTGACCATGGATCCGGATCATGAGACTGAAATAATCAGAAGAATAAGAATGGGCTGGGGTGTGTTTGTCAGGCATTCTCAAATCATGAACAGCAGGTTGCCACTATCCCTCAAGAGAAAAGTATATAACGCCCCCCCCCCCCCCAGATGTGTCTTACCAGTACTCACGTATAGGGCAGAAACCTGGAGGCTTACGAAAAGGGTTCTACTTAAATTGAGGACGATGCAACAAGCTATGGAAAGAAGTATGGTGGGTGTAACGTTAAGGGATAAGAAAATGACAGATTGGGTGAGGGAACAAACGCGAGCTAATGACATTTTAGTTGAAAGCAAAAAAAAGAAATGGGCATGGGCAGGACATGTAATGAGGAGGGAAGTTAACCGATGGTCATTAAGGGTTACGGACTGGATGCCAAGGGAAGGGAAGCGTAGCAGGGGGCGGCAGAAAGTTAGGTGGGCGGATGAGATTAAGAAGTTTGCAGGCATGGCATGGCCACAATTAGTACATGACCGGGGTTGTTGGAGAAGTATGGGAGAGGCCTTTGCCCTGCAGTGGGCGTAACCAGGTTGCTGCTGCTGCTGCTGCTGCTGCTGCTGCTGCTGCTGCTGCTGCTGCTGATGATGATGATGATGATGATGATGATGATGATGATCTGCCTCAAGGATTTCAGCGACGAAATCGGGAAACACTGTTTTTAAGGACACCGTTTCCGCACATCATCATTTAAAGACACTGTTTTAAAGGCATCAGACACTGTTTTTAAAGGCAAAGAGCCTATTAAGTGAGCCGGAAGTGTGAAAAAGGAAGGTGTTTGTGCGTCGCGGGCCTCCGAGAGGTGCAAGGACTTGTCCGCGGCGTTGGTGGAGGTGGTAGTGTTGCACCAGGCGGGGCCTGCCTTGCACACATAGCCGGCAATTGTTCCCCCTGACCTTCCTATGAGTGTCACTATGTGTGTCACCAGGTGTCGAAAGAGCCCCGTGTCTCGCATGAAGGCAATCAGCAGTCATTGCACTCTCTTCCTAATTGTCGTGAGCCGTCCGGAGGAAACGACGTTTTCAAAGGTCCTGTGCGAAAGACCATCTTTTGCGAGCAGTCGACCATTGCTTTTCTTTCTGTGTGGAACTACGGGCATAGCCAAATGAAGTATCACCACATAAGGCACAGAGAGGGGAAGCGCATCTTCCTGTCTTGAATAACGATACTGATGCGGTACAACAGTGTTGCTTCTTTGCGAGTAAGTTCATGGGTCACAGAGGCTTGATGTGGAGTCTGGTGGATCGCTTTAAAGTGAATGCAAATTGCATCCTTAGAGTTCTAAAATATGTCTGGCGCTCTTACTGTTTGGACACATGTCAGTGCCAGGCGTGCACGAGCGTCAGGTTTTTCATTTCCTTCAATTCCTAAGTGGCATGAGATCCGTTGAAATTTTACGTTAAATTCCAAGCACATTAGGACTTTAGTCAGTGCCAAAGACTGCCCTGTAAACTTGTCTCGAGGTAGGCCACGGTGTGAGCATTGTAACACTGACTTTGAGTCCGTCAGTACCATGAAGTCATGTATATACAGTGTAGGCTCGTAGTTTTCGGAAGGCCACGGTAACTGCCGCACTTTCTACTGTAGTAGACGAAACTACGCGATCCAGGCGGTCACATCAAGGGAGGGTATGCAAAATTCCACTGCGCAGCTATCTGTTTGTGCACACCGACCCGTCTGTGCAACCTGTAGGTGGCTTTGGAACGCTGTGCTCAAATGGTCTAGCGCAAGAACCTTTGTTTCGGCAGTTGAAAAGGTGCGTTGTGCCGGTAGGTGGGATACACTGAGGCTGCAGGTAACGTACTAAAAAGACCATGATGGGTCCAGGTGACTCGGTTTAGGCCATTCCAATGAAAAAAATCGGAAGGTGTTCAGGGCCGCATGGAAATGGGAGCCAGTTCTTGCTCTTAGCCGCCGGAGAAGCGCCGGGCCTGCGGGGGACTCGGCTGGCATTGATAGCTGCGTCAGCAAGGCCTGATATGCCAAAAGGTGGAATGGAAGAGACTCTGCTTCATTACTAGCCTTCTTGTTTGAAGCCTGAGGAACTCCCACCGCCAAGAGAAGTCCCTTTCTGTACACTGCCTCCAAGCGCTCGAATTGACTCGGTGATGGTGATATCAGCGGAAGCTGACAGAGAATAGGGCTTGTTATCAGTGGGGCGTTCAGTTTAAGCAAGGACATAGGGTTGTTTTCCCAACCTACACCTGCCATGTGACGAAGTGCGTTGACTCTTTTCGCTGGTGGCAACCACATTTTCAACTGCGCTGTCAGGATTGGGTGCTCAATCCCATCGCTCGTGATCCGTTGTCAAGATTGGAGTCCGGCATGAATTCGAAGGTAGCTGGCCCATGCCGTCGTCCAACTTATCCACGCTGAGGACGTTGATGAAGGGAAGAACTGCTTCTCATCGAGAACGAGGAATATGGGTTTATTTACAGTATTTACATCAGTCTAACATGACTGCTTGAGAAAAAGAGTGTCAGTCCAACATGACTGCACGAGAGAAGTGTCAGTCCAACATGACTGCTCAAGAGAAGTGTGTCGAGCATTCGCCCCACAGCAGTTTTTAAACACTCGGTCCTCCCGCGATACAAGGTGACGCGAACGTTCGTTTTCTCATTGTAAGCTCGCCGCCGCCCCGCAGGACCGTTTACACACACAAAGGCTCACATGGGCGAATGTCCGGAACCGACGTCAGAGGGAAGCTGTTCCGGGTAGGTCGGAGCCATTCTGGGTAGCTCGTTGTCCTGCGTCCTCGTCGGCGCGTGGGAAGCAACAAAAAACGGCTTTCCCGCGGCAGCTCGCGCACGCGTAGCAGATCAGGTTCGCGATGGGGAGTTTGGGCGCAATAGTTTGCCCGCCGAACTCATTCCGTCACAATGGCGATTTAGTCACGCTGTGGCTAGAGGATGGCGGCGGTGTCAGCACAAAGCCCGCTTCATCGAACGCATCCTAGCTGAAGCGACGGAGAGTGGGGGATGCGCGTCTTGTTCCCCGGTAGTAACTGGGTGGCAATCTTGCATTGCAGCTCGTCATTCTTAACAGCGCCTCCATGGCCCGAAAAATCTCGACTGTCTAGCGCTGACAACCGCTAGGCAGGAAGAGAACGGCTGGTGGTCATGGGGGGGGGGGGGATTGATGTCTTGGCTCGCAGCGACCACTTGTGTATTGATGTCACCGCCCCAAAACATCCAACAAGGACAGGCAACTGCAATATGAACCCCACAACACGGCTCTGCGCCGAGATGACGTGCATTGACTCTCACTTTAGACCCGGTAGGCTTAAAAAAAAAAACAACATAAGTGCAGAAACAAAAAAAAAATGCTGCATTTCGCTATGCCAATTTCTGAAGGAAATTTTTGCTGACAAATTCAGCAATCATGGAGGGAATCCTGCTAAATGAGAGGGGATCTTCTTCGCTTAATAAAATTAACACTAGTAACCCTAAAACTTAGGCGGGACCCTCAAACGCAGAATTCAAATTAGCCTGCTCAATCCATCCGCATTGCTATGCAACTTTCCCTTCTTATATCTAACGGAGAAGTTGTACTCTTGGAGAGTGAGGCTCCATCGGAGCAAGCGACCATTTTTGTGTGACATTTGATTGAGCCACGTCAGAGGACAGTGGTCGGTCTCGAAGATGAACTTCGCTCCGTACAAGTAACACGACAACTTCTGGGCGGCCCAAACTAAACAAGCGCATTCCTTCTCTGAAGCGCTGTAGGCTTCCTCCCTTACATTTAGTTTACGGCTGGCATAGAGGATAGGATGCTTCTCGTTATCGTCGCTGACCTGACTAAGTACCACGCCCATACCTCTGTCGCTTGCGTCGCATTGAACTATGAATTCCTTTGTGTAGTCTGGCGCGCGAAGCACAGGACGAGAAACCAATAGCGTTGTGAAACTTTGGAAAGCGTTCTCTTTGTCCTTATCCCAGTGCACGTTACTCGGTGCTCCCTTTCGGAGGGCGTCTGTTAATGAACTTGCCAATTGACAGTAATTCGGAATGTACCGTTGATAGTACTCCACAAGTCCCAAGACTGAACGAAGGTCTGTTTTCGTGCGCGGCTGAGAAAATTCTCCAATCGTAGCTATTTTCAGCTCAGCCGGCCGTCTCATGCCCTGACCGACAACATGGCCCAGATAAGTAACCTGCGAACAACCAAACCTACACTTTTCCGCTTTCCCCGCAGGGGCGTCTGCGCAAGCAGGCGTTTGGTGCGTTGCGACACCACGTACCCGAGCACACGAGGGTTGGACCCTCCCGCGTGTAGCCGTGCGCGGCTTAGCCGTGTCCGGGGAAAAGGGGATCCTGGGGGTTGAGCCAATGCCGGGTGTTTGGACCTTTACGGCCCCTCGGCGGCGGCAACACACCCCTTTGGCCTCGGCTTCACGTAGACGGCACCCCCGGACTGACCCACCCGGGGGAAATCGGTAGTTGCCTTTTCCTGTCTCTCTCTTCCTATTACCTTCGTCTTTCCCTTACTTTCCGCCTTTCCTGTCTCCTTCTCATTTCTTTATTACTTCCGACCTTCCTGGCAGCAAGGGTTAACCTTGTGTGAGTAGCCAACCTTGGTTATGTCATATTGGGTTATAGTGGCAACGTACAGCTGGCGTTTGCAGGCCCTGTTTTTCAGGCCCTGCAGCGTCCCCTTGTTGGACTCCATGGTGGGTGGCTGGCGTTGCTGCCGAAAACTACACGTCCACACATGGCTACTTCCTTCCCTTCACTACCTGATCGCCCTCAGAAAAGAGGGCGCACCGATGAAGTCTTTCAATTTTTTGGCCGCCAAAAAGAATCGTTCCCGCGTTTCCATGTTATCCATTCTGCAAAACCAGATAAACCAGTAAGAACTATCTCACCCTTCCTTGTTTCGAAGTCATTGACTGAAGCCTTTGGTCCTGGATATAAGGCGTCGAGGATGGCAAGCGGGGATCTCCTCTTGGAGCTCCGCGATCAAAAGCAATATGATAAATTGTCAACACTAGTGTCATTTGGGGAAACCCAGATAATTATAACCCCGCACCGCACGATGAACACCACCCGTGGTGTTGTCTCTGACGATGACTTGATGGAGCTCACTGAGGCTGAACTCTTGGAGGGCTTCAGTGACCAGAATGTTATAAATGTTAAACGAATTAACATGAGGCGAGATGGAAAAGAGATCAAGACGAAACACCTGATACTCACTTTCGGCTCTAGTGTCCTTCCCGAGTCCATCGAGGCTGGTTATATCAAACTTCGTGTTCGACCATACGTTCCCAATCCACTCAGATGCTTTAAGTGCCAACGTTTCGGCCACAGTTCACAGAACTGTCGAGGCCGGCTGACTTGTGCCAAGTGCAGTGACAATGAACATTCCTCCGAAACGTGCCAGAACACCCCACACTGTGTCAACTGTGATGGCGAGCATGCCGCATACTCGCGCGCCTGCCCGTCCTGGAAAAAAGAAAAAGAAATTGTGACCATAAAAGTAAAAGAAAATATCACTTTCAAAGAGGCACGGAGGCGGGTGTCATACCTGTCTAAGAGCAGCTTTGCCGATGTGGCGCGTAAGGGGGCAGCGTCACAACGGCCTCCGGCGGCTGTCCGACCCACAAGCAGTGAGTCGGCAGTTACGCCATCTGCCCCCGCGGCGGTCGCAGCTAGCGCTGCTCCGTCAACAGAGCAGGGGGGACCATCGACCCCGAAGGTGGGCGCAGCAGAGGGTGCCCCAATCTCCCCGGCCCCTCCCAGCGCTGGCAACAGCCGGCGCAGCCAAATCCCGCAGGGTGCCCCATCGACCTCCGGGCTGGTGGGCGCAGGGGTCTTGCCCTCCAAGGCGGGACCCTCTCGGGAAACTTCTCGCTCGCAAGAGCAGGTGTCCGGCGCCTCACAAGAGGCAATGGACACTACACCTATTCTCAAGGCGCACCAAGCGCCTAAGGAGCGGCGAGGCTCCCTCGAACGCTCCAGAAAGGGCAGAACCCCCGTTACAGGGCCTCGAAAGAGCTCTGTAACCTAAGCGGCATCACCTCAATTTCCGTAAACACAGCACAAATTTTTCTTTAAATATGGATACACAAATCATTCAATGGAATGTCAGAGGTCTTCTTAGGAATCTCGATGACGTGCAAGAACTTATCCATAAACACAATCCGAAAGTGCTGTGTTTACAGGAAACACACTTAAAACCAAAACACACAAATTTTCTTCGACAACACGTTACTATTCGCAAAGATCGCGATGATGCTCTCGCATCATCGGGCGGTGTTGCAATTATAATTCAAAAAAGCATAGCCTGTCAACGTTTGCAGCTACGAACGGCCCTTGAGGCAGTGGCGGTTCGAGTCATTCTGCTAAACAAGCTTATCACTATTTGCTCACTTTATATACCCCCACATTATAAACTAAGCAAACATGAATTTCAGTCCTTTATTGATGAATTGCCAGAACCCTACGTTGTTCTTGGCGATTTCAATGCACATAACTACCTGTGGGGCGACCCTCGTATAGATGCGCGAGGACGTCTTCTCGAACAGTTCCTCTTTTCTTCTGGTGCTTGTCTGTTGAATAAAAAGCAACACACATATTACTCTCTTGCAAATAGAACCTATTCTTCCATAGACCTAAGCATAGTCTCCCCGTCCGTACTGCCTGAACTTGAATGGGAAGTTACCGACAACCCTTACGGCAGCGACCACTTCCCTATACTGCTAAGATCACCGAAAGAAAATGAATATCCACCACACGCTCCTAGATGGAAGGTTGAGACAGCTGATTGGGAGAAATTTCGATCTCTGTCTAGTATCTCATGGGCTGACTTGTCTCCGTTAGGAATTGATGCTGCAGTCGAGTTCTTTACAGCATTGATAATAGATGTCACATCTAAATGCATATCCGAAGTGAGTGGTCTGGCATGCAAACGACGTGTGCCGTGGTGGAACAGCGAATGTAGGATCGCCCGTAAGAATCAGAACAAGGCGTGGGGGTTGCTACGCGCTTCTCCCACTGCAGAGAATCTTATGAACTTTAAAAAAATAAAGTCCCAAGGCAGGCGAACCCGCCGACAGGCCAGAAGAGAAAGCTGGCACAAGTTTTTATCAAGTATTAACTCGTTTAGGGATGAGGCCAAAGCCTGGAACAGAGTAAATAGGATTAGAGGGCGGCAAACACATTCACTCCCCCTGGTAAACACACAGGGAGATACACTGCAAGACCAGGCCGACTCACTTGGGGAATATTTTGAGAGCGTGTCAAGTCCAACAAATTACACACAATCCTTTCTCAAACACAAAGAAACAGAAGAACGTAAGCCATTACCAAGAAAAGGTCGAGAGAATGAGCCTTACAACTGTCCCTTTAGCATTGCCGAGCTAAGAGCTGCCTTGACGACATGCAAGAGCTCTGCACCAGGACCTGACAGAATTATGTACGACATAATTAAGAACGTACACACTGATACACAATTGACTTTACTTGCACTTTTTAACACTATTTGGGCTGCTGGATATCTTCCACTTGCATGGAGAGAAGCGATTGTGATTCCCATTCTGAAGCAAGGTAAAGATCCTTCGTTGGCGTCAAGTTACCGCCCGATAGCCCTCACAAGTTGCATTTGTAAGCTGTTTGAGAAAATGGTTAATCGGCGACTCATACATTTCCTGGAATTAAACCAAATGCTTGATCCCTTTCAGTGTGGCTTCAGGGAAGGGCGGGCTACAATTGATCACCTTGTGCGCATTGAGGGAAACATTCGCGACGCCTTTCTACATAAGCAATATTTCCTATCCGTGTTCCTCGATATGGAGAAGGCGTACGACACAGCGTGGCGCTACGGAATCTTGAGAGACTTGTCGGGAATGGGCATCCGTGGCAATATGCTCGCCCTAATAGAAAGCTATTTGTCCAACCGTACCTTCCGAGTAAAAGTCGGTAATGCACTATCACGTCCTTTTACGCAGGAAACTGGTGTACCCCAGGGAGGTGTGCTCAGCTGCACTCTTTTCATTGTTAAGATGAACACACTACGTGCTTCACTGCCACCGGCCATTTTTTATTCCGTATACGTCGATGATATACAAATAGGCTTTAAATCCTGCAACCTCGCAGTATGCGAGAGACAGGTACAGCAGGGCCTGAACAAGGTTTGCAAGTGGGCTGACGAAAACGGATTTAAGATCAACCCCCACAAAAGCTCTTGTGTTCTTTTTACTAGAAAGAGAGGCCTGGTTCCAGATCCTTGTGTTCAACTGAGTGGACATCAAATACCTATCAACAAAGAACACAAATTTTTAGGTATTACACTTGACTCCAAGCTCACCTTTATACAGCACATTAAATATCTTAAAGAAAAATGTCTAAGGACAATGAACTTGCTTAAAGTTCTATCCCACTCAACATGGGGTAGCGACAGGAAGTGTCTGATGAACGTTTATAAGAGCCTAATTCGATCACGATTGGACTATGGTGCCGTCGTATATAACTCTGCCGCTCCGAGCGCACTAAAGATCCTAGATCCTATCCACCATCTAGGTATCCGCTTAGCCACCGGTGCTTTCAGAACAAGCCCGATTGAAAGCTTATACGCGGAATCAAATGAATGGCCGCTCCATCTACAGAGAACTTACATCAGCCTTACATATTTCCTAAAAATACACTCCAATCATCAACATCCATGTTTTAACACTGTTAACGATATGACCTGCACTACACTATTCCATAATCGTCCTTCTGTAAGAAAGCCTTTCTCGCTTCGAGTGAGGGAGCTTAGTGATGAGGTACATGTCCCACTCCACGAGCTTCGCCTAATGCATCCAGCCAAGCTGCTACCTCCTTGGGAGTGGCAGCTGATACAATGCGACACATCTTTCATTCAAGTTACAAAGCACGCTCCTGAGGCCGAAATTAGAATGCATTTCCTAGAACTGCAGTACAAACACTCCTGCGCAGCGTTCTACACAGACGCTTCGAAGTCAAATGCCGGGGTATCCTATGCAGCCGTCGGCCCATCCTTCTCGGAATCCGACGTACTGCATCCGGAAACAAGCATATTTACGGCTGAGGCCTACGCATTACTTTCTGCTGTGAAGCATATAAGAAAATCAAAACTTCCAAAAGCAGCGATCTATACAGACTCTCTAAGCGTCGTGAAGGCCTTGATGTCAGTCTATACACACAAAAATCCTGTACTTAGTGAACTCTACACCGTCTTGTGTAAAGCGTACATATCTAACCAGCGTATCATTATATGCTGGGTGCCTGGCCACAGGAGCATTGAGGGTAACGTTCTGGCGGACGAGATGGCCACGTCCATCGCATCGCGAGCCGCTAATCCTACCGCTGAGGTGCCTGTCACAGATCTGAGGCCTTTCTTGCGAAGGAAGCTGCGAGCCCACTGGCAACACATATGGGACGCGGAAACAAATAATAAGCTGCACCTGATAAAACCGCAGTTAGGATTCTGGCCCTCTACTATAAAATCGCGCCGAACAGATGTCCTATTCTGTCGTCTCAGAATAGGACACACGTTTGGCACCCATAATTTTCTACTCACTGGAAGTGAGCCTCCTACTTGTGGTAGATGCGGGGAGAGGCTGACCGTACTCCACGTCCTCCTGGAGTGTCGGGAAGCCGAATCTGAAAGAATGAAACATTTTTCCTTAGCTTACAGACAGCACATCCCTCTTCATCCAGTAATGTTCCTCGGCCCAGAACCGCTTTTTAACACAGACACAGTCCTAGGTTTTCTGAGAGATGTGGTCGTACATGTTATTAGCCCCATGCATTCCTAGCGCTTCCTCTCTTTAGAGGATGCCGCTGGGATAGTTGTACGGTATAGCACATGCCTCCAGACCCTTGTGTTTCAAGGGCTCTAAGGAGGCAGTAGTGCTCTGGCATTCCTCATAATCTGACATATTTTACCTATCATATCATTTTCTTATATGCATCTAAATGTTCATAGTACAAGTCATACGTCATCGCCATAATTTTATTACACATATTTTACGCATTTTAGAGCGTATATTTTAAGGCCCCTTTACAGCCACGACACACCAATTCATAGTAATCATAGTTACACTGCACACCCACTACCACAGACATGGCGCTCTTTGGCCATTCCTGGCCCTTGCGCCATGAAACCCCATACATCATCATCATCACTTTTCCGCTTTCATCGTTAAGCCGGCTTCCCTCAACCGTGAGAACACCTGTTTGAGGTGCGATACGTGTTGTTCCCAGCTGTCCGAAAAAATTGCTACATCATCAAGATAGGGCAAGGCGAACTCCTGCAAGTCTTTTAGGACAATATCCATTAACTTAGAGAAGCTAAACTGCGCGTTCTTCAGCCCGAAGCTGAGGGCGATAGGGCGAAAAGTGCCTACAGGCGAGATGAATGCGGCATAGCGGCTGGCACTTTCTGAAAGGGGAACTTGCCAGTACCCCCGCACGAGATCTATAGTTGAAATGTATTTAGCAGCGCTAACTCTTTCAATTCGTTCCTCAATGTTGGGTATCGGGTCAGCTGATCCCTAGTGATGGCATTTAACTTCCTGTAGTCAACACACGGACGAGGGTCCTTGTTAGGGGTTTCTACGAGTATTAGCGGTGACGTGTAGTCACTCTCAGCGGGCTCAATAACTCCCAACTCTAGCATGCGCTGTATCTCTGCCTCCATAATCTCTCTCTGTCTTGGAGACACCCTGTAAGGCTTTGATCTTACTGGTTCGGTTGATGTCAGCTCAATTTCATGCGTTATTAGTTCGGTTCTACCCGGCCGATCGCTGAATCTGTCGAGATATTCCCCTAACACCTCTTTTAGCTCATCTAGCTGCTCGGGTCTTAGAGCGTGCGAGCTTACCGAGTGTTCTACTACTTCTTCTAGGCCGATTTCAGAGTTGGAGGTCGCGCTATACTCCTTAAACTTGGTACTAGTGCCATCCTGCTCTTTGATGGTATAGTTAACGACTCCGCACCGCTCTACATACGGCTTCATCAAATTACAGTGATATATCTTCACTTCCTTCCTGCGACCGGGCATTTTCAGAGCATAGTTAGTATCTGAAAGTTTGTGCAACACCTTAACAGGCCCATCCCAGTGAACTTCAAGCTTGTTCTTTCTTGAAGGTTTGAGGATCATTACCTGGTCTCCGGCGTTAAACGTACGAAGCCTCGCATTCTTGTCGTAATAGAATTTGGCGTTCTTTTGAGCTACTCCCATGTTCTTTCCGACTAGTTCTTGGGTTGCGCTTAGCCGTTCCAGCAAATTTAGCACGTATTCAACCACCGTTGGACTCTCCCCTCTTTCCTCTCGCATCTCTCTTAACATTCTCAGTGGAGAACGGAGTGTCCTCCCATACACCAGTTCTGCTGGTGGGAACCCTGTCGCTTCATGTGGAACCGTTCGCAAAGCAAACAATGTTGCCGGCAGACAGTTCTCTCAGTCCTCCTTTGCTCGTTACAGAGCGCGCGAAAAACTCGCTTAAGCACCGATTGCCACCTCTCTACACTGTTTGACTGAGGGTGATAGACACAACTGTGTATTAACTTTACCCCGCACTTTTGCAAGAATGTGGAAGTCAGTGCGCTCGTGAATACTGACCCCTGATCTGCCTGAATTTCGGCTGGAAACCCAACTCGTGCAAACACTGTCAAAAGCGCGTCTACTACTTCGGTGGAGCTGAGCTCTTTCAAAGGGATTGCATCTGGAAACTTGGTAGCCGGACACAGCATGATAAACAAGTACCTGTAGCCCGATTTTGTTTTTGGAAGAGGCCCTACCGTGTCTATTACAAGTCGTCTGAAAGGCTCTTTTATTAAGGGCACTACCTTCAGTGGAGCTTTCCATGTCTCTCCTGCTTTACCAGAACGCTGGCAGGCGTCGCATGATCTTACAAAGCTTTCTACGTCTTTGAAACAGCCAGGCCAGTAGTATTCCATAAGCAATCTTTTCTTTGATTTGTTTATGCCTAGGTGTTCGGACCACCCATTTCCATGACATAGACTCAAAAGGTCCTCCCTGTACTTAGTAGGTACGACTAACTGATCTAAAATCCTACCCTTTCGATCTCTGTAGTTCTGATACAACAATCCTCCTCTCTCCTGTATCGTCATGTTGCGCCTAGCAATGCCTTCTTTAGCTGTGTCATGTAATTTAGCTAAGCTCTCATCATTCTTTTGCTCAGCTGCCAGTGACTCTCTATCCACACGTAAGAGCTGATCAAAGTTCTTTGAGGCCGGTGATAATAACGACCCTGTCTCGCTTGTGAGCGCGTCTACTTGCTCTTCCTGCAGGCTAGAACTTTGACACTCTAGTGCTACGCTCTCGTTGAGCTGGTCAGCTGGCAGGCTCTCCTCAACTGTTCTTTTGTCCCTCGGGCCTAGCTCGGATTCGGGTATTGAAGTTCTCCCCTTTTCTGCTTCCGCTGGAGGAGCTTGTGCATTTTCAGTCGAAAGCACCGCGATCTTACGAGCTTGGCCTCGGGTCAATGCCTGTACTATGCCCTCTCCCAGTTTGAGCCCTTTGTCACGCAGTAACTGATTCGAACGATTCGAAAACATGTAAGGATACTGCAGTGACAAAAATTTGGAAACTGCAGCCTCAGTCTCTAGCTCCCCGAATGGTCCACTGATTTTGACTTTGGCCATGGGCAGACACACGCTGTGTTCTTCTACAACCTGTTTTATCCATGCTACTTCTCCGGTGAAGTCATCTACCGTCACGTAAGACGGATGGACAATGTCCATCGTGGCGGCACTGTCTCTTAGCACTCGGCATGGTTTGCCATTAACTTGCAGGTCGTGAAGATGTGGACTTAAAAGTTCCATATTCTCATCTTTTTCCTCCACGTAGGAGAAAACTACGCTAGGCTTCCCGCAGTTTACAGCTATGTGTCCCAGTTTGTGGCATTTGTAACAGCGAATTGGTCTAAAAGATTCGAATTTTCCTTTCTGTTCTTTTTGTGCGGTTTCCTCGTTAAGTTTCTCCTCGCTCTTTTCTGCGGGCTTTTCCGCCATGTCTACAGGCTCCGATCGTCTAGTCTGCGCACCCCTTTTGAACGGAAATGGTTTCCGCGGTCCATTTCGACCGTCCAAGTTTCCGTCCTCGGCGTTCAACTTTCTACGGGTTGCGTACTCTTCGGCTGCGTACTCTTCGGCTAATTCGACCGCCCTTTCCACAGTGTTTACATTCCCTCTGTCTTGCACCCACAGTTTCACAGCTTGGGGGATGGTTTTGTAAAACTGCTCTAGACACATGCATTCAATGATCATGTCTCTGCTGTCGTACGCTTCCGCGCTTTTAAGCCACTCGACTAGGTTGGCCTTTAAGCTATATGCAAACTCCGGATAGCCCTCGCTATCTTTCTTGCCTGTGCTCCTAAACCTTTGCCGAAAAGCTTCGGCTGAAAGGCGGTATTTCTTCAGGAGACTAGCCTTAACTTTTGCATAATCATATGCATCCTGTGCACTCAATCTGGCGATTACTTCCGCCGCCTCACACGGCAACATAGACCGCAACCGCTGTGGCCATGTACTCGGGCCGAAGTTCATCTTCTCGCAAGTCCTTTCAAAATTGCTTAGGAACAAGCCTATGTCGGTCCCGACCTCAAATGGCTTTAATAGCCTGTCCATGCGGTACGATTCTGCCTCACTTGATCGTCCCAGAGCGCCTTCACTTCCTTGAGACAACTCCAAACGTTTGCTTTCAAGTTCAAGTTGCATTTTTCTTAACTCGCGATCTTTATCGCGTTCCTCTCTCTCTCTCCTTTTTCTCTGTACCATTCTTCTCTTTCTCTTTCCCGTTTCTCTCTCTTTTTGCGAAGTTCCAATCCCATTTCAATATCTTCCTCACTGGCCTGATTGGAAATTATTGAAATTCAAATTGAAATTGAAATTGATTTTATTCATTATAGATTACAGGTTGTAAAAACAAATAATATACAGAAGGAGGTCCCATAGTCAAGGACTGTATCGGGACCTCCTGTTATTTATAAAAATGCGCTTTCTAAAGCAACGAATTGAACTACATTAAAATCATATATAAGCAAACATGGAAGAAAGTAAGTACTGGAGAATGCAAAACAAGATTACGAGTTAGTTACAAGAAATCTAACGAAGGAAATTATACAATTGCAAGGAGCAAATGCAGTAAAACCAAATGAGCTAAACGAATTGAACAGTAAAGGTAATTTTACCCAAACGTGCAAGACACACACACACAAAAAAAAAGAATTTCAAATATACATGACCATAAATGCAACAGTAGAAACAACAACAAAACAACTTTGAAATACAATAAAAAAGAAAGGTATCAGAGTAGCAGAATATTTGAAGTAATAAGGGTGAAGAAAAAGAGAAAAAAAAGAAGAAAAAAAATAGTTAACGTTAAATATTTTCTGTTAGAAGAAAGTTCTTGAGGTGTTTTTTGAATACGGATGATTAGCTCCAATAATACCGATTTTAGCATTTCCTTGCGCACATCTATGCCAAGTTCCTCACCAACAATCAACAATTCGTCTCTCAGCAGTGTCCTTAACTCCATGATTGCTGCTTTACTACCTTGATTCTGCTCTCTAAATCTAGCTAGGAAAACACAACCTAGCTAACACTCAACAATCTAGCTTCCCTACTGTTCTAAACAGAACAACCACAAAATGAAGCCTAGAGAGTCAAAGCAAGAACCAAGCACTCACCGCAGATACAGCACCATGTCGCAAAGTCCATCTCACCGCTGTCAGCCAGTTGTCAGGATTGGGGGCTCAATCCCATCGCTCGTGATCCATTGTCAAGATTGGAGTCCGGCATGAATTCGAAGGTAGCTGGCCCATGCCGTCGTCCAACTTATCCACGCTGAGGACGTTGATAAAGGGAAGAACTGCTTCTCATCGAGAACAAGGAATATGGGTTTATTTACAGTATTTACATCAGTCTAACATGACTGCTTGAGAAAAAGAGTGTCAGTCCAACATGACTGCTCAAGAGAAGTGTGTCGAGCATTCGCCCCACAGCAGTTTTTAAACACTCGGTCCTCCCGCGATACAAGGTGACGCGAACGTTCGTTTTCTCATTGTAAACTCGCCGCCGCCCCGCAGGACCGTTTACACACACAAAGGCTCACACGGGCGAATGTCCGGAACCGACATCAGAGGGAAACTGTTCCGGGTAGGTCGGAGCCATTCTGGGTAGCTCGTTGTCCTGCGTCCCCGTCGGCGCGTGGGAAGCAACAAAAAACGGCTTTCCCGCGTCAGCTCGCGCACGCGTAGCAGATCAGGTCCGCGATGGGGAGTTTGGGCACAATAGTTTGCCCGCCGAACTCATTCCGTCACAATGGCGATTTAGTCACGCTGTGGCTAGAGGATGGCGGCGGTGTCAGCACAAAGCCCGCTTCATCGAACGCATCCTAGCTGAAGCGACGGAGAGTGGGGGATGCGCGTCTTGTTCCCCGGTCGTAACTTGGTGGCAATCTTGCATTGCAGCGCGTCACCATACTAGCTTGCTGTCGATGTTGATGCCCAGGAATCGAACACTATTTGCACGAAGAATTGGATGGCCTCTGATATTCAGCGTCAGGCTTGTTGACTTCCGCCTCACTCCCGGTAAAAGCATGAAGGTAGATTTTTCTGCTGATAAAGATAGGCCAAGCGTCGGTAAGTTGCGTTCGATGATAGGGATTGCGCCCTGCGATGTGCGGGCCAAACGTTTGTGTTGGTACTCCGTTATCTAAATGCAGATGCCATCTCCATTTATGCATGCTGCCGGATCCTCGGTTCGTAGTTGATGCTTGCGCTCGGCTGCACGAACCTGCTCTTGTGCCCGGGCTGCAGCATCGGCACGGCGCAGACGAGGTCGTTCCCGGTTCTGATCGCGGTGTTGCTGATCGAAAGCTGCCTGCTCCTCAGGAGTACGTACGTCACGTGGCTTATTCATTTCGGAGCCGGAGAGAAACTGTTGCGTGCGCTCTCGGCTGCGACGGCGAGCAACAACGTCACTACTCGCACAACTAATCCAACACTACCTATATAGCACAAGGCCTTTTCACTCCGGTCCATGACGTCATGTTACCTGTCCCGACTGCCATAGAATCTAATAGGGATGCTCCTGAGTAGGCAAGAGTGATTTCGACGTCACCGTTTTCATCACGCCAGCCTTGTCAATGGAAATTTTGGACCAGGTAGCGTGACGTCATGGATCGGAGTAAACAGGCCTTGCTATCTAGGGGCTCAATCGGATATATATGTTCGATACGCGTTTTGTTCGGTTGCTGCAACGTCACAAAGTGGCAGTATGCAAAATTTGTGAGAACGGGGCGGAGGGAGCAGCCAATCGGCAAGCGGTGAACTCCCCGGAAGTTTACTTCCTTCGTTTGTCGTCTGCGTGCAAACTGTATACTACAAAGTGAAATACTTCCCGTCTTCCAACAAATGAAATCTTTATCTAAAAAATGCATTTTTTTCTTCTCAAGCTTAAACACTTCTTCAACTAGGAATACGTGTGACTACTACAATTTATAATTATCAGTTGTTCAGCGTCGTCCCTAGGTGGTGTCGCGCAAAGCGAAGAAAAAAAAATAAAAAATAAACGACGGGAACAGTGGCGCACTTTTCAAGAGGCGACAACATTCTAGCGGCTCGCTGACACCCGATGATGGGGTCGAGTTCGCCTCACAACCAACGCACTATCTCTTTCAAAAAACGAAAGCGACGCCGTAATTCGCTTTCTACCATTTCTTCAAACTCGTTTCGCTCCTCCACTCCTCTCGTTCCTCCTCAAACAACGCCAATGCAACAACAGAAGCTCCCATCGCAAGCGCCATTTTCTATAATTAAAGTAAGGATTGGATCCGAACGTGTCATTCCGCGGCCGAAGCAGCGTTTTGGATCCAATCTAATCCACGAGACGCGCCGTGCGAAGCCGGTCTCGTACGAGCGTATGATCGCTCTAAACTTCCCAACTCCCGTCGCGTTCAGCGCCTGGCAGACGACGTGCTCGGTTGCAAGATGATTGACAGGAGCGTGTAGACATTTAACGTCACCAATAAACGTGGCCGCGCCCCGCAGCGGGCGACGTCGGCGCGGGGAATCGCGCGCGCCGTTAACTCCGAACAACGAGTTCCGATCACACGTTGGCAAATCGCGCGCCTCTCTCTCTCTCTGTCTCTTTATATATATTTTTTATTATTCTGCGCATAAGCGTGGGGTTGCGCCGGAGGAGTTATCGGCGTATCGGCGTGACCGACAGACGGACGGACGGACGAATCGGCTGACCATATACAGCTTCGCCGTAAAAAGTAAGGGAGACAGGACACTTCCTTGTGGGACGCCGAGAGAAATGCGTCGCTTTTCGCTCATTATATTTCCGAGCGTAGCCTGGACACGTTGATCTCTAAGAGATTCATGGACGAATCGAAGAGCATTTCCTGAGACACCCATGGCTTGGAGTCCGTTGATGATGCCTGTATGAAGCACACCATCGTATGCTTTGGCAACGTCCATAAAGATGGCGAGTGTCGAAAAACCGTCGACGCGATGGTGCTTGATGTGGCTTAGTAAACCCAAGACACTGTCCTTGGCACTCCAATCGTGCACAAAATCCGGCCCAAGATACCAAGTTAACCTCGTACATATTAGTATTTCCATGAACTTTGATACACACGGTGTTAGCGCGATACTGGCCGATATGAGGCAAGGTTCGCAGGATCCTCTCCGGACTTGAGCACTGGCATCACCCATGCTGTCTCCCACACTTCTGGGATCTCGCCTGTGCCCCAAACGCGATTAAAGATGTCCAGGAGGGCTCGTCTTCTCTCGTGTGGCCAAGTTGTCAATATCTGACTGCCCATATCCTTGTCATGGGAGCAAACGCCGGTAAGCTCTCACAGAAAGCACTCCATTGAACTCCTCTTAATCCATTTATGTAACGACGGATGGCTGCGTTTATCCTATTATATTCAGTCCTTGCAGAGGCATTTCCCATTTTTCTCGTTAGTTTCCGCCCCGCTCTCCTACGCGCGGCGCAGAGGTTCCTTAGTTTAAGGTAAGGAATAGGGAAATAAGTAGGAAATTTCAACCCTGAAGTAGCCACACTCTTGCTCCGCAACATATCTGCGAACAGCTCACCAAGGCATTCATACAAAGCTTCTCTGTAAGTGTCCCAGCGTGTCACAGTACAGAATTGTCGACCAGCTGTCTGAAATCCGGTGATGTTGGTGAAGAAAGAGGAGTGATTGCTGCCCATCCTGTCTGCGGCCGTTGTCGATGATACTAAAGGTTATGTAGAGTGTAAGACGAGGTCTGTGGTACTCCGTGAATCTGATGGCCTAAAGAAAGTCGGTTTGCTATCGTTCGCCACAGATAAGTCAGCAGCAGCCGCGGCTGCAACAAGTTCCTTCCCTCAAAAATCAACAATCTTATCTCCCCACCCAAAGTGAATGATGTCGGTTAAGGTCACCACAGATTATTCCAGGAGAGGGCAACGAATGCAAAGGTCCTTTAGAAACGTCTCCATGGAGACCTTCTTTCGTGGATTTATATACACCGACACCACACGTCTTCAAGTCGTGAGGACTCTCCACCGCGCTTACATCTCTGCTCCCCACGGCAGTGCTTTGCTACACGCCCGAAGCGCTGGCACTTAAAACAACGTGGTGGTGTCTCCACGTAGTCGACAAGCTCGGGTCTGGTAAAATCGAGGTTAATCTTCTCCAGCCTTTCAGAATTTGGCTCAAATGTGAGAACCGCGGCGTCTGTTCTCCTCCGGTACAGGTACGATACTCGAATGTTCTCAACCTTCATAGACGATTGTGACTCGTGTTGTGGTGTATCACATATGGCAGCTGACAATATATATATATATATATATATATATATATATATATATATATATATATATATATATATATATATATATATATATATATATATATTGATATTCTGCATTGAGGCTAAAATTTGCAACGTTATCTGGTTGGTGTGTCTTGCGATAAAAACAAATGAGAGTTCCGTTTGTGAGTCGGGCCCGCACCTCTCTTCTTATAGTTAGCTGATACGTGTGATAAGGTCGTCTGCATCCGATGACTGCTGTCTGATCATGCTTGCAGTACGCAGTGTTCGAGGTAAGGCCTGGGCTTACCAACACAGCAACCACCGGCCGCCCGTAGAAATTCTCTAACCCTAGAGAAATGCCAGAAGTGGATAACAACCAATCGGACCAAGTTGAGTTTCTTCCAACAGGTTTCCAAAATTTAGCGAAGGTTTTCTTTTGGTCAAAGTCACTTGTACTAGTGCAAATGCATGACATGGAAAGGAACTGAACCAGTTGTAATGGAATTTAGGTGAATGCACAGTGTCGGAAAGCAAACTAACGGCGCTGTGCGCAGATCGAACGCTCCAAAACAAAAAGCTAGAACGAGCGCTGTTTGCCATTGCTTCCAGGTTTCTTGCGAGAAAATAAACTGATAACTGAAGGCGTGGAATGAGAAAACAGCTTATTCTTTCTGCACCACTAAATCGAAGGACGCTATGAAAACGATATATCGCCTCACGGCATAACATGCGTCATGGTCAACTTCAGACATTCCGAGGCAGTTATCATTCCTGCTACTGTTCCTGCAAACAAAAATATTTAAGTGAGAATATTCCCGCTGCTTAAAGCATTAGTAACACTAATGCTTTGGCAGAAAGCTGTAAATGAACAAAACGAAATGAAGCTTAAACGTACATCACTTTAATTTATTAAAGCGCCTGCATAAACAAAGCACACTTCGCGATTTGAAACGCCAGCAAAATATTGAATGCATTGTTCTGCTCGACGGGAAGAAAGAAGTCCCGAGTGAATTCTTTTGCACAAACCGGTATTGGGGGCGAACTCGACCACTGGAAGAGCTGGCGCCACGATCGGCGTGACGTCGCATGAGGGATCACGTGGACACAGCGGCCGCGTCGACTGCTTCGGAAGCGCCGAAGCGAACTGAAAACGAAAGTTTAGAGTCCCACCTGCGCTGCGGTTCTGATTAAGGGTGAGGTTCTCCCGCCGTGGGTATCTGTTTGACAGCATTTGAAAGCACTATAATAGGTAGTGGCTACATTTGGAGGCGTGCAACATGGCATGCTACTGCTCGGGGCAGCAGTGCCGGACGTAGGCAACGGAGCCTGCTGTCAGTCTTAAGGCTCATTCACACCGGCGACTGACAGTAATCACGCGACCGAGTTGGTCGCAAAGCGACCAGTCACAAATGGTCGCAAATGGTCGCTTTTCTCGAAAAGCGACCATTTTTGGCCAGTCGCTCGCTGCTCGATTTTCATCCGCGCGACCGTGGTCGCAAAGCTGATAAACCAATCAGCGACGCGCCGGAAGTGATCTTTCGTGTGTCTATACCCGGCCTCCTTCCGCGTAGCGGCAAATACAAAGTGCACGCCACCATATGTTCCGAGAGTTCTCGCTGAGAACGATAATCTCCGGGATTGCGACATGCGGGTCGCGGTCAGCCGGGCTTGCCGGTGTGAGCATCGGTCGCGTTCAGTCGCTTTTTAGTCGCGAAACCTCCTCAAGTCGCCGGTGTGATTGAGCCTTTATTCACACGTAGCCGCAAGACAAGAAGCTGCGTGAAGCTTGGCTCGCGAAACTTAGAACCGACAGACAGACAGAACTCGGGTATGCAGCAAGCACAGACCCGAGGAATATTTTTGCTACGGCGTCGGGACTGCGATGATCGGTGAGTAGCAGAAAACGCGCACTGAGACGCTCGCCCGCGCCCGCTGCCTGGCTAGTGTCATGACGCTTTATTTGGTCTATGAACTTAATTGTTGATGCTAGACACTGGCAAGTTCATTGGAATAGAAAGGGAGCGGTAAGATGCACATTAAGAAAAAACATGGCACGTGGTTATATGCTCCATTTGGTTATACAGACAGCCCACTATAAAGTATATATTTCACATAGTTTGCTCAGAGCGTTCGCCTACCTTTCACGCAAGAAGCCGGTTCGGGAGATTCCATCGCGGCGACCGCGCGCAGTGGCGTTCACTGTAGGTATGCGGTAAAGAGATAGTGTCTGTAAACGATTCTGTCCTTTCAGTTTGCCGAAGATTATTATTTTGACAATAAAAACTTCCCTCGTTTTGAAAATTCTTACAGAAATCTCCAGGAGGGGCTGCTGCGTCTTTATTGGGCGCCGTAAGCCAAACCTATGAGCAGCGCGCCGCGTTATCCCTGATATAATCCGCAAGGGAGGCACTTCCGACAGATGGCGACTCCGTAAGTCCTCATCCCCAATAGTATGAGTCGTCAGCTTTTACCAATGCGAAGTTTCTCATCCAAGTCGCTCATCGGGGGGCGCAGGTGACATGGGCGCTCTTGCATTTCGCCCCACCGAAATGCGGCCGGGATTCGATACCGCGACGACGACGTCGTGCTTAGCAGCACGACACCACAGACGCTAAGTAATCGCGCTGGCTCCATAGGAATAACTTCAATAAAGAAAATAGCACAACATACAATGGTAAGTATATTGCTGAGGTTTGGGTTGGTGGACCAGCCTTTGTGAAGGCTAGACACTGAAATAAAATTTCAGTGCATTCCAAAGTATATATATATATATCCTTTCTTGAAAACGCCGTGCCCGTTAATTTCCTGTCGGGAATGCTATGTCATGCTGATAACGCGCATGCCATTCGTTACTGGGAAGTGCTGCCGGGCTCGCAGCGTTAAAGAAAGGAAACACGGGCAAGACAGATGACGATTATTATTGTGGGACAAGATAAGCCCCAAATGGTGTGATTTAGTTTAAGAGTGTACTTCCAACACTATAAAAAAATACACCCTTTGAGGCTTATCTTGTCCCACAACGATAATCATCATCTGTCTTGCCCGCATTTCCTTTCTTGAAAACGCTGCGCTCGCTCGTTACTTTCCTGTCGAGAATGCTCTGTCATGCTGATGACGCGCATGTCGTTCGTGACTTGGAAGTACCGTGCTCGCAGCGTTAAAGAAAGGATATGCGGGCACGACAAATGACGATTATCGTTGTGAGGCAAATATACACCCCAAAGTGTGCAGCTCTTTTTATATGTGTATGGCTGCTCTCCTCTGACGTTTCGCTTGTGTGTCCCTGAGCTCCTTCTCCAACCTACTCGCCGCACCTCCGACCGGAAAACTAGACAGTGCAGCTTCTGGAGGTGAAGCTGCAATGACGACATTGGCACGAAATCCTCTCTTCACCTTACCCACGAACAGGAATCTTTTGGACGTTCTCGTCGACAATGTCCCTGTGTGCGCGTTGATTGACACCGGGGCGCATGTGTCCATTATGAGTGCTGCTCTTCGCCGACGGAGGGACTGTCGCTATTGTCGGCAGGTGCTCTGCCCGACTCACCATTGCTGAGAGACACACCGTCGTTCTCTTCACCGTCGTCGAGCATTGCCCTCACGAACTCATTCTCGGTCTGGACTTCCTTGCCAATCATTCTGCCCTCATTGACTGTTCGGCCGGCACACTTCGCCTTGACATGCCTCTTCTTGCCGACCCAGTGGACTCGCCTCCAAGCCGTTTGAGCTGCATGGATTTTATTCGCCTACCGCCTCACTCTGATACACGTCGACTTGTTGTTCTCACCAGCTGTACCTGACGGCAATTACGTGGTCGCACCAATTCCAGTCGTTATACTCATACATGGTGTTACCGTGCCGCACGCTGTGCTGACAATTACTGGCAACTGCACCTGCCTTCCCCTTGACAATTTCGCGCTAACCGCGCAAGTTCGGCCTCAGGGGATCTCATTGGCTGTAATTAGCGCTTTACAGGATGATGAGGTTGAGCCGTTCCCAGTGGAAGATCGTTACAGCTCAGCCCATACCGTGACGTCATCGCACGGTACTGACGTCGACATTAAGAGGATGGTTTACTTTGACCTTACACCTGCTCAAGCTGAAGCCCTTTGCCGCGTTCTTGAAGGCTATCGCGACATTTTTTTTTTACTTTGACAATCGACCCTTAGGTCAAACGTCCGTTGTGACCCATCGCATAAATACTGGCGATGCGAACCCTATTTCATATCGTGTTTCTGCGTCTGAACGAGCTGTTATCCAACAGGAAGTAAAAAAGATGCTTGAAAAGGACATTATCGAGCCTTCCTGTAGTCCCTGTGCTTCTCCCGTCGTACTTGTCAAAAAGAAGGATGGAAAGTGTCGCTTTTGTTTAGATTATCGCTACCTGAACGAAATCACAAAAAAGGACGTGTACCCTTTGCCACGTATTGATGACGCTCTAGACTGCCTGTACGGTGCCACCTATTTTCCTTCTATCTACTTACGGTCCGGCTATCGGCAGATATCCGTCGACGACATGGACCGAGGGAAGACTGCATTTGTTACCCCTGACGGCCTTTATCAGTTCAAGGTGATGCCTTTCGGTCTGTGTAACGTGCCCGCCACCTTCGAACGAATGATGGACTCTTTGCTTCAAGCGTTCAAGTGGTCCAACTGTTTGTGCTATCTGGACAACGTCCAAGGAGGTTAAAGAAAAACTGCTGGAGTGGAAACTATGTCCCGAAGGTGAAGCCGCACAGGAGGGGCACGATAGAACTACAAATAAAAATGATGAAGCGCTCTTCGCACACTTCCCATGAGTTAATCAACCTCCTCGATTTATCATCGCCTGTTTTACCGGACATACTTATCTACCTGTACCTCTGTAATACTGGTTTTAGAGTGAAATCTGAATACTTTGGCATATTGTATTGGGGAGAACGTCATCAATATTCATAATAAATTACTATTTTCGTTGGGAACAACCAGCTTTTGTTTTATAATAGCCTAGCATAACAATAACAGAGCCAAATCACTTCATCTGTAAGCAAACATCACCCAGTAAGGCTCTATTTCAGGTGAAGGAGGGGCAAGCATCGGCTTCACCTTTCCTGTTACGAAGCTACAGGAGCTTCCACTCCAGCAGTTTTCCTTTAACCTCCTTGACAACGTCATCCTTTATTCGCCCACATTAGACACGCATCTAGATCGTCTTTCGGCGATACTTGACGTGTTCCGTCGTGCCGCTCACCAGTTGAACTCGTCAAAATGTGACTTCGCTCGCCGCCAAATCACCGTCCTTGGACACCTCGTGGATGCCAGAGGCGTGCGACCTGATCCGGACAAAATTCGCACTGTTGCCAACTTTCCTGTTCCCAAGTCTACCAAGGACGTTCGTAGTTTCGTAGGGCTGTGCTCTTATTTCCGACGCTTTGTGAAGGATGTTGCGACCATCGCACGTCCCCTTACCGACCTCTTGAAGAAAGACGCCCCTTTTTCTTGGGGTCCTGACCATGCCGCATCTTTCTCACAGCTGACTACTCTCCTTACCACGCCTCCAATTTTGGCCCACTTTGACCAGTCTGCCTCAACGAAAGTTCGAACTGATGCCGGTGGTCACGGCATATGAGCAGTGTTAGTTCAACGCCAGCGTTGACATGATCGCGTTATAGCCTTTGCCAGCCGACTTCTATCACCCACCGAGCGCAATTATTCAATCACACAGCGCGAGTACCTCGCTCTTGTGTGGGCTGTTGCGAAGTTTCGTCCATACTTGCACGGACGCCCATTCTTTGTCATTACTGATCACCACGGTCTCTGCTGGCTATCCTCGCTCAAGGACCCCACGGGACGACTCGCTCGCTGGGCGTTATGCCTGCAAGAATATACCTTCTCCGACGTATATAAGACGGGACGCTTGCACCAGGATGCCGATTGTTCGTCCCGCTACCCCGTCGACGAACCGGCTGATGCGGACGCCATCGCTTGCGTTTATTGTGTCCCAGTTGCTTCAAATCGGCAACGAGCAACGCCGCGATCCTTCATTACGAGCCCTGATCGACCATCTGGAGTCAACGCCTGGCGACACCTCTCTCTGGATGTTTCTCCTCAAGGAGGGGACATTATACCGCCGCAATTTCGATCCACACGGCCTTGACCTTCTGTTCGTCATTCCATCACACCTGCGTTCGACTGTCCTCCACCAACTTCACGACGCTCCCTTGGCTGGACACTTGGGCGTCTCGAGCACATACAACCGTGTACGCCGTCCATTCTTTTGGCCGGGTCTCGCCCGCTCTGTGCGGCGCTACGTTGCCGCTTGTGAGCCCTGTCAGCGCCGGAAGAACCCCTCCACACTTCCAGCTGGATGTCTCCAGACGATCGACATCCCACCCGAACCCTTTTTCCGTGTTGGTCTAGACCTTCTTGGACCATTTCCTCTCTCGGGCTCCGGAAATAAATGGGTCACCGTCGCTACTGATTATGCTACGCGGTACGCAATCACCAAAGCCTTCCCCACAAGTTGTGCTACTGACGTTGCTGACTTTCTTCTCTATGGCATCATTTTAGTGCACGGTGCTCAGCGCCAATTACTCACTGACCGTAGCCGCAGATTTCTCTCAGCAGTCGTCGAGGACATCCTCCGCTCCCGCTCGGCAAAGCACAAGTTTAGCACGTCCTACCACCGAAAGACCAACGGCCTCACGGAGCGCCTCAACCGTACCATCACCGACATGCTTTCGAAGTACGTTGCGACCGACCACCACGACTGGGCTCTTCACTTACCATATGTGACGTTCGCGTATAATTCATCGCGTCACGACACCACCGGCTATTCACCATTCTGTCTCCTATATGGCCGAGAAACCGCGTTGCCCTTGGACACTTTGCTGCCCTCGGCTACACGTTCAGCCACTGAATACGCCCGCGACGCGATCGTACACGCCGACCACGCACGCCAGCTCGCCCGCACCCGTCTCGAGGCCTCACAGGAGCATCAGAGACATCTCTATGATTGCCACCATCGCGACGTGCACTTTTCTCCGAGTTCTCTGGTGCTTCTCTGGTCACCCATTCGACGTGTGGGCCTTCCCGAAAAACTGCTGTCGCGCCGCACTGGCCCATACGGTGTGGTGCGACAAGTGACCGATGTCACGTATGAAATCATCACCGGCGACCTCTCAGCGTCATCGTCAGCTGCAAGTGACATCGTTCACGTGGCGAGACTAAAGCCATACCACACATCTTTCACCGCGGATGTGTAGGTTAAGCACCGGGACGCTGTTTCTATATACTGCAGGGGTTATGATACGGAACAGCAGCCACATTGTGGCTGCACTCAGGAGAAAGAAGACGACGTGGGTGTCCCGTTTGATATAGCGTCGCCATTTTGGCCTCCGTTAGCTTCCCTGTAAATAAATTATAAATAGCATTGGGCATCAGCTACACGTAACAATATATATACATAACAGAGCGCAAGGTGAATACAAAAGAAAAAGGAAGAGAAGGCAGTTGAATAATCTGTGAAACTGCGTAACAACAACGTAAAGCTCGGCAAAGAACGCTGGCAAGCAGTTATGAAAAATATCGAGATCATTAAAATAATCGTTATAAAGACTCGGCATTCTGTAGGCGGCTGAGTGTTGGTGACGACCGGCAGGAACATGCAATGATCTATATTCTTTGGTCATCCTGCGCGCAATACGAAACATGATACAACTGAGGAATTCGAGGAAGGTAAGGTCATCGTGAAAGAGTTTGAAAAGAAACATAAGGTGAGCGCAATTACGACTGCTGTGAAATAAAGGTAATAAAATGCAACATTGCTAGAACAGCGTCGGTGCTAACAAGGTGGGGATGATGTAGGCCTACAAACTTTTTTCTGGGCTCTATCTACGATGTCGCTGTGACAATGTCAATGTCACTGGCATCTAGAAATGCCATTCCAGACAACCGACGCGTGTTCCAGTTGAGTAAATAGTTCAGGAAGAAGACACATTGTTCTGCACAGCTTGCTGAAAGCTGTATGAGAATAGAATTCCCTTGATAGTCGGTAAACAGAGCGCGCGCAGAGCGCAAACCTTGCACTGCAACGCGTTGATTGTGAGCAGAAAAGTGCAAGGTTCTATCAAAGAGTACGCCGAGATCATTGATCTCACAGCCCTTACGCAATGGTATACAGAATCTACAGAATAAGAAATAGTTGCTGTTTTGCGAGTGAAAGTCACGACTCCGGTCTTGGCAGCATTCAGGGTGAGGTTATTATCTTTGCAACATTTAGAATAAATAAAACAGCTCATACTGCAGGATGCACGGCCATAAACACTTTGAATTTGATTTAAAATATTGATGTCATTGTTATATAGACGTTTTAATCGGGCGAGGAGGAAAGAGCGCGCGGCGAGCCTTTCCTCCTCTCTGGCTTGTGCTATCCGGCATTGCTTTCCGCATGATGCGGAACGATTTCGAGATGTTTTAAATCGTACTTTGCCAAATTTACGCAATGTCCGTTCTTATAAGCTCGTCAGGGAAGCCTTTCGGTGCATCGGTAACTACAGTACGCGGAAATATCTCTTGGGGGCGCAAACATGGGACGCGCAATATCAGCCGCGGTGTGTGTATGTGCTGTGGACTATTTTGCGTGTATCGGTTTTAATTCAAGGAAGGGAACCGGCATCTCTGTATTGCCAGCGTGAAATTGTAAATCTGCTCACTATCTGATCGCTTGGTGTAGGAACTAGAAAATAAGAGTGCATGCTCGTGTATGGCCAACCCAATTGCAACCACGAAAAATCTAAGTGGCAGGCGTTACCAAATATTTGGGATACGTCGGCATCGGTCTCCCGCATTTTAAGTCTAGTAGACTTAAAATCACTATATGTCTACGCTAGCTTCCTGCATGAGGCCGTCGGCGCTGCTCAACACAGTGGTCACTGCGGTTGGTAAACCAGCATGATAAATATATAAGCTGTGTGCTTCGACATTGCCTTCCATTTTTTTTTTTTTTTTGCCCTGTAAAGCCGTAATATCCGAGAGGGATCGCAGCTACTTTTGAGGACAGAATTTCTGTATTAGGGGTGAGTGCGCCGTAGAGAACAGGACGAACACAACCGAGTTAAAAAATCTTATTGTCATCCTCTGACTCGAAAAAAAAAGAAAAAGAAAACGGGCTAACGCCGCAATACGACCTCTCATAGTCACGCCGCACGACGTTTGCAGGGCCGGTATTTCGTAGCGATGCCTTTTCCTATTCTATTCTTTTTCAGACTTCTCGCGCTTGGCTAGTGGTCAGAGCGACGGTCTGCCCACATTATCAACGGGATCAGGCGGCCGTGTGTGGTGGATGATAAGAGTAGCATAGAATAAGGCATAAGGCATTGCTACAAAATAGCGGCCCAGATCTATAAGCGTTGATGTCACATGCTTGGGCCATGCGCTACATAGAACAAATATATCTGCAATCCAGCGTCTACCACTGTTCGCAGGAGACACTTCGGATTCACCTCCGCCACGTCATTCATACGAAGACTCACTTTTTAAAGGATATTTCTAGAACCCGTGCTACATCTAGCTTTGGGCAGGCCGTCGGAAGCATCTCTACTTCGATTCCTGCTCAGGCGTCACAAATTATGCCATGATACATTTCACTATGGACACTGTCCCCACTGGAAATTGTGCCATATATACCTGGAATCAGTGTGAAAAAGAAAGTGCCTCAAGCAGCGATTTATGGAATATATGCACAAAGAATACGCAGCCGCAACGCACATTTTCACAGATGGCTCTACAACTCCACATCGGTCATCGTGCGGACTTTTCGTTCCCTCTGCAGGACAACGATTATCGTGTTTCGTCTTGAGCGTACGACATCATCTACTTCAGCGGAGCTATATGGCATTAAGGATACTTTTATGTATGTACTTCGACAGCAGCCGCCAAAGACATGGGCGATTTTCGCGGATTCAAAAGCAGCCCTACAAAGTATGTGGAACAGGCACAATTTAAGCGCTGCAATAATCAACCTGCAGCATTCGACATTGCTTATCTTCACCACAGGGCTAAGATTGCTGGGCATTGCATAAAGTTCCAGTGGATACCTGCCCCCCCCCCCCCCCATGCCGGCATTTCGGGAAATGAAAGAGCGGATGAAGCTGCCACAAATGGACCCAATACCGCAAGTTCAAAAGAACATTTTTTACAAAAGCCGACGCTTCAAACAGGGCAAAAAAATATGCCTATATATCAAGAAAAAGACCGCATCTGGAATCTGCCGCTTCACCAAGATAACTTCCTGCGTTACATTGACCCAGAAATGAGACCGAAAATTCCACGACCACTCCCTCGACACTTAGAGACATTGTACCATCGTCTTCGACTGAACGTGGCATATACGAACAATTATCCGTACCGCATATGGCTTACCACTAACCCATACTGTGATAACTGTCGCAACTTCGAGGCAATTGAGCTCATATTACTAGAATGCCCCGCGTACCGCGACGAGAGACAATTTTTTGAGCAACAAATGGACATGATTTGCCACGAACCGTTAACGTTACCGAGCATCTTATGTCCAATGCCCGGCCGTTCAAAACAGCGACGGGTGTTGGATTTATTGTTCAAATACCTGTCAGACATTGGTCTAATAGGAAAGCTTTAAAAATTGCACACTTCATATACAAAAGCCTAAATTTACCCGCCATGTCACCTATAAATATTAGTATCAGGTCCACTCGGACATTTCATATTTCTTTTTTATTCTCTTTTTCTCCCACTCTCCTCTGCAATCTTTTAATCCCATTCCCTGTCCCTATACAGAGTAGCATGCCAGCGGTTATATACGCGCCGGCAATCTCTGGTTTTCTAATAAAGAGCTCTCTCTCTCTCTCTCTCTCTCTCTCTCTCTCTCTCTCTCTCTCTCTCTCTCTCTCTCTCTCTGTACCACTGCTTAGGCCGCTCGTGCAGTTCGTAAACGGTCGCTTTGCTGGACGAGTATAATTCTCACTGTAACGTATGCTGTTATTACTAACCAAAACTATTTTATTCATGGGTGGAAACCTCGTCCACCGAACCAAGTAGTCACGCAATGTTATCTGCAGCTAACAGTTTGAACGCTTGTCAAAGTATAACAACACAACTTTTACCGTAGCAGAACGGTACCGACGCTGTTACGATCGTCGCGTATGTTTCATTGCTACTAAAATAATGCAGAATACTGCAATAACGTTACATTAGTGAATGGAGTTTCTAGAAATACACAATTGATCTCAGAGTATGATTGTAGGCTCAAACAAGCGCGCACACATCGCGCTGCGTGCTCCGTCCGCCTCAACGCCAGCAGAAATTCCGGCCATGCCAACTTAAACCACTTCAGTGCGTCTCACAGAACTGTTTCCCACGTAGAAGACGCCGCGTCGCACTGAACAGACCGCACGAGTGCGAAAACAAACGCCAGAAACGACCGGCGAGCGTATACCTGACATACAAGACGGAGCGCTCGCCCAAGCCAGCATGTCGACTGCCTATAGATGGTGTCCCTGTGTAGCAATATGGTGGCGCCCATGAAAAAGCGGTCTATAGAAGGAAAGAAAATTTCTGAATAGGGCGAAAGAAAACGTCAATAATAAAAATATAAATAATTGCTGGCTCTCCCGTAGTCGAGAGTAAATGTAAGCATGAAATGGCTACCGGCAAAACAGATTGGTTGGAGATGATAGTAGCCACAATCTTAAAATTGGTGTACTGCATGTTCACAGCGGCACACCGCACAACACCATACTGTGCACTGGTCCACATGGACACTGCTCAGCTAGAAGAACAAAACCGGCTGAAGGCGACACGAGAGGCAGCGAAAGGTGCCAGGAAAACAGAGTGTAATGCTCAGCGCTAAGAAGAATTATTTGAATTCTAGAGTTTTACGAGCTAAAACCACGATTTGATTATGAGGCACGCCGTATTGGGGGACTCCAGATTAATTTTGACCACCGGGAGAATATTTGACGTGCCCTCAATGCACGGGACACGGGCGTTCTTGCATTTCGCCTCCATCGAAATGCGGCCGCCGCGGCCAGGATTTGATTCCGCGGCGTCGTGCTTAGCAGCGCAACACCATAACCGTTAAGTCACCGCGGCGGGTAGAAGTGCCTGAAGCAGGATGGATGTTATGAGCTTCCCCTTTGTAACGGGGCGGTGGGTTGCGTCACCAAGCTCTTGCTATTATACTGCCTAATGTCCTACCTAGGTTAAACAGCAAAAAAGAAAAAAAGAAAAAAAAAACCACTATGAACCACCACACCCAAACTTTATGATCCCCTATTGCGAACTGTGCTTTTCTACGTCTCCGTCTTTTGTCGTTTCCCTACTTTTCTTCCACCAGTCCTCCAATCGCCTCTTACTAATGCCTATTGTGGACATGTTTAATTTACCACAGCTCCCGCTGAACCCAAGGGCTTCAAGCAGGCCAATGGTGCCTAAATCGACTGCTGGGTAGACGTCTTCACATTTTAATAAAACATGCTCCATAGTTTCCCTTGCTTTGCCGCAGCAAGCACATGCTTCTTCTTCCGTCTTATATCTCGCTTTATAGGTGCGTGTTCTAAGGCATCCCGATCTCGCTTCGAAAGGTAATGAGCTTCCCTTTGAGTTATCATAAATGGTTTCTTTCCTGATTTGGTTTTTTCCTCTTAAGTAGTTACTCGTGGCAGGTTTCTTTTCCATTGCCGCCACCCATGAGATTATTTCGGCCTCTCTGACTTCCGGTGGCACCGCGCAGCGTGGCGCCATTTCTCGAGACGACGCAAAACCCGCGCTGCGGAACTCACTGACGGCTGGTGTTCCAGCGAGCAAAGGCAACCCTGTCTCGGCACCAAGAGACGGCAGTGAAGTGTATGGTGCCCTGTGTCTACCTTTTGAACGTCCCCCCCGTCCCCCCCCCCCACTATTAGAAATGACAAATAAAACTTCAGCGTACTAGAAGTTACAGCTTGAGCGATATTGTGAACAAACGTTAAGAAAAGCTATGAAGCAATATTTTTTTAACTTGTTTGGGAAGTGACTAGCGTATGTAATGCGGTCCTGTACAAAGGGTTGGGGGCCGGAGACCGCATTTTCTTAAAGGAGGCATGTCACCCAACAGTTTGGGGCTTCCCGCGAGAAATTGTAGCCGAGGGTTTGCTTTGGCTATACCCGCATGAAAGCTGGGTAGTGAAAGCAGATTTCTGTCCCCCCCCCCAAAAAAAAGAAAAAATCAATGGACACATTGCTGAGCTAAACTGCGATAGCCGAAAGCCTATCTATGACTTCCCCTGTTGCTGTTGTCTGAACTGTTCCGCGAACGGACGCCGCCGTGGCCGCGAGCATGGGATGCGACCACAGCCATATGGCTGCAAGGTTTGTCGCCGATGTGCGCGCATGTCCGCGCCCTCCCACGCGCCCACTCGCACAGGATGGTTGCTTGGGCCAGTTGGAAATTCATGATAAAAAATGACGTACAGCATGAAGGACAAGCACTGCGAGAGACGACATACGCTGCGCTGACTTCCAACAATATTTTATTGCGTTGCCACATCATATGTATATACATACATATACATACAAGAGGGGGCATGCGCAAAAAATGAAAGGCAGTCACGAGGGGTGTTCTAACAGCAAGTCATTTTACTAAGAACATGGTCACTTGAAAAAGACGAACATTACTAATTCTTTCTGTTGAGATACATGACTTCACCAGTAAACCCGCAAAAGAGAATTGAAATAACGTGTATCTCACAGGTACGCCTGTGAAATACACCTCTTCTTTACTTGGCAAACAGTGAACCACATCAAATGGACTCGCGCATGAAAGATGGCAGGAAGAACCTTGCCAAGAACAAGTTAACAAGCGAAAGTGCAAAATAAAGATTTCTAGTAGCGTTTTTTTTTTATTAGCTCTGGAAGAATTACAGAGAAATTATTATTGTTGCAACAATCGCAGTTCTTTTAGATCCCTCGTTTACTGCTCTGCCAAGTGCCAAAACCGACTCGTGTTGTTATTTGGGAAGTTACGTAACGATGCGTGGTCACGAGTCCCGTAAGACCGCGTAGTGAGCAGGGCGCTGTAGTTCTAGACGTACTGCGCCCACCACGGAAGGTTAGAAAAACACCGCCATTAGCACAACAGGGAAGTGGCTACGTCAGGCGGCTCGATTGATAACTGTAGAAGCATCATTCAAAACACACGAAATTATTCTCCATATCCGGCACCGTTTTCTCTACTTCCTTTTTAAATAAAAAGATGTTGATTAATAAATATTTTTACAAACAGTTTTCGCTTTTCCTCCCTGTTTGGCTGTCACCTTGGCTTTCTCCCTTAGTAGATAGCTTAATTTCTCATCTCTTTGCGGCTCTTGTATCCAGTTGCCAATTTTGCTCGAAAAGTGCTGTACAATTAGGGAAAAACCAGGCGAGGTAACGGGTGACAGTCATATCGCTTATGGTTTGAACAGTTATTGCAGTGTCTGAAGTTGGACGCTGTTTCGCAATACTTTCCACCTTATCTAACGCATATCGCGGATATACGGTTCCGAGGATCTGCCAGCGTCGCGACGAGCCGTCACTCGAGGAAATAATGAAGCAAAATAAAAAGTTAAACGCTATTGTCGTTTTCTCCGGCCACAACTCGTTCCACAAGCATACAGACCAGCTGACTATGAACCAAATCCCTTTCCTGGCCCCTGGATCCGTCTAAACAAAGAAGGTTGAACTAACGAAGCAACAGCGTTGCGCGTGATTGTTGAATAGATGGTGAAATAAAAATTGTGTTGGGCATTATAAATAAAATACTATAATTAAAACCATAAACTACGTCCTGCCTGCTGCAATAGATGGTGACAACTGAATTGATCTTGCGTTAATCGCGCGGGCACCGAATCGATGAGAAAACTGGCCTCAACACCCCAGAAGATGCCGATAACTACCGCCATCCAGAAGAAGTGAAGAAATTGACAGCTATTCTACTCTGTGAAGATGTAATGGCAGCGAAAGCTGACAGTCAAAGCTCTCAAACGAAAAGCAAACTGTTTCACATCCGCTGCGGGTCGGCCTGAAGATAGTGCAATATCGAGCTGACCCGCGGCGGAGGTGAAGCAGGCGTTAAGCACCCCACATACGTGGGCCAATCCCGAAAGTAGTGCAATGCCGGGCCAACCCGCGGTGGAGCTGAAGCAGGCATTAACTCATCATACGTCGGCCGCTCCCGAAGATATTGCAATACCGAGCCCACCTGTGGCGGGTGTGAAGCAGGCGTTAAGCGCTCCCCGTATACGTGGGCCCATCCCAAAGATTCCGAAGGGCCCGTTACAGGTTCCCGAGTCCATAGGGGTATGTGCCATGGATCTTGGACCCTTTTTGCACTATCACCAGGATCGGCCCACATGATGATTTTTTCTGTTAACGGACGCCGAAAAAAAAAAACTACGGAAGTTAGTCATACACTGCTTTCGCTGTAAAAGGCAGCAAAATGTTGACCGCCGAGTAGATTGATTTGTCGGTGCTTTAGGAATGTGTGTGAAGGTGGTGGCGTGGGCGGATAGGGGGCGGGGGGTATGCCGCTTAATTTGGGGGGGGGGTCGCCCCCCCCCCCCTGGGTACGGGCCTGCTTCACTAGGGGTCAGCGCGATAGAGAGGGCACTAATGCACACACTACGCAGTTTTCTGATGAAATCAGCTTCTATAATTTCCCGCGTGAGCTGCGAGCTGTGTCTCGCTAAAACTTCCGTATCTTCAAAAAGAGGGGCACGCAGCCGCAGCCCTGGCAATGGATGCCCAAGTGGCCTTGAACAGTGCTATGGACGCTGTTATAGTGCTCTCTTAAACGATCGTTTGAGCACCTGCCTATCTGTACAACATATTTACTGCCGCAAAACAGGGGAATCTGGTAAACCACATTCGTTGCACATGTCACAAAACGTTTTCTGTGCCCGACAGAGCAACAGCTCTGACGTGATTTAGGCGCGTTTACGCGTTTACATAGCCTTGCCAGCTTTTCCGGTGCTGAGAAAACGACTGTGATTCCTGCACGCTGCACAATCTTTTTGAACATATGTGAGACATCATGCACATACGGCAGCACTGCAAACCTGCGTCTTTCAACAGGCTGATACCTTGACTGAACGGGCTCATCCCGTATTCTGCGCCTCAGAAGCTGTTCCTCTATGGCTGAAATTAAGGCCAAAGGGTAGCCAGCCCAAGAAAGGCGATCAACCTGTGCAGCAAGACCATGTTGCGTCTTGTATGAGCAAGATTTGTTGAGGCTGTTAACGAGACATAACTTTATAATGCCTCGTTTAACGAGCTTTGAGTGTCCTGAGTTAAAGGGCAAGAGTGGCTTATTACTTCTCCTTTCGAAGCACCAGCACACACGTTTGTTAGCAAGGGACAGCCTGAGATCTATAAAGCGCAAGGAATTATCAATGGGGACCTCATGCGTAAGTTCTAGAGGTTGCAGCTCTTTCTTAAAGATCTCTAGGACTCCCGAAGCAGCAAGCTCGAAAGCGTCATCAGTGCAATCAATAAATACCAGGTAGTCGTCCACAAACCTGCACACTTTGACAACAGGAGACCCGTCTAGGTGACTTTGAATATTGCAATCATGATGAGCTAGATAAATATCACTTAGTGCCGGCACCATGCATGATCCTATACAAACACCATTCCTTTGTTTGTAATTTCGTTCATTCCGTGAGGTGAAAGTTGATTTCAAATAGTTTTCTGTTAGCGGCTTTCTTGAATTGCTAACCTTCTATTTAAAATAAACTTTCACCTGGTGGAATGAACGGATTATTATAACGAAATTATTATATCATTTAGCAATCGATGAACACCCGTTATGCAAAAGGAAACCGCGAGCATGCGATCTACTTGAATCAGATGCAAAGCTGCGGAGGGAACCGTCGTGTGCTGCTGACTGATACCAGCGTTGAAACTTGGAACTTTACTATGAGGAGGAGAAATATACAGCAAAACAGTCCTCGACTACTTGGACTTCTACTCCGCTTAAGCCGACTCATTATCTTGAAAACGCTGACTGGTGTTCGTAGATGGGACAAATGATGTTGATGAACAGGTTAATTTGTTTACGAAAGTCATTGAAATTGGCATGCAAATCCAAGCAAAGCTTGTATTGCCTCTCTCATGCAGGCGTTGGTGCTGCCGTACGAAAAAACCCAAGCCGCGCGAAAATAAAAATTGCTTGTCGGGCTGCAGATTCGAGCCACCGACCTCCGGGTTGCGAGACCACCACCGTTAACTGATTCAGTCATGGTCGTTTTTTTTCCTTTATTGCATGGAATTAAGAATAGTGTCATTTCAAAACTGTTACATTACATTTGAACATACATGAGAAATAAATGCACGCATGGTACGCAGCCCAATGAAAGTTCGAAATTCGGGCAAACAAACACAAGCGTCCAGACGCGAAACCCATTCAGTTACGGAATCGAAGGTAGCAACCACACTACGCACTTGAGCAGCCTCGTTCCGAAAGATAGAGTTTGTCGAGTGAGGTGGCTCGGCATGCCTGTTGATCATTAGACTTCTCCATAATGAACGAAGTCCTAATAACATGAACAAATCATATGGCGTATTATTGGCTGTCTTTTGAAAGGAAGGAACCGGGTACCACAAGATGTGAGGGGAAGGTCTTTTTTGATAGTTCTTTGTAAAATGTCTTAAAACTGAAATACGTCACGGCAAAGTATAAAGCAATGTTCTATTGTTTCGGGTTGATTGCAAAGTGTACAATTTGTATTCCAGGGTACATATAGTCCTTTTTCCTGAAGCCACGTTTTAACTGGAAGGGTGGAGGTGTGCAGCGTAAAGAAGAATGTTTTCGCTGCTGGCATAATGCACATTCTGCGGACACGGCAAAGAACATCCTGACCAAATAGAGACAGGTACGGCTTTCAGTACATAGGTTCAGGGTAAAGGTCATGTATAAGTGCTATATTTAGCGACGTGCCATCAACGGTAAACAAATATTCTAGAGTGAATCTGGCTTTTAAGAATGAAATAGTGTCGACAAGTTCCTTTAGGAAGCCTCCTAACGGCAGTTACCGAGCTAGGTTTGTCGTGACAGAAAGAAAAGGCAGGTGTGAAGCAACACGTGTTCGTTTACTGCGAGAACGATAGGATGGTGGAAGTTTTTAAAGTAAAATAATTGCGTGACCAATTGTCGCACAAACAATTGCACAATACTCAAGCCTCCCTTCTCAACGGAAGAAAAAGGTTGTCCCTTCTTATGGCTTCCCATGATGAACGCCAAATGAAACATGCAAGTAGTCTATGAAATGCCTGAACATAAATACGTGAGCAGTGCAAGACCTGCAAAACATAAAGAAGCGTAGAAGCAGGGAACATATTACATGCCTTAGCTCTAGCACAGTGGAGAGGTCACGTCCCTGCCAGGTTGCCACTTTTCGACGAAGAGTGATTATCGTGGACGACCAATGAGGTCCACTATTACGGAAGTTATCGAGAGGCACACCAAGACATCGCAACGGAGACTGATTTCAATGAATATTCGCGAATACAGAGGGAGTGAGCGCCCACATGCCCAGCGAAAAGCCCCTACTTTTGTCAAAATTTACAGTAGCTCCTGCAGTCTCACAGAAACACAGGGTAGCGTTTATCGCCTTGGTAATGCTTGGCTTATCGACCCAAAAGAAGGCAATGTCATCTCCATAAGCTAGCACTTTATTTTCCTCGTAGTCTGCATAGCTGTATCCTTTAATGATTGAGTCGCAAAGCCCGCTTAAGCAAAGCAGTTCCAAGTATATAGCGAAAAGTAAAGGCCACAGCGGAATACTCTGACGAACTGATGACTGTACCTGTATTATATCTGAGAAGATACAGTTGACAACTAACTTTGTAGTACAATGTTTATAACAACGTGTTATACGATTGTATATAATACATCCCCTAACTGAAGATGTCGCAGCAGTTGGAACAAAAATCGTGCTGATCCTTATCAAAGGCTTTGGCGAAGTCAATCTGGAGAAGAGCTACTTGATCCGTAGCACTCTATATGCACTCAGAGACTGAACCTGCGATATGAACATTTCTCTGTATAGAGCGTCCTCGAATTCCGTATTTTCGATGGTCACCTACTAATCTAGTAATGACCGTCTGCAACCTATTTGTCAGTACTTTCGCAAATATTTTGTAATCGACGTTATATAACGATATCAGCCTATATCCGTTGACACTCTTTATTACTTCATTATCAGTGCTCTTTGGTATTAAGGTTGCGTGGCCCTGATAGGAAGACGGAGGAAGCTCACCATGTTTATAGCGTTCCTTGAAAAGCTGCTCAAGAAAAGTAGACAAGAATTCCTCAAATATAATGTAAAATTCAGCCCTAAGGACATCAGGGGCCAGGCGTCTTGTTTTTCTGGAGAGTTCCGACGGCAAACTTAATTTCTTCTCGAGTTATTGGCCCATCAACGCTGAATCGATCATCTTCTTGTAAGTGTGGCATAAGGGAAATAAACTGATCAGCTTTTTCTTCGTAACCATTCTGAGGCCTAACTGCAGTGAAAAGATCTTTATAATGAGGTTCAAATACGGTTATTATTTGCGATGTGTCAGTGTATATGGAACCACCAGATTCAATTTGTTATATTTGCTTGGAAGACGCGTATTGATTTTCATCAGCGAGAGCCCTTTTTGGGGACTGCTCATCTGTGAAGCGAGTTGTGCGTGAACGCACCATTGCTCCTTTGTACATTTCCATCTCGTATTTGTGTATTTGTGAGCGAACTGTATTTATCTCATCGCTATACAACCCTGGTTCCTGGCTTTCGAAAGCGTGCAGCTTGTGAAGTAGATCATGAAGGTGATGCTTTTCAGCTTCTTTATTTTTCTTTTTGAGACAGCTCACATGAAATGGCAATCGCCTCATTTCTTACTCTATCTTTGAACATTTCCCATTGAGCAAACAATGGAAGCTGTTTACATTAATTATGGAAAACAAAGTGCTGCGTACCAGACACATCATGTTTTGAATATCATTGCAGATAGACTGAACATTAAAGCTACTAGTGCTGCATTTAAAAAATAAGCATAGAACTTATTAATAACCGCACCTATACAGTATCAACATTAACTTGTGGATTTTCATGCCTCGACCAATGCTTAAATCATTCACGAATTAGTATTCTGAGTGTTTACATGTATAATGTAATTTCATTGCATCCTCATGCATTCTACGTTTCCAATTTTTCGGAATTTATATTATGTAGCTGTATATTTTGGCGTGCGTGACCTCTTCTGTACGATTATTTAAGGATGTCATGTAAATTTTTCCTCTTGTTTATGTGATTTGTTATGTGTACTCTTGAAAGTTGCTAGTTGTCCATTTTCTTGAAACTGATGTACTGCAATCCTTTTTTTTTTACTCTGTTGAACTCGAAGCATGTGAGCTGCTACGAACGGCGGAGGGACAGGGACCTTTGTCAGGCTTGATTACATTTAGCCCCCCCTACCCCTGCAGTGAGCTTTGTATATTGCTTACTGTGAATAAAATACTCACTCACTCACTCACTCACTCACTCACTCACTCACTCACTCACTCACTCACTCACTCACTTGCTTTCTCTTTTCTCTAGTAAAAATTCTTTCACTTTGTTTACAAAACTTTCCTCTCGTAAAAGTTGTGTTTTAAATTTCCACAGCTTCCAGTTTGGAGACAACTTGCGAAACTTTCGGGGACCCCATGAAACAGCTACTAAACAGTGGTCTGTGAAAAATACAGGCTTCACGGCCTAGTTTCGAATGTGAGACCAGAGATTCGTCGAAACGTACACACGATCAAGTCGAGCATAACAGACGCCTTGAAAGTGCGTAAACCGCACCCAAGAATGTGTGTAGGCTCCCACGTCCATTAGATTGTGATCTTCCGTTAACTGATGTAGGAAAGTAACACGTGCATCATAACGATTCGTTACGTATGAGTGATCTCTGGAATGACAAACACAGTTGAAGTCTCCCAACACTACCCAATCTCTGTCAGTATCCAGGAGTGGAGCAAGAGAGAGGAAGAAAGCCTTCCTGCCACTCACTTTTGAGGGAGCATAAACGCAAATAAACCGCCAATTACGCGAACGAAAAGAGAGGTCACAGCATTTAAGGCGGCCTTCGTCGTCAACATGTAGTGACAATGAAGAGTGATTTAACCACTTTCTAACTAACAAAAAGCATCCAGCGGAAGAACCACATGCTTGGCTAATACACACCTCGTAATCTAGTTGAAAACTTTGCAGCGGAAGGCTGACATCACTAACAGACGAAACCTTGGTCTCTTGCACTGCTCCAGCATCAATTTCGTGCCTCCTAAACACGTGAAGTAACTGCTGCTGACACCTTATATTCCGTAGCCCACGCACGTTGAGTGCCGCTACACATAAGGGGAGGGTGAAGGCGGTAGCCAATTTGATCACCTAAAGCTTTTGTTTTTCATCGCCAATTGGCCACAGGTAAATCTGTGGTCTCGCTCACTTTGGACTTCTTTGTGGCACTCTCCTGACTACGCTGATAAAACTGTCGTGCACATCATCACCAGGAGAGGGAGTTCGTTGAGCAATAGAAGACACTTTCTCGAGCGCCTATACTGCACTTTTTGTTGCTTCGTCGCTGCACGGTGCCGGACGTTTCCTTGCCTGACTGCTGTCCATCGCCTCTCCTTCTTCCTTGTCAGTAGAGGGCTTTTCTTTAAGGTTTTGCTAGGCCATGTGGGTAAATCGAGTTATCTCCACCTGTAGCTTCGTTAGTGTTATTGGCGCAGCGGTGGCTGTTTTGCATTGGCTTTGGGGACTCCTGTTCTTCGTCCTTGATGTCACCTGTAGTCCCTCCGCTGACACTATTCTACTACTCCGTAGAACTACTCCGTATTTTACTACCTCCGTAGAATCCATGAGGTGGCCCAGTTGTGGCTCGTCTACGCTATATTGTCCAGAACGAAGCTTATTGGCGTAGGTCGACACGTAGGTGGCAATGCCACCGACCAAATCGGTGGCATTGCAAGCAGCTCGGTGTTCTGCATTGTCGACGGACGTGTCCGACACGCTGGCAACGAAGGCACAGCGGAGGCTTAATGGGGATGACTATCAGGCACAGGAGTCCATAAATGGACATAATGTGTCGTATTGAGCGTACGGTGACAATATCCTTGAGCACCAATGAAACTTCCCGGTTTGTTGTCACCCACTCTTCCATACTTCCCTCTCCACCGACTTTATCTGACCATACGCCTGGAACGTCTCTTCAACCCGCCAAGGTTCAAGGTGAAGTAGAAGCCATAGTAACTTGAGCTTGATGTTTTTAGTCTCCGGATCTACCACCATGTGCTTCAGCCCTTTGACCCGGAGCTCACCACAGGTCACGAGAGTCTGTTTCGCCGCACTACTAGCGTAAGTAACCATACGTAAAGGGATCATTTGATACTGTCTGACACCTATAATACCTGCAGTATTCGCTACTTCGAGAAGAGCGTCTCGGAAGTCAGGAGCCCGGTCTGCCACTCAAGTCCGCATGAAGAGATATGGAAACATCGTTTCCGGTTGGTAGACGCGCGAGGACAACTTTGTAACTAGGATCTTCATTCAGAAACGGGGTCGACGATCCTCGGCCTGTGCCCGATACGCTGTTTCCAGCAGAGAGAATTTTCGAGCACAGCCGTCGGTTCATCATACGCGCCCTTTAAAACGGGGTTTAAGTGTTTCTTCATGCATATAAATATATGCAAGAAGAAGTAGACGCGCCGCAAGGCGCAAGCCAATCGCAGGCGTCCCATCCGTCCGGAGGAGGGAAAGGGTGTGATCGCGTGTTCGCTCGCCTCATGCCCGCCGTTTCCCGCCAGTTCAGGCCCGCGGTCAGATGAAGAGGCCGCGTTTGGTTCGTTCTGCCGAAGAGCAGGCTGCGTTGAAGGAACGGTAGCGGGAGCGGGCCGCGCGTCGTGCGTTCGGCCGAAGAACAGGCAGCGTTTCATGAACGCCGCCGGGAACGCTCGAGAAAGGGCTCATCGTCAACGTGCCGACTTCGCCGTGAGGGAGCCCGAAGCCAAGGCGTAACGACAACGAAGAGACGCGGATCCCGAGCTTCGCGGGCACCCCTGTTCCCATAAGGGAAGGGAGGAGGAGGAGGAGATAACTTTATTGGGTCCTGAGGAACCCCTTCCCATCCATTCTTGGTTTAGCGGTCGGCAGGGGTCGCCGGCCGCACCCACGTTGGGACGGGAAGCCCGTGAGCCTCCGCCCTTTCGTGAGCCCTCTGGACGGCCCGGAGCTGGGTCTGGTGGTCGTCGCTTCGCAGGGCGTCCATCCAGTCCTCTTCTTTGCTGAACACGGTGCCGCTTAACGCGGAGCATTGCCAAAGCATGTGCGATAGCGAGCAGTACGATTCGCCGCAATCCGGACATTGCGGCTCTACGTCCGGTGAATAAAGGCTCATTCTACCTCTCCAGGGGAACGACCTTGTTTGCAGCATTCTGAATATAGATGACTGGTCTACTGAGTTTAGCGTGGGGGAGTGGGAAGGTCCTCCTCGACACCTGATAGTGCGTTGTTATTTCGTTGAAGGTGAGCAGCGGGTCTCGGTTCTCCCCTCCCTCTCCGCCACTTCGCTCGCCACGATCGCCGCGGTGCGTGAGTCCTCGCGCGCGTCCGTGTGCCAGCTCGTTGGCGTTGGGAAAGTCGGGGTGCACGTCGGCCCCCATGTGGGCTGGAAACCATTTGAGGATGTGATGACCCGCGGCTCCCTCACTGCCGAGGACGGCCGCCGCTTTCCGCGATATCGAGCCTGAGGCAAATGCTCTGGCCGCCGATCGCGAATCTGTGTATACGTAAGGACGTTCCGGGTCCCTCATTGCCATGGCTATTGCCACCTGTTCGGCCACCTCGGACGTTACCCCCTTGACCGATGCTGCGTTAATGATCGTACCATCCCAGCGTATCGAGACGGCCGCGTACCGGTCGCTGCGTCCGTACTGGGCCGCGTCTACAAATGCCGCCAGTCCCGGACAGTTGGCGGTCGATTTTAGCAGTGCTCAGGCCCTCGCCTTTCGGCGCCCCTCGTTGAATTGCGGATGGACGTTTCTCGGAAGCGGTTCTACCTTGAAAGTGCCCCTGACCGCCGCGCTGAGCGCGACGCTGCGTGCGTTGCACTCTGCCTCTGCATTTATCCCTGCTTCTTCTAGGATGCGTCTGCCGGCCCTGGTGGTCGACAGCCGCACGACCTGTGCCTTGGTCTGAGCTTCGATGATTTCTGCTAGCGAATTGTGGACCCCTAGCCGATCGAGCCACTCCGTGCTTGTACTGATGGGAAGACCTAGCACCCTCTTGATGCTCTTGCGCATCAGTGTGTCTATCTTGGCCGCTTCTCTCTTGGTCCATTTTAGCGCCAAGGCTACGTAATTTACGTGACTCATGAGGAAGGCGTGGTAAAGTCTGATGAGATTGCTCTCGCTGAGCCCTCCCCTGTGGTTGGTCACCCTGAGGATCAGCCGGAGCATGTTCTCCGTTTTGGACGTGAGTCTCATGACCGTTTGCGTGTTACCGCCTTTAGCCTCAATTAGCAGCCCCAGGATTCTTATAGTGTCCACTCTGGGGATCGGCTGGCCGGCACTCGTGTGTAATTTTATTGGTATTTGATCGATCCACTCCAGGCGAATTTCCGCCGTCGGCTTCGCCGTGTACGTGAGGGTCCATATGAGCGAAAGCGTGTGAGGGTGAGCCGGCGAACGCCGTTCAATCTCGCGTGCGCGATCGAGGAACGCGGCACGAACGCGCGCCCTCCCCTGTGGCGCACGAGGCAAGGGGTTCAGGCAACGCCCTCTAGAGAACGTTCAGGCGAGGAAGGAGGGGCGTTCTCCGGCGGCTTCCAGGGTGTTTCGATGTCCTCCTCGCCCGACGCTCCGTACCAACACAACACCGATTTCTCTAAAGGGTGTTAACCAACACCCTCTCAAGAGGTGTTGTCTGTACAGAGTGGTGACATTGCGGCGTCCACTACGGCGTTGGCCACGCGAATCGCGGACGCCGTAGTGTAGACGCCTTTGGCGGACCCCGCAGGGCACTTTGCCGGCGCTCGTGTGTCTTGAAAACAAGCTGCGACGTGGCCAAAGCGCGCCCGCGCGGGCCTCATCTTCAAAGCGATCTGCGATGTTTGCAGATGCAGAGTGCGCATAGGGCCGGTAGCTTACTATGCGATGTCTATTCGACGTTTCGTTCGCGTTGACGTATGTATGTATGTATGCTTTATTTCCACAAAAACTAAATACAGCTTTGCGGGGGTAAAGTGGGGAAAAAAAGCTGCTCGTAGCAGCTTGACCAGCCCCAAATACCCTTAACACAAGAAAAGAAGGGAGCAGCAGAGCGGAAATACAGTTTTCCCAAGTACTTACACATTCAAGCACTACAACCTATCATGCATACTCATCGCAAATCAGGCGAGGAAGAAAATACAACAAAAGCAAAATGTAAGTAAGCAAGCAAAAACACAAAATCTCACTGCACTTCAAAAGCATATATGCATTGTACAACTCACATATGAGAGAAAAAATCAAGAATATCAGGAGGAGAACAAGTTGCAACATCAATTTTATTAACAATAATGTCGCGAAAAGAGTATAGCGCGGGCCTCTTTGCTTTCTTTCGGTCGAATTTTGTGGGCTCCGCGACGCGGGGGGAAACCTTTGTACACAAATAACCGCGACGGCGCCGCCGCGGGCACGTGCTGCCGCCCTGCCGCCGCGCCTGACGTCACACGTGCACCTGAAGCGCCCTCTTCCCACGGTCGGCTGTCAAAACATTAGGTATGGTCAGAGTGCTTTTGTATACGGAGTGTTGACGCGACCATTTTTTGGGCCCCTTGAACTCTGACGCTTATTGGATGATGTCGGCTTGCCTGATTGGTCGGAGTAACGAAGTAGCCCATTGGTGGAGAAAAGTGTCTCTTGGATGCTGTGTAAACTTATTTAAGGAATAGTTTGGGGTAGTTTTGAGTGAGCAAATAGACAGCAGCGGACGGCGCAACTTCACCACGGGAGACCAGGCCGGTCAGGCAGGCCGACGACGACGGGTATGACATCGTTCTGTTTGTAGATTTTCGCACAGTTTAAACTTACGGCAGATGCCCAGTGAATAAACCTAGCTGTTCAAATGCTACTCTCGTCGTCGTACCTGCGGATTTGGACTTGCCCCTGCCAGAGCTCATCCCCATTCATCTTCGTCTCCCGGGTGAGCTGATGCGTCTGATACCTAACGGCTGCGTCACTTCGCTACAATAAGATCGTTTAATAACCGAGGTAGCCTAGAGCCCAACATTTGTGATCCATAGTTTGTGCGCGATTTTGGTACGTGCCAGTACTCTGGCTTTCTTGTGCTGTATGGAGTTTCGTGCAGTTCTAAGTTAGCCTTAGAAGTAATGCAGTTTATGTTCTTTTTCTGTTCGTTTTTATGCGCAAGCACTAAACGATACTTTAAAACGGCCTGTACTTTCGGTGTGTAAAGTTTATGAAATAAATAAGCTGAAGGGAAATCGTATGGTTTATTACAAATAGCGCGAAGAGCCTTCTTTTGCAGTATGTACAGCCTGTTGATATTTGTGTCAGAAGTGGGAGCCCAGACAGAACAACAATAATTTAAATGGCTGAGAAAAAGTGAATTATATATCAAGCACTTCATAGAGCGAGGAAGATAGTTCAAGGAATGAAAAATTCCAGTGATTTGTGAAAGCTTGCCAGCAAGAAAATCTACATGGCGCTGCCACGTCGTAGTATGATCAAAAAATACACCTAGCGATCTTACCGAGTGTACAAGCTGAATTTTAGAATTGTTCATTAGCAAATCTTCCTCTAGAGTAATTTGCGTGTTCTTAGCACAAGATAACACCGCCTTAGCTTTTTGCGAATTAATAGTCAAACCGTTGTCAAATGACCATGTGTATAGTTTATTCAAAACTGCATTAGCTCTTATAATCAATTCGGCAGGGCGGTTAGATGAAAAGAATAACGTAGTGTCGTCAGCATAGATTACATAACGCGTATCAACATCAATGTTTGCTAAATCGTTAATAAAGATATTAAAGAGGAGGGGCCCTAAAATACTGCCCTGAAGTACACCTACATTGACCGACCGAACTTCAGATTGAAAGCTATTTACTTGTACAAATTGCTTTCTATGACCAAGATACGACCTAATCAAGTCAAGTGCATTACCGCGTATACCGTAATGGTTTAACTTACTAATCAAGAGATCATGATTTATAGAATTGAAGGCTTTTGAAAAATCGACAAATACTCCCAAAGTTAGCAAACATTCCTCAAAATTATTTAGAATTAGTTCTTTCTGTTCAAGCAAAGCTAGCTGTGTTGACATATTTTTCCAGAAAGCGTACTGATGCTTAGTTATCAAGTTGTGCTTGTCCAGAAAGTCTGATATTCTGCAAAAAATTATTTTTTCCAAGCACTTCGAGAATATAGGGAGAATAGATAGAGGTCTATAATTAGGTTAGGCAGTTTTGTCACCTTTCTTGAACAGTGCAACTACTCTTGCCACCTGCATTTTATATGGGAACACACCGGTAGAAAGGCAGATATTATAAATATGGCCTAGTACTGGAACGATTATATCTATTACAAAATTCACAGGCGTGATTTTAATGTTATCAGCATCGCAGGAATTGCTATTGTTTAGTGCGGAGAACACTAAACTTCTGAAGTGTTTGTGTGACGCAAAAGAATTGAATGCACACAGTTCGTTGTAATGAAACGGCAGGCGTTTTCATTCACATTGCGTTTAGGTAGATTAGTGAAATAATTATTAAAACAGTCGGCCAACTTCTCGTCTGGTATGTCCGCTCCATCGGAAATGATACGCAACCCTGCCGCTGAATTTGGCACTCTATTCAGCAAAGAATTAACCCAATGCCGTATCTTCTTGCTGTCATGGCTGCAAGATGCGAAGGATTGCTTACAAAATGTAGTTTTCGCAGCACGTAATTCCTTAGTTAAGCCATTTCGAAATGCTTTAAACACTCTTAAATCATCAGGATCCCGAGATGTGATCAATTTATTGAATAACCTGGCCTTTTCTTTTATCTTTTTAAATAATTGAATAGTAACCCAGGGTTTACGTATCCTTGATGGAGCGGATACTTTAGGAACGGAAGGAAAATGTTTACCATAATAAGAGATGAACGTTTCCAGAAAAGCACCGTAAGCGCGATCCGCGCTTGTAGCAGCAACAACACTGTCCCACACTACGTGACGTAAGTCATCGCGAAAACACACTTCAGTTATAATTTGCGAGAGCAAACTCGTTCTGGTGATCTTTTATCTTTCCGTTTGACAGTGAGTAATACAGGCATGTGATCACTCAAGCTGTATGAAGTAGTGCCACCTTGAACACTGTTTGATCCGTAGTTGGTAATGAACAAGTCAAGGCATGTGGACGTATCGCAGGTAATTCTGGTAGCAGTATTGATAACATTGGAACACCCATACGTTTTTAAAAGCAATTCAAAATCACGTGTGATATTGCAGTCAACCATCATGTTTATATTGAAATCGCCACCACAAATCATATTATACTGTAATTCAACAATGTATTTTAATAATTTCTCAAAAAAGAGAAAAAAGCCTTGGAGATTACCTCGCGGTGGTCTGTAGACAACAGAATAAATAATGCGCGCATGTAACACAGGCAATACCTCGTAGTCATCGTTAACACACGAAAATTCTTGAACACAGTTGATATTAAATGAATCGCACACAATTAGGCTAACCCCGCCACCGCGCGAGTTCATTCTTGATCTTGCAAAGCACTCGTACTTTGGCGGACACCAGGGGACCGTACCATCACTGTACCACGTTTCAGAAAGCATTATGAAATGAAAACGAAAGTTTAGGCTGCTGAAAAAAATGTCAAGTTCATCCTTTTTATTTTTCACTGACTGACAGTTGATATGTATGCACCTAATCAATCCACCGTTCTGTGAGCTTGCATTATCGTGAAGATCCGACGAACACATTTTGTTCGAGTGTCCCAACATCATTTTAACTACAACCTACTTTCGCTCCTATGCTCAAAAAACGATCTTATCCAGATCTGCAGGCGACTTGATCAAGTGTGCGCGGTCGCCCTCGCTCTTTCATAGAAACACTTTTCCAGTGCGGTGCCATGCAAAGCGGAAATTATTTACCCGCGCCCATTCTTTCGTAGCTCTTAGGAGCATTCGATTCTGCGCAGTGAGGTTTTACGTAATAAACATTCCATGCTGAGCACCTGACAAAAGCTCCTTTTGTTCAGCCATTGTTCCCTTGTTGACTGGTTGGAAAAACGTATGATAATGCCGGGAGCCCTGTCGCCTCTGGTCTGAAGCCGGTGAATCGAGGTAACAGTTTGTTCAGTCAAAGGGGAAAGTTGCAGTTTTGATGCAATGACATTCATTTTATCTATAAGACACTCGTTGTTGTCTTGATTAACACCGTGAACCTCAATATTTAGTTTTCTGCTGTGGTACTCAAGTTCATTTATCGAGGAGCGCACTGAAAGCAATTCTGCGCTCATGTTTTGCTCCTCTAGTTTGCAAACTTTATTCTTGGGCGCCTTTAGTTCGTTGTCATGCTTCGCAACGGCCTCAAGAATTTTGTCATACTTGGTTGATAACAGACTCACCGATTCCTCAATATCGTTTACCGTTTGCTTGAGGGGCAGTAATTCATCAAGTTTCCTGCTTATCTCGACTAGCATCGTGGCTATTTTGCCATCAGTTTCCTTTGGCACAGACGAGCTCTGTCCTACTTTGCTCCTACGACATGACGAGCAACGCCAAGATTTCCTATAGTCTTCCCCTTTACACCGGTACGTGCTCTCAGAAACTCCGGAGCATGCAGTTTCAATATGATAATAGGCTGAACACTCGGAGCGTTGCATAAATTGGTCACCGTCCTTAAGGGCACTGCGACACTTGCCACACTCTGATTCACTTGAAGGACCCATGACGACAAAATAGCAACCAGTGATTATATAAATGCAGGAAAATAAGGCACAAGCTTCAATCACAGAAATTGTTCAATGGCAGCAGCAGCAGCAACAAGAAAAAGTACGACCGAACGTGTACATAATTAACAAAAAAGACTATGTGTAAGAAGCACAAACATGTAAAAGGTTGCAGAGCCACGTTAGATTGCCGTCTGTATTCCGCTGCCGCTGCTGCCAAATGACCAGGAGAACACAGTGCAACCCATATAAGTAGCAGCAGAAGGGGACCCTTGTGACCTGTCCGCAGGATGCGCGTGATTCACGGTGAAGGATAAGCCAGGCGCCAGGTAGATGAACCAGTCTTTAGGCACGAGGAGTAGGAAATTATCTTGCGCATGCTCTTTCCATCCAAGTGGTCCGGCAATCCTGTCTTCAGATCAAAAAGATGGCTCCAAGCCGGTAGGCGCGCAGCAGAGAAAAATCTGTAAAAGGTTGCAGAGCCACGTTAGATTGCCGTCTGTATTCCGCTGCCGTCTGTATTCCGTGACAGATGCACGGAGGTCAGTTGGCTCGCTGCCGCTGCCGCGATTCCTAACTCCAGCGTTTTCACAGACAGTATCCGCTGTCATCGAGCGACGTGTGTTCATGTTTACCTGTGCGTGCGTGACACCGCGCTAGCTAATTTAGTTAAAACACGTTGACGGGCTAGTTGGTTTGAATCCATGATAGAATGGGGTAAGCACGACTGAACAAGGACGTAGAAAGAAGCATACATGCAAAGACAGCCCTGTCTCTGAGAGTGTTTCTTACTACTTGCTCGTTGGGTCACAATTACGCATTCTGTCATTGTTAATTTAATTACTGAGCGAATGTTTACAAGCTTATACAGCCGCTAAAACGACTATCCTTATTTCGTACAGCTATATACTAATTTGGTATCGCAATCGGTGCTTCGCCTTTCGGGTGGAACTGCAAATTTTTTTATACCTACAAGAACTCTCATTAAGTCAAAGTTTCCTCATTGGTTTTCTAAAGAACTAAAAACGGTAATAGTACCGTGGACACAGAAAGGAGGGTCAGACAGTCCTAGATAAGTGGAAACTTGAATTCAGACGCTGTCGCTGTCACTGCAAATTTTATTATAAAAATGATCACTACGACCGCATTGAGCGTGTTGAAGCCAGCATGACACGTAATTCGCAATATTCCTGGATATACGTGAGCTCTCGCTCTTTTATAAGAACGTCGAAGATGTATGTCTTGTGATGAAAATGTTGATCTTGCCTCGAACACTGCTGATGCCTCTGCAGAACATTTCTGGCCTGTATTCGGTGTAAGAGGTGCTCGGAACTCAAGTAACCTTCATTCTCAGTCTGGTATGGTGTCAATCAGTCAATGAAGACCTTGTTTTCAATTGTATGAAGCGCCTCAGACCTTCCCTTTCTTGTGGCACTGATGGTATCTCTCCCGCATAACTCAAGACATGTACGGAAGCATATTTGTCCCTTTTTGCACAAGAATCTTGAACAGTTCCCTAAAGTCTGCTACCTCTCCATGCGCTTTGAAAGTAGCGGATGTAGTGCCTGTACACAAATAGGGTGCTAAAAGTGCAGTTACTAACTACCGGCCTATATCTATCCTCTGGGCTGCATCAGAAGTGCTGGAATCTGTATTGCATTCCCAGCTTTCTGTTAGTGCTAAGAACATTTTATAGAGGAACACCCGTAGCTTTATATCAGGGTGCTCCAAAACAACAAACTTGCTCACCATTATGACACATACTTCCAGTGTGGTACATAGTAAGGGCCATTTACACGATCTTTATTTTGACCTAGGTAAAGCATTTGATGTAGTTTGTAATGAGTTCTTCATTACAAAGCTCACGCGATTGGATATACCCTCTTCATCACTGTCGTGATATCTAATTACCTGAGCAATATATCCTGCTTCATTTGCATTATTGGACGGAGATCTTTTAGCTATGAAGTCACTATATAGCGTAGTTCCTCAAGTATCTGTTCTTGGCCCTCTTTTCTTCCTACTTGTTCATAATGACATTTTGTCAGCAATAAAGTGGTCTTGATTCCTTTTATGTGCTGACGATTTCAAGCTGCTTAAGAGTGTCAACAGTGTTCACGACTGCACTGAACTCCAAAAAGACATTTTCTCACTTTCAAACTGATGCACGAGCTACTCTTTAATGATTCCAAAACTATGCTATTAAGTTATATGAAGAATAACATGTGTAATTTTCTTACTCTTCGGTATGCTCCACTGCCCATGAAATGAAAGATCTTGGTGTCTCTTCACACGCTAAATATGCGAAACAGCGCGCCTTTTGCGCTCTTCGGATTGTCTGTAGTATATCGCATGACTTCCACTTCCCTGTTGCGAAACGCAAGAAGAAGAAGAAGAAGCGCTCGTCCCTAGTCAGAGATCGGCTCCGGGATTGCTAGCCAATTACGCAGTGCTAATTACCTCGTACCAAAGTTTTGCTTGCACCAATGTGTCCGTGAAGGCGAGCGGCATCGACCGATACCAGCTGACCCCAGAGGTGCTTTGCCATATTTCGTGACTGCTTCTACTGCCGCCGTGCGGAGGATTGCTAGGCTTAGGCGTGTTCCGCGGACACTCGGCCCAACAACACCGTCGCACCGACAGCGGCCTGCCGTACACCTCGGCGGCTGCCACTCGTCAGCTCCGAGATGGAGGCGCCCTCTGAAACAACAATGATCGTGGACAATCACATGTGCGTTCAAGTTCAGGGAACAGAGATATCACCCGAGGAATACCACAGCGACGCCGGATGGACGCTCGCGGGGGAACGCATGTCGAGGCTGCGTCAGCGGACCCCCACCAGCGGCAAGCCCGACGCACCCGGCGGGTGTCAAACAAGCACGAGGTCAAAATTCTACAAGAACGTCAGAGCCTCGGCCATCAAGGCAGCACGCATGCCAGCCATGCCACTAGAAGAAACCAAGATAGTAGTCAGACCCAGAGGGGGACTGGACATCGTCAAGACCGGCACCACCACCGTCGCTGCGGCCATACTCGCTGCGGCCAAGATCACGAGCGAGGAAAGCGCCGCGGACACCATCTGCCCCAACACACAACAGAACATCATGGTCGTAAGTACACCGAACGAAGACAACGCGGCAAGGTACGCTAAAATCCAGGAATTATCCATTCAAGGCAAACCCTACGAGGTCAGCGCATATCGCACTGCACCTCACGACACCGTGAAGGGCGTCATCAGAGGCATCCCCATCGACGCGAGCGCCGACGAGCTAGATAGAAAGATCGTCAACGAGAGGAACCCGCTAGCAGTGGCCTCAAAAAGGATTGGAAGCACGACCACTGCGATTGTGGTGTTCCAGGGGCCCAAGGTACCGAACTTTGTCCGATACGGAGTCACCCTGATTCCGTGCCGCCTCTACAAGAAACAGATCGACGTCTGCCAGCAGTGCGGCCGAGTGGGACACCGCAAGGACGTTTGCCCGACCCCCACAATCAAGACGTGCCTGGCCTGCGGACTCGCGAACCCTACAGAAGACCATCGCTGTACCCCAAAATGTCAGTTGTGCGGAGGCGAACACCCGACCGGAGACCGAACGTGCAAGGCGAAATACAAGATCCCCTACGTAGTGCGCAAGCGACAATGGGAGCGCCGACAGGCCGAACGCCAGCTACTGTCGGAGAGCGATTTCCCGCCACTGGACAAGCCGCCAGCTGCGCGAAAGTCAAGGACCCCATCGGAAAACCGCGCGCCCAAATCCAGAGACAGCAGTTGTTGCAAGAGAAGCCTCAGCAGGAAAACGTCACCGTCGCGTGAGCGAGTGAGCTGGGTCGACGCAGCGAAAGGAAACAACATAAGGAACGTGCAGAAAATCACCGAAACCACGAAGAAAGAAGATATTAATAAGGTCCGGGAGGCAAATGAGCTCCTAAGACACGAAAACGCGGCGTTGCGAGCGACCATCAACAACCTCACGAAAGAGATCGCCGAGATTCGTCAGTTGCTGCTATGCAACAACGAGCCTCTACAGAGACCCACGCCAAGCACAAGCAAGACCGAGGAAACGACAACGAACATCAAGGAGACAGCCATAGAGGAACCGGCACCGAAGAAGCGAGCCATCGAGGCCACGCACACGCAAACAGAAAACGATCGCATCGACAGCCTCGAAGCGAAATTCGAAGCGACATTCAGCAAACTCGAACAGCTAATCACGACAAACATCGCAGCAGTGACAGCACTGAAACAAACAATGGAGACCTACCGAGCCGATAACACGAACAGATTCGCCTACATCGAAAGAACCCTACAGCCGATGGTAGGCCACCCGACGTTTGCGCCCCTCTTCGCGCATCATCCACCCAACCAGGGAGCCCCGTACACGGCAACGCAATCATGGCCGCCAACGCAACACCAGCAGCAGCAGGTGTAACCGCGTGGCAGTGGAACTGTCGCGGCTTCGGAAGGAAGAAGGCAGTCATCCAACAGCACATCGTACATGCCGCGCGCAAGCCAGACGTTATACTACTACAAGAGACACTAACCGACGCACCGTCCCTCCCCGGCTACAGAGTGCACAAGGGACCGCCCGACGGCAGAGGCCTGTGCACCCTGGTCAGGAAGGGACTCACGTTCGTCGAACATGAGCTGCAAAGCAATCTCAGGTTCGAGCACACACTGACCGAAATCATCCCTGGCAAGAAGAGAAAAGGAAGCATATTTCTGCTCAACGTCTACAGCAAGCCATCTCAGAGAAAACAGAGATTCAAGACATTACTGCACAGAGCCAGCACCGCAGCGGGCCGTAACACCCTGATCGCGTGCGGAGACTTCAACGCGATGAACCCTGCCTGGGGCTACACCAAGTACACAGCAAAGGGCCGCGACCTGTACCAAGACGCCACGGAACTCGACTTTACCCTCATCACGGACCCGACACATCCGACGAGAATCGGTAACTCCGTGTCCCGGGACACCACTCCAGACCTCACGTTCGTCAAGAACGACATCCGGGGCGCGATCACATGGAGAAACACGGGGATCGACCTAGGCAGCGACCACACCATCGTGGAAATCGGCATACCGGAACACAACGACACCAGCGTCAAAACACACAGATGGATAGACTGGGATGCCTTTCGAGACGCCAGAAGCCAGAAGAGCGACGGTGACGACGAGATCGAAGACATCGACTCGTGGACGGCCGAAATCACCAAGAGCGTACGCGACGCGACCAAAGAGATTGAAACGGGCGCGGAGATCGACAAAGTAGACAGCCGGCTTGCGCATCTCATCGAGGCCAAACAGTCGATACTAAATCGCTGGAGGAAACAACGGCTTAACCGAAGACTGAGAAAGAAGGTGGCGGAGCTGAACCGAGCGATCGAGGATCACTGCCGCGCTCTCTGCATGCAACAGTGGAACGAGATCTGCAACGCGGCAGACGGGCAGATGCATAGCGGGAAGACGTGGAACCTACTGCGGCACCTGCTCGACGAAACGAAGACCAAGTCGCACCAAAGGGACAGACTCGCCAAGCTCATACATCGGGCGGTCTCAGCACACGGCGTCGACGAAGTCACCAGGCACATTAACGACAAATACCTGCCGACTACACCTACCGAACAACACGCGCCGTACAGCGGCCTGCCTAACGCGAACCTCGATCGTGACATCGACGTCGAGGAGGTACGCGCGGCCCTGCACGACCTCAACAGCCGGTCGGCAGCCGGCCCGGACCTCGTCACGAACAAGGCGCTCAAGAACCTCGATGACGGCTCGATTGAAAAGCTCGCACAATACTACAACAAGTGCTGGAGAGCGGGAGCGCTGCCAAAGCTGTGGAAGACAGCCAAGACCATCCTGATCCCCAAGCCGGGGAAGCCGCCGGACACGGATAACCTCCGGCCCATCTCGCTCACGTCCTGCGTGGGCAAGGTGCTGGAGCACGTCCTGCTCAACAGGTGGCAAGACTACCTGGAACGAGAAGGGCTGTACCCGGCCACTTTGATCGGCTTCAGACAGCATCTCAGCACGCAGGACGCGATGCTGCAGCTCAAACACCAAATCATCGATGATGGCGGCAGCGCCCGCGACAACAAAGCCATCCTAGGGCTCGACCTGCAGAGCGCCTTCGATAAGGTGAAACACTCGGCGATTCTGTCCCAAGTCTCCAAGCTCAACATGGGGGAAAGATCCTACAACTACATCAAGGACTTCCTCACGGACAGGACTGTCGAGCTACGAGCAGGCGACCTACAGACGCAAGAGAAGAAGCTTGGGAGCACCGGAACACCACAGGGATCGGTCATTTCGCCAATGCTGTTCAACCTGGTAATGATCGGAGTGGCCGAAAAGCTCGGGTGCATCGAAGACGTCAGGCACACCATCTACGCGGACGATATCACGATATGGGTGACCGGTGGCAGCGACGCCCACATCGAGGGCGCGCTGCAAGCCGCCGTCGCCGCAATAGAAGACCAGCTGGAAGGCACCGGACTGAGATGTTCGCCGAGCAAATCGGAGCTTCTCATACTCCCACCTACCAAATACAGCAGAGGCAAGACTAGACAACGCGAAAACGAAAAAATCAGAATCGTGACCAAATCCGGCAACGTAATCCCCGAGGTCGGCAAAATTAGGATCCTAGGCATGGTCATCGAAAAGCACGGAAGGAACGGCGAAACCATCACCCGTCTCAAGGCAAAAACAGCCAACGCGATTCGACTCCTCAAACGAGTCACTTCCAGAAAGGCTGGCATGAGAGAGGAGAGCCTAATTAGGCTCGTCCAATCTTTCATCATCGGCCACGTCGCGTACGTTGCAGCCTACCACAGATGGCTGCAACACGAACGAAACAAAATCAACGTGCTCATCAGAAGAGCGTACAAGACAGCGCTCGGCCTGTTCGAGTCCACAAGCACGGCCCGCTTGTTACAACTCGGGCTACACAATACGCTCGAAGAAATAGCCGAAGCGCAACGGACCTCTCAACTGGAGCGGCTGTCCATGACCAAAGCCGGGAGGAAGATACTGGACGATCTGGGAATAAGACGCTCGAACGAGGTGGAGATGAAGCTCCCCGTCCCCGAAGAGGTCCGACGCCAGACCAGAATCGACCCCATACCGAGGAACATGAATCCCGAGTTCAACAAGGGAAGAAGAGCGGCGAGGGCCAAGGCTCTCATCGACCAGCATGCCAACGACGAACACGCGCGGTACGTGGACGCGGCCGAATACCAACGGAACGCCTTCGCAGCGGTCGTCATAGAGGCGTCAACCGGCGCCACGAGGACGGCAGCGAGCGTGAGAGGCACCGAAGCGGAGCAAGCGGAGGAGGTAGCCATCGCCCTGGCCATCGCCGACGCAGACTGCCACACGGTGCTGAGTGACTCAAGACAGGCGGTGCGAAACTTCGCCAAAGGGCGAATCTGCAGGGAGGCTGAGCGCGTACTGCGAGCGGTAAAACTAGACGAACGAAAAGTACGACTCAAGTGGTTCCCGGCGCACGCGGGCGACGCGTCGGAACGCAATGAGAACCATAACGAGACGGCACACGCCGCGGCGCGAGCGCTAACCAACCGCGCCCCGGCGACAGACCGTCCGACATGGTTCGGAACCAAGGACCGCATGACGGATTACAATGAAATCACGAAGGCCTACCGCTTGGCTCGCAGGACTCTTCCACCCCCGCACCCGAGACTGAGTCGAGCGGAGGCGGTAGTACTGAGACAGCTCCAGACCGGATCGCTACCGAGCCCGAAACTGTTAAATCGCATGTACCCCGAGACATATCCGACAGATATGTGCAGAGTCTGCCGGAGGGGGACCGCAGACTACACGCACATCTTGTGGGACTGCATTAAATATCCAGAAGACGCTAACTCAAGAACACTCCCACCGCGGCTCGAGGCAGCCGCGAAGAGCTACGACCGAGACGATCAGCTCTGGGCCGTCCAGCAGGTCCTCGAGGCGCTCGAAAGGCACGGACCCAGCGAGCCGGCAACGGCGAGCGGAGACCCGCGCCGAGTAACGGCACCTTCGAGGATGACGTAGGCCCTCGTCGGGGCGCGCGAGCGCCCAACTGCAGGCATGAATAAAGTTTCTCCAATCCAATCCAATCCCTGTTGCCTTTCTGAAATTGTATTCTAACGTGTGCCTTCCACTACTACAGTATGCCTCTGTATATCTCTGCAAATTTAATTATAACCTCATTGAACGCGTCCAGGTTAAGTTGATGTCTATCTTCAAGCACCACTTTTTAAGTTCTAGCGACCATAGTCTAGCCCTCTAAATTACAGCTCAACTACCACCTCTAAACTGAAGACGTATTAAATCATACCTTCTGTGTTTCTTTATGGTAGCCCATGAAATTATACATTGCCCAAAGCTTATTGATAACGTGCAATTTTCTGTGCGGCAAATGTACAAGGCAACGTTCCGCGTTTTCTGCATGGCCTTGTTGCATTAAAGACTGTCCTACGGCTCGACTGCAAAAAAAAAGCTAATTATTGTGCCTGCATTGACATTCTTCGGAGTTAATTTCCTTTGTTTTGTATATATATAGAAAATCATGTTGCATGATTAGCTCCCTTTTACGCCCGCATCCTCATTTTCTGTTTCGCTATTTGTTTCTCTATCTCACATTGTTTTGTCCACATTTGTCTTCTCTGTACATTTTCTCTCGCGGGTTGCTTTTTAAGTGCACCAGTGCAAAGGCTCCATAGCTGCTACTGGGAACTTATTATTATTATTATTATTATTATTATTATTATTATTATTATTATTATTATTATTATTATTATTATTATTATTATTATGCGTAGTCATCCCAGATATGTAGTTCCTCGGACAAGAACTCGTTATGGAAAAGGACAAAGAAGGTACTACATCCCCCACCTGTTTAATAACCTTCCCAGTGCTGTACTGGATCAGACAACTTTGTCGGGATTAAAAAAGGCCCTCAAGGCAATGATAGAATAGTTCACACTTGTATAAAGTCTCTTTTGTTGTAGTGTGATCTTTACCAAAATGAATGTCAGACTGTTTCCGCTGTTTTCACATTTTTTTTCTTTTCTCGTTCTAGATAGGTTGTGACTTTGTTTACATATTGTGCCATGTTTACTCAATTGTAATGGTTGTTGAGTGCTATGTGTTTTCATTTGAACATTAAGTGTTGTTTCCTGGGCGTGTTTACCTGAAAAACCTGTGAAACGGTCTTTCTTATTTTTTTTTAGTTTGACATTTAGTTTGTCTGTAATAAGGTTCATAATGCATCGCCCTGACTGCCAGGCTTCTGCCATACAAGCCCACAGAAGGCTTCGGCAGACCTAGCAAAATCATATGTACAATTTCATTATTTGTAATAAAGATTATTATTATTGTTATTATTATTATTATTGTTATTAAAAATAATAATAAGAGCCAGGATTTGGATTTGTTCGCGATCAAACATTTTCGCGAAACTCGCTTACACTATTATAAAACGCGCTACCAGTATTTCACGACTTTCTTGTGCTGCAATGTCACACCCGAAAAGATGTAATTTCTTCGGGGCATTCTTGTGCATTCTTAAGAACGCATAAAGATACATGCCCTCAATGGGTGCAATTTGATTTGTAGCGCGCCTACTATTCGCACTGCGTAACTTCGTATCTACACACAACATGTATCCGGCGTCCTCTGCCAAGATTGTGCAGCCCGCCGCGGTGACCAAGTGACTGTGGCGTTCTGCTGAGGACAAGGTCACGGGTTCGATTCTCGGCGGCCGCAGTCCTGTTGGCGGAAGCATGCAGAAGCGCTCCTGCATAGAAATCGGCAAACGTGCAGGCTGGAGAGCGCAGCAGCAACGCACCATGTCCAGGCTGGACGTGCTGCAGATCGAGCGCGTACGTTTTGCACCAACAGAGGTGCACACGTGTTCACAGGAAAGTCGCGCTTATGCTTCGACCACGTGCATTGCAAGACGCAGCATGCGCACGTGTGCGTCACATCCAGAACATCCACACCAGGAAAAATATTCAATATGAACGCCAATTGAAAACATATTCTCTCATTTCGCAATCTTCAAGGTGCTTTCGGGAAGGCGACGACAATCTACATAAAGGCCCAGTATTTATTTTCTCTATCTAGACCTTTAGGCAGAGCATAAATTTTCTTATTATCCGTCCTGGAGAGCGCCAAGGTTACAGTATATGCGAGCAAGGACATGAAGGATAATATGTGATTGATATTTGACTTGCTGAATTTGCAATTCATTATTCTCGCGGCATGAACAGCGTAGTAGCGGAGAAAGGGTGGGGACGTGGAATAAGTCAACCTTGAAAAACGCAAACACACACAAACACACACACAAGGCAAAAAAGAAAAACACTTTCGCTGTTTCTTTATGAAATACAGTCGATGGAAAGCACCTGGGAGGAACTGCATTTTAGTTATGCGACTAAATGAGCGAAATTGCTAGTCAATAATGGGCCGCTAGTAGGCACTCCATTTAATGCTACATACCCAAGAAGCTGTGGCCACCAGTGGGTCTGATCACGTACGATGTTTAGCTTCCGACACGCAATTTCGAATGCAGGCTACCAAGATAAGAAGGAAGCGCTGAAAACAAAAACAAGATCAGAGATAGGGCGCAATATGATAAACCAAAGCCGAGATAATGAAATTGAAAAGAGTATAACTTCCGTGGTGCGTGAATAAAGCGGCAGGGCCTCTGTTGCTCGAATAGTGCCGCCATTTCTGTCCCAAGGTCCTAGAAACCTTTATGTCAATTTCTGTGCGGATACCAAGCAATGTCTTAGCTGCCATTCGCGCTGTCGTGAGTTACCGGCGGCAACACAGCACGTGATCAGTGTCCTCTGTGAGCTCGGGCAAAGTGGCGAAAGCAACTCCACGATTTCGGACAAAAATATCCGGTTTCCAAGATAGAGCATGGTCGGCGATACCCGGCGCCTTAGACGCCGTCAGCTTGCCTGTTCCGTTCGTGGGGGCGCTGGAGTCGCACGACGGGTCGAGGCTGAAGAGCAAGGGAAAGCGAGAATAACCTTTACAACAGGACCGCGTGCCAGCCCTTCTAATTACTGCATACATTCATTATGATCCAAGTCCTTCAATAACTGTTCTTTATTATGACGGTAATTACACTAGCACTCGAGGCGCGCCGTTGGCGCCGTCGTGTTGTCCGACTATCGACGGTGCGTGCGCGAGAGCACCTGGAGGATAAGAAGGCCTCTACGTGTAGAGGCATTCTCCGTGCAGAGACCTTAGAAAAAATTACCGACGATTACGTTACTTCCTAATGCGAAATTTGAGCGCAGCAAATAAGCTGTTTCACCTTTTCGATAGATTGAGGCAAAGAAATCGAGCAACACATGTATGCGCTATCACAGAATTTTTTTTTTTTTTATATTTCCCGTACTCCTGGATCATCTCGACGGCGGCGACGGTAAGCTTCTGCTTCGGCGGCACGCACCTCTGGATTCTGACGGCGACGGCGCTGGGCCTCTGCTCTGGCAGCTCGTTTAGCAGCAGCAGCAGCAGCAGCAGACGGAGGACTTCCATCGGTCGTCTCGCTCATGGCTCAGAAAGAACTGGCAGATAATTTCGCAGTGGCGAACGGCAGCGGCAATTTCGGCTCGGGCGGTGCACATATACAGATCCGCCGCCACAGATCTGGCTCTCTGATTGCCACCGCACAGGGCGAACGGCAGCGGCAATTTCGGCTCGGGCGGTGCACATATACAGATCCGCCGCCACCGATCTGGCTCTCTGATTGCCACCGCACAGGGGTTGCATTGGAGGAGGAGCGAAGAAAGGAATTAAGTTCGAGCCGGCGCTTTGACAACCGGAGACTCGCAGGAAGAGGGGGGAGGGGGGCGGCGTGTACACCCAGCGGCAAACGATGGGGGCAGAAGCGCGCGCAGCAAGCGGACAACACGATAAAGGGAGGAGGGAAGAGATAGCAGCGACTGACTGATGCCGCTGACGCCGATAGTGAGTCAACCCCAGCTGCGGAGTTGGTTTCAGGGACAACGCCGCCGATGCCGACACAAACAATATGATACCCTCGCTTCCGCAGCGCTAAGAACCAGGTCTAGCCGTGGGAAGGTGGTCACGTATTCGTCGACGTGCCGGGGCCTACGTGAAATAACCGGCGCGTCGGCAACTGAAGAGCACCCTATCCGCCACACAAGAACAGGGGGGGGGGACCATTTCCTCCTCTTTCTGCATGGCGGCGACGGTGTTCTATGCAGTCACGTTATCTTGACTCTCTAGCGGCGTCAGCGGCATCCAGCGGTATCAGTCGGTCGCTGCTAGCGCTGGGGGGGGATGAAAGGGGGGCGGAGCTGGTTACGAGGCCGACGACAACGCCGGCGACGACGCGAAACCCAGGAACGGACGCCAAAGAGCTGCGCTCTAAAATGGCCTCCACACACGTAGAGGCATTCTCTATGTAGAGGCCTTAAAGAAGACTCCACATGTAGAGGCTTTCCCTATGCAGGGGCATTCTCCGTAGAGAAGCGCAGTGCACGTGGCTGCAAACGCCACGAAGTGGACGCACCGTCCCGCGCTGCTCAGTCGGCACGTCGTGTGGCTTCCGCTGCGGGCGCGCGTGTTGTCATCCCAGCAGCTGCGTCCACGGTGCACCGTTGTTCGCCGGGCGTAAACTGTGCACAGCGAAGCTTCCGTAGAAGCGCACATGTCGATAAAGTGGGAAAACAAAAGTATAGAAAGTGACGTCACAAAGGGAAATGGCAGTGACGTCAAGATCTTACGCGGGTTGGCGCGAATGTTTGAATTCCTTTAGCGTCCGGCATTACGGCCGCTACGACAGCAGTTATCTTTCTTTTGAGGCTGAGGCACGCTTGCGACTCGCCTCAGCTGAAACTCCAGCGTGTCCTTTAGCAATTAGGAGTGACTTATGTCTCAATGTGAACGTAATTAGGGTGTCATCGACGGCAATTGCTTCCTTGGGTAGGTGAGCGAATAGGATGGAAATAAATGACACTGCCAAAGAGCTTTCAAAATCAACTTCACTTTTATTCGTCTTGAATAATGCAACCAACATAACTGACCAAACAAAGCATGTTTCAATGATGAGAAGTACTATGGCCAGCACACTGTCGTGAGGCATAGCAACTTATCCGAATCCTTTTCACAACATCATTTGTAATTCCTTGCGACATCATGCATTCATATCGAACAATTATCAAACAACAGTGCCCCACGTTATCATTTAGAAAACATTCCACTTACTAATTTTGCTGCCCGTCGGACACTCAGAGCCTGTGTTACGGAGAGTAAACAAGCTTAGCGCGACGGTTCTTCGCGGGGCGTCCCGCATTTATCGTCACGACGAGACAAGTGCGTCAGATGCCGCAGCGTGAACTTGAACAATAACAAAAAACCTGCACTCACACCTTCCGCCAACGAATGCAGTGCGCTCGATCACGCAAATTTTGAAGTGAAGCGCACGCCACACTTTGAAGAAACACGCAAGTAAATGAAAAATAAACGCGGACGAGACCGCCGCGGTCAAGAGAGCCCAAGGCCATTCCTCACGACATAATAGCTGGCTTGCACAACCTTGCCAAGTCTTGCGCCAGACTCGCTGGTTGATAGGGGTCGCCAAGAAATAACAAACATTTTATTTCTTTATTTCTTTATTCATTTGTTTGTTTGTTTGTTTGTTTGTTTGTTTGTTTGTTTGTTTGTATGTTTGTTTGTTTGTTTGTTTGTTTCACAATAACCCTAAAGGCCCTCTAGGGAGGCTATGACATAGAGTAAAGGTTACATCGATGAGGCAAGGAACAGCGCATAATTGTAAATACAACACAAAACCAAAATTGGGATAAAATTAGTTACAGTGCATCAACGTAGAAACACAGAAGAAACCAAATAAAAAATAGTTATCTGTACAGCAACTTTGAATGATTTGCACAAACGATGACAACGTCACAGAGACATTGGTTATCGGTGCAAAGAAAGGAAAATCAGTTTACAAATCAGAGAGTGAAACGTTATGTATTGGATATGCATATTACTGCGCAAAGCATCTGTAAATTTCGAGGCATTTGTTTCCGTGACAATGTGCGATGACACTCTATCGCGGTGCGAGGTATAAATGACTGACCAAATGCGTGGGAACGACACATGATGCATTTGACTTTGCAAGAATATGATGCATTTGACTTTGCAAGAATGATCACGACGGGGAAAAATGGCGGAGGGTTCACATTTGAACACGTTATGAAGAGATACGTGATAGTAAAGCTTATGGAATAGTGTTAAACGAGATGTATTACGACAAAATGATAAGGCTTCAAGCTCGGTGCAATTTTTCAATGCTGTTACACTGGTTTCTCGTGAATAATCTGAAAAGATGAAGCATGCAGCACGGTTCTGCAGGGCTTCTAAGTCAGTTATTAGGTACGTCTGATGGGGATCCCATATGGCTGAAGCGTACTCTATTTTAGGGCGTATTAGTGGTGTGTATGCCGATTTGCGTAAGTGTACGGGAGCATGTTTGAGGTTATGTTTAAGGAAACCAAGCGAACGGTTTGCAGAAGCGAGGATATGGTTAATGTGATTATTCCACGTCAAGTTAGGGGTTACGTGTACGCCAAGATATTTGTAGCTGGAAACTTGTTCAACAAGGCTGTCGTTTAAGATGTAAGATGTTGAAGTTCGGGGTGTCTGATTAGTAAAAGACATGAATTTAGCTTTAGCAAGATTTAGATGCATTAATCAGGTTAATTGAACACCACGCCTTTATGGTGTTTAGGTCAGATTGAAGAATGGCATGATCACAATTAGAGTGTATATCACGATATATGCGCAGTCATCAGCAAATAGTCTGATATTGGATTTGATGCCGTCAGGCATCATAATAATTAAATATAAATCATTATAATAATTAATTATAATCGTTATAATTATATAAATATATAATTATTATAATATAATTAAATGTAATTAATAATTATTTGTAATGTAATAATATAATAATTAAATATAAATAATTAATAATATAAATAAGAAAAGTATAGGCCCAAGCACACTTCCCTGTTGTACACCAGATGTTACGGGGACTAGAGATTAGTTGTGATTGTTAAACGATGTAAACTGCATCCTGTTAAAAAGAAAGTCTTTTATTCATGTGACAACCGTAGAGTCGATGTTCAGCTGTGTAAGCTTGTGAATAAGTCGACGATGAGGGACATGGTCAAATGCTTTCGAGAAATCTAGGAATACGCCGTATACGTGAATTCCGGTGTCTATAGATCAATTCATTCTTGTGCAAACAGCGCGAATAACGGGACACAGAAAGAGGCACGCCTCTGTCGTGTGCCTCTTTCTGTGTCCCGTTATTCACACTGTTTGCAAAAAAGTTAAATTGAATTATGGGGTTTTACGTGCCAAAACCACTTTCTGATTATGAGGCACGCCGTAGTGGAGGACCCCGGAAATTTAGACCACCTGGGGTTCTTTAACATGCACCTAAATCTAAGTACACGGGTGTTTTCGCATTTCGCCCCCATCGAAATGCGGCCGCCGTGGCCGGGATTCGATCCCGCGACCTCGTGCTCAGCAGCCCAACACCATAGCCCTGTTTGCAAAAGAATGTGTTCGTACCAACAAGCCCGGCTAGCCACTATTATGAAGTTCATTGATGAATGTATGTCGTGAATGAAGCCAGCGAGCTGAGTGTCACATGAATAACCTCTACGAAAACTGTGCTGCTGCTTAAATATGGGGCTATGTTATTCAAGGTAGTTATTGACCTGGAAGTGTATAATATGTTCGACTAATTTGCAAATGTTACTTGTTTAAGAAATTGGTCGATAGTTAAGAGGTGAGGAACGATCCCCAGACTTGAAGAATGGCGCTACCATAGCCACCTTCCAATCGTGGGGGATAACGCCTGTTGATAGGGATTGTGAAAATAAGGCGGGCAGTATTGGGAAGATGCTTGGGGCTATATTTTTCAGAATTATTTTATTTAAGCCAGTATTGGTGCTGCATACATTGTGAAATAGAAAAAAAAACATTCGTTCTTTTAGTGCATGAAAAATATTTGAAATTGAAAATTTACTCGTGTGCCAGTATTCTGATTACAAATTTTATAGCAATTTTTTTTTACACATAGGTTTTCTAGTTTCAGTGTTTGTATCCCCCCTGCCTCACCTAGTCGCACCTAAATCGTGCACCACTAACTGATATCCTTGGCGATAGGTTTTGGCACGCTTTTCGTTCCGAGCTTCGCGACCTATTTACTGTGGACTCTGTCGTTCGTGCACACAGTGCAGTGTGGAACGCATCGTGACGTCATCCTCCCGCTGGGCGGCGACGATTGAACGCCGTCGGTTCCTCGTCGCGCTGCCAGCGTCGCGCCACGACTCGCTCTGGTTGACCGCAGTGCGCAGCACTTGTCTCCCGTGTTTCGTCGTGCCGCGTAACTTAAAACCAAGGAAGTCCCTGGTTAAAGGGACCCTAAAGAGAAAAATGATTTCTTCTGCATCAGTTAATTGCCTCTCTCCTACACCAAAAAACACCCCTCTTGCCACGATAAGACGCTTGGTAAGCCAGAAAAAGCGCAAGCACGAAAGACGGGTAGCGACGCCTCCTTGAAGTTCCCGCGCCTGGTCGCTGTGACGTCACAGATTTTGATGGCATCTTCTAGGGCCTACTTAAGTATATAGCGGTACAGATTGACTACATTGTGCTTTAAAGGAACCAAATATTAAACATGGCAAGATTCGGGAACCTATATTCAGCCAACGCGGCCCAAATGCGTCGGTATTTCGGCGCGAAATTCAAATACTGATATTTCGACCTTCATTTTCTCATAAAATAATCAAACTATTATTTTGAAATGACTGCCTGCAGAGTTCTCAAACAATGCTTTATTCGTCTAAGCTAATTTATTGTTTCGCTTTAGTGTCCCTTTAAAACAGCGTGTGAGGAGCTCGAGCGCTATATATATATATATACCTCTATTGCGTGAATTATGAAAAAGTCATTTTAAAAATTATTTTTTTAGCTTTTTTATTGATTGAATGAACAAACACATATACAAAAGGTTTCAGAGTTATGACGACTGTATTAATAAAGATACAGCTTTGTCCCAAATATGGCGCCCCATGAAGATGGCCGAGTGCTCTTGCTGCCATGGGCGGAAAACAAAGCTTCACGGACGGTGGTCTTTTTAGCGCGATGTGTGGAATGAAATGAAACAGTTGTTTGCTGCGTTCAGGCAGAGATGAATTTTGCACTTTCTCTATCTTAACGACGACTTGTTTGTGCAAGATGGCCGCTTACATCTTTGTTTCTTCTCTTCAACTTCTGGCCAGTGGCCGAGTTGGTCAGACCGGTCGTCATTGGGTGGCATTGCGGCCACTGGTCCCTGTGCTTTCTTTTATTTGAACCTGGAATTCGATGTCTTGACTGGAAGGCCTTCCTGGTCGCTTTTTGGGTAGGCACTTGTTATGCGAGGTAAGGTATTCTGCAATTTCTGCTTTGAATTGAGCGAGCGGTAGCACTTGTTTCTTCTCAAGCTGCTCCTGCACCCTCCTGTACAATAGCCATGCTGCTACTACCGATAAGTCTAGCATATGCGTAAAAATTCGAAAGTTCCATTTCTTCGACCTAATGTGTACGCGGTAAAGTCCAAGCAGTGAGTCCAGCAGGTCGACACCACCCATGTGCCTGTTGTGGACCTTTACTACGCTGGGGCAATCAATTTCGCAAAACTCCTTGGCGGAGGTAAACCAGCGCTTAGTCTTTTGTACTGGATCTCTCCCAACAAAGTTAGTTAGTTAGTTAGTTAGTTAGTTAGTTAGTTAGTTAGTTAGTTAGTTAGTTAGTTAGTTAGTTAGTTAGTTAGTTAGTTAGTTAGTTAGTTAGTTAGTTAGTTAGTTAGTTAGTTAGTTAGTTAGTTAGTTAGTTAGTTAGTTAGTTAAATGGTGGTTTAATGGCTCAAAAGCGGCTAAGGCTATGCTGCTCCAAACACGAGGTGTTTTAAAATCCAGTTTATGAAGAAAAAGGCTGTGTTAATAATCTATATTTTATGTAAAAATCCAGTGTCGTCTAGAAATTTACGGACGTCAGATAATGGGACTAGCGGATCATCGTGTAAAATTAGAGCAGGGTGTAAAGGTATGTGTAGTTGATATAATTTGTGCAAAAGTGTTCGTCTGTGTGTTCAATCTGTGTACATGTGAGTAATATGTGCATAACTGTTAATGGCTGTTGACAGTTCTCGCATGTTCGTGTGTCTTCTTTCGTAAGTAAGTAATTGTGTGTGAGGTGTGTGTGCCCAATGTGTAGTCGGCATAAAACTACTTCGATGAACCGCTCCTGGTGATAGCATGACTTCCACTCGCCAAATATGCGTTTCGTGAGATGTAGCTTGTTGTCGGCACAACGGTCCCATTCGCGTTGCCATTTTACCGTTAAGGCTTTTCTAATTTGCCGGATGCTATCTTTATATGGGAGTGTTGTGTTTGTAATGTCTTTGTGCGCTGGCCATCAATGCATATCGATCAGCTGCTTCGTTACCCGGTATCCCAACATGGCTTGGGACCCTGCAGCAACGAATTGACCTTCCGTATTCGTAAAAAGCCAGCATGTTTAAAATGTCTCCAATCAGAGGTTCACACTCAGATTTCAGATGTAGAGCCCTCAGTGTGCTTAAAGTATCTTTGTATATGACTGTATTTTTGTGTTTATCAGCGATAATCTTTTTAACAACAACCCATATAGCGAAAACTTCGGCCGTAAAAACAGAGGCGTGTTGTGGCAATCGAATACTTGCTTCCCAATTTTCCGTTACGACCCCCCCACCCACGTCTTTTTTTTTTTCATTTTAGAGCCATCAGTGTAGAATTCTATGCGATTTTGATATTTGTACTGAAGAACACGAAATTCTTGTGTAATGTGTTCGCGTGGGGTGTCTTCTTTAAATGTGTCAATGTCCAGTCACATAACGGTTCAAAATCATGCCACGGGGGCAGACGCTGTGGCTTTCTGGCAACCTGGAGGACTTCGCAAGGAATGTCATAATCCCGAACGTATTCCTCATATCGCAGGACAAGTGGTTTAATCATGTTCGGTTTATTTGTATAGTGTAGGCGTGAGTTGCACTGTGTGACGATGTTGTAGCTTATGTGTTGCGGTGATGACTGAATTCTGAGTATGTAAGAGAATGTGAGTAATACTCCGCGCTGCTGTAATGAGGGTTCATTACACTCGACGTATAAACTTTGAATAGGTGAGGTTCTGTAGGCACCACTTGCCAGTCGCAGTCCAAGGTTATGTACTGGATCAAGTCGTTGGATGTAGAATTGTCTGGCTGAGCCGTGAACAATGGAGCCGTAGTCTAAAAGGCTACGAACTAGAGACCGGTTCGACAGAAATGTCATGGCGCGGCTATCGTATACCACCGCGCACACGATAACTCCACGTCATCTATGGCACTTGTGAGTGCCTCTGAAGCACCACGTCCTTTACATTTCAGTTCCTTTTCGCTTTTCAGGCGGCAGTTTGGTAGACGATTCACCCTCACCGTACCGATTGACAAAATTCCACCTTGTGATAGAGTGACCTGCAGCTTCGGGCTATTGCACAGATGGCAGCACGTTCCCATATTTTGTCTTTCAAGTGCATACTGTGCCAAATATGGCACACACCGATTTCGGGTTCTCTGCTGTAGTTAAAGACGAAATTGAGAATACTAATATCTGGCTTGAATGGGTGAGACCAAAAAATATGCCAAAATAATTTTTCTATGTTTCCGCGGTGGAAATTTTCAGAGCAAAAAAATAACAATTGCTCGTGTTTGCCCCCTCCGAGTTTCACGTCGCTTCCCAAAATCTTCTTCACCTCTGTTTTGCGTATCGCTCAAGAGATGGCAGCGCTTGCCCATAATGAGAGCGCATAACTATGAGAATCACTCTGACGGTATCACATTCTCTACTGGGAATCTCACACACGTGAACACAAATGGTAACCAGTATGTGCCAAATATGGGACGCCATGCAATAGAGGGATATATATATATATATGTGTGTGTGTGTGTGTGTGTGTGTGTGTGTGTGTGTGTGTGTGTGTGTGTGTGTGTGTGTGTGTGTGTGTGTGTGTGTGTGTGTGTGTGTGTGTGTGTGTGTGTGTGTGTGTGTGTGTGTGTTATAGGTGCAGGGGTGCAGCGGTGGCGTAGAGGTAGCACATCCGCCTCGCGTGCAAGAGGACCGGGGTTCGAATCCCGGTACCGCGCAATTTTCCACCGAATTAAAAAAAATTCGCGTGTTGATAAAATTGCATACACAGACCTGGAGTGTGGCCTGATCCCGGTGACCAGAACCGGTAACGCACTCCCTCACCAGAGCAGGATTGGCCACCCTGGTGCAGTACTTGGCCACAACCTCCTATATGAACACAACAATCAAACCCCGGCCCCTCAGTCCCCAGCAGCTGCGAAGCAACTGACCACGGCGGCGGTCAGACCTGCGACGCAGCAGAGGGTCCTAAGAATCCCTGGTTCCAGACAGACCGCCATTGGAATCTGAACCTGGCAACGTTTAACGCTAGAACGTCGTCTAGTGGGGCGAGTCTAGCAGTGCTATTGGAGGAATTAGAGGGCAGCAAATTAGATATAATAGGGCTCAGTGAAGTTAGGAGGACGAAAGAAGCATGTACAGTGCTGAAAAGCACTGTACATGCGTCGTGTGCTACCGGGGCTTAACGGAGAGACGAGAACTAGGACTTGGATTCCTGATCAATAAGCATATAGCTGGTAACGTACAGGAACTCTATAGCATTAACAAAAGGGTGGCAGGTCTTGTTGTGAAACTTAATAAGAGGTACAAATTGAAGGTCGCACAGGTCTACTCCCCTACATCCAGTCATGATGACCAGCAAGTCGAAAGCTTCTATGAAGACGTGGAATCGGCGATGGGAAAAGTCAAAACAAAATACACTATACTGATGGGCGACCTCAATGCCATGGCAGGCAAGAAGCAGGCTCGAAAAAAAGTCACTGTGGGAATATGGCATCGGCTCTAGGAATAGCAGGGGAGAGTGATTAGTGGAGTTTGCAGAACAGAATAATATGCGGATAATGAATACCTTTTTCCACAAGCGGGATAGCCGAAAGTGGACGTGGATGAGCCCGAATGGCGAGACTAGAAATGAAATAGACCTTATACGCTACGCTAACCCTGGCATCATACAAGATGTGGACATACTCGGCAAGGTGCGCTGCAGTGACCATAGGATGGTAAGAACTCGAATTAGCCTAGACCTGAAGAGGGAACGGAAGAAACTGGTACATAAGAAGCCGATCAATGAGTTAGCGGTAAGAGGGAAAATAGAGGAATTCCTGATCAAGCTACAGAACAGCTATTCGTCTTTAACTCAGGAAGAGGACCTTAGTGTTGAAGCAATGAACGACAATTTTGTGGGCATCATTAAGGAGTCTGCAACAGAAGTCGGTGGTAACCACGTTAGACAGGATACCAGTAAGCTATCGCAGGAGACGAAAGATCTGATCAAGAAACGTAAATGTACGAAAGCCTCTAACCCTACAGCTAGAATACAACTGGCAGAACTTTCCAAGGTAATCAACAAGCGTAAGACAGCGGACATAAGGAAATATAATATGGATAGAATTTAACACGCTCTCAGGAACGGAGGAAGCCTGAAAGCAGTGAAGAAGAAACTAGGAATAGGCAAGAATCAGATGTATGCGTTAAGAGACAAAGCCGGCAATATCATTACTAATATGGATGAGATCGTTCAAGTGGCTGAGGAGTTCTATAGAGATCTATACAGTACCAGTGGCACCCACGACGATAATGGAAGAGAGAATAGTCTAGAAAATTTTGAAATCCTACAAGTAACGCCGGAAGAAGTAGAAAAGCCTTGGCAGCTATGCAAATGGGGAAGGCAGCTGGGGAAACAGATTTGTGGAAGGATGGTGGGCAGATTGTTCTAGAAAAACTGGCCACCCTGTATACGCAATGCCTCATGACCTCGAGCGTACCGGAATCTTGGAAGAACGCCAACATAATCCTAATCCATGATAAAGGGTACACCAAAGACTTGAAAAATTATAGACCGATCAGCTCACTCTCCGTTGCCTAGAAAGTATTTACTAAGGTAATCGCAAATAGAATCAGGAACACCTTAGACTTCTGTCAACCAAAGGACCAGGCAGGATTCCGTAAAGGCTACTCAACAATAGACCATATTCACACTATCAATCAGGTGATAGAGAAATGTGCGTAATATAACCAACCGTTATATATATCATTAATTGATTACGAGAAAGCGTTTGATTCAGTCGAAACCTCAACAGTCATGGAGGCATTACAAAATCAGGGTGTAGACGAGCCGTATGTAAAGATACTGAAAGATATCTATAGCAGCTCCACAGCCACCGTTGTTCTCCATAAAGAAAGCAACAAAATCCCGATAAAGAAAGGAGTCAGGCAGGGAGGTACGATCTCTTCAATGCTATTCACAGCGTGTTTTCAGGAGGTATTCAGAGACCTGGATTGGAAGAATTGGGGATAAGAGTTAATGGAGTGTACCTTAGTAACTTGCGATTCGCTGATGATATTGCCTTGCTTAGTAACTCGGGGGACCAATTGCAATGCATGCTCACTGATCTGGAGAGGCAAAGCAGAAGGGTGGGTCTAAAAATTAATCTGCAGAAAACTAAAGTAATGTTTAACAGTCTCGGAAGAGAACAGCAGTTTACGATAGATAGCTATGCACTGGAAGTGGTAAGGGAATGCATCTACTTAGGACAGGTAGTGTAACCAATGCGTAATCAAGCGTAACCAATGCCGCATAATGACGTCGGCGCCCACAAGTTGTATACGACTTTCCAGGTCAATATGCACTTGCCATATTGAGCAGCCAGGCCTGAATCCAATTTGGCATGGGCTAAGAAGCATTCTCTTATTATAATATTCATAACGCGAACATGTAAGGCTCTTTCTGTCAACTTTACAAAATTTGACGTTACGGCAATTGGTCTGATGTTGTCTAAGGTATAACCCTTTCCCACTTTTTTAGGCAATGGTATAATCTCTACAATCTTCCATTCTGGTGGAATCCAAGCCCCTCTGAAAGAATAATTTATAATGTTTAGTAGACCTTCTTGCGGCTCGTTTTATAAGATATTTAACTTGGCCCAAGTGACTTCATCACGGCCTGGAACCGCATTCGGAATCTTCCGTAATAGATTGGACAATTCATCCACAGATATCTCCGTAAAATACTCATCAATAAGGAAAATCAACATAGGGGGAGGAACAGTAGAACAAAAGGCATGCTCCAACCCTTTGCCAATAACCTCCAATGACTCCATCGAGTCTTGTGCGGCGAAATCTGTACATTATACGTTCACGGACTACGAAATCTAAAAAAGCCGAATAGGGCGCGTCTGTTATTGTGTTTGGCAAGAAAATCAAAATGTTTTATGTAATATATTCATCTTTTGCTTTCGACACAGTACGTTTAAATGTACCTACAACGAATTGATGGCCGGGCCAAATTTTAGGGCATTGGTTATGTAATAATTCCTTACAGGCGACTTTTCTCTCCTATAATCCCACGAGCAGTCATCATTCCACCAGCGCGAAGAGGATTCATCTTTCACTGCGTGGACCTCAAATTCAGCTTTCCTGTGGAACTTGTTTAGCAAGTGCTTAATGCTTTTCGCTTAGAATTCTCGTTAGGTAGGGTAGGCAATGATGACCGCAGATTACTTTGAAATATACTGTGTGGAGTCTCACCCATAATCTTGGGACAAGGGAACAACAGCACAGTAGTGCAAACAATCGCAAGGGCGTTTATTGCACCTTTCATTCGGCTAGCACTAATGCGTGCTAGCCGAATTGCTCTCCACAAAACATACCGATGGGCGCACGACATATCTAAGAAGTCCAACTCACCGTGACTGGATATCGAGCGAATATGTTCACCCAACGCTGGACATCAAATTCCTGGTCGTTCGCGTGTACGGTCATGCGAACGGTGGCGCGCTTGTACGATCGTGTTCGTCCGTTCCGGAGTGCTCCTCCTAGGCCCCGCGAGACGGTCTCGCAGAAGCATGCATCGGCGCACGCGCGGAACCTCCGCGCCGCTTGCCGATCCCAAGCCAAAGAGGAAGAGCGTACTCCCTATCGCGCCTGACTAACCTCGCCGTTAGGCGGCGTTAGCAGCGCCACACTCGCACCATCTCTCTTATAGCGTCCTCGATCACCCGCACCGGGGCGCCTTGGTGCGCACCTTCATCCTGGATCAACCACACCGGTGCGCACCGACCATCCTCGATCACCGGAAGCACACCCTGTTGGAGCGGTTTTCCGCTGCCCCGTGTCGCACCAAGAAAATCGATGGTGCGCCGGGGTGCAATCCCAGCAAGCACTGCGGAACGCGCGACGCGCACTGCCGACTGCAGAACCGCGGACGCTCTGTCCCGATAGCTGCGGTTGCAACGGAGTTGGCTAGTGGAGATGTCGGCAATGAGAAAGGAGGCGCTGCTTGTTGCCGCAATCGATGAGCTTTTTTCAAGTTCGTCTGACACCGAGGACGACATGATGCTCTGCCTCGTCCATAAACAATGTGGTGAAGAGCGGCCGAAAGTGGACAGGTTCGTTGACCGGGTCGTCAGGCGCCTCGACGATACCGGAGTAAGGAGCCTGTGTATTTGCAATTGTTTACTGCTGCCAAAGCATTGTGTAAGGCCACTTTCATGTGAGATGTTGTGTCGTTTACTTGCAGTTCCGGCAGCATTTCCAGATAAGCAGGAGCGTCTGCTACCGGCTGATTGCGGATTACGAGAACGCCAGTTTTTATCCAAAGCGTTATGGAGGCACGCATCCGCAGAAATCGGCTGAAGAGCACGTTCTTTCGTTTCTTTGGTGAGTTGTTTGTCCCTGTTTGTTTCTAAATAATTCTAGTCAGGCACTTGCATGCGTGACAAGTTGTTTACTTCGTCAGGTTCGCAGGAAATAAACTATCGAGTGAGCCGTCGCCGTCATGTTTGGAATGACGGACAGCACTGTGAATGGAATCATCGAACGTGTGTCGGGCTTCTTGGACAGCATCAGCGCGGATGTGAAACGCCTTCCAGACATGCCTGAACAAAAATAGCAGCCAGCGCCACGTTCGAAGAAGTAAGGCGACGGTGTTGTCATAAATGCTTTTATTGGGCAATTGTTTACTTGAACCTTTTTTTTAAATATTAGAATCCAGAGGAGTTTGTTTCTGGACCGCTGTTTGCTGCTTGTTGTGCATCCCGCAGCATTCGAAATCTCGGTAAGAGAGGCCCTAGTTCTCTCCTCTTCAAAGATGAGTTTCGCAAATGCGCTACAATTAAGAAGATGGCTTAAAAACAAACCATGCCTTGGGCTGTTAACTTTAACAAATGCTCTACGTGTCTGTTGGAGACTGCATATGAAGTCGAATTGAAAATATATGAAAAAAGGAATAATATGAAGGAATTGCATTTTAAGTGCAAGGTTTAATCCCGCCTTTGCCTTGCATGCTTTGAACTTTAATCCATCCTCAGGCTAACGAGTTTTATGGCAACAGTCTCGTCGTGTTTGCTTTTTGGTCACCCACTGTTTTTGTTCTCTGGTGAGCACTACCTGCGCATAGTGTAATCGCAGGTAAGGCATTTACCCAGCGTTAATTTTCTCTCCTTGTATGACTGGCCATATTGTGGTTCTTCACACACATTTTAGCAGCTTTTTTCTGCGTATTGTGTAATTAAAATAGTTAATATTGGTATTTGAGCATGCTAGAGAAAGTAACTGGGAAGGTACATTCAAAACCCATTAATGTTTCACTGGCTTCAGATTTCAGGTTTTCCAAATGTCTTGGGATGTGTTGACGGAACATACATAGAAACGAGGTGCCCAGCCGGGAAGATTGCCTCAACATATACAAAGAGGCACGACAAGAAGTCATACGGCGTTCAGGCAATTTGCACTGTTCATCGCAAGTTTGTGGATGTGTTCCTCGGCCCCACAGGCAAGATGCACGACGCTGACACATTAAAACGCACTTTTGCTTTAGACAGACTGCCAGGAGTTTGTGAAGGCAAGTATCATCTGCTTGGTGATACTGCCTATCCACTCCGAGAATATCTCCTGACACCATTCAGGGACTGTGGTTCCATGACCCCTGAATCTATAAAATATAACTTGCGCTTGAGCTAAACACGGGTACGCATTGAAAATGCTTTGGGCCTGCTGAAAGGACGTTTGAGGCAACTTTTGTACTTGGAATTCTGGACGGTAAAGAAGGCCACATTGTTCATTCTTGCACACTGCGTACTCCACAACATGTGCCTTGAAGGAGGGGGCAATTGCCTTGACTATGGGGATGTGGGTACCACAAATGCCAGCAGGCCAAACCTGATTGAAATGCTAGCTTCTGTAGACTCAAAAACAGAAAAAGTGCTGAAGCAGCTAGGATATAAAAAAACGGAAGCAAATTGTACGGTACCTTCATACCATTCAGTGAGCCACGACTATTTAGTGCTGAATGTGGCTGTTTATCTATTTTTTTTCGGTTTAGCTTCATAATGTCTTCCATACCTCTTTCCTGGCCGTAAGAAAAATAAGGCTTCATGGCAGGTTCACGTTATTATTTTCTAGTGGCAATTTTACATTATTGATATTAGCATGCAGCATGAGAAAAATGCAGGCAATCGAATAGAATATCTTATTACAGTATGATGACTTTTCTTAGTGGTGACAGTAGTCCTGCTTCGATAACAAATGAATGAAGGAAGCTGTCCAAACAGATATTTAGAGCATTTAAGGAATTTTATCATTTTCAACGATATTGTGCCGGCAGGTTTTTTGTAAGTAGTAGGCTACGACAAAATGTCTGCTTGGAATTACCATGTAGAATAACACAGAAGTGTGGGAGGTAAGAGAGAGTGTATGTTGCATTTAAATGCTAGCTGCGCTTGCTGCTGTTGACCAAGCATAGCTGAGAGAGAGTCACCTGTACACTGCATTTCCATGCATCAGTGCCAAGAGTCGCATGGTTATGAGCTGCAATTTCATATTCCCTTTCCGGTAAGTCACAATTCGTAAGATACCCTTACCATGCCTTGTTCTCACAACTTGCTTTGTACAAGTGATCCACAAATAAATATTCTTTACCTTACCTAGGTTCTCTGTCATCTGTCTTGAGCCAGGCGCAGTGAGCTGTAATAAAATACATCATGAATGCTCACAAGGTGTATCTTTCAATATATTTATTAAATATTATGAACAGAAATGAAATGGAAGATACAATGTGATTTAAAACATGATGATCACAACAACATATTGCACAGCGTTGCCACTTTGGCCTAAGTGGCGATAAGGAAAATGCATAATGACGTGCTTCGCAGATAAGAGGTAGAGTAAATGCACACCCATCTTGTCCTCTTCTCATCTGTATCTCATCCTCAGGGCAGTTTTATGTTTTTTTAGCCAAGGACCAAGTACAGATGTCGAACACTATGGACTCCAGGAAGACGCTGCTACTGTAGGCTGATTTGGTGCCCCCAGCAGATGTTTCAACAGCTCCACCTTCTCTTGTGTCGTCGCTCTCGCTGCTGTTTTCTATCTTCATGAATTTTCCACATGATTTCCGGGATGCTTAATTTTGATCTTTTGGGTGGAACTGTGCCATTTTGCTTCTCTCATCTATACTCATCCCTTCCTGGTCCTCGCAAAAGTTCAGGTTCAAAACTGTCGTCTATATGGATTTAATCTTGGCCAATTCGTCGTCAAAGGGCATTTCTGTGGGCTCGGCACCTGAGGTTGCATTGTTCTTTTTTTTTTGCGTCAGAGCGTCTATTTTTTATGGTCTTAAATCTGTTTTGGCACTGCTCTGCAGTTTTGCAGTGCCCTGTATCATCTTCTATATCTAAAGCAATTGCCGCCCACATGGCCCTCTCGTTCTTAAATCTTTTCATCGGGCCCACTTGGCTCAAATAATCATAAAATTTGTCCAAAAGGACCCTTGTTTCCCCTTCACTCCATTCACTTGTTTGAGGAACCTTCGTGTCCTGATCATTTCTTTCATTAGCATCTGGTAATGAGAAAACAAATTCATGCACGTCAATTAATGTACAAATGGCTCTGTCGGTACCATCCAAGAAATAATAGCCACAAAAGTGACAATGGCAAGGGGGATACACGTGAAAGAAAGCTAACTGTCGACTGGAACATACCCAGACACCCTCGCAGCGACCTCATGACCGCGTTGGTAGCGGATCACGACGGAGGATTGATAGAACATACAACAATCAAGGCTGGCCGAGTGGTGGAAGTGGAGGAAACGGCGATTGCCATGGCCATGCATGCGGAAGCGAATACCGTCATCAGCGACAGCAGGCAGGCCATCGGCAATTTCGTCCATGGTAGAATTTCCAAACAGACGTACCATGTCCTCACACGACGCCCCATAAGCGGCTTGAAAACCTTCGTATGGACCCCCGCTCACGCGGCTGTGCCCAGCAACGCGTCGGCTCACAGTTTGGCTCGAGATCTCGCGCGCCGAGCCTCATCCGCGGATGCGGACGGCGTGAATGAGGAGGAGAGACACGAGGAACCCTGCAAGACTTATTATGAAATAGCCCATCGGTATCGCTTGAGGCGTCGCGCGCTCCCACCACCGGCCAAGCAACTCGAGAAAACGCCAGCGGTCGCGTTTCGGCGACTTCAGACAAACGCATACCCACACCCAAAATACATTAACAAAATCGCAGGGGGCAAGGAAAGCGACCAATGTAGGCTCTGTTCAGAAACAGGAACACTCGCACACATAATGTGGGAATGCACCTCGCTCCCGTTCTGTCATCCCCCCGTCAGCAGCGAGACTGACTGGGCGGCCTGGCTCAGTTCCGGGGACGTCGACCGACAGCTTGAACTGGTGGACTGGGCGGAAAAGGCCAAGCAGGCCCAGGGCCTTACCTGAGCGCAAACCCTCAGCCACGTCCCCCTTTACCCTTCCCCCTTTCAATAAAGTTTATAACCACCACCACCACCACTCAGTAAAACAAAAAAAGAACCAATGAGCACTATTGGCACCAGTTAAACCCAATAGGTCAACTGATTGCGCTCATGAATCCAATTGCGTATTCCTTTGGGCCCAATAGGATGGTGCGCAATTTATTGGTCTTATTGGGTGAAGTTATTTCCAATTGGAAACACCGAATGGGCTCGAATGATTGAGCCCAATGGGTGGCGAAAACACAACTGGTGTTTGACCAGTTATTTCAGTTTGAAATTTTCCAATTGTACCTTTTTTTTTTTAGTGGACATGCATGGTTTCAGGGTGCCCATTATATGTATCTCGTAACGAGCCCAGTTTCTTCTACACTATAGTCTGCTCGGTGGGCGACATACTTCAACGTCTACAAAAAACTCCAAGAAATGCAATACTTGCCAGGGCTGGTAGACAAGCTGCTGCTCGCAATCCCTGATGGTCCTACGACTGCACTCGGACCATCGGCTTTCGCATTGCTGTTCGCACTGCCGGTGATCGACTCCACCAACGCATGCAGCTTTGTCGGATCTGTAAAGCGTAAAAAATGATTTAGTATAATTATTTGGCTCCCCATCTTTGTGCTACTAGAACTTGCTGGGAGCGGGCCGCGGAAGCGCATCGCGCTGTGTTGCTGACAATACGGTCGACTGCCCGCGCGTACGTTGCTAAAAACAAATATTTATCGCCATAACATCGTTCATTTCATCCACAGACATTGCCACATGATGTCTCTTGCCATTAATTATAAAATTCATTGGTGTTTGCTTGCAACCAGGTATGTCGGAGCACGCAGTTTGACAAGGTTCGAGAGCTTGCCGTAGATGCTCAACACCTGCAAACAATAAAATATGCGCGCGCGCGTGTTCTCGCACGTTTCGCTGCAGGGGCAAAGTGGCGCTGCATGCAAGCACCTTGCACGGGGTGCAGTTTTGTCCTCGATGTGGACCCTCCGCAGCGCGCCATCACCGCGGTGCAAAGCGCACCATTCTGGTTTCGGGGCAACCCCGGGGCAAGGTGATCGAGGACGCTATAGATAAGTTGCAAACAGACCGACCACCGCCAGCGCTTAGCCGGATTACATTATATGCGAGAGCCATGCGAGGAAAACAACATTAGGGGACGCGAGAGAATCGAGCATCCCCACAACTTTAATTATTGTATGTTCGCGGCTGAGACATTATGTCACCGGACACATAACCTCAAAGATCACTGAAATATGGTCGTGGTGACTATTTGTGGCATAGCGACCAGTCGACCAAGCGGATACGCAAAGACCTGAACCTGAGAATGACAAATCTAGAGTAGAAGCAGCGAAACCTCTAAGAAAAGTAGGATGTCCTGAATTTTTACATAAGAGACTTTTGTCATGTGACCAATGCCACAGTCGAGTACCCCACGGAACCGTTTTTAAACCCCATGATGACAGTTGAAGTTTTCCACGATGCCGTTACAGCCATAAACTGCTACACCTCCGGCCATGGCGAGCTTCTCCTGGGTTTCAGATGGGGCTAGTTGAGAGTCAACTCCGCGCACGAGTCCCTTGGTGCACGCAAGATGTGGTGGCATGAACGAACTCACCGGGACAGAGGCATCTGACGAGCACTTCAGTAGGTCCGCTACGCAAGCCTGGTCTGGCTATCTGCGTACTATGTTACCGCGACCGAACTGCCGGGCATCGGTGACACTCTGGCAGTGAGGAGTCACGGCATGAAGTTTCTCTTGAATTGTCTTATTCAGCCTGATAGAGCCGCTACTCGAGGGCACCAGCGCGACGGCCTTGAAAGCTTTGGGGCACAGTCTAGGTGGGCCGACGGCTCGTAACTTTTGGTGTGCTGTGCTTTCGCCGCTCACTTTCCGCTGAAGCGATAGACAGCAAGAAGGTCACTTCACTCGCTGCTGCTGCCGCGGTTCCTCACGCCAGCGTTTTGGCAGCGGGTGTCCACGGTCATCCAGTGTGAGGTGTGCATGTTTGCCTTTGCCCCTACCCTCCCCCCGTTTTTGACAGTGGGGCGGCAAGTGCCCCCTTGCCCCCCCCCCCCCACAGGGTACATGCGCCTATGTTGTTGACGATCGAAAGAACTAGCAATGATTAGGGTCGTTACTCCGCGAATGCGTGGTGAATACCCCTCTTACCAACGAGTAATCTCTTTAGCGCCCGGCTCTCTCCTGCACTTTCCTTCCGTGAGAATTTACTGTAGCCCTTGAAAAAGGTCGGTCCACCGACCGAAACGGTTGGGCACATAAACCGAAGGCAACCGCGAAAATGTGCTTCTCATATGTCTAAGTACGCTAGGCCCCCATTGAAAAATCCATTCACTATAACTATACGTTTTGTTTTCCTTCAGGGAGGGGATGTAGTGTTGCACATGCAGGCATTGCAGTACGCCATTTTCAAGGTGGTGTTGCTTGAGTCCACAACCGATGGTGCAGTCCAGCATATGATATGCATGTGTTGTACACGTCTTTAACGAAGACCCGGTTTATATCGCCCTAGCAGGAACAGCACCGGGACTAGCACTTCGAGGTCGGAGTCTTACTCACATTCTCTTCAAAGCGAACAGCTTTCTTCGTCTATTTCTCCCGTTTCCAGAGGGGTTGGCGGCCGGAGTTACTCCGCCAGTGCAAAGGGCACGTGCCCTCGAGTTGCGCTCGTCACCGAACTGCGCTGCGCGTTTCTTGCCGGCACGCGCCGTGCCATCGTGCCGGATCACCAAAGCTTCGCTCAGACCTATCCCAGCAGTCCTTTCGGATATGCAGGATCATTCAAAACAATCGGAGGAATATCTTGCCTCCGTGAAGTAAACGATCGGAGAGGAAGGCGCATGTGCCCAGCCGTTGTCGCGCCAGCGTCGTCAAGCTCACGTCATCCCGTTGTGGTCATACCGGATATCATTATGTCGCCATGTCGCCAAGCTGCCTGCCCTTAAAAGACGGGATTGAAATCTCTAGTAAAAGGGGTTCGATGGCCTCGTGAAGTGGTTAATTGCGAAGTGATGCTAATGTTAAGTTGCAAGACTTGCAAGTTGCGCCGGAGCTGATATCTTCGACTTGGATTACTATGACTAGGCTCTCTCTCCCTCTCAACAGTGTGTCTCAGTGTTTCGGCGTTAAATAGCCTACTACGTTAACAGTTTAACGAAGTCACTTACCTCATATTTGCTAATAAAAAAGAAATATACCAAGCTTCTTTACCGCGAATCATTTAAATACAAATGCCGCGTGCGTCTTCCTTCCGTGTGGACGTCGTCTGAGGACACATGATCAACGCTTTCTTTGCCCTCGCCTGTAAATCAAACGTGAAGGTAGCCTACATATTATGTAGCCGATGACTCCTCGTTTCTCCAGGGCTCTGAGTATTTTAGTGGCCCGAGCATCGAGTGACATACTTGTTTCTTGCGCAGCACTTCCGGTTCACCTCCTGAAACGCGTTTGGTCCTGACCAGTGCACTGCTATAACGCAGCACTAATTGCCGATTAAGTGTCATAAATGCGTATGTTATTAAAAGGAAGCACCCTCTCGACATTGCTATTTAAAACTTGTTGAAACACGGTCATACTTCTTAAATATCATTTTTTGAATGTTGTCCATGGAGTTAAGCTAATATATTGCATTGAAGTTGAACTGATTGCCGAAAGCGAAATTCCCAAAATTCCTGGACATGTCTGTCGACTAAGCTATACGATGCCTTTTTTTTTCCGTGATAAATTGAAAACAGAACTGAAAATATTTTACACGGAGAACATCCTATGCACTCGAACTCGTGTAAACAAGTGCATGCGTCCAACAAGTGCATTCAGGCGGACAAAAGTTGTAGCGTAGCGTGCACACGTCTTCATATGGTGCATTTTCACGAAAAAAAAGGATCGCGTAGATCGCGGGCTCTCGGCATGGCGATCAGACAGACTGGATTTCTAGAGACTCCTATACCCAATAGCAGAAACATGCGATAAGGGAGGACTGCCGGTATTCTCGAAAGGTAGACACGTAATTGAGCAAGGCGTGATGTCTGTATCCTTTCTAAGCATCCGGTGGAGAATGTCACAAAAAATATGGTGCAGCCTATAAAACACTGATCTATGGCCTCGGCACATGTACAGAGAAACTGTTCGTTGACCACGGCACATAGCAGCCCCTCGAATTAGGAGGTAGACGCATTATACGGATCCATCTAAGCACATCCTGATAGATATGGCCGACTTAAATAAGGTGAACGATACGGTGGATCTGAGGGCGATTGTAATCCCGTACACCTTCTTGGATATTCGTGTGCGCATTCACTACCATTGCGGCGGATGTGAAGCACACACGAACCACAGCAAGAGAGCAATAATTTATTATCTGTTGTGCAGTGCCTGACGAAGTAAGAAAATCCTACTGCCATAAACTTGTCTATTCTAAAGACCGAGTTGTAAGCCAGCACGGAGCGTCCAGCAACATGAGCCCGCGCACGTCACAATTATATATAACTGCAATAGCTTGTTTGGGACATGCGCATCTCGAGAGCAACATTGCGCCCGTCTGTGAACTGGAAATAGCTTCGCAACGAACAAACGGTACCAAACGGACAGAAGTTCCCTCCTTTCTCTATAAATGCAGTTTCTTATCTTTCCGTCGTTAATTAGTCAGTCGATTAGCACAACAGCTGCCGATATTTCCAATTTCATGGAAATTATTATTTCGTAATAAAGAAAAATGGTAGGCGACCCTAGTCTTTGACTTAGGTGTCCTGACTTAGGTTGCCGCCATTGGAAACTTGTTGAAAGTCAGTCAGTCTTTTTAAATGCGTATTTATTTAAAGCGCTGCCCATTCACTTACGCAGAAGTGTTGTTGCGAAGTTCAACAGATTTCTGAAGGGGAAATGTGCAAAATTCCTGGGTATGACATCGCACGCGTCATGCGGAGGTTGTGAGCTCGGTTCCCATCGACGGAAAGCTGTCTTTTCTTCCACTTTCTTCTTGTTGCGTAAAATATGTTACATAGGAAGATGCAGACGAGAAGCTGTACACATATATATGTACAAACAATTACGCCGCACTTGGCCAAGAGGCAACAGCCCGCGCTAGCCTCTAATCGTCGTCGCCGTCCACACTGCTGGCCTCTTCGTCGTCGTAAATACTGGTCCGTAGCAATACTATGGAGTTTGTTGTAAATGCAACTCTTATCCATAATTAATTCTGATTTGAATTGAGCAGTCCGTTAACCTTCTCCGTGCATTGTTTGTATTTCATTATCTGCTGGGTTCATAAGCTCGTTACTAAAGCTAGAACCATTCGGTTCCCATTGTTCTTCTCGTTCGTCCCTTCTTGTTTACCAGTATACTCATTCCTTCGCGTTATACGCATGTTCGCATCAAGGTTCTCTTCGCTTCAACCGACCGGTTGTTGAAGACTTCGCCCATCGGCTTTGTTTAATTTTTTGCGCTCTTTTCCTTTGAAACATTGAACTTTCATTCATTGAACATTCATTGAACTTTCATTGAACATGATCATTCTTTCAAAGTTTAACTTTGAAAGAATGATCATGCCTTTGAAAGATGGCATGGGTTGACTGAAAGAAATCGTTGTGGAGGTATGGATGGTGATAAAGCCTATGGAAAAATGTTAAACGAGCAAGTTTACGGCGATGCAATAGGTCTTCAAGTTCGGCACGCTTCTTGAGTTCTAAAAGGCTTGTATGGTAGGAGAAGACTGAAAACATAAAACGAACAGCAAGGCTCTGCAAGGATTTGACGTTAGAGATAACGTAGACCTGATCGGAGTCCCAAATCGAGGCAGAATATTCAATTTTAGGGCGTATTAGAATGGCAAAAGCAAGCTTTTTTATGTAGTAGGAGCATGTTTGAGGTTACGTTTACGAAGACCAAGTGAGCGGTTAGCAGACGCAAGGGTGAGGTCGGTATGGTGATGTCATGTTAAGTCACACTGAAGGTGCGCTCCAAGGTACTTATAAGCTGTTAGTCCTACAGTATTGCTATTAAGGATTTAAGTGGTTGGAATACGGGATGTACGATGAGTGAAACACATATGTTTCGTTTTAGAAACGTTAACGGTCATTAACCAGGATGAGCACCATGTGCTTACTGCATTGAGGTCAGTTTGTAGGGATTCGCGGTCAGTGTCATTGGTAATGTTGCAGTAAATTACGCAATCATCAGCAAAGAGTAGGACTCTGGACCCTACACAGGCAGGCAAATCATTAATGTATATTAGAAACATTGGAGGACTGAGCGCGCTTTCTTGGGGCAGACCAGATGCCACATGAGCAGAAGATGTGTTAGAATTTTTAACAGAGGTGAACTGAGTTCTTGACGATAGAAATTCTTTAATCCAGACGAGCACATTAGGGTGGATGTTAGGCTGTGCTAATTTCAGTAGAAGAGTGTCATGAAGGACCCGATCAAAAGCCTTTGAAAAATAAAGAAATAATGCGTCTACCTGAAAGCCTGCGTCAAGTGATGAATGTAAGTTCTTAACAATTTCAGTGAGTTCAGTGTCACATGAAAAACCCTTGCGGAAGCCGTTCTGATATTTGAAAATAATGTTATGATCTTCGAGGTAGCTAATTACTTGGCTATGGATGACATGCTCAAGAAGTTTGCAAGTTGGTTAGTGAGATGGGTCGATAGTTAAAGGGAAGCTGAAGAATTTTCCAGAAAAAATGAATGAAGAGCTGTGCGCAATGGTTTTCAACCCTCCGAATTCGAATATCGCATCGAAATGGAGCGCAAGAAAGCGCAAACACATTTTATTTTGACGAAAAGTGCAGCAGCAGACTCGGGCAGCTTGCGCGCCTCGTCTCCGCCTGTGATTGGTCGGGCGCCTCGTGACGTCAACAATGGTGTTCGTCCGGAGCGGCCGCTGCCGCCACACATGAAGCATGGTGCAAGGTGGTTTGGCGCTGTGGTTTGGTGAGACAGTAATGGTAAATTTCGAGAGCTTGCGTTTCTCTGAGGAGTTCAGCGTTGGTCCCTACATGTATACGTAGCCGGCCTCTCCAAGAAGCAAAAGATGCTGGTAGCAAGCAGTACTTTCGACGCGAAGAACGCTTATCTGACTTGAACATAGGTATTACCTTGGCTACCCGCCAGTCATTGGTAATTAGCCTGTTTGATAATGATTTTGAAAACAGACAGGACAAGGCCGAATAAACGCTTTGTGATGTACTCTTAAGTATCCTATTATTAAAGCTAAGGTGATTCGAACTACCAGTAATTTTAAGGTTGTTTAACAAAGCTAAGATACCAACTTCATTAATAACTATTTCAGGCACGCGAATGTCATCAAATATATTTAATTCTAGAGATGAACTAATATCTTCGTTGTTAAAAACTAATGAGAAGGTTTCGTTAAAAATCTGAGCACATTCAGATTCATCAGTAACGACGCCGTTACTGTCGGTAAGCGAAATATCGGGATGAAAACTAGGGTTTATGATGCGCCAGAATTTGCGAGGGTTGTTGGTTAACAGAGATACCAAGTCATAATATAAAACCGGCGTCGAGGGGATTTTAGGAGCGACTGGTACTCTTTATCACATTTCTTGTACTTTTCCCTCGCGCTCAAACGAACATTTTTTTACTGCCTGCTGAGAAAATCGCTTTTTCTTACTGTTCATGCGCCGCAACTTCTGGTTAAACCACGGTGCTCTGCTGTTACATTTGATGGGCATGAGAAGCACAAATTCATCGATAAGGTCGACAAAATTTTTTCAAACAAATCCCAATTTTGCTCAACGGTTCGCAAGGGATACTGATTCAAGAACTCAGCAGAGAAACAATCCAATTCAGAGTTAATTTTATCATAGTTAGCTCTGTTGTAACATGTGATTTGTTTAAATCAGATGATTTGTTTAATGATCTTGGGACCACGGCCTCGAATATCGCAGCTATGGAAGGCCACAAAAGTGTTGCTGCGATATTTGAAAGCTACCGGATTCAGTCAGCGTCTATGATCCGGGCTGAATGACCGAACGATATACCCAGTGGACTTTCTCTTCTTCTTTTAATCTTTCCGTCCCCTTTTCCCTTTCTCCAGTGTAGGGTAGCCAACCAGGCTGAGTCCTGGTTAACCTCTCTACCTTTCATTTAGCATTTGCTCTCTCTCTTTCTCTTATTTGTTTAATAGCAGTTTTCTTTTCGTTAAAGGAACCTGCAATGCGTCCTGTTATTACTTCATGATCCGAAATGCGCTCTAAATTAATTATGTCTCAACAAATGCCAGGATGATTTGTTAATATTAGGTCTATAATGTTCGCAGTGCTCGATGTGCGACGCGTGCGATCAGTAATAAGTTCCGATAGTGAGAAATCAAGACAGGATTGAAGAAACATATGTGCTTCGCTTCCACTCGCTTTGACGAATTGTGTGAACCAGTTTAATCTAGGGAAATTGAAATCACCGAATATGAGTAGAGTAGAGTTTGGGAAACGTGTTCCTACTTCACACAGAACTCGATGAAATTCGGAAGAAAAGTAATCATTCACATTAGGAAGGCGGTAGATAGCACCAATAATGATATCTATAGAAGAACACTTTAAAGAAACTCATACACATTCGAGAAATGCACTAATCATTACCGGCACAGTCAGCAAATCATCTTTTATTGCCAAGAGTGCAGCACCACCTCTATGGTTTGATCTATCACATCGAAAAATATTGAAACGTGTTTCGCTGACAAAAATTTTGTTATCTGGTATAACATCAGTGAGCCATGTTTCAGTTAGTGCTATTAATAATGAGGAACATGAGTCGATTAGTGGAGATATTTCGACACCCTTTGGTACGACACTTCTGGTGTTAGCGTCAAAAGGGAAAAAATGTTTTATCGGTATTATACATTGAGATTTGAGGATGGGAAACTGGGGTCTGAAAGAGATGAAAACATGAGCTCGTCATTCGTCTGTGAATCGCTGAGTTACACAATTTACGCGTCCAGCCTCACTGTCCCACACACAGGCATCATTATTAATATGAAGCTTATTAAAGACTGGGCGAATGCGGTCCCCGTCTTTCCTTACGGATTTTGCGTATTGCCACAGGTGACGGCGCCTTCACTCACTTCACTTCATTTGATAATGAAGACGAAAGTGCTGGTTTTAATGTACATGAACAGCGCAGTCTCGAATCACGATCTCGGTCTCGAATCGAGTCAATTCTTGTGCAGAAATGTGTTGAGTTTTCAGAACGCCTCGCAAACGACGATGGTCCCGCCGAGGCCTCAGGAAAAGCTCTTCTGACAAAGGTCCATTGTTGAAATTTCGAAAAGGCTCTGGTAGTGATTGCCTTTCCGCAGCATATACCGTGGGCAGATGCACAACGATGTGTTCTATAGTCTCATGTATATCGCACTCCTCAAGAGAGAGAGAGAGAGATGCAGGGAATTTAGCTAGACTTTGTCCTGCTTGCCACCCTAAACTTCAGGAAGTGGAAGTGAAAAAGAGAGAGAGAGGGAGACATAGGAGTCTTGATCGCACTTTCACATGCACTAAGCCAGATGCAGCGTATCCAAAGTCGTCAATCAATTCAAGTCTGACGCCTGTATAGAAGAGCTCGAGTGGCTTTTTGGGCTGATGAGCTTTGAGGTCAGGCTCCCGAGGCCTTTGCTTCTGTAAATGGCCTATAATGCAGTCTATTCAAGACCCGGATACGTCTGCACGGCTGATAAAGACTACGTAGCATCGAGTCAACGCCACTCCTATAGTCGTAACCTGGGCATCAAGCCTTCGTGACTTCCGTCAATGGTGGGTGCTAACCTCCGTCGCATGCCTCGGTTGAGTCCATGATTAGGACTACGACGGTTACACGACTGCGTTTAATATGTCCCAGTATTTTTCACGTATTATGGAATAGATTATAGAAAGCTTTAGTGCCTCGTCAAGAAAATATATACGAACAGGTCCCAGCCAGCAACACTATACTGAACTTCTGGTTAGCCTCCTTGCATAATCTTCATCTTGACCTTCTATCTCAATATCCGGCTTCATCGTTGTATCTTTTCGCCCACGATCAATTTCCTCCTTCGCGAAAATGGGGACGAAGATTGACAATGTTCATTTGGAATTCCCGCCGTCTCTTCCGCACTTCTCGACTTCACGCTGAGGAAACGATGACCACCGGAGAGTGCGGCGCAGTCTCTCTCTCTCTCTCCCCGCCGGTGGGGAAGCAAGGTCACCCTGCGTCGGCGAATGAGCGGCGAGGAGGTGAACGCAAGAAAGCAAGCAAACAAAAAATACGATACGGGAAAATGTGAAAAGTGACTACGAGCTAAGACAAGAAAGACCCCTTTGCTTTTCTTTTCTCTCTCTCTCTCTCTCTCAATTTGTACGAGACGGAGGGTCGGCGGCGCATGAGAGATTCTCGTGTGGACCGAGAGCCGCGGCACAGCTGACTGTTTTTCTCCGCCTCCGCTCTCCCTGTACGCAGACCGGTGCTTGGGCCGGTAGCGATCGCACGAGCCGGTGTGTAGCGTCGCCGCCGCTGCTTACGGAGGACATTTCCGTTCACCGCCGCCTCCAGGCATGGCCTCCGCAAAGAACAACGCAACGGCTGCAAGGTAAAGTAATGATTGCGATCGCCCCGCAATTCTTCCACGCGCTCTTGACATCCGAAAGGGGCAAAAGAAAAGGTGTAGCTTTAAGCCACATCGATTCAAGAAAGCCGTTCGACCGGCCGCCGCCGCGGTGGCTGTAGAGCACGAGGTCGCGGGTTCGATTGCCGGCCGCGTTGGACACGAGAAAGCTTGTGTGTGTGTGTAACCGCAGGTGGTCGAAAGTAATCCGGCGCGCCCCACTTGAGGCGCCTCTCGTGTATACGCCGCGAGCTGCCTTGGGACGGTGCACCTCAATTTAAATTAAGGAAGGTCAGAAACGGGCATGCCTTAGGCGGTGTACACACGTGCCTTCCTCAGATTGGGTCCAATATGTCAAAGTATGCTCATCGTGTCGCATCTACTTTGACTACTACCATACGAGCTTTCCAGGTACTCGCAACGTTGACAGTCTTTTCAAAAAAAGAAGAGAAAAAGCAGTCCGGGAATGTTTGCCTCTTCAAGCCGGTCTTTTCTCGACAATACGAGGTTCGCGTTTCGATGAAGCTGAGCTCATTTCGTGCGTAGCATTGCGGTTTTGGAAACTTTCTTTTGCAACTAGGTCATTTCAGCATTGCGATGCAGACTGCAAATGACGCCTAATTGTAGCAGAACTCCAAATGGAATACTTTCAAAGCTTTTCTAACTGGCCCCAAGCCGTGGATCGATCTGGTCTCGCGCTAAGTCCTGCTGCTTGCCTCGCTGTCTTGCATGCTCTCCGAGAAACATTGAATGCTTGCTCAGGTAGCAAGTTTTCTTTTCAAAGGATTAATTCAGTTTGCGTAACATCGTTGTGCCCAACAGTTAAACGAAACTCACGTTTTTCCTTCAAGCGCCGTTCTTTCGTATTCTTCGCAAGCAACGCGTCGGTGGCCTTTGCGATCTTTAAACAAGTGCCAGTGTCCTAGCCTGCTCTAATTGAGTGATACCTGCGTCACCGCAACAGATGTTACAACTACAGTAGGACGCATTAAAAAAAGAAGAAACGCTAACTGGCTGCAACTGTCAGGCTGTATAAGCAGCTCTCAGTTTCGCTCATAGTCTGTTACGAGATCGCTGAATATGAATAGTAATATTTATATAAATATTATAATCATTTTTGCTACATATACTTCAGACCAAACGGGTCCAAGTAGAACGGGCAGCACAAATAACACAGTAACTGGGTTACAAAGAAAACATGACAGTAAGAAAAAGAATAATAAGACGAAAACCATCAGCATCTATGCATACAGAGGGCCATTAGGTTCCGTCGGGATGTTCCTATGGAAAAAACTTATAAATATTAGTTCTGGCAAAATAATAAAGTGTATTTGAATTGATTCCATCCTTCGTTCTTACTACATTTCGCGATTTCAATCACGCTGACGACACCTCTATTTTAGATACATTGGCTGACGCCTTCGACACCTTTGAAACACTCAGCATATCAAGTGACGTAATGTTCTCGTGACATATTTTGAAAATATTGTCATGTCATGTGTCGAACACTTCACTCCCATCAAAACAAAAAAGAAAAATACTAAAATCCCTTGGATGAACAGAGATATACTACATCTTTCACGTCGTGTTCGCAGGCTTAGACGCTTGAAGGACTCCCATAACCCCGTACACACTGCTAGGTTAGCTAAGGCGAAGGAGGATCTTTGTACAAAAACCAAATCAGCCAAAGATTTTTTTATAGCGTGCAGCTACCGCTTCTGTTGAAAAGTAACCCGCATAAATTCTGGGGATTCATTTTTCCTCGTGACAGCTCTTGTACATCCTTATGTGTCAAGAAGGAAATGACTAGTGATTCACTATTAATCTGCAACGCCTTCAACGCATACTTTAAGTCCGTTTTTACTTGCGATAATCATATTGTTCCTCCTTTTCCAAACATTCATCCGACTTGCCCCATTAATGATATCTTAGTTAGCACAGAAGGTGTCTTAAACCTCATACTAAATATTGATACAAAGAAAAGTGAAGGGCCTGATGGAATCCCGAATTTGTTTCTCGTTCAGTATGCCTTATGGACTTCACGATACCTTACTCTTATCTTCAATAAATCACTAACTTCCGGCATAGTACCTTCATCATGGAAGATGGCTAAGGTGCTTCCGTTACATAAGTCAGGTAGTAAACAGCATCTTTCCAACTACCGGCCAATATCTTTAACACCATATTCATGCAAAATACTAGACCATATAATATACAAACACATTGTGGAATTCCTTGAATCAAATAACATTCTCTCTAATATACAACATGGATTCAGACGTGGTTTTAGCACCATAACCCAACTTGTCGAGTTCACGCATGACATAGCTTCTAACCTGGATAAGGGATTTCAAATTGACGCTATATTCATAGATTTTTCCAAAGCTTTCGATACCGTACTTCACTCAAAACTACTGTCCAAACTAAATGCCATTCTTAACAACCCTCAATTAGTGAACTGGATAGAAAGTTTTTTGTCTCACCGCACTCAATTCGTAAGCTTTAACTCGATCAATTCTTCGGTGGTGGATGTGTATATGGCGTCCCTCAAGGCTCGGTCCTCGGACCTCTACTTTTCTTACCATATATTAATGATTTGCCATGCGATATATCATCTAAAATTCAAATGTATGCAGATGAGTGCGTATTGTATGACATCATTTCATCTCCCTCTGAGCACGTTCGCCTTAGTGAATCATTCGTCAGATTTTCTAAATGGTGTGAAACATGGCAAATGAATATTAACTACCGTAAGACTGTAGTTATGTCCTTCTCTAATAAAGCTAACCCGTTCCTTTTCAGCTACGGATTTAATGATAATTTAAATCAGCGCGTTTCTGAATATAAATATCTTGGTCTCACGTTCACCATTAACCTGTCCTGGTCAAAGCACATTGATTCCATTACGACTAAAGCTCTACAAAAACTCGGTTATTTACGTCGTACTCTGTCTAATTCTCCGCGCGACACTAAATTACTGTTATATAAAGCTATTGTTCGCCCTATACTTGAGTATGGTAGTATCGTTTGGAATCCCTACAAGCAGTACGAAATAGACAGAGTTGAGGCCATACAAAGGAAAGCCATTAGATTTGTCTACCGAGGTTATGACCACCAGTTCTCACCATCGTCAGTCATGTCCTCACTCAAACTGACATCTCTCGCCGAACAGCGACACGTTAATTCTTTAAAAAATTTTCATGGCATTATTCACTCATCTTGTCGCCTCTCCTGTAATGAATATATCACCTTTGCAAAAATCTCTTCTAGTAGGAGACATCACGCGCTCAACATTACACCATTTTTTGCACGCACTAATAATCTTAAGTATAGCTTTTTCCCTAAAACAATTGAAACATGGAATTCGCTACCAGGAACCAACCGTTCTCTCCCATTAAATGAATTCTTGTCTGTACTCCCTCAACACTGCGCCTAAAGCTTCTTTGTTGCCGATTGTATTTCTTTCTTGTATAATAGTGTATCATTCGCTCCTGCTATAGCCCCAGCAGGGGCTTCAGTATGTGTAAATAAATAAATAAATAAATAAATAAATAATGTCGTGTAGGTCTTGCAGACAATGGCGAAAGGCACTGCGTGAGCTCAAATCAGCTCAAAAAGTTCAAGCGACATATCTTCTCGATTCAAGCTGTTCAATGTTGTCAGTATTCATGAGTTATGTTGGAGAATCAGTGTTAAATCAGAAATAAATAAGCTGGACAGCGTTTCGCTCAATTCTGCCTAGTTCTTTAAGGTTAAAGTTAGTGTAGGGGTCCCAAGAAAGCGAAGGATATTCAAGCTTAGGTCGTATGAAAGTGAAATGTCCAAGAAGATTAACGTTAGGAGGAGGGTTCAGAAGTTAATTTTTAGGTGTCAGAGTTTGTGGAAAGCTGATGAGCAAGTGTTCGCAATGTGCTGATTCCAAGAGAAGTCATTCGTTATTGTCCCTCCCAGGTGCTTGTAACTATTAACATGTTTCAAAGAAAAATGTGTCAGTTATAAGTATACTTAAAAAACGATTTCTTGGAGTTTACACAAAGATAATCAGCTTTATTTGTGTTAATAGTCATGCCAAAATCTGTGTATCACCTATTTACATTAGCTAGATTAGAATTCAACTCAACTTGAACACGAACACTTGTAATTTCACGAACTAAGACAACATCATCCGTGACTAATTTAGGTTCAGTTCCAGGAGTAATTACAGTAACAATATCATTTATATATAGTAGAAACAATAAGGATCCCAGTACACTTCCTTGTCACAGGAAGGCTGCAGGAATCACTACAGTGCCTTCTCGGCCCACTACTCTTCCTAATTTATTTTAATGACCTTCCACTACAGATATCTTCACAAATACGAGTGTTCGCAGACGACTGCGTCCTTTACCGAATAATCCACAATAGTTCTGACAGCTCGGCTTTAATCGCCACAAAACTGGTGTGACGAATGGCTTATGACCCTTAACCTTACTAAATGTACAACAATTACTTTATCGCTCCCCCAGAACCCCATTTTCTGTTCCCTACTGTATTACAAACGCATCCCTTGAATCAGTCGAGTCATCTAAACATTTAGGTATCACCCTCTCCAAAGATCTAAACTGGCGCGCACATATCGCAAACATGGTATCCGCCGCTAACAAAACACTGGGATTTTTGAAACGAAATTTTCTACACGCAGCAGAACACGTTAAACTGCTTGCCTACAAAACACTCTACATCCTAAATTTTAGTGTGGATCAGCTATCTGGAACCCGCACCAAACATATCAAATAACAATAATGAATGTTAAAGACTGTGCAATCAGATTAATTCATTCCTTATATTTGCACAGTGTCAGTGTATCATCTTTAGAAGCACAATCCCGATCTACACGCGCTGTCGTCTCGGCGCCGAATCACTCGCTTGTGCCATAAGTTTTATTACAGTCAACTTCGCCGCTCCCCATACTTCTCGCCCTCACCTGCACACTTTTCCCGCCGCACAAGACACCCTTTACAAGTCACTCGCAAGCGCTATCATTCTGTCACTTTTTCTGCCTCTTTATTTTTTTCGAACAGCGACAAACTTGAACAGCCTGCAGCATCACATTGCGGAAATCATCTGCCCATGCGCGTTTGCTGATGCCTTAGATATTCATTGCCTACCATAAAGGAAAACAAAGGCTACACGCATATACTTGTATTCGTGCAAGCTTATATTTCCATGCTTCTTTTTTCTGCCTATTTTTGTGTCCTTTCTATAGGCATACCACTGACTTCTTATCTCACCAGTTATCTCACCTCACCACTTATCCAATACCCCTCCAATCAGTGGTATTCAAGGAAAAGCTAAAAAGAAGAAAACAGTGTTCCACTATGCAGATAATCAGAAGCTCAGAAAATTAAACTGTCACGGAGGTTAATATTGTTGCCATAGCAATTATATGCCGTAGGCGTCGTCGTCGCCGTGTGGTTCTGTATAAAATCCACGGGTGATAAAATCGTCGCCGCGCGCCGTATGCTGTAGGTGTGAGTGAAAGCTTGCGAGGGTGAGCCGGCGATCGCGCCTCAATCTCGCGCACGCAACCGCGGAGAGCGCGGAGGAAGCGCGCCGCCTTCCGTCGCGCGCAAGGCTTCGGGAGGGAGGGGGGCGCGTTCCACTTCGAACGGCCCGCGCGGGCGCGGGCGCCCGGCCGGGCCGCTTGTATCTTGAAAGCCATCTGCGACGGGTAGAGTCCGCGCTGCTCTTGTTTTTTCGCGGCGTACTTCGCGTTGATGCAAGCGGCTGCACGAAGGTCAATTCCCTCGCTGCTGCTGCCGCGTTTTCTCACTGCAGCGTTTTGACAGCGAGTTTCCGCGGTCATCGAGTGAGATGCGTTCGTGTTGGCTTGTGCGCGTGACAACATGTATGTTAATTTAGTTAGCATGCCTATGTTTGCAAGTTTATACGGCCGATAAGGATACCAGCAGTCACAGAAGCATTACGTAATCAAGAAATACAGGAGGATTACGTAAATATCTTGGAAAATATATACACAGATCACACAGCTATATTAATCATCTACAAGAAAAGTAGAAAGATACCTGTAAAAAAGGGTGTCAGACAAGGAGGCATAATCTCTCCAATGCTATTCGCTGCCTGCTTGGAAGAAGTATTCAAGCTATTAATCTAGGAAGGCTTAGGAGTAATGATTCTTAGGAGTAAGGATTGTCCTGTTCAACAGCACTGCGGACGGCTTGCAACAAGTTATTAAGGACCTTAACAGAGAGAGTGTAAGAGTGGGGTTGAAGATTAATATGCAGAAAAAGATAATGATCAATAGCCTGGTAAAGAAACAAGAGTTCAGGATCGCTAGTCAGCCTCTAGAGTCTGTGAAGGAATACGTTTTAAATCTATTATCCTTACTTCGTATAGTTGTCCAATAATTTGCTATCCCACTCGGTGCTTCACCTTTCAGGTGCAAGGGCGACTTTTTTGTGAGCTTATTGAGCTTTTTTTTTTCATTAATGACTCTGTCAAAGGCTTTGCTAAAGTCTAAATACATTGCACCAGGTTGTTCATTCTTATCAAGACATGCGGCAAATTAATGAACTACCGTAACCAATAGTGTAACTGTAAAACGATTTCTTCTAAATTCGCGTTGTAAGCTTTTAGTATAGAGTTTTGCAACAAAAACTTCATTATGCATTTGGCTATAACATGTTCCAATAATTTGCAGCAAGATGTTAAGAATATTGGGCCGTACTTTTATAGTAACAAACGGTCACCCTCTTTTTAAACGACGGGTATAATCTGAGCTATCTACCATTGATCAGGTAGTCTCGCAGTTACTAGTGAACATTGGATCACTATCACAAGAAACCTAGCAACAGTTTTTGGTATAACGGCAAAGAAAGATATTTGGTAAACCGCCAGGACCTCTAGAAGATTTCGTGTTCAGGTTTAATAGCATCGTAACTACATTGTAATACGAAATAAGTCGACGACGACGACGACAACAACAACAACAATAATAATAATATAGAAGAAGAAGAAGAAGAATCTAAGCCATACGATGGGTTCCTTCAGTGCCATTCAAAACAGTACCCGACGGCCCACTGCTGTCAACCTGGGCAGCGCCATCTCCTTTAGAACAAATGCATCAGATTGTTAAAAATATGGTTTTCAAGAAAAAATTTAACGTTTACGAATAAGTTTCAGAGCACCAGAAAATGTCAATTGCGCGATAATTTTTTTAATGGGCAATAAGATTTCTTTTAATTTATTTACCTTATAAGAGCCATTTTGTAATTGCATAAATGAAGTCAGCCGGCACCCATGGCATAACCTTATGCTAGAAATTATGTACACATAGCAGCAGTTTAGAGAAATACGGGCTCGAAATTTTTAACGAAATGCGTCGCGCTGTTCCAGTTAATATAATTTTCGTACTGCGAAAAAGTGCAGTACGAGAAACTGCTAACCGCAGCAGCAATGCTTTTGACGCCAGATGACTACCCTCTGAAATCTTTTAATCCCCTTCCCCCACCCTATGGTAAGGAGTACAGCCCGTCACCGGTCATACGCACGCCTATTCATCATATATCATGTCATATCACATCATATCTATCATAACACATATTTACCTTCCAAACTATTTATTTTTATTTATTTATTGAATACCGTCAACACTCTACTTGAGGCAATTACAGGGAAGTCAAAGAGGAAATAATAACAGCGAAACTAAAGGAACACTAGGTTGATATGAAAGAGTCGATAACTGCTTTGAGTATCGCCTAACTTCAATTCTGCTAATAAACATGCCCGATAAAGTCAGTAACAGAAAAGAAAGATTATTAGTGAATTTTTGTTAGTATAATAATTGTACTGAGAACTAAGTATGGACAGCTGGGCTAGTTGGTTATGATTAGCATTCTGAAACATCGTTCCAGCGCACAATTGAACAAGAACGAGAAGAGAAAGACAACACGAACGCCGGACTTCAACTGAATTTTATTCATGGAAAACAGGGCTTTATGTACACAGGGGGAGGGAGTGGGGGGCTGCTAGTGCGCAGGACCCCTCAAAAATATTTCCTTGGCCTAGGCAACAATCATCAGAGGTGTCAAACCAAAATGAGAAAAAAAGAAAAAAAAACTTTTCCCTCTCTTTTTTACATCACTCAGTGCAATCTTGCTGACCTCCCGCCCTACCTAGCTGATTCGACACATCCGTTTGCCCTGAGATAATCAAGTTCTTTTTTCCCGAGTACAACAGAAGGAGCACTGACAGAGTAATCGTTTTCATTGGAGATACAAAACGCTTCAAAAATTTCCAGGTTTTTCTGATTGCTATATTTGCGCAACACACGTGTTCGTTCGAAAAACGCCTTGCATGCTGGCTTGTGCGAGCAACGGCAAATGCGGTCGGCTAAATGACCAGCGCCACTTAGTGAAGTAGCATTCCTGCGATGCTCTAGCAAGCGTTCATTCAGACAGCGCCCGGTTTGGCCGATATAAAGCACACCAAAGCCCTCGTTGAATGTGACGTCGGTGTTGTGTATAGTATTCCCCTCGCCTGTGGGAAATGCTATATCGGCCAAACCGGGCGCTGTCTGAATGAACGCTTGCTAGAGCATCGCAGGAATGCTACTTCACTAAGTGGCGCTGGTCATTTAGCCGACCGCATTCGCCGTTGCTCGCACAAGCCAGCATGCAAGGCGTTTTTCGAACGAACACGTGTGTTGCGCAAATATAGCAATCAGAAAAACCTGGAAATTTTTGAAGCGTTTTGTATCTCCAATGAAAACGATTACTGTGTCAGTGCTCCTTCTGTTGCACTCGGGAAAAAAGAACTTGATTATCTCAGGGCAAACGGGTGTGTCGAATCAGCTAGGTAGGGCGGGATATGAGCAAGATTGCACTGAGTGATGTAAAAAAGAGAGGGAAAAGTTTTTTTCTTTTTTCTCATTTTGGTTTGACACCTCTGATGACTGTTCCTAGACCAAGGAAATATTTTTGAGTGGTCCTGCGCACTAGCAGCCCCCCACTCCCTCCCCCTGTGCACATAAAGCCCTGTTTTCCATGAATAAAATTCAGCTGAAGTCCGGCGTTCGTGTTGTCTTTCTCTTCTCGTTCTTGTTCAATTGTGCGCTGGAACGATGTTTCATAATGCTGTACTGAGAACTACCGCGTAAGCTCTGATGGACGCCGATGCTGCGAATCTGCACTCGTCTCGGGTTTCTCCTCTCTTGTTTTTTCGCGCTATTTTACATCAGTATAGAATACAAACTCGCCCAGCATTCCAGTGCTTACGCGAATATTTATTAGCAAATACTCATTTTGTTTCAAATTTCCTTTTACGAACAACCTGACGCAGTTATCGCAGAAAACACGGGCTACGTTTAGAATATTTTTCGGTTGCAATGACGACGTTGTTGTGGTTTCTATTTTTTTTTCTGTCTTTCTTTTATCGGGAGGCGGAAGGGAAGACTAGGTTTGCGTTAGAACACATCGAGATCCGTAAGAAGACCCCACCATATCAGCTGCCTCTGTAGAGGAAGTACCATGCGCGCCGTTCCAGCATACCTCATTCGTTGCCATTCAGGCCTTTCAAGTAAGCGCAGAAACCATGGTTGGAGGCTCGCTGGCGTCCTATTCGACGTGCTTAGGCACACGTGATCGCGTCGTCGTACGCACGTACGACGTGATTTGGATGCATGATTTAGATGCGCACGTAGTGCGGGAAATGTGACCCGCGCAGTTTCCAACTAAAATCACCAGAGGGAACTCTGGCGCTAGTTTCTATACGGAGCAGCAAGTGTGGCAATCAATCCCTGCACGATAGTGATGTTCAGTCATGGGCAGTGCTTGTATGTGCCTAAACTAGGTTATTCTGGATTCAAATGTATTTGTGGCTTTGCACAGAGATAACTTTCAGCAAAATATCGCGTTATGAAATGCAACAATACGTAGTCTTTTAAGACATGGCCTCTATGATCTGTTTCCGGCTCTCGAATGGCTTCCGGCGCATGCAGCGAGTAAAAACTTAGCCTTCGAAATGCGTTTCTGTCATCCAAAGAAAGCCATCGCTGGGCCGTGGATTTGGACACCCTTTAATTGCAATAATTTTTCGCGTTAACCTTGCCTTGTTTAGAAAAACGAGTTCTTATAAATTTAAAAAGATATATCGTAATAAATGGCCGTCAAAGGAACATTTCAAACTACAAGAACGAATATTAAACAAATCCGTTTACTACCTTTAGTATTGAACGATCGAAGCCTCAGACCTCCCAGCACTGATTTTTGTAGGTAACGCGATAGTGTGAATTACAATCCCATGGAGTCAACAGGCAATAAAACCACTGCAAGATCGCACGCGTAATGCGAAAGACCCATGTTCATCTCCCACCTGCGACAAGTCGTTTTACAGCGTAAGCTGTTATTGGTTCATTTCAATAGCCGTTTCGATTGGAGACGGTGTCCATCGCAGTTATCGCCAGGAATGAGAAGCAAAAAAAGAAACATATTTCCTTCCGGGATCGAACCCGGGCACTCTGCGCCGCCGTCTGCTACTCTGCCACTGCGTCAAGCCAGCGATTCTTTTTTAACATAGTGTTTATCACAATGAATGAAATGATGTATGTACAGGAACTATTATTAATAGTATGAGCACCAGGTGGTGATACGCGATCACAGGTCGAATAGTGGCACATACAAAGAAAACGTCACACAAAGCAACATATTCCATCACAACAAAAACTTGAAAGGAGAAGTTAAAAAGTTCCTATCAATCCGGCTGACATTCTTCTTGGTCGTATATGTCCTTAAAGTGCGTAATCATTTGAGCGAAATGCGATCTTGAGGAAACGCCAGCGCTTGCTGGCTGCTGCGGAAACATGCCCTATACGAGCGTCGCGCAGCGCAGCGTCGATATATGCGCCTATATGCGCGCCGCGCAGCGTCGACACGTGCACATTTTGCATCGCAGTTGCATATCATTACACCAGGTGGCACGGCATGTAGCAGTTGCATAGGTAGCGGTACAACGTAGATAGAGAAGCTTTTAGGAAGAAAAATAAAAATAAAGAGATATATACAAAGATACTAGAATAAACAACATGCATAGCTACCTGATTAAATCAAACAGGCTAGGTGACTATTTGTCACAGCTCTGTTTCAAAGGGGATGCCAATAAATGATGGTGATGATGATTTAATGGTGTATTCTTTGAAATGGGGCGGTGACAAATAGTCACCTAGCGTGCTTGATTTAATCCGGTATGCTATACATGCTCTTTATCTGTCATTTTTATATAAATCTTAATTTTTCCTCCCCCACCCTCAAAATCTACCTTGTACCGCTAGCTATGATTGTCAGAGATCCAGTTGTAACATTATCTTCGCAACTTTTTTTTTTTTTCACCTAAACGTCTCTTGCTTATCTCGACTGCCGACCGGTTGACGCTTCCGTCCACTGTAAACCCAAACGCTTCTGGAAGGTGTTCGTTACCTCCTGGTCCCACGGCGTGAATGCCTTCGCATTCAATTGGGATGTGCTGAGTGGTCTCCGGATTTCTTGCTGCGGCATACACATGCCTCATCTCGTTCCGATTATTGTCATGTGGTAGTGACGGTGAAGAAAGCAGCAAAACTGGGAGTTACGAAACTAGCGTTTTATTGGGCGAACTTGTGCCCTGAAAAACAGGCTACAATTCAAGAACGGCAACAACGGCGAACACAGTCGGCGATCGTCGAAAGTCTGCTCAGCGGGTCAAACGCGTCGGCTTTTATAGATCAGTCATCGAAGGTTCCAGAGTAATCGCTGGTGCCCGCGCGTCTTCCAGAAAGTTCTACACCATTCGCGTCGCGCATACATCATGTCAGATTACACAAGGTTCGGTAACACCAGACAGCAAAAAGAACCATCGATAACATCCGGGAAACTTCCGATACATACAGGCGCGTCCTGCGCTGCGCAATAACATTTGTTAGACGGTGAAAAGCGGTCACCCGGAAAAGACAAGTACACGTGACATGATTTTCTCCGGTACGTTTTTGTCTTTAGGCAACCGGCTCGAGCCTCGATTACCAAGACACTGCCCTATATGTGTTATCGTACAGATTTTCCTTTCTAATTTCTTTCTTCTCACTCTTGTAAATTTCCATGCTCCTTCTTGTTCCCATTCTTCGCATCCAAATAACTGTATCTGTTTCTCTGTCTGTCTGATGACTTCTGGTTGTCTACTTACAGTTTCAGTTGCCCTATACTTGGTTGCCAACTTTCTTGACTTCTTCCTCCATGCTGTGTCCCCGCTTTCGAAGTGCAGATACTTGTGCGCTTTAGCTGCCCATTTATTTTGGTCTCACGTGATCTGAGATGAGCGCCGTATGACGGTTATACGTGCAAACTTTGCGTCGCAGTTGCATTGTATTACACCAGGTGTCACGGCATGTAGCAGTTGCATCGTATCGTACCACGTGTTAAGGTTTGTAACATGTGCGCCGCGTAGTCTCGATACCTGTGCTCACTCTTCGGTGCACGTTACGGCGCCTCCTCGCAAAGTACGAACGGCTGCTGAAGTACCAGATCGTACCGGAACACGCGCGGCTGCAACCAGGCAACGCCGGGCTCGGCACACCGCTGTGCCGGCAGCAGCGTGACTCGCAGCCCGCCGTCGGCGGCGGGTGAACAGTTCGGTTCGTTCTCGTAAAAACGACGCGAAGAGCCTTCCCCGCGAAGAGCCTCCAGTGCGTGCTGCCGAAAATGGAGCTCCGACGGAGCCGCTCTTCCAGCTCGTGCTGTGACTGTGCCGCGGGTGCGGCGCAGACCTGTGACATCTTTTTTCGTTCTCTTTCATGTGCCTTCAATACATTACGATATTTTTGTGTTTTAACTGAATAAGCAGTTACTTTCGTCTGTGCTTTCTTTGGATTCATTGTTTGGGTCAGTGGTCGCAATTAACGAAGAAGCGTGACCCGTATTCTCGCTCTTTGTTGTGAAGGGCGTTTTGTGGGGCACCGTACGCGGGAGCGGATAACCATCTCGCGCAACGTCTTTTTACGCTCTTCCAGAGTCTACGTTGGCTTGCGCAAGAACCAGTCACACTCCCCGCCATTGTGCTTCTATTTTTGTTTCTTACGTAGACGTGCTTCGAACATTATCTTGTTCTCTTTCACTGTCGCCACTACAGTGTTTCTCGGGGGGGCCGGCTTTTCTCGTTTCTCTAATAGTTATGCAACCACATCCGTCGAGTTTCGAATATAGGCAGCCTTGAGTGTAGACGACGTTGTCCTCGAGAGGTGTCTACGCCATGAGCAGAGGCGCATCGGTCGGAGTAGCGTGTGAAGGGGTTAAGTAAATGCTATACTACTAACTGTGATGCGCACGATCGCGCTCATTTTCATCCTATATATGCAACGTGTAATTTCATGTGATTGTTATGATTATGCTCCGCAAAGGTCGCAACTTATATATATATTTTGTGTCACATTGGCACATATATGTAAACACACTTAAGCATATCACATACTACTTGTGTCATAGTGGCACATCCAATTCTGGAATCCAAACAAGACCGGAAGAGGAAACAAATAGAAGGCAGGCTTGTTAACCAGAAGAGTGCCTGCTTGGTTACATTAGAGTGGCTGATTTCTTCTGGTCTTTTCTCCAAAATTTTGTTTGTGTGTAATATGGGCCTTCGGTCGTATGTTCATTTCTGTTTGTTGCTTCTGACGACTCTCTTTCTTCACGTCTCTTGTCCCGTCAATATCACGACTTGTCGACTTCTATTAATAATTTTGTTAAGTTCTGTTAAGTCTATTTAGCTTTTCTTTATCCGCGCATATATCCGGTCACCAAACCGACCACTCATGCAAAAACGCAGGTAAGAGGCAAAGAAAGCTGCACTTTAAAATTATGGTGATACCGCTGATGGTGCGTTTAGATTCGCCGACTTGTACTTCCTATACTGTATAAGCGCTCTGCAGCCTTCAGTGTTTTTATGCGCAGTGATTCGTATGAATTACGCAGTTGTATGAAAATAATTTTTCGTTCGCCCTGTGACGAGGCGTAGCCGGCGCCAAGCTCTCCTCTTAAATTGATATGAATAAAACAAAAATTCAGCCTTGAGACTGTCGTCAAAAATGAGAACAGGAATATCGTTTTTCAGAAAGTTGCTCAACCAACTAGCCCGACTTCGCACTCTTGTAATGCAGAGAATGTTCGCGCAACGTGCCATTCAGTTCATCTGTAGTCTCGTAACAGCTGCTCGTGCAGATCTGCTGCACGCTCATGTCGGCAGCTGCACCCCCCTCCGACCGCACACTTTCAGCAGCACGCAAGTGCAGAGAACGTATCGGGGATGCGACGCCACTAAGCACAGTTGTATCAGCGCGGCGTGCCGACAGGACATTAATTTTCGATCTCCTTCGCGCGTTCGGGATAAATTTTGTCCCTGACAAAATGTTGGGCGTACTCGGCGAGTTGGCATGAACGTAGAATACAAAGCACCGAAAAAAGAAAGTGCACAAACAAACAAAGAAGTAATAAATAGGACGAAACACTGAAATACGGAATTCGCTTTGGTTTTCTTTTTTTCGTTTTCTGCTCTTGTTTTTTATGCCATCCTTCATATTTAATGCACATCCTTAGACTTTCAATTAAAACCATTAGTTCGTAGTGAGTGTCCTTGTCGTATTCGTCTTGTGTTTTTGTTCTCATCGCTATTATCTAGCAATTCTTTCACCTGCTTTTCACCTTTCTCCCTCACGGCTGCCTACCCCGCTCTATATATCTGTACGTCCCTGAAAGAAAATTCTACTCCTAAATACCGTATATACTCGTCCAAAAGCAGTACCACTCTTCTTCGTGCCTCTGTGCCATATTTCCACTGGAGCTCGTAAACACATGCCTTCACGCGGCGGCTGCGGGTGCGAGAAATGGGTCGTGTGCGTCTCCTCTGCGTCTGTCACCGATAGTACGACCAACGCCTTCTACTCGTTACACCATTTGGGCTCGGAGACATTCTCGGTGACGAAAGCACAGGCATGCGCGGCAACGTTACTGTAGAGTCTTCTCGTTAGATTAGTGCGCCACTTCCTAGCTCAGAAAGCGACGCGGGCACCGTTGCAGTTCCTGAAGTCAACTGGCATCAGAGTTCGCCTCGGTTTGACGTGCAGCTCTACATGTGCACGCAGCTAGTGTCCTCTCACAGTTCTCTCTCTCATCATATCTTAACGCATTTTCCCTGGCGTAGGGTGAGGAGAAAATATGAAGAGGATAGATATATGACTGAAATCAGTCACGCTGGGAACACAGGCGAACTGGCATGTCTCAGAACGGCCTCGTATATACGGTGTTGCGACCCAGGATAGCGTATCCCACCGCTGTCATGCAGTTGATGACGTGGCTGATGATGTGCCAGGTGCCGGGTGATCGAGAGATCCGGGGCCACGTCCAAGAGATGAGAAAAACGGTTTATTTGCAAATTTACATGATGAGAGCTTACCTGTACTAGCACGAGTACGAGTACTAGTACGAGCATGAGCATGAGTAGGAGCACCCGTACGACTAGGAGCACCAGTACGAGTCGGAGCACCCTCCCACGTCACTCGAGATCCAGTTTTTAGGCACTTCTTTTTCCGCTTTCTCTCGTCTGGAAATTCACTGGTCTTCTCCGCCAACCACAATCGCTTAACGGTTCGCGAAATCCTGCCCACGACGTCGCATCGTCCCGCCGGGATCCGCCTCCAATGTTGCATGGACGCCCCCGCATGCGAGGCAACGACGAGGCAAGCTGGGCACTCGATGTCGAAGTCGTTCCCACGGAAGTCCTCGACGCTGGCCCCTTTTATCAATTAGTGGGCCGTTCGTGACGGTTCGCTTGTTAGGGTCAGGTTCCGGTAGAGTGGTATTCACGGTAGTAGTTGCTTCCACCAAAGGCGGCGGCCATTGTCGCCTCTGGTAAGCTCTTTCGTTTGCGTGTCACGGTCTATGTCTGGTACCGTCTAGTCCAGGCGGCCGCGCATCTGCCCCGTAAGCTTTGGTTACGCTCATTTAGTCGCCTGCTCCCTGGTCCTGAGAAAACGACGATGCAGCGCAAAGGGCCTTTCATAGCTACACGCTTGCCGGTGAAGCATTAATCATCGAGAATTTATGCCGGGTACAACGATGCTAAACGCCAATCGTAACAACGGCCACAACCCGACTTCAGAAACTGTTGTGCGCCCTTGTGGCTTGTGGCCATAGTGAATGTCCCGAGTTTAAAAACGGCGCAAAATTTCTTCTTTCGTTGCATTTTCACGTGTAGATTATCTTTCTCTTCGTCATGACGACGTGCTGATAATTGCCGGGAAGCTTATGCAGCAACGATTAAACGACAACGTCCTACAACATCAGGTCGCGGGTTCAAATCCCGGCTGCGGCGGCCGCATTTCGATGGAAGCGAAATGCAAAACTGCCCGTGTACTGTGCTATGTGTGCACGTTAAAGAACCACAGGGGGTCAAAATTAATCCGGAGTCCTCCGCTACGGCGGGCCCCATAATCGCATCGTGGTTTTGGCACGTGAAACCCCGAAATGTAATTTTGTTTAACGTGCAACATCGACCTGCGGTGACGCCACTGTGTATTGGCAGCTCAAAAGTTCTTTCAACAGCTATGACTGTAATGCTTTGAAAATAATTTGTTTCTTAATGTTTTGGCGTCGGCCTTACGGCCGCAGTTTGTACGTTATGCTTGATCCGGAAAATCCAAGATCGTAGATTTGTTTTCTTCGACTGACGATCTAACGCAAGGGCATCAGCGTGTCCAAACTTTGGGATAGTATACTATGCGATAATATCATAACGATAGCGTCCGCTTAGCAACCCATTTAGCATCCTGTAGAAAGAGCGACAGTATCTCGGTGGTTTAATTACGTTCACCTTGTCGCATATATAGTGGGAGCTTTCCTCGAACGGGTAGAATGGCATTGCGCTGGATAATACTACTACGCATAATGGCGTTAGTCCTACAGAGACCTTTATCGGCAACCGTCACGGAGGGCTTGTCATAGACGTCACTAGTCTATAGCAAAAGGCGAGGTATCCTGCATTGAGCCTGCAGTTGTCGGTTCGTGGTCTAAATAAACTCATCTATGCACCTTGTTCATGGCAATGGCGGCAAAGGTTATTTAAAGGTAAACGTGGGTGTAATCTGAATTATTGGTTTGCCAGCGTCTGTAAACACAAGCCCACGGGAAGGCTGCATCTATTAAACGTTGACAGATAAGAGGCATGATGTATGCTAAGCGAATGGCTGTACGGGGGCTTGATCGATAAAGTTAGACGCGATGGAGTGTTTTAACCAATAGCCACATCGTGGAAAATACTGTTCTTCCTCTTAGCAAAGGCTGCCATTGCTGACCTTATATAGGACCTTCGTGAAGCACGCAGGGACTCTGTAGTTCGTAACGTAAATTCTTTATCACTGGTCTATCTCGATGAAGGACTGGGCCGACTAGCAATGTGCTCCACTGGGGTCGAGAAAAACGAGCTTGCTTTTTACCACGGCACCTACGCGAGCAACACAGCGAATAGCCCATGGTGATGTGACGTCGGCAGGACGTGCTAGCGATGGCCGCGGGCGCTCGCTGCCGAAACGCTGGCGTGAGCAAGCGCCCGCGGCAGCTGCAGCGAAGTGGCCTTCGTGCAGTCTATCGCTTCAACGCGAACTCAGCGCCGACAACACACAGCACGCACAAAGCTACGAGCCGTCGACAAGCCTGGCCTCTGCCCCCAGCGCACGTCGTCCTCAAGACCGGGACGCGCGACCGCACGCAGCCGCCACATACGCAGTTGCAGCCGGAGTGGAACGTCGCCCCCACCGGCCTCTGCCTCCTCTCCCCCCGGTGCCTCGCAGCGTTGGTTGTCTCGCGCGTGACGGAAGACGGCGCGCTTCCTCCCCTCTCTCGTCCCTTTCGAGCGGGCGAGATTGAGCCGCGATCGTCGTCTCCCCTCGCAAGCTTGAACTCGCACGTACATCGCAGGGCACGCGGCAACGGTGTTATCGCGTTTGGACTTTATACGGAACATCACGCCGACGGCAGAAAAGCGCCGGGAGTGTCCGTATAGTTGCTGTCGCAATAAAATGTCATTTTAAGCTTTCGTTGATTTTATTGCAGTGTCTCTTGCTTAAAGTTAACAGTGCCAGGGTTGCCACGTTTGACTGTGTTGCGTGAATTTGCCTATGCTTTGTGACAATCTTAGCTACATTTTTTTTGCTTCTCTGTCACATGACTGCTGTTTCTTCTTTTTTCTTTTTCTTCTTTTTTTTTTTTTGCTACCTCAGGCCCCATCATGAGGTAGTTTAATATTGTCAGAAATACTGGACGTCGCATCAACAGTGATGTTTCGCCTTGTGTAGCATTTGTGTGCCTTACGCTACGCTGGCCATTTATATCGCCTTCAAAATGTCGAAATAGACGCATTTGCATTCTGATCAAGAACAAGGTCATCCCTCATACCCGCAGTGGCCAGCACGGAGTGCAACTACAGCTATGGCTATGGCACTTGTGTCGAGCTCGGCCACGCTATTAAATGTTTTTCTTATCCGGAACCTTGCAATGCATGGTTAGCTACTTTTCTGGTTACTTTCGGAGATTTCATGATTACTTCTCACGTTCGGGGCCTGGAAACCCTGCTTAATGCACACGTTGTGTAATCGTACCGCAACAGTAGTACAGACGTTTCTTCCCGTGGCCCTGATCGGTTCACTTCGCGCTGCCGCGAAGCGGTAAAAGGATGTCGCGGTTGATATCAAGGAATGAGCTAGAACGGATTCCGCACCAACGTCCTCTCCCCCCTTTTGACCGTCAGTGAAATAATTTGGAATGCAGCATGTGGCAAACAGTGAAAAAAAAGAAATAATGACAATAATGACCTCGTGAAGGACTAATACTAGCTCACGGCTCCTGAAATAGAATCAACTTGACGGTGGACGCCCGCTAATCCCTTCGATGTTCAGGTTGGTTGGGTGTTCGGAGCTCGTGGGTAAGACCGGGCCTCTGAATTCCCAAGCCGTGGCTCGATTATTAGTGTGAGAGCGCGAGGCCAAAAGGTATAAATATTTAAGTGATTCAAATGATGGCAAAAGGTGGTGCATTCAGCACGCAGTTTTGGCAGGCTGTAGCTTGTATCTGCTTCGTCTTCTTTTTTTATCGCGTTACATGACGTCAAGCATATGGTTTGCTCATCATCATCATTATCCTCACTGATTTATGTCCATCGCAGGACTAAAATCTTCCCGGGAGATCTTCTGTTATGCCCACCTTGCACTAGGCGTCGGCCGTCTCCATCTCACATGCCCTCAAAGTTGCGGATCACGTCACATCACCTTATAATCAGGTGCCGCCGTCGACTTCATTTCCCATTTCTTGGCACCCATTCTGTAACTCTATAGTAGACCCCCGGTTATCTGATCTAAGCAATTATATGACCACTAATCTCCACTCTCTTAATGTCATTGAATATACTATCAGATAAACATATGTTCTCTAATACATTTTCAAGTCTCTTAACGGTATGCTCGTCATTTTTCGTTTTGTCGCTCGCTGCGTGGTCTTTAGTTTATGCTCAAGTTCCAGCTGCATACGTCAGTAATGGTAGAATGCACTGATTGTATACTTTCTGCTTCCAAATTTATCGATAAGCGTTCACTTTTGACTCTAGAGTGTCTGTAATATATGCGCTCTAACCCATTTTCGTTCGTTTGAAAAACAAATTGCCTCGTTATCTGTGCCCGTACTTGACCTAGATAAATGTACCGCTTTAAAGCTTAGTGAAAGTGAAATAGCCAGGACTTCATCTACATTCCTTATCGAGGAGACGGGATAGAGATTGATTGGCCCGTACTTCACGAAGACTTGAACTTAGACGCCACACCGACGCAGGTCTCGAGAATAAGCGAGGATGCGTAGCTGAACTAGGATTTCGTGGCCAAATTCAGTGCGCCGTAGCATCGCGTGCAACCTCGATGAAAGTGAAAACCTTCGCTTGCCCGTCGCACATACTTACTAAGACAAACAGCAAGAAGACGAGACGAAGTTAAGGAACTACAAAACATGAGCGCTTCGCTGCGCTGTCAATCCACTCTGCGTCCGCCCTTCGAGCGGCTTTGCATACCGGGTTGGTTCGACACATTTTTTCTTAGCAAGCCACGTACCAACCAGGCCAAGTGAACACAATGCCGTATACGCCGACCTTTGTTGCGCGACTTAACGTAAAGTACTTCAATAACAATGATTTCAATGTTCGAGTGCTTAATAAGAAATGCCGGTTTGGCCCGAAGGCGAGGACTTAAAAACAAGGTTTAGCGTTCCGCTGAAGGCGTCTCACAACAATGGAGCGACAAGGAGCGTGCCAGCGTCGTTGCAGCTGTAGGTGTCGCACCTGGATGGTGCGCTGTAGTGTCCCTGTATTGGCGGCGAGGAGTTACGGAGTCGCCATCTATCGGAAGCGCCTCGCTGGCGTAGTATGAGGGTTCAGGCGGCGCGCTCCTCATAGGTTTTGCTGTCAGCGCTCACTGAAAACACCACGCGCGAGCTCTCCCGGACATTTCTGTAAGTACTTTCGAAACGAGCGAAGTTGTTTACTGTCTAAATAATAATCTTGGGCAAACTGAAAGCACACAATCGCTTACAGACGCTATCTCCTTACCGAATACGTACAGTGAACGCCACTGCTCGCGGTCGCCGCGATGGAGTCTCCCGAACCGGCTTCTTGCGTGAAAGGTAGGTAAACGCTGAGAGCAAACTATGTGAAATATGTTCTTATAGTGTTTGTATAACTAAATGGAGCGTAACAGAATGAAGCCTCAATGCAGCGATCGCGCAGATTCGCAGCGACCGACTGTGCGTCTGCATGCTTGTCCGCGCACTGTTTCGCTTTCTCCGCGCGCGCGTTTTCGCACCGTGCCATGAGCTTTAGGCCGCAGAATATGAGCATTTGACAGTATACAAGCAACCATTGTTGCGTGGGAGCTATCAGAGCTGTTCAAAAATAACTTCATTGTAGAGACTTCGACGCCTACAGGGACTATGATGTGCCGTTGCGACGATTCAATCTTTTCTTTTCTTCTAAATTCTTTGAATTTTCAATATTTTTTTTTTCGAGTTGCGTCGCACTGTATGTTTATCGGTGTTCTCAGCGTGCAATTTCCCGCTGCTCCTTTTTTGTAATCCAGTGCATTAATTCATAACACAAACATGACCATATGCCATGCTTTTTTTTAATGTGCTTCTTACCGCTGCCTTTCCGCTCCACTGAACTTGCCAGTATCTATAGCATCGACAACTTGATAGACCAAACCGTCATAACATTAGTCGTGCAGCAGACTCGGGCGAGCGTCTCAGTGCGCGTTTTCAGAACATCGCAGGCCGGGCGCCGTAGCAGAAATCTTCCTCGCGTCTGTGCTTGCTGCATACCCGAGTTGTAGCCGATGACTGTTTGCCGGTTTTATGTTTCGCGAGCCAAGCTTCACGCAGCTTCTTGTCCTGCGGTTACATGCGAATAAGGCCGACACCGGCCTCCGTTACGTGCGTCCGGCCCTGCGGCCCCGAGCAGTAGCCTACCATGTTGCGCGCCTTCAAAGGCAGCCACTACCTGTTGTAGTGCTTTCAAGCGTTGTAAAGGAGCCACTCGAAGCGGGAAAATTTCGCCACTAAATGAGGACCGCAGCGTACGAGGGAATTCAAACTCGTTTTCAGCTCGCTTCGGCGCTCCCGAAGCAGCCGACGCGGCCGCTATGTCCACGTGATCCCTCCTAGCACGTCACGCCGATGGTGGCGCCAGCTCGTCCAGTGATGGAGCTCGAGGTGGTGGTGGTGGTGGTGATAACTTTATTGTCGGCTCTACCCCCCACCCCATCCCTCCCTCGACAATTATCACCAGACACTTTGGAGGCGGCTCCAAACACGCACCTTACCCTCCCCTTATATACGCTCGCGCTATCACCACGTCCACACCGACCCCTCCTGTACCCTCTGCCACCACCCCAAAGCCACTCTCGATCACATTCTTTTCCTCTGCCCGGCGGATCCTCCCCCGCGGGGCCTGGAGCACCTTACTACTTGGGAGGCTTGGGAGACCCTACTGCGCTCCGAGGACCCGGCCAAGCAAGCCATCGCCACAGGCCGGGCTGCCAGCGTCATGAGCCTCCGGGACATGAACGTTTGAGTGCAGTGGGGCCGTGCGGGGGCCCAAGGAGCTCGAGGCCAATATGCTCCGGCAGGGAGCAGAGTTGCGCATAGGTCCGGCATTATAGCTATGCAGTGAAGCCACTCCTTGTGTGCGCAGGAGGCGAATGCCGCGCGATGTTTCATTTGCTTTTTTTCTGCTGGTCGCGAGCTACTTATGCGGCAATTCTTCGCAAGCGCTGAGCAAGATGGCACCTTTTATTACAGGCTATAAGCTCGAATCATTGGCGCAGCCGTAGCGAGGTAGGGTTGCAACCACCCGAAATCTTTAGTTTGTATATGCATGTGTACATATATGTAGTACATACAAACACACGCACGAACGTGCTTATAGGGGGTAGGACCCCACTCAGTCCTCCGAAATAAAATTCTCACTACTCCCGTGGCTCAAACAGCTCAAAAGTTCGCCTTCAAACACGCTATACCATGCAATTCAAAAAGCGGTGCAATGTTTTTCAGCACGCAAATGAAGTTTTCTGGCTGAGGCTGGAAGGCATGACGCGTTTTGAAGGATCGTTAAAGAAAACTTCACACACGTGAAGTGGACAATTATGTGAGCGCATTTTGGCTGTTAAAAGCCGATTAATGATCGTCGCCAAGCGAACTGTCGTGCATGCAGTTACGCCAGTGACCACTAACAGAGCGTCATTTATCACTAACAGTCGTTCACAACAGCACAACGCTTTCGATATATGCGGTGCAGACAGGTAAACCTAAACGCATTTCAAATGTTCACATGCGCACATTTTATGCAATGCTTACTTTTGCGATTTATTCATACCGCACACTAAACAGCTGCTTCGTAGTGGCAAATTTGCAAGTGGAAAAAGATTCAAGATACAGGCGGTTCTAGATCAAATTTATTTCGTACAAGGGAATGGTTGACTAATGGCTGCTGGCAGCAAGGCAAGATAGATGGTTCTTGGATCCTTTGGCATGGGGGGGTGGGGGTCAGAAATCAAGGCAACTGGAAGGACAACAGGCTATTAACAGTAACAGAGGTCATTTTTGTTGCACTTATCACATCAAGATGGCACACTTGCAAAGGAATTATTCACCCATTGCAGACTGTAATATGAGAACACATTTTTCTTGACCTCTTCATACCACTCAGGTCAATTTACTATAACACAGCGCTTATGAAGCATACAGGCAGAATTTTACATTCCTCATGTCGACCAAGGCCGATATAACGAGAAAGATATTGCGGGCGGTAAATGCTGACGCTATCACAGCTGTCTCATAAGATGGAGCACGCGAGGTTTTCGCTAACTACAAAAAAAAAAACGAACACTAGCACATACACGTTTCATGAAGATTAGAACGCCAACAAAAAATAAAGTAAAGAAAACATAGGAGATAAAAACCAGGGTGCAAGGGGCAAACTGTATCTGCTCGTATTTAGTAAGTTTTGAAGACACTGTTTTAGACTCGCATAGTCAGAACAACTGTACAAGCAGCACATTCCATTGGGTGAATTGGTAGTTTACACATGCTCCAACGTGTCGTTCATTCTTTGACCCGCGTCTGAATAGTACAACAACTTGTCATGCCAGGCGAACTCATCTCAGGGTTAAGAGGGGTGTTACTCGAGATAAACGTTGCTTTAGTGTAAACGAGGCAAACTCACCTCTGTAAACAAGGCGAGCGCGCACCTCGACGAACGCATAACCTGGTTCCTTTCGGAGCCGGCCTGCCTCCGCCCGTACGCTGTAGCCACGCCAGTCGCCGGCGCACGCCGGTCTGTCCGCAGAGCGCCGCTTAAAAAGCTTTGCCGCCTTCCGTGCGGTGTGCGCGCTTCGCTGCGGTGCACCGCGTCATACTGGTGCACAAGTGTCAATACGATGCGTTTCGTGTCAGTTCAACAAGGACCTTGACTTTATGTCGCCGAATACCGTACCCGGAACCGATGAATGCAACGCACGCTCGACGGTCCGCTGATGGTAATGTCGATGGCATTGACGGAATTATATATATATATATATATATATATATATATATATATATATATATATATATATATATATATATATATATATATATATATATATATATATATCTTGCACGTGGAGTGCGCTGGCCGCAGTCAGTCGGAGCTGGGTGAAGGGATAGGGAGGTGGGATAAGGCGGTGTAGGAGGCAGGCATGAAGATTGACATCTAAGCGAAGCTTAAGTGGTGCCACTCCAACAAAACCTGACAATATACAATCTAGAAAGACCTAATTCATTATATATTTTTATTGTGAGGAACCGTGCAATAAATAAATAAATAAATATATTTTCCTGTTCAAACACACATGAAACAATACAATTATATGCTCACGTTATATACGACCACCTGACCCATCTTAATCAATTTTGTTGCTGCCGAGAGAAAATAAAATTTCTCGTCACTGACGCAGGTTCTCATTTACGCTCGCTAATTTTCTTTATTTTTCTTTTGTGAACCTCAAGGAGAATGGTAAAACTAAGTCTCAAGTTTGTGACTTCGTAACTCTGCAAGAAAAACAGCTGTCTTAATTTTGTAAAGTGCCACTGATTGAAAACCTTGAAACGCAAAAAGTCCGCATCTTGCGTTACGTGGTTCGTTCATAGAATATCAGTATATCTCGAGACATATGTGTAATACGTCAAAATAGTGTGCTTCAGGTGCTTTATCGGGCTCACTAAAAAAAAAATCACGATGTTTGTTTTTCTTACTCAGGCGCCACGCCGCAAACGCATCGAAAGTGCGTTGCATGCGGCCTCTGCTGTATGCGGACGCGTCAGGTTGGTCGCAGGAGAGCGTCCGCTGTCGCATGGACGAGCGACAACCGAAAAGTGAAATCTAAGCAAGGACTGCAGACTGGAAGCTCATGCCAGCAGTAGAGGACACCTCGATGTGTTTGATTAAAGCTTCGACACGCTGTGCGTAGTTCTATGCAGGGGAACGGGACTCGTAAGCTAGTGTGTAATATGTTCGAAAAGTACTCGCAGAGACATAAAGGAAAAGTCAAGGAGGTTAGCCAGGTGGCATCTGGTTTGCTACTCTGCACTGGGGAAGGGGGAAGAAAAGGAAGATGTCAAGGAAGCAAGAAAGGGAAAATTTCAGTGGCGCCGTAGCGGTAAATGCGAGAGAAATGTGTTAGTATTACGTCCACCTGCGGCAAGTTGTTTTTTCACCCACTTTCATTTCCATTAATTTATCGTCTTTTTAAATTTTATTTTTTAAGCACAAGTAATTACCCCTATATTGCACTTGTTGTCAGTGTTTGTTGGCTTTTATGATATATATATATATATCCCTTTCCCCCCTTTATTATTTTCTACATTTCAATTTCAACCACAGCTAATTTCCACAATAGTTTCCATACATGCTCTCCATAAGCTCTCCCCTCTCTACCACCACGTGACCGGCTTCACACACGTTTTTTCCCGCTTTGGCAATCGCGTAATGCCAAGGCTTTAAAGGGTCACGCACACGCACACATAACCATTAAGGGCGGTCGCATGCAGAGTCCAGCCATATACAGCACTGCTCCGGCGGCTGTATATGGGCTGTATATGGGCTCCGGCTGTAGCGGATGAAGGTCGAGTCCATTGTCGTAATGTTTATTTTTTGTTCCGTGACAATGCTGTCGTCCAGTAGGCTTGAAGAAAATAATTTGGGCAGTGGATGAGGACAGCGTAATATATACATACGGTTTTCTCGCAATCAGCTAAGCTACGCGAAATTGTTTTGAGTGCTGTAGGCAGTGTGTACTTTAGCACGTAGCTTGCCATTTTATACCCCTGTCAAGCGGGCAAGTTAAGTGCACTTATGGCGTGTGCACTCGGTTTTTAAGTGCACTTTCTCAAATCTTAACGTCGCAGCGGAGTGTACTCTCAGATGAGTACACTCAAGTCGGAGTACGTTCACGGAACGCACTTTGCTGGCCGAGTGCGTAGCCTCGCCGCCAATGGTTTGAAGGAGTACCTAGCCTCGCCACCAACGCTTTCAACGATGCAAAATGTAATGCATAGAAAAAGGACACAAAAGCTCATTTCAGTTATTTAGCAGCTGTTAACAATATAATTTGTGTTTAGCGAGAAGCGAAACAGCACAATAAAGAAACGAATTTATCATGTACGCAACTAACGGCGCCAGAATGATGCGGCACTGCGGCGCCGCCATGTTCATTCAGTTCGTGTTTATTTTGGTGTGAAAGCGTGCTGACCACACCGGTCGTGCTTTGAGCCGTGTGCGTGGCATTTTGCAGTGTAGCTAAATATCTAACTCACCGTCTTTGCTCATATATACTCGCTCATATTGTGTTCTAGCAGGATCATGAGCAGGATCAACTGCCGCCTCGCCGCACGCCGCCATGTTGTTTTGGATTGGCTAGGCATTCGTCTTGGACAGCATTGACTTGCAACACACTTATAATAAAAACATCTTCGTTTTCTGTTGAGACAAATAGATGAAGTTTGTTTTTATATATAATTCTACTTAAAACAATCGCTTTTTAGCAGCTTTCTCTTGTTAATTTACATCTTTAAAAACGCGCTCTTAGTCTGACGCCATTTTTTTTCCCTGCGAGTGCACTCTGTTTTCCCGTTAAGAAGCGCGTTGCCTAAAGTGTGACTCAAAGTCCCGAAGTGCACTCCCCGTAAGTGCACTTAACTTGCCCGCTTGACAGGGGTATTAATTACGCGCGCGGCCGCCACAATTTGGGCACCAAACAGAATTGGCAGTTTTGAAAGAGGTACGCTGTCCGTTCCACGCTTAATTTTGCCACGACAGCGTAGCCGAACCAAGCCTCCAGAAGCATTGCTGTAGAAAATGAAACTATCGAGGAATCTGCGGTAAAGGCCACAAGCGGCCTCCACTCTCACCGAAGAAAGCCGCACGTGCGGGCCTTTTCCGGGCGGTATTTCAAGTTTTATACTTCCTCTTACTCGTGTACTTCATGCGAGGGGTACAAGAAAGCTACAGCGAAGCCGGTTTTATGTTGATCAGATGGTTTCATTTCACTGTAGCCGCACAGCAGGCCGTTTCGTATTTGACGGGTCGAAAGCAGCAGCGGGGAATTGAAATCTCGTGCCAAAATCTAAGTTCACAACGCGACCTAAAGCTTGACGAGACCGATTCTCGGGTAGGCTGGTTGCGTGAGACGCGGCGCATTAATTTCGGGCCACGCTGAGTTTCTCGGCTTGCGATAACATCGCAGGATATTGATTTCCTCGTTTTGCTTCTCTCGACGCTGTCCTTCGTGGAAGCCGTGCGCGGTGTTGCTGACCACGCGGAAAGGGCGCGCGAGTGTTTCACCCCTCTGGGCCTTCGCTTTGCCTTCTCCTGAACCTTGCTCAGTAAGAGTTAAAACGCATGCAGTACGTCCTGTTCACCAAGCAAGGTTAACTATCGGTCTATGGCACCACTTCTCTTACGTCTCTCACTTCAGGACTATGCCGACATGTGTGCTATTTATTTATTTATTTATTTATTTATTTATTTATTTATTTATTTATTTATTTACTGTGTGCGAGTATGGCTTGGAAAGGGGGGGTGGGGTATTCGTTATCGATATTTCTAGGAGCGTTTGCTCCTGTGGGAAAGCGTTCGGCTAGTAGCAGCAGTTGCTGGTCAGTTTTGTTCACGGAAGCTCTACTGGGAACTACATACTTAAACACTCGCCTCCGGCTTTCCGATGACTATATCTGATACATAATGCACTAGGATATATGGTTTGTACACATAGGCGCAGTACGTATTATCGAGGAAGTCCTTACGTATTGTGGGCAATACAATAACTTCTTAGTGGAACGTGCAAAACAGACTTATTAGAAAAAGAAATAGACAGCGTATGTTCGGACGATACGGTAAAAGTTTCGTGCGTAGTCCTTAAATGAGCGTTCACGCGTTGTGTGCATTGCGCACACCGTTTCGCTCAATACAGCATGTGACAAGTTATGAAAATAGCGCTCAGTAAACGAAAATGAAAACAAAGAAAAAGGCGTGCAGGTTGTAAATGAAGACCAGGGAGCGAGAGACAAACATCTCACTTTGGCGCGGAACAAGAGAAATGAGAAGTAATTTGCGCTACAGCGGTTGTTACTACACATTACTGGCTGCGATTCAACCATATTTTCTTTTGCGCGTCGTTCAACTGCTCCTGGCGCTTCGTGTTGACGAACAACCGAGCACTGCAGATGCAGAAATAAAGACGTATATGTATCTCAACTGAGTGATAAAGGCGCAGCGTCCTCAGTGCTTGCCGACAAAAACAGAACGTTATCAGCCGATTTACATTTTGCGACGTTTCGAGTAGAAGCGTCGGAAGGCCCTAACAGGTTCATGGCTGAGACATGCATCGCTGCACTGTTTGCTAGAAAATGGAAGCCTAGAACCCTTTAGTTGAAGGCAAGAGCGCATTGGATTAGGTTATGTTAGACAGATGCCAATTCAGGAACGCTCAGGAGGACTGCAAGAACAGGACAAAAATCACAGTGGTAGTTTCTCCTGAAGCACTGACAGCGATGGCAAGGTTCAGCCTTTCGCTGGCACCCTATCGTGTGGGGCCTCCGCCGAGGAGTGATTTGCCACGGGGGTGCTTGCACCGCCGCTGTCCAGGAGCCCCTATGAGTCCAACCCCTTAAATTTCTGTCTTTTCCTTTTCTCCTTTGTATTTTTCAATTAATGATTATTGATTCTTCTTACTATTATTGCTCTCATTTTAATGCATAATTTCACTTTTCAGCAGCACTTACTCTACAGCAGTCCTGGAAGCTTATCTGTGGTTATAACTTGGAATAATCACCCATTTCATGGTGAATGCCCCATAGTGGGTACGAGCCATGGGCGAGTCAAATGGGCAACCACTGCTCCTCGAACGACGTTCAATGAACACGGGTGCGGCACATATTGATGGCGCGGGGCAAGTCCTGCCGGGCAGAATATGAAACAGCGGCCTGGCTGCTGCGAAACGTCGCGCAGAAAATTCTTAGGGGCGTTCTATGCTGCCCGCTGAGGCAAACCATGGATGGCCCGAATGCTTTGAGAGTATGAGACTCTTGTGCGTGCAGCCCTTTGTTTGAATCCGGCCCTAGGACAATTTTATTGGCTTATATATATATATATATATATATCACCGAAAGCTGACGCGCGCCGGACCGTCGAGCGGGCCGCCCTTCAGTTCTGCCGTCCCCGACAGCCGTTTCCTACCACCGTGTCAGCTCAAGAGATAACAAACTGTGGACTCTTAAAAGTGGACCCCGCAGGCGTGCCGAAGGGGAAAGCCATAACAGGCCGCCACGTCGTATCTATACGACGGGCGACAACGCGGCTCACCGTCGAGGAGGCGCGACGTCGCCTGAGGGTCGTATTCGAGTAAAGCAATTCCGCTAGTACAATTGAGATCAGAACTGCGCTCACCGACGGCGCCCCACGTCTCGCCCGAGTGTCAACAGTTTCGACCGCGAGACACATCGCGCGGCCACGAAAGCGATAAGCGAGCGACACAGCCTCGCTCGCTCTTGGCCGGAACGCGCAGCAGTGCATGCACTTGCCATCTAGCATACGTCGAACAGTGCAATCAATCCCACAACTGTAGGATCCCAGAGCAGGGAGTACGCGATTCGGCTATGTAAAAACAAATACAAGCGGCATAAGGACAATCGAAATATGAAAAATACGGCTCGAAAAATTAAACACATTGATGCTTTAACACTGCTGACAGTAAGAACGGCAAAGTGAAGGAGAAGCATCTTGGGAGACATTATATGTGTTCTTTATTGCTATAGGTGCTGTCTAAGCGCTACCTAAAAGAAAGAATCAGCAACATAAATGACAGTTCCACGCAGCGTATTCCATTCGCTTGTTGTGCGAAGGCAAAAATAAAGACGATATAACAACGGACGAGCGAAGCATTATGCATTATTTGATTATGAGTTTGATATTTACGAGCAGTCAACAAGGAGGCGGAGCATAGTTTTGTTCAAGAGGAAAATGAAGCCAAGTAAGGTTATCTTATTAGTTGAAGGTATATGTAACAATGTCTATTGAAACTTGTTGCTGATTCACTTAATTTACAATCCTTGTTTGTTTTGCGCCGCGTCTTTGTCCTAAGTCTTTTGCTTGCTCGCTAAGAGGAAGGCGGCGCGTTGTGAACTTGCATTGTATTTCCTTTCACTCTCATTTCCATTTTTTATTAAATCTACATTTCATTAAAAACAGTTAATTTTCTTGCTCACGATTGCGGCGCGGGCTTTTCCACTTGTCTTATGATGTTTTTCACACATTCTCGGGCAGGTAAATTATACACAAAATGTACTGTACATATATGACACCTCTTTGTCGTTTGACAATGGTTGTTTGGCAATGACAATGGCAAAAAACAAACAATTTCACAGTGGTTGTTGCGAACATAAATATGCCCCTTCGGTACCTCTAATTTTTCTGTTTCGTCTGATGGTGTGTTTCTCTCGCTTCAGGACCCGCTGGAGCAGACTAGCTTGCACTTTACTGGAGATTATGTATTCTGCTATTTTCTCGACTTTTGGTGGTAGCACGGATAATTACGGTTTCGAAGGCAATACGTGGCAGAAACGGCAATCGCTATACGTCCTATAACCACCTGTAATTACATGCAAATACGCCAGCACCACAGGTGCTACCGGCGACATATAGGTGCAGCGAACGGCGACAACGCAAATAAGTGGTTTATAGCGAGAAACAACATCGCGACAAATCGAGACAACGTATGGTCAAAGGCTGAACTTCATTTACAAAGTTCCGCATTCTGCCTACAAGGTATCTGTCTGTCTGTCTGTCTGTCTGTCTGTCTGTCCGTCCGTCCGTCCGTCCGTCCGTCCGTCCGTCCGTCCGTCCGTCCGTCCGTCCGTCCGTCCGTCCGTCCGTCTGTCTGTCTGTCTGTCTGTCTGTCTGTCTGTCTGTCTGTCTGTCTGTCTGTCTGTCCGTGCGTCTGTCTGTCTGTCTGTCTGTCCGTGCGTCTGTCTGTCTGTCTGTCTGTCCGTGCGTCTGTCTGTCTGTCTGTCTGTCTGTCTGTCTGTCTGTCTGTCTGTCTGTCTGTCTGTCTGTCTGTCTGTCTGTCTGTCTGTCTGTCTGTCTGTCTGTCTGTCTGTCTGTCTGTCTGTCTGTCTGTTTTGGTGAAGGAAATGTTATCGTCTGTCCTCGTCGGTAGTGTCGTTACGCTGCAGCACTCGATGGAGATCACTCACCGATCTCGACACGCCTGAATCTGGCAATGGCTCTTGTTGTTTGCAACGGATTGAGCAATGTAACCAGCGCCTACGTCGCAAAAGTTGCCGCAGGCTGTACACGTGCTACCAATGTCGACGACATAAATAAGTGGCATCGCGTGACTGATTTTATATGTAGGCTGTTAGGAAAGCAAGAAGGCACATAATGGAGAGGTGTGAATCAATGTGGCTGCCGAGCTCACAATTGCACGTTGTGCGTGCAAAGGATGTGCAACGCATCACGGCAGCAACACACTCAAGGACTCGTCTAGCTTTCCCAAATCGTGTGGTAGAGCGATGAAAAATGGAGGAATCAAAAACATTTAAAAATGAGCTTTTGTAGGTCCAACGCACATTTTCGAATCTATGCTAAGCGAATCTGAACTAAAGTGGCAGATTAAATCTTCTACAATTTGGTGATGACAGGTGCATGAACCGAAAAGTACGACACGTATGAAGCAGCATTTAGGGATTTTGTAAGTCTTATGTCACAGTGGGACATACCCATCCCGCACAACTGGCCAAGAAGGAGGCACACACCAGTGGCACATACCTAATGGCTAAATGAATGAAAGTAAAGAAAATAAAATAATTTGTGAAATATAATAAACATTATACTAACAAACGGGTATGCTTTAGACATGGTAAGCCTACGTTGTATCATAATGTTTTATGTAGGAATCTTACATAGTGGAACATGCCCATTCTGTGCATGCACCTGTCATCATCCAATTATACAGATCGCGTTTGGCTGTAAAGCATTGAATTAGACCCTTTACCTAAGCTTCGCTTCGCATAGATTCCAACATGTGCATTAGATCTACATAAGTTGTTTTTTTTTTTTTCGCCCCGCCGTAGATCATTCATTATGTATGCTAAAATGAGGTTTTCAGCCGCGCCACAGAAACGATTCCTGATTACGGGTCATTTTTCTTATTTCTTCTTTCAGGACTTCGCGTTTACTTGAACCCGGCAGAAACGGGTCGAGTCGGCTTTTCTGACTCGAATCGGCCCGTCGAGTTTATGTAAATGCTAGCCGGTCGGGCTGAACGAGCGTCGGACAGGGCAGAGTGAGCCCGACTGTACGGCGCGGGTTGACCCATCCCGACCCGCTCGCCGAGCGCGTGTAAACGCGGTCGGGCCAGTCAGCACCGAGACTAACGCGTGACCACTGAGACGTCAGCGTTTTATACGCAGGCAGCAGAAATGATTTCGAAACAAGGCAAAAACAAGCGCTGTGCCGCGCAATATTATTATACAAATAAGAGCCATGAAATAGAGCTGTTAAAGGACGGCTGCGAGAACCGGAAGCCCCTGTTGTGCCTGGCGATAGCTCGGAACAAAGCAGGCTTCACCGGCAGATGTGCAGCTGTCTGGGGTGCCATTCACGCTTCGTCATTTGCTCAAGGTGACTTAATCATTGTCACCTGAGACAGACGAACAAGCAGTCATGTTCCATGTCTTCGGCGCTATAGACCTGGCGCCATTGAGGAAGGAAACTGGGGAGAGGCCCTACCCCGTCCGCGCGCTTGGAGAAAAGTGTTGAGGAAATGACGTAGTAGGTTCTCCTCATTTTTTCCTGCTTTTTTATTTCTTTGCCGTAGCAGCCACGCCTTTCGGGCCACAATGGCGGCTTTGTTTTGGTTCTGTGCGCTCACACATGTTGCTCCGTAGGTTTCGTACCATGGCAAAGGCGCCGTGCGGGCAGGTTTGCGTTGGTCTCCGTGTTTTGTTGCGCTGCGTTATCTGGACCGTGCTCTCCCGGATGTTGCTGTCGCCAGGTGGGACAGGAGGAACTGAAATTCGTGAAATGAACGCGCATGCAACGCTGTACGCAATGTACCGCGCCACGGCAATGGCAACGCACGAAGGAATATCAGCGGGGAATTTTGCCCTCTTTGGCGGAATCATGCTAACGTGCTAACGATTGTTTAGTATTGCTGCGGAGCTCGCGCGTCCGAGCAGCACGGTTGCGAACAGCGCGGCGTGGTTTCGCGAGAAATGTAAACAAGAGAGGAGAGCTGGCCCGATAGGCGGAGCAACGCCACGAGCAACGCCTACTTCCGGCTTCACTTTAGCTTCGCAAAGAGTGACGTCAGGGCCCCTCCTGAGTTTCCTTCCTCCGTGCCTGGCGCCGACGGTGACACGTAAGCAATGACAGCTCACGACGACAGCGCCGCCCTCCGACTGCCGCGATCTCTCTCGATCCCGACAGATGACCGTCACGAAGAGGCCACTGATTGGTTAAAATGCCACTGTCGGGGACTGCCGGGGAACGGCGTCAACGGTGGGATCACAGTTTGCCACGTGTTAGCCTCATATTGTGCAACGTTAGAGACCAGGGGGCCGGCAAAAGGGTGGGAGTGCGCCAAAAACGGGAGACGTTGAGGCCGGGATATAATTTGACCGGTTCGGCGTTTGTGATACGCCAGTGAATTTCCTCGATGAGTGAAAGTGGAAAATAAACGGCCTAAAAAGCGGATCTGGACTGCTTTGAGAAGAGCAAGGTTCGGACATGCAAAGATTTTAGCATGTACTGAGCTCCGAGAGCTGTAGCCGTGTTTGTAAAATTCAATCATGCACAACTGAATATAAGCTTCTTTCTCGTCTCTTAGACGTCGCTCGGGACCTTTCTTCCACCCCGCACCTGGCACGGCGCCATCCACGGAACCTTCGTGGCCGCACGGGCCCCCGACTTCGCAACAACCCCGTTCGAACGCGTTGAAGTCTCGGCTCGACGCTGCGTGCAGTCCAGACACGTCAGAAGCGAGTTCGTGTTGATACGGTAACCTCGGGTTCGCCAGCCCGATTTCCGACTCGACCCGGTTGCGTTGAGTTCATGTAAACGCAGCCCTACGTGTCGGCGCGTAGTTCCCGTAAGTTCTGCAGGGGCTTCGCGCAAACGGTTAGACGCAAGGAAATAAAACTCACCTGACAATGCCAAGAATGCTTTCCGCATTGAGAAAGAAAAAGACAGGATAAATAAGATTAGAGAAGTCGTAGCTAACAAAAATATTTGTCGTGATGCGAGCAACTTAAGCAACTTTAATGATGTACAACGAGGATGTTTTCGGAAAAGAAAATACAGGCTTCTCATGCACCGTGATGGGACGAGGGGCGAGGGTCATACTGCACTTATTGGTTTGCATGTAGTAAACTAGGGGCTGAATCGTTTTGGACCACGGACGGCAAGCGGGCAGCACTGGCGGTCAATGCGGCTGAAACTGCTAACTCTTCCTTGTCTTGCGCTGCACACGAAGAGCTCCCTATTCAAGACATGAAGCGGCCATGATTAGGCTGTACACAAAGACAGCGCGCTGTCTTGCCGGCTCCTCCAATTCGACAAGTAGCTGTGACTTATTAAAAAGTTAATTGAGAAAGAGAGACAAAAGGGAAGGAAAGACAGGGAGGTTAGCCATTGTAAATACCGTCTGGCTACCCTGTGCTGGGGAAAGGGGTAAAGGGAATAAAAGGAGAAGAGAGAAAAAAACAACAAGAAAAAAGTTAGTTGAACTATTTCAAAGCAGTGTATCGAATGGTGCTCCTCTCCTTCTTTTTTTGTCTTTTTGTTATTGTTGTTGAAAAGTTAAGGTGTCTGTTTATAACTTCCGTTTCTAGCCTCTTTCGTGGGCAGATCCCGGAGATTGTGCAGTCTAAAAATGGGACAGACATGACGATGATGATGATGAACCATAGAATTTGTTCTTCTGAGTCGCGGCTGATGAAAACAATTAAAATGAGGATAATTGTGATGATATTTGTGACGACGACGGTGATATTAATGATGATGGCTATGATGGTGATGACCGCGACTCCGACAATGCTGGTGATGATGATGACTGACCACGCCCCAACTCGCCCAGGAAGACGCTCTTACATCGGCTTCAACTACACGTTGAATCCTCTCCCAATTTTTTAATCTAACGCGCGGTTTTTTTGTTTTTTTTTCTTTAGTTCTTTTTTCGGTTCTCGATTATTGAACTAGGCAGGTTTCCGGTAACATTACAGATAAGCAATTCATGGTCGTCGCTCGATCTATAACCACGACACGCATGATTTTATCAGGGAGTCTGGTGGTTGTCTGCGGCGGATTAAGCCAAAGTGTTGACTACGTCGCCATGCTGCCGCAGGCGATGCACGTGTAGTGGATTCCGACAACGTTAACCAGCTGATGCAGGCAAGTTTGAGCGACATTTTCCCGTACACTGGTATCACATTCATATTTATAAGGCTTTTCCTGTGATAGAATTAAACGTGACAGAATTGCTTGCGCATGCACGTAGATACATATTAAACAATATACCCGAACAGCACAAATAACACTTTTAAAAGAATGTACAAAAGTTGTACAAAACTTGCGCTTGGCACAATAAACTGTGCAGACCATTTTCACGGTGATCGCGTGTCCCCCGCCATGTTCGATCACGTGGTGACGCGCCCGTTGCTTGTTTCGGCTCCCTTCGCTGGCTCCGTGTTGGCAATTGACGTGCGCGAAGCCTGGTGCAGCCCGGCAAACCTCGACTTCGGTCGACGTCGTGGATTGGGTGGACGCTTTCGCCACAGCTTCAAAGGACATATAAGCGCTTTCGGAGCTCGTTGCGCCTTGTTCAAACGGCGCGAACGGGGTTTGCGCTAAAAGCGGGGCAACGAGTACATTCCAGGCTATCCACTTATTCATTAAATCAAGGTCAGTGCGTTTTGGCCTTCATTCATCATTTGGCAAAGACTTTGAAGCAACGGTTTGTCATGCTTCCGACTCGGTGAAGTTCCTCGGTGTGGTCATGATGTGTTGTTTGTTTTCTGCCTATTTACCCGCGGCTGCGCTCAGTTGCGATAGATTTGTTCTTGCTTGGCACAAGAGCGCTTGGAACGTAAATGTTCTGTACTTTATAATAGCTCGTAGCAAAGACGTATTATTGCTAGTCACTCGTGAACTTTGTGAACTCTGTGAGCTCTGTGAACCGTGTCGCAACATTCAGCTTCTTTTTTCTGTCGGTGTAGTTGCCGTCACCCGTGCTTCGGCGCATTGATTCACTTACTTGTGGTACGTGGGCTTTAGAGTGGGCCAAGATGGCGTTGAGTTGGGATCGATGTGTGTAGATAACGCGGGAGAAACTTACTATGCCTGGAAGTGGCGCTACTACATTTGTCAGTATGTAACGAGCAGCACTCACTATTGCCAACGTTCCCGATTTGAAATCCTTTCTTTAGAGGTTAGTGATAGAACGCTAGTGGATCGCGAAGGGCGGCCGCCAACACAGGCAGCCTTTATGTAGCAGTGCCCCGTGGACTTGGTGACACAGGTTCATTGCATTCCTCGCTATACCAGTCACTATTATTGCAGCCAATTAGTGCTCGCGTCCTCCCTCTACCACTCGAGCTTCCGCAGCATGAAGGGCGCAAAGTGTGTTAGCGTACTCCCCGTTGCATTTCCGACTGCTGATGGCAGTCGGAAATGGCAGTCGGAAATGGCAGTCGGAACTATGGCTTGACGGACAGAATCTAGGTCTTACTCTTGTCACGGATCCAACTTGTCCCACTCGTATGGGAAACAGCGTTAGCAGAGACACTACTCCGGACTTAACATTCGCAACAAGAATTCCACAAGCAGACTGGATCAACACACAAGACAACTTTGGCAGCGACCACTATTTAATCCAAACAACAGTGCGAGCGGGCCCGCGAAAGCCTAAGGGCCGTCAACTCCGCATAACCAACTGGGACGGCAGGCCAGAGCCCTCACCTCTTTCTCCGGTACCCAACCCCCTTTCGAAGAGTGGGTCGCATCCTTGCTGCAAGACGCGAGCGAAGCCACTAAATTGGTGCCTGAGGAAGCCAATCTGCAGAAGGCAGATAGCAAGTTACTGCATATGTGGGAAGCCCTCGCCAGTCTGCAACGCAGATACAAACACAACAAGCTCAACCGAACGCTCAGGAAACGTATTAGTACTCTCACCCTTCAGACTATGCACAACAACTTGCTCGTCAAAATTGGCACAGCACATGCGACAGCATGGAGCGGCAACCAAACCTGCCCAAAGCGTGGAATATCCTCCGTCGCCTCCTCGATCCGGCCAACAGCAAGAACACACAACAGCACAACTTGCAAAAAATTATTCACACCCATCCGGGCACGGACGCACGAGTTCTTCAAGAGCTGATAGATCGATACGTAGGACCTCAACCTACTACACCCGCTCCAGCATACACAGGCACCGCTAACGACCACCTGGACGCGCCCATACAAGCAGCAGAAGTACGTGAAGCCATCCTCGCACTCCGCCCTAACTCGGCCCCGGAACCTGATGGCATTACTATTAAAATTCTTCGCAACCTAGATGAGGATTCTATACTAGCCCTCACAGCTTATTTTAACGCATACTGGGAAACTGGAAACCTCCCCTCACAATGGAAAGAAGCCAAAATTATTATGATTCCCAAACCCGCGAAGCGCCTCCTACGCGAAAACCTGCGCCCTATCTCCCTCACTTCATGTGTCGGAAAGGTCCTCGAACACGTCATCCTCACACGCTTACACAGACATATGAACGACAACGACCTCTTCCCCAATACCATGGTTGGCTTCCGCCCGGAACTTTCTGCTCAAGATATCATGATTCAGCTCAAACACCAAATTATCGATGGCGATAAAAGCTCCAGGCTGGACACCAGAGCCATCTTGGGGCTAGACCTAACTAAGGTCTTCGATAACGTCACGCATGAGGCCATACTGAACCAACTGGCCACCATTACCATCGGAGGGTTGCAGTCGCCAATTATTCACTTCGGCAGCAAAGGCACGCCGCAAGGATCGGTTCTATCCCCTTTTCTGTTTAACGTCGCCTTGCTCGGACTACCGCCTGCATTAGCTAGCATCCCCAACCTCAAGCATAGCCTCTACGCAGACGATATCACCCTGTGGGTCACCGGGGGCAGCGACGGGGACATCCAAGACACGCTGCAGCAAGCTATCAACGAGGTCGTTGCATACGTAGAACCGCGCGGCCTGGCGTGCTCCCCACAGAAATCGGAGCTCCTTCTGTACAAGCAGAATTGGGGAGGTAGACGTCCACACCCTCACCCGCCCGAGATAGAACTCCACGTGCACCAGCAACGCATACCTACTGTACCTAGCATTCGTATCCTTGGCTTACGCATCCAACAAAACGGCAGAAACATAGAGATACTCAAGCAATTAGATAATCATGTACACCAAACCACACGCCTCATTGCACGCATCGGAAATCGACATCACGGCATGAAAGAAAACAACCTTATACGCCTGGTAACCGCCTACGCCCTGAGCAGGATCACCTATGTCGCCCCGTACCTTAACCTCAATGCAACTGACAAGCTCAAACTCAATACCATGATCAAGAGAGCCTATAAACAAGCCCTACATCTTCCCATCACCACCTCTAACGAGAAACTGGACGCCCTCGGCATTCATAACACCATAGACGAGCTCATTGAAGCGCAGCGTATTAGCCAATATGAACGACTCGCCAATTCCACCGCGGGCAGGCATATTCTAGGCACCCTAGGCATAACCTACACCACCAAATTCGGACCAAAAGTACCCATCCCTCCAAACATTCGTGCTCAGATAGTTATCCCGCCCATACCTCGCAATATGCACCCTGAACACAATCCAGAGCGACGTGCAGAAAGAACTAAACAACTACAAGAGCGCTACGACCAAGCCGCTGACGTAACCTACGTGGACGCAGCAGAATACCCCAACCAAAACGCCATGGCGGTCGTCGCAGTCGCGGGTTCGCAGTACCGCTTCGCCGCGGCCGCATCAATATTCACCACGCAGCCTGAAGTAGGAGAAGAAATGGCCATCGCTTTGGCCTACGTGGCTACTAATGCACACTGCATCATCAGCGATTCAAAAACGGCCATTCGTAACTACACAAGAGGACTGATAGCACCCCAAGCGCAGAAGATTCTCTCTGGCACTCCTCCCTCAAGGCAACGTCGCGTGCAGATCATCTGGGCCCCTGGTCACTCGGGTCTGGCTGGAAACGAAGCCGCCCACGATGCCGCCCGAGCTCTCGCAAACCGGGCGCATCATCCTTCCCCTGCGTCTTCCGATCCCGACCAGCCCTCAGTTCTGCATCGCGGTCACGCGCGGGACCAAATGGTCACGTTCGAAGAAATTCTCCTACACTACCGCAGAGAGCGGTTACGCTACCCCCCAGCACACAAAACACTGAGTAAATCTACTGAATGAAACACTGAATGGTTATTTTATAATAAATAAAACCACCATTTGGCGACTCCTTCAGACACGAACTTTTCCGAACCCCGTGCTTTACAACCGCATTTACCCCGATGCATACTCCCCAATCTGCAAAGCGTGCGAGGCCCGCGCTGACTTCGATCATATTATCTGACAATGCCCCAAAGCCTCACCCACCAACACCTCCCGCACTAACACACGCATCATAACTACGGCCGTGCAGTGGGAGACATTGCTGCTCAGCTTGCACCCAGAGGAACAGCTCTGGGCCGTCCGGATGGCCGAAGACGCCGCCAGAAAGCAAGGACTGGCGCCGTCTGAGGAAGGGAGGGTATTGGGGGTTAGTCTCCCGACCCCCGCCACCCCTGAACCCCATCAAGGACATACTAAAGTTTTCTCTCTCTCCGACTGCTGATTGCACAGTAGCAGGGAAAAACGATAATGGTTTCGCATTCGTGCGCTTTCGCTGAGGCAACGTGCAGAGCGCCGCAGAAAGTGCCATCTCGTTCCTCTATGGGGAAATGCCATAGAGGTACGCGAAGAGTCAATACGCATCGACAGAAACAACCTTACCGACGTCCACATTATCACACACAAATCATTGTCATTTAACGTAACTGCATCGTCCGGCATCCGGTTTCATTCCCTTATTATTCTTCAGAAGAACAAATTGCCAAATGTTGTATTTTATACAGGTGTTCCAATATTTTTGTGAATTATCTCGACGAAGCCGGGTGTACATCGACTCTAAGAAGTACTTGTGGAGGGCGACTAATTGCTCTCTGGTTGTTATGGATACAATGAATAAATATCAGCTGTAGTTGTTGCCTTCCTATTGTTAGCAGCTCCTATCTCACTGTTCGTTTTGTTTCAGAAATTATCGCAGATTAATCATACTTATTACATACAAATATTAATTTTTGATGTTCCAGTTTTTTTAATCTATCGATGAGGTATGCTGCTGGTGAAGGTCCCAAATTACTCAGCATAATCTAGTACAGATTACGATATAAAGAAAAATAATGGGAGAAATAGAGATATAGTACTTTCCGCATAGTCTGCTATAGGTCACACAAAAAAAATTTTCTCCATTACAGAGAGCGAAATATCGGTACTAGTATGTACACAGTTCATCCTTCTTTTTTTCATTGCGTTATTTTCCTACTTTGGTTAACCTCGGTTAACGATGGCCGGAATGATAGATAGATAGATAGATAGATAGATAGATAGATAGATAGATAGATAGATAGATAGATAGATAGATAGATAGATAGATAGATAGATAGATAGATAGATAGATAGATAGATAGATAGATAGATAGATAGATAGATAGATAGATAGATAGATAGATAGATAGATAGATAGATTTATGGGTGAATGGATGGACGTATTTATAGGCGGGTGGCTAAAGGGGTATGAGAAAAGTCGTATTGAATTATCCAGAATAATTATGACAAACTGGGATTCTTTATTGTTCACCAATCAAAATGCGGGGCCCGTGGTCGAGAATCGAGCCACTCGCCTCCTGCTTAGGTAGTAGAACGCTACAGCCACAGAGCCAGCGCGGCGAGTCATGATCTCCAGAATGCGAAGGCTACGCATCATTAGGAATTCTTTACATTGTCTTTTCACTCGGCCCAGGGTCTGCTCCAAATAACAGGGACTAACTCCGCGCAATCGGTGCTTGTGAAGCGCACAACTGCTCCAGCTGATGGGCAATTTTTGCTCACGTAGGCTGCATTTAAAAGAAGGTGATACACTCCAGTGACTGGCACTTTTGAGATCTTATAGCGCAGCTCTTTGGCGCCCGTTCCTGCGGCGAGCGTTGGCGTCCCTCGTGACCGAGCGAACGAACAGCGAAGGATGAAAGAGCGAGCGCGGAGTGCAGCAGGGGATGGTAGACAGCGACAGCGAAGAGAGCGCGAGGAGGAAAGCAGAGAAGGAGGGTGCAGGGGAACCATGAGGGGGAAAGCGTATAAGGGGAGGGTATGTATAAAGCGTGAGAAGAAAAGCGTAGTGCCACGCAAGACGGGTTCTGCGGCGACGATGGCTATACGAGACGGCGCTAGAATAGCCTGCGTCATCTGTATGAAAACAAAGCGCTGCATGAGCGGAGGTCTGCCTCTGGTGGCTGCTGTGAGTCGCGCCCATGCGTCACCTACGCGCTGACTCTCGCGATCTCCCGATTAGCGAGGCAGTCGCGCCACGCTTCGCTGCGTTTGCAACGTGCCACACGAGATAGGTTGTCCGCGCCAGCCAATATATCGCAACATGAAGAGAGGTATAGAGGTGCGCTCAAATCTCGCATTAGGGAGTATCGTAATCGTCGGTGAATTTTTTAGAGGGGAGCTATTAGACGCCCGTTCCTGCGCTGAACGTCGGCGTGCCTCGAAGTCCCGCGGCCTCCCTCGGCGTAACCGAGTGAGCGAGTGCAGCGAAGGATGAAAGAGTGAACGCGATGCGCAGCGGGCGATGAAACACGGCGATAACAAAGAGAACGCGAGGAGGAAAGCGGAGGAGGAGAGTATGGCGAAAGGGTCAGGAGGAAAGCATAGTGCCGCGCAAGACGGCGACGACCGCTACGATGAGACACCAGAGTTGCGCGCCATCGTCTGTCCACCCGTGGCATGCGGCGAGCGCGTCGACCGATGCCATGTATGTGGAAGGGCTGCCTGAGCTCGGGTCTGTCTCCGGCGGCGGCGGTAAATCGCTCGTAACCTGTGCCCTGCCTCTCCCTATTAACGAGGCAATCGTGCCACTCTTCGTTCCGTTTGCAGCCGCAGGAGACAGATTGTCCACACCAGCCAATATAGCGGGAAAAATGGAAACACTACAGAGCTGCTCTCAAATTTCGCATTAGGGAGTATCGTAATCGTCGGTGAATTTTTTTATTTATCTAAATATTCAACCATTTTATTAATGTTTAGCAATGTGTATTTGTGTATATGCATCTTAGTTTGTTTCTGTTCCTAGATATTTTCGCGGTGGTTTGAATTTAAGTCCACTTAATATATAGAAGTCTAAGCTTTTGTGTGTCAAACACTGAGGGTAATCGAAATGGCCTGACCACTTCTGTATTTTTGTGCGTCCAATGTCTTGCCGTATGCGCCAGCTTAAGTGGAGTAGTACCCTAGTAGAACGCACTAGCCCAGGCAAGTCTCCCTCTGAATAAACTCTCTTTTTATCTCTGTGTTTGGGACCTCTCTTCGTAGTGCACTACTTGACAATGTTTATATGTGCAGAAGTTATACCAACGAAGAATATGCGAAAACGCGTGAATGTAATGCTGTACAAAAGAGATTCACATGTTGCGTTCACATCAACGTTATCCAGCACAGGCATATTCTTAAATGTATAAGGTGGGGCCCTTAAGTTTCACGGATGGTGCTCTTACAACAAAGTTAACCTTATATTGGCGCTATTCAAAACGCTCCATTCTTCATGTTACACTGAAAACCCATTGCTCCCAAATATTTAGTTTCATGTTTAATTGTTTATTCTTCAAACATTATTGTTTTATGACGCCGCCGTAGGATGATGCTGAGACTCTGGTGCGATCAAACCCTGACTTCCGTTTTCTGTTAATTCCAGCAACGACAACTCCAAGGATGGGGTGCCGCACCAAGAGAAGCTGCTGTACGGAGACTACCTGCAGGTACGTGATGCTTGCGTCCTTGTGTGCCTTCTCAATTTCAGTGTTGCCATCTTTTCTCAGCAGGTTATTTTCTCGCGCTTGCCACGCACTTCAGTGGACTACGGTAGGGCAAAACAGATTCCCCGGATTGTGCAGTAGCATTCCGCCGAATTCGCGTAGAATTGTAGCTGTAGCACTGAGTGCCTCTATAGCGTGAAGCGATGGGTCATGTGCCACGCGGCCTTAATTAAGCAGCAGGTACTCGCACACCTTGGCGTGACTGCGCGTGCCATGCAGCTGCAATCAGCTGATTGGCGCGCACGGCACGCATATACAAGCATACATGCTTCTTCGAGCGAAATGCGTTCCGTGTAGCATTAGAAAAGAAGCAGATAATATGCGGCACCGCATTTCGGTTGTGGTGACAGCGCCGTTTCAATCGGCAGCCTTGTTGAGTTGCCCTAAAATGAACGACTGGCACAACGCTGCGGGCGACGACGCTCTAAAAACGCGTCGGAAGCGCGCGGGTTCTGGCTGGCCGCTCGAGTTAGCTCGCCTTTCGATGTTGCAATTCAAACTGACACTGGCTATTTCCTTCACGGTAGCTAGACAAGCTCCTCGACTGTCAGAAAATGGTCACGGAAAAGCACTGCGAAGAGAGAGTCCACGACGAGCACCTTTTCATCATCACGCATCAAGGTGAGTTGGCGACAGAATCAGCATAGGGTATATAGAAACCATGTATCTAACGTTCTGCATTACGAGATGAAAAAGTTGCCGTAAGCTGTGAGGAAGGAAAGCTTTCTTACATGCGCGGATTGCTAAATGTTATAAGCGTGCACTCGTGCGCTAAAGCCATCAATGGTGCTCTAGTGTCTGTTCTTTTTCAATGCGAAATCCTTGTCTGCGTTTCTACGCTGCCACGATCCGAACAATACAGAGATTCACAGGAAGATTGACACTCGAAGTGATCAACAGCGGTCGAACAAGGATGTTTTAAGCTGGAGTATAGCCTCCGAGATTGAGCGGCGCGCACTTGCCGCGCGCGCTGCCGTCTCGGAGGCCGTGGCCGGAGCCAGACGTTTCGACGAGGACAAGTCATCTTCTGGAAACGTTGATTTCCTCGTTCTGCAGCTGTTGATTACGCGATGATAATTTAGCACTTCCGAACCCTCCGAAAATGTGACTGTGTAAATACAGGAAGTTAACGCTTTAAGCACAGAAGACGAGCTCAGCTTAACAAGCAAAAACTTGCCAAAAAGACAAACGACGAGACCTGCTCATCGAGCGCATTTCTTTTTTTTTTTTTTAGGTCTTAAGACGATTTGAGCTCCTGTGTTGCTCCGCGTTTCTTCCAGATTGCGTGATTCATTTTGTGCTTGCTGGAAATCACGTCAGTAGGCACAAAGAGCTCTTAAAGAGTGACATTGGAAGCATAGACTTGCTTGCAGTGAAGGCCACCTTCGCTGCAGTGTAACGTTTATTTTTTTATTACTGTGCTTCACCTTTCTGACAGAATTTCTTTTGCATGGTCTTTCTTCATGTGGTCATCAAAATCGCTTGCACGTGATGTTGAGAACATACACTAACTTGTGTGCAGTGAATCCCACTTTTGCTAGTGTAAAAAAGATTACTAATAAAATTCACCTTTTTGATACCGATTATTCACATGGTTTCGCTTTATACGATCATCACTGATTTGCACGCAAAAGAAGATTCCGCCTTTCTTACGAGTTTTTCTTTTACCAGTTTAAAGGGTTAACAGACACTAAAGAGAAAAATAATTTCAGCTATACTGGTAAATCAAACTTCCACACTACCAAACAGAACCCACTATTACCGCTAGAGGGGATAAGTCGGAAGAGACGGGTGGCGACGCCGCCTTGGAGTTCCCGCAACAGCTCCGCGTGACGTCATGGATTTCATTACTGGTGCAAGAAATCAATTAATAAGGCCGATGTTTTCTTTTCTTTCAAATTTCGCGACCAATTAGCAGCGCGGACTTCTCAGAGTGACGTAAAAAAATTCTAAAGAATATTCCCGCAATTTGAGCCGTTCTTTTCCATAATAAGTTTTCGGCTCTCAGTAAGTTGTGAATCTGGTTTCCTTAGAGTGCAATGTAACCAATCTTTGTTAAGTAGCCAACTGACTATAGACTTTAGCAGGTGCTGTCAAAATTTATGACGTCACAAAAATATGGAAGCGATTCCAAGGGGGTGTCGCCACTCGTATTGTGCTATTTCATTTATCCTGACCGACGAAGCGTTCATTCATTCGGCCGAATTGCTTGGTGTTCCAAAAGCCTAACCTAATAGCGTAGCTTCTGATCGTGGAGCAGTCAAGGTACAAATACACTAAAAATCTTCATGGTGCAATTTCCGAAATGTATGCTCCGGGGTTTTCGACTTCTACGTCAGTTGAATTCTTTTTGTCTTTTTCTTTTCTGCCACAGCTTATGAACTATGGTTCAAACAAATCATCTTCGAGCTGGACTCCGTAAAGCCGCTTCTAGGCTGTAAAGTGAGTTAAGATTTTTTAATTTTATTTGTAAACAGGGTAACCGCGTCCACTCGTTTGTCTATGACGTCGGCGCTTGCACTACTTAAGTTTTGCGTACTGTTCATCTGTTGTTAAGCGATGAGCTTCTTCAAAATCACGAACCCCGTCGGGGCTAACGAAAAAGAAAAAACAAACTTAATATCAGGACCGTGTCCGATATTTACACCGTAACATGTATTTAAGATCTCCCCTCATACGATCTTATTACATAGTAAAGTAAATCCATCATTGCAGGCTAACATTTTAAGCGCATTGTCATTGTCTTCGTTTCCAACATTGCACATGGATGCAGGCAACTTATAATGTGACATGCATCGCTGCAGCACATCCAGCGTCATACTGCAGATTTGCAATGGTAATTATGTAAAAAGTATCGCAGACATTAAATCGACTAACTTGTGCGGCGCTGCTAAAACTCGCCATTGTTTGTGATTCGTATATCACCACCGATTGAAGGCATCGCTCTCGAAATTGAAATTTTTTTCTTTGCGCGTCAGTGGCAACCAGGAATATATCTAAAATTCAACGTAAATGCTAGTCATGCAGCCAACACATTTAATTAATGAAAATATAATTATAATTATTTCTGAAAACGTAAAATTTAGCATGGGTATTTGAATGTAGGACTTTCGAACAAGAAAAAAAGAAACAAGACACGCACACCATGACAGCTGGCATACCGACTTTTATAAAACATTTTATACAAACGATGAAAGCAATGTGCATTTTCAGCTTCCTGTTTATCAAAGAGAACGCCGCTTTTGTGCGAAAACGGGAACATAATCATGCCTGCCAACTCTACCGAATTTTTTCACAAAGTTTACGAGTTTCGGCCCGTTTTAAGATATGACGAACTTGTAGTCAAGTTTTATGAAAAAAGTAATTTTGTTTGCAAAAATGTTCGCACGTCGGTCTCACTACCTATCTTTCATTTCAAGTCTTCTCAGGGTGAACTAGTGCAAGATAGATAGTTGCACCGAGCAAATTCATACAAACAAATGCTTGAAGCAGGTGAAACTAACAACTGATGAAAAAATCACTGTAATTTAGAAACAGTTTGTTGCTTGTCAGTATTTGCTGTTCTAAGTTTGCTGCTGCTCGTTGTGCGGCGTCTCAAGTTGCCGAACCTTCGTTACCGAACTGCGTACGTATCTCTTAAAAGACGAGTGCGAAGGGAGGCAAGAAAGATCTGCACCCGCCTGTTTTCTGCAGGATTTTACGAATTGTAAAGATCACGGCAGGTATGCAAAATTTACACTGTTGATCCAAGTTATTATTATTATTATTATTATTATTATTATTATTATTATTATTATTATTATTATTATTATTATTATTATTATTATTATTATTATTATTATTATTATTATTATTATTATTATTATAGCTCTAAATATGCGAATCCGCTTCAATATGCGGCATCAGTGCCTCTAACCATAACGAAGATCTTCGCAAAGCGTAATACTATTTAGCGTAATACAAGTTTTAAATCGATAAATGTGCGCTATGTGTTCTTATATGCTTAGTGCTGCATTTCACGGTAACTGCTTCTAGGCAAGACTCTTTGAGTCGCAACTTCATCTGTCTCGTTATTTGCAGGATATGAACGAACCTAACATGTTCCAAATCACGTCCCGGATGAACCGCGTCGTGCTCATTCTCAAGGTAAGGCTTCAGACCATACGCAAGTTATTGTCTATATTTGAGGAAAATAGAGAGAATAAATAACTTAAACGAGGCTATAGGCCTGTGCGCGGAAGTGGGTAAAGGGAAAGAGCTGTCACCTGCCTTTCGAGCAATCTTTCAGAACCCCTAAAATGAGCCTTTTCTATGCACGTTTGGCGGGTTGTGCCTATTGAATAACAGTGTCAGGTGCAGTATGTAAGTGCGGTGGTACGCCGCCATGTGTGAAAACAGTTCATCTGTTTTCACATCTTAAAGACTTCAGGCGCTTTTAGGGCCTCCGTACGTTCCGATCGAGCCTTCGTCGGAGACGCCAGCTGCACCGTAGGTCTTCACGTTCACTTCGGACCAGGGGCGCCGAAGGCGTCGGATTCCATCCCGCCTTCGACGCTGTCGGTGCTGCATAACTTCTAAACCTGGTTGAGGTAGCTGACACTTAAACTTCCAAGACTTTGTTCGATCTGTGCTCTAAGAAGGTATTGTACCAGCGATTTCTTCTTGGCAAGAAGGCGGCGATTAGGCAGGACTATATTTACAGTTGAAAACAATATTTTCAGACCCTTTGGGGAAGCTGCACTCATGCTTTTACGAATCAGCTATTTCTGTTGCCGAGTGTCACAAAGGCCTGCGGAAACGTCGTCGACGCCTGAAGGACGCATAAGCAAAAGGCAGCATGTGTCTTACCGCTAACTGGCACCAAAAGCATCTAAAAAAATATATCATCATTATCATCGCCACCATCATCCGCCTCGTTCATTGTTCACTGCCACTAGAAGGCCTCCAGTTTCCATAAAGCCTCCGCCTAAATCTGGTCTGCGTCATCCGAACCATCCAATGTCTACAAATTGTCTCATTTAATCACCCCGCTTCCTCACGTGTCACCATCGAATGAATGCGTTTTTTTCTTCCCTTGGCAGCCACTCAGTTTCTGTGATAGACCACCAGTTACCTTTCGTATGCATGAGACGACCTGCCCAACTGCACGTTTCCTTTTAATCTCAACGAGAACAAGACCATCATCTTCCCGCATTTGCTCCTCATCATGCAAGTGATGTAGCATGTCGCGTTAAAGAAGCACTGAGGCGACATTTTATACTTGCCCTTTTTGTTACGTTAAGTGAAGGTGCAAGCGCTCTAAAGCTGAGACAGAATACTAGAAAGTGACAGAGCACCGTTCACTACAACACTGAAATACCTTTTTACTACAAGCCAGTTTCTACGAGCCAGTCCGGGTATACCAGGAGACGGATGCGTCACTCATGACGTCACGATACACTACAGGCAGTGACTACATGGGAGTGCAGCCAGGAGAAACGGGCGCAGCACTGTTGTTCAGTGTGAGCAACGTCGTCATACCTAGCTTTACTGCTAAACGACGTCAACTAATTTTGCTCTGTATCATGACGTCACCATAATATCGAATGCGCTAGGTACGGCATTTCGACACAACTTCAATGTAAAATTAAAATATTAATGTTTTGCAACCTTCATGTTTGGTAAGCGATACTTGAAAGTGCGAAAGACGCGCGGTAGAATTTCTACAACTTCGAAAATGCAATCAATAACCCTTATAATGAAACGTTTCATAGGCACGTGAAAGCCTGTGGAGGAAGGTGCATTACGCTTCAATGTACTGAGCAAGATAGGCGCAGATAGTGGAGTTAAATAAAGGGAAGTTTATGTAAAGTGCGAAAGAAGAGAGAGAGAGAGAGAGATAAAAGGAAGGCAGGGATGTGAACCAATCAAGAATCTGGTTGGTTACCCTGCGCTGGGGGAAGGAAGAAGGGGAATAGAAAGAAGGGACAGAAAGAGAGAGATGAGGGTAGAGAGACTTGCACGAAGAGCACTACAGAAGGGTTGAAATCTGGGCCAGTTGGTACATACTTGAACGAAAAAACCAGTAAAAAACACAAAGGACAAGAGGAGAGGTTCACACCACAACCACATCGCCACCACAACCACAACCACACCACCACCACATCGCTATGTGATTAGCGATGATGCAGTTGCGCATGCTCTGCTGGCCTTGCTGGGACTACACCGATTCTAATAAACCTCAGTTGATAGTCCAGTCGTTGTGGTGGGAACCTCTCCTCTTGTCCTTTGTGTTTTTGACTGGTTTTTTCGTTCAAGCACTACAGAGTCCAAGGCGCTCGCCCAAGCCAGACGTTCTCAGAAAGCACAAAAGGGCCTTTACTGCCTTCTGAGCTGATGATCGGTGGAGTCGGTGGTCTAATGTTGTCTGCTCACTCGGAAGATGATCATCTAGTTTCCTGAATGCGTTGGTCATAGATTGTGCTTCAAACTGAGGGCAGTGGCACAATAGGTGGACAATATTCTGATCGCAGGCGCAGAGATCACGTGCGGGACTGTCAGCCATTCCAATTACTGCTGAATAAGCTTTCGTGAATGCAACTCCCAACAACAACCGACACAGAAGAGACGCTTCGCGTCGGTGCAGTCCGGCCGAAGGTCTAAGTTGCAGCGAAGGGTTGAGTCTGTGCAAAACACCTTGTTTATGCAGTGTTTCACTCAGCTAATGAGATTGTGCATGCTAGAACGCAAAGCTGTCTCGCAGCGTCTGTTCTTGAGAGAGGAATGGGGACGCAGCGGTCTTCTTGATTTGACGTCCGAGCTGGCTTATCTGCGTCATCATTTCCTATGTGCCGCAATGGCCTGGTATCCATCGAAAAGTGATATCATGACCTTTTTCTCACAAGTGATGGATGAGTTCCACGATTCCGCACGTCAGTTGATCGTGAGTTCTATGTCGGAGAAACGACTATACACATTGTAAGGCCGGCCTTGAATCGCAGAAGACTGCCCATTTTTCAGGACTGTGTTGATCACATGAAGCGCACCGCGGAGAGCCGCGAGCTCTGCAGCTGTTGACGTAGTGACATGGGAAGTCTTGAACCGTCGGGTTATTCTCCTTGTTGGTATAACTACAGCGCCACCGGAACTGGATGAACAAGAGGAGTAAAGTAAGTTGCTTGAGTCCTGATGACGGCAAGTCCGACTTTTTCTAAAGTCCTGGGATTGTGATGTTTACTTGAGTACGGCTCACACACCACGGAGGAATCGACGGTCTTGCAGCAGGTGCGTACCCTGATGTAAGAAAGGCACGGCGCGCGAAGACAGTTGCGCTGAATGCCGTGTGGGGCCTTGTTACAGGGCCCACACGTGCCCTGTAGTTCTTGATCTCAGACTTGCGAGGTGGTTGGTTGGGGTCCGGGCGAAGTGTCTTATGTGCACATGCATTGCTTCAATGGTAATGTGCGTACTAATATTGCATACACGCACACTCATAGGAGGAGAGAAAAAGGCAAAGTGCCTGACTGATTCCGTCCCTTTGCAAACAGTCATAACATCTGACAGTCAGTACTATAGGTCGGTGATATCAGCAGCGGGCTTTCTCTTCTTTTCTTGATCTTTATTACCTTCATTTTCCCCTTTCCCCGGTGCAGGGTAGCCGACCGGGCTCAGTTGTGGTTAACCTGCCTGCCTTTCATTTATCCTTTCCCTCTCTCTTTAATAGTCAGCACTAACGCCACTTCACAACAGTGCCAACGTAATCTAACATGACACAGAGCACAGATTCAGTGGCACCGTCTAACAGCACTCACACTCAATACATATGCTAATTTCTGTTAAGCAGAGGCCACTCCGTAACGTTCTTCCTGTATTCTTTAAAAGAAGTATATTCTCATAAGTACGAGATCATAACCGACCGTGGCGAATGTTCCCCTGATCTGAAAGCATTGGCCGTCTATGTTTCGTCAAAGTTTGGGGGAGCGATTTTTAACTTAACCGCACATGTTCCTGCCCCCCTCCCCCCATTTTCTTCCGCTAACAGCTGCTGCAAGAACAGGTCGAGATCCTGGAAACCATGACTCCCCTGGATTTCATGGAATTCAGGTGAGGCTCCCGCTTGCGAAGCATCCACTGTGGCTCACGTGCTGGTATTGCGCCAAGAGGCTGCGTGCTCACGTTGCACGCGATTGGCGCACTGTGCGTGCGTCAATTGCTACACGTTGCACACAGAACAATTAGAGAGCTTCTTAAGGAAATGTGGTGAATTGTCTGGGTTTGTTGACCTTTCCAGAAGAAACGCTGCTCGAAAAAGACGAAACACGAATTCGGAGGAGCAAATAGGGCACGGTTTGTCTTGATGGCATCATAAGTAATGCATTTATTTCTTTTTAAAGGCTTAAATGTGTCATGCAATACCAGCAAGACTGAGAAAGACACAGGTAGGCATCAGGCTGCTCAGAAATTGGTCTCAATAAGAAAGCGTATCGCTGTCAAGCAATCCCATACCTCTAATAAAGGCATTGCACATATGAGGTGTAAGGAACGTTCAAGCGAGGCAGTCTCTATGCAGCCTTGTGTTCTGTATTAGAATACGAGGGCGGTGATAATGATGACGGCGATGACGCCATGGCTATGGCGTTCTGCTGACAAGGTCACAGGCCGCGGAGGCCACATTCCAATGCAGGGCCATTGCATTGGATTTTAGCGCACGGTGAAGATACCTGACCTGGTGGTAGAGTGACCCTCTATTGTGGCGTTACCAGTGGCGTAGCTAGGTCGTCTGGCACCCGGGGCCCATAAGTCTCCTGTCACCTCCCTCCCCCCCCCCCTGGCTGTAGTCAAGGAAGGCGAGGATATCAACAAGTTCCGGGTGTCTTCAGACGTATATGACACCTCCCCCCCCCCCCCGCTGGCCCCTTGCACCCGGGGCCCACGGCCCCCCGGCCCCCCCTGTTGCTACGCCGCTAGGCGTTACTCACTATCCACTGTGCAAGTTACATGACGTTAGACCCCACAATTTAATTAATGTCTAGATGCGACTTCCGAGCTCACAGATGCATCCACCACTATCGAGCGTATTTAGCTTTACCGCTCAACGGAAGCGCCTTCACGTTTAACGGACCTTAATTAAGGCCAGTAGTTCTCTCGCTGCGAACTGCACACTTGAATGTACGTATCGGCGCTCCAAGGTTGCTCGCAGCGACCTCTGTATTTCATTTCCATACGCCTAAAGGAACGGTGGTGTTCCTCCCGCTCTAATCTCGTGCCACTTAAGTGCGGCCAACCTTGAAATCGCATGCTTCGTGTCCTTGCGTTTGAATTCTAACCAAAGTGAACAGGACGATGACGACGACCCACGCGCACACCACGGCAAGTACGTGTGCGCACTGCGTTGTACAAACCTCCGCTCCCGGCAGCTCCTTACAGGTTGGGCTTGGTTTTCCTTTACCGATGCCAAGAGTTCTATTGTTTTATTTTGCTTTTTGCCGTATTAGTCTATTCAATCACTTGCGAAGAGCCGCCCCGAAATCTAGACATCTCCTGTGAACATTATTCAGTTCCTAGCTGGCTTCTGAGAACCTATGAGTACGAAGCACCCAGGCCTGTATTTCTGTGGCGACTTAAGTAACCCATGACTTCTGTGAGGTGCAATGTATCCTATATTACATTCGAAAGCGCAATATCAATGCTGCCGACGAAGACACATGCAAAGCGCGACAGGCGCTAATCTATATGTAGGTTCTGCTGGAAACAATAGAGACTTTTAAGCCTGTCCGCTATTCCGGCAAACGGGGGCGGTCTGGGCGGATAGACCTCAGACTCTGCCCAGGCCGTGCTGCGGAAAAACCCGTCACCAGCGCCCCCATCGCAGCCTTGACGCGAACTGAGTAGTGCAAAAAGAGCTGTCCGGAAGCGAAGGTGCATAGGCCACAATGGACCCTCCTCTTTCGGTTACGTTGGGGCATGGTTTCCTAAAAATCAAGGACCTGGAAAGCTTCTTCCACCCATCCACGCATCGGAAAGGGAGGAAGCTCAGCAGGGCGAAGTAACTGTACGATATAAAAGAAGTCTCAGGTGTTTTTTCGGTGTGCTGCAACTCGCAAGTACAGAGAGCATCAGGTTTTTGATAGACATATCCGCATAAAAATCTAAGCATTTCAAATTGGTTCGTATTGAAAGTGTCCTGAGCACAAGACTTAAGTACTTATCTCCTATATTTTTTTGCATTTTATCGTAATGCTTTTTCTCGCAATTATTTACAGAGTTAATCCTTCCATAGCCTTTTTCAGGGCAGCAAACTGAAAACATTTTCCAAGGCAGCAAACAGCGTGCAAACATAACGAAAGTAAGCGTCCTATACAGTGCCTGCGCGCCGCATCTTTCTGCCTCGCAGGAGCTACAGCATCGCTCAGTACCTTTGAACTTTTCGCAGACGCTTCAAGCAACACACGCGCACAAATAAATGTAAATTAACGCGACATTTATTTTACGCACGTGCGTTACGTCGCAATTACTCATCCAGTGCTCCTACAGTAACCTTATTGCTCACATTTGAGAAACGCAGTCGAGCAGGCTCAGCACATTGCGAAACATGCTTGTTGTATCGGCGCAGGACACAAAATACCGAAACTAGAAATGAGCTCGCGATAAAACGATGCTCTAGAACAGGATTTTGAATTCATAAATGAACCAAAACGTTTGGTTAAACTGATCTATCAAATCTCTCCGTTCCACTGGTTGCGTCAAGCGGAGGCGGACGTTTGTTAACAGGTGGAAATATCAATCGCACATAGGCAGGATGGTTCGCAACGTTTTTTCTGTTGCTAACGAAGTGGCGGCTGTAGATTCTTGCGTTTTCGCTTGGTTGCCACGGTCCTCCGTCAGGGTTACGCAGCACAATTACAGGAGAACAACATTATCACACTTTCTCATGCGAGACGCTGTGTTGTGAGGAATGCAAATAGTTCGATTACCCAACACGTTGAACGACCCGTATCCAGCGCTCTCGCCTTTCCCCTTCATACGATCGCGATGGAAATCGGTAAAGGTGAACGTTGTTATTGAGTCCTTCACGTTCATGGCAATTTACAACACAACAGTAGCGTCCATTGCGGCGTTTCTTCGTAGCGCGCGGAGCGACCGAGGCTGCCGTCGTTTTCGCCATCAGTCTGACGAATGCGCCAGCAAGCGCTTTATGGCAGTTCGGCGGCGCGTCCGACTAGCGGAGAAATTAATAGCTCTCTGTGAGGTGTTAAATGCGCAAAACGCTCGCAATATGGACCAAAATCTAGTTAAATTGTTGTCTCGCAGCTGCTAGCCATACAGGCAACTTAGCAATTACTTAGTAATTACTGCCTCTTCGCACCGGCAGGTGGCGCTACGCGTCTTGCAAAACTACAGAGTCTGACGTCCATTGCCGGATTTGCTAAAACCCCTACATCCACGCGCCACCGCCGCTTTCTTAAGTAGCGACAACCTTTGTTGTGCGCCGCATTTTCCTCTCACACCAAATCCGGTTCCGGTATTTCCGCTTCTGGCATTTCCGGTTTAAGAATTTCCGGTTCCGGCGTTTCCGCTTCCTGGAGCTGCGCTGCGGGAATTTCCGCGTTGACTGCTGTTGGACGATCGTGAGACGCCCGTGCGTGCTTAGCAGAGCTGTGGCAGTCACCATAAGAAGAATGCTAAGGGGACAAGCTGCGTATTCCGCTGAAGTAGTAGTTCGCGGTCGCTGTTTTCCAAATGCACGAAAAACGGCAGTGGTCTCCAAGCGCCTAGGCACTAAATTCCACTGTACGTTGTCGCTCGTGCCACAACCCGTCGCAGGTTGACGCGAAGCAACGAACACGAGCAGATCGCTGGTTACAGTAGGCGGTGGTTCTTGGATGGAATCGCATTCACAGTTTCAACCGCAGCTCGTGCAATTAAAGCCTTTCCAGCGACGCGAAAGTAAACAACGCTAAAGAACAAAGCGTCACTCCCACTCAGAACAGAAAGCTGCAGCTACGTAAGTTCCGCTTGCCGCCGGAAGCTAAGGGGGTGAGTGGGAGAGGAACGTGGTGGAGGAGGGCAGGTTGTCGGTACTCACGGAGGAAGGAGACTAAGGAGAGGCTCTGACGTCACTCTTTGTGAAGCAAAAGTGAAGCCGGAAGTTGGCGTTGCTCATGGCGATGCTCCGCCTTTTGGGCCACCCTCCTCTCTTGTTTACATCTTTCGCGAAACCACGCCGCGCTGCGCGTGGTTTCACGCGCGGAGCGCGTGCGCTCGCGCAACATCCGGCAGAGCACGTTGGTAACACAGCGCAACAAGACACGGTGACTAACGCAAACCCGCCCACACAGGGCCTTTGCCACGGCACGAAACCTACCAGAGCAACACGTGTGAGCGCTCAAAACCATAACAACGCCGCCATTGTGGCCCAAAAAGCGTGGCCATACAGCAAAAAAAAAAAAAAACAGCAAAAATGAGAACCTACTGCGTCATTTCCGCCACACTTTTCTTCTAGCGCGCGGAGGGGGTAGGGCCTCTCCTTAGTTTCCTTCCTCCGTGGCGGTACTTAACCTGGTCGGCGGAAACGTGTATGGAGGGGTTTTAGGATATGCGGGTGCGTAAACGTGAGTGGCCGAAGTAGCCAGAGCGGTTCAGCCACCTGGTGGCGTAGAGTTCAACCAGACAAACACAGAGCTAAGATTGCAGTAACCCACTATATACTGCTTCGCTGCTGGTGCAAATTTTCGGCAGTGGCGTAATGGCGAGCGCGATTACGCCGCTGTTGAAAATTTACACCAGCAGCTAAGCAGAATATAATAATTGGCTTTGTGTTTGTGCGGTTGAGCTCTGCACCACCAGCTGACGCCACCAATCTGGCTGCTCACGTTTACGCCTCCGCTCAACCGGCAAACCGCCCGCGCTTGCCGGAATACCGTACGCAATAAAATTCTCTAATAGCTCACGTTAACTGGAACGCCAAACATGATTTCAGAATATGATTGTTCTTGTAATATTCAACTTTTATTTAGATACGTAGTTCTCAATAATTTTGCTGTGTACTTTCTTGTTTTCCTACTGAATTCATGCAAGCTCTAACCGATGCATTTCCTGTGTGCTACGCGCGATTATTTGCTGTCCCTGTATATCCTGCACCATTAGGGAGGTCTAGAAATAGGTGACCGAAAGCTAAAGGATGCTGTGCCAGGCGCACAAAAGAACGGCAAAAGGAATACAAATGATTTTGGGTTTTCGTGTACTCAGGGCTGCTTCGGGACGCTATTTCTAAAACTCCCGATTGTCGTCAAATGTTCTTATCTTTTTTTTTCTTCTTTTTCAAGTTCCGCGGCAATTGTTGCGCACTCTTTCCCCAATCAAAGTAGCAGCGTTCTGTATTCTTGTGCTGTATTCCCATTATTTTTATCTCTTTTGAGTGTTTGAGAGAAGGAAAGACGCGAGAGGGGGTAGGTGTAACAGTGGCATATGGCCCACACGAAACGTCGCAAGCAGTATGGTTTTGAAAGGATGTGTTTTCATTCTAAACCTCTCCCCTGTCACGCAGAGGTTACTTGGCGCCAGCATCTGGGTTCCAAAGCCTCCAGTTCCGCCTCATCGAAAACAAGCTGGGAGTTAAGAATGTAAGCCATGTGAAGCCCTCTCGTTTCACTATCTCTCTCTCTCTCTCTCTCTCTCTCTCTCTATATATATATATATATATATATATATATATATATATATATATATATATATATATATATATATATATATATATTAATTTATGGAGTTTTACGTGCCGAAACCACTTTCTGATTATGAGGCACGCCGTAGTGGAGGATTCCGGAAATTTCGACCACCTGGGGTTCTTTAACGTGCACCTAAATATAAGTACACGGGTGTTTTCGCATTTCGCCCTCATCGAAATGCGGTCGCGGTAGCCGGGATTCGATCCCGCGACCTCGTGCTCAGCAGCCCAACGCTATAGCCACTGAGCAACCACGGCGGGTTATCTATCTATCTATCTATCTATCTATCTATCTATCTATCTATCTAGAAGAGTTGACTGTTGGCACGTGACTGTTGGGCTAGTTGGTCGTCCATATCTGAAGTAGTAGCTTAGCGCGCATAAAACCACGGAAACAAGAACTTGCCCTTGTCCGTCTTTCTTGTTTCCGTGGTTTTATTCGCGCTAAGCTACTACTTCAAATATTTATCTATCGATCGATCTGTCTATCTATCTGTCCGTCCGTCCTCTCCGTCCGTCCGTCCGTCCGTCCGTCCGTCTGTCTGTCTGTCTGTCTGTCTGTCTGTCTGTCTGTCTGTCTGTCTGTCTGTCTGTCTGTCTGTCTGTCTGTCTGTCTGTCTGTCTTGCAGCCTCAATGGGCAGAGCTTGATGCGCTTCAAGTTTCAGCTATATGGCAGCAGTTGAGGATCAAGCATTCGCGTCCTCAGATTACGCCCGGGCACTTTTGGACGGTGCGCGCTCGGGCCGTGGGCTGTGTTTACTGGGAGGAAGGCATCGCAAGTGGCACTGCTGCAGTAAATGTAAAGCACACAGGTCTGCAGCGGCATATTCAGTGGTTTTTGCGCAGACACCCCAGATGCGCCGCGCTCTTGAGTGTAATGCATCTGCCTGTCTTGTCTTGTCTTGTCTTGTGTCCCAGACAGTGGCGCATAACCACTATGGGGGCCTGTCGTTCTCAAATTATTGCCCGTGCTAGTTTTATGTATCCTTGAGCTTCTTCTTCACTTGCTGTCTCTGCTCCATCTGCTTCCCCTTCTTCCCAAATCAGACGAGATGTGCGCTCCTCCAAGTGACAGGTTGCAAGCCAGCTCATTTATTTCTTTTTTTTTCATCGTTCTGCGTTTGCATTTCTTATAGCAATAAACATAATTACTCAACTTATCTCTAGAGAGTGTCTCACAACAACCAAAAAATGTTCGGATGTAAGTGAACATAGCGAAAGGTTTGACTATTGCGGAATAAATTACAGAAACTATTTTATTTAGCATTCTCGCGAAGTCGGTGATGCGACAGCATTTATGGCTCGTATTTTAAAGACCGACAAACATAATCACTGAGTTCAAGTTGCGCGTTCGATGAAAGCTCTAACCACCCGAATGAAAGATCTCCAAGTACACATTAATCACTCGCGCTAGGGTTATAATGCTTGAGCAAGTAAAACACGGTGTAGCGAGAAGCGTCCCGGAAGAAGAAAAGTTTTCATGAAGAGATGGTCCGGCAGTTTTGGTTGTGGTGGCCTCAGGTGGCTACTCAAAGACATTGGACTCGGGCGACATGTTCGGCTCGCCGAACGGCCCAGAGCTGCTCTTCCAGCTCCGAACTTTTGGGAGCTTTCTCCCAGCGGCGGCGACGCCGACGGAGACGGTCCCCGGTGGCCGCCGCGGCCAGGGCAGCGTCGGGAAAGAGCGAGTTCGAGGCTTTCTGTACGCTGGCAACGGCCGCGGTTATGGACGCGTCGCGAACGGCGGCGGTTTCCGTATACCGTTGTTGCTGGTACATTCTCAGAGCATCGGTAGCAGCGTTGCTTTGTGTCCGCACGCGTTACACGCTCAAGTAAAACTCTTGCTTGGGCTAGTTGGTTCATGCTTGAATTAGTAAAAGCAAGGCGCAGAAGACCAGGACTCAAGAAGCCACGATGTGATACACGCATGGGTTGTGTAGGTAACAGTGGTGTAACACGGCCGGGTTAGGGTAGGTGCGTTTTTGCAGTAATCGTAATGTTACGCCATCGTTCCTGTTTAATTTGTCGTGCGGTGGCGGGAACGTGCGTCTTTCGAGTCTGTAGTGTTGGGCGAGGTCTCTGAACGTGGTCAGGCGATCGCCCTATGACCACTGTGGTTCTTGTTGTTGCTGCGTTTCTGTCCTAGCGCCCCGACTTGAACTGAATTTCCAAGATGACACCAGTCTCGAGATATTAATTCCCTAAGTCTGCGACGAAATACATGTACATTCCAATTACGTCTGTGCTTCATTGCATAAAAGAGTGCTATGTTAAAAAGGTAAGTGGAACAGCCGTGCAATTTTACGGCGGATTCGATGGCGCGTAACTCCAAGAAGGTGTCATTATGGAAATTCATTCGAAGTGCACGCGCCTTGCAACCACACCGGCTACGATTGGCAAATTGCAACATGTGCCGTAAAGTAATTAAGAAGTTAATTAAATAATTTTGTTAATTTGTTGAAGATGTGTTTCGATTACCTATGCAAGTAATGTCCGCCTCTCTGAACAATCCAGCTCAATGAATAGAATTATGTTATCTGCGGCAGGCAATATTTAAACATTCCCCGTAAAACTTAAAAATCAGCACCTACCCCCCCCCCCCCCCGCCGCGCACATACACACATATATATACACGAGCATATAGTGTTGGGCTAAGGAGATCACGCTGGTCCCGGTAGTATAATGAAAGAAAGGAGATTATGACGTACTTTGGAATTTGCACAGTATATTTTCCTAACGTTTCGACTGGTGGACCAGCCTTTGTGAAGTAACAAGTTCCGTGTTACTTGTTTCCTTGTTCGTTGTTTCCTGTTTCCTTGTAGACACGCTATCTATATGAGATGGTGTTGTGCGCAACAATGACAACGTAGAAATAGCGATAACACCGTCGAGGTTGGTCATACTGTGATAGGAAATTGAACTTTACGGACAGTTGACATACATTCAGTACTCGCGACAGTACAGCCAGATCACACGTGACAAAAAAATACACTTCACAACTACGCCATTTCTAGACATGTTACGGTATGAACTAATCAAGTAGTGTAAGCAGGGGTGGCAGCACAGTACCCACGTGGCACACAGCACAGAGATCAATCGTTCGTTTACTAAGCATTGCAATGCAAACCACTCGAAATCAATAATAAAAAACATGGAACTGTGGCACACACGTAGTATACAGTAAGGAAATTAATCGTTGGTTCAGTAAAGGTTACAATGCCAACCAATCGAGATCAATAAAAAACGTGGACGTAAAAAGCACCGTGCGATAGTAAAGCCAGAATGCAGGCGATACGCACTGCTCAGTAAACGCCATAGTGAGCAGGATGAATGGTGAGGGCTTTTATTGGCACGTGTGCGGTAGACTACTGTCTCGTGCAGGGACTATGGACATCAGTGACCATAATTACCATTACGGTTTTTGAGAGTAAGCTGCGTGGCATACAGAGGGAGTCACGACCAATGTCAAGGATGCTCAGTAGGCATGCTAGTTAGCGTGCCTGCGCTTTCGTTAATGTGAGATGACACGGTGTTAAACATATAGATTAGGTAAGACTCACGGACTTCGCGATCGTGATGGGAATGAAAGCCTGATTCAAGCATAGTGGCCCTAAGTTTTTCGAAAGAATGCCTGGTAAGCGAATATGTCTTGATATGGGTACATTAGGAAGAGTATCAGCAAGCGATTTGGGGTTATTAAAGCGTATTCGAAACGAAGTTTTGTTTGGCCAATATGCTGTTTTATTTCAGACGGTACAATCAAGCATGCATATAACGGTCGTCTAGTAAAACACGTTGTTAGGCTAGTTGATGCTTTGTATGCCTCTTTCCTGTCTTCTTGTATGTTTCCTGTGTGCGTCTTTTTTTTTGCTAGTTTTTTCTTAATACATGTATATAAGGTGGAGGCATCGCAGATAAAGGATCCGCGAATCTTTATGGTAAAGTCTGAAAACGTACTAATCACTTCCTTGGTAGTTTGCATATGCACACACATCTTGCAACGTGCTTTGTTGCATGGGACACAGCCAGATGTGTTGTGCTCATTTTATTTTGAGGATGTTAGCATATATCGCGGAGGTTCTTACACCGTCGGTACACGATGCGAAGCGGTTCAGGAAAGACATCTAAAATATGCTCACTTTGGGCAAGGATATTGTGGTGGCTTTTAACACAGAAAGCGATTCGTTTTTTTACTGTATACCGTGTGTGCGCCACATTTCCGTGTTTCTTTATTGTTCTCGAGTAGTTTGTATTGCAATGCTTAGTAAACGAACGATTGCTGTCTGTGCTGCGTGCCACGTGGGTACTGTGCTGCCAACCCCTACTTATATTACTTGGTTAGTACTGATTATATACTTGATATATAGTATGGATAGGATGAATGGATGGATGGATATATATATATATATATATATATATATATATATATATATATATATATATATATATATATATATATATATATATATATGTGTGTGTGTGTGTGTGTGTGTGTGTGTGCTCACCTATGTTGTCCTTGGTGTTTTTGTTTGTTGACTTCTTTTGATAGGATTAATAAAAATTGGGCCCCTTAGTTCCCTTTCTCCTCGTTCATAGATAGATAGATAGATAGATAGATAGATAGATAGATAGATAGATAGATAGATAGATAGATAGATAGATAGATAGATAGATAGATAGATAGATAGATAGATAGATAGATAGATAGATAGATAGATAGATAGATAGATAGATAGATAGATAGATAGATAGATAGATAGATAGATAGATAGATAGATAGATAGATAGATAGATAGATAGATAGATAGATAGATAGATAGATAGATAGATAGATAGATAGATAGATAGATAGATAGATAGATAGATAGATAGACGGACGGACGGACGGACGGACGGACGGACGGACGGACGGACGGACGGATGGATGGATGGATGGATGGATGGATGGATGGATGCAACACTTTCTGCTCATGATACAAGAAATACAGGCGGCGCCGTATTCATAGGCAGAGAGCTCCATTTTATCACGTTAATTAAAAACAGCCGGCTTCTCTCAAACTTGAAACGCAATGATACCGGAAATGTTATGACTAGAACAAACTTGATGAAAACCCCACCAGACGAGAACGACTAGAGAAGCAGTACCCCCGTGGTGCAAAATCTGAGAAGTAACACTTAAGATGATGTGGCACATTTTCAGAAGTGAAACGCGCAAAGCTTAAAGAGGAAAGTAGAAAGAAGAGACACACAGTGCGGTGATATTTAGCAACGCTTTATTTCGAAAACGAACGCCCTCTTTAGAGCGCTAGAAAGAGAGAGAGGGAGGGGGGAGGCAAAGGAAAGACATGTAGGGAGGTTAATCAAGAATACCTCCGGTTGGCTACCCTGTACCGGGGGAGGGCGAAAGGGCTGCGACAGATTAGAGAAAAAGAATGCGAAAAGAAAAGAAATAAATGCGCTAAGATGCAGCGCTTCAAAGGTGCTTTACGGACAAACCAATATCTTGCCGCTGCGACAAAGCGTTGAAATCGCCAGGTTAGTGATATTTGTTTCTGCTCCTTTTTCAGTCAATATAAGCATGAAAATTGTTTGAAGCATTCGCGTTTGTCGTTTAACAGGGGGTAATATTTTAAATTTACCTCATTCGTCATACAGATCAGATATATAGGCTAGGCATAAACTTTTACTTGCCTTCTTATACGCCTGTCACACGAGCACCCGTAAACTCCTCTTAACTCCGTTGTCTTTATCTCGAGGGAGATGCACTCGGGTCTCACGGTCGCCCTCCCGATAAGGCAGTTTAATGGACGAAGTGACTGCGAGCCAGAACGCTATTTTTCTAGATCAACTATTTTCGCCTTATTTCTGTGTATATCACGGGGAATCCGCCATGGGTTGCGGTACGGATGCGACTCGACGACCCCGCGCCTCTTCTGGGGATGGCGACTTCAGTGGTGGCTGCGTCTAAAAAGCGGACTGGCCTCCAGAGCGACACCGATCGCAACGATACCAGTGTCGACTCGTTTAGCAGTGAGGGCTTCTCCGATGACGACTTTCAGATTGTGAGGAGCCACAAGGCAAAACGAAGAAACACCATGGCCTTCCTGTCTTCAAGCACGTCGACTGTAGGATAAACTCGGAACACTTCAATCAATACGATTCTATTTGTACCAGAACTTGAGGCGACTCAACAGACAGTCTGTCTCGGAGATCCTTGAAGCAGTCACGCCAAATCAAGGTTGCACTGCGAACTTTGAGCAAACTTACGGAACTTGCCGGCATGAAGGTCCGCTCGTATATTTCTCTGGACAGTGACACCACTACTGGTGTCATCTACAACGTGCACGTCTCCATCTCCAGCGCTAACTTGCCTATACTAGCGAAGCCAGCCATTGGTCGCTTTGCCATAACTCACGTGTCTCGACTCAGCACATCCCACTGTGTGAAGGTAATTTTCAAGGGCGAATCTCTTCCCTCATGCGTCAAGGTGGGCCACTTTAGACACGCTGTGCGACCATTTATCCGAAGGCCACGTGAGCAGAAAACGTGAGCGCCGTGTGCGAGAACACGAGAGTTTTCTCGCGCTGCGCAGATACACGCTACAGATTTCTGTGCATCCACGGTTCTCAAATGCCCCAATTGCATTGAGTCCCATGATGCTACCTGAAAGGACTCTCCCAAAATGAAGAAGGAAAGGGAGTTCTTAAAGCAAAGGGCGAGAGACCGTTCGTCTCGTCGGGAAGCTGTTGCGGCCCTTAGAAAGCGACGCTCCCGACGCCGTCAGACTTAAAAGAACGCAGATACCTCCGTGAAGAGCACATCCGACAATTCCTCCTCCTCTGCCCCCTACGCCTGGCGGCGTCGAGTCTAAGGTCGTGCCGCGCAACACCAATACTGAAGCTTAGCCCGCGCTACGAAAGCGACAGCCCCCACCACAGCTGAAGCCACAGCCGATGGCACAGCTGAAGCCACAGTTGAAGCCACAGCTGGTGCCACAGCCGATACCACAGCCGGTGCCACAGCCGATACCACAGCCGGTGCCACAGCCGGTGCCACAGCCGATACCACAGCCGGTGCCACAGCCGGAGCCACATCAAAAGGTACAGCGCACCGCGGTAGAGTCCACAGCGCCGACTCCCGATAAATTGTCCGAAGAAGACCGGCAAGTGGTTGTGATGATTCGGTCCCTTATAAATACCCTTCGTGTACTTTTCAGGAGGTTGCATACTCCGTCAGCGCGAAGTGCAGTGCAAGTGCTAGATGCTCTTAATCCAGAGCTTGGAACTCTCGAGTAAACCCCATAGCTCACCCGCAGCCTCCTATTCGCGCAACGACCACTGGCTCTTGTCGCCCAGATGTCATCAACGCAGATCACCTGCTATGGAACCCCACTTTGGTGTCACGGTGCTTCACTGCACACACAGTCTTCACTTCCTTCTTCTTCTCTTCTTTCCATTCCCCTTTTCACTCACCCCCATTGTAGGGTAGCTTACCGGACGCTCGTATGGTTGACCTCCCTGCCTTTCCTTTCTTTGTTATATATCTCTCTCTTGGTCAAGGCAGATCGGCGATGTCCCTCGGCGGCTGAAGGGAGTACTCTCGATCATGACCATACTGGTTGTAAAACTGCTAATTTAGTTACTGTTTGCATTAAAATTAATATTGCGCGTGTGTAGAACGTTTATATTGAAATAAGTAAAATTTCAAGCACAATTAAGCAACAATCATTTTCAATCAGTTTGTGCAGCAGCAAACAATCAGTTTGCTGCTGCACAATACTCTCGATCTTGGCCACTTGGCGCCATGCTCTTCTCGTCTTTCAGGGAGTTTACACGAGCCCGACATAATCGGGTCGCGGCTTGTTTGGCTGAAATGTGCCTCTTGAGTTCGCGTAAACTCTAGCCGGTCGGACTGAACAAGCGTCGAGTCGGGCTGCGTCAGCCCGACTCGTTTGCAGCGTGCATGTAAACGCAGACGGGTCCTGCCGGCCAGCGCCGAGACTTGTACGTGAACGTTGGAACGTCACGATTTATGCGTCGGTAGCGGGAATAGTATAGTAGTATAGGTAGAATAGAATAGTAGTATAGGTAGCGGGAATAGCGGAATAGTGACTGTGCTACTTTACCACCTCGGAGTACTGCGTTGATCACCGTAGAAACAGACGATGATCCTCCCCATCTCGGAATCGCTGAAGGCAATCTGTCAGTCTTGTTGGCTCGACAGGTTTGCGTAGCCCGCGGCATCTTGCAGCTGTCGTCACGGACTGCTCAGATTTTAGTGACCAATTTCAGTCGTGAATACCAGCACTTCGCCCCACGAACTGCCATCGCCTATTTGGAGCTAGTCAGTGATTTTCCCGCTTGTTTAACTGTAGGGCAAACTGATGGAGATTCTAACTGTGACGTACCAGCCAACAGCAATATTGATGTGAATTCTAAATTATCGGGTCAACAACAGGCTAGCATTCGAAGCCTTTTACAGTCTTTTGCGGACTGTTTCGCTTCAACATCGAAGGTCAACCAAACGCCTATTGCGAAACACAGAATTATTACAAATCCCAATGAAAGACCCGTGCGCCAACGTGCTTACCGTGTTTCTCGTAAAGAGCAAGACGCCATCCGAAATCAAGTCCAACAAATGCTTACCGACGATATCATACAGCCCTCCACCAGTCCATGGGCGTCACCTGTGGTTCTGGTGAAAAAGAAAGACGGCACACTGCGTTTTTGCGTTGACTATCGCAAGCTTAACAACGTTACGAAGAATGACGTTTATCCCCTTCCCCGCATCGACGACTCTTTGGACCGCCTTCGAAATGCTCGATACTTCTCATCGATGGACCTTCGCAGCGGCTACTGGCAAATAGAGGTTGATGAGCGTGACCGTGAGAAAACCGCATTTATTACGCCTGACGGACTTTACGAATTCAAGGTCCTTCCTTTCGGATTGTGCTCTGCGCCTGCTACTTTTCAGCGCATGATGGACACGGTTCTATCAGGTCTCAAGTGGCAGTCATGCCTTGTCTATTTAGATGATATCGTTGTCTTTTCAGAAACTTTTGAGCAGCACCTCCAGCGCTTACACGCAGTTCTAGACGCAATTCGCACTGCTGGCCTGTCTTTAAAGCCTGAAAAATGCCATTTCGGGTATGACGAACTCAAATTTTTAGGCCATGTCGTCAGCTACGAGGGCATTCGACCAGATCCCAACAAAACCATTGCTGTTGCTTCGTTTCCAACACCTTCGAACAAACACGAACTCCGCCGTTTTCTAGGGCTTTGCGCATATTATCGACGCTTCGTGGCCAACTTTTCACGAATAGCCGAACCGTTGCAACGGTTGACTAAGGATAATGTTCCGTTTGTCTGGGAGCAGGACCAACAAGAGGCCTTCTGTGAACTCCAGAAACGTCTGCACACACCTCCTGTTCTAGGACACTTTGGCGAAGACAGTGACACCGAGTTGCACACGGATGCCAGCAACGTTGGCCTTGGTGCCGTCCTCGTACAGTGGCAAGATGGAGCCGAGCGCGTCATTGCGTACGCAAGCCGCACTTTGTCTCCAGCTGAAAGGAACTATTTCACTACGGAGAAGGAATGCTTGGCCGTTGTGTGGGCAATTGCTAAGTTCCGACCATATTTGTACGGCCGATCATTTCGAGTTGTGACAGATCACCATTCATTGTGCTGGCTCGCCAATCTCAAGGATCCATCTGGCCGTCTTGCACGCTGGAGTCTTCGCTTGCAAGAATACGATATTACGATAGCGTTCAAGTCCGGGCGTAAACACACCGACGCCGACTGCCTGTCACGTGCTCCACTTCAACTGTCGCCATACGACTTTGATGAAGAGGACGCATTTCTGTCCATTATCACAGTATCAGACATCAGCAAGCAACAGCGCGATGATTCAGAACTCCGGCCTCTCATCGACTACCTTGAGAACCATCTACCAGAGCCGCCTCGTAGGTTCATCCGCAAATTATCCTCGTTTTTTCTCCGAGATGGCGTTCTCTACAAGCTGGGTTTTCACTCGACTGCAACCGCCTGCCTTCTTGTAGTGCCGTCTTCACTGCGTGACGATATCCTGCGGGCCACTCACGACGAGCCATCTTCGGGCCACTTGGGATTCGCACGGACGTTTTCACGCATACGCCAAAAGTACTTCTGGCCTAACCTTCGCCGTGACGTAAAGCAATACGTGAAGACATGCCGCGACTGCCAGAGACGCAAGACACCTCCCGCGCGTCCGGCTGGCCTTCTCCATCCCGTGGATCCTCCGCGGATCCCTTTTCAGCAGGTTGGCATAGATTTGCTTGGGCCATTCCCCACGTCGAGGGCTGGTAACCGTTGGATTGCTGTTGCCACAGACTACCTTACACGTTACATTGAAACCCGAGCACTCCCACGAGGCACTGCTAATGATATTGCTACCTTCTTTGTACATGGTATCGTACTCCGCCACGGTGCTCCAACAGTGGTTATAACCGACCGGGGCACAGCATTTACAGCGCAGCTCACAGAAGACATCATGCTTCTCAGTGGTACAGTTCACCGCAAAGCCACTGCTTACCATCCCCAGACGAATGGGCTCACAGAAAGGCTAAACAAAATGATCGCTGATATGATTTCCATGTATGTTGACGTCGACCACAAAAACTGAGACGACGTTCTCCCATACGTTACGTTTGCATATAATACTGCCGTTCAAGAAACTACCGGCTTCACCCCTTTTCGCTTAGTACACGGCCGGGAAGCTGTTACAACGTTGGACGCAATGCTTCTACCCACCTACTGTTCTAATGTTGTCACGGATGCTGCGGAATTCGCTCGATGTGCCGAAGAGGCACGCCAGCTCGCACGAATGCGTATCCGCCACCAACAACACAACGACGCCGACCGGTACAATCTTCGTCACCGCGACGTCACTTATCAACCCGGTGACAAAGTATGGGTGTGGACACCGATCCGCCAGCGTGGTCGGTCGGAGAAACTTTTGCGCCGCTACTTTGGACCTTATAGGATCGTTCAACGACTCGGCGACGTCACATACGAAGTGATTCCTGAAGGAGAAGGCACCACTCGCCGTCCCCGACGCCCAGGCCTGTCCGATGTCGTTCACGTCTCTAGATTGAAGTTATACCACTCCCGCTGAACGCAAAGCTCCGCACCTCTCTCACCATCTACGTCTGTCTTAACAGTATCACCGTCGCTATCTCCAGTGCGTCAATGTTCCGCATCGAGACGATGCTTCTAGGGAGGGGGGTAATGCCACGACCTCGACACAGCTGACAGCCACTCGGTGCAAGTCGGTGCCACATGCTAGGCACGTTGGGTGGCTCCGAGAAGAAGAGAACGACGAAGGTGCCAGGACAGCGATAGATATAAAAGATCTCTAGCGTCGACCGAAGTCTTTTGTGGCTTTGTCTGTGACAATATTATTAGTCTAGAAGCCGACCATCATTTTTTGTGTGCCAATGTATGGCGTTGTTGCGTAGAAAATTGCCACCGGAGGTGTCGCCGCTGCTGCTCAATTTGAACCGCCCACGCCTAAACAGACGAGTCTTCGTAATCCTCACGTGACCTTGCTCTCTGCTTCTCTCTGTGGATCAGCCAGTGCTCACGTCACATTAAGGGTACCACATTCTAAAGTAGGAGGCGCCATTTTAATTCTTCATTTTCGTCATTTTCTAGTTTATACAAAAGCTCTGTGCTCGCTACGAATGACGGATTCGTTATTGCAGAACCCTATCTTTCGATATAGCGCGAGGTAAAATTTTTAATTAGTGCCACTTTGAGAACGTGCGCTTATCTCAATCGCAGGAGCTGCGAGTCAACTACGGCAAGCAGCACTACCAGAAGGTGTTCGAGGATCCCTCCGCCATCCACAAGATACAGGAGTCCGAGAAGGAGCTCACGTTACTGCAGCTCGTAGAGGTGCATGCGCTTTCTTTTCTGCATCCACGCGCTGGCTAAATTTTACTTTACTGTGCCGATACAATATTCCGTTATAGCCCTTGAACTAAATGAACGTGGTAACTGTATGTTACCAAGGAGACATTGTAAGACTCTGCTATTACACTGCGAAAATCACGATACTGACATTGAGAGATTTTGCATAGTAGAAACATATTGCAGCAGGGGTTCTCAATGTTTCGAAAGAAATGGCAGGGTGACCAACACAAATAAGGTAATGACAAGAAAAGGAGCTTGCAGTAATAAAAGTGTGTACGTGTGAACAAGCGTATAGATAACATGTTGTAGATAACAAGTAGATAAGATATAAAAAAAATATGTCAGTTCGTACACTAATGTTAGCAATACTGCGCAGTAATCAATATACGGACATGTGAACAAGCATATAAACATTAACACGGATAGTCAACTTGATACATAGCATGCACAACGAAACTCAGAAGAGCTAACTGAACAGTATGTTTGTTTGTTTTTTCTTCTTTTGTTCCTGGTCCCGCATTGACGCTGTCGGGCCACAGCGGTGGCTAGAACGGACGCCCGGCCTGGAAGCGCATGGCTTCAACTTTTGGGAAAAGTATCAAAACGTCGTGAATCGCATGCTCGACCAAATGGAAGAGGACGCCAAGGTGCGTGCACCGACTGGTCTGAATTGATTTATTGATTTCAACGTGCGGGAGTCTTCTCAACGATTAACTGCTGTATGGTTGAACAAGATATTACGCAGAAAGGAAGTTCGGAGAGGATGGGTAACAGCTGGCATATATACGTCAAGCTAGCTTCTGCGATATCTATGAGCATAAATGGCAGTGTTGCCTACCGGAAGGCAGCTTATAGGCTTCTGTAACAATGTGCAATTCTAAAGTATAGCTCACTGTTTTCGACAAACAGCGATTCTGTTCGCCAATTTGGATATTGACGCTTTGGGTTTCTCTCTTGTGCACTTCGTTGTGTTCGCTCTGCGATTGCAACAAAGCCCGTCATTGTTTCACCACCACAAGCTTGACAGTGGGATATTATCACTGTACAGATATGCTGCTCACAATGACGCATGACTTAAGAGGAAGCTTTAGCTCGGGCCCAACTCCGACGCGGCCTATTCAAATATATGTAAAACGCAAAAACGATTTTGTGAGATAATCACTGGACCAATTTTGATGAAATTTGTTGTATTTGAGAGAAAAAGTTAAATACTAGTGACTGTTGGAAGCGGAATTTCGAGTTAGGGCCTAAATTTTGTTAATAGAATTTTCAAAAATTCGGAACTTTGAATAAAATGGAAGCACGAGGTTTAAAAATTCATAGCTCTGCATCAAAAACAGATATCGCGGTTCTGTGAACGGCATCCATTAGATCATTCAAGGCGGACAAATTCGATATGTTGCTTTACACCTTAGATGAATTTGTTACGTCGGTTACAAGGGTTCTGCAAAAGTTGTATTTCCCTATTACTAAATTTTTTCATATTCATGTGTAGCATATCAATTTTGTCCGCTTTAGATGTACTATTAGATACAATTCACAGAATTGTATTATCATTTTTACTTGTTGAGTTACAGAGTTGTAAACTTGATAGTATTGTTTTTTGAAAATTTTCGATTTTTGCCAATTTTTAATAACAAATTCACGACCTAACTCGAAATTTCGGAACCAACAGTCACTAGATCTTAAGTTTTTCCATTAAATGCAACAAACCTCGTCAAATTTGGTGCTGTGGTTGCCGAGAAAAACGAATTCTCCTTTTGCATGTATTTAGATAGGAGCACCCGAGCTAAAGCTTCCTCATAAGGGGAAGCGTTAGCTCGGGCCACGGAGTAGCTCGGGCCCAACTCCGACGCGGCCTATTCAAATACATGTAAAACGCAATAACGTTTTTATGAGATAACCCCTGGAGTGATTTTAATGAAACTTGTTGCATTTGAAAGAGAAAGTTAAATCCTAGTGACTGTTGGGAGCGGAATTTAGATTTAAGGCTTGAATTTTCTTAAAACGATTTTCAAATATTAGACAGTTTGAGAAAAAATAGAAGCATGAAGTTTACAAATTCATAGCTCTGCATCGAGAACTGATATCGCGGTTATGTAAACGGCATCCATTAGATAATTCAAAGCGGACAAATTCAATATGTCATTTTACATCTTACGTGAAGTTGTTACATTGGTTACAAGGGTTTTGCAAAAGTTGTATTCTCCTATTATTAATTTTTTTATATTCGTGTGTAACATATCAATTTTGTCCGCTGTAGATGTACTATTAGATGCAATTCACAAAATTGTATTATCATTTTTCGTTGCCGAGTTACAGAGTTGTAAACTTGATAGTTTCGTTTTCTGAAAATTTTCGATTTTTGCCAAATTTTAATAAAAAGTTGACGACTTAACAATTCGAAACCAACCGTCACTAACCTTTAAGTTTTTCTTTTAAATGCAACAAACTTCGTCAAATTTGATGCAGTGGTTGCCGAGAAAAACGAATTCTCCATTTACATGTATTTAGATAGGAGCATCCGAGCTAAAGCTTCCTCTTAAAATACCGCGTACGCGTATGCCGCAAAGCCGCCCCCACCACTCCCCCGGAAATGCGTTATACGCGATAAGTTATCACATCGCCTGCACGCCGATATTTAGCGCAATACTTGAGATTGCGGACTGCGATATTACGCACGCATATGCTGGACGAATTGCTCACGCGTGACTGACACAACGGAAAATGAACCGTTTTGAGAATACGGCATCTGATCAATAAAAGCCTTTCTCGATTCACGGCAGCGATATAACTTACACGGTCCTCGAGCTTGCGCGATCACGACAATGGAAAGATTCTACTGCAATTCTTTTAATTTTTGCTCTTCTTCATAGGCTATAGCGGTGCGTCGCCGGCGTTGTACGATAAGGAAGGAATGAAATCGAGCGAGATAAATCCTTAATTATAACATATCGTGTCTACGCCTGTCATTCAGGGCAAGCATGTCCGTATATCCTTGCTGAACGTGGAGACTCTTGCTTCATGATAAGGGATGGCAGACGACACACTGAAAACACTTCCTGTAAGCTTGCTTTCTCCTGCCGTTGTGGAAAACGGTATAATGCGGTGCAGATGCTGTAATAGATGCATCCTATCGAAACCAGACAGCTTCCTACAGTTACTAGAGGAAATTCTGGCGCTGCAATTCTTAAACCACCATGCGAATGATGGAAGTACATGGATTTATCTGTTCTTCGTGCTTGGGGCTTCAGACGTTGTTGTGAGTCGGTGTATACGCTTTATCTGGGCCTAAATTGGCCTAAATTTCAAAGAAATTGATACTTCTTAAATGCAGAAGGTAGTAATATTACTCTGGAAACAAGCATAATTCCTGCTAATTGCAGTGGTTCCGCTTGTCCATGCGTCCGTGGCGTAATAGTTTCAATATCGGGCTTCTGTGCTGGAGGTCCTGTGCTCGTATCCTGCTGTCAGACTAATGTAATAATGTTCATTTAATTATTTATAACTGCGTACTTTCCTTAAAGCGATCACTTTGCAAACTCACGAAGCCATTTAAAGCGGGAAAGACGAGGTTTAGGCAAATCCATGTACTGCACATAATTGCCATGCTGGCTGAACCGCCCTGCTTGCAAATCTCGTAGACACTAGCGCCACAGTTCCCTCTGGCAATTGTATGAAACTCTGTGGTCAAAACACGTTGTGATAAACAGCATTCCCTCCTGTCTTAAAGCGAAATAGAGCGAGTGCGCTGGAAATGGTGACCAAAAAAAAATTGCAGCAGATCCAACGAGTTGGAACCTATGTACAGCGAAGCATTGTGAGTGCATAAAGAGTCGAAACCCGAGTGCACACACAAGCGCGGGCGCGCACAAATTATATCGAGTCTTTTGTTAAGCAGAGCTGCTGACTGCTAGCGAGTACGACGGAGACGAACGCATCATAGTCTCAGAAGTAGCATGCGTATGCTTACGTAGCACGATTCGAACCCATTCTATTCGCAAGTAGCGTTTACTTCCTCATCACCGTGCAGCCGCGGACGCGGGAAGAGGAACTTTCTGGTTCTTTTTTGTTTTTCCCACGGACGGCTGGTACCGCCGCTGGCGCGGATGCACGGAGTCGAGCGCCATCTAGTGGTGCTGCAAGCAACCCAGTGGCGCGTGTGCCGCGCTGTGATTGGTTGGTCTATTCGGCAAAGAAGCAACAAGGCCGTAACCACGAAACCCGGCGTGGTTCGCGAAGAAGAGCTTCGATTGTAAAAGTTGTCGCTATTTCGCTCTAACGATAAAACGTGCTCTTCAGCTGCAGGAGGGCGTCAACACATTCACTGGCGTGCTGACCGCGCCTTTGCTTTTCTCGACTTCTTTTACTGCGAAGTATCGCACTGAATGTTGTCTATGACTACCCTCCGGGAAAATCGTGGCGGCCAACAAGAAACGCCTTACGGCAAAGCCAACGTTCTCACGACTGCTCTGTAGCTCTCAATCTGATGTAAATATCTTGGGAAATATCGTACTGAAATTGACCGCTAAGACGACTACATCATTACACCGAGTGTCATTTACTTGTAATAATGAGTTAGTTCACAGTGAAGTTGTAAGCGTTACACAATTCCCGTCTGCTGCCAATACATGGGCATCTATGGAGGGATTATGGTTGCAGAGAACGGCTGGGCTGTAACTCTTGTTTTATCGAAACTATCCCGAAACAAATTATATGACAATTAGTCGCTAGGACGACTCTAATAAAACTTGGTGCTGGGCTAGTTGGTGATGCATTCTTTAATACTGATGGTAGCGCTAAGAAGGACGAACACACGGTGAAAAGACGACGAGGAAACGCAGTTAGGACGACTCAAACATTACGTCAAGTTTCATGTACTTTTCATAATTGCGTATGTTCACAGTGAAGTTGTCAATATTGTGAAATTCCCGTCTGCTGCTAATACATGGGCTTCTACGGGAGGGAAACGGGCAGCCCCATGTTTGTCCTGTCCGCTAGAATAAAACTCTAGTCAGCTAATTAACTAGGAACTATGCTTCAATCTCAAATGACAAACAGACGTATTTTTCCGTGAACTCCTTTGGACTATGCCCCTGTCACAACGCATATAGTCGCGCGCGTCAAAGCTGCGTCTACAACGTTTGCGTCTTTAGAGCGGCGTCGTAAAAGCCCATCGGAAGTAGCTCTGTGTACGTATAACGTAGGACATGACGTATCGCGCGCCTGATATTAACGCGATAGCGTTAAGGAGCTCGTGTCGCAGAAAAGCCGGTGTCGCCGGCGTTGGCCGTGAGCGATAAATGCCGGGAGGCACTTCATGAATAAAAAACAACTTGCAAGCTGGGCTGGGTGGGAATCGAACCAGGGTCTCCGGAGCGTGAGACGGAGACGCTACCAGTCAGCCACGAGTTTTTTTTTTTTCTTTATTGTAGTCAGCCACGAGTTCGATGCTTCAAAGCGGTACAAAAGCGCCTCTAGAGAATGCGGTGTTGCCTTCGAAACGTGCCGTAGAAAGTTATACTGCCGTGTATATCGGTAATTATGAGCATGTAACTTACAGAAGTCGCAGTTACACGAGTAGCGAAGTAAGTTTCCGCTACATTTCTTCTGCGCTCTGCGCACACACAGAGCCATCTTGCGGCAAACACAGAAGACCACCTCCTCGCAATGTGCGGCGCTGTCCCGACACGTGGCGCGCCACTCGACCGCTTCTTAAAGCCCCTTGATACTGAAAGTAGCGCCATTCTGTGAACTTTGCCGCCGCGCCGCCAACCCTCGCACATCCTCCTCGCCCGCCTCTCCACTCGGCGCTTTTCTGACCGATGATTGGCCGCTCCGGCCGGCCCCAGCCGTCGCCTTGGAAACGCGCGCGAAAGCGTCGCTTTGCTTGTGTTGTTGTTTTTCTTCGGCGCCATGGGCAGGCCGTGTTCCTTTATTCAGCTAATTCGAACTCTGCATTTCGCACCGCGTTATGCCGGGTTGCTGCGCATTTCAGTGCACAAGCCGGCGTGAAAAAATAGCTTCATGCTTTTCACGATTCCTCGAGGGAAGAACGACATCAGCCGCCGAATAAAGTGGATTCACAACATCGGACGCATATCGTCTGGAGAATAACACCATGCAATATTTCATGTTACTGGGTTCGAGCTTATGCTACTTCTAACCGGCGGTTTATATAAATATTTTTATTTTCCGAAGTGTGTGCCATCCTGGATGTTTTGTGTGTTTTCCGTGTAACGTTTCAGGAGTCACCTGCAATAAAAATTGCATCTGGCCAGATATGTGCTGGTGTGTCACAGTGGCTGTGTATTCTATGCTCCAGACCTGTACTCTGCGTCTGAAATTTGTGTTGGGGTGGCACGATGTTTTCAGTAAGTAGCTGAAAAAACTGGCAAAACCCTGCATGCCGCCCTCTCAGATCTATGGTAATGGCTGCGGCTGGTAGCTTTTCCAGCTCTTACGAAACAGCTTTATTGGCAAATTGCAAAAGGAATGACATCTGGGAGAGTCATTAATGCCACAGATGGGAAGAATAATGTGCAAAGGAGGACCAAAACTTCGCGCAAATAAGCTTTGAGCATCTTCTTGCCTGCTATGGATCTTTAGAGCGATGAAGGTCTTCGTGTGACCGCCGCGACTGTGAAAGTCTACCGCGATTCCGAGGTCTAGCGGCACGTGAGGAGCGAGTCAGCAGAGATGCCTTTTAAGGCTGACTTTCATTCGCCATAGGTGAAATCTTTACAATTTATATTTAGTTATGCTATCAAAATAACGTCAGATTCTTAAGCTCTGTGTTTCTAAAATAGTACGAATTGTTTCCTTGAAACCGACCCAGTCACAGAAGGGCTAAATCCTTTCTTATCGTCCTTTACAGCGCTGAATATTGCATCACCACGGGCGTCTGAGGCACTAATTGAATGCATTCGATGGGCTACACTGAATAAGTCACAGAGACAGCATCCCCTTCCCATCTCTTAATCTAGTCGTCCGTTGCCGTCAGCAATCATTCATAAATTTCAAGCCAACCCTTGGCTACGCTCACTTCTACAGTAATCAATAAAAATATATCTCTCTTGAGAGCACGAAAAACTAGAAAAAAATTTTTCTCTTTCAAGCAGGAATGAAATTTCTATAGCCCAGGTATTAAATGCGCGGCATATGCATTACACCGAGGCCCCAAGCCTTTTAGGACTGAACCCCTCCCACCCTGCCCCCCCACAAAAAAAAAAATCCATAATCACGTTATAGCAAATTTCGCATCATTTTTGCGGCCACTGTCCTGCTTCTGAAGCTTCACGCACGCAATGACGTCCAACTAAATTACCGCAATCTCAGCCTGGCTCGACTGCAAAAATATAGTGTCATAAAAAGTACTTCCGCGAAAATGCAGCACTAGTTGAAATTGCATTTAACGGAGCGTCACTGTGTCGAAAAATATTAAAGAATGTACAAATTTAAATTAAATACTGCGCTAATTAAAGCTCTGCCCTGTTGAAGTGACCAGTATAAAGATATCAAAGCCAATGTGGGCTATATACAATACGCTGCGATTGTTAATTCATGCCGCAAACGCGCACGTTTAGCGCTTTCATTGCTCAAACGAGAAGGTGATAAATGTGGGTCATGGTAGAGTCAAGCACATTGCATCCCTATCTAGTGCTTTCGTTTAATAATAGAGCGAGAAAAAAATCCCGAAGTTAGGTGCGATCACGGGTGCCAGCTGATGCATCGGGCCGCCGAGCGCGCGATGGCCTGCGAAGCGTGCCGTGCGCAGCGCGCACAGCCGGCGGGCGAGGAGAATCGAGGAGGAAAGCGCGGGAGTGGAGGAGAGTGTCGCTACTTTCAAATTATTAAGGGGCTTTACCGCTTCTCCCCTTCGGGCCGTGCGGGGACAGCGGGGACCGGTTCTAGGATGCCCCACTACCCTTGCGTTTAATAAGTGTTCTCGCTCTCTCCCCTTCCAACTTCACTCGTCACTCGAAACCTCGTGTTTTGGCGACGTGGCTCCTCTTTCCGCTCACAGCGCGATTCCTAGGTGCAGCGTCCGATGCGGTACGCCTCTGACGTGATCGTTGCGCCGTAGCGCGTCTGGTGGGAAAGCGTCCTCTGCGATGTGTGCCGAGCTGCTTCCGAGGAGTCATGCGTCTGCGTGGTGCTCCCAAGCGAGATAGTGCCGATCACGACGTTTGTCTCGCGTAGATCGTTTCTCCCTCCGAGACACCGAGTTCGTTGGTTCGTTCCCCTTGTTCAGGCGCACATTTCGTTGCCGCGCCGAACGCTGCGTTGCTCGGCACTCACGATATGGGAAGCGGCTTTCTCGCCGTTTCCCACCGACCGCCTTTTCTTCCCGGGACTTTGTTGCCGCTCCCCGCGCCTCTACAGCTCTGAAGCAGTTCCAACGCGGCTGCCCCTGCCGGGGCCATAGCTGCCTTGTTTTCTACACCATGAACCAAGAGCGCCAAGCGACCAGCTCTTCCGAGGCCCATCTTCTAAACCGGCGTGCAAAGGGCCTTCGGCGAATTCACCGGTCCGTTTCGATGGAGCATTTATCTACCGCAACGTCATTTTCCAACGAGCAGGAGACGCACTCGGCGATAGAGAACGCCGGCGCGCGTTCCTCAACAACAACGAAGACTCCCGAGGTGGATACCGCAGGAGTGGCCGCCGATTCCATCGTCGCCAATTTTCCCCCCCAACAGCGAGAGGTGGACACTCCGACCGGGGAAAGGATGGAGTAAGATGCTGCCCCAAACATTTACGACGACAAAACTGACGACGACACAGGTGGCTGTTGGAAGACAGTCATACATAAGCGACTCATCCGTCAAACTCGCGCTAAGACGCAACCCTCCGAGAAGATCTTGGGCATTCCGGACGCCTCCCAGCCTACCGTACGCAAGCGCATTCGGAATCAGAACCTGCCTCAACTTCCTTTGCAAGATGAAAAGATAATTCTGCGGCCTCACGGAGGACTTTGTCTCGATAAGTGGACGCGCCCAGAACTCGCCAGTGCTCTATGGAGTGCAGCCGGCTTGACCACCGATGATCGTCAGGACATCATATTCCGACTGCGACCTCAGCAGAACTTGGCAATCATCAGCACACCCCAGTCACACGTAGCCGATGCATTGTACAAGGTGAGGGAGCTGAACCTTGGTCAGCGGGTCTATCCCATCACAACATATTTTGCGGCCCCAGACAACTAATGCAAGGGAATTGTTCCTGGCCTTTTGCCCGGTACACCGTCTTCCAAGCTAGTGGATGAGCTTGTGGCTCCTGGAACTCAAATACTTCAAGCACGAATGATGGGTCAAACCAACGTTGCGTTGGTAACATTTGAAGGACTTAAAGTGCCTCGCTACGTGCGTTTCTATGGTGCAGAACTCCGCTGCCACCCCCATCGACCCCGCCAACTGGTTTGCAAGATATGTCACAAGCTCGGCCATTGGGCTGATTACTGTCCTACGCCGCACGTGGTCATTTGCGCGACGTGCGGGACTGACAACCCCGCCCCGTCACATCCGTGCACCCCACACTGCAGATCCTGTGACGGGACCCACCCTACAGCGGATCCAAACTGCCCGCGGCGTGCTAGGCATACACTGAACAAAGCTTGGGTTCGGAAAGCTCTCGAGAAAGAGCAGCGTGAACTCCAACCCTCCAGCGACCCGACCACTACCACAGATACGGCGGAGACCCGAACGTCGCGCGCCTCAACGAAGGAGACCAGAAAAGTCCGGTCGGAGACCCGTTCGAGATCCCGTCGCAAGTTCCGGACCCGCTCCAAGTCTCGGTCCCGATCCCGCGAGGCATCGGTGCGCCTCCCAGAGAAACGCCCTCATTCCCCATCTTCCCAACAACCCTACAAGAAGGCCCTGCAGACCAACGCCCCAGCCAAGCTGACCCTGGTCCCTTCAGGGGTGGGGCGGACCCCGGAGAAGAAAACGCCGCCGACGCCGACGCCGACGCCGACGCCGACGACACCGGCTTTTCTGCGACACGAGCTCCTTAACGCTGTCGCGTTAAAACAGCAATGGAGGCGCCTCGGGAGGTAGGTCGGGCGGAGGGTCCCCCACAGCGCGCTCCGCCCCGTAATTCTCTCCCTACTCCTTCCCCTATTACCAATTCGTTACCAAATCCCGATCCTCTAATAGAAATAGCCCGCCTACGTCGTGACATGGAGGCGCGCTGTGAGCGCCTGCAAAAACAAATGGACGCGCTGGTGGCAGACATGAGCACTAGTATGTAGGCGGCTCTGGACAGGATAGAACGCCAAATGGAGGCCCTTCAAATAGGAATTACGGAGCAAGTGACATCATGTATAGAGTGCACATTCGCACGCATGCAAGTTCCTGAGCTTAGCGGTAACAACGAAAGCGCGCTTTCCGACCAAGGCTCTCGGCCGCAACCTTCAAATGTGGGCACCCGGCGCCCGCATCCCTATGCACGACCGCCTGCTTCCTCTCTCGATGATGATGGCGCCGCGTAACGCGGAGCAACTAGTGGTGTGGCAGTGGAATTGTAGGAGATTCCGCCGAAAACGAGGTTCCCTACAGCAGTATATCGCCACATCCACGAACCCTCCCGATGTCATCCTCTTACAGTAAGTCAATTGCACCTCTTCTTTATCCGGCTACAGCACGTTCTCGGGTGTCTCTCCTCTTGTGGGAGTCTTAGTTTCGAAACATGTTACATGTCGCATGCATACCACTAACATTGACATTCCTCACCAAATATTGGAAATAATTACGCAAGGTAAACGCAGCGAGAGTCTGTTTATACTCAATGCATACAGTTCCCCCCGTTCGCGAACGCACTGTTTTCAGCACCTACTAACAGGATTTGGTAGGTTTGGACGGGTTTGTGTGGTGGCCGGCGACTTTAACGCTCCGCATACTGCATAGGGTTACGTTAAATCGCAGGCTAAAGTTACCCGCTGATGGAATGCCATCTGTAACATGAGATACACGGTGCTTACCGACTCAGAACACCCCACTCGGATGGGCAACAGCGTATCTCGTGACACCTGCCCTGACCTTACCTTCGTGCGCAATACTGGCCCAGTCGTTGCGCATGGGCCTTTAGAGGAGCACCTTGGTAGTGACCACTACATTGTAGCGACCACCTTGTCATTACGGGGTGCGCGCAGCCGCGAGCGAAATGTGCGTATAACGGATTGGGCGAAATTCAGGGAACGTCGCCAGGACCCACCTGAGCGCCAAGGGTACGAACGCTGGCTTGAATCTCTCGCACAAGATCTAGAGGCCACCACGAGCACACTGCGCACCACAACCGAGACACCAGACATAGACCCGCATTTACTTCCTCTTTGGAACGCCCGCAGAGAGTTGACACGACGATGGAAACGACAACGCCTCAACCGCAAACTTAGGAAACGTATAGATCAAATTACACGGTAATCTCAGGAGTATGCAGAGATCCTTACGAGGAATAACTGGCGAGGATTTTGCGGTCGCCTCTCAGGCACATTGATCACAGCAATAACGTGGTCGTTTCTTCGCTCACTCACAGATCCCACCACAACAAAGGGAAAAACATTTCAACAGCTGCACATCCTAATGCACGAGTACAGGGACGATGTCTCGACACTCCTCAGAGAGCTAGAGAAGCATTTCATACACACACGCCCGCCGCCGCAGTACCCTGACTATCCTTATGTAGGCGAGGTGAACGAATTGCTCGATGCAGACATCACATCTGACGAAATTCTAGGACTCGGGCCTGCCAGGTCATAACTGAGCAGAGTGTCAATAAAGTTGTTACCACCACCCACCATCTGACGAAGTGCGGGTGGTCCTACAAGACCTACGCCGCAACACGGCACCGGGAGCCGACCACATCCGGTTCGCCACCCTTCGTAACCTCAGTAACGCGGATATTAACCACCTCACCCATATCTTCAATGATTGCTGGCGCAAGGGCATGCTTCCCCAAGCATGGCGACACGCCGACATCACACTGATCCCCAAACCAGGCAAGCCTGTTAAGGTTGAAAACTTACGACCCATCTCCCTAACATCATGCATTGGTAAGCTCATGGAGCATGTACTCTTGCGGCGTCTGCAGCCCTTCCTCGAAGAAAAATAATTCTTTTCTAACTCTCAATTCGGATATCAGGCTCATCTGTCTGCCAAAGATGTGCTTTTAAAATTGCGGGAGGAAGTCATAGGACCTCCGTCGTCCGCCCAAACGAGAGCACTCATCGCCTTAGACCTAAAAGGGGCATTCGATAATGTTGAACATGACCTCATCCTTCGCAGTGTTGCACATTCACACTGTGGAACTCGTATGTACAACTATATCCGCGCATTTCTTCGAGATCGCACAGCTACCGTAGGAATGGGACCGCATCGATCCGGTACGATTCGCCTTGTAGGACGTGGAACCCCCCAGGGCTCAGTTCTTTCCCCTACTCTATTCAATATCGCACTCGCAGGGCTCCCCTGGCTACTCGACCGGATCCCTGATGTCGCCCACGCTATTTATGCGGACGACATTACTATCTGGTCGACACGGGGTTCCGACGGAGCCATCCAGGACCGACTGCAGCAAGCAGTCGATACAGTGTCCGAGTACGCGAGAAAATGCGGCTTAAGATGTGCTCCGGAAAAGTCGGAACTCATAATCATTCGCCCCCGGAGCCGTCCCTCTACTCCCCCTATCACTGTGCACGTGGATGGCACACCGATACCACAGGTTAATCGTGCTCGTATCCTCTGCCTACACGTCCAAGCGGATGGCAGGTCAAACTACACTGTCTCCCTTCTATCCAGACCAGATTGAGCAAATTCTGGCCATGATCCGGAGGGTCTCCAACAGGCGCTCGGGCCTTCGAGAAGAGGACCTGCTGCGCTTGGTGGAGGCATGCGTGATCAGCCGCCTTACCATCTCCCATTTCAGCGGTTGGCCCAAGCGCAACAACTTCGCATAGACGCAATGATTCGCAAAGCAACGAAGCTGGCCCATGGCCTCCCGAACTATACTTCCACACACCGTCTCCTTAACTTAGGGACACATAACACACTAGGCGAGCTGCGAGAGGCACATTGGGTCAGCCATCGCCAGCGCCTCCTACTCACTCCTACTGGCCCTTATCTTCTCACACGTCTAGGATACTCTGTCCCACCCCTTTAGTCTGAAACCCGTCTAACGATCTTGTCGTCAGCGATACGCCAAGTACTAAGTATTCATCCATTGCCACGTAATATGCACCCCGAGCATGACAAAGGGTGGCGCAAAGCCCGTGTACGATACATTGGCCGCATGCTTGCAAACATCCCGGAAACACATACTTTATACACGGACACATCACGCACTCAAGAGGGCTATACCTCGGTAGTTTTGGATGGCACCGAATCCCTGAGAGACTCTGCTGCAATGCGCGGAACAAATGCCGCTTACGGAGAAATTCTCGGTGTTGCTCTTGCAATTCGATACGCCATCCGTGTTCCTGGGGAAGTGTATATATTGACGGACTCGCAACAGGCATGCCGGGCGCATCCCGAGAGCGGCGCACCAAATTCTCAAGCAGATCCCGCAAAATACACTAACCACACTTCCCCGCATCCACTTACTCTGGACCCCTAGTCATACCTCGCTGCCGGGTAACGAACGCGCACATGCGGTTGCCCGAGAAATTTTCCTCCGGACGACTCGGCGTGGTGAGGCGACTAGTTCAGAGTGGGGGGATCCCTTGCTCCGTTACAAAGACATACTCCGTCATTATACACGCATTCGTCACACCCACGCCGCACCACCGCCGTCCTTCTCGCGGGAGGAAGCAGTGGCATTACGCCAGTTACAAACCGCAACTTTTCCAAATTTTGTCTCTCTCAATAAATTCTGCCCACACTGTTATGCAGATCGTTGCCCTGGCTGCGGCAGCTCGCCCACAATCTTCCACGTCACGATTGAGTGCACTGCAAACCTCTTTCCTCCCTTGCCAACTCTCCTTTACCCCCTACGCAACAAAGAGCTGTGGGACGATGCCCTCCGCGACGGACCTCCCGAAGTCCTCCGAGCTGTGATACAACGGGCTCGAAACATCGCCGGAATCATCTTAGGGACCCTGGGCTGAGGGTTCCTCCCACACTGCTCTCGCCATTCAAATATTATTAATAAAGATGTTTTACTATCTCTCTCTCTCTCTCTCTCTCTCTCTCTCTCTCTCTCTCTCTCTCTGTCTCTGCACTCACCGCGTGATTGGTGGGTGCAAAGTCCGATGCGGAGCTCCTCATAAGTGATCGCTGCGCCGTAGCGCAATGTCTTACACCCCTTGGTGGGTCGACGGGAACGCTATCGCGTACCACTCTTGAAAGCGAAGCTTAAGCGTCCTCCAATTTTTCTTTGTATTTCGTATAAATTACATACACATACATTATATGCATAGTTACATACCAAGAAAACTCTACACCAATATGATTTATACCATCATAGCAGCTTCGAAGTCAATAAACTTCACAAGGTGGAACGGCTCCTCAGTTCTCTTTATTGCGATAGAAATTATATGGACAGTTCAGGCTCATTGCCGTCACCATCGGCATCGCCGTGATGTTACGCGTATAAAGCCCAGGGGCGATAACATCGTCCACGCGCGCCGTATGTTGTATCTACAGGGCCTCCCAGCTAACTTTAGCCAGAGTTTAAAAAATACGCGAATGCTACGTAGCGGAACAGAACCAAGGTAATGTTGTTTGCTGTAGCTTGGAGATACTCAACTTATTGTTTTTTCATTCGGCCTAATTAGATAATTGTTCTTAGTTAATTAATAAGCTTCTCAAATATTATAATTAGATTAAAAGTGTCAAGGAGAAAATTGCAGAGCGACATGAAAAACTCCCGATACGGCTTTCTGTTGCTCAATACGTGCTACATAAAAGTTTTTTCCGAGCGGGAAAGAAGCCCGCAAATGCACGCAAAATTGCTGCGCGACAGGCCGCTCAAGGCACGCGGCGGCTGAAAGCGAATAGCTTGCTTGCCGGGGCGGGCCATGCCAGTAGTTGCGCGTTCTGCAGCCGGCGGCATGCCGCACGTGTTTTTCCCGCTAAGTGCGGACGTACCATAAAGTTATTAAATATATAAGCATTTCTATGCTTACCCAACGAGAAAAAAAAAGGTCACCGTTGATTACCATACTTCCTCATTCGAAATTTCAGCGCAGCTGTACACGTGAGACTTATGCGTGTCAATACTTTGTAGTATGGTTGTATAGGTACATGGTTTATATTAGGAAGAGAACGCTGTGAGTAGCGTGGCTGGCGCGGACAATCTGTCGTGCGGCACATTGCAAACGGAGCGATGTGTGACGCGACTGCCTCGCTAATCGGGAGATCGGGAGACACAGCGCGTGGGTGACGCCTGCAACTACGCGCCGCCTCTTGCGATCTCGGATTGCGATAACAAATTAGTATACAGCTATACGAAGTAACGATAGTATATTTATCGGCCGTGTAAAGTTGTAAGTATTTGCTTGTTAGTTAAGGCGTCACGCGTGTTCAAGCAAACATCAACACATCTCAATAGATGACCGCGCACACTCGCTGCCAATACGCTGGAGTGAGGAAGCCCGGCAGCAGCAGCGACGTGCTGCCTCTCGCTTCAACGCCAACTAAGCGACGAGAACACAGCGCACACGAATCTATCTGCACTCGGCGCTCTCAGTGCCCATCGCAGATCGCTTTCAAGACAGGGCCCACACGGCCGCGCCAAACACAGCCGCCGCCGCGGAGAGAACGCCACCCCCCCTTTCCATCCCTCTCCGCACTGGCTTGCGCACGACAGAAGGTGGCGCACTTCCGGCTTTCCTCCCTTGCACGCGCAAGACTGAGCCACAATCGTCGGCTCACCCTCACAAGCTTTCAATCGCACGTACACCATACGGCGCGCAACGACGATTTTATCGCTCTTGGATTTTACACAGAATATCACGGCGACGGCAGAGATAGGCCTGGAGTGTCCATATAGTTGCGCAATAAAATTGGTGGCTATCCTCGCGTATTTTTTTTTTTGTGCCTCATTTGTCTTGCAAGTATTAGCTTTTATATGCAGCAGTGCGAAGATGCCGTCGCTATTACTGGGATCAGGCACGTACCCAGGGCGGGCCCGGGGGGGCCTGGGTCACCCCCCCCCCCCCCCGAAATCAAGTGGCATACCCCCCCTCCACCCACGCCACCACTCCTCACACATTCCTAAAGCGCCGCCAGATCAATGTTGAGACTTGGCAGCTATTCATCGGTCAGCATTTTGCTGCCTTCTTCACTCCTTTTGGATGGCGGTAGTTATCGACATCTCTTGGGATTCACGTGAACGCCAATTTTCTTATAGATTCGGCGCCCATGCGATTAACTCGAGATGCGTTCGTTGTCACCATCTATTCAACTGGCACGCGCATAGCTGTTGCTTTTGTTAGTTCAACCTTCTTTCTTTAGGCTGATCCAGGGACCAGGAAAGGTATTCGGTTGTTAGTCAGCTGGTCTGTACTTCGTGGAACGAGTTGCGGCCGGAGAAAACGCCAATTTCGTTTAACTTTTCCTTTTGCTTCATTATTTCCTCGAGTGGCGGCTCACCGCGACGCTGGCAGATGCCCGGAACCTTATACACGTGTTATGGGTTAGATAAGGTGGGAAATAAAATAATGTGAAACAGCGTCCATCATGAAACCCTGCAATAACCCTTAAACCCATAAGCAATATGACTGTCACCCGTTACCTCGTCTGGTTTTTCCCTAATTGTACAGCACTTTTCGTACAAAATTGGCAACTAGAAACAAAAATCGCAAGGAGTTAAGAAATTAAGCGATCTACTAAAGGAGAGAGCCAAGGCAACAACCAAATTGCAAGGAAAAGAGAATAATAATAAATTTAACCGTTGTTTATGAAAATGTTTACGGATCAACATCTTTTTATTTAAATAACGCCGCCGGAAGTGGAGAACAATTACGTGTTTTGAATTACGCTTCTACAGTTATCGGTCGAACCGCCTCACGTAGCCACTTCTCTGCTGTGCTTGTGTGGGTTTTTTTCTAACCTTTCGCGGTGGGCACAGTATACGTCTAGAATCGCAGTGTCCTGCGCTCTACGCGGTTGTGTGGGGCTGGCGGCGACAAAGCGTTACACAACTTCCCAAATAACAATACGAGTCGCTTTTCGCACTTGGTAGAGTAGTAAACGAGGAATGCAAAAGAACTTTGATTGTTCCGGAAATATATATTTCACTATAATTCTTGCAGAGCTAATACAAAAAACGCTACTATAGTCGGATACAACTTAAGTCTGCAGTAAAGCCTCGCCCACGCCCCCATTACAACCAGCCACTGTTCCTCCGCGAGGCTGCAAATAATCTGTACTTCAAACTTTTCCTGTTACCCAAATAAGGTAGTAACCAAAAAAGTAAAATTATTAGCGCTTAATTTTACACATTTTCCCTCGCCTATTACAGTGGAATGACGAAAGCCTAATTCTTTATTGAACTGGAATAAAATGCTTCGCTGCAACTATTTATTGTCAAGTTTCACTTCAGTTGATAGTGAAGTTTCATGAGTAAAACGGGCTCAGCAGTGAAATGAACTGTACCGCAGACTTTTGAAGAGTGAATTATACTCAGGCTCCATACACTTTGTCTATGTCTGTTGCACACGTCATTGCTTCCGCCGATGAAAAGACTCTTCAGGAACAGCGGATGATCCGGAGCTATCAAGCACGACGCCATTTTGAAAAGGCCGCATGACGATGATTTTGTTTGCTTCTGTGATTAACTAGCGGAGTAACACAAACCCGCACGGTCCGTTTGCCTTGGTTGCTAAATGCTGTTTTTTTTTTAGTTATATTCTACTGTAGAAATCGTTGTTTTACACTTTCGCTTGTTTACTTGTTCTGCGCTTCTTTCCTGCGTGAGTCCATTTGATGTCGTTCCTTGTTTGCCAACTAAAGGAGAGGTGTATCTCATAAGCGCACCTGTGAAATACGCCTTATTTCATGTCTCTTTTGCGGGCTTACGCTTCTTTGGACGAATGTTAGGCGTTATTCATATTTGTACTAGTAAAAGTACCCCCCCCCCCCTCATTTCAATAGAAAGTTACCTTGGGTTACACCCCCCCTAGTGCACAACATCTGCAGGCTTGGAGTGACGTCTGTAACCGGCAAAAGATTACGAGACCGAGTGGGGCTTTACTAATCCAGGTACAACCAAATTAGGAAGGCCCACTAAGCTTCAACAAAACACTTCCTCACAAGAACAGGAATTGTCCTCCCTGGTGCAGTATTCGGCCACCCCCTCCCACATGGTTCACTCAATTATCCAATGGCCCTCAGTCCCCAGCAGCTGGGGAGCAACTCACCAAGGCGGCGGTCAGACCTGTAACGTAGCAGAGGATGCTAAGAATCTCCGGGTCCGGACAGGCCGCCAATGGAAACTGACCCTTGCAACGTTTAACACCTAAGCCCTCTCGAGTGAGGCTAGCTTAGCAGGACTCTTTGAGGAATTATCAGACATTGTTTGGGATATTATCGGCTTTAGTGAGATTAGAAGAACTGGTGAGGCCTATACATTGCTGAATAACGGACATGACATCTGCTATAGAGGTCTTCTAGACAAGAAGCAATACGGGGTAGGATTCCTAATCCACAAGGAACTAGCTGGCAACATTGACGAATTCTACAGCATTAATGAGAGGGTAGCTGTAGTCGTAATCAAGCTTAATAAGAGGGGGGGATGCAAATGAGAGAAAGGCAGGGAGGTTAACCAGACTTAAAACCTCCGGTTTGCTACCCTGCACTAGGGGAAGGGAAAGGGGAAGTAAAGACGGAAAGAAGAGCGTGACAAAAATAAAAGCGTGAGAAAAAAAATATGAAAAGGGATGAAATGGGGTCCTTATAGTCTTTCTAATAGGCCACTGTCACGTAGAAAAGTCAACAAAGCCTTGACCGACTTTTGTTGCGACGACATCCATTCACGATAATGAGGAAGTAGATCAGTTTTATGAAGATGTTGAATTAGCGATGAGAAAAGCGCAAACTCAGTATACTATAGTAACGGGCGACTTCAATGCAAAAGGGGTGAAAAGCAGGCTGGGCAACAAGAAATTGGCAACTACAGCGCCGACTCTAGGAGCGCTAGAAGACAGATGCTGGTAGAGTTCGCAGAAATGAATAAGCTTCGAATAATGAACACCTTTTTCAGGAAGCGTAGCAATAGAAAGTTGACCTGGAAAAGCCCTAATGGTGAAACAAGGAATTAAATTGATTTCATATTTTCTGCTGATCCCAGCATAGTACAGGATGTAGAAGTGATAGGCAGGGTAAAGTGCAGTGATCGTAGGTTAGTAAGGCTAGGATTCACCTGAATTTTAAGAGAGAAAGAGCAAGATTGGTCAAGAAGAAGCAGGTCATCCTTAAGGCAATAAGGGTAAAAGGAGACAAATTCAGCCTGGTAATTGCCAACAAATATGCAGCCTTAGAACAAGGAGATGATGATGACATAGAGCTAATGCATGAAACCGTAACTAGGTTGGTTTCAGAGGCAGCAATTGAAGTGGGAGGCGAGGCACCAATGTAAACAGTAGGCAAGCTCTCCCAAGTAAAGGACGTAATACAGAAACGACCAAAATGAAAGTGTCCAACTCAAGAGATGTGATAGAATTCGCAGAACTGTCAAAACCGATAAACAAGGCGAAAATAAGTGATATTCAAAACTATAACATGAGAAAGACTGAAGAAGTCGTAAAAAATGAACGCAGCCTGAAATCAGTGAGAAAGAAACCTGGCATAGGACAATCCCAGATGTATGCACTAAAAGATAAGCAGGGTAATACCATCAGCAATGTCGAAGATATAGTAAAAGCAGCGGAAGAATTCTATGCTGACCTGTACAATACCCAGAGGAGTCAGGGTACCTCACCTAGAAACAGTAATGAACAGGATACAGAAACTCCTCCTATAACTAGCGATGAGGTCAGAAGGGCCCTGCAAGACATGAAACGATGAAGAGCGGCAGGAGAAGATGGAATAACAGCCGATTTAATCAAAGATGGAGGAGACATAATGCTTGGAAAATTGACGGTTCTTTATACGAAGTGTCTATCGACTGCAAGGGTCCCAGAAAACTGGAAGAATGCAGACATTATACTAATCCACAAAAAGGGAGACGTTAAAGAATTCAAAAATTATAGGACCATTAGCTTGATCCCAGTATTTTATAAAATATTTACCAAAATAATCTCCAATAGAATAAGGGCAACACTGGATATTGTCCACCAAGGGAACAGGCTGGCTTCAGGAAGGGATACTTGACAATGGATCACATCCATGTCATCAATTAGGTTATCGAGAAATCCGCAGAGTACAATAAGCCTCTCTATATGGCTTACATAGATTACGAAAAGGCATTTGATTGAGTAGAGATACCAGCAGTCATAGAGGCACTATGTAATAAAGGAGTGCAGAACGCTTACGTAAAGAGGTTGGAAAATTTTGCTGCACGCATGTAGTATTTGTTTGTTTGAACGAGGCGAGTGGGAGCCATCACTCCGGAAAAGAGGAAGAAGAACGAACTGGGCTCGCGCTGTGAATCTAACCGGTCAGCGCTGCAACCATTGTAAATATAACCTGTAAAATTAATAGTTGCTCGTCTTAATGACTCGTCATTCGCGTAACAATAACTATACAGGTTCTACAGCAGCCTTAATTCTACACAAGAAAAGCAGGCAGGTACGTATAAAGAAAGGGGTCAGACAGGGAGACACAATTTCTCCAATGCTACTCACTGCGTGCTTAGAAGTATTCAAGCTATTAAACTGGGAAGGCTCAGGAGTAAAGATCGACGGCGAATATCACAGCAACCTTCGGTTTGCCGATGACATTGTTCTATTCAACAACAATGCAGACGAGTTAAAACAAATGATTGAAGACCTTAACAGAGAGAGTGTAAGAGTGGGGTTGAATATTAATATGCAGAAGACAAAGATAATGATAAATAGCCGGGTAGAGGAACAAGAGTTCAGGATCGCCAGTCGGCCGCTAGAGACTGTGAAGGAGTACGTTTACCTAGGTCAATTAATCACAGGGAACCCTGATCATGAGAAGGAAATTCACAGGAGAATAAAAATGGGTTGGATCGCATGCGACAGACATTGCCAGCTCCTGACTGGAGGCTTACCATTATCATTGGAAAGTAAGGTATATAATCAGTGTATTTTATCGGTGCTGACATATGGGGCAGAGACTTGGAGACTGACAAGGAAGTTTCAGAACAAGTTAAGGACCGCGCAAAGAGAGATGGAACGAAGATTGCTAGACACAACATTAAGAGACAGACAGAAAGAGAGTAGTTTGGGTTAGAGAGCAAACGGGTATAGACAATATTCCAATTGACATCAAGCGATAAAAATGGAGCTGGGCAGGTCATGTAATGCGCCGGTTAGATAACCGTTGGACCATTAGGGTTACAGAATGGGTACCAAGAAAAGGAAAACGCAATCGAGGACGACAAAAGACTAGGTGGAGCAATGAAATTAGGAAATTCGCGGGCGCTAGTTGGAATCGGTTGGCGCAGGACAGGGGTAATTCGAGATCGCAGGGAGAGGCCTTCGTCCTGCAGTGGACATTAAACAGGATGATGATGATGATGATGATGATGATGATGATGATGATGATGATGATGATGATGGTGGTGGTGGTGGTGGTGGTGGTGGTGGTGGTGGTGGTGGTGCCCCCCCCCCGGAAAAAAGTTCTGGGTACGTGCCTGACTGGGATTATTATTATTATTATTATTATTATTATTATTACTATTATTATTATTATTATTATTATTATTATTATTATTATTATTATTATTATTATTATTATTATTATTATTATTATTATGTGGTTGTTGTTATTGTGGTTCATGATGATGATGATGATGAACACTCCTGAGTGTAGGGTAGCAGGGTAGCAAGCAGTATCTTTCTCTTCCAGTTAACCTCACTGCCTCTCTCACCACATTTCTAAATATAGTCTGTCTTGCAATGCCTTCCTTCTCACTTCTCGCGCATGTTGTGCCTAGCTGTTTGATTGAACACTATCTGACAGACACATTTTCTCCTGATTCTAGCTTCTTTTCTTTCTTTTTTTCTACAGGCTGACAACAACGACGCTGTTCTAAGCAGTGTGGCCAAGAAACGGGTACGATTTTGCTGATAGTTCCATTTAGAGCGTGACTTATCAAATGGGGCGACGATGACAACCATGACCGTGGTGATCCGCAGCACGATATGTAGCGATGCTACAGAGAACAAGGCCGAGTCACCATGCTCACCCAACCTTTCTTTTTCCCCCGTGCACATACGTCCACATGCCTCTCTGTTATACTGTGTGTCCCAGCTAACGTTAGCCAAGTTGTTCAACGAAAAGAAAAAGATTTGGAAAACACGGTTCAAGATACAATCTTAACACCCACGGTGTGCAGTCGTCAGACTTGTGACGACCAATAATCGCATGTCTTTAAGACTGTATATTCCAACATGTTCTTTTAATCGTTTAACAGCTTGACTAACGTTAGCGGGGACACCACATAGAGCGTTTGAGAGCGCTCTATAGGCCAGTGCTCCCAAAGAAAATCCGCGCAGAAGGCTGTATTCGCGCCACCCAGGTTCTATGTATACGGTCTACGCGCAGTCTACAGGCCTTCGTGATAGATGTAAGAGCACTGCTCACTACCACACTCAAGTGTGCGCTGTTTGCTAGTGCTCTCTCTCTCTCCCCTTCCACTCTTTCTCTTTTTATCCCCCTTAACCCTTCCTCCCGTGCAGGGTAGCCGACCGGAACTACCTCTGGTCAACCTCCCTGCCTTTCTATGCATCCTTGTTTCCTGTCTTTGAGCGGCGCTGTGCAGTGTAAAGCAAGCAATGTTTTTGCGTTCCTGCTCGGTTAGGGACGACAAAGTGGCGGTTTCATTGTGCTGGTATACTGTAACTTGACGGTGTATCATCGTAGCAAATGAGAGAGAGAGAGAGAGAGAGAGAGAGAGAGAGAGAGAGAGAGAGAGAGAACAACTTTAGTGAAAATGCCTGCAGAGTCGGTTAGGCTCCCTCCACGCAGGGAGGACAAGCTTTTACCGCGACGCGGCCACTACGTCAGTCTCGTGCATTGTGCTCCTCGAGGTCTTGGTTCCTCGCTACTTCCGCGGATCCGAGAGGGCCGCTACCCCCTTCCTGGGGTGCTGCTCCCCTTCTCCTCGGTTTCGCGAGGTCGCTGCCTCTCTAGAACTGCCGAGACCTGCTGGACGGCCTTGAGTTGTGTATCTTGGTCATAGCTCCTCGTTTCAGCCTCTAGCTGCGGCGGGATCGTCGTCTTCTCGCTGGCTTCTCCCGGATTTATACTACAGTCCCAAAGGATGTGAGCTGCGGTGGCTCTCTCCTTAGCGTACAGTCTACACACGTCACTCGCGTACACGCTCGGACACACGTGCTTAGCTAGCGCCGGGGTGAGCAGGGACCCCGTCTGTAATTGCCTGTATAACACTGACTCCTTCCGGGTAAGCCCAGGGTGAGGTGGCGGCATAGTCTGTCTGTTAAGTCTGTACCACTTCACTATTTCGTTGAAGGCGGTCATCTTGTCCTTGGCACTGCACCGCGACCAACACTACGAGTCGCCCGTGCTTGCAACTGCGCGGTTGGTTAGTCCTCGCGCGGCCGAGTTGGCCGTCTCGTTGTGGTTCACGTTCCCGCGTTCCGACACGTCACTGCCCATGTGGGCCGGAAACCACTTGATCACAACAGCGCTTATGCGTCCTATGTATTCGGCCTTGCGCAGTATGCGCGCAGCCTCACTGCATACCCTACCCTTGGCGTAGTTCTTCACTGCCGTTCTAGAGTCACACAACACTGTAGTGCATCCGGGGTCGGAGACGGCCAATCGTAGCAAATAGGATGGGGAAAATATAAGCGCCTAATTACTTCCAACTGCTCTTTATTTCACGCATGCGCGCAATGTATAATTAGATTAGCAAGGTGTATGGCAAGTTTATCTCACCATAATTGGTTCTAGGCGAGGTCAACTTTTTTTTACTTATACACCACGCGCATGTGGAAAATTAAAAAAAAATAATGCGTGGTAGTAGTTAGCGCGTGCCTATGTCCTATACCGTCAAAATCGACGTGTTAGGCATGTTGCGTACTCCAGGGTAGCGTACCGTACTGCTGCCGAGAAGTAGTGGCGCCTGCCTATCCAAGGTCGACCGACATTACTTATTGGGTAGCGTGGCGTTGTCGGCGGGCTGCAGGCATCCGGTAGATCATGGCTACCAAGCAAGGGTGAGACGATTTGCTAGTCCGAAACTTGCACGGTTTATTCAAAGGTAGTTGAAAGAAAATAAGAAAAGCATGAAGTATGAAGTATATAAAAGTACATTTCGGAGCCCCTTAAATAGGCTCTCTACAAGTGTGGGCGGGATCTTGCTTCCGTCAATGTCACGTGACAGGCACAGAGAGAGGGCCCCTCCTCCTGCATTACCGAGCACGGGGAGGAGAAGTCGATCCTCTTTTCGACGAATACGGGGAGAAGGTCGGGTGAATGACCTGTCGCCCGTGGGCTCCGGCCTAGTAGAAGGTAGGGTGAATGACCTGTCGCCCGTGGGCTCCGGCCTAGTAGAAGGTAGGGGGAACGACCTGTCGCCCGTGGGCTCCGGCCTAGTAGAAGGTAGGGTGAATGACCTGTCGCCCGTGGGCTCCGGCCTAGTAGAAGGTAGGGGGAACGACCTGTCGCCCGTGGGCTCCGGCCTAGTAGAAGGTAGGGTGAATGACCTGTCGCCCGTGGGCTCCGGCCTAGTAGAAGGTAGGGGGAACGACCTGTCGCCCGTGGGCTCCGGCCTAGTAGAAGGTAGGGTGAATGACCTGTCGCCCGTGGGCTCCGACCAAGTAGAGGGTAGGGGGATGACGTATCGCCCGTGGTGTCCGACCAAGTAGAAGGTAGGGGGATGACGTATCGCCCGTGGTGTCCGACGCCAACCCTAACAGGCAACGCTTGCAAGTAGCGGCAACTTCAAGAACGCAGAAATGGAACCGGAACCTAAGGAAGAAAATAGCCGAGCACAATAAAGAAATAGAGAGCTACGCCTTCAAAGTAGAAGAGAAAAGGTGGGATCAAAAATGCGATGAGCTAGAGAAGAATATGAGCCGTCCCAACACTTGGCAGATGCTGCGCCACCTCATAGACCCCACCAACACCAAAACCCACGCCAACATAGAACAAATCAAGGCGAGATACAAATTTGACGGAACTGATGAAGAGCTCATCGACCGACTTAAAGAAATTTATATGGGCCCCGCATGCCCGGCAGCGGATAAAGAATATCGGGGATCGGAGAATCCGCTGTTGGACGAACCAATTCTAGTTGCAGAGGTCAGAGCCGCGCTCTTTGATTTAAAAAGGAACACAGCCCCTGGCCCAGACAAGATCACCTACGGTATGCAACTTAGACGACAACTCTATAGTTCACCTGACAGCTTATCTGAACAAAGTGTGGGAATCAGGGGAAGTCCCTAAAGACTGGAAACACGCCAACATCATTTTAATCCACAAGAAGGGCAAAATTCCGGGTATTGAAAATCTCAGGCCAATTTCACTGACCTTGTGTCTAGGCAAATTAATGGAGAAGGTAATTCAGACGCGACTAACTCGATTCGCGGAAGAAAGCAGCATCTGGCCTCACGAGATGGTAGGTTTCAGACCGCACCTTAGCGCTCAAGATACCATGCTAAGGCTCCAACACGATATTATAGACAAACGAAAGACCAAAGATACGAGAGCAATATTGGGCATAGACTTAACCAAAGCGTTTGATAATGTCAGCCACTCGGCCATCCTCGACAGCCTGTTAGATCTTAACGTAGGGAAGAGGACCTTCGCCTACGTAAAATCTTTTCTCAAGGACAGAACAGCGACCCTGCACATGCAGAGCCTCAGCTCAGAAGAGATCAAATTAGGAAACAGGGGCACCCCGCAAGGAGCCATCCTATCCCCCTTCCTATTTAATTTAGTAATGAAAGACCTCCCGGGCAAGTTAGGAAGGATCGAAGGACTAAAGACGAGCGTCTACGCAGACGACGTCAACGTTTGGCTCAATGAGGGCAGCGATGCGTCTATCGAAGAAAGGCTCCAGCGGGCAGCCGACATCATAGACTTACATGCCAAAAGTAAAGGGCTGAGCTGCTCCCCGACGAAGTCGGAACTACTAATCATCAGGCCCAGGACGAGGACAAACAACGTATCTCCTCCCAAAATCTCGATAGACCTAGACGGGAAAGAAATTCCACAAGTAGATGAGATCCGAATTCTGGGCATGCTCATAAGCAAAACAGGAAACAATCACACGACTATAGCTAAGCTAGACACGCACGCGAACCAAGTGGTAAGCATCATTAGAAGAATCTCGGCCAGAGGCAGAGGGCTAAAGGAGAAGAACAAGTTAAGGCTAGTCCAGGCCTTCATCTTCAGACGGATCTGTTACTCAACCCCATTCCTTAACAACAAAAAAGTAGAAAGAAACAAGTTAGACGTCATAATAAGGAAATGCACAAAACGGGCACTGGGACTACCAATCTCGACCTCAACTGAAACACTAGAGGGAATGGGAGTGCATAACACATGGCAGGAGTTAGCGGAAGCGACGAGAACGGCACAACTCGAACGCCTGAGTCTAACCGAGACAGGACAGCAGATTCTAAACTGGGTAGGGCTGCAAGCAAACAGAGGAACGAAATACCAGACGTTCCACATTGAGTCGAAAATTAGGAAAGCCCTCACGGTCGCACCGATACCTAAGAACATGCACCCACAACACGATCAGGAAAGACGCCAGCACAGAGCCAAACACTTGGCAACAAAGCTAAGCAGAATGCCACCCGAGACGGTTGCCTTCGCAGACGCCGCCCTTGGCGGAGATGGAAGCTCCGTCTCAGTGGTAGTCGACGGGTCCGGCGCAGAACAGGGCGCGATATATACGAGCGGAGTAGACGCCACGGCAGCGGAGGAAGCAGCCATCGCCCTAGCGTGCGTTAGTACGGACGCGAGGGTGATCGTTAGCGACAGCAAATCGGCAGTAAGGAATTTCTGCCAAGGCAAAATATCAGACTACGCGTACAGCATAATATCGAAAGGTAACATAGACAGAGGGATCACCATAACCTGGGCCCCCGCTCACTCCAACATACCAGGAAACGAAGCCGCCAACGCCCTCGCCCGAGCGCTCATTATCCGGGGGGGACGGCAGCCTCAACCTAACTTTAAGGTCGAGACGCTCGCGACCTACCACGAGGTCACAGAGCACTACAGATTAGGACGTCGGAAATATCCACTCCCGGATAGGTCGCTCACGTCCGCAGAGGCAGTGACCTGGCGTCGCCTGCAAGCCAAAAACCACATGTCTCCCAGATGGAGATATCTCACGCAAACGGGAAACCCGGAGGACCAATTCTGCAGATTCTGCGATAAAATAGGAACCCTAAGACATATCCTATGGGAGTGCAGCTACTCCCCAGGATATAATTTATTCAAGGACGAAGAACCATGGGAGACCACGCTTCATAGCGAAGACCCGGCTGTACAGGCCAACATTGTCCGTCTGGCAGCCGAAGCGGCAAACCGCTTCGTCTACTAACACCTGCCCCTTAGGGTGACATCGGGCTCCCTGGACGCCTACGAGCGGTACCGGAGCTCCGGTGTCACCCATTACGGACAATAAAAGTTTTCTCACTCACTCACTCAAGAACGCAGAAACTGTGCGGTATGCGTACCTTCATTTCTTTTGCTCATGTAACGTGGTGCTGGAGCATTGGAGACGTCCGCGTGCATTCAAGATGATTTGTAACGCTAGTACGTTGACAGCCCGCATGGTGTTGCGTACTCCAGGGTAGCGTATCGTACTGCTGCCGAGAAGTGGCGGCGCCTGCCTATTGAAGCTCGACCGACGTTGCTTATTGGGTTGCGTGGCGTTGTCGGTGGGCTGCAGGCATCTGGTAGACCATGGCGACCAAGCAAGGGCGAGACGATTTCTAGTGCGAAACTTGCACGGTTTAATCAAAGGTAGATGAAAGAAAATGAGAAGAGCATGAAGTGATTAAAAGTAAATTTCGGAGCGCCTTAAATAGGCTCTCTACAATCGTGTGCGGGATCTTGCTTCCGTCGATGTCACGTGACCGGCACAGAAAGAGTGCCCCTCCTCCTCTGGTTATACCCAGCCTGCTGAAAGAAAGAAGTCGTCCCGCCTCCTGGAATTGTAGACGCCTGTCCGCCTCTTCTGCGCGTTGCGGGTTCGTAGAAGTTCTCTTCTAGGTCCAATACGAGGAAACGGCCTCTCTAAACTCGCGCACACACACACACACACACAAAAGAGGCCTGTACACTGCGGGGTTTCCGGCAGACAGGCAGGCACTCGAAACGGTCATGGCGAATCAGGAAGTCACGCCTCATTTCGACGAGCCCTGGTGGAAGAAGGTCGGGTGAGAGAAAGTTCTTTGTGCACGAGGTGTGGGACGCCAACCATCGCAGGTGAAGCCACGCCTCATTTCGACGAAGATGGTCGGATGAAATTCCTTTCGCTACGTGGTGTTAGGCGCCAACCCTACAATGGTCTGCTAATTTACAGCATGAGAAATTCGCTCGGGCACAATGTCAACTCTCCGTCAAAAGTGCCAAGTTACTCTGCAAATAACACCTCATGTCACCAGGGCTTGATTCAGGGCTCCTGTGTCTTGTCTGGTGCTCCGATTACGGGGAGATAATCATCATTGGGATTATTATTATGTTTGTAGACATAAAACGACTACAGAAGGAAGAAATATATTGATACGTGAAAGAGGCAGGGCGCACAGATGCAAACGGGTATGTATTTACAGGAGATAGAAATGGCGCCCGAGCAACAGCCACAGTCCTCGTCCTTCTTCTCTCGAGACACCTTCATCATTCTCTTCCCCGCAACGTTATTCTCCCAGGGGACAGTTCCGTCCCGGTGCAGGTTATGGAGCATAAAGTAAGGCGGGTGCATAGGGCTTGAGTCTAGCAACGTAAACAACATCGCTTCTTATGTCGGGAGGCATTGAAGATTCGCCTGCCAGTGCACTCTTATAAGCCACGTCAGAGATTTGGCGCAAGATCTTGCACGGACCAGAGCAACGTGAAATGAATTTTTCGGACAATCCGACACGACGCGAAGGTGTCCAAGGAGCCCAAGATTACCAGGGGAAAAATGGGCTTCTCGGTGTCGACGCTCGTAGCGGCACTTTTGGGAACCTTGCGAGACAGTAAGGCGATCACGAGCGATTTGTCGGGACGGGGCGGCCAGGGCAATAGCATCACGGGTGTAAGCAGTTAGCGTCTGCAATTTGTAGGGAAGTAACGTGTGCATGGGTATTGCATGGTCGCGCCCAAACAAAAGACAGAACGGTGAAAATCCGGCGGTGTCATGATGAGACGAGTTATAAGCAAAATCGATGTATGACAGAGCGACGTCCCAGTCACGGTGATCGTCGGAAACGTACATCGCAAGCATTTTAGTTAGCGTGCTGTTAAGGCGTTCGGTAAAGCCATTCATCTGAGGGTGGTACGCGATAGCAACTTTGTGCTCGGTAGCACATGAGCGGAGCAGATCATCGACGACCTTCGATAGGAAGTAACGGCCACGATCCGTAAGTGGCTGGCGATGGGCGCCGTGGCGTAGGACTACGTCGTGTAGCAGAAAGACAGCGACATCTGTCGCGCAGCTGGTTGGAATTGCTTGAGTAATGGCATATCTTGTTTCATAATCCGTTGCCACTGCAATCCACTTGTTTCCTCTCGTAGGAATAGGAAAAGGGCCAAGCCAGGTCGAGCCCCACACGGAAAAATGGCTCCGTGGGGACGTCAATAGGTTGAAGGAAACCAGCATGCAGGAGGTAATGCAGGCGTCTTCCGGCGCTGACACAGAGCGATAAATTCCGGGCCAGAAGAAGCGGCGTCACACGCGGTCGTATGTACGAGGGACACCCAAGTGTCCAGCTGTAGGAGCGTCGTGTAGCTGCTGGAGCACGGGGGGTCGGAGTTGCCTTGGAACGACTAGCAGGATCTCGGAAACGTCAGGGCGGACGCAGTGACAATATAAAGTCCCATCGTGGAGGGTGAACAGACGGAGGGAAAGGTCACCGGGCACATAGGTTAGGCGGTCCGTGCGATGGACGGGATCGCGGCATTGTTCGGCACCGATACGGAGCAAGTCGGAGATGTAAAGAATGTAAATGTCCGATCCAGCATCTGCGACGTCCGGTGGATCCACAGGATCGCGGAACACGCTGTCGGCCTCTTAAGGCAGACGTCCTGATTTACACACGATGGAGAAGATCTATTCTTCCAGGCGTAGGGCCCAACAAGCGAGGCCTCCTGTTGGATCCTTCAAAGAGGAGAGCCAACAAAGATTGTGGTGATCAGTTACGGCGCAGAAACTGCGACCGAACAGGTAGGGTCGAAATTTGGCGACCGCCCATACGAGCGCTGAAGATTCACGTTCTGCGACTGAGTTATTTCGTTTGGGCGCAGAAAGAAGACGGCTGGCGTAAACGATGACGCACTCTTGACCCCTTTGACGCTGACCGAGCACGGCGCCGATGCCATGACCACTCGCGTCTGTGCGGACTTCAGTGGGAGCCGAGGGGTCAAAATGAGACAGAATCGTTGTTAGCCGCTAAATAAGGGTAGCAAAGGCTTGCGCTTGCTGTAGTCCCCAAAGGCGCATACTTCTTGACAATGTTGGTGAGTGGACTAGCGATATCGGAAAATCCTTTAACAAAGCAGCGGAAATACGAATATAATTCCATAAACATTTGGACATCTTTTGCTGAACATGGAACAGGAAAGTTGCACACAGCGCGTACTTTCTCCGTGTCAGGTTGTATTCCTGCAGCGTTCACGAGATGTCCGAGCACAATGATTTCGCGGCAGCCAAAATGTCACTTCGATGACTTCATCTGAAGGCCAGCACCGCGAAAGACAGAGAGGACAGTATCGAGGCACTGAATATGACTCTTAAAGGTCGGCGAAAACACATTCACATCGTCAAGATAACAGACTTCCACAAAAATGATACAGGAAAGCGGCAGGCGCACAGATGCAAACGGGTGTGTACTTACAGGAGTTGTTGTTGTTGTTGTTGTTGCTTTGAGTGGCCGTGGCACATACCCACAGTGGGGGATTGGCCAAGAATCGGGTGGTTCAATAGGTGCATAAGGAAGGAAGGAAGGAAATCAACTTTATTCGAGGCCCTGCAGGCCACAAGAGCTTTGGGCTCTCATGGAGTGGGTGTCTCCCATGACGGAACCGGGAGGTTGAGTTTCCTGGCGGCGTCGTGGACCTGCTGGACGGCCCAGAGTTGGGGAGCGAGGTCTTCGCTCCGGATTGCTTCTTCAAACTTGCGCTTGTCCTGTTCGCAGTTTATGTGAGCTTGCGAGCACGGCCAGATTAAATGATAGACGTTAAGGGATGTATTGCAATTGGTGCAATAAGACTTGTCGTAGAGCTCAGGCATGTAATGGTGTAGTTTGTTTTGCGTGGGGTATGTGTCTGCTTGTAGCATTGAGTCTTCGTCCTTCTTCTCCCGTGGCACCTTCGTCGTTCTCTTCCCTGCAGGGCAAAATAAAGGGCAAAATAATGAAGGAAGACATTTTTTCCTTTCTAATAATACAAGGGCAAAATAATGTGAGGACACGGAAATGCGTTTTAAAAGCTCGAAAGCTTTGGATTTTTACGACAACGACAGCTCTGTAGGTGCTCAAGGACGCGGCGATGCCAATCATAAAAGTTTATTTACGCGTTCTATATAAATACTACACATGTTTTTCCTCTTATGTTTGTAGGTTGTCTATAAATTGCTTTTAGAATTGTGGCCATGCGCATTTTGCCGACAAACATTTGCGCAATTACCGCAAACAACCTGAAAGACCTAAAGAAGTACAGATTTTTTAACGAACTTTGTTTATTGACTGCGAATAGGCTTCACATAGCCGAAATTATAAGTCGGTAGGAAAGCGAAGCGGTCTGCGAAAATATTCTCTTGACAAGTTATACTCCCTAAATTCGCTTTTATTGATGACTATACAGGCACGCTTACGCGTGCAGTGGCTTCCGAACTTATGACACTCACTGCATATCCAAGGCAGACCAACTCACCTCATTTCGCCTTTAGACAAACTAAGCGGACGTGTAGTTTAAACGACATGTACAACTTTAAGACGTTTTAAGGTTTGCCTTTGGAAGCGAAGCTCCAAGAAAAAACAGTGAAATGTTCCTTGCGCTGTTAGGCATGTATCACTCTGCATAACGGTCAAGCAGGGGTTCGCGTGTGTTTCAGAGGATCGGATCAACAATTCATTTGTCTGGGAGGCGTTCTCCTGCCTCTTTGTTGCGAAATGTCCCCCCATCTGCCGCGCGAGAAACTTCGCAGTTTAACCAGTTCAAAATAAATAAGCGAAATGTAGTCGTCGCTCGCACTTGGTTCTTCTCTTTTTGCGACTCGTATTTTTGTCGTGTCGTCTAAGCGACCTTATCCCTCCGTCCCTCACTAATGTTGTGTTTTGTTGTCGCAATGAGCAATGTGACAGCCAATGCCCGCTCTAATACATCATCTGCTTTCATTTTTTTTCCTTTACAGGAGACCTTCGACACTCTCTTCGACGTTAACAAGCACAACGCCCTGCTTTCTAGAGGTGACCGGTTCACATTTCTTTCCGTACGCAGTCTTATGGTCCAGACGAGTCTCGCAAACAGAGGATTTTACAAGACCCCGATGCTCTCGTCCTTAAGTTTAAGCAGACTCTTTTTTGTGTACTTCCTGGGAGCTGTCAGATTAGTCGTTTGTTGGCGCTGCTTTACTTTTAATCCGTTCAATTTAGGTCAGCCTGGAAGAGGTACCCACGGCGCCTCTCTTAACATTTATGTTTTATATGGGTCGACAGTACATACTTCGTTCTCGCTGACACTGTCCAGAGGGCATATTCTTAAGCAATCTCGGGCAGGGCATCTCGGAACCGTTGCGCACTGTGATTTCCTCGCAGTGCTTCGAGCCAGCCACCAGCTCAATATGTTCGCAATAAATTTCACACAGCAAAATTATTCTTGATATATGTAGAGAATCTGTCTTTCAAAAGGAACATCTATGTAACATAGATGTAGAACATCTATGAGCATCTATGTAGTTCAAGTGGCTGAGGAGTTCTATAGAGATTTATACGGTACCCGTGGCACCCACGACGGTAATAGAAGAGAGAATAGTCTAGAGGAATTCGAAATCCCACAGGTAACGCCGGAAGAATTAAAGGACGCCTTGGGAGCTATGCAGAGAGGGAAGGCAGCTGGGGAGGATCAGGTAACAGCAGATTTGTTGAAGGATGGTGGGCAGATTGTTCTAGAGAAACTGGCCACCCTGTATACGCAATGCCTCATGACTTCGAGCGTACCGGAATCTTTGAAAAACGCTAACATAATCCTAATCCATAAGAAAGGGGACGCCAAAGACTTGAAAAATTATAGACCAATCAGCTTACTGTCCGTTGCCTACAAAGTATTTACTAAGGTAATCGTAAATAGAATCAGGAACACCTTAGACTTCTGTCAAGCAAAGGACCAGGCAGGATTCCGTAAAGGCTACTCAACAATAGATCATATTCACACTATCAATCAGATGATAGAGAAATGTGCGGAATATAACCAACCCTTATATATAGCTTTCATTGATTACGAGAAAGCGTTTGATTCTGTCGAAACCTCAGCAGTCATAGAGGCATTACGGAATCAGGGTGTAGACGAGCCGTATGTAAAAATATTGAAAGATATCTATAGCGGCTCCACAGCCACCGTAGTCCTCCATAAAGCAAGCAACAAAATCCCAATAAAGAAAGGCGTCAGGCAGGGAGATACGATCTCTCCAATGCTATTCACAGCATGTTTACAGGAGGTATTCAGAAACCTGGACTGGGAAGAATTGGGGATAAAAGTTAATGGAGAATACCTTAGTAACTTGCGATTTGCTGATGATATTGCCTTGCTTAGTAACTCAGGAGACCAACTGCAATGCATGCTCACTGACCTGGAGAGGCAAAGCCGAAGGGTGGGTCTAAAAATTAATCTGCAGAAAACTAAAGTAATGTTTAACAGTCTCGGAAGAGAACAACAGTTTACGATAGGCAGTGAGGCACTGGAAGTGGTAAGGGAATGCATCTACTTAGGACAGGTAGTGACTGCGGATCCGGATCATGAGACTGAAGTAATCAGAAGAATAAGAATGGGCTGGGGTGCGTTTGGCAGGCATTCTCAGATCATGAACAGCAGGTTGCCATTATCCCTCAAGAGAAAAGTTTATAACAGCTGTGTCTTACCAGTACTCACGTACGGGGGAGAAACCTGGAGGCTTACGAAAAGGGTTCTACTTAAATTGAGGACGACGCAACGAGCTATGGAAAGAAGAATGATAGGTGTAACGTTAAGGGATAAGAGCAGATTGGGTGAGGGAACAAATGCGAGTTAATGACATCTTAGTTGAAATCAAGAAAAAGAAATGGGGGGGCATGGGCAGGACACCTAATGAGAAGGGAAGATGACCGATGGTCATTAAGAGTTACGGAATGGATCCCAAGGGAAGGGAAGCGTAGCAGGGGGCGGCAGAAAGTTAGGTGGGCGGATGAGATTAAGAAGTTTGCAGGGACAACATGGCCACAATTAGTACATGACCGGGGTAGTTGGAGAAGTATGGGAGAGGCCTTTGCCCTACAGTGGGCGTAACCAGGCTGATGATGATGATGATAAAGATCTATGTAGCCAGAAAACTTCGCTGTGACGCATGGTTCATCCCTTCTAAAAGCAAGCCTAGAAACACAGGCAGAAAGGACGACATAAACTGTTCACTTGGCGTATAGGCGAAACGAAAAATGTGTGCAACGACTCTCCACGTCTTCCTAGCTGTCAGCGATCAACAATAAGCATTGACGAAAAAAAACTTTGAAAACTTGCCCCACTGTCGACGGAAGTGACGCCAGTGAGACCTTTTCCGATGGTGGAACTACAAACTCACACGTACATGTCGTGCATCGCCACTTGTACGCCGAAATCGGCAGCATTCTTCGTGACGTCACGCTCTGCACCTTGCTTATAGACGTCACGGAGATGCGACGCCACGTGCTGTGAGCGTTGTCAGACACAGCAGTGCCATCGCATCTCCGTGACGTCTCGCCGCGCCCCTTGTCTATAAGCAAGATGCAACGCGTGACGTCTGGTATATATTATATCGTATCATATTTTTATTTGCTTTTATTTGTTTGCACATACTGCAGGCAATTGTACTGGCCCAAGCAGGAGGGGTTGTAAACTAAATGACAAGCGGATTACAGACATTGTATGACAAATGAAAGATCGTAACAATACAGAACCAAAAACAAGAAAAACTAGGGAAATGGAATAATCGTGTGAAAGTACGTCCCAGCTCTTTTGCAATGTTATCGGAACCACTGATGCTGTCTGGCAGGCAATTCCACTCTTCCATGGTTCTCGGAAAGAAGCTGTGCTTGTGCATACATTCGCGCTGGCAGCGACACGCCTGAGCTTGTGCACTCAATTACCGCAATTAAAGCAAATTCCATGGCATATACTTTTGACAAAACACACTAATAATTAGAGACAAGTTTGTGAATATTTCTCACTGAATATTATTGTTCATAGTTGGGGATAGAGGACATCAAGTGGGACTACAGCGTATCGTCTGCTTTCTTTTTCGCAGTAGTAGTACAGTAGTACTACTGTAGTACACCGCATGCGCACTAACAAAACATTAAATGTCACTCACTCGCTCACTAGCTCACCCACCCACCTATTCATCACCTGTTCACTCGCCAACTCACTCTCCTCACTCACTCTGAGACTCGGCATCCATACACCGGTACCTGCCCGTAAAACGGTACAGAGCCCGTTTTATGACGAACACGAAGGTTATCTACAAGAGCGGCCGTGTGCCCTCTCCCTGTCTCTCTGCGTGCGTGCGCAGGCGAGCGTCGTCTGAGCCACCAAGCCATGAAGGGCGCCATGATGATCTTCCTGTACCGCGACCAGCCTCGCTTCCACCAGCCCTACTATCTGCTCACGCTTCTCATGGACACCGACTCGCTCTTGACCAAGTGGCGCTGTAAGTGCTGCGCTCGTGCGTGTACGAATACCGCGGGAAGCGCGTGCGGTGCAATCTGCCTCGGGGATTCAAAAGGAGGGGCATTCACTTAGTGATGGGAGACGCCAACAGCACGCGTCAGGTCGCTGTAAAATTCGATATAACCATTAACTCAGACGTCGCTTTGCCTCTGAGTATACCTATTCCAAATGAATGCTCACACGTGCTACCATTTGGCTACAGTCGAACCAATGTAAATAATTTTGGCGAAGCTAAATAAGATGTCGATTCTCGGCCAGCAGTTAAATGTAGATATCTACTTTACCTTTCTCTTTTCTTTCGCTTTTAAAGAAAATGTCGAACATAGAACATAGGAATACTGAAAAGGAATATCAAGCATGACGTTTGCGACCCCAACTACACAATCAAAACATTTGTCGCTATATATATATCTATCTATCTATCTATATATATATATATATATATATATATATATATATATATATATATATATATATATCAGGAAGCCTAAAGCAGATACAATTGATATATAATATATATCTCTGAACTATGCCTATAACTCTTTAATATGACCTTTGCGAAATTAATGTAACGAATCACACATATATGCTTAATTTACGTCACTTTGGCATCCGGCACGTATACGCCCTGCGTAACCAAGCAGTTTCGTCGGGAGGAAGCGCAATGAGACAGGAAACATCGAGTATTTCCCGCGGTTATGGTCAAGCTACCGTGAAGTAAAAGACATTCTTGTTGGAGACCTGTAATGAGAAGGGTCGAAACGGTTATCCTTCCCTTCTCTAGTAGACAAAGACATTGATTTCTTATCTACTTCTCATCTAAAGGGCTAGTGAATCAGCGAACGTTCGCAGGAATGTGTTCGGTGTATCCTGGGCGTGATAGTTGACTACTCTTGGTGGCCCACGCGTGTCAAGTGCGCTTTTCGGCTTTTGATTCACCCTTTCCTGAGTCTCGTTATTTAGTCGATTAATGTGTACTAAATGTATTCGAGCTTTGAGAGGCGCTGTGTTCCGTGTGCTGCTTTCACGTTTCCCGCGCACCTGTTTCACGCTGTTAATTATATCAGCGTAATTATTATCGTCCGTTTTACATGCGGTTAGTGCGCGAAAACTTGGCAGAACGCCTTGAGAGTGCAACTGTAATCACCTCTGTACTCGCCTCTTTTCTGACCCTCCCCTCTCCAGACAACCACGTGCAGATGGTGCAGCGAATGATCGGATCGCAGCAGTTCGGCACGGGCGGCTCTTCTGGCTACCAGTACCTCCGGTCTACGCTCAGGTGTCGAGCTTTGCTACCATTGCATTCAATGACGTCGTGAAAGTTTTCACCACAAAAAAAAAAAAAACTACAGACATACCATCTGCGACGCGAGTGCGCGCGCCGACACACTGCAAGTGTTTGGCCCGCATACAACAGCAGCAGAAAGAGAGCGAGAGTGATGGGATATAGATTGCTTACAGAAGACATTGGAATCCTGGTCTCGGAAGACCTGCATGCAAAGAGCTAACAGAGTGCTTCTGAGCTTTTGGAAGGCTACTGGACCGGATGATGTGATGCCTATAACGCAGATATAGCATAGTACTCAAATATAACCTGTAGGCTTTTGTATTAAACTATTAAACCTAAAGCCGAGACCACACGTACGCTTGCGGACGCGCGTAAGCTCGCGTCCGCGCGCCTAGCGCCTGCCGCGCCTCGCGAGTAATGGCGGTTTGCATCCACAAAGACGCGCGACAGCGCGCGCTCACTGGGCTCACTCACAGACGCCTTGGTAAGCACCGCTTCGTACTTTGTTATCGACAGTGTTTCAAAATGCTTCAATTTATATAAACGTAATTGTAATATTTTTATAGCTGTTAGAGCAGCGTAAAAAGGAAAGAATAACCACTTTCTTGCATGATATAAATCTGCTTCACCGAGAGTTGAACGTTTCGCGCCGTAGCTGCGTAGCTAGGCGCGCCGACGCGAGTCAACCGAAGCGCTCGATAACAGAGCGGAGCTGTTCCCCGAGATCACGCCGCGTTTCGACGCGTACGAGCCATGCCGCACCGTCTGCGCATGCGTGGGCGCGTGAGCGCGAGCTTGCGCGCGTCCGCAAGCGTACGTGTGGTCTGGGCTTAACGGCTACGGCTACTCTAGTACTAGTCATGTATTTCCGTTAAGAGAGGGTGACATTGAAATTACGTTATACCCTGAGGGAGGAGGTAACGTTTCAGAAAAAGAATTGAGAGAATCGAAGAGAATTGTAACGTTCGCGTGCAGTCCTGAGATTACACAGAGCATCGCCGAAGTCTATCGTGCATGCCTGTAGACTTCGGGAACCGGAGCAGCGGTGCCTTCGTTTCCCCGACCTTTCCCTGTGACCACACTGAGCCAGAATCCTCTGTTTCCGATAGCGGGTGTCCAGTCTGTCAAACACGATGTGCAACACTCGAAACAGAGAAGGTGCTCAGAGGACACGCCGTGACAGCTAAGCTTGTCACGTGGTTCGGTTGTGAGTCATTCCACTCTGACGCCAGTGGGAGCTCATAAATACGGGTGTCACACGGCGCACATTCGGTCGCGATCGAGCCCGAACGGGATAAAATTTCGCGGTCGCGATTTATTTATTTATTTATTTATTTATTTTACCGTCAAACGCAAATGCATTGTAGAGAGGAATAGGTTACAAAGGAACGGTAAGTTATACAAAGTTATACAAACAATAAACGGTAATGCAGAAACTATTGGCAGAATACAAGCAGAAATTACAACGATGAAACAAAAACCGCGTGATGCAAACAAAATGACTCGCTATATGGCGCAGCTAGCTAAAATGAAAAAAAAATGCAAATAAACATAGTCTGAACAAAGCATGCTCCACGATAGAAACAAGATTGGCGGGATCGAAGGTGGTTCCAGTCACGTGAAGCGTTCGGGATGAAAGAGTGTAGAAATGTGTTCGTGCGAAAGGATGTACACCCAACTTTACTAATGTGGTCAACCCGCGATGAAAGGTGCGTAGGCACAGAGATGAGCTCAGCATGTATATGATGATGATAGTAAACTTTGTAAAATAAGCATAAGTGAAAAACTTCTCTGCGTAGCGATAAATGGGACAGTGATAAACCGGCTTTCATTACCGTTACCCTGGATGTACGTACGAGGATAATTGACTAGTATGAAACGAGTTGCGTTGTTCTCAGCCAGTTCAAGTGCATTAATAAGGTTATCACGATCAGGATTCCAAACAGCAGAGGTATATTCTAATTTGGGGCTTACCAATGTTATATAAAGCAGCAATATTAGTTAAGTTGAAGACTGAAATTTCAACGTAACTATCATAACATTCGGTTGGCGTTATTAGTTATTACGGTGACGTGAGTTTTCTATGTTAGATCAGGTTACAGATTGGTTACAAGATATTGATTGCACGAAACTTGTTCAAGTATAGTAAGTACTTTTAAGTTTATAAACTGGGAGGTGTCGTTTGTGCGACGAACACGCATTAGTTTGCACTTATTGATGTGTAAATCCATGATCCACTTGTCGTACCAACCTATTCTAGGCCAAACTACACTTGCCGGCGCGCGACAGCTCGTGCCCAGGCGCCTCACGCATGCGCAGATGGGGCAGGACAGATCGCGTCGAAGTGCGGCCATGGTGCGGCGCTGACCCCGGTATCCTCTCCAGACAAATAGCAAATGTCGGTGGTATACGAAACGATGGGCTTCTTCGATTTTCCACTTCTGGCTACCCGCGGGCTGCCAGAGCCAGCCAGAGCGTCTTCGTTTTTTTCGGGTTGCTCCGCCCACCGCGCTACGCACTTCCGCCGGGCGTTCGTTTTGCTCGCGCTGGACGGTTCTGGCTACCCGCGGGCTGCCAGAACCTGCCAGGGGCGCTATTCTGGACATTCCGCCATTTTCTTCGATGGGTGACGTAGGCGCGACACAAACAAAATGGCGCTGGTGGCCCCGTTTTGCTTACGTAACGTGACGCCAACTTTACGTTTCGCTTAAGAAACTGAAATGAAGGCACTGAATGTAGCGTTATCGGTAAAGCAAAACAGTTTTCCTCCGCAGTAAAAATAAAGCAGCTATCTGAAAGCGTATGATTATTCCGTCGAAAACGCTTCTCGCTTCCGTCGTCTGCTGCGTACAAGCCGTCGTCTGCTTCAACAGCTAGGATGCGTGTCCCCGGAAAATGGAATGAGTCATCGCATGTTGGTGCCAACGTGCTTGTTTTCTTGCTTGAGACAACATACGCAACATACCAGTGGTGATACACGCACGTTCTAGGCCACGTTATCGCTATCTCGAGAAACGCAAGTGACTCAGCCCGACTCGGCTGGCTAAAGAAACGGCCGAATATCACCGATAGCGTTGCGGGCGCCAGAGATATCCACTAGCGCGACGCAAGCGCCGGCGCTGCCATCTCTTGTTCATTTCGCTGGTTACTCGCACCGCGGGAGGAAACTTCAAGGCGCCGTCTTGCGCACATTTCTTTTTATAAATTAGAAAGAGGCCGTTGTCATCACTTTTGATTGTGCGAAAAGGCATTAATCTTGATTACAATACAAATGCAGCAGTGAAAAGTGGACAACATTGCCGAAAGCTTACTATGTTCAACCAATATTATTTCGTGTAAACGCGTTCTTTTAAAAAATGATGGCCCCAAACACAAATGCCAACACCACCCGAGAGCGATGCAAATACTATGAGCACGCGTTACGAACAACAAATTTTCGTGGCGCCAAACGACGGGGAAAATGTGGCGATACGCATTCCTCTCGGCTGCCATTGCATATGGCTGCTCATTAGCATAATTCGTGCGGCTCGTCTTAGCAAAAATTATGGTGGAAAATCTCAGCAATGGCGGCCCAGCGCAACGTCACGCGTCGTCAAAATGACGTTTACGAAAGAGCCCTTCCTGTGATGCTCCTCACGAGATATTCCTTCAGCCAATCAGCAAGCTGACATGACGCATATCTTGGATCGCCACCACATATTCGCGCAATTGCACATGCATTGCACTGGTTGTGCATGCTACCACTCACATTCTTTTTGAAGCGCTAACATCGCAATATAGCTGCCAAGGACCAAGAAAAATGTATTAGTCCATAAAATTCGCAGCTCCACGTCACGTTTCGTCATCTTGATGAAAACGCAATATTGCTTTTTGCAATACTTCCGCTTCCCGGCACAAATTTCAAAACACGTGACCTCTCGACAGCCAATCAGAGAGTAAACATGGCGGATAATGGCGGCCGTGCAGCCGCCATGCGTGTCCCGAATAGCGCCCAGGACGATTTTGGTCTGGCTGCTGTCTGGAAGTTCTCTGGCTAGCAGACGACTAAAAGAGGCGATGGGCGATCGGCGCCATCTTTACGGGGACTTCACGGATTGCAACGCGGGTGCTTGAGTACTTAAATTTACCTCGCTCAGCCAACCGTCTACGGTCATCTTCGGATTTCCTTACTTCTAGCGTTATCTTTTTAGGTGCTAACGCACCGTTCCGCATCGCGAAGCGGTGTGATACGAGCCGTGGTGAACCGTTTGAAGCTTTTGTGTGCGTGTCCCCAGGTCTTCGCGGCGGTGAACAGCGCGCCGCGCTCTCATGCGTGCATGTTATCTGCATCGTGTTCCACGCAAGTTGTAGACGCTCATTCACACATTGCGGTACATTTTGGGTTCATCTTTCTCTGGTGGCGTTCCTTTTCACATATCTCGCGTATGTATATCTCCTTTCTCTACAGTTGGCGAAGGCTTTGCAGCTAGCCCGTGTTCGCTGCGTCTCTCCGTCGTATGCTGTGGCAGCTCGAAACCGATATATGTTCGAACTGCAGGGCGTTGATCTAAGACACTGATTGCACTCGGTACATTTAGACACACGTACATTGGCTTATTGCTCTCATGATTGCGACCAATGTTGTTTTTCGTGTGAAACGTTTCGCTCGTCACAGGCGACGTGCATTTTCATGCGCCAGCCGCGTCCCCAGCTCCTTAAATGAGAAGCACCATCAGCTACAACAAACTTTATGAAATCGAAGCCCAAGCAGGTCGGCGCGAAATTTTATGCGTATGAGCTAGACGTACCCGATAACCTGCTTTTTCATGTCTTGTGATGACACAAAGCCAACTCATCAATGTCGCCGGTGGTCGACGTGATCGCTGCGAGCAGGGATCCTCCAGCTATCGCTTTCGAGTATACAATCACGATTTCGCGTCTTGTCATCCGCCGCGTCGGAGGCCATCTGTTGCGCTGCGCAAGCGAGGTTGGCCGAGTACGCGTCCTGCGCCGAGTCGCGCGAAATCGCGCGAAAGTTATCGTATCCCTGAATGCAACAATATATTTTCAAGCTGGCAACGCATAAATGGGCTGACTACGCCGAGCGCGCGCCGGCCTCTACGGGTGCTGCCATGCTGGTAGCATGTTTACATTTGGCCAGCTGTACCTGCGCTCGATTTTGCAAATTTCGGGCAGGTTCGGGTTGTCTTGGGATCCCAGCCCATGTGACTTCCTGTCAGAACCGGAACTAGCTGGCTGCCAGAACTCCGAAAATCGAACAGGCCCGATGTCTACTAAGTCGAAGATAGTCGTCCATGCGGGCGCTCGCTGGCGCGCGTCTTCGAGGTTCAAACCGCCATTACTCGTGAGGCGCGGCAAACGCATGGGCTCGAGCTTTCACGCGCCGGTAAGCGTAGCTCGGCCTTAATTGTAACGTGTGTTCAGGATTGGCTTTATCGCGCAAGCTGAGGGATCGGGAGCCAATCGTGGTCGAGAATTTCGACCCGGATCGAGCTCCATCGCGAACGGAAGTGGCCGTGTGATACCGCTATTGAATGCGACGCCGAGTCACAGGCGGCAGAGCGCGGTCCCGTCACGTGTTGGCGGCGCAGGCGGCAGACGCGAATGCACGTCAAGGGAGTGCCGAACGTAAACGAGAGATCAGGAAGATCGAATAATTTGCACCCTTAAAAGTGACAAAGCGGGTACATCTGTCTATAATTCGCCCCCTACAGGGTGTAAGCGTGCGAGTTACTTTACAGTGTAGGCGTTATAGTGATTCCCATCGCGAGCAAGTTGGCGAAATCAGCAACTGCATCTATTCTCGGAACTAGAGGTGCGCGAACACTCAGCGTTTCGAGTGCCACAATCAAATAATATTTGTTTATTGACTCGTATTAGATTCGAAAATAGAATATTATGTATTTACGATAATTCGTTTATTGTCTAATAAAAGGGACATTATTGTTATTGGAACATACATGAAGAAACAAATCGGCGAGACCTCAATGTTCCCGAAGAATTGTGCTTCAGGAGCCACTGCAGCTGTGAATAGGCTTATACCATTGTGACCCGACCATCAGTGATCAGAGCATTCGTCATATGTCTCTTGTCCAGTACAGTGTTGTAAAGAATCGGTACAGATATTTTTCACGGAGTGAGAATATATATATATATATATATATATATATATATATATATATATATATATATATATGATCCTGTTTTTGTATGTTGTTCTACCTGCATTCGTCTAGTTTTTCATTGACCGTTTCATTCTCGACAATTTAGCTGGCATATCGCATCATTTCTTTGTCCCGCAAATCGCCGACGGCGCCTGTTTGTGATGTTCACTCTTTCTGCTTCTCTGACGCCGCAGCGACCGGTACAAGGTGTTCCTGGACCTGTTCAACATGTCCACGTTTCTGATCCCGCGCTCGTGCATACCGAAGCTGACAAGTGCCATGAGCCGCAAGCTGAGCATACAGCACGACCAGGAGCAGCAGGTGGACGGGAACGCCAGTGTCGCCATCAATGACCCGCACTTCCCCGAGAAGTTCCTCTAAGCACAGACACGCGTGGGATATAGTTAGCTGTGCACGGGTGAGGATAGAAAGGAACGAGAAAAAAGTGGAGAATGAACAACGTCTCATGTCTTCATTGTCACACGGCCACGCTCGGCGCTCGTTGAGCACCGTCTGTTGTCATTGCCCGTGCTGGCTTGTCGAAGCCTTGATAGTGTCACTGAAGGTTTCACTGTGTGAATTGCGGGGCATATAACTTACGCGGAAGTGGTGGGCTCTTTACCCGCACAAACGGACGTCGGTGATGTGAAAGGTGAAATGTGGGGTTCAGCTGCCTCTGAGGTCATCCTCGTGACACCAGTATATAGTTCGTCGCGCAAGCGATTGCTCGTGTGTGTACGTCTAATAGTTCAATATAGAAAACTGCGTGAAACATTCAAAAGCCTAACCACAAGAGCATGCGTAATAATCCAGAACTATCGCATTGAAAACAACAATACAAAGAAAATGATCGACAGTGGGTAGCGAATAGGGGAAGGGGGGAGGGGGCGCAGTTACGCGTTGAATTTCCGACGTGGCTTATGCCACAGCAAAGTGAGCAAAAAAAGCAGAGCCTGCTAAAGCAAGTCGGTCTCCTGAAACGGAGGTGCACCATGCATCGCGTCGTAACTGATTGGCAGCGCAATGTCAGCTTTGCTGCGGCACAGATCTATGCAAGGAGAGCATTTAACTGAGAGCACGATAGCAAGAAATATTGCCGTTTAAATATATATAAACGGATACGTGTAGTCAATCACCAGGCTAAACATCGGTTAATGCTTGGCACTTTTCATTCGGAAGCACGGCGCCTCATGTGAAAGAGAAAATGGACAAGGCTATACAGTTTACGTTCGAAGTTAGCGCGCGATAGTTTCTCTAAGGAGTTTAGCTCCGTATGCAAGCGTAGTCGCATGGACCACGTCACGGATCCCCCAGCTCGGTGCTTCTTATGTACTTCAATGTACACTTCGCTACAAGTGCTACAGCGGCTATTCTGGAATACTGAGCAAGAAACGCCATGCATGTAAAAGGCACATTCGACGACGCAGTGAAATCGTTCACTGTGTGCTTAAATAGCTTCAAAAGACGCTGTACGTTGTGTCGTACTCACGTACGCCATATCGGACGGCGCTCGTTTCGTTAACACTATGGAGAATTGACGTATACGCCGCTGGCTGACGGCGGAGCGTCGCATATATGCCACACTGTGCCAGGAAAACGGGACAACGACAACAGTGGTGATGCAGTTACATTATGTGAATAGCTCTTACGTGTAAAGAAATCTGTATGGTGTCCTCTTCGCAAACAGCACGTCCTCGATATGGTCTCCTCTTCGCAAATTGCACAAAACTGACATACCGTTGAGGGTTACTGTTTCAGAAAGGGACACGTGGCAGAAGTCTGTCGCGCTGTTTCTGCAAGCCAAGCCAGCCGTTCTACCCGTTTTTAATACGTAACTCCGACGAAGTGATTGACTTTTTGAAGGACAACTCCGATAGAGGCTTCCAAGTCTTCTCCGTCGACGTTAAAGACCTATGGTATTCTGTTCCTCACAATGACCTGCTGTCAGCTATTTGGCACACGATTGATGAATTTGATGCCACCCGTTTTCAGAATAATACTGGGCTGTCAAGTAACCAACTTTTAGAACTTTTGAGCTTCTATTTGTCATCAACGTTCATTACATGGAATGATATCATCTATTTGCAGAAAAACGGAGTGTGCATCGGTTCTTGTATTGCCTGGCCCCTCAGTGATTTATTTTTAGCTCGCCTAGATGTCGCCATGTCAGTGAACCTTAATCAGACTAATGTTTTTAAAATATTTCGTTATGTGGACGATGATTTGTTTTGTATTCAGTGTTCTCCGGCTGACCTCGAGACTGATGTTGCCATGGTGGGGCCAATAGTCAAAGAATACCTTGCCCCCCATTGATGTTACCCACGAGCTCCCACAGAATGACACGATCCGGTTTTTGGATCTGCGCTTGTACCGATATTCACACGTGTTGGTACTACGAACCTCGTTCCAACAAACCACTTCTTCCGTTTCATTCTGCTCATTCTAAGTTGGTCAAGAGAGGCATTGCTAACCTTTGCCTAAATAATGCTTTGCAAAAATCGTGCCACCATTCCGCTTTGTGTAGCTTTGCTTCTCAGTGCGAACGGCTTTCGCAGACTGGTTTTCCCGTGTCCTTACAAGTGTCAGTGGCTGAACGGATTCTAAGAGAGATTTAAAAAGACAACCGGCACGAAAATAATCCTACAACTACTCGGAGTAGGACAAGCATTATCTCATATGTCCACACCGTCTCGCATAAACTGAAGAAAATCGCCAAGCGAGCGAATATTCGTGTGGTGTTTTCTGCCCCTAACGAGCTTATGAGGATTTATAAGCTCACTAATCCGAATAAGGAGGCTCCTCCTAGCTGTGATAAGAATCGTAAAAGGAAGCTCGTTAATCGCACACAGCGTGTTGTTTGTAGTTTTCCACTCAAGTGCGGAAAACGTTACGTCGGTCAGACTGGCCGATGTCTGAATGATAGGCTGCGCGAACATTGTTACAATGCTAAGAATTGTACTACACCTGGGGTGTTTCCAGCGCAGCACAGCAAAACGCGTGGTTGGGAACCTGTTTTAGAAGAATGCGTCATTTTAGGTCGTAGTCATAATCAGCTTACAAGTGAAATAATTGAAACAAAAGCTATCATAGGTCTTGGCCATGCATGTCTAAACTCACTTTCATTATCGTTATCAAGCAATGAATCGGCGTATCTCGAACTGCCGCCACAGGCTGTCTGAATATGTTTTTTTTTTACATAGTTACTTTTGCTTTTGTTGCTTTGTTTTGTGTTGTTGTCTCTTTATGTCACATGGTTAGCTGAGTGTATAAGTAGCCTTCTGAGTCGCGAAATAAACCATCAGTTGAAAGTTAGCGCTCACCCTGCTCTCCGTTCCTTTTCATTACCCCTTCTACCTTCCTTTTTTGCTCATTCTGAGCTGCACTACAAGCCTAAAAAAAGTCATGACATACCAACTCGCCCAAACTGCCACGCTTTTGACGGTGCTACCGTACCACCGCGACGATATTACGGCTGTGTTAGACCACACAAGCTTCAGGATCGGCCCACGAAAACGGTTAAGCACAGGAAATCGCGGTAACTTATTTCCCAAAGAAAGCTACATGCTTTAAAAGGACACTGAAGATACTTTAAAAGGACAAAATGAAGGTCAAAGTTTCAGTTTCTGAATATTGTGCCGAAACCCCAACGCCTGTACTTCGCTGTGAGGCCACGGATTTCAAACTAATTTAATGCGAGAGCATTATATGCTTCATGATGCGGAAAATCAGGCGAGCATCCGGCGCTAACATCCGATGGTAAGAAAGCCCACGTGACCAAGTGACAACGTCACGTTCCCAGCGCTGGACCTGCTGCGGTTCGCACTGGGAAATCCCACGGTGAACAACCACGGCATCGGACGGATGCCGTGGCCCATACTCAATAAATTGACTTTGCCCAATTCGAAAATTGAGTTGACCCACATTCAAAACCCACCTGGCCCACTCCCAAAATTTTGGTGGCCTACCCTCAAAATTGACTTTTCCCAATTCGAGTACAAAACGAAGTGAAAAGTATATCGCGCGGAAGACTCGGAATGCTTTCGCATTCAACGAACGTAGCAGACTTAAGTGCCTCTGTAAGTTTTTTTCTTATGCCTCGTTGGCTCTGCAAAAGTTCACAAAACTCGCCACGTTAAATGTTTGGCTCCTTTTAGAACACATCGTAGTGTATACCCCTAAGGCTAGCCTAGACAAAGCTGTCAAAATCCATGAGGTCTCAACGAGGTGCTGGAACTTCAAGGACACCCGACTTTTGTTATTGCGTTTTTTCTGGCCTACCAAGCGTCTTATCGTTGTAAGGGTGGTGTTTTTGATGAGGCAGGAGGGTAATTTACTGATTTAGAAAAAAAAACATTTTTTTCTATGTAGCGTCCCTTTAAAACCTCTTATAATCGTTCGCAAAAGAAAAGTCTAGGATATATCACTGGCAAATGCGGACAACCAGGGGCAAAGGGAACTTACGAACTTAAAGCTTATTGAATACGGGCCCTGATTCTCGGATCCAGGAGTGAGTGGCCCTTGGGCGATAATCCTTTATCCGGCAGTGGCTGTTGAGCAAGGTTAGAGTCTCTGTCAAATTGACTGGAGAGGGGTTCGTGGCAAACCATACGAGATCCTGGCCTACATTCTCCTGCTCTGCCCAGCTCATAGCGCCGAGGCGCCGCATGGTGTCTGCTTTCTGGCACCTCTGGACAGCGAGCGTTGAGGCGCTGACGATCCCTGCCTGCCCACAGGTACTGTTCACTCCAAGCACACGTTGCGCAGGACGCCGATCTCTCCGCCTATAGTCGACGAGAGACCCACACTGCTTGGCGAAAACGCTCCTCCCTCAGCCATCCCTCTGGTCATGTGCTGCCATTTACTCTCTGGCCAGGTACTGTAGGTGTGGCAGGAACTCGATTAAGCTGCGATTGAGCAACTTTTTATCCTGCCACTTTTTTCCCTGTGTGTTGATTGCATATAGGCGAAAATGGAGATCGTTTTTTTTTCATTGAATTCGTTGATCCCTTAATTCATGGCATATATATGTGTACCCACGAGGGAGATCAGGCACACAACGACAGGTAATTTCACTAATCTATAAATAGAAATTTGAAAGGGAGAAAGCTAGAAATTAAAAATGATTAACGCGGAATTGTCATGGAAGTTTAAAAATTAAAATCAAATGAGCGTGTGACAAGAAGTAGCGCAGCAGGGAGCGCACCTCCAGCAGCAACGTTGAGGATGCTGCTGTTGACTTGTGGAGTGCATCGCAAGTCATCCTCTGGGTGCGGCCAAGCTGCACGGCTTCAAACGGTATTACCGAACTGTCACCGAAAACGAAACTTGACGAAGAGCGAGTGCAAGGAAAATATTGTGACACACGCGCACTTTTACATATTGGCCGGGTCAGCTGCGCTTCGCTGAATAGGCCAGGCAAACATCGAGGCCTACAACATACATCAAAAAGGTAATATTTATCCAATAAGTCGTGTCAGATATGCACCTATGCTGTGCTGAGCCTTTTTTCGTTTACAGAATAAGTGCGCTAGATGTACTATACTATGTTCTGCCACAGTGCAATGTGAGCGTGCGGCAACACACATTTTTTATGCCGCATGTCGTTATTGTGTTATAAACACATGTATTATTGTGTTATATATATATATATATATATATATATATATATATATATATATATATATATATATATATATATATATATATATATATATATATATATAAGAAGAAAGAAGAAAGGGGGTTAGCCGAGGGGCCCGATATTTATTAGTCATATCATAAGCAACCAACAAACACTGACACCAAGAACAACATAGGGGAAATTACTTGCGCTTAATAAATGAAATCAAGAAACAATAAAGTAATGGAAATTAAAGTGGATGAAAAAACAACTTGCCGCAGGTGGGAACCGAACCCACAACCTTCGCATTTCGATGGTCTCGAAACATAACGAGGGTCTCGAATCCGGCAACATTGATGTCTTCAGGTAGCATATGTGGCTTTATTGAGCAGTTGCCTTCACCCAAAAAGACCACATTCTCGTGACGCCTGCGGCAAAAAGGACGTTCCACGTCCGCCGCCAAGGTCTGTGAGTGGTGGCGCTGGCTCCCAGGGTTCTACTAGGACCAAGGCAGAAAGCTGGGCTAGTTGGTGTGTCATCATTATTCAAAAGACTAGCGCAATGTAGCAGGGACAAAGACAGAGAAGACGACAGGACGAGCGCCAACGACGACGGACGAGCGGTCGATTCCACTAGGACGCATGAATACCCAAGAAAGTGGATGGGGAAGCAGCGCCGCGGTGGCTCAATTGGTACAGCATCGCACGCGAAATGCGAAGGCTGTGGTTTCGGTTCCCACCTGCGGCAAGTTGTTTTTTCATCCACTTTAATTTTCATCCACTTTAAAGTTCGAAAAGAGATTTCTTGTGGAGCGATCCATTGAAAACAAACTCCCTTTTTAAGTAAGTTGGTCAGGGGAGCGGCGGTCGATGCGAAATGGGGAATAAATCTGCCTAAGTACGAAGCCATACCCACAAACGACTGAAATTGTTTCGGGAAGTTGGGGTGGGATATTCCGCCGCAGCAGCAATGCGCTCCTCGAGCAGCTGTATGCCGTTTCGAGAAATAGCATGTCCCAGGTATGAAATCTTGGAGAGACCAAACTGGCCCTTCTCTCGGTTCAACCGAAACCCAGCCTCATAGAGCTTGTGTAGCACTTTGACCGAATTGCGCAGATGTTATTCTTCCATTGCGCCAACGACCAGGATGTCGTCCACACACATGCTTGGTTTTTCAGAGCTCCTAGCACGCAATTCATGGCACGCTGAAAGGTAGTCTACAAGCCGTGCGCAAACCAAACGGCATGCGGTTAAATTCGTAGAAGCCTGAAGGAATCCGAGAGGATGTATTGCACTTGTCTTCTTCCGCGACGTTGATCTGCCAGTATCCCGGGCATAAATCATGCGATGAAAAGAACTTGGAATGGCGGACCGTATCACTAACGTCATCAATTCGAGGTAGTGGGTACACATCGGGCGTCGTACACTTGTTTAGCTGCCTGTAGTGAACGCAAAATCTCAAAGAACCATATCTTTTTCCGAACAAGCACTGCAGGCGCTGCCAACGAGTTTGAACAGGGCCGAGTGATGCCCGCGTCAAGCATTTCACGCATGTGCTCCGCGATCACGGTACACTCCCGTTCCGCGTACATCCATCAAATGTACCAGCAAATTATTGCCTGGGAGGTCGGCCGTACTGTGGGCGAACAATGCACTGTGGCGAGCGAGTACCGAGGACAAGATAGGCGAATTTGCACGCTCACCTGTCGGTGTCGGAATCAGCGTGGATGTAACCGTGGTGCTCTGGGCCAGGGTTAGGCGGAGCTCAACACGACGGTGGTCGATGGTAATTCGAATGCCGTCGGACAGCAATAAATCCGTCCACAGAATCATGTCGGCAGAGAGGCCTTCTAAGACGGAAACAGCTGGGATGAATTTTGTCTCGGCCTATGTCGGGACATGAATGTCCAGCATGCCCATGGCACTGGCATAGCGCTGCCTCCTAGTCCGTAGAGCGGGGGTTGCGTCCACGGGCGGATTGTGTCAGGAGCATGACGTTGGTGTAAAGCCTTCCTCTCAGGGCCCGTATCCATAAGGACCAACAGGTCACCTATCCCTTCCACAAAGACCGGTAATATGGGAGATTGGCAGGTCTAGTAATGTATCCAGTTATTTGGCGGCTGAAGGAAATCCTTGGCATTGTGACCAATTTGACCACAAGAAGAGCAGCCGCGTCATGTGGAGACGGTCGGTGAAGGCCCAGCCAACGGCACACCTGCAGCAGTACGACGGCGAGTGCTATGCTGCAGTTCATGCTGCTTCGTGTGTCGTCGACAAATTCGATTTCACCCTGCCATCTGCTAGCCGCCTGGTTCGCTCAGATGGTAGAGCGGCTGCCACGGAAAGGCGGTGGTCCCGGGTTCGAGTCCCGGACCAGGGCGAATTTTTCTTCAACTCTGAGGCTTTTCTTTCGAGGAACCCGTATGGGTTTCCTTTGTAGCAATTGCTACGAACGGGTGGATGTCTGAGTTTCCCTTTATTAAGCACCAATCTTGTACTAACATTGTCGGCATCAGCGCCAAAAGACTTTTCTATATTGAAACGCCGCCACAATATCCTTTCCCAAAGTGAACATCTTCTCGATATTTTTCCTGAACCGCCTCGCGTCGTGTACCGACGGTGTAAGAACCTCCGCGATATGTTAACGTCCTCAAAATTAAATGAACACAACAAGACGTCTGGCTGCGCCCCATGCAACAAAGCGCGCTGCAAGGTGTGTGTGCAAATGCAAACCACAGAGAGAGTGAGTAGTACGCCCTCAGACTTCGCCCTAAAACTTCGTGGATCTTTCAATTGCGATACCTCGAATGTTGTATACATGCTTGAGTGCACAGTCTGCAGAAAACAGTATATTGGCCAAACAGAAACCTCGTTCCGAATACGCTTTAATAACCACAGATCGCATGCTAATACACTTCCTAACCTACCATTATCAAGACATATTCGCTTACCAGGCCATTCTTTCGAAAACCACAGGGTCACTATACTTGAATCAGGCTTTCATTCCCATCACGATCGCGAAGTCCGCGAGTCTTACCTAATCTATAAGTTTAACACCGTGTCATCTGGCATTAATGAAAGCACAAGCAGACTAACCAGCGTGCCTACTAAGCATCCTTGGCATTAGCCGTGACGCCTTATGTATGCCATGAGATGCAACTTTCTTTCAAGAACCCTCTATTATTATTGTCTTTTTTCGCTGTTGCGTCAATTCTGTGTCGTATAATGTCCATAGTCCGCAGACGACACTGTATTCCACCGTACGCATGCCAATAAAAGCCCTGGTCGCTATGACGACCACTGCTCATGAGCAGTGCACTTCACCCGCACCCTGAATGTACTATCGCGCGGTGCCTTATTATTTCCATGTTTCTTTTTATTGTATTATTTTTGTATTTATTGTTGATTTCAAGTGGTTTGCATTGTAATATTGAGTAAACGAACGATTCATTTCTGCACTGTGCGCCACGTGCGTGGTATCGCTATATTTATGTTGTTTTTCTTGTTGCTATTATGGCGCACAACTTTATCTGATGTATCGCGGGTTTATAATGAAGCCCAAATGCATGCACATGTTACTTTGACAAACGCTGGGCCACCAGCCGAAACGTCAGTCAAATATACTGTCCTACTTGAACGTACGTCGTACTCTTCTTCATCATTATATATATATATATATATATATATATATATATATATATATATATATATATATATATTGTAATGAAGAAGAAGAGCACTGAAACAAGGCCAGCCAGATCGTCTCTTCCATGCCTGCTGTGCAACCAGTGGGCCAGCCGGATCGCCAGTGCTTGGCACGAGTGTGAGCCGTTCGAGCTACCAGCTGTTCCTGCTCTGCGTCACCTGCCTCCTCGGTTACGAAGAGACGTTACCATCGGAACGGTTCAGTGCACCCATTACAATTGGTGGAAGGTGCGGGGTACTCAAGAACATCTACACCCTGGAACTCCGGTCTCGGACTCTGCCTCCCGTCATGCCTGACTCTCGCCAGCCGACGCCGCCGCCACCCCCCGTTGCCTGCTCTGGCGCTGTCCCGCAACGCCATCCAGCGGTTTTCAGCGGTACGGACGAGCAGGACGTCAATGACTGGTTGGCTACGTACGAACGGGAGAGCTTGCACAATCGATGGGATGATACCGCCAAGTTAAATGCCGTCATATTCTACCTAGCGGGAGTGGCTCACCTGTGGTTTAAGAATCACGAAGCCGACTTTCAGTTCTGGTCCGCGTTCAAGACCAGTTTCGCTGCAGTTTTCGCTCGCCCTGCCGTCCACAAGTTGCGCGCCGAGCAGCGGTTACGAGAGCGAGCGCAACAACCCGGTGAAACATTCACCTGTTACATCGAAGAGCTTCTCGACCTGTGCAAACGTGTGGATGCTTCTATGCCCGAAAATGAGAAATTAAAGCACATTTTGAAGGGCATCGCCGATGACATTTTTCAAATGTTGATCGCCAAGAGTCCGCGCACCGTAGCAGAGCTCATAAACTTGTGCCAAAGCTACGACGAGTTGAGAAGGCAACGCGCTTTGACCAGGCGCCCCTCAGTGGCTGACGAGGCCCTCTCTTCCATGACCGTCCTCCCTGATCGCTCCCCCCTGCTCACACAAATCCAAGCTTTCGTGCGGGAGGAAATTGCACGTCAGCTCTCTCTAATGCCCTTTGCTGAGCTACCCCAACAGCAGCCGCTGCCTTCACAGTCTCCTACACAGCTCGCCCCTACGCTCCGGTGGGTTATTGAAGAGCAAATTGCTGAGGCCCTACCTATGCAGCATCAGCAGTACCCTGTCGCCGCGCCACTTACCTACGCAACCGTCGCCGCGCAGCCTCAAGTTGCTGAGGCTCTACCAATGCAGCATCAGCTGTACCCTGGCGCCGCGCCACCTACTTACGCATCCGTCGCCGCGCAGCCTCCTCGTCAACCACTCGTTGCACTACATCCACGGCCGCTACCACCCGTTCGTCATCCCGTTCATCGACCTGCTCCTGCGTTTGCTAATCCTTGGCGCACACAAGACAACAGGCCCATATGTTATGCCTGCGGTATTCCCGGCCATGTTGCACGACTCTGCCGCCGCCGCATGCTGCACTCTGATGGGCTGGTGCAGTCGCCTCCCTACGCCGACGTGCAACCTTTTCAAGACACTTATCTTAGTCGGCAGTCGAACAGGCCACCAGCCGAGCGCCCGGTCCTTCCACGTCGTTCGCCTTCCCCGCGTCGCCGCTCGTTATCCCCCTTGCGTAGGCGCCCTTCACTCACGCAAGAGGAAAACTAAGCGCCGCAGTTCAGGAGGCAAGAACTGCGTCGCCATCGATCTGTACAAGTCCTCCATTGTCGCCTTCGAACGTTGTCGATCTAACTGTGGACGGCCTCCCTACCGTTGCGCTAATTGATACTGGAGCAGCCGTGTCTGTCCTAAACGAACGCCTCTCTCGCGCCTTACGAAAAGTTACGACGCCACTTTCTGGGTTTTCTCTTCGCACAGCAAGCGCCCAGCCAGTGCAGCCTTCAGCAGCTTGCACAGCTAGAGTTGTTATTCAGGGCGTTCTCTATATTGTGGAGTTTGTGGTTCTTCAGTCCTGCTCTCACGACGTGATACTTGGGTGGGACTTTCTTTCGCGAAATAACGCCGTCATCAATTGTGCACGTGCTGAAGTCGAATTATCGCCTCTGTGTGCGGTACCCCTCGTCGGCGCCACATCTCTTCCCGCTAAGCTAGTCCTTCGGGAAGACATCACCATACTGCCGTACTCGTCTGCCGTTGTTCCCGTCTTCTGTGGCGCTGTCTCTGGAGGCACTGTCCTCTTCACTCCTTCGGAACTCTTCATAACCCGCAAAGATGTTCCCCTCCCTTTCGTCACGCTTGACATTTCAGCCGGACTCAGCGCCATCGTTGTCTGCAATCCGCTTCCTACAGCCCTGAAGGCTCTTTGCGGTGAAGCACTTGGCTATGTTCAGCCTCTTGATGACATGTTTATAACCGACGTGCCGGACACTTCGTATACAGAGCTCACTGACTTCTGTGCACTTTCCACTTCTGCTCCGCCATCAGGTGACTTATTCACACATTTCATTGCCGATGACCTTACTTCCGAGCAGCGCTCCCAGCTTCTTCACCTGCTTGCCCAGTTCCGTTCTTCTTTTGATGTCGCTCAGCCTACTCTGGGTCGCACGTCAACCGTCAGCCACCACATCGACACTGGCTCCAACGCGCCATTGCGACAGCGCCCGTACCGCGTATCCGCCAAGGAGCGTCAGGTGATCAGTGAGCACGTGGACGACATGCTTCAGCGCGGCGTCATTCGACCTTCCAATAGCCCGTGGGCATCACCGGTGGTTCTTGCCACAAAAAAAGATGGTTCCATTCGGTTCTGCGTCGATTATCGCCGTCTCAATAAGATAACGCGCTAAGACGTATACCCTCTACCGCGCATTGACGACGCTCTGGACAGCTTGCAAGGCGCTAAATTCTTCTCTTCGTTGGATTTACGCTCGGGCTACTGGCAGGTCCCGATGTCAGCAGTTGATCGCCCTAAAACTGCATTCATTACGCCAGATGGTTTATACGAATTTAATGTGATGCCATTTGGCCTATGCAATGCACCTGCTACCTTTGAACGAATGATGGACACTATCTTGCGCGGCCTAAAATGGAGCACGTGTTTGTGCTATCTCGACGACATCGTTGTGTTCGCCCCTGATTTCAGCACGCATCTTCTTCGCCTTAGGCAAGTGTTGACGTCCTTGACCAACGCAGGCCTGCAACTGAACCTGAAAAAGTGCCAGTTCGCCGCGCGCAAGCTCATGATTCTGGGTCACGTCGTATCACAAGACGGCATTTGCCCCGACCCATCAAAACTTCGCGCCGTGGCAGAATTTCCGAAACCAAAGACACTCAAAGACCTCCGCGCCTTCATCGGCCTCTGTTCTTACTTCAGGCGCTTTGTTCGCAATTTTGCCTCGATAATATCACCTCTGACACAACTCTTAAGTGGCGCCAACGACCTATCCTCCTGGTCTCCTGCATGCGACACCGCGTTCGTGACCTTACGCCGTCTCCTGACGTCTCCGCCTATACTGCGACACTTCGACCCCACCGCCCCAACTGAAGTGCATACCGATGCCAGTGGTATTGGCCTTGGCGCTGTCTTTGCGCAGCGCAAGTCTGGCTACTCCGAGTACGTCGTTACGCCAGTCGTGCGCTGACCAAAGCGGAACGCAATTACAGCGTCACAGAAGAAGAATGTCTGGCCATCGTTTGGGCACTCGCGAAGTTTCGCCCCTATGTATACGGCAGGCCTTTCAATGTGGTTACTGACCATCACGCCCTTTGTTGGTTATCCTCTTTAAAAGACCCGTCTGGACGCCTTGCCCGCTGGGCTCTGCGCATTCAAGAATACGACATACACGTCCGCTCCGGTCGCAAGCACACTGACGCTGACGCTCTGTCCCGCTCTCCGCTGCCTGCCGACGCGGCCTCCCTCTCCACCATTGAGGCGGTATCCTCGGTCGACGTCGACACGCTCGCATCAGAACAGCGCCAGGATCCTTGGGTGGCCTCTCTTTTGGATCTCCTTTCTGGCTCGCCTGCATCTCCCATCTCCCTGCGTCGCCAGGCTGTCCATTTTGCTGTCCGGGATAAACTCTTGTATCGACGGAACTACCAGCCCGATGGTCGCCAGTGGCTCCTGGTTATCCCTAAGACTTTGCGTTCCGACATGTGCGCGTCTTTCCATACTGACCCACAATGTGCACACGCAGGCGTTTAGAAGACGTATTAGCGCCTGCGGCAACGTTACTACTGGCGCGGAATGTTTACTTTTGTCCAAAAGTTTGTCCGCTCGTGCCCGCAATGCCAACGCCGCAAATCTCCGCCTCATCCAGCCCACGGATTATTGCAGCCGCTTCCGTGCCCTGCTCGTGCCTTCGACCGTGTGGGAATTGACCTGTACGGGCCGCTACCACTAACACCCGCTGGAAAACGATGGATTATTGTCGCAGTTGACCATCTTACACGCTATGCCGAAACCGCTGCTCTACCTGCAGCGACCGCCAGTGACGTTGCATCCTTTCTGCTCCATCGTTTCATCCTTCGTCATGGCCCACCTCGGGAGCTGCTGAGTGATAGAGGCCGTGTGTTTCTGTCGCATGTGGTTGAAGCTCTGCTTGCTCAATGCCGCATAGTTCACCGGACCACCACGGCGTACCATCCTCAAACTAACGGACTTACAGAGCGTTTCAATCGCACCCTTGGTGATATGCTCGCCATGTACGTTTCATCGGAGCATACAAACTGGGCCATCATCCTCCCATTTGTCACGTACGCATATAATACGGCTACACAAAGTACCACAGAATTTTCTCCATACTTTCTTCTCTACGGTCGCGATCCTTCCCATACCATCTACGGTTTTGCCTTATACACCAGACGCGTCAGAATGTGCTCCCGTTTCAGCCGTCGCCCGATACGCCGAGGAATGCCGTCAATTAGCCCGAAAGTTCACCTCCGCTGACCAACAACGACAAAAAGCCAATCGTGATGGCGACGCTACGAATCCGAACTTCGCTCCCGGCGCCCTTGTCTTGTTGTCCGTGCCTTCTACCACGCCTGGACTTTCGACAAAACTTCTCTCGCAGTATGATGGACCATACCGCATCGTCGAACGGACCTCTCCCGTCAACTATGTCATCGAGCCGCTTACATCGACACCCGACAAGCGCCGCCGTGGACGGGATGTTGTTCACGTGCGCCGCCTGAAACAATTCTATGACCCGCTCGTCTCCACGTTGTTGCGTTTCGCCTGCGACACGTGGTTTTGCCGGCGCGACTGCGGCGGGGCGGCAGACATTTTGGCCCGATCGTCGTCGCCGCAACACTCATCGCCAGGTGTTTCCAGGCGCGTCTGCGGCGATGCGACCGCCTAGGGATCCTCCTCGCATTCCAGTCATTGTGCCCGAAACAGGCGATGCCAAAGCAGGGATCTCATTCCAGTTATTGGGCCCGAAACAGGCGATGCCAAAGCAGGGATCTCGTTCCAGTCATTGTGCCCGAAACAGGCGATGCCAAAGCAGGGATCTCATTCCAGTTATTGGGCCCGAAACAGGCGATGCCAAAGCAGGGATCTCGTTCCAGTCATTGTGCCCGAAACAGGCGATGCCAAAGCAGGGACCATCCTCTCATTACAGTCATTGTGTCCGACCGGCAGCGCCACGACAGGGTGCTACGAGATCGTGCGCAGCGCCACGACAGGGTGCTACGAGATCGTGCTCGACATGGTGCTACGGCATCGCTACGACAGTGTGCGTCACCATTAGCCCATTGTACATTCACGTGCTCGTCTTTTGAGGGGTTCCTTCTTGCCCTCAACTGCGAGAGTATAAAAACAGCTGCCCCCGGACGCCAAAAGGAGGGCTCCGATTTCTTCTGTTGAGTGAAGTGCTCTCCCGTCTCTCTACTTCGGTCAACCTGACCGCCAACTCTTTGCGATGTTAAAATAAACAAGTTGTTTCGTTGTTACCAGTCGACTCATGCTTTGCCGGGACCTTCGGATGCTTCCAGTTGTACCCCAGGCCGCCAGGCCAACGCTACCCTTGGGGCTTGCGACCCAGGTACAACCACGGGCGCCAGCGCCGAGTTCCCAACAGATCGTACCAGCGGTCCGATCCGAAACATCTGGTGGCAGCGGTGGGATCGCGACAACGGAGGCCAGCAGCGAAGAGATGCAGTTGACTGTATGCTGAGCAGCTCAACGACGATCCGGGAGCAGTGCAACGAGCCCTGTGTGACGACTGGTTGCCTGCAGCGGAACGACTGCGCGGAATTCCTGCCTGCGAGGTTTGGTGAGTGCGGGACTTTCTTCTTCTGAGCTTTGCCAGGCTTTTGTTAGTGTCAGAAACAGAGCTGGTAATTGTGGTTGTCGTTGCTGCCGGGTTAGTTTGCGGCAAGACAATAGTAAGCAGTAGAGAAAGCAGCATTCAGAGCAGCCATGGATTTGAAGTCGTTGCGCAAACCGAAATTGTTGGAGCTTGCAAGAGAGTTGGGTCTGGATGTCTCGGACAAACTCAGAAAACCAGAACTGCTAAAGGCTATTCTTGAGTTAGAGGCTGAGGATGACGAGCTGTCGGAATGCCTTGAGACTATTGAAGAGAGGGAGACTGCAAAAGAAAAAGAAGAGCGTGAACGTAAAGAACAGAAAGAGCGAGAGCAACAAGAGCGTGACCGTCAACACGCTTTGGAAATGAAGCGTCTTGAGGTAGAAATGGAACGCGCTCGTAATGGAAGTCAGGCACACGGTGCAGGAGAACGCGTATTGTTCAAAATGACTGACCTGATGCGGCCGTTTAAGCTTGGAGAGGACATTGGTTTGTTCCTGGTTAACTTTGAGCGAACGTGCGAGAAGCAGGGGTTCTCTCGGGAAACGTGGCCACAGCGCTTGCTCACTTTGTTACCCGGCGAGGCGGCCGACGTAGTCGCTCGCTTGGATAGAGAGGAGGCAGAGGATTTCGACAAAGTAAAATCGAGTCTGCTAAAAAAGTACCGGCTGTCTGCGGAGGCGTTCCGTCGGAAGTTTCGGGAAAATGAGAAAGGCAAAAGTGAGTCATATACAGAGTTTGCGTATAGGCTTATGTCGAACATGCAGGAGTGGCTCAAAGAAGAGAAAGCGTTTGGTGACCACGATAAAGTTCTGCAGTGCTTCGGGCTAGAACAGTTTTATAGTCGGTTACCGGAGAACGTGCGATACTGGGTCTTGGATAGGCCAGACGTGAGTACGGTGGCTAGAGCCGCTGAGCTAGCCGAGGAGTTTGTGACGCGTCGAGCTCGCGGAGCTAAGGACGGTCAAAAGGGTGAATTTGGCTCCAAGTCTGAGAGGCCAAGGTTCACGCCCATGAGATTTAAGGGGGACACGCGTAGTGAGGATGCGAGTGAAAGCAATCCGACCAAACGTAAAGAGACGGCAGCCGAAGCCGAACGCAGAAAGCGGTTCGAGATGAGGCGAGCGGGCGTTTGTTATACGTGCCAGAAGCCGGGTCACTTTTCGGCGCAGTGTCCGGAAACAACACCAAAAGTTGTGTTTTTTTCAATAGGCAGCACGGACGAGAACATGAAGCTTCTCGAGCCTTACATGCGAGACCTCCTCGTGAACGGGAAAGAGTGCCGAGTGCTTCGCGATTCCGCAGCTACGATGGATGTAGTTCACCCATCTTACGTAGAACCCCATATGTTCACGGGCGAGTGCGCATGGATCAAGCAAGCCGTGGAAGCTCATAGCGTGTGTCTGCCAGTAGCAAAGGTGCTTATTGAAGGACCTTTCGGAGCGCTTGAGACAGAGGCGGCAGTGTCATCTATGCTGCCACCCCAGTACCCGTACCTATTTTCAAACAGGTCCGATCACCTCCTGCGCGAGAAGGGGCTTTTGTTTGGTGAAGCTAGTGTTCAGGCCTTAACCAGGTCGAAGGTTCGGGAGCTCGCTGCAAAGGCGGTAGTTGCGGGGCCGACGTTATCAAACAACGAAAAAGGGTCAGAGGCGCAGCAAGCTGATATTCAGAGCACGCCCGAACTGAATAAACTTGAGTGTGTAACGTTAAAGGCGCCAGATACTGGAGAGGAAAATCCCGATTCGGGAAAGTTAGAAGAGCTATCTACTGATTTGCTCATCGCGCCTACGTCAGACGGACTTGATAGGTTGCTAAAAGTCAGCCGGTCGGCTTTGATAGCCGAGCAAAAAAAGGATGGCAGCCTGGAAAACGTGCGCTGCAATGTCAAAGAAGGTATCGCCAGGAAAACTGCGCGTTTTGTGGAAAGAGGTGGAGTCCTGTACCGGAAGTATCTAGACCGCCGAGGAGTGGAGTTCGATCAACTGGTCGTGCCTCAATGCTATCGTCAGGATCTGTTGCGCTTGTCACACGGGGGTTCGTGGTCCGGACACCTAGGAGTTAAGAAAACTAAGGACCGTCTCTTGCAAGAGTACTATTGGCCAGGGTGTTTTCGGGACGCAGACCATTTCGTGAGGACATGTGACACTTGTCAGCGGGTGGGCAAACCAGGGGACAAATCGAGGGCGCCGTTGAAATTGGTACCTATCATTACGGAGCCTTTTAGACGGCTCGTTATTGATACAGTGGGACCTCTGCCGGTAACAGCCACGGGGTACAGACACATTTTGACTGTGATCTGCCCAGCGACAAAGTTCCCTGAAGCAGTGCCGCTTAAAGAACTCAGCTCAGTTGAGATAGTTAATGCACTACTGTCCATATTTGCGCGAGTTGGTTTTCCTGCAGAAATTCAATCAGATCAGGGCACAGTGTTTACTAGCGCTTTGACGACAACTTTTCTCGAAAGGTGTGGGGTAAAGCTGTTACACAGCTCAGTGTACCACCCACAGTCGAATTCCGTTGAGAAGCTCCACTCCGTCATGAAGCGCGTGTTGAGAGCGTTGTGTTTTGAACATCGAACTGACTGGGAGCTGTGTCTGCCTGGGGTGATGTTTGCTTTAAGGACCGCGCCGCATGCGGCTACGGGGTTTTCGCCAGCTGAACTGGTGTACGGTCGCTCGCTTCGATCTCCGCTTCGCATGCTTCGAGAATCATGGGAAGGTAGGGGCGACGACCCAGTCGTGGTGGAGTACGTACTTAAGCTCCTCGAACGCTTAAGAAGGGCACAGGAGTTGTCAGGTGAAGCAATGGCAAAGGCCCAGCAGAGGGCCAAGGTTTATTATGATCGGACAGCCAGGGCCCGTCGTTTTGAGGTTGGCGATGAGGTCATGATATTGCGCACATCGCTAAACAACAAACTAGACGTGCAGTGGGAGGGCCCAGCACGAATTGTTCAGAAACTGTCGGACGTTAACTACGTGGTAAGTCTGCCAGGAAAGCGGAAAGCACAGCAAGTTTACCACTGTAATCTGCTCAAACCTTATAGACAAAGGGAAGCAGTGGTGTGCATGATGGTAAACGTTCCTGAAGAGCTTCCGGTCGAGCTTCCGGGACTAGGCTCAGTGACGAACAGGGAAGACACCGGTCAAGTCATTAGTGACCTTATCAGTAAAGCACCGCTGTCGCCTGAGCAGAAAACCGAACTACACCAGCTATTACAAGAGTTTCAAGGTCTGTTCTCTGAGAGGCCTGGTAGGACTTCGGTACTTACTCATGATATAGAACTTACCTCCCCAGAGCCAGTACGATCCAAGGCGTATCGGGTGTCACCCCGCCAGAGCGATATTATGGAGGCTGAGGTAAAGAAAATGCTACAGCTCGGTGTTATTGAGGCAGGTGAGAGTGATTATACCTCCCCTTTGATTTTAGTTGAGGTACCGGGCAAGGAACCTCGTCCTTGCGTCGACTACCGCAGGCTTAATTCCATCACTAAGGATCAAATTTATCCGATCCCTAACATCGAGGAGCGCCTTGAGAAAGTTAGTAGCGCTCAGTTTATTTCCACCCTAGATCTTGTCAGGGGTTATTGGCAGGTTCCACTTACAGAAGAGGCTAGTAGGTATGCGGCGTTCATTTCACCAATGGGAACATTCCGTCCTAAAGTGTTGAGTTTTGGTTTGAAGAACGCGCCATACTGTTTTTCAAGCCTCATGGATAAAGTGTTGCGGGGACAGCAAGAATTCGCTTTACCGTATCTAGACGACGTAGCGATATTCTCCGCATCCTGGTCTGAGCATATGACACACTTGCGGGCAGTGCTAACCCGCCTGCGCGAAGCGGGCTTGACAGTCAAGGCTCCTAAGTGCCAGATAGCACAGGCCGAGGTTGTCTACCTCGGTCACGTGATTGGTCAGGGTCGTCGCCGCCCCTCTGAAATAAAAGTGGCCGCTGTGCGAGACTTTCCGCAACCGCGCACCAAGACCGATGTTCGGTCGTTCTTGGGTGTCGCCGGCTACTATCAGAGGTACATCCCTAGGTACTCTGATATCGCGGCTCCCCTGACGGATGCTCTAAGAAAGACAGAGCCTCAAACAGTCGTCTGGGACGAGACCAAGGAAAGAGCTTTTAGCGCCCTAAAGAGTGCCCTAACAAGCCAGCCTGTGCTACGATCGCCAGACTATACAAAAGGGTTCATTGTTCAGTGCGATGCTAGTGAGCGAGGCATGGGCGTTGTACTGTGCCAACGGGAAAATGGAGAAGTAGAACACCCCGTCCTGTATGCTAGTCGTAAGCTGACCAGTCGTGAGCAGGCGTATAGCGCCACCGAGAAAGAGTGTGCATGTCTCGTGTGGGCCGTTCAGAAATTGTCATGCTATCTAGCCGGCTCGAGGTTTATCATTGAGACGGATCACTGCCCTCTCCAATGGCTGCAGACCATCTCTCCCAAAAATGGCCGCCTCCTGCGCTGGAGCCTCGCTTTACAACAATATTCCTTTGAGGTGCGTTACAAAAAGGGGAGTCTCAACGGTAACGCCGATGGCTTAAGTCGAAGCCCCTAACGTAGGAATCAGCCTCAAAATTGTTTGTTACTGATGTTTTTCTTCCTGAGGCAGGATTTTTTTTAACATATTGCTTTTGTTTAGTGTTTCAAAGTGATGATATGCTTTCTAGTGCAATTTTTCAATTTGTGGACGCGTTCTGAGTGATGCTAGACTACTGTAAGGAACTAGGCAGTGGTATAAAAAGGGGAAAGAGCCTGGCAGGGCTTAGTGAGGGTTGTGCCGTGCTTGCTGACTGAGCGGTTGAGTTTTCAGCGTAGTTCTAACGCTTGCCGGGAACGAGAACAAAAATGTGAACTCTCCCGAAGTCACTTTGCAGTGTCCCGTGCGAACCTGAACGAGAGAACGAGGCCTTCTCTGTGCGCTGCGCTCAAGAAACGTCAAGGGACGCCCGACTTCGGTTATGAGCATCATCGAGCGACATCCCTCCGGACAGCGGATGCAGTCCCCTGTCCATCGGGATCTCCTTCCCCCGGCGGGGCGGTCTGTTGCGTTTCGCCTGCGACACGTGGTTTTGCCGGCGCGACTGCGGCGGGGCGGCAGACATTTTGGCCCGATCGTCGTCGCCGCAACACTCATCGCCAGGTGTTTCCAGGCGCGTCTGCGGCGATGCGACCGCCTAGGGATCCTCCTCGCATTCCAGTCATTGTGCCCGAAACAGGCGATGCCAAAGCAGGGATCTCATTCCAGTTATTGGGCCCGAAACAGGCGATGCCAAAGCAGGGATCTCGTTCCAGTCATTGTGCCCGAAACAGGCGATGCCAAAGCAGGGATCTCATTCCAGTTATTGGGCCCGAAACAGGCGATGCCAAAGCAGGGATCTCGTTCCAGTCATTGTGCCCGAAACAGGCGATGCCAAAGCAGGGACCATCCTCTCATTACAGTCATTGTGTCCGACCGGCAGCGCCACGACAGGGTGCTACGAGATCGTGCGCAGCGCCACGACAGGGTGCTACGAGATCGTGCTCGACATGGTGCTACGGCATCGCTACGACAGTGTGCGTCACCATTAGCCCATTGTACATTCACGTGCTCGTCTTTTGAGGGGTTCCTTCTTGCCCTCAACTGCGAGAGTATAAAAACAGCTGCCCCCGGACGCCAAAAGGAGGGCTCCGATTTCTTCTGTTGAGTGAAGTGCTCTCCCGTCTCTCTACTTCGGTCAACCTGACCGCCAACTCTTTGCGATGTTAAAATAAACAAGTTGTTTCGTTGTTACCAGTCGACTCATGCTTTGCCGGGACCTTCGGATGCTTCCAGTTGTACCCCAGGCCGCCAGGCCAACGCTACCCTTGGGGCTTGCGACCCAGGTACAACCACGGGCGCCAGCGCCGAGTTCCCAACAGATCGTACCAGCGGTCCGATCCGAAACAACGTCGTAAGTCGCCAGGATGGCTCCGCTTTTGCACCGGGGGTAATTGTAATGAAGAAGAAGAGCACAGGAACAAGGCCAGCCAGATCGTCTCTTCCATGCCTGCTGTGCAACCAGTGGGCCAGCCGGATCGCCAGTGCTTGGCACGAGTGTGAGCCGTTCGAGCTACCAGCTGTTCCTCCTCTGCGTCACCTGCCTCCTCGGTTACGAAGAGACGTTACCATCGGAACTGTTCAGTGCACCCATTACAATATATATATATATATATATATATATATATATATCATTCTGTTTATTGTAATAAATACAATGTAAGAAAGAAAGAAAACAGAAGCGGGTTGGGGTGTCGGGCTGCTGTGCCAGAGGAAAGTTCCTTTTTATTTATTTATTTAATTGTCTTGCTTTTTTTTAAGTCATGAACTATTTGGCAACATAGCAGCACCCAGCCACGATCAAGAGTCCGGGAGTTCTCGCGAAAAATGATTCGCTCTAAAATGGTGCACATCAGAGAGGTCACAGGCAATAACGCGCTGCAGACATAACGTGGCACAAACATGTTCGTTGCGCGAAAAATCTGTACGTTGCATCTTTTGTCACATTGTCACGACATCAAAAATATGTGCTTAGCTATTACACACGCAAAAGCGGTACCCATGTAGCAACCAATTATAAAGAAAGCATTTGATTTACTGGAATTTGAGGAAAGGAATGAATCTGCTCAGCCACTCAAGGAGTGACTCTCGCCATACCCAGGAGTTAAAAGGAGTGGCGTCCCTTTCCTGTAAAGAATGTACTGTATATATATACAGGGTGTTTCAGTGAGCACTTTCAAAAATCTTTAAAAGTTGCCTGTGGCAGATATGACAAATGACAAGCTGGTCTACTCGAAGCGGTGGGTAATACTTGCACAAGAAATTGAGATGAATCGACTAATTAATAAAAATTCACTAATTAAAATTTTAGCTAATTACCTTATGGCCCATATTTCAATATACAAATTCTAGCCGGAAAGTTCGCACGGTGGATCCACTTGGAACGAATTTTCAAGATGACACCAGTTTCGAGATATAAATTTCCTAACTTTGCGGAGAAATGCATTGGCGTTCCAGTTAATTTGTTAACAAAACGTCGTTTCATGCACCAAAGCACACAACTGGAACGCCAATGCATTTCTCCGCAAAGCTCGGGAATTTATATCGCGAAACTGGTGTCGTCCGGAGAAGTCGTTCTAAGTGGATCCGCCTTGCGATGTGCACTGCTAGAATTTGTAAATTGCAATATGGGTCATAAGATGATTATCTAAAAGTTAATTAGTTAATTCTTGTTAATTGGTCGATTTTGCATCTCTTTTTTTTTTTTGCAAGCAGTGTCCGCCGCTTCGATCAGACCGGCTCATAAACTAGAATTGAGCTACCTGCTACAGGCAACCTTTAAAATATTTTGAAAGTGTTCGCTGAAGCACCTTGTATATATGGTGTTCTGAGGCTTGCCAGTGTTCTTGTTTTGTTTCTAGGGGCAGGGGCGAGGGGTATCGTCATCAGCAGCAGCCTACTTTATGTTCACTGCAGGACGACGCCCCTCCCGGCGATCTCCGATTACCCCTGTCCTGCGCCAAGCGATTCCCAACTAGCGCCCGCGAATTTCCTAATTTCATCGCCCCACCTTGTCTTCTGCCGTCCTCGACTGCGCTTCCCTTCTCTTGGCACCCATTCTGTAACCCTAATGGTCCACCAGTTATCTAACCTACGCATTACATGACCTACCCAGCTCCATTGTTTCCTTTTAATGTCAATCACAATATCGGCTATCCCCGTTCCCTCTCTGATTCAAACCGCTCTCTTTCGGTCTCTTAACGTTGCGCCAGCATTCTTCGTTCCATCGCTCTTTGCGCAGGCCTTAACTTGTTCTCAAGTTTCTTTGTTAGCCTCCAAGTTTCTGCCCCATATGTCAGCACCGGTAAAATGCACTGATTGTACACCTTTCTTTTTAATGATAATGGTAAGCTTCCAGTCAGGGGCTAACAGTGTCTCCCGTATGCGCTCCAACCCATTTTTATTCTTCTGTAAATTTCCTTCTCATGATCAGGGTTCCCTGTGAGTAACTGACCTAGGTAAACGTACTCCTTTACAGACTCTATAGAAGCTGACTGGCGATCCTGAACTCTTGTTCCTTTGCCCGGCTATTCATCATTATCTTTGTCTTCTGCATATTGCTACGGAACAGTATTTGCGATGACGAAGAGGCGAGCAGTGTGAAGACGACGACGACGACGATTGGAGGCTAGCGCGGGCTGTTTCCTCTTGGCCAAGTGCGGCGTATTTCCTTGTAAATATACTTGTATATAGATTTTCGTCTGCGTATTCCTACGTAAGAATATTGATCTTCACCCCACTCGGAGCAGACGTGCCTTCGATGGGCTCCGTCGACAACGGCCGCTCGAGCACAAGTTGGATTCGACGGTCTTGGTTTTTAGCTGGAATCAACAGCACTCGACGAACGGACACCGAGGATATCAATTTTTCCAAGGTGGGCCCTCGTTTCCCCACGATATTGAGACTTTGAAGCGTTCGACGCGCTGCATGGTGAGCTAAGCCTAAGGTTCGACATAGCGACGAGAAGCCACCGGCAGCGGCGGAGGCGCAGCTCGAAGACTATGATGGAAACCGTAGAAGGTACGGAGATCGATCTGGAAGAATTGAACGTGCCGGGGTAATGGTACGTTAGAAAGAAGAAAGGAAAAGCGCCCCCCCTAGTGAACAACGAGGCACGCCATATGGAACGGCAGCGAGCCGCCGAGAAGCTCGCAGGGAGGAAGATGGCAGCTAAGTCGGTTGAAAGGCAATTTGCCCGACTTCCGGACTGCGCCGAGAAAGTAATCATGAGGCCGCACGGCGGTCTCGTACGTCTAATGAAATACGGAAGTGCGCATTTGGCAGACGTAATACTTAGGGCGGCTGGCGTCAATCCAGACGCCGCCGGAGAGGACGTCATCTTGTTGAATGTGAAGCAACATTCCATTCTCGTCGCTACCGTCAGCGCGGAAAGGAAGAGAAAATACGCCGACTTGAAGCTCCTCGTGTTCGAAGGGGAAAAAATTGAAATGACTACGTACGTCGCTATGCCGGAGGACTGCGGAAAAGGCGTCGTGCATGAAGTCCCTTTGTCCTTCTCGGACGCAGAGAGCTTGAAAAGGCTGCAAGTCTACGGGAATCCCCCGGTCTGGGAGTTCGACGACTCGGAAGAACGTCGAGGACAGTTTTAATAATACTGGTCGAAGACAAAGAGGTGCCGCGGTGGGTGAGACTTACGCCTGTGGCGCAACGCTGCGTAATCTACCGCAAGAAGTACGACGTTTGTAACGCCTGCGGGCGGCTCGGACACCGCGAGGACGTCTGCCCGGACGCCGCGAATGTGAAGTGTCGTGGCTGTGGCATGGAGCAACCACAAGACCATTTATGTGAACCCAAGTGCAAACTGTGCGGGAAAGGACACCCGCTCGGTGACAGAAAATGCAGAAAACTCTACCGTGTTCCTTACGAGGTGAAGAGGCAGTGGGAACGAAAGATCAACATGCTACAGCAGCAGCAACTTCAAAAGCAGCAGCAAGCCGGAGCGACTGCCGAGGTGAATCCCAGGGGTCGTTCCAAGGTCAGGCGCGGAAACGAGGACTTTCGCGTCAGAACCGACTCCTTTCAGAGGCTTGAGGAGACCACCGGAGGGCATCAGCAGCGTGGCCGTTCGCGGTCCCGCACCAGGGGGCGCTCCGGATCCAGACAAAGGGGGAGATCGAGCTCCAGGGACCCGGCGCACCCATGCATGGACTAAGAAGCGGAAGCAGAGCAGGGACCGAAACAATGTAAGCTTTGGCAGTGGGGTTTCCCAGGCAAAAGATAAGAAAGATGAGGAGATCGATAAATTACGGAAAGAAGTTGGGGAGCTTAAAGAGGTCATTAATAAGCTCACTCAAGAGTTGCATAGACCAAAATCACAGGCGTGTACGGGGTCCCCCTCCACCCATAACGCGCAACCAAAATTGGTATCGAAACCAACCCGCCCGATCCCTATGGTTATGACTCCCATGCAGCCTGCGGCACTGGAGGAGGAAAATATGATTATCGAATCGGCTAGACCACCCCCAATGAAACGCAAAGGGGAGGACGTTGATCCGTTGGTGGCACTAGAGAAAAGATTAGAAGCCAAAATCGAAGCTAAATTTGATTCTTTCATGGTCCAAATTATGGGAGCAATACAGCAGACTCAAAGCCAGATCCAAGCCCTTACGGGTGAAGTACAAAAGCAAAGGGCAGAATTAGTAGCCATCGGAGAATGGCAACTAAAAGCAGAGGAACAACTCGACCAGCTCCAACATGGCCAGAGGTGCGCAAACTGAGTCTTTAATCTGGCAGTGGAACTGTCGCGGCTTCCAACGCAAGCGAGCGTTAGTGCAACAGTAGTTGACGCTATTAGATGAGAAACCGCTAGCTATAGCCCTGCAGGAGACGGGCAAAGCAGCACAGCTCTCGATACACCAAGCTTTTTCAAGTGACAGGGGTGAGAAATCTCGCGTCACTACGTTCATTAAGAGGAATATTGCGGCAATCGTGCACGAAATCAACTCGAGAGACATTGAGGCAGTGCTTCTGGAAATTATTACGGGACGAAAAGAGGAACCGAGCGCGTTCCTATTAAACTTGTACAGTACTCCACAGCAGAGAAAGGTGCGATTCAGGGCCCTCTTTCGCAAAGCTATTTAGGCAGCCGGGACTAATCCCTTGCTAATAGTAGGTGACTTTAATGCAGCGCATCCGGAATGGGGTTACACTAAACAAGATCCAAAAAGTAGGCAGCTATGGGAGGACGCGCACGAGCTAGGATTCACCCTACACATGGACCCTAGCAGTCAGACCAGGGTGGGTAACAGCGTGTGCGCAGACACCTCCCCTGACCTGACCTTCTCAAAAGGTATGACAGATCTGAATTGGAAAAACTCGGAGTTCAATTTCGGAAGTGATCATTTCATTCTGGCCTCGATCCTTAAAAAAGGGGTGAAGACGCGTCGTGTGCGTCAACCGAGGATCACCGAATGGGGATTATTTAGGGAGAAGCGAGAGAAAGCTGCCATAGGGAAAATCACAAACATAGAGAAATGAACGGAGGTCATCGCGCGTCACGTTAAAGAGGCAACCAAGACGCTTGAAGGGGACGATGCCCCGGAAGTAATCGATAGCAAACTGCTTCACATGTGGGAGGCAAAACGTGGTATGGAGCGCAGACTAAAGAAGCAAAAATGGAACCGTAATCTCAGAAGGCGGATTGCTAGACATAACAAAGAAATTGAAAATTACGCGATCAAATTATGCGAACAGAATTGGTGCAGCAGATGCGACGAGATGGAGAGGGGCATGAGCCTTTCCAAAACGTGGGGTCTGCTGAGACATCTATTAGATCCGACCAATTCGAAAACCCTATCGGGAATTAGATTATCAAAAGCCAGGCACGCGTATGAGGGTACAGACGTGGAATTTATGGACAAACTAATCACCATGTACATTGGCGATACGCATAGCACCCCCCTCCCGGAGTACGACGGAGCTCCCAATGAGGAGCTCGACGCACCCATCACGGAGGCGGAGGTCAGGGCAGTAATATTGGGACTAAAAACCAAATCAGCCCCGGGCCCTAACGGGATAACAAACAAAATTCTAAGAAGTATGGACGATGCCTCCATCAGCGCTCTGACGGAGTACATGCAAGAAATTTGGACTAAAGGCCACCTGCCACGCCAGTGGAAGATGGCAAACGTGATCCTAATTCCAAAGCCGGGCAAACCCCCTAAACTAGAAAATCTAAGACCCATTTCCCTAACCTCATGCATGGGGAAATTGATGGAGCGCGTAGTCCAGACCAGACTGACGCACTTTATGGAGCAGAACGACCTGTGGCCGCACGAGATCATCGGCTTCCGACCGGGCTTGTGTACGCAGGACGTGATGCGCCGACTAAAACATGACATAATCGACTCACGTTCTAGAGACGCCAAGGTAATCCTCGGCATGGACTTGACAAAAACTTTTGATAATGTTAAACACGAAGCGATACTCCACGGTCTCCAAGAAATCGGGGTAGGCGCGTGAACATTCGACTATGTCAAGGACTCTTTGTCAGACAGAACTGCCTGCATGAAGTTCCAAGATATTGAATCTCCAACACTGAAATTAGGAAGCAGGGACACGCCGCAGGGCTCGGTTCTTTCCCCGCTCGATCCTCTTCAACGTGGCGATGAAGGGCCTCCCGAAGCTCTGAGAAGCATACAGGGGCTAAATTTCAGTATTTATGCGGATGACACCACCCTCTGGACCAACCAGGGGAGCGATGCGAGCATCGAGGAGCGCCTGCAGGCGGCGGCGGACACTGTCGTGGACTACGCTGCCAGTAGGGATCTCTCGTGCTCACCGCAAAAATCGGAGTTGTTCGTCTACAACCCAAAGTCGCCCCGGTGCAAGCGTAGCTGGGAATTTGACATTAAAATAGAGGGGCAACCAGCCCCAAAGGTAAACCAAATCAGAATCCTAGGACTTTTCATACAGGAAAACGGATATAATGATGGGACAATAAAAAATCTAGAGGGATTTGCCACGCAAGCACTTGGAATATTTAGAAGGGTCGCGCTGAAAGGACGAGGCCTGAAGGAAAGAAGCTTGCTTAAACTAACCCAAGCATACGTAATAAGCCGCGTGTGCTATGCCACGCCTTTCTTAAACATCAGGTCAGAGGAGAGGAGGAAACTCGACTCGCTCATTCGACGGTGCATAAAGAGGGCCTTAGGCTTACCAATTACCACCTCCACAGACAAGCTCCTCTCTATGGGAGTGCACAATACCTGGGACGAAATAGCGGAGGCTGTCAGAATTTCGCAGCTTGAAAGATTAAGCCGAACGACCACGGGCAGAGCTATCCTCGAAATGGTAGGCCTGCAAACAGATAGGGGACTACGAGGCAAAAAGACAACATCCCGCTGGACTGCCGAGAAAATATAATCATTCCTCCCCTCCCTCGTAACATGCATCCCATATTCAACATGGAGAGGAGGGAAAAGAGAGCAGAAGCACTAATCAAACGCTTTGATTCAATGGACAGCAAGTCGGTTGCGTACGTGGACGCGGCAAGTGGCAAGTCGGGTGCGGCGGTCGCCTCGGTGGTCGACGGCCGAGGTGCCCCCGTATCGGCCGCCACCATTAGAAGTCGCAACTCGGAAACGGCTGAAGAAGTTGCGATAGCGCTCGCTTGCGTGGGAACGGAAGCAAATTTCATAATTAGCGATAGCAAAACGGCCATCTGGAATTTTGGAAAGGGTAGGATCTCGCCGGAAGCGGCAAGGGTTCGGGCCAGTAGACGGCTGAAAAGAAAAATTAGCCTAATTTGGACCCCTGCACACACGTCCGTTCCCCGCAACGAGGTAGCCCACGAGCAGTGGCGTAGCTAGGTCTTCTGGCACCCGGGGCCCTTAGCTCTTCTGTCACCCCCCTCCCCCCCGGTGTAGTCGAGGAAGGTGCGGATATCGAGAATTTTCGGGTGTCTTCAGACGTATATGACACCCCCCCCCCCCCTACTGGCCCCGTGCACCCGGGGCCCACGGCCCCCCGGCCCCCCCTGTCGCTACGCCACTGCCCACGAGTTAGCCCGAGCTCTCTACTTCCGGGTGGCTGTGGAACCGGCCGACTGCCGGAACATGGACGAGCGTCTGCAAAATTATACGGAGATTGTCGAAAATTATCGGCTACGCAGGAGACTGGTGCCACCACAGGATAAAAGTCTAAACAATAGAGAGGCAGTCGCATGGCGGCGCCTGCAAGCTGGGAACTTCGTAAACCCGGTCTGGGCATACCATGTTACGCATGATAGAGAAAACGATGAGTGCAAACACTGTGGGGCGAGAGGGACCCTCGATCACATAATCTGGGAATGCGCTAGCTCACCGGGGGCTAAAGCAAACATAAATTGTAGAGAGGCCTGGGAAGCCCTGCTGCGGAGCGAGGACCCTACTCCACAGCAACACGCTATCCGCCTGGCGGAAGAAGCCGCGAAGAGTCAAGACCTCTTTGTTTGCTTCTAATCGCGGAGCTTCCGGCCCCCGTCCCCAAGGCCTGTGTGCCGGGGACGGGGAGTAGGGGCCTCCTTATCCGGCGGTACAATAAAATTGCTATCATCATCATCTTCTTCTTCACCCCACTCTTACACTCTGTTAAGGTCCTCAATCATTTGTTCTAACTCGTCTCCTGTGTTACTGAACAGGACGATGTCCTCTGTAAACCGAAGGCTGCTGAGATATTCGCCGTTGATGCTCACTCCTAAGCGTTTCCAGTTTAATAGCTTGAATGTACTTCCAAGCACGCAGTGAATAGCATGGGAGTGATTGCGTCTCCTTGTCTGACCCCTTTCTTTATAGGTATCTTCTTACTTTTCTTGTGGAGAATTGAGGTAGCTACGGAACCTCTGCAGATATTTTCTAAGATAGTCACGTAATCGTCCTGTACTCCTTGATTACGTAATGCCTCTATGACTGTTGGTATCTCTACCGAATCAAATGCCTTTTCATAATATACGAAAGCCATATAGAGAGGCTTATTGTACTCTGCGGATTTCTCGATAACCTAATTGATGACATGGATGTGATCCATTGTAAAGTATCCCTTCCTGAAGCCAGCCTGTTCCCTTGATGGACAATATCCAGTGTTGCCCTTATTCTATTGGAGATTATTTTGGTAAATATTTTATATAATACTGGGAGTAAGCTAATGGGCCTATAATATTTCAGTTCTTTAACGTCTCCCTTTTTGTGGATTAGTATAATGTCTGCATTCTTCCAGTTTTCTGGGACTCTTGCAGTATAGGCTCTTCGTTTAAAGAGCCACCAGTTTTTCAAGCATTGTGTCTCCTCCATCTCTGATTAAATCGACTGTTATTCCATCTTCTGCCGCTCTTCCTGGTCTCATGTCTTGCAAGGCCCTTCTGACCTCATCTCTAGTTACAGGAAGAGTTCCTGTATCTTGTTCATTACTGTTCCTAATTGAGGTATCCTGACTCCTCTGGGTACTGTAGAGGTCAGTATAGAATTCTTCCGCTGCTTTTACTGTATCTTCGAGATTGCTGATGATATTACCCTGCTTATCTTTCAGAGTATACATCTTGGTTTGTCCTATTCCAAGCTTCCTTCTCATTGATTTCATGCTGCGTCCATTTTTTACGTCTTTCTCAGTCTTTCTCACGTATATAATTTCGAATATCCCTTATTTTTTCCTTATTGATCAGTTTTGACAGTTCCGCGAATTCTATCTGATCTCTTGAGTTGGATGCTTTCATTCTTTGTCGTTTCTTTATGAGGTCCTTCGTTATTTGCGAGAGCTTACCTAATGGTTGCCTTGGTGCCTGATCTCCTACCTCAATTGTTGCTTCTGAAACTAGTCTAGTTATGCTTTCGTTCATTTCCTCTGTGCCATCTTCATCCCTCTGTTTTAAGGCTGAATATTTGTTTGCAAGCACCAGCCTGAATTGGTCTGCTTTTACCCTTAATGCGTCTAGGATGCCCTGTCTCCTCTACATCAATTTTACTGTTTCTCTTTTCATAATGAGGTGAATCCTAGGCCTCACTAAGCTATGATAACTGCCCCCCTTTACCCTACCTAACATTTCTACATACTGCATTATGCTGGGATCGGCAAAAAGTATGAAATCTATTTCATTTCTTGTTTCACCATTAGAGCATTTCCAGGTCCACTTTCTGTTGCTACGCTTCCTGAAGAAGGTGTTCATTATTCGCAGCTTATTCCTTTCCGCGAATTCTACCAGCATCTCTCCTCTAGCGTTCCCAGAATCGACGCCATAGTTGCAAATTGCTTATTTACCTGTCTGCTTTTTCCCCACTTTTGCATTGAAGTCGCCCATTGCTACGGCATACTGAGTTTGCATTTTTCTCATCGCTAATTCAACGTCTTCATAAAACTGATCTACTTCATCATCATCATGACTACATGTTGGAGCGTAGGCTTGTACTACTTTTAATATATACCTCTTATTAAGTTTGATTTTAATGGTGTAGAATTCGTCATTGTTGCCCGCTATGTCATTATGGATTAGGAATCCTACTCCATATTGCTTCTTATCTGGGAGACCTCTATAACAGAGGACATGACCGTTAGTCAGCACTGTATAAGCCTCACCAGTTCTTCTAACCTCACTAAGGCCAATGACATCCCAAACAATACCTGACAGAGAGCTCGGTTGTTAAAGGTTGCCAGAGTCAGTTTCCATTAGCGGCCTGTCCGGGTGCCGAGATTCTTAGCACCCTCTGCTGCGTTACAGGTCTGACCACCGCCTTCGTCAAATGATTCGCACCTGCTGTAGACTGAGGGCCATTGGTTGATCGAATGAGTCATTTGGGAGGGAGTGGCCGAATACTGCACTAGGGAGGCCAATTCCTGTTCTGGTGAGGAAGTGTCTTTTGTTGAAGCTTAGTGGGTCTTCCTAATTTGGTTGTACCTAGATTAGTACAGCCCCACTGGCTCTCGGCATCGTTTGCCGGTGTTAGGCACTGAGCACGTGCTGGTGGGCGAGTTGGTTGTACATGATTACAACGAAGGCGCCTAATAAAACAACAGACGAAGGAAGGCAACGCGGGACAACCACGTAGGTTGTCCCGTGTCCGTTTTTTTTTTATTATTATTATTTGGCGCCTTCGTTGTAATCGGTGTTAGGCGCCACTCCAAGCCTGGAGGTCCGCAAACTTCGTTTAATTAAGGGCTCTACAGAGATAACTAAACCGGATCTCGAAAGATATGCTTTTCTGCTCTGCGAGCGTCGGAAAACCAGAAGGACGTCATGATTGCTATGTTTTGAACATCAGCTACAAGGTCGTGCGTTTTTATTTTAAAATCGTAGAAAAATGTTTTGCGCGCATTACTGCTCAATTGTTGCTCAAATTTTGCAAGAAGATTGCATACTATAACCCAAATTGTTACGCTCCAAGTTTATTGTGAAAGAAACTGAATTTGCCTTCGTCTGCACCCCTCGCAGCAAGTGATATTTTAAACAGAGCGACTATGTCATTGTTGGCGTCTGCAGTGCGGCAAAGCACGGCCTTCGAGATCCGCTTTTAATAATTGCTCGTGGGTAGAGAAGCACAAACATGGGCGCAGACGAAGGCAAACTCGCAGTATTTTCTCGACATACTCCGCAAGTAACAGTGCTGAGTGTTATATTGAATGATTAGGAATCAAGATGTTGTAACGCATACAATATCAAGATGTACTAACAGTGTTGTCCCAGTCCACGCCCCATAGGGTAACGGCTTCTGGATTTAGAAAGTGTATATTTAAGGCTATACTTTTGCCGGTTGAATGCAGCGAAAGCGATTTCATGAGCCGAAAACACGTTATAGAAGTCAGTCAAGTTTTGGACACAACCTACTCGCCTAAACTGCCATACTTGTGCCCTAGATTTCGGTTCTGTTTTTGATCTCATTGTTTTTTGGCAGTCCAAGTGCGACAACCATCAATTGACGTCAAGAGTGACGTCAACGCATTGCGTACATTGCCACCAATCATGGCGTCGAGATATGCCTTGTTTCCGGTTCCGGCGCGAAATTTTTGTCACATGATAAAAAGAAAAGCAATCGGCCATTATTCGGCGAGACGTAAGCTTGCAGCTGGCATTAGGTGGTGTACGATCAAGATTGGTGCCGCTAGCAAGCTCTCGCTCAAAAATTTCCCAGGGAAGCAGCAATGGCCGACAAGGAACCTCTGTACACTCCCTTCTTCGGCGTCATGGGAGCCGTTGCAGCTATGGCGTTTAGCGGTAAAGTACAACCTCCTTCATTGCTGCTTTCGCTGCTGGTGCAGTCGATTTGTACGATCGGCCAGTGCCCCTAGGCCTAAGTCATTGGAGTAAGGGATTTGTAAGCCGGCCGGGGCCACAAAATCGGAGCTTCAGTGTCCTCGGCTCTCGCTCGAAATTAAGGTGTAGCTACTGCCACACCTAACGTGTATTCGCGTCTCCGCGGCATCTCGGTTGACCGAGAATAAATTTTCACCGTAGATTTGGACCTTTCTTTTTATACTGCTGATTTAGCGTACGACAAATATGGCCAAAGTTTAATGCCTTTTGCGGTATTCGTTCGCATCACGGCCACGCACCTTTCATACGTTCGCCTTGTTCCGTGCAAGTTGCTGAGATCGCATTTAGATGGGTCCTTTGCCTGCACACCGCCGGCATATGAGCCTGTTATAGTGGCGCTGGGCTCAATGACTCCAGCACTGACTAATCGCCAAAAGGGAGGGGCATTGTAGAGTGCCTCCGTGTTTCGACTGTATTCGGGGATTTCAAGGGCGTATCGAAGAAGCTAAATTTCGATTGGGCTGACCCGATTTTTCTACCATTTTCGCCTGCTACTGCAAGAGCGGTGCCGTGCCCGTCTTGGTCTCGTGACTGCGCATGCCGAGACTTCATGGCAGGCTGATAACGGGCCGCCGTAAAATTTTGTAACTGCTGCTTAGTACCGGCATCGCAGGCCAGCTTATGGGGCGGAAAAAAATTTGATGTCGATGCGGGCTGTAGAACTGCTCTCCATTCGTGGCGTTTCTGATAGCTTTTAACGGCGCGAAAGGGGGGCGTTACCTCCAAAAGTCACGCGCTCGACCCCGCGAAAGGCGATTCGGGCTAGGATTTCGATTCTCCACGCCTCGGCAGCGTTTCCTGTTGGCAAAAACCAGGCAGAATGCCCATTTCGGCCTGCTCTGCACGAGGTAACACGCAGCTGTGTCGGAAACGGCCTGGAAATAGGCTGGGTGCTCTGTACCTCGCGCAAACAGTTCATTCAGTCAGTCACGTGAGATGCCGGCTCCGGCGACGTTCACCTGCTGCGCGGCCTTCGGAAAGTGAATTGGCCAACGCAATCAACCGCTTCTGTTCGCTCATTCGTAGCGTGGCGCAAATCGAGCTATAAAGGGTTTTTATAATATCTGGCAAAGCACTTATCTGCCCTGAGCTAACCGCCACTGTAATTTATTGTGCTCTTGTTCATCCGCAATGGTTGTTTAATTAACTTAAGTTGAATGTTATTTTCCTACGTGGCGGGTGACCTGGTCTTATATCGCGATACTTCGATAACTCTACAAGATTCTTCTGCGTATATAATGCTATAGCTCCTACTGCATTGTACCTGCTGTTAAAAACGCGCAATAAGGTCGTGTAAAGTGTAAACGCAAAGTCATGCACACGCTTCTGGCCTCTTTTACGCTGATGTACAGATATTTTCGTGTAAGGCCGGCGCTTTTTCTCTAAATGATGGATCTTTCTTTTCAGCACTGGGAGCTGCCTATGGTACAGCAAAGTCTGGCACAGGCATTGCAGCCATGTCTGTGATGCGGCCAGAGCTCATCATGAAATCCATCATTCCAGTGGTCATGGCGGGTATCATTGCTATCTACGGCCTCGTCGTTGCTGTGCTTATCTCCAGTACCATCAAGCCAGACTACAAATTATTTTCGTGAGTGTCTTTGAGGCTATATTCATTAACACCAAATTGGATTTATAACCGTGCCACACGAGCACAGAAAATGGTATTCAGTAAAGGCCATAATTTCCTGAATTACATTCCTTTCGGTGGGTCAGCCACACATCCAAATTTGATGACATTCGACCCATAATGCCGATAAAAGCTTCTTCTGAAGTGAGTAATTTTAGGGTAATAACAAAAAGATAAACATGTATTACCTGCCTTCAAGGCTAGTGACATGTAGAAATAAGCATACTATGGTGCCGCTTGCTTTACTTTGTCGCTGTCTTTTACAATGTTGCAACCGACAAAGCACAATGACGATAAAATCGTCCTTGTATGCTTGTTGCCAACATTTAACACTACGCCTCTTGTAGTAGCATCTTCTGTTTGTTTTTTTCTTTTCATTATATAAACCATCATGCGCTTTGTTTGCTGTATAGCTTAAACACCTGAAAAACTTGTTTCCAGATAAATAGGATGTCATTTCAAATAATTTAAGTAAACCACACTGAGCAAGCTATGGCACCAAGAGTATGTTGTTCTCAGTCGAATGAGTTCTGGCGAATGCTTTCGGTGAGGAACGGCATTAAGGCAAATGCCATTTGACTTGCCTGTGTGGCACCCATGCAAATGACATTAAATCTTAAGGCATCAGGAATTTCATGCCATTTTCTCTGTCCGTGTGGTACCGGTATAATACCCGTGCCACACATGCCATCGGGTCAAATGTCACTAAATTTGGATGTTATATATGTCAGATTTGTGGATTATCATTGCGTTAAAAGGCTGAAAAATGCAGCAGTGAGTTATTTTTCTCATTGACAGGCATGATAATCATCACACATAATTATGAGTCCTGAATAGCCAAAATTTTCTAAAGTGTGACAATGATAGAGAAAAGTACCTGGAATTCTCGCTAAAGCTGTCCAATGGAATTGAAGTAATGTAGGAATTTTGGGTTACTATAATATAAGCTAACGGGAAGTGAATCTCTTACCTAGACGTTTTGTTTGCTTAATGTATGTGAAAGTGACGAATAAACAGTAATTTCACCAGCAGGGTGCAGTGGGCTTTTATAGCTAATATATTTTCGTAATGGATGACAGCTTAAATTCTGTGTTTACCTTCAAATTCAAAAGTTTCAAATACAGCAGGATTCAACAAAACGCAAATAACCCAAGTTTTCCTAGCACGACAAGGCACTTAGTCTGTTATACCCAATTCTTTCATGGTTCTCGACGTTTGGGATAGAATTGAATTCTGTGGAGCATATTTGACCACATGTTAACATGATAATTACCTGAGCTTCATATAGGTAAAATACGATTCTGCCCTTTACCTGCCTGAAAGCCACCATGAAGCATTAATTGCCCCAAAAGTCATAACAAATGGAAATGATTTGTTAAAATTTGTATTAACGAGCTCTGCCGCTCGGATATCTAATAAAGACCTAGAGCGCTAAAAACAGACAGGACATGGAAAAAGAAATGCACACCACATGCGCCAGTCTTTATTATAATTCATTACCAACTAGCGCGCCTATCCATCCTTTTACGGATATCTAGGCTTTTTATACAGGGGATGTCTTATTCACCTGCTGTGTAAATTCTAGTTTACTGCTACATCCACCTATTCAATGCCTTTAGTGATACCGCAGAATCGCAGTGCTTAAACCCATGCCAATCCTTTTGTAAGGAATAAAAAAATGTGTGCCCCCCCCCCCCCCCCCCCCCAATAGGTGTGCTTATCCACTTGGTGCTGCTCGGTGAAAGAAATGGATGCTCTGCACACTTCAAAGTGACACACAACACTTCATTCTTTGAAAAGTGTTTAACAGGATCTTTACTGGAGTTCCTACCTCACTTCTAACTGGCACAATATCTTTGATATTTCATCCACTGTTACTTTCATTGTTCTCAACATTGCATCTCTAAGAAAAGTGTTTCATGGCACTTAATGTCTGTGTACTCTTAGAGGCTGCTAAAGATAAAATTCCAGTATTAGTCAAGCCTCCAAGTTGCACAAATCGAGCTGTCAGCTCAACATTATCAGAAATGACAAAACACTCTGAAATTACATTCCTTAGATCCTTCAAATACATCTGCAATGCAGATTTCTTTCGAGCATTAGTTGAAGCACTTTGAAGTTTGTTGCATTCATAGTCATTATAGTGATTGTTCGACTTGGTTTAAGCTGTCAAGACTAGTGAAAATGGAACTTTTGAAATATGATGCATCGTTTATCACTCCATGACGGCACAACCAACAGATATATTGCAAACTGCATCTGTGTCTAAAATGGGCAAAGTATTAATATCTGCACAATTTGTAGCAAGAGTAAATTGCAATATATGTTGCAATTAACATATCCTCTTTAAACACTCTGCCAGGTGCAGTTTGCAGAATTGTAATGTTTTTGTTGTAGGTTTAGCACTGTAGCTTAGAGGTGATTTTGAAGGGGATGGGGCTGCAATTTTATTAACGGTAACACATTTTCAGGCATCAATTGTCATGAATATTACCATTCTAAAAACGTGAAATATATTATTAGAACCAGCTCAGTGATTGTATATAGTATTCTGTATTTCGCATTGAAATAAGGGTGCAAGCTAAAGCTTCCTTTTTAAGTGTCGCTGAATGGCACAGCGAGCAGCCGTGACCCATCCTTGTGGCTCAGTGACACCGGTGACTCCAGAGGTCGCATGACCAGATCTGGTCGCTTGGTCGAAGAGCAACTGTTCTGGGTCAGTCGCAAGACTTCTGAATCGCGTGTGCAAGAACAGGATGTCTGTATACGCTGATGATTATTTTACGCAACAATGCGAGCAGATGTGAACAGCATCAATCAAGAGACATATCAGTGTGGTGGCGGTCCAGTTGCATGACCTCCTCAAGTTGCTGGTGTGAATGAGCCCTCACTCTTCTTATAACAAAGTGAATCTAAATATTTCCTAGTTGATATCGGTGTGTAAGAAATGATTATAGTGAATATCAGACATAACAAGAGTACCAATCGTGTTTGGTGCAACTTTGTTACAATGAGGTTCGACTGCACTGTAACTGAGTGGAAGTTGCATGCAAGGCCTGCTCTTGGATTATGTGTGCTTTTCGGGAAGTTGCTAACATTGCAGCCTGTGGAAAAGTGCCTCCACCATTTGCACAGGCAGGTTTCTAACATTGCAGCATCTTGTTATTGGAGTACTGTCTTTATCGAATGTAGGGCTGTAAAGAAACATCAATGTCGCACAGCACTCAAAAGGCAGCAGTGCTGTGCAGCATGCGAGGCCAAATGCACCTGTATAGGCTGTGATAAAGTAGTGGTACACTTCACCGACCATCAAAGCTGTGCATTACTGTTACATGCTTGCACAGAGGTTGAATTGTGGGTGCCAACTTCGGTGAGCAGTAATCCTGAGCAAGTTAGCCCCTCGTTATTGAGGTCATGCCGACTGACCTTGTTTCGTATTTTGAAATGTTTTCCTTGTATCTTTTGATGTAATGATAGCAAATAAACGTTTATGATGTGTCTATAGGCTTGTTGCTGCTATTGACAGTAGTTCAAGAAAGGTTGTGGCTCCCGTCAGAGGCAGTGTTTGTTGTTTCAGTCATATTGATCGTGTATCCAAAGCCTTAAAAATACATAAATCTGAATGTGGAAATGTTGCCAATCACAACCTTTTATAGTGATGCAAGTGAATGTGTGCTGTTCCTCAACCTGTTAACGCCTCCCTTTCTTGCGTCGCAGTGCGTTCCTGCATCTGGGAGCTGGACTGAGTGTAGGGCTGAGCGGATTGGCGGCCGGCTTTGCTATTGGCATCGTTGGGGATGCCGGCGTTCGTGGTACGGCGCAGCAGCCCCGGCTGTTTGTGGGCATGATTCTGATCCTCATTTTCGCCGAAGTGCTTGGGTTGTACGGTCTCATCGTGGCTCTGATCATGTACTCCCGCGGTTGAGCACTACTTCGCGATGCCAGCCAGCCCCCCACCCCCTTTACAAACCAACACCATCGCCCCTCCCATCCCTGCCCGCCATCAAACCTCTCTTCCCTCCAATGCCAGCATTGTGCCCGATGTCGCATGTCTTAAAATCGTACCACACCCAGTCCCTAGAGCTCCACTTGGCTAAGCAAGAAGAGGTGTAGACAGTCTTTATTTCCCTCCCCCCCAGTGTGACTTCTTGCAGCCCTGAATCCCACTGTCCGAGCATGTATGGCAGAACCTTATCCACCATCTGTTTTTTGCACATTGCCCTGTAATGTTTCACTGCAGGTGGCGTGCGCGTGTCGGTGTATTTATTGTAGTTTACGAAACTTTTGTTTCGTTTCATTAAGTCCTTTACAGGCACCATTTCTGATTTGAGTGCTTCCTGCATGCATGTATTCGTTTTCTCGCTCATGTCACAGTTGCTGTGCTTGCTGGTGTCGTATCTACATTCTGAAAACGCTTTTCTTTCTCCTACACCTCTCTGCTTGCACCTACTAGACGTTGAGCAAATGGATGTGCAGAGCTCACTTGTGGATCGCTGGCCAGTCATTGTCTGTTGCTCCGTTGTGTGGGAACTTTGTACTGCCAGTTTTAATTTGGCAACCATCTACTGCGTCTGGCTGTCGGGTTGCAGACATTCCAAAGAGAGCTAGCCCAATTATTATGCCCTGTGGATCCATTTGATGCCTGCTCCTCCACCCCCCCCCTCCCCCGTTTGTTTTACTTGATAACAAATGGTGATACTACATGTAGTTGGCTCACCCTGTTACCTGTTCAATCTTTTTAATTGTGCTGCTTTACAGAACAATCTTTTAAAGCTGGCTGCAACAAAAAATTGCCAGCTGCCAGCAGCGAGCCGTCGGCATTCACTAGATGTAATAGCTGAAGCAACATGTGCTGGTCAGTGTTAGTGGGAGAAACTGTGGCATGGTTAGGCAATGCAGCATTCTGCAGCCAGCCTGCAACTTCAAATTTCCAGCCAAAAGCACTCAACCAGATGTTAGCTTACAGCTGAAAAAGGCAGTTAGCAAATTTAAGGGCATGTAAGTGTGTGTGTGTGTGTGTGTGTAGCAACACATATTCACTATAATGCAATGGATGGTGCACATTTACAAATGCTATCTGGAAAAATGTCCTCAAAGGGAATATAGTGCACTCTTTCCTGCCACTAATCATGCAGTGCGCTTGAGCAAGTTGCAGGCTGTCTTTTAACTGACGGATTTGCAGAAGTGCACTCGGCTGAGTGCAGCAATTAGAAATGGCGTTAAACATGTTCTCCCTGCAAGCTCTCTACAGGAGGCCCACTGGGGACCCACTGGAGACCCACTGCCTTTATGCCCAGATGAGTTTTCGAGTGGAGGTTATAAATGCAGGTTGCACTCTATGTATACGTGGCCGACATGGGGGCATCCATACCTGTTCACATGTGTAAGCTTCTTTCAATATCGACTGCCACTGGATTGCAAGTGTGAGGTTTTAGTAAGTTGTTGTGCGCTAGCATTGTTGGACCGAGCCTCTACTTATGTCCTACTAAACAAGCATGCTCCCTCCTGTTGTTTCTCTATGGGTGCCGCTGCGACAGTGCTGAAAACACAAAGTGCCAGCATGTTAACACTGGAAGAAAAAAGAAAACGTGGCACTACCCGCACATGCTTTTGAAATGTAGATGTCTGCATTATGACTGTAACCAGTTTATCTGTGTAAATACATTGGTAGTACTGTGATCTGGTGAGCGCATGTATGTTTAACCGAGCTGTAAACAGAAATTTTCATCTAGGTATTGTCCTGCATTAGCTACACATCTGTTGACGTGACTGTTTTGGAAGTTGATTCATTTCGTGTTTTTTTTTTCTCCAAAATGTTCTCTGTTGGCAGGTGGTATGAAGTGGGTTCAATTCCCTGTAATATAGTAGTGGTGTATGTGTATGTATGTATATATGTGTCATATACATACTTTGCGGTTACTCTATTTTTTTTTCTGAAGAATAAAGCTTTTTTTTTTGTTCAAAATCAAGGCAATCATTCTTACTTTGGTTTTATGGGATGAATGCACAAGGCCACTTTCAAAAGTACATTACTGCATTGATTTAACGGCGTTTTTCACTGGCTGATCTGAAGCGGGATTTCTTGCTCCACAACGGCTGTTCAGATTTTCACTGGTCATTTCGGATCAACTTGTTCTGTGCCAGATCGCTTTAACTTGCTCCACTGCCAACTCGGATTTGGACGGAAATGTGACAAGGAGAATACGTCACTTATGGATTCATGTATAATCTGTACAGAACATTGCAGCAGCTGTGGGACGACTACTTTTCCATGGAGGACGTGTTGTCATGAAAACAGTGCAAGTTGTACAGTATTTCTGGAGCCAATTTGTGTGACCTGTAACTTCTCGTATGATCCCCCCCCCGCGGAGCGTTTATGCTCTCCCCTGGCAGATTGATTGATGAAAGCTGAGTGCTCGCTCCAGGATTTCGGGGACTGCTCCTGGTCAATCGGTGGGAAATGCCATGATATTTACCGGGAAGGCTGAGGCAATGAAGAAATTTAACTGTTGTGCCCAAATGGCACTGCAGCAAAGGGCAGTAGCAAATGCAGCAAGACTGGCTGCACTTCAGTCACTTGCAATAAATACTCGCAGCGATGCCTGAAGAGTCTTTTTAGTCTAGGGGCCTATGCTCAGACCTTGGGCAAGTCGAGGTGTTTCATACAAAAAATACTAGTTCAAAATCGTACAGATCCCATACACCATCGGAATCGTCTATGCGAAGCTTTCTGGGCTGTTTGCTTTGACTAACGATAATTAGTGGTGGTGCTGACGACTAATGTTTAACCTTTTAAGTGTTCAGTGCAATACTAGTGATGGGTTGGTGTCAAACACTGCCTTGCGTGCACCACTGCTGTTTGCATAGTGCACAGAACACACAGCGAAATGTGTTTGTTGTAGACGTGCATGATTATTTCTAACCTCTCAGAAGGTTAGCATCGTCATTGCCTCACATGCCTCTGTCGAAACCTCGGCAGTCGTGGAGGCATTATGGAATGAGGGTGTAGACGAGCCGTATGTAAAAATACTGAAAGATATCTATAGCGGCTCCACAGCCACCGTAGTCCTCCATAAAAGAAGCAACAAAATCGCAATAAAGAAAGGCGTCAGGCAGGGAGATACGATCTCTCCAATGCTATTCACAGCATGTTTACAGGAGGTATTCATAAACCTGCATTGGGAAGAATTGGGGATAAAAGTTAATGGAGAATACCTTAGTAACTTGCGATTTGCTGATGATATTGCCTTGCTTAGTAACTCGGGGGACCAATTGCAATGCATGCTCACTGACCTGGAGAGGCAAAGCAGAAGGGTGAGTCTAAAGATTAATCTGCAGAAAACTAAATGTTTAACAGTCTCGGAAGAGAACACCAGTTTACGATAGGTAGCGACGCACTGGAAGTGGTAAGGGAATGAATCTACTTAGGGCAGGTAGTCACTGCGGATCCGGATCATGAGGCTGAAAGAATCTGAAGAATAAGAATGGAATGGGGTTGTTATGATTGGGGGTTCAATGCCATTGCTCGTGATCCGTTGTCGAGATTGGAATCGGGCATGAATTGGAAGGTAGCTGGCCCATGCCGTCGTCCAACTTATCCACGCTGAGGACGTTGATGAAGGAAAGGACTGCTTCTCGTCGAGAACGAGGAATACGGGTTTATTTACAGTATTTATATCAGTCTAATACGACTGTTTGAGAAAGTACATCAGTCTAACATGACTGCTTGAGAGTGTGTCCTGAGCAGCCGCACAACAGCAGTTTTTAAACACTCGGTCCTCTCCCGATACCCAGGTGACAGAAACGGCCGTCGAAGCACCGTAGGAGAGTTGACCAGGCACCGTAGGGGAGTTGACGAGGCACCGTAGGGGCATTTATTCCCCGAACTGCTGCGGGCCCGCCGGCCGCCCATTGTCTGGCGTCTTGGTCAGCGCGTGGGAAGGGGTGTCTGTAGACATTCCCGCGGCTCAGTAACAATAGTTGGTCCGCCAAGCCCGTTTAGTTACAATGGCGACTTCGTCAAACTCGGCTCCAGCGACCAGAGTCGAGGACACACGTATTGTTCACACACAGTCGACTTAGTCACGCCGTGGCTAGAGGTGTGCGGCGACGCTCCGGGAAAGTTGCCGCCATAGTCGCAACTGGTTGGCAAAATTTGCACTGCAGCTGGCCATTCTTAACAGGGTGCATTTGGCAGGCATTCTCAGATAATGAACAGCAGGTTGCCATTATCCCTCAAGAAAAGTGTATAACCCAGCTGTGTCTCACCAGTACTCGCGTACGGGGCAGAAACCTGCAGGCTTACGAAAGGGGTTCTACTTAAATTGAGGACGACGCAATGAGCTATGTAACGAAGAATGATTGGTGTAACATTAAGGGATAAGAAAAGAGCAGATTGGGTGCGGGAACAAATGCGAGTTAATGACATCTTAGTTGAAATCAAGAAAAAGAAATGGGGGCATGGGCAGGACATGTAATGACGAGGGAAGATAACCGATGGTCATTAAGGGTTACGGACTGGATTCCAAGGGAAGGGAAGCGTAGCAGGGGGCGGCAGAAAGTTAGGTGGGCGGATGAGATTAAGAAGTTTGCAGGGACGACATGGCCACAATTAGTACATGACCGGGGTTGTTGAAGTATGGGAGTGGCCTTCGCCCTGCAGTGGGTGTAACCAGGATGATGATGATGATGATGCCTCACGTGGCACAACGCATCATGGCAGACGAGTCAAACTTGATTGACTTAATTGCCATCGGATAACTAGTGCTAGTGATGGACTTGGCATTAATTTTGAATCCCTGGTGGTTCTTGAACGTGCACCTAAAGCTGAGTACACAGGCTTTGTATTTTGGCCTCGTCGAAATGCGGCTTCCACGGTTGGGATGGAACCTGCGGTCTCAAGTAAAGCCATTGCTGCAAAGCTAATGCTGTGGGCCCAAAGTGTTGATTTGATGTGCGCCTGCTTCCATAGCATTGCTGAGATGCTGCAGTGCAGGCCTCGTACCTGCACACCCTGCGCGAGTTATCCACTTGACAAATTTACATGGTGTTTATTTTTTAGAAGTGGCGCCAACGTACCATACCGTACCTTGAACTTAAATTTATCCAGTTTGTCCGCAACCGCTGTCGTGTCTAGTAGTAAGATTTCCTTGCATTGTCCCATTTTCACCCTCCATGTGTCGGAGCTGTGAGCCAGGAACGACAAGGCTGTTGTTCACTCTTTTTGTCACTGGGTCAGTACTACCCATTCTGTGCCGCCTCTCTACCATTATATCTACCTCCCCTCTGAGTTGTTGCACGTTAGTATAAAGGTAACCACTGCAGTTTCTGCAATGCTTTGGCAGGTGGTCACGGATAATTACAGCCATCAAGAGGGTATTGTAGCGACGCCCGGGGAGCTCCAGAAAACATTGTAGTGACACGGTTGAAAGGTCCAAACTAGTTTCTTGCTTTGCCTTTCCTGTATTGCCAAGTATAAGCATGCTCTGAACCACCTCGCAATGCAGTGTGCAAGACAGTAGCAGCAGCAGCAATGAAAAAGTTGAAGGAAGAGGCAAAAAAACTTCTTTAATAGTGTCCAAGTTCTGCCACTATGCCTCTACAGTCAGCTTGCGAATTATAGGCAGTACATGGATTTTCCTGGACTTTGTCCTCCTGACTTTGAATGAGCAATGACTTTGAGCTGCTGGTTTATAAATTATCAGTACGGCAATCGCTAATCTCGTGCGCCCTCCAATTGTGGCCATTCAGCATATTTCTGAACATTTGAATAAGCTGTTTAAAACATTGGAAATAAAATGCACATAGTGTCATGAATTTACATGTGGCCATGCATACTCAAGATTTGTTCTGTACAAAAACAGGAGGAAGCTTTAGTTAGCTAGGGAGCTCCTACCTAAGTACATGGGAATGAATAGTTTTTCTGGCAATTGCCACATCAATTTTGATGAGAGTTGTTGCATTCAAAAAACGTTATCTGGTGACTGGAGATTTTTAATTTAGGCACTTTTTTGTTTTACTAAATGATTGAAAATTGAAGAATTGCTGCACTTAATAGATCTAAAGTGGACAAAATGGATGTTATATGCTTTGAAATATACAACTAATTTTCAAATAGGATTTTTGCAAGCGCTTGTAATCATTGTATGAATTTTCTGTAAGCTGTAAATTTGTATATCGTCTTTGTGCATTGTGGTCACATTAAAGATTTCCCGGTGGTCAAAATTACTCTGGAGTCCCCACTACGGTGTGCCTCATAACCAAATCGTGGTTTTGGCATGTAAAACCCCAAAATTCATTCATCAAATTTGTGCGAGTTGCTCTAACAGATGCAGATTACAGAACCATTTTGACACCTGTTTTTGGTGGAACATTATGGATTCACAAACTGCTTAAGTTTTTTCTAAGTTCAGATTTTCTTGAATTATTAAAAACATTGCAGGCCCTTAATCAAGTTTCCTTGCCAGAGTTGCTAGAACTTAATTTTCTCAAATGCAACAAATTTTAGACAAATAGGTCGGAAAACTATTTGTTTTCCATTGATTTTAATAGTAAATTATGAGTTGGCCCCGAGCTAAATGGAACTCCTTTAAGGAAATGTGAGGTTAGCATGCAATGCGATTTGTCAATCAATCCATGCCGACTTGCAGAAAAATCAATGCTCTGTTCATAATTTCCACAGTGCGTCAACACAGCACCTGACTTGTATACTAACAGAAACCACTTTTGACTGTCGCTCGAGCAGAATTCATAAACTCGCACTAGTATTCTCAATGTGATGCCTCATGGACAGAAGTTGGACAGCAACAATTACAAGATGCAACATTGAGATGGAGCTTCAAGCTCTGTAGGCGAACTTCCTTCATTCAAGTACATGTGAAACATAGTAATGTTCTAATCATAGGCAACCGACGCGTTGATATTAATGAAATCTGTTGCATTTAAGAGAAAGTTGAATTGGGCCGACTGCAAGGAGCACATTATTCGCTGAGGCCTTGGGATATCTTCACAGAAATGTCATCCGTTAATGTAAAAAAAAATTAAATAATTAGGCACCAAGTTAGCTAATACTGCAACTCTAAACATTTATTGGAGTGCCCAAAGCAGATAAATCTAACATATCATTTCGCATTTTACAAGAAAATTGTTACTTAAATTTGTCAAGTTTTGTGGCAGTCCTATTCCCAAATTGTTTGATTTATAGCAATTCTATCTTTAGATGTTCTAAATGATTCTGCCTTCCACAGAGGCTGTCTTTTAAATATGTGGCCTTTATTATTTCTTTTTCAAGCAGCAATGTTAGCATTGATGAACAATAGACTGAAAGCATCTTCTTTTAAATTAGTTCAGATAGGAAAGCTGATGGTGTCCAACATCGCTCTTTAGAGAGTACAGAGTTTGTATGTGAGCTCTCAAGATCACCTTGAGGGAGCCTTACTATTTTCTCTGCATTAAAAAAAAATCCTTAATTCATTTCATCCTTCTACTGTAATTCATCCAAGGTGTCGAAAGGAAAGGATAAAGACGTATGATTGTCCACTACATCAACATTTGGTCCGAACCATAAAACTTCTTGCTATATACTCCTCCCCACAACCTAATCCCATCATTCTCTTCAATAATAGTGTGCCTTCCCAGGGACAAAAATGACATCCTATGGATATCCCATGGGCATTCACTGCTGGAACATGGATGTCCTAGGGTGTGTTGAATATGTCCGTTAGACTTCCTTCACATGATTGTTTGGCTGCACTTGTCCTGCAGCGTCCCTTGCCTGTCTGAGGAGGGACATAATGGGGACATGCTGTGTACATTTTACTGACATATGCCATTGTCTTCTGCACATTGTTTGCTATATAATCTATATTTCAGTTGCAACACACGCTGTGTACAGATATGCAACGGGCAGAGCGCCTACGTATCAAGAACTGCTAGATACGTTGCGTACAAACGTGTGCGGAAGTACAGCATACTCCTCATTCTTCTAGGCCTTCGGCCAAGTGCAAGTACCTTATTGTAATAATTGAAATTTTCAAAGTTGCGTCAGAAAACTTGTAAAGTATGATGTACACACAAGCTGCAGACATGGTAGCTTCGGAGTGTAATTTAAACATGCGGGAAAACATTCTGTTACCAGGAAACTAAAGAAGTCTCAATTGTACAGCAAGTATTAACGTGTACGCTAAGAAAGGTATGTGTGCGATAACATTGGGACACCCGCAGTAGGATACCTGAAACAGGTCCACGTGCTACGTCCTCGCGACGTGTGGTAGGATATCTGAAAGTGGTCGTCCGGCATGTATCCTATTTGTCTCGGAATAGTGCATGGACATTGGGACCTGTTTCAGATGTTCTATGGACAAAGTGTTTTCACTGGTTTTCCACTTTTGGTGGTTGCACCACCTACAGCAGAAGCATGTGATTCATATCTCTCTTCTAAATGTTCCGTTTCTTTTTTGCACAAATATACACAGTACTACTAGGCATCTTGGCAAGGCCATCAAGCCTGTCACATCTGCCAAACTTGCGTTGAATAGATTGTATTTTGAGCTGAAGTCAAATGTACAAAACTTGTAGTTGGATTAGACAGTAGAAGCTGAAGTGTTGGGAGAAATCTCTCAATGAATGTCAATGCTAATGCAATTAGCATTGAAGAAATATAGTGACCAAGTAGGACATAAAGAAATATTACAGAACAGCTAGATCCTTCTTTACATGTATATCAATCTGTGTCACTGGTTTTAGGATGAAGCCGGAATATCTTGTCAAATTTTATGGGTGATCATATGTTATCAGCCCTCAGCCAAAGTTAGTACTTTAGCCAGAAAGGACAAGCTTTTATTTCCCAGTGAGCCTTTCATTTATGTTAACACAGCAAAATTTGTGCTTGAGCTGTGAGCAGAATGCAGCTCTCAAGGCTCTCTTTTGAGAGGCAAATGGGGGGCAAACCCTGGCTTCACCTCTGCTGGTAAGAACCTACCTGGAGGCTGCCGAATAGAGATACAAACGTTTATTGATGAAACAGCTAGCAGAGATTAAGCAAAGGCCTTGTCAGCCCCAGGTGGGCGGTCACTGACAAATGGCAAGCTTATCTTATAACCTCCTTTGTAGGGACAAATTGCGACACATCACGTTTCCACCACCAAAACTCGTATATTAGGCGTATATGCGGCCAGGTGCCTAGATATTTCCACTGAACATGCTGCGCAATATAGCGCCGCTACCGCTAAGTCCGCGCGAGGCGCCAGTGTGTAATCAGGCAAGATTGATTCAAAATATATGTCGTGGGTTCGATTCCGCCCAGCACTGAAATTCAAGTTGTGTGCGTCATCAACTCGAGTTGGCGTCAAAGAGGTTCTCTGAAGGGCGGCACAGACCCAGTGACCCAAGTTTTATCACCCGAACGAGTTTGCGAGGTTCGCACACTGCCATTCGTTTTTTCAGCGGTGCAGCAATGGCGCCCTCTGAACCACGCCGTTCCTGGACATGAGCGGTGCATACGACAACGTGAACAGGGAACCCCTGTGGAACACATTAAAAGAAGGTATCGGTCATGACGTAACTGATTTTCTACAAGAAATATATCGAGAAAATAATGTTGAAATAACATGGGAAGAAATTAAGAGTACGACAACTGTCGAGGTACACAAAAGATTAACAAGGTTGTCTACTATCACCGCTGCTGTTCATGCAGCAGCGGTGATAGTAGACAACCTTGTTAATCTTTTGTGTACCTCGACAGTTGTCGTACTCTTTAATTTCTTCCCATGGTGATATGATAAGTATGGAAAGAAGGCTACAAGGAAGCAATCTAGGGTATAATCTGTCGTACAGATTAGGCGGAAAGGTTTTTGAGCAACGACTACCGGGTTTAATGTATGCGGACGATATCGTACTTAGTTTTAGTTTTAGTGCAGCTAAGTCCGGTGGGATGTTTTTCAATGATACAACTGATCAGGAGCTTACAATACAAGGCCATGAAATACCCCGAGTAGCCGAATACAAATATCTCAGGGTATGGATAAACAAAGGGCGGAGGTACACGGAAAAGCACGAACAGTCTCTCATAGCAAAAGGGCGAAGAGATGCCGGGATAAGGAAACATAGGGCATTGTGGTGTACAACAGGTGTGAGGTGCTGAGAGGTGTTTGGAAGGGAGTAATGGTGCCGGGGCTTACCTTCGGGAATGCGGTCCCATGCTTAAGGGCAGAAGTTCAGTTGAAACTAGTAGTAAATCGGAGAGCTGTCGGAAGATTAGCACTAGGTGCCCATGGGATAACCACAAGCGAAGCACTACAGGGGGATATGGGCTGGGCATTGTTCGAAGTACGGGAAGCTCAGAGTAAAATCCTATACGAAAAACGCCTGAGGAAATTTGACGATAGCAGGTGGGCAGCTAAGGTATTTAAATACATATACAGAATGAGTGTTGACTAACAATGGTGGAAAAGAACTGGGAAGCTAACCAGTAAGTATGCCAGACACGTGGACGGAGAAAGACAGAGCATTAAAATGACAGGTTAAAAACGCGGAAGGTAAAAATTGGATAAATTCAATGGAAAAGCAGTAACGGGAAGGAAGCATTTTATGATAACTCAAGAGGAAGTGCCCTACGTGTGCCCTACTCTTTGAAGCTAGGTCAGGATATCTTAGAACGCGGAGCTATAAAAAGAAATTTAACGAAGACAAAGGCACATGTAGTATGTGTGGTAAATCTGTAGAAACAATAGAACACCTCATACTAAAATGTGATGGCATGGTGATGGTATCCATCCCGATTGGTGGCTCAAAAGCAGAGAAGTGTAGGAAGACGTATTTAAAGAAAACGGCGAATTTTAATAACTTCCAACACAGCTGAACAAAAATAAAAAGCTGAGCATGGTGGCAATTCTGCCATCACTCCGTTTTAAAGGGGACGCTCCTACCTTCCATCCATCCCCTCCGTTCGTTTTAAAAGGTGCAAAAAAGGTGCAGCGCTGGTTGACGATTACCGCTCACTTTCTTTTTGAAGCGCTAACATCGCAATATAGCTGCCAGGGACCCAAAAAAATGTATTAGTTGATAAAATTTGCAGCTCCACGTCATGCTGTACGTACAAGTACAGGTGCGAAACAGCGCCACAGCAGACGACACAGCGCACATGCGCAAGCGACGTTAAAACCCCGCTTACGTGCGTCTGCTGTGTCATTGACTGTGACTACGCAAGTGCGAGTGTACTTATGTCCTTATGATTTAGGAGCCTACTATACCAGCAGTTCAGGACTTATTATGGAGGAAGAAAAACTGAGGAGAGGCCCTACCCCGTCCGCGCGCTATGAAAAAAGTGTGGAGGAAATGACGTAGCAAGTTTTTTCTCTTTTTTTTCTGTAGCGGCCACGGAGGAAGAAAACTCAGGAGAGGCCCTGACGTCACTCTTTGAGAAGCGAAAGTGAAGCCGGAAGTTGGCGTTGCTCATGGCGTTGCTCCGCCTATCGGGCCAGCTCTCCTCTCTTGTCTACATTTCTCGCGAAATCACGCCGCGCCATAGAATAAAGAACCAACCGTGCTGCTCGGACCCGCGCGCTCCGCAGCAATACTAAACAATCGTTGGCACGTTAGCATGATTCCGCCAAAGAGGGCAAAATTTCCCGCGGATATTTTTTCGTCCGTTGCCATTTCCGTGGCGGGTTGCATGCGCGTTCATTTCACGAACTTTAGTTCCTCCTTTCCCACCTGGCCACAGCAACATCCGGTAGAGCACGGTCCAGATAACGCAGCGCAACAAAACACGGAGACCAACGCAAACCTGCCCGCACGGCGCCTTTGACACGGTACGAAACCTACGGAGCAACACGTGTGAGCGCACAGAACAATAACAAAGCCGCCATTGTGGCCCGAAAGGCGGGGCCACTACAGCAAAGAAATAAAAAAAAACAGCAAAACAAAGGAAAACCAACAACGTCCATTTTCTCCATACTTTTCTCCTAGCGCGCGGAGGGGGTAAGGCATAGAGTTTCTCACTACATTACCTAGAGGGAAATCTGGCGCTGCTGCGCTGTGGTATGCATGGGAATGCCGGTATATTGTGGATTCGGATTGGCATCGTTCTCGTAGAGACGGGACACCTTGAAGACGCGCTTGGCAAGTACGAAAGCAAGTACCGTTCCGTCTGTCACAATGATTCATTTTGTACTAGAACAACACGTAAAAAGCTGTTTTAGTTTTATTATTACGCGAAAACATGTTTTGTTTAACTATGCGAACTTGTTATTGTGCGTACGACTACATGTTACGTAAAAAGTATCAGCGGGCCGCTAAAGTTGGAGGACAGACGACAAGGTTCGCGCTCCGCTTTGAAACAGTTGGTCGTCTGTTCTTGCTTTTCTTCGCTTGGTCATGCATCGCGGGTGAGTAAAGATGTAATATGCGTGAATGGAAACATTTTATGAAGATTTTACTTTGAGAACGCGTTATTTGCGTAGCCATATCCACGTTTTAGACGAAGCCTCTTACAACACCAGCCAACACGAGCCTCGCAGACACATATACCATCATTCTCATGACGGCACGGTACCCCCTTGAGAAACTCCCATAGACGGTGGCGCCAGATTACCCTCTAGGTGTTATAGTGAGAAACTCTATGGAATCACATGGCTTTAGTTCCCAGCAGTGAAGGCAAATCGAACCAGTCGCTGATCGAATGGAGTCCCTAGAGTGAAGCATAACCCAGTAAGGCACTAACCCAAGTTGACCTGAAGGTTGGTTTTGAACCATAGAGTTTCTAAATAAATAATATGAAACTCTATGGTTTTGAACCTTTCCCTCAACCCAGCAGGTCATGCGAGATGGTTTTTCTTCCTTCATGTTTGAGACACTGACAGACCGTGCCCTAAATGTGCATGGAGCTCCCGAAGGATGAAAAAAATTTTGTGTATGCTGATGGTTTGCTGATTAGCTCGCTTCATATTAATTTTACACTTCATTGACGTTTTCATCTGGGTAACAAATCTCGAAAGCTATGCTTTTGTGCAGCGTCATGGCCGCCACTATAAGCGAAAAAAATAAAATAACGGTACTGTGATCACGGAGGTCGCCTATTACTTGCCTGCCCTCTAGACGTTGCTTGGCGAAGCTTCATGCTCTCGTTTTCTTTTCGTTCCGACGGGCAGATTTCAAGTTTTGCAGCCGAGGTCCAGCTTGTTTGCGAAACGCGAAAGGGTCCATTTCCGCGAAGTTCCTTGGAGTCAATCCTTTGCGCAGTATCTTCGGGACGATAAGTGTAGATCACTCGGATAGCAGCAGTGCGTTTTCTGCGTTTCGACGGCGCGACAAAGCTACCATCAAGGCGGCGGTGTTTGTGTGTGTGTGTGTGTGTGTGCGCGTGTATGTGTGTGTGCGTGCGCAGTCAAAAACAAAAGCAAAACATGGCCGTGCCGTCCCGTTGGCGGAGGTGCTGAGGAGGTCAGAACAGAGATGTTCCTTTGTGATCTGGGCCGACGCGAAATGACTTAACGAACTCTGATCGCGGGATGAGCCCGAGCTTCATACACGACAGTTCTGTGGGTGATGTGGACCGTTGTGGTCGAAGATCGCCGTAGCGAGGAACGTAAGCAGGAGGAGGCCAGCTTCAGTTCAGTTCGTCAAACGCGCTGTCCCTTGTGGAGTGAGTCGAGGGTTGTAAAAAGTGGAACCGTGGTTTGTACGATTTCGATAGTTTGTGGCGCTGGCTGAGTTTCTGATCTCGGACTCTTGGGAGCGCTGCACAGGCCTCACCAGTGGCGAACATCCTGTGTGTGACTCACGGCCGCTCTCCCTGTGGAGCGCGAGCAGAGGCGCATGCAGACGATGGCACGGTTGGTGCCACCGTGCCAAGACGACAGCTTGGTGTGAACGTACTTAGGGTGCGCGGAGCGAATATGAGGGGCGACGTGCTACCGCCGAAGCGGCAGGCTGTCGTCGACCGATTACGGCGGCGAATCGAACTTTACCGCCGACACCACAACGCCACACTGCCGCGTTTCGAGCAGGCCGCCAATGCCGTCTACGAGGACCAGCGACAGGAAACACTATTGCTGAAGCAGCGTTATTTGGAATCCAAGGTGAAAAAAACAAAAAAGAGCGAAAGCAAGTCATCCGGATCGGCAGCTACATCATCCGCGGATTCCCACAAGAACCTCCTCCAGGTGAGCACTTGCCGTGCGCGTCAGAAGTTTACACTGCAAATATCTGTTTTAACTTTCGAACGGCGTTACCTAGGGCGATCTCGGTTTAGGCTGATGTAACTGCATGGTGGTGGTGATAGTGATCGTGCCCTTCGTATCGGGTCGCCGTAGTCTGTCCCAAGTTTTCAAGCTGGCGTGACCACAAAAAGTCAGGCATGTTTAGGTATGTGAACAAGCATGTTCACTCAGGGAATCCATGCATCAGCCAAAATTTCAACACAGTTTGGCAAGCACTAATGCTAATCTCATTTTTCATTTCAACCGTAAAGTCTACTGCAACATCTAGGCAGCAGTGCCAAGTGCTCATCTCACTCATGGGGGCTTTGTTGCTCTTGTAAAACCACAAATAGGAAAAAACGTTCTTTTTTTTCTCTTCTGTGTTTCACTAAGTGCCTGCAACTAGTACTTTCAAGAGCCTGTTACTCTTGCAGAAGTCCAACAAGAGGCCGGCTGTGAACATTGAAGCATCCCATGATCCAGCTACTGACACAGGGCAGTCCGATGACAAGGACCACAGGCTTACCAAGATGGCTCGAATGAGCAGCTCCACTTCAGATAAACAAGTGCTCCAGCAACAGAAGCAGATGAGCTTGGACTCTCAGCAAATGCAGATTCCTGGCTTTGAATGCATCAAACAGCAATCTGTTGGACCTTCCATTACACCTAAGTCTCCAGTTTCAGCAGGGACCAGCCACAACCCATCTGCACTGCTATGTAATGTGAAGCAAGAATGTGATAGCCTTGGATATTGTGGTCAAACCAATGACTGTACACATTCCCAGGAAGCCACTACTTCAGCTGCAGCAGCTCAAGATGAGAGTGCAGATACTGGAGAAAAGTTTCTCGATGGATTTCCTAATCTGGGCCTGCCAGAAGATTCTTCTGAAGTTTGGGTAGACAACCCTGAGATTCTGCGGCACCTCATTGATGACATAACAAATCCATCAGATTTGATGACTGATTTCAATTTCAACTATAGTATGGAGGGCATAAAAAATACAGAAGAAACAGTCAAAATCGAAGGTATGAGCAACACTTCTTTAAATGAAAAGAAAAGCAGGCAGCAACACACAGGATTTAGTAGCAGCGAGTCATTCATAGCTACAAGTCAGGCATCGCAGCAGGTGCTGGTATCACCGTATGAGCAACGGTCTTCAGCTGCAATGGACAGCCTTGCTGCAAATGCTCCGTGTTTGCCTCAGCAGAGCTTCTCCTCAAGCAATGCACGTCCTGGCCAGTTCTCAGCGTCAAATATGGGCAGCCTGGACTTCAAGCTTTCGGAACCAAGCCCTGCAGCACAGACATTAAAACAAATGGCAGAGCAGCACCAGCAGCACAAGCAAGGTCATGACAAGCACTCAATTGGCCTGGGTGTACCTCGACCAAACTTTTCCCCCAGTGACGGTTTTGATGTTTCCCTAGCAGCATCACGCAATGCAATCTTTAGCACTACAGATAACTCTCTTAACCCTTCCAAGGTGATGCAGACATCAAACATGTTTCCCAATGTGGGCTTTGGAAACCCAGCCTTGACGACAACGATTCAGTCCAATTTTCGAGCTGACAATGCAGTGAGGGCTGCGAATTCCTTGTCAGGTGTTGCTTTTGGCAAACCTAATGGTGCTCAAAGCCCCTATGTGGTATCTAGTAATTCTCTTGATGCAGCCAGATGCCAAGCTCTCTCTCAAATGCCACTGCAACTGCAAGAACAGCAGAAGTGTTCACCTAAAGGAGTGCAGTATGCCAATAGCAGCACTGACGAGAAGACGGTTTTCGTGAACAATTTTAAAGCAAGCTTGGCACAGTTCAATGATGCCAACAGTGCACCATCACCTCCCCTCGTCAAGAGCCCATCACAGTTTCCGAAACAAATATCATCTCCCATGGCTTCACAAACATGCAGGTTGATCGGCCCATCTAACCACAGCACTATTCAGGTGAGTTTTTATTTGCATTATTTTACCAGTAACATTCCATAAGGAAGTGTACTGAGAGCATTGTATCTTTCTCTTCATTTCATAAATGCAGGCAAATGCAATGCAGCAGCAGCAAGACATGAAGGACAAAAAAGACATCTCACCACTGAATATATCAAATCCATCATATGCAGATGCACTAGCATTTTCAAGCGGGAACGTTAGAGGCATGAACCGGAGCAGTATCGCACCTCCAGCTCATTTCCAGGCACCACAACAACAGCAACAAGCACAAATGCAACAGCACAGGGATAAGCAGGGCTTCTCACAGGTGCAGTTCATAGAAGCAAACCAGCTTACTCAGCCACCATCTTCATCACCAACGGACGTTAAAATCCACCGACTCCATTACAGCCAGAACAAAAGCTCAATTGTTGCACAACACCACCTGCAACACTACACAGCTCGGGTCCAAAATCCAATGGGCTTGCAGGGACTGCCACAACAGGGACCACTGCGGGTGGCTCGGCCCGCCGTGTCCGTAGCCAGCAGCCAGCTTCCTTCTCATCCCCAACAATATGTGCAACGCATGGCAGCCAGGCAGCCCGCCAACATGAGCTCTGTCCCATTTCAAAATCCTGGTTCACTGGGCTTCAACACATCTAGAATGCCTCTGCCGGTGAGAGCTTCATCTCCGCAGCAAATGTCGGGGCCTGTCAGGCACCCACTGTCAGCAGCCTCTGTCACTGTGACCCAGAAACCCTTGTACACAAATGCTGCCATGAGGCCACAACTACCAGCAGACTTTGCTGCTTCACAGCGTGAATGGCAATGTGCAATGGGCCAAGGCCAGGCAACGCAGCAAACACAGTCTCAGCAACGGGTGTGCTTCCAGCCACAGACATCACAGGCGCAGAACAGGGTTGTCTTCAGCACAATGCAGCCAGGTTCATCACCTCGACCACCACCATTCCAGCTACCGCAGATGAGTGTGCAGCAACAGCAAGCCATGACGACAACACTGCCACCACTCCCTCAGTTGCAGATTCCTCCACGTAGCACAGCACCGCAGACAAGCACCTTCTCACCATCATTCACATCAAGCATTGCAGACTTTAACCTCGAGTTTCTGGAGAGCATCGAGAATAGTGATTCGGATCTGCTGAACTTCGACCCTGTCAACTCAAACTTTGGAATACTCGACGATGTGCTTGGAGGCAAGTGAAAAGCGTGTGCAAGTTCCGTGGACATTGACTCATTTTCTTTGTTTTTTATACATACAGTGTACACTGCACATTTTGCATGACTTTGTAAACAACTCAAATGATATTACTATTCCACATATTCTCAACATTGTATGAATAACAGCACATTGTGTTAACTGAAGGCAATCGTTTACACAACATTGAGCAAGAATGAGCTGTTTTTTCAACAAGGGCATAAGCTGCACCCTTGGTTTTATTCCACTGGTGTCTCTTTTATGCACCGCATGACTGCCTGTAAATAATGGGTTTCTACTGTAGTATAATTATATATATGTACATCTATATATATTATATATATATATACTTGTGTTCTTGTTTTTATACATCAGAAACAAAAGTTGTTGCCAAATCCTGTGAGAGCTACGCAGCCTTGCAGTCAATTATGCAATTTTCAAAATAAAGTGAAGCCTGCCTTATCTTCACAGAAGACATTGCATACTTGTGTGCTTTTTTAATTATCGACATTTTCTTTTCATCTTGGATGAGAGAACAGCTACAAACTTTGCATGCATGCTGTGTCTTTAGCGCATTCATTATCACTAAAATTATAACTGTTAAAGGTATGAGATTAAAAGTTTGTGGGAGGCACATATATAGCGGAAGTCACAGTGAAAAAAAGCTTTTCTGGCCAAGCACAAGGCTCATAATAGCTTTGCATTATGAATTTTGAAAATAAAGAAATGGGGCACAGGTGTGGGGGAAGTGCAAGACGGAAGAGGATGAAGTAGTTAGTATGTAGGATTTTATGGCGCAAAAGCAACTACAGCTATGGTGCGCCATGCACAAAATGAGAATATATAATTTGATGAAAGAGCTGCAAGCAACAAAAATTATTACATTAGTGTTTGTTTAAGAAACCTGTTTCTTCTAAAAACTTTAAAACATTGTCTGGAGATACAAGTATGTTTTTGGCTAGGATCAGGGAGGGATGAAGTGGTGTTAGTGCTTTGTAAAGTTCATAAAAATATTTCTTTCAGGATGTCGTAAAAGGAGCTAGCTCTTGCCTAGTAAAGACATGTTCGAGAGCTTAGGTCATGGGCCTTTGCTTATTATATTTTTAATACTGAAAACTGGGATAGAATTGGGGACCTTTAGATGGCCCTAACAACGAACATGTGCTGTTGTAAATCTATACCAAAAAAAAGTAATGCTAGTTCCACGCAGTAACAGCTGTCAAAACAGCAAAGATGGTGGTCGTTTTCTAAAGTTTGAACGTGTATTTAGCACAATTTTTATGAAAGCCTTTTGTCTCATTATTTTGCTAGATTTAAGCTTCAGTTTCCAAGAAAATCCAAAGAACTAGGTGATGGGCAAGCAGTACATCATCACTGCAAACATTGACATTCTCGATGCCATTGTCTGTGGCCAAACTGATAACGGGGGTTGGCTTGCCTCCACCAGCACTTGGCTTCTGCTTCCCCATTCTTGATCCTTGGCGGCGGCAGCTTCCCTCCGCTGGCGCTTTCTTTGTGCTTCTCGCTCTCAAAGCTCAGGATTTGCGCGATGTCAGCACTGCTGCTCATGCCGAGCGGAATCCATGGGGCAAAAGGAAGCGCTCCAGCAAGACACCTGCTCCTATACCCCTCTCCTCACCCCTCCCCCAGTGCATGCTCTGATTGGTCTGCTCCCATCCAGGCGGGACCCTGTGCCTTAAAGCTCCTGGAAAAAAACTAAAGTAGCGCCAGCTGTACCCCTTTGCCTCTGCCTCCTTTCCTAGGAGCTGCAGCAGCGCCTCTATGGTGTCCACAAGGAAGCTACGGACGCCAGAGCCACAAGCATGGCCGGGCTCAACTGGCATGCGCTCGCTAGTGCAGGAGCTGCGTCTTTGGCGTCCCTCAACCCAGGGCTTCGCTGTCGTTACCTCGGCGCGCGTGCTGTGTTGCGAGTGGAAATTCAAGATGGCACTTGCTTGACCTTCTAAAAGCATAGTGCGTAACACTTGAAACCGTGCGATTTCTCAGTGTCACCGAGCTTACCCGTATGTTCATTTCCAGCGCTTGGCACTGCATTCAGGAGCGCCAACGCTGAGCACGTCTGTGTGCAAACGCACTCGCGCCTGGCCCTGCTTGCTTGCGGGGATGGTAGTTTCCAGTACAAGCGTTTAGCTGACTTAATTCTTCTTTACATAACCTCCATGTCATAGTGCACAGCTAAAATAGCAAACAAGTGGTAACCGCACCATCGGCACAGACCTGCGAGTTTGAAGCCCCTGAAAAAAATAGGATTCTTTTTTAGAGGCTTTATGTTGTGCATTTAAGCACAGTGCGAGCACTTCTGTAAACTGACTGATTGAATACTGCACATTTTTATGCTTTCAGATACAACAAAAATCACACCACTTGCATCTACACACATTCCATTGCATTTTCGCATTTTTCCTTCTTTCGAACCTCTCCCACTGCACTGCTCCGAACCGCACCGCCCTGCTATTCCTTAGTGGGATAATTGCACAAATCCATCTTCCTGTCCGAGGGCCTTGCTTGACAGGCATTGAAAGACACCTCAACTAACTTGATTTGCAATCTACAAAATGCACGAGAGGGAGGTGCCTGCACACTGACACGAATGGCGCTACTTTAGTTTTTTTCCAGGGGCTTTACCGTTCCTTAGAGTTACTGTATAGCATGGATGGATGTTATGAGTGTCCCCTTTGGAACGGGGCGGTGGGTTTCACCACCAAGCTCTTGCTATTATACTGCCTAATGTCCTACCTAGGTTAAAAAAGAAAAAAATAAACACTATGAACTCCCACAACCAAATTTTCCGATCACCTATTGCGAACTGTGCTTTTGTACGTCTCCGTTTTTTATCGTTTCCCTACTTTTCTTCCACCAATCCTCCAACTGTCTCTTACTAATCCCTATTGCAGACATGTTTACTTTTCCACTGCTCTCGCTGAACCCAAGGGCTTCAAGGAGGCCAGTGGTGCCTAAATCGACTGCTGGGTAGACGTCTTCACATTCTAATAAAACATGCTCCATAGTTTCCCTAGCTTTACCGCAGCAAGCTCATGCTTCTTCTTCCTTCTTATATCTCACTTTATAGGTGCGTGTTCTAAGGCATCCCGATCTCGCTTCGAAAAGTAATGAGCTTCCCTTTGAGTTATCATAAATTGTTTATTTCCTGATTTTGTTTTGCCTCTTAAGTAGTTACTGATGGCAGGTTTCTTTTCCATTGCCGCCACCCATGAGATTACTTCAGCCTCTCTGACTTTCCGCTTGACGTTCTTTGTTGCCCACCCTACAGGCCGCATACTTGCTGGTACGCTTCCTAGTTCTTTTCCTCCACTGTGAATCAGTTTTTCCTGTACAGATACCTCAACACTCTCCCAGCCCATTTACTTTCTTCCATATTCCTCAGTCGTTCTTCATACTCAATTTTACTGTGAGCTTCCCTCACTTAAAAACTAGTCCAGCCCAAATCACTCTGCACAGCTTCATTTGTAGTCTTTCCATGAGCGCCCAATGCGAGGCGACCCACTGACCTTTGGTTCCCATCGAGTCCCGATTGTACCCGATTTAAAGCAAAAAACCGCATTTCCAAATCCCTTGGGGTGCCCTCTGGCGGTGAGCTCCGGAACCTGCCCCCCTGCATGACACCTGACAACGGACAGCGAAGGCTCGACTTGGAACAGCTGCGCTGTTAAAAACGAATATGCAAGTAATAGCGCAGGTCGTGACACTGTGTGACACTGTGTGACACTGTTTCACTGTTTAACTAAATTAAGCAGAATTTTACAGTGAAGCTGTTAAGAGTTCTGCAACAGTTTTTATGTGCTCTCATATGTGCAATTTCATTAAGCAGTAATCCACAATCTTTTTCCCCTTGTGTTGTGTTATACCGGCTCCATAGTGGAGGTCAGCTAGGAGTTTGTACGGCTGCAGTGATGAAAGCCGACACCGTGGTGTTGCAATGGAGCCTTTGTGGGAGCAGTCAAGCCGTGAAGCCGTGAGCCAGCAAACAGATGTATAGTTAAAGGCTATGAGGCCTTGCTTACATAGCTTTACTGTCTCTCGGATGTATGAGTTGTCACAGCGGCATACATCTGTGAAATAATTTTTAATGTGTGAGCATTCTTTGGCTAGTGCACACACTTTACAGTGTGTGTGTGTGTGTGTGTGTGTGTGTGTGTGTGTGTGTGTGTGTGTGTGTGTGTGTGTGTGTGTGTGTGTGTGTGTGTGTGTGTGTGTGTGCGTGCGTGTGTGTGTGTGTGTAATGTTGTGGCTCTAGGTTATTTCGAACCCGGCTCCATATAATAGCATTGCGGAGGCTTTGGGTTGAAGGCAGAAACTCAGAAGTTGGGAACATGACAACCAACAGGTTTATTGCACTCGAACAAAACTTATTTACTTCGTTGAACAGGGAAAACAGAAAAAGGTCAAGAGTTTAGCAACAAGTGTCTGGATGAGCCCCGTTTCCATGGCCCAGAGCACTTTCTTTTTCTAAAAAGCAAGGGCACAATTGGCGTTCGCAGGCACCAGCGCACCACATTTCTCATCTCGAAGGCCACGCGCAGACTTGGTGGCAGTGCCATTAGATGGCAGAGCACGTCAAGAAAGAAGCGCAGTAGAGGAGCCCGATTGTTACATGACACATTTCTCAGGCAACATGCATTTTGGAGGCTATGCACAGGCTTCGCGATGATGGTGCTAGATGGTGCCGAGTGTTCTTGGAGAAGCACGAAAGATGAATCCCACTGCAGTAAACCCATATATACCTCGTTTTGACAGTAGTAGTATGTTGTGTTGCTATATTGATTCACTGCTAACAATGCACCACCGTCAGCAGTCATTGTGAGATGGTTCCTGCCGCAATTTTTTTCTTTCATCCTCATATTTATTTTTATTGCCATGACAATATGTATTTTGCTTATTTACTGGTCTAAACAAATGGCACCAACATCTTCATCACAAAGGTAGTTTTGTACATTTTCTGTTCAAAGAGGAGCGGCGCAACACTGCTGTCATATATGCACTCCAGCTTATGTGTACGCTATTATGGTAAAGCTCTCCATTACTTTAGCGTTACGGTGAAATAATTAGAAATACAAACCAAACTATCTCCAGACACATCCACATTGTAAATGCAAAACTAGAGAGCTTTAGCATGTCTGGTGACATTCCAGCAAAAGCAGCCGGTTCAGGCAGATTGCCAGGTGAGCAGAGGCATAAACATGAGCGGCAGGAGTAGTGATGTGCCACTATTCTACTTGACCTGCAGCGAAGAATACACTTGGTTAGTGCAATGTTAGCTCTGTTTGTCGAGATGAGCTCTGTGCAATCACTCCCGCCACTCATTTTTACGACTACATCCATTAATCCGCTTGCAAATATCAGAATATTGGACATGCTAAAACTCTCTGTCGAACACACGCAATGTCAAATGTACCTGTGGCATGGGCTCTACTGTAATTCAGCAGCTTTGCTTCACAGAGATATATAAATATTACTTTTGAGCTCTATTGTTTCACTCTAGCCAACTTGCAAGAAGCTACAAGGTGAAAATGGCCAGCATGCTGTGTAGAGGCAGAGCTTATTAAAGAAACTCTAAGAAGGAGAGAAAAAGTTTAATGGTATCTAGAGAGGTTAGCCTAGCAAGCGACATGGCATGCCAACCCAGGTAAGATGAGGAAAAGTAGTAAAATGTTGAGCTGAATTAGTGAATTATGCCTCTACAAAAACTTAAGCTGAATTAGTACATTATTCTGCAAAAACTAAATAATAGTTCTTACAGCAAGAGCAAGCTTAGTAAGCAAGAAAAGACGCAAAAATGAAATGCCGGGTGGTGATGCTGCCAGGAAGTTCCCACACCATCTTACTGTGACATTATAGATTTTTACAGCATCTGTTAGAGTCTATAATTCATGACAATTGATGTAAAAATTTAGTACATAGTTCTCAAGAGATGGCGATAGTGAGAGAAGTCAGTCTCCACCGTGACATCGGGGAAATAAGCAAACATAAGTTCTGGTATTTGCCAACTGAATTCCTAAGTTAGGTTTCCGTTCGCCATAATGACCACATAGCATGATAAAGTAACCAAGAACTGAAGCTATCGAATCTCACAAACCTTTCTTGCACCAAAAAGGCCCAAATATGGCAAAATATTTGTAGGCCTGTGATGTCAAAGGGACGTGCCGAGATTTTTGTGTGAAATTCAAAAGGAAGTGTAGCTTTCATTTTTAGGACAAGCAATCAAAATATACCTGCCAAATAAATGAAAATTGACTTAAATATGTTACATCCATGTATGTCATTAGCATATAAATGCACAAGTAACTTGCAGTAGTCTAAAAAGGCATAGACGGCCCGGAAAGGGTGAAAGCTTCTTTATTGTGTTGGGCGCAGTCAGAGGCAGGAGCCATACTGAGGCACAGAAGGAAGATGATTTTTTTTTATTAACTGAGGAGCATGTACTCCAAAAGTGCTTGGGAGCAGAGGCTGGCACCACATTGTAGATCAGATGGCCCAGAGCAGAGATCCTAATAACATGCAACAAAAATGCTTATGCCTTTCTAAACTGATTTGGTGTTGCACCTTATGGTGGTACGAATGGAATGTCTGCTGTACATGGACAGTGGGGATATACCATGGCAGATGCGAATTGCCATTGACACTTGGCATTCGTAAAGGGGCCCTGAAACACTTTTTAAACATACATAGTAAGAAAACATTGCCGATCCATCGAAGAGGCTGCTGTCAACATGTAACCCAAATATTGCTTCACAGCATGCAGCAGTGAATTCACAATCTACTGTCAAACACAGCGAAAAATCGATCGCTCTCGCTTCCACAATGTCGTCATGCAGCATCATCGAAAGTAGTTGGCCCACCAATGCTATTGGAAATTTCGTAATCACAAGAGCATTCTCAGTAATACATAATTGCTAATTTTGAGTTAAATAATTGAAAAATACATATTTCTGCGATCTCAAAACGACAGGGAAAAAAAATTGGCAGTCACTTTAGCATACGCTAAAGAGGATGAAGGCAAACGCCTCCTCGCTCATGAGACATTCATTACATTACTTGACATTTTCATTCGAGTGCATTTACCTCCTATTGTTTTCTCCCACTAAAGGTCGTGAGTATGGGTGCCTTAATTAACTTCACCCCAATTAACACCAAAAGTCGAGGGTTCGCCTCTCACCAAAGCTCGTGGGTTCAAGCACCCTTATTAACTCTGTTTTATTAACTGTGCCTTAATTAACATGAAATTTAGCGCGTTCGACTCTCAACCTTTACAATGTCAACTGGAATCCAACTTGGACATATGGCCAGTTCACCCGTATCCCCACGTTGGAACGTTGGTTCGAGTGCCTTAATTAACTTCACCTTAACCAACATCAAAGGTCATGGGTTCGACTCCCACCAAAAGTTGTGGGTTCGTCCTTCACGATATCAATTGGAATCTGACTTGGAGATATGGCCGGTTTGCCCCTATCTCCAAGAGGGTTTGACTCCCACCAAAGGTCGAGGGTTCAACTCCTACCAATGGTTTTGGGTTCGAGTGCCTTAAGTAACTCAGTCTTAGTTAACTGTGCCTTAATTCAATTTGCCTTAATTAACGCCACAGGTCATGGGTTCGACTTTCACCAGTGGTCGTGGGTTCGACCATCAATGGTGGCACCATCAATTTTGGTGCCATTTAATTTTGGTTCCACCAAAGGTCGAGGGTTTGGCTCCCACAAAAGGCCTTAAGTTTGAGTGGCTTAATTAACTTTGCCTTAATTAACACCAATGGTCATGGTGGCACCATCAATTTTGGTGCCATAACGCTGGACAGTCAATTTTTCAATAACGCCGGACAACAGATTTTGTGACCCACGAGGCACTTAAGGACCTTAATAATGTCATCCTTGCACTGTGCATAGCCTCCGAGATGGCAGCGGCAGCCACCACAAGGTGCCGCAGTGAGCCCGTTCATCGCCGTGGCACAACTATTGGCCAGGGCTTTGTTCTCTTGGCTTCACCACTGTGTACTTTCCAGCGCATTATCAGAGATGAAAGGCGAGAGAAAGCAGGGTATCAGTGCAATAACTCCACTTATAGTTGAAGCATTCAAAATATTTTTGCGGCATGAGATTCGTGGGACATGTACTTTAATAATGAGGCCATTCTACGATTTTTTAGAGAAGTGTTTCAGGGCCCCTTTAAATGTTTTACCCAAATACTAAGCACAATACTGCTATGAAAACCAGTGGCTGCATTTTGTAGCAGTTCATTTGCAGTTTTTTTTTTTCATACTTCATTGCTCAAACGCACACAAAAGTTGCACAGACAAGAAACTTCACAGATGGAAAGTTCATGTTCACATGTTCTTTCTTGTTTAATAAGCAATGACAAGAAAGGGAGTTAACTGACGGGCCCGATTTTTATATCGTAAGAAGCCAACAAACACTGACCCCCAAGGACAACATAGGGGAAATTACTTGTGCTTAATAAATGGAATAAAGAAATGATAAATTAATGGAAATGAAAGTGGATGAAAAAACAACTTGCCACAGGTGGGGGACGATCCCACAACCTTCGCATTACGCGTGCGATGCTCTACCAATTGTGCTACCGCAGCGCCGCTTCCCCATCCACTTTCTTGGGTATTTATGTTTCCTAGCAGAACCCTGGGAGTGTCAGCCAGCGCCACTACTCACAAACCTTGGCGGCGGATGTGGAACATCCTTTCTGCCACAGGCGTCACAAGAATGTGACCTTTCTGGATAAAGGCAAACGGTCAATAAACCCACACATGCTACCTGAAGGCATTATTGTTGCCGGATTCGAGACCCTCATTATGTAATGAACGAGAAGAAAGGGGGCTAACCAAGGGGCCAGATTTTTATTAGTCGTATCATAAGAAGCCAACAAACACTAACACCAAGGACAACATAGGGGAAATTACTTGTGCTCAATGAATGAAGAAACGATAAATTAATGGAAACGAAAGCGAATGAAAAAACAGCTTACCGCAGGTGGGGAATGATCCCACAACCAATAAGCAGTCTTTTCCACCATGCAAATGTGCAGTTTCGATATTAACTACCGGTGACGTCAGATTTGGACATTTCCTTTATGCCCCTTTGAATTCTGGTAGTAATAAATTCAGAGTGCTGATCCCTAAAGCATGAAATCAACAAGCACAGCTTGCAACATGGTTGTTTTGCAGTAATATTCCTTTTTAAAAAATGGTCAGTTTTGACCAAAGGTGAAGCACTCAGCAAGAACGCTAATGTATGTGCACACAGCGCTCATGCCCTGCGAAAGCTAGAGTGCTGCCCTAGTTCAATCAGACCCAATTGATTGCAGTGTGACTGTGTGTCTACTTGGCTTCGTTGCCTTTGCAGCAAAACGCACTACAAGTCTATGAAGACCTAACCCTTCGTGCGTGTGCCACGCATACATGTTGATCCTGACAAATGCACCTCAAGCATCCGTACAATTTCTATTGAAATAAAATTATGAAGATCCCACACACTGTGGGAACCTACGTTATGTTTAGCACTTTGCAAGCAGCTGGCTATCCACCTTTGTTTGGCGTTTTGCACTGTCACCAAATGGACTGTTTGTGCAAGTTAAGCAGTTATGTGTGACGACAGCAGTGAGGTGATGGTGACAGCATGACTGATTTAATGCATTCTGGTGAAGAGATGTTACAACCTGTTCTATTATGTCCAAGACCGATCAAGACAATGTGATGTCAGGTAGCACCTCTATAGCTGCCACGAGACAAGGATTGAGGTAAGCAGACAAGGATTGGGGTAAGCTTGCAAGCTATTGCTTTTATAAGAAACTTACTGCTATACGATGCGAAGGACAGTGGCAAGGTTGACAATGATTCACCTGTTCCATGCCTGCATCTATGGCCCAATAGAAACTGGCATTTGTGCATGTGCTCTTGGGAGAGACCATAGTTCAAGGCCCACCATCAGACACACTAATCCCATTTTTGATGAAACCTGAAATGGGGCAAGATAGAAACTATGTAATATGCATGTGACCTTCCTTCTTACCTTCTGCGAAGAGCCCAGTATAAGGCAAGGAATGCTTTGGATTAAAAGCTCAACTCTTCGTACGTCATGGAAGGGCTAGAAACACGGGACGCGAAAAGAACAATTCCGACGCCACTGGGAGAAAATATCACAGTGGCACTGATGCTGGGAAACATGAATCCAGTACATCACCGAGAATGAAGGAATTCAAGAATTGAAGCCTTACGCAAGAGCTATATAAGAAACCCAAACACAAGATACATGGCCGTGGCGAAATACCCGAGAATCCCAGCTCACGCTGTCAGTGTCATCAACAGCATGGGAATGGAAAGAACAGCAGCCACAACCCTCACAAGAGAAGTGGACACAGCCGAACAAGTAGCCATAGCCTTGGCCATCACAACCTGCAAAGAAAATGCCATTGTCCTCACTGACTTCCCAGTGCTGTGCAGAAACTACCAGAAAGGTATTATCTCTGAGAAAGCTCTATGCATCACAAAATGTGTGAAGAAACTACCTGAGACACATATCGTGTGAACTCCAGCACATGAAAGCCTGGCAGGAAACACGGTGGCAGACGCTGCAGCCAGAGGTCATACTTGCCGGACGTCCCTGCCAAACGTGCCAAGGAGAGACGATGTCGGCAAGAAGTGCACCAGCATCCTATAACACTGCCGACTAGACCAAAGAACATAGACCACACACCAAGCTAAGCAGGGAGTAGGCACTAACACTCGGAAGGCTACAAAACAACTACTACATCCACGAAATCTTACTTGCACAGGTTGGCACCCACCCAGTTTTCGTACTTCTGCAAATTCTGCGATCTCCACGACACCTTACACAACATGGGGTGGGAATATGGAGGAGCAACAAGAGCCAAGCCAGAGCACGTAACCACCTAAGGGCAGTAGGAGGCCCAGCTGTTAAGTCCAGATTTTGAGGACCAGCTAGCACTGGTGAACCAAGCCTAGGAGATGGCCAGGGCCCACGGTTTTCTGAAATGAGGAAACTGCCCACCAAGGCCGATGAACACTTTGCTTGTTCAATAGTAAAAGTTTAATCTCTCTCTCTTAGTATGTGCTGAATTGCAGGAAATAGTTTGTGCTTGTTCATGCTGTGCTCAACGAGCTGGCTAATTTGCATGCAAGCATTCCTTTGCTTTTCATTACAAGATTTTAGCTTACTAATCGCGTTTTCCTACCTGTCGTTGGCTAGTTTGCTTTGAGTGCTTGAATGCAAGCAGTCTAACCACTGATGTTGCAAGTTCCTGCTCTGCTGTTCTCAGCACTATAATCGGGAGCCTTGGAAACTGCACTTACCTCTTCCCTTCCTATAGAGGGGAGACTGTTCCACGCAAGCACAAAATGCATGTGCTGCCGCATTTGTAGAGCTTTTGAATGAGGTTCACAAGGGTTCACTGCAGTCCAGAGGGCAGTATGGTGATGCCCAGAGCTTTCATTGGAAAGGTCCACAGCATGTTCAGATCACAATTAATGCACTCCCAGCTGTCCAGCTCAATTTCCGCTTCCTCCATCTCTTATTCGGCTTTTATTTTTCTAACCACACTATGCAGCCAACTACTATTGCGTTGCACACGGATACCTGCTTATCGACATTCCTATACATAGGCTTTCAGCTGTAAAACAGCTCACTGAAGCCTTCCCAAACAAGAAGAAACAATGGATCACTTTAAAGGGAAGCTGAAGAGTCTGTCGAATTCAATAAGACGTTCATATACGGATGCGGGAGCCTTATAAACCATGAAGGTAAAATTTTAGGGGGGATTTTTGGGGGTGATGTCACCAACTTAACTAGCATAAACATGTCGCCAAATTACCATATGAAACTGAAAGCAATCTGTGCAGCAAAGCTGACATGGAGGACAGGTGAATGTTTGTCTGACATATAGCAGAACAGGCACTGGATTCGGAGTACATGAATGTAGAGAATTATCTAGTGTCAAGTGTGCAGCACCCCGTGGCGTGCCTCTGCTAACGAGTTACTGCCCATAGAATTGTGAAAGTCATTGTTCTTGTTGACCACTTTGTTCCCCGCCACATACAAAGTCAGGGAGGAGTATACTACTCTGCAGCTTAAAGCCATTCTTCCATCTTGTCGTACTTTTAAGCATATTTGTGTGGCTAACAATTTTTTCTGGACACTGTCCTGCGAGAGTTCCAGACAAAGCATGGATAGGTGAACTCGCATGCAAGCTGCTTGCCCTTAGAACATGCGAGTTGAGAGTTTACAGTTACAGATCTAGACTTATCACTTCAGGGCCAAATCTGACAAGATCACATCGTGTTTTCGGTGTTGTAAAACAAGGCTTCTGTACTTTCCTAGTACACATACGAGAAAGTTGCTGTCGTCGAAGTGCCTGGCTATCAGTAAAAGAAATACAACTGGACAAGGGCATCTCCACTAGGTGGTTTACTCTCCATGTTAGCTGCTTTGCATATCGCATGTCAGTAGATGGCAACACCAGTCCGCTTGCCTGCTCAACAGTGAAATAAAGTCCTCTAATGCACAGCCACAGCAAGAAAAAAAATGAACTGAGACTTCACCTTCTTCATTACTGCGATTTCCTTCACAATTCTGAAAATTTTCAGCAATTTTATGGAATTATAGTATTTTTTCTTTTCTGTTGAAATCTTGAGCAATATTTCCAGAAAATGAAAAGATATGCTTAGACTCTCCACACACGGTGTCCGACAACAAAGTTGCTTCTTTGCCTTTGTGATGAGCTGCTAAAGAGATGAAGCTACAGAGTGACCACAAAAGTGCATACTTAAGCATAACTGAAAACGGAGCCAAGCATGTGGCTTTCGGTACATGCAGTTTATTGTACTGATTTATATAGTAAGACAAAACTGTACTGTTTAGCTTCATTGGCAATATGCTTTATCAATACAGACTATTGAATATGGCCTCAAAAGAATGGCATGTATAGTAGCCTTGTAAGTGTGTTGGGAACATTTTATTAGTGCTCATTGATTGAGAAAATTGCAGCTGAAAGTCAGACTAGCCTACAAACTATCATGGCAACAGGAACAATGCTATCAAGACTGACCTCATTCTCCAATGACTTAATTGTTCTCTTATCATAAACATTGTGCCAGCAAGGTAGTCAGTTTTTCACACCTCTTAGACATATGGTAAAAGATGAGCATCTTGCATGCCTCATCACCTTTTAGAGTGCAGATGCCTTGCCACGCTGCAGCAAAAAATTAAAGCTTCACATGAATTTTCAGTTAAGTGAAGTTGCAATGTTGTGAACTTGGAACTTGAAGTATGGAAATTTTGCACAATTATGTTGTGTGTGCACATGCATACATAACTAAAATGAAGTTCGTTGTCAAAGATGAGCCACAAGAAGTGCAAAAATGACAAGTCATGAACCAAAGCTCCTTGCTCCCTGCAAAGGAGTAAAAGAGCCCAGTTTATTTTTAAACAACACTAAAACACTGTACACTTGGCGTATTTACAAATGCTAAAATTCACTGCAGTTTAAACTGTACAGTCGTTATATTTTGACAGTGCAAATTGCTGCCAAATCTGAGCAGTACCAATCAAGTGTCACTGTAAAAATACATTTTCATTAATGTCACCACAGGTGGGCAGAGCGTTCAGATAATTTGTCTTTTCTTTCTTTATAGGATAAAAACAAAAGAATAAGGTAGTTGGGAAAAAGTGGGAACAAAAATTAAAAGCAAAATAGAACACAGACTCCCATTCAGCACTTTGAACTCTAACTACAGAGATGAAAAAAAAAAATATATTGATGTGGAGTCAAAGGCGGAATGCAGGAAAGTAACAACATATGAGCAATGAGTATGTACATTATACGACAATGTTATCATACATGCGGAATCTGCAGGTTACACGAAGAAGAGGCTAACTGTCCTTGCCACCAAACTTGGGCCGATAGCGCATAGAGTAACGACTCCCGTTCTCCTTCACCTCCAACTTTCCTGCCCACTCGGATGTTGCCGAGTTGCCTGTGGGACCACCATAGTCCAAGTCTTGCTTCCATCGTTCGACGTACGCTCCCCCTCTGCCCTCACAGTGGTGTCCCAACACGGGCCGCCTAACGTTGGCCACATGTGATCGCCCTCTAGTGTAGCCGTCACTGCCCACATAGCAGTGGCTGGGCACCTCGTGCAGAGGAGACACTGGAGAGCTTCCACGTCGGTCCTCCAGCACCCCATTGGGAGCCTTGGCCTTCTTCGGAATCCTGTAGCCACTCAGCGATGCACGAGGCTGCGACAGGGCCTCGGGAAGCAGCACACTGCATGTGACACTGTCACGTCTATCACGTCGCTCGGGCCTCTTGGGCATGTTCTCGTCTGATGTGTGCTTCACATAGCTGTTTGCAGTGGCCACACCTTGCCTGCCTTCTGCAGGCTCGCGCAAGCTGGCCTCCTCGAGACTCTGAGCATTCTCCTGCTTCTGCATGGTGCTGCTGCGCGTGCAACGTCCCACGTCGTTGAGTTCTTCAGGAAACTCGCAAAGGGAGGCCAAGGTGGCCAACTGTGGGTGCTCTCCTTCCTCTGAGCAAGCTGTCATTCGTTTCCTCAACCGCCGACATCTGCTGCTGCCTTTTGCTCCAATCTCATCTCCTGCATCTCGATTCTCTAAGACCTCTCTTGCTTCATGCAACCCTAGCTCACTCTTTGCTTCAGAGAGTCTAGTAGTGCGACTAAAGTTCGACCTGTTTTCCTGCTCTACGGCGTCATCCTTTTTTACTTCTTTTCTGAGCACAACTTTGCAAAGGTCATCACATGCTTCAACTGCTTCAGCCCGCCGACTTCGCATGCTCACTCTGCCATCAGTTTCACATTTTTTTGCCTCATGTCTGGACGCACTTTTCACCCCTTCATCAGCCACCTCATTTTTGACCTCCAGCCTCCGACTCCGAATAGGGGGCTTGCATTCTACTTTCCCAATTTCATCAGCTTGACCCTCCACTGTCCTAGATGCTCCGATCACTTCCTGGGCAACTTCAAGTTTTGTATCACATCTTCGACTTCTACTTGAACTTCTGCTCCCTATGTCTGTTGACTCTCCTCTCTTGCCTTCATTTCGAAACAGACATGTTTTCTGCTCATCAAATCCAGTTTTCTGCTCATGCCTTCGACTTCGGTAAGGCACCTTACATTCCAATTCCATCGGTCCTTTTTGCTGCATTTCACTTTTAAGTAAGCTACGCACACTATTATCTAAAATCTCACATCGTCGGCTTCTTGTTGGAGTTTTGCTTCCTGCGTCCTCTTGTTCATTTTCCTTTGTGTCACCTCTGAGTGAACCTTTCAGCATACCATCACTAGCTTCCAGCCTTCTACTACGCGTTGGTGTTCTGTTGCGAATGTCAAAGAGGTCATCTTTCTTTTCAGTTGAAGACGGACTCCTTGCGAACTGATCCATTTCGGGCCTTGGGCTTCGCATTGCTGTCCTGTTATTTACAACACCAATTTCATCCTTCCTTGTTTCGCCTTTTGATGCGCTTCTCACATAATCAACAGACCCGAGCCTTCGACTCCTTGTTTGTGCTTTGCACTCAACCTCGGCATGATCTTCTGTCCCGATCTCTTCCTTAATGGCATTTCTCACAGTGTCAGCATTTCGGCTTCGAGTGGACATCCTGGCTTCAGTGTCATTGAGCTCCTCCTTTCTCATTTCATTCACAGTATCAGCGTTTCGGCTCCGAGTAGACATCCTGCTTTCAGTGTCGCTAATTTCATTCACAGTATCAGCATTTTGGCTTCGTGTGGACATCCTGCCTTCAGTATCACTAATTTCAGTCACGGTGCCAGCGTTTTGGCTTCGAGCGAACATCCCGCCTTCAGTGTCGCTAATTTCATTCACAGTGTCAGGGTTTCGGCTTCGAGTAAACATCCTGCTTTCAGTGTCGCTTATTTCATTCACAGTATCAGCATTTCGGCTTCGAGTAGGGATTCTGCTTTCAGTGTCGCTAATTTCATTCACAGTGTCAGGGGTTCGGTTTCGAGTATACATCCTGCCTTCGGTGTCGCCAATTTCATTCATAGTATCAGCATTTCGGCTTCGAGTGGACATCCTGCCTTCAGCGTCACTGAGGTCCTCTTTTCTGATTTCATTCCTAGACGAAGTACTCAAGGTGTCTTCTGCACTTTCCAGCCTATGACTTCGATTAGCTTTCAGCTGTGCCTCTGCAATCCCTCTGCTCAGATTGTTCTCTCCGCCTGCTGATTGACCACATTCCTCTTCACCAGCCTCAAGTTGTTTCTCAGAGAGTGTTTCCAGCGCAGCTGCTTTCTGCACTGGCCTCGTCGACAACTGATCAGCAGCAGCGTACCCTCTGCCGGAAACTGTTGTTGCAGAGTCAGCAGTACCTTGGCTGTCTTCGTCTTGCGCAACACAGCCTTCGGACTCCCCAGCCCCACCCATCATGGACAGTCTCCGTGACCGAAGCCCGTTGACGTACTGTTTGGCGTAAGGGTTTGGGAGCCTAGTAGGCGTGCTAGGTGGTTTCTTTGTAAGGCCATACAGGTTTGGCACCTCCCGGCCTTCAAGTGCATCCAAAAGGAGTCGCAGGCACGGCTTGGGGCTCGACGGGTCTTGAGACACCAGACGGTCGTAAACATGTTCGCTCTGGCCAGACAGAATAACAGCCTCCCGCTCACGCTCGCTCATCTTGGGTCCTCCCGGCTTCAGCATTGCCACCTGGTGCTCAAAGATCTCTTCCCTTATTCTGAGCAGAGACTTGGCTATCTTTTCTCGCCTTGACACCATGTAGCAAAGGTTCCGCACCTGCAAGATCCACAGTACAGCGAAAAGGTTAGTCATCTCAAGAGCATCAGAAGTGTTACAAAGGAAAGCATCCTGCCCTTGTTGTAAGTGGACTATTCACACGAATTACAAGCATCGTCACCGATTAACTTGTATATTCTCCTCTCACAAGCAAGCTTTTTTTTGGTTTGCCAACGTTCACACTTGTTAATCAAAATGTAAAGAGATTCTTCAGATGAAATACACTTCTTGTCTTGGGCTTATTTGCAAGCTGCTTTGCAGAGGCACGATTATTAAAGCCCAACCACACGGAGCATGGGATATGTGTCTTACTAATCGCATGTGTGTGTGCACGTGTCTCTGATCCTGTACGCGTGTGTAGAAGGGGAGGGCAAGCACCCACACAATACGCGCACAAGTGAGCGCTTCAGTACGCATACCACAGTGCTGCTAGATCACCTTTTAGGGGAAATGCTTGGGTTTGGGGAATTCATGACTTTTGCAAAAGAGGCAATTGTGATAAGAGATATCTGATCTCGATCAGGCTCGATCGCAGTGTACAACACCTGTATAAAATTTTGATCACTTGCCTGTTACGACAGTGCCATCTCGGCCCACAATCACCTCATCACGCGCTGATTCTTATGGTACTTGTGCTTCGCCAGCCAAAGTAAAGGCCGAACCCCAATGCAGGCAACCAGCAGTTAATTATTGATAGCGTCCATTTTCTTTGTGCGACAAAGAACCAGTGGTGACTCTCTGTGTGTCAGAACGACTTCGAAACAACAACCACCTGTTTCCAAAACTGCGCCGGAAGTTTACATGCCAACCACGACAATGGCGCACTTCAACCACTTCAACCGCGTACGCTCAATATGACGCTCAAAATGAAGCAGTGCCTGATGCACACATGGCCTGCACCTTTCCCCTCTCTAGACATGTAGGACAAACGTGTACGGCCTTGCAGATGCATGACACGTAGCCAGGCGTGTACAATTAGCTGTGTGTGGTTGGGCCTTTATGCAGAGCCACTTATTTGGGCTTAATATTTAGAAGAACACTAACTTATTGGCCTAGTTAATCTGACCACCATAAATAAAACCACTGATCCCTCTGCGTGGGGATGATACATGCCGCTTCTAAGTATAATGCAAAGTGTGCGTTAATTTGTTTTGTACCTGACCTTTGTTTTTACTGTTGTTTTCACTCTTGCGCTAAGACGCACTGGCTGTCTCATTTTCCTAGAATATATGCGTTGAGGCATGCTTCCTAAAAGGCTGCAGAAAATAGCACCTCTACCTCTCCAAAATCTCTTCTCAGTTTCAGTCGCATTGAAAGAGTACTCCAGCAGTCAATATCCACAATACAGTCCAGTAGTAACATACAATCTGGTGTTTTTAGCAAGTTCCCGTCATGATAACTGTCAGTTCACCTGAACTACAGACATCCTACAATAGGAATTAAAAATGCTTGTCACTATCACTGCTGCAGGCTTCTTAATTCTGCAGAGCACAATTCTGCGCATTTCCCTCGGTAAGTGTGACACATCTTGGCTGCCTTTTAGGCTGTGCGTCCTCAACCCCTTGTTACTATACTTTTACAATGACACAAATTCAAAGTGCGAACAGATGTATTTGGCAGACAGTGCAAACCAGCAGTAAGGTGATGCTGAGCAAAGAGCTAGAAGCCCAAGTGTCTCACACTCTCATCAAGCACTGGCTATCCAGCTGGCTCAGCTGCTGCACTGCAGGCATGGGTGATTTGGCTGGCCTGTGCTTGTGCACTGCTCTTTATCAAAAAAGGAACATCTATGCATATTGGCTGAGATGGCTTATCAGCTGGTAAGTCGAATGATGAGTACAACGCCACTTCTTACATGCTTGTTTAACATATGCAGGCAGCAAACAAGGGTTGCCAGCTCCCGTACACACTGTCACGATTACGACAGGTCACTCTCTCCTCACAACACACTTAAAAAAGGAAAAAAATTCCGAACTGTAGAAAAAGAACAAGCAGAAAGAAAGCCAACCAAGGTAACAGAAAGTAATACAGTAACCAAACAAACTAAATAGCCACCACTTGTACCAATACTAAACTTCATTAAAGGTATATACGAGACACATTTAAATGAAAACTTAATACTACAATTTGACAACACGAAAGATAAAAAAGCAGGACTTCAGGAAGTGCATGCAGAACACCTGGCCAAGTATGCAATATCCAACCATAGCCACAATATAATGCCACTGCAGCATTACCCAATATTGACCTCAAAAGTAACAAACAGTAGACAAGCCAATGTGGAGCCAAATGTTTCACAGCTAAAAGGACTCAAAAGTAACTACTTTGACACAAAGTAGCCAAAAGTAAAAGCCCTGACATAATTATAAGCCCACATGTTCAACCAAACAAGCTGATACAACCAATTTATTTTAACTTGTCCTTGTCGGTGCATGCAAAATTTGTCCAATCCACTTGAAGTGTGAATTGAAAAGTGCCATTGAAACTACTCTTCTAGCGATGAGCTATTTGATCTGTATGGACGGTGTTTCTTTGCTATAAGTATTTGCTCACACTTTTTTTCTTTTCACTATGCACATTTGTGTGCATTGAGTATATTTTTTATGTTAATCTTGACATTTTCATTTGTGATTTTTCTTTGTCACCATGTGCCTTCAAAGTGAGCATTCTGCAATTAATTTTCCAAGGCTGATATCTGCAGCAAAGACTGATCAGCAATGCCTGCACATTCAAAAAAACAATTTTCCAAAACAAAGTGCCATTTGGGTCTTAACTGCACTCACAGGTGTTTTTTTTTTAATTTCTTTTTCTCATCCCTATTGTAGCCATGTTGCCATGAGCTAAGAATCAAATGTATTGATAACGCTGAAGAATCTACGTACTTTAGCAAAATTTGTAGGCTAGACATTCAATCACCTGGTAAAAATTTTCATCCTCTGATAACATGCATAATACAGAAGTTCTTTTGTTGCATGTGAAGTTTAAGAGCCACTGCATACAAAAAACGTCATCCAGACTGACGGCACTGACTCAAACTGCAAGGAGAGTAACTAAAGACTAGTTGAAGGGTTGCTTATATATTTATTGTGGTTTTGAAAAACACTGCTAGCAGTTGATAACAAGCAACACTAGCCTGTACTGAAGTTTTAGTAACAGAGTGCAGGCACATGCACCCACTGGTTTGCTCATTATACATGCTCATAGCTGAAGCTGCAATCCCTGGGAATGACCATCAAAGGCCCTTCAAGCGACACTAACGAGAAACACTAAATCAGTTTAGACTGATAACGGACTCTTTTAAGAGGCTGGCGCAGCACGGCCTTAGTTGCCTTTGTGCCATTAAACCCAAACTAACTATCTTTTAAGAGGAAGCTTTAGCTCAGGCCCAACTTTGATGCGGCCTATTCAGATACATGTAAAACGCTAAACCGCTTTTCTGAGATAACACGATTTTAATGAAATTTGTTGAATCTGAGAGAGAAAGGTAAGTTCTAGTGACTGATGGAAACGGAATTTCAATTTGGGGCATGAACTTTGTTAAAAATTTTTTTAAAGAATTCGAAAGTTCGAAAAAATAGATGCACGAAGTTTACAAATTAATAGCTCTTGATCCAGAGATATTGCGGTTCTGTAAACGGCATCTATTAGAACATTTAAAGCGGACAAATTTGATATATGAATTCATATCTTACTTGAATTTGTTACGTTGTGTACAAGGGTTCTGCGAAAGCTGTATTTTCATATTACTGAATTTTTTTAGATTCATGTGTAAGATATCAATTTTGTCCACTTTAGATGTACCGTCACATACAATTCACAGAATAGTGATATTTTTTCTTGCTGGGTTACCAGAGTTGTAAACTTGATAGTTTCATTTTCTGAAATTTCTTTATTTGTGCCAATTTTTAATAAAAAATTGATGACCTAAATAAAAAATTCGAAACTAACAGTCACTAGATTTTAAGTTTTTCTTTTAAATGCAACAAACCTCATCAAATTTGGTGTAGTGGCTGCCGAAAAAACGAATTCTCGTTTTACATGTACTTGGATAGAAGCACCCGAGCTAAAGCTTCCTCGTAAAACTCATTTTTGTTAATGTCATTGTTACTTTTTAATTAATGCACGAAGAAATGAAGATCAAAGTGTAATTTCTTGAATTTTGAGCCCATACCACAATGCTGGTACATCATTGTGATGTCATGAATGTCAAAGTGCTTTTCTTTAGTATTTAGGCCACTGTGGCTGAGTAAAGGTTCTTGAGGCCTGCTCAGTTCCGTCATTAGCTGCTTTCTTTAACACAATGTAGTTTATTTAACTGATAAATAATTAACTAGGCAAGAGCAGGCGCTGTCAAAATCCCTGTCAAGCAAGTGCAGGAACTTCAAGATGGCATCGCAACATACCTTTTGTATTGCCTTTTCTCAAGCTAACAGTAGCCTTTTTTTCGGTGTTGAAGAAGGGTAATTTACTAATACAACTAAAATACATTTTCTTTTAAGCATCCCTTTTGTGGGGCTTCTCAGAAAGGCATAAATGGAAGTTCAAGCTTCTACCAGCATGCATTTATACAAGGACTGCAGTACTCGTAAGGAGAGATGAGTGTCGGTGACTGGAGCATGGTGAAGTGTTACAATAAGCAATGAGAAACGCTATCACAATTCTGTAAATTGAGTCTAATAATAAATCTAAAGAGGACAAACTTGATGTATTTGCAAGGCCCTCGTAAACATTGTAGCAATTTCATGCAAGTTTTAAATTCCCACTTCAAATTTGTCCACTATAGATGCTCTAAAGATACATTTTACAGAATTGTGATATCTATTATTGGTGCATAGCTACGAATACTGAACTTCATGCTTTTTGTACAAATTTCCTTTTTTTACAAAACTCAAGCTCCCAAACAAATATTTTGCCTCCCAGATTTGCTAGAATTTAACTTTCTTTATCATGTGCCACAAACGATTCACATCGATCCAGTGGTTGTTTCATAAAAACAGTTCTGCATTTTACATGTACTTGAAAAGGGAAATTGAAGTTGGCCCCGAGCTTAAAGTTCCCAAGAGTGCACTTTGGGAGTTCAAAAAGTCTTACAGAGTTACAGCTGCACAAAACCTAATCAGGAAAAAAAATTGGAAGGAAGATGCAAACAAACACTCACACATGAGTTTTTTTTTGGCCACGGTTAGCTTTGCAGCATGCATTGCCAACACTCCAACACTTGCCAACTACATTGCCACCACTCCCAGGCCTAGACCTGAGTCGATCCTGAAAGGCCCGAGGGCAAGTGTAGCCAATCCTTGCAGCACCAGACTGTCAGCACTTACAGCAGTTAACAGTTAGCTCTACATTACTGCTTTAGGTGTTCTATCAACAACATGCAAGAGATTACAGGAAAGGTGGGCAACTGACAGGGGCCCAAAACAAGCGCCTGCCTCTCTCTACTGCTCTGTTCGTCCACAGTGATCACATCAACCATACAGTTCTCTTATCAGGCCTTCTTCAGAATATGCGTCAATAATTTGGCACCCCCATCACTCTAATCTCACGAACCTACTCGAATCAGTTCAAAATAAAGCTGCACTGTTCATCTTAACTTCATACTCTCGATATCAAAGTGTGTCCGCCTTAAAGAAATTACTTACTCTCCCTTCACTTGACATGCGCAGGAAATTATCACGGTTGACCTTCTTCCATAGCCTTTACCACAGCAACATTGCATTCGCTCGAGCCCATATTCTTCCCGCTCCCCACATCTCTACCCGCACAGACCATGTTCATAAAGTAAAATCTATATTTGCCAGGACTAACGCTTATCAAAATTCGCCTCTAGTTTTATCTATTGCCGAATGGAACTCGCTACCGGCAAACATTGTCTCGCTTACGGAATTATCATTTCATGCAGCACTGCTAACCTTTTTAGAGTGTGTAAACCTGTCCGAACCCACATTTCCTTGAATATTTACTTAAACAGTGTTTTCAAGTGCTTGGCATTGTATAAAATTCATTCCGTATCATCTGATATGTATTTGTGTAAGCTGTTTACTTAAATCATTATTCGATTGTATCCTTAAACTCGTGTTCTGATGGGTACTGATTGTTTGCATCGCATTTTAGGTTCTTATGCGTGTTTCACGCTACTAAACATTGTATAAGCTTCGTAACCCTTTTCTTTCTTTTTTTCTTTCTTTTTTTTTTTTTTGCTTCTGCTAGATGTTTTTTATGGTTCCTAATGCCTTCATATATTTACATTGTACAGATTTCACTCATGCTTGAACTTTTCCGTCCCCCCCTACGTAATGCCCTAACGGGCCCTTAGGGTACTCAAATAAATAAAATAAATAAATAAATAAAACATAGTACACCAACTCAAGCACCAACTTGGCAGTAACAAGTGCTTTATCTATGGTATTTACTCAATTCTAATGCACACCAAATTTTCGTGGGCTTGAAGTAAGAAACTGAAAGCGCACCTGGATGTAACACGCGGCCGATTATAAAGTAAGTCTACAACATATCCCCATGTTCTAGATCAGAAATAACGGGACATGCAGAATTTGCCTTCACAGAATAGGACATCTTTTTTTTAAATGAGGTTTCATAATGAAATAGGCATGTCGTTGCCAACTATGCTGTTGCGAACTGGCTACAGATACTAAGCATACAGGGACTGTACTCTCGAGCGATCACTTTTACCAATACTACTATCACTTTCGCGAGACTCTGCATCAAACTTGTCAAAGTATGCGTCTGACAGCATTCCTCGCACTGTGCACAGATAGCGAGTTTGGCACAGCGCCAGAAACCCTTGCGGCCGATTATACTGTCACATCCGGTGCCAAGTCGTGTAAAAGTGAAAGATATCAGCCGAAAATACTGCTCAACATCGAAGTTGAGCACAAAATGAACTGACAGCAACCGTCGCAATACTGTGCTCAAACTCGCATAGCCAACCCATCAGCGAAGTGCATAAGTTAAGAATCCTAGGCCTGTGGATACAAAACAACAGCACAGTAGATCATACAATCGGAACACTCGGAAAGACGACCACGAAAGTAGTACGATACATAGAGTCATGCGAAAAAGGCAAAGCTTCAGAGAGGAAGAGACCCTACACCTTCTACAGGCTTTTGTGATCAGCAGAATAATTTGCAGTCTCCCATCCCAGACTAACCAATACCAAAACAGCCAAAATTAACGTAATGATAAAAGCAACATACAAAGTGGCAATTGGACTACCCACCAATGCTAGGAACTAAGAGTTGAGGTGCTAGGACTGTACAACAGCTACGAAGAACTCGTGTTTGCAATGCTAATATCACAGAGGGAAAGATTAAATGCAACGAAGCAAGGTAGAGCTCTCCAGAAGCAGATTGGCTACCACTTAAAGGGTTCTTCACCAGGCCACATAGCAAATTTCGGTCACACGCTGGAAGTTGTTGCATGCCTTCTACGCAGCATTCTATCACAAGAATTTTTCAAATTGGTTCATTAATAGCCGACACGGAAATATTGTAGTACCACAAACCCATGATTTCAGGAGGCGAGTGTCACTGCCAACAAAGACACTCTCTCCACTTGCCCAGTCTAGCCTCAGTAAGCGAAATTCCTTCCCTGCGTTCTCCTATACCAGAGCTCGATAACTGCGTAATGCATATGTCAAGGGCCCTGCCTTCTATTCTTTTTTTCCCCCCTCGCTTTTTTTGCTGAGCGGTGCACTTCAGTTGACGGTCGCGTGCGAGCTGTTTCGTCTGTCTTGTTTCACGCAGCGCGCTATTTTGCACACTGTGCATGACAACACCTGCCTAGTGGTATAAGTCAGTGCTACACGAACACGGAGGCAGACGCAAGTGGATCACAGAGTATGACCGCAGGCTGGAACACAGCAGAAAATGAGTTTTGTTCACAGTGCACATGACTGCATGGTGTGCGAATAAGCAGATGAAACGGAAGTACATCTCTCTTGCTGCGGTGCGAAGTAAGACAAAAACACGCAGACATTCAGTTCGTGTGTTTTATTACTTCTCTAAGTTTTAATTCGCCTATTGAAGCAACAGATTACACAAATGACAAATGTTGCCTTGAATAATTCTCAAGTGTCACATGTCACTATAAGCGATGTCACAGCATAGACATGTAGTATATAGGTGCACTTGCTGATATACGTCATCCCCTTGTCCTGGAGCATGATGCCCACGAGAAGGGCAAACGGCATTTAGTTTGAAATTTCAGTTCTTTCTACGGCGCGCAGCAACAATTCTTAGCAGACACGATCGTATGCATGTATGCATTGCGCTTGTCAGCTCAATATGGCCAGACCTGGTGATGGAAAAAAAGCTCCACTTCCACAGGGAAGTGGAAACTTGTACACCACCCCCACACTTCAGTTCCCAGGAAAGTTCTATATTTGACAAACAGGCAGGTGCCTGAATGACCAGCTTAGGAAGCACTGGAACGCTGCAAGCGCTCTAGCAGGCGCTGGCCAATTGGCTGACCACTGCTGAATATGTACTTGTAAATTCTCCCTGTGTTTTCATAACACGCAAGTGCTTAAACAGTTCACCAGGCAGTTAGATAGGGAAATATTTGAGGAATTTTGCATTTCGAAAGCTGCTGATGAATGCTTAAGCGCTCCATCACTGGCACTCACTGATAAAGAAGTGTATCTTGAAAAGAACCTGCTGAATGCTTCGTAATGGCGTGTTGTGCATTTGGTAGTCTCTTATGTGGCACATTCTGTCTGTGCATTTATTTGAGCATACGGTTGTGAGCTCTTTGCATGTTTTTCGGAATAAAGCTTGTCACTTGAAGCCTAGCATTCTGTCCTGTCCCACCTTTTCTTCAGTTAGTCTTGTTCACGCTAGTAACTAGTACATCACAGCAACTGCATGAACACCAACTAGCCCAACTTTCTACGTTAATCAAACCAACATGTCCACTAACCTACAAAGAAAAGTTTGAAGTTTAAAGTTCATTATAATTTTGACAATACAAGATTGTCATGGCGCCGGAGTAAAAGGCGAGACTATACACGACTGACTAGGCCCCTGGCGCCATGAGCCCCACAATGTAAATAGACATTTAGACGTTTCTTATAACTGCGCGAAAAAACGAGGACACAAGAAACACACACCACACCACAAACGCAGACTGCCACCTCAATTGGCAGTCTGTGCTTGTCGTGTGGTGTGTGTTTGTAAGAAACATTTAAAGCTAAAAGAAACGTGTAAGTTGTAAGAAAAGTCTAAAGCTATGAAACAACTAGCCCGCCAGAATGTCCAACTAAAGTACGCAGGCAGTTTTCTGTGGTGCAGGAAGTGGCCAACTCCCTCCCACATTACATGGGAACGCGAACCGCAGCCATAGGAAATCAATTCTCCCCTTTTGGGGACATCTCGAAGATAGCAGTGAGAGACCTGACTCGCTAGCAGGGATCGGGGCAGCCAGCTGGCTCTGCTCAACCAAGCTCAGCGAGCCGCAAAGGCCAGTGGAGCCCTGGACTGATGAGCCCACCCACATGCCCAGAAACCCTACAACCAAAAAAAGTTTATACTACTACTACTACTACTACTACTACTACTACTACTACTACTACTACTACTACTACTACTGTTTGCTCGGTCACCATTTTGTGATGGTGATGACGCTGCGTCTGACAGCTACAATGGTAGGCCGTTGCCAACGCCGCAAATGCAGTTTTAGTTTCATATCCTATTTTAACATGCAGGCAATTTTCGAACCTATTTTGTTAAAAAGGAAAAAAAGTCGCGTTAGATTGACGCTAGTCAATAGTGATTAACCTGGAGACTATGTACACAAGCTTGAATGACAGTAGCTAGCATATTCATGCGGTGCTGCTCCGAGGGTGACCAGGGGACAAGCTTTAGTGCCTGATCTTGAAGTTCATTTGTGCATTTGTAAGGCAAGACAGAATAGAGAATGCCCATGCGTTTCCAAGAATGCTCCAGTAGGCAGGTCCCCTTGCTAGGTGCAGTTGGTTCACATGCAACCTCTCCATGTCTGTACATCACAACAGTACACTGACCCATGCATCGAGCAAATGTGAAATGCACAGAAGGAGAAGCCTCAGCAAGACCACATCCATGAACACTCCACCACCAACAGTAGAAAACTTCACATTAAGATTACTAGAGGGATATATGGTGCTGCAATAATGGGGTAGCAGTGCATTTTCCTATGATATTCTATGATTCTTTGAGAAGGCACACTGTGGCTCGTCCTTTATTGTTTACCAACAGTGGTGGATCTGTGGATCTGGTGTTGTGTTGAGTACGAGGTCGTGGGTGCAATTCCCAGCCACGGCAGCCACATTCCGATGGGAGTGTAATGCAAAACACTTGTGTATTGTGCTTTGGGTGCACATTAAAGAACCTCAAGTGGTCAAAATTATTCCGAAGCCCTACAGCACAGTGTCCCTCATAATCCATTTTGCAGTTTCGGGACATTAAATCCCATCATTTCTTTCTTTGTTTCTTGTCTTTCGAATGTTTCACATACTTGCTGCACAATGTTTATATAGAGCACGTAAGTGTTTGACATCAACAAATAATCCATTCTACCACATAATTTCCAGTGCATAAGCGTCTCCGCAGCTGTTCATATGCATACTGCTAGATCTATCTGACATTATGGCAGTAAGGCGATGAGCAAAACAAGAACGAGGTAAAAGCGGCAGCCAATGTTTCGACAAGTGGACTTGTCGTAACGTTCGCTCTCGCTTTTACCTTGTTACCATAATCCAGGGAAAACACAATTTCCCTGGATTATGGCATTAACTCACCATAAATAACTATTTCTGATAAAGAGTTTTTTATATGCAATGTTCTGAGAACACTTGCCGCATGTTCCAAGAACATTTTGAAAACAGTATTTTAGTATAAATCAGAGGCTAAGTGAGGCTAATACATCATTGCTATACAATACAGGTAGACCAATTAAAGGGACCCTGAAGCACTTTGTAACGAATCCCAGAATGGCCTCACTAATAAAGGACGTCGCCTCACAAATGTCATGTCGCAAACATTTTTTGAACCCTTCAGCTATAAGTGAAGCTACAGCACTGATAGCTTGCTTTCTCTCTCCTTTCATCTCCGCTAGTGTGTATGCTGGAAGCTACACAGAAGCCAAGAGGGTAAAACCCTAGCCAAAAATTTAGTGTCATGGTGACGAAAGGGCTCATCGTGGCAACCTGTGGCGGCCGCATGAAGCAGACGCAGCTGGGCACAATGCAAAGATGAAACAATTTTTCTATCTTTTTGAGATCACAGACGTATATATTTTTCATTTAGTTAACTCAAAATTGGCAAAAATGTATTTCTGAGAATACTCTCGTGATCACGAAATCAGCCAATAGCGTTGGTGGGCCAGCTGCTTTCGATGATGCTGCACGACGACATTGCAGAAGCAAGAGCAAGCTATTTTTTGCAGTTTGACAGTAGACTGTCAATTCCCTGCTACATGTAATGCAGTGATATTTGGTTCACATGTTCACAGCAGCCTCTACAACAGATCAGCAACGTTTTCTTAGTATGTTTAAAAGGTGTTTCAGGGCCCATTTAGCACAAAATAAGAAACCATAAGGCTGTTTGGAGCTAACGTAGCAAAGCTTAGACAAATTCACATATACATTCAATCCTCAATATAACCAACACAGACATAATGAACTACTGAGTATATTAAAGTACCGTATTTATTCAATCTAGGCCGATAGCATTTTCCAAATAATCATATAAAAAACTCTAGGGTCGGCTTATATTCTAGGATTTTTTTAAAAACGCGGCAGTTTGTAACTGAATATGATAAATATGGTCCATAGCTAGTGCCATCCAGAAAAGTCAGTATCACAGCCGCTACTAGCCAAACCAGTAGCCAACTGAAGTACACGAGCGATGTCGTCGCTTTGACCTGTGTCATATTGGAGCTGGTTCTATGGTATCGGCGTGTAGCGTGACGTTATCGCAATGGCACACTATAGTGCCGCTTTCAAACGAAAAGTTGTGCTAGCTGCAGAAGCGTAGTAAGCCAGGTGGGACTTCAGCATCGATGAGAAAAACGTCTGTTGTTGGAAGGGGCAACGGAAGACGCCTTTGCTTGTGCCGCAACAAGGAGATAACAGCGATAAGATATGCGCGCAATAACCGAGAGGAGCTGTTCACCAAAATCGCGGCACGTTTCGACACATGCGATACCTCACTGTCTGCACATGCATGGGCGAGCGGGCCAGCCTACCGTAAAAATCGTAATATAGGTCGAACTTTTTTTTTAAAAAATAACATTGCGAAAAGACGACCCTCGTCTTATATACCGGACATTGGCGGAAAAACTACGGAAGTCTTGCAACAATGGGTGGATAAAGTAAACAGCCGCCTTCACCATCACCATCACCATCAGCAGCAGTGCGGCGTGGCGACATTGTGGCACCGGCATTTTGTGTTTCCATTGTCGCAAAGTTATATTGGTCAAAGGCTGCTTTTTCACATTTTGTTTCAAAATGAGCGGAAGCCGACGTCAATTCACCGTCACCTTCAAGAAAAAGGCGATTAACTACGCGGAAGCCCACGGCAACCTGGCGGCGGCACAGCGCAAATTTGGAGTATCCGAAACGAGCATTCGGTAGTGGCGGAGGCAAAAGCAACGTATCACAACTTTCAGCAACCAAAAGAAAACGTCATTTCGCGGGTGGATCGCAGCACGGACCGCAGAACTGGAAGACAAGGTTGCGGAGTTCGTCCGGGAGCTGCGCGTTAAGATATCGCTGCCTGTGACTGCCAATGCATCCGTTTGAAAGCGGTAGAGATCGTGGGCGCCTATGGACTGGGAAGCGAGAAGCACTCGTCATCCGACTCTAGTTTGCACGACTCTGGTCAAAGGCGTTGCTCTGATTCGGAGTAGCGCTTGCGCACTTCATGCCCTTCTGTGTACTGTACACCCGACCAATTTTTAACACTATCGCGGGACCATCGACCCGCGCGTTTGTCAGCACCTTATCATCACGGCACGGAGCGGAGAAATAGCGAAAGTAAACGCATGTGTATACATGCGCGTATCTCATTTGTTTCGCTGCTCAGCGCCGTTAATAACGTGCTGACAAGCACGCGGGTCAATGGTTGCGCGATACTATTAAAAACTTGGCCAGGTGCACATGCGAGCAGCGTTTAAATAAATACTGTCACCATTGTGCAACCGGCTGAGTCGCATTTGTTTCAAGGTAAGGGTGTCTTTCGATACTTTTGCCATTAAAAATATTTTTTTTTTTTTCATTTTTGTAATTCGTTAGTTGGGGGGATCGACCTATATTCCGGTCTGACCTATAGTCCGGTTTTTACGGTAGGTTCAAGTATACACTGCAAGTCTAAAATTCTACACAGGGTGTTTCAGCGAACACATTAAAATTTTTTATACGTTGCCTGTAGCAGATAGCTCAGTTCTAGTTTATGAACCGGTCTACTCGAAGTGGCGGACACTACTCGCACAGAAAACAGAAATTCAAAATCAACTAATTATCTTATGACCCATATTGCAATTTACAAATTCTAGCAGTGGACTTCACAAGGCGGATACACTTGGAACGAATTTTCAGGACGGCACCTGTTTTGAGATATAAATTCCCGAACTTTGTGGAGAAATGCATTAGCGTTCCAGTTACTTATGTGCTTCAGTTCATGAAACAATGTTTTGTTAAAGGGACCCTGAAACGATTTTGACGATTTTCAACAAACATACTGAGTCGTTAGAGTAGGTCATTCTGATCTTTAATTGACACATCTAAGTGCTCTGCGTAAAGCGTGTAATTTATTATAAGGTTTTAAAAATGCACATCGCTGCCGATCTCAGCACACTGCTCGGCGGAATTTTAAGCCGCCCCTACCCATATGACCGAAATCACCCATATGACGTCAGTGGGGCGAGCTATCCGATTGGCTGACCAGAGCGCATGATCGATAATTTTTCCAACTTTATGCTAAACAAATGATGTTCGTAATAGTTGGAATGTTAATTGATTTGTTTTTATAAAAAGAAAGTAACATAGAGAGAATGCACAAGAACAATTTTTCAGTACACTTAAGCACTTCCGGCACACAGCAAGTGTCGTCTGCTTGTGTTACAACGTGCTCCGTCTTTGACGAGAGCTCCACCGTCAGTATCAGTTTGTCTTTTCGCAAGCGCTTTGATTCGATTTTGTTGCGTTGTGGACTGCAGACATAGCGACTGGCAATATGTCAAGCTGCAACATCGTGTCCCTCTGCAAGCCAGTACACGAGCTGACTGGCCGCAGCGCATCAGACTGCCACTATCCGATCGGCGCCAGGATTTGTGCGATTGCGGCCGTCACTTCACACCGAAAGATTAGACAGTTTTAGTATAGCGTACGCTATTCCATTGCGTACGCTAAAAAATAGCGGGTCGTCACTGCGCATGCGCTGAACGCTAAACGAAATAGCGGGTATAGCGGGCGTATGCAACGCAAACTAGTTAGCGTTAACGTTTTTGCGTGGTTTGCGGAGTTTGCGGGAAACATGGCGGCGGTCCCGGCTGCCCGCTTCGAATTGAATTTGGCGTTGCTTTTGTAAAATGCGCTTCGTTCGTAGCAAATGACTGTGCAAACGGCTTTCGCTTAGTCTCAGGCCGCTTCGACGACACAGTAATATGGATAACTTCGTGGTGTTTTAGAGATCGCTTCTCGTTTCGAACGAGTCGAAGCCTAACGAAAGAAACATTCGAGATGTCAGCGCCACCTATCGCTACAGGCGCGAAATAGTCGCAACGACGGCACATGGCCTCAGAGATCCAAAGATATCGTCGGCCAACTAAAATTGTAGAAAACGTGCGCTGCTTAGCGTACGCTATATAATAGCGTATAGCCTACGCTATAGTTGCGTACGCTAAACTAAAGCTGTCTATTACTAACGCAATAGCGTTTCGCGAGTCTGGTATTAGGGTAAACGCAAGCGCAAGGGAACAGGGCCTCGCCGTGTCCCCTTGCGTGTCGTTTGAGGTGATGAACAGGAGAGCAAATGTGAATGGTCTGCACGGTGCAGCCACCTGGTGGCATAGAGCTCAACCACACACAGTAGCAGTAACAAAATATATTCTTCTTTGCTGCTGGTGTAAATTTTTCGCAGGAGTGTAATCGTTAACACGTTGTTTTTGTAAATGTTTAAAATATTTTACACTTGGTTAAAGTAATATTAGCTCTTTCTTTGGCTGGTTAAGCTCTATGCCAACGGGTGGCTGGACCGTGGAGGCAGGCACCCGTATCAGGCAACTCACGTACGTCTACGCTAAAGTTTCTTCATCAGCTTGAGTTTATGCCTCCACCGTTCCGTTGTAATATTCAGGTAATGTGTGATTACCGGAATACCAGACACGTTTGGCGCTACGACAGAATGCTTGCTTCAAATGCTTCGATAGCTTTCGCTTGGGGTCGACGGCCAAGCGGCTAGCGGAGAGGTTTCTCGCGGTCGAGGGCAGGCTCCAAAACAACCGGAAGTGGACGATGTGACGTCGCATCGTGACGCAGAGCCAGTGAAGGCGGAGCTTAGCCCCGATCGCTCGGCGAACGAGTTGAGGAGGAAAAGCATAGCTAGGGAGGAGGGTAACTTGTAATCGCTTGTAGCTCTATTAATACATAACGCTTCACTTAAATTGTGGTGCGAATGTTCTACTTAAGCTGTACCCTACGCGTTTACAAAATTTGTCCGAACCGTTTCAGGGGCCCTTTAACAAAATTAACTGGAACACCAATGCATTTCTCTGCAAAGTTTGGGAATTTATATCTCAAGACTGGTCTCTGGTCTCATCTTGAAAATTCGTTCCAAGTGGATCCGCCAGGCTAGAATTTGTAAATTGCAATATGGGCCATAATGTAACTAGTTAAACCCTTAATTAGTGAATTTTTATTAATTAGTCGAGTTTGCATCTCAATTCTTTTTTGCAAGTCTTGTACGCCGCTTCAAGTAGACCAGCTCATGAACTAGAATTGTGATATCTGCCACAAAGATTTCTGAAAGTTTTCACATTGAACCACCCTGTATATATCTCTTGTGGACATGCTTCTGTATGCTTATAACAAGTATCACGGTGGTGGCGACGTAGAATGAGCTCGGCATGTTCATATGAAATAAATGCTGTTATTTTGTAAACTCTGTCCTCACTTCTTTTGTTCGGCCTACATTCGAGGCAAGTTTTTTTATTTTTTCTGGCTTCGGACATTCTGGAGTCAGCTTAGAATCAGGGCCGGCCTAGATTAGAGTAAATATGGTATGCTGGCTGAATCAATATGCTGGCAGCGCGTGGTCACCAGACACTTTGAGTATAGCGCAAAGCAGCAAGCACAAGAATGTAGTGTTAGATGTGCGATCCACACTGCTTGCCTAGTATGCAAGTGACACTGCAGCTCTTTCAAGCTTATGCTATTTCATGTATTGAGTGTTCAATGCTAATGTATCTAAGCGGAACCTAGCATTGAATAACATGGTGGCAATCGTCAAAGCCGGCATTGCCTGCGTCACATTTATCAGGTTGTCACCATCTATCATGATGTACCAAGTGCACTGTTTGGTCAAACTGTTCCCAACTAATTCTCATATTTGCTTTACATTCTTGTCATGATGCTTACTAAACAAAGCATTAGTAACAGCTGGGTGCTGTGTCCGAGATTTGTTCTAAATCCTTTGATGCTTTAGGCTTAATGAGAAAAGTTGCACCAGAAGTACATTGCCTCCTAGATTTATTGCTGCACACCACATTGCTCTATCTCAGAGGCCATGTATTATGAATCTTTTAAGTAGTTCCGTTTTGATGGCACAACATAAATTTTAAAATTGATGTGATCAGTATTCGCCTCATTGGTGCTGTGTGGAATACAGTAGCAACTCGTTCATAGGCTTTGGAAACAAAAACTTAAGAAATGCATACTAAGACAAAAAAAGAGAATGCTATCCAAAGTGACTAAAAATTTGACAGACACAAATGTAGTTGACATCTATATAACAAGAAGTGTTGCATGAATCGTTGCACATGAGACACGAGAGAGGCCGACATGCGTCAAGCTGGTGGGGCTTCGGTTGCCCGACACACGTCTTGTTTTCCTATAGCCTAGTGCTTTAAGATGGCGATGGGAAACCAAATTGAAATCAAGCTGGTGGGTGACACCGGATGCTGCCGAAGCAAAACGTGTGACGCTCACATCGCGTCGCTTGCAGCAGTGAACGGCGGCACATTTGGATGATCGCCTACTAAAAAAGGGCAGTATGCTACCAACGGCACTAGGCCTCACGCGCTGTAAAACCGATAGGTGAAAATGCTTATTACAATAGGTCTGGTGGTGATAGCTGTGAATGCAGCGGCCGACGACCCGGGAGGAAATTTGCTGGTAACCGAATAAGAAACTGAGTGCGCGCCGGCGTTTTCATGTGAGACAGGTGAGCGAGTATTGCATGGAAACTGATGCGGCTACTATTCTCAATCATGCGCACCTCACATCGTTTAACACGAGTGTTAAGGGCCCCATATCGCAGAAAATCGGGCATCCAACATCAACAGTCCTTTCGTGAAAAATCATTCCAAACTACGCATACCCCACCATGCAGGACCTACATGTAGCACAGAGAAGTTACTGAACTAATTGAATTTCTCAAAGTAAAATGCGTAAGTAAAGTACAACTTACACTCAATCTACAGACATGATAGCGTCGAATTGTAATTTGAATATACAAGAAAACATTGTTCAGTTACGTGAAAACTCAAACACAAATCCCTTTTCCAGCATTTTTACCTTTCACGGAGTGGCTAGCCTGGTTCCTTGCAACACCTCCAGATAGTACTCGCCTCCGCGCATCCCAGCCCACACAAGAGGTTGCATTTCTACCGGAAAGCTCGCCTTCATACATAGCGTTCGCCGCCAGCGTTTCCCGGTAAACATTATGTTTACATAAGCTGCAGTTGCCAGTAAGCGTTAGAAGCAGTCAGGGATCTATGAATGCTATCGCGTCTATTAACCCTTTGAGGGTCAATGAAGTAAATATACGGCGCCGCAAACAAGTCCAAAAATGGTCATGCCGTATATTTACGGCGCCGTCTGCACGTTTAAAACGTGTGCCAATTCCATAACTTTTTCTTTTCCGACATGTGCTGCCACTATTTGGGAATACAGAGAATTTTTTTCGCGTGCCTCCCTCTCTCTGTTTTTGTTGCATGGTCTGTTTCAGCGCTAGTTCGCTACCGCACGTCTATACACTACCGCTCACGCATTCGTGCGCACGCAGAAGGGTGGCGGTATGGGTTTTGTTTTCGCGGGTGGTTTCAGCTTCTTGCGCTTGCAAAACTGACGACTATCTCGTTACTAATCGCTCAAAGGGCAACCGCTTGTTTCTCGCTCATTTAGTGCTCATGGGGGTGCGCATAGGAAGGATGCCGCCGTGCATGCGTTTCCGTTGCTTTTCTTTTTTCTTTTTTAAGACTTGCAAGAACCAATTGCCTCTGGTTGGCGATAAGTTGAAGATTAGCGGAACTTTGTCACATGTTTTGCTTTTTTGACGGGCACACAACCGCAGTTTCCTTGAGTGTGCGCACCTACGCAGTTCAATTAGGCTATGGATGTACACGGTCGTCCACTTCCAATTTGAACACGGCTCTGGGCGGCCGGCGAGGCCGGCGCTCTGCAGAGCGCCGCTCGTGGGCGCCGGGGTAACTAACGCGCCGGCGCACTGCAGCCACAAGCGTGGCCGCAGCCGCGTCGTCTGCTACAGCGCGCCTGCACTAGTGTGTGCTGGCGGCTGAGGCCACGCCTGTGGCTGCCAGTACGCCGGCGCGTTAGTTACCCTGGCGCCCACGAGCGGCGCTTCGCGGAGCGCCGGCCTCGTTGGCCGCGCGGAGCCGTGTTCAAATTGGAAGTGGACGACCGTGTGCATATTAGTGTAAGAGCAGGAACATTTGAGTGTTGCGAAATGTTCTCGTGTGTGCATTTTTCAAAGCCTTGAACTATAACAATGCATCAAATTTTTTATTCTTATAAGTTTATTTCCTTTTTTAGTGTTGTTATTAATGAATGAAGAGTACATATATACCAACGCAACGTATTTTTTTCTCGCTTTACGGTCACCCTAGAAAAATTACGGTAAATTTTTTTCGAAATAAGTCCCTAAGAAGAATTGGAGTCTGCAATAAAAAAATCGACCCTGGGCGGTCGCATATGGCAAAACAAATCGACCCTCAGAGGGTTAAAGGTGAAGCTTAAGCATGCTCCAAATTTTTCTTGTTTGCATGGCATCTATCATCCAGAAAATGTATACAATCTCAGACATAAGCAGGGAACGGCAGCGTGTCTAGGTTATCGCCTATTAAAGACATACAGTACACTTCGAACGGCACCACATGCTCTCAAACAGATAGGTGAAGATGCTTATCGCAATAAGGTTGGTGGCGATAGCTGCGAATGCGGCATGCGACAAACCCGGAGGAGATTTGCTGGTACCAGAATAAGAAACTGAGTGCACTCCAGCGTTTTCACGTGAGATGGATGGGCGAGTATTGCGTGGACGCTGATGCGGCAGGCAGCTACTGTTCTTGTTTATGTGGGATCTATCGGTCGGAAAACATATCATACGATCGCAGTTTAGCAATGTGCTGAACGTTGGCAACGAGCATTTTCTTTTAGGGGGGTGGGGGTGGGGGGGACGTATGAATCAGTAAAATATAAGCATAACTCTGGGATGTATTCTCGAACTATTACTTTTGGAGATATTATTGCCTTAGCGCGACTTAGTTCTCAACCAGTCAATCAGTTCGTCCGGTTTTGGTCTACCAGCCAATCAGTGCACAAATGATGGCCGAGGCAATAGTATCACCGAAAGTGATCATCCCAGAATATGTCTCTCTAATGGGTCATTTTGGCGTTCTTGACTGTGAACGTTGGCACCGGGAAACCGTACATAGCGGGATTGTATGAACAAGCTTTTAATGTATACGGATACAGCATAGGATTAGGTTTGTATTTGGTGTACACTTGGTTTACTTGCACATTGCGAACTTTTACATCTAGGTGGTGTCGCAACTGTTTGTGTTTGCATTAGTGTTCCATTCAGTTCCCCTATTCTAGAAGACTAGCCTGCACCATGCTCTGTAGCATATTATAGTATAATTGGATTATCGACCAATGCTAATGCAATCATTTTACACTATACTTAAATACCTACAAGCACCATAATACCCTTCCCCCCAACTTTCAGTGTTCTTATATGAAACATTATAGTGGAAGGGGCAGCATCCCTCCAACTTTCTTAAATTTCATTCTTCACAATGCTTCATTATTTAAACATTACATGTATTTCATGATGCTTACTATACCCAAAATTTAGTTTGTGACCATTGGTTCAATTGTAGATGCCGTGACCTGCTACACTCAATGACACAAATTTGCGACATGCTGACTTCCTAAATCACACCGTTAAACTGTGCTTATTTCTGATGTCAGAAATGCTTTGCCTACAGCTTAAATCTATGTCGCAGCAATCTGCACGATTTCAGCTTCATTCACAGTGATATGCAACGTGACTTCAACTGCCTCTGTGATTCTTTTCCGTTGGACAGACTCAATTAACGAAGTAGCAAGGTGTTCGATTACATCAGAGCCACGGAAAGACAACCAATAGGGAAAAAAGAAATCCAGCAACATGCGAATGCTACCACCAAAGGGAGCAAAGCCAACAAGGTCATGAAGAGAGAATGTAATTAGGAAACCATGCGGGATGAAGGCAGTGCAGCAACCAAAGAGTCACAAATCAGCAGAAACAAAGAAGGAAAAACCCAACTCCAAAAGCTAAACATTTATTCCAAGCATCAAGGCTAAAGCGAAGGTGCAGCAGCAGCAACAAAGCAGGAGGTAGTGCCAAGATGCAAAAGATTTCGAAGACTGGACGACGGACACCGTACCCTTTCCAGATCCTGCCGCAGATGGACAAACATTTTGACACGCGAGTAAAGGCTGTTCTCTTCTAGCTTATCCAAGCCATCCGTCTCTTCCTTCAATGGCATCAGCAAAGGCTTGTCATGGTTTGCCTGTTAGGAGTACAATGAAAAACAATCAGTTGAGCAAGTTACTGCGAAATGACCCTTGCATGTGAGGCATGCAGAGAGCATGGCTCGTATTCTCAGTCGATCACTTTCAGGTCTGTTTCACTGGGACAACGGGTGTCTTATAAATGGCTTGACAAAGCAGCATGCGCTGAGTGATAGTGTTAAACCACGATAGTATAACAAAGTAGGTAAAATTAGCAATTTGCTTCATTATATCGAAATTTCGTTGTATTGAAATTCAACCTTTTATGCAAATAAGTACAGTCACTGATCAATTTTTCTTGCACGGAAAGGTGCCGCAGAATTTTCCGAATCATCGGGCAATAGAAAAAAGCAAATTTAAATGAGAAAACAAGTCATTTTGATGGGAATTGGCGACAAATGATACAGTTTTATGCCACGTCGATGATACCTTCACATAGGTGGTACGAATTAAGCGAAGCCAGCCACGCTTTGGCGTGCACTCTGCCACCGCAGCTGATAGCGTCGCCCGCAATGCGGCGATGCTATCATGAAAAGCTCCGGCAGCGGGGAGCAAATCCTTTGTCTGCCTCTTGTTCCATCGGGTCATGGAAAGTCGAGATTACACAACCTTCAATACTAAACGCACGGGAAGACAGCTTGCATGACGCCACGCCATCTTGGCATGCCCACTCTTTGCACACGTGGCAGATAACCTCTAAAGCAGGGTGTGCGGCTGCATATGCACTCAGCTGCGCTTACAGCCAACTATGCGTGCTATGCTATGCACTATGCGTGCAACAGTGGAACGAGATTTGCAACGCCGCCGACAGCCAGATGCACAATGGGAAAACGTGGAACTTGCTTAACCCTTTGAGAGTCGAATTATTTTGAAAAAAACTTTCCCAGGTGGTCAAATTACTTTATTGCTGATCTTGAATGTACAAAATGTATAACGTCGGGAATAAATAGTAAAAAAAATTTAGGAACAGTATTTTGATGTCGGCATCACTCAGAACTGCAAAATGTTCAATAGTATTTCAGAGTGTGGTACTCCTTGAAACACGGGTCTACACACAGCGCCTTATCGCAGTCTGCACACCTAAAATGCGTGCCTGTTCTCCTCTTGGAGCGACGAGTTGTGTTGGCGCACACATGACACCTTCTCTGCGTGCGGCTGCCTGGGGCACAGGTCTGAGGCACCCTCTCGCGTAAGCACATTGCCGCAGAGAGCGAGTATACAGCGTGAGCGGTGGTGATAAACAAGCTAAGAGCAGCGCCAATCAAGATAAAAATCAACTTCCGCTGCCCCTGCGAGAGCATGCAGACAAAGAGAAAAATCACGTTTCACGCGCCTCTGTTGCGATCATGCGGCGGGACCGAAACCGCGTTGCTGCTGAGAGCAAGAATACCTCGTGAGCGGCGGTGATAAAAAAGCTAATAGCAGCGCCACAATCAAGATAGAAATCAACTTCCACCGCCATGCAAGAGAGTGCCGACAAAGAGAAAAATGACATTTCGGGCGCCTCCATTGCGATCACGCGGCGAAACCGAAACCGCAAAAGGGGTGTTGTCGCAGTCTGCGTGACGTGCTGAAGCTAGAAATCAGTTCTGCTTATCTCCCAAAGCAGGTAGCACAAATTTCAAACGCTTCTTGTAAGTCCTAAGAGGTGGCAGCACCTCGCAGTTAGCACGCATCATCATTATGGCGCGAAATTTCAAACGGAGGGTCGAAACCGTACCCGTACGGCAAAGACCTTGCAGGACAGAAAACCGCCGCTGTACATGTACGGCAAAAACATTCAAAGGGTTAAGGGGGGACGCGGGGATCAGATCGCGAAAATAGCAAAAAAAGATCGATTTTTGGCAACGACGCGTTTCGGTATTTGCAATGCCTAATCTACATTGTATCAAAATGGTTTAACTGAAAACGCACTAAAAGTGCCCGAAAAAAATTAATTTATGAGTTCGTAGGGCGAGAAAACAGCTTTAAATCGCGTAAAATCACCACAGTTCGCGGAGCCCTAACTCGTCTTTCCCGCCACCGAACGCCGCCATCTTGGTATCGTTCGAAAGCTCGAAGTTTCGCCATTCCCTTTCTGAATTGTTCGGTCGTCGCCATCTTGTAACAAACACACAAACACAAAAGAAGCGCGGGTCTGCTAGAGGCGGTCACACGGGCCCTGCGATGAAAGCGGGCCTCCGATTGGTTGCCGTACTGAAAGGCGTCTTGCCATTGGTTGCTGCTGCAGCAGCGGGCAAGCTGGCAACCACAGCGGACCGCAGTTGTCTGCTTTGAAAACCACGCCGGCGTGTTTCTTCGTTTGACACGCGCAGAATCCGGATTTATGAAAGCTCCCAGGTCAGTGATGGATCGTCGCCCGTTCGAAAAGAACTTTTAAATGAAGCATGCCTTCGGAAAACGGAAGTGCAAGCCTCCTACGGCGAGAAAAAGCAGCGGCCAGCGGGAGAAGCGCAGAACTCGACTGAACACGCGGATTCCAGCAGCGAAGCCGACAATCGCCCTGTGACATCGACACTGATAACCAAGCCACCGGAAGACGTGCCAACGGAGACTCTCGCACCTGTGCGTACGGCCGCGCGAGTCAGCAACCGAGATCGCGTTGTTGGAGGCGACGCGGGTCGAAGGTCTCCATCGCCGACAGAGACGGTGTGCGTTTCCTATGCATCGTGCGACAGGGACACGCAGCCTGCGAGTGAGCCCCAACCGTTGACGAGCTACATACTGTATGGTGACTCAAGGCTCACCAGACGAATCATCGCACGATTCAGACGCGCCTCGAGCCGCGTTTTGTGCCAGCGGTGACTGCAGAAGCGCAGGCACGCAGCGTTCGCGACTCCCTTCGCGCAGTGTCCGCGACTGAGTGGAAGCAGCAATGCCAAGAACAAATTTCGGCGCCTTGTGACTGTGAGTTCATTATTATGCCTGTTTCCGCGATGAACTCTTTGATCGCTAAAACTCTGTGCCCAAGATGCCAACAGCGTTCTGTGGGTGTACACTGCGATACCAGGCTCGGTCTGGCAGTGAAAATGGTGGTCATGCACTACTCCAGACGGCACAAGAAAAGGATAAAGAACGCCTGAAGAAGGCATCCAGAGCCCACCAAACAATGAGGCAAAGGTGTAAGAAGATGCCTGACAGCAATGATTCAAAATATTACAGCCCTGGTGCTTTTGAATAAATTTGCAGGGCTGTTAAAACTTTGCAGCCAGTTTTCTCAATTGCATTTTTTTTGTCAAGCGTAGCACAACAATGGCTGGACAGATTTTGGCCCAGTTTGTTTTGCTGTGATCCACAAGCTGTGCTGTACTTAAAGACAGTCTTGAAATGTTTCTTTATCTTTCCATTATTTAATTATTTCACAATTACTACATGGCTCCATGCAGTGAAGCACAGTCATGTGCATGTTATGTTGAGCAAAAAATTATTAGCGCTTTAAAAAAAAAAATCGAACAGTGTCTTGATGTAGATTAGACATCTGTGCAAACATACAAAGTATTCCCTGCTCCCTATCATGTTTCGTTACTGTGCCAGGCTTTCCACAAGCAAGGAACTTATAAATTCTTATAAAACAAAAACTAATTAAGATATCCTAATGAAATTTCAGATTTGTCTTTTTATTGCAATGTGCAGTGTGTGCGCCAAATTTCAGCCCTTTCTGTCAAGAAACAAAAAAGTTAATTCTGATCCCCTCCTCCCCCCTTAAAGCGAGTGTCATATTGAACGTGTTGCAATGCCATAATGTCATGAACGAAAATGGAGTCAAAGGGTGAAAGGCAGCAGGGTATTGCAGTGCCGTAACCCTTAGAGCCGTCCCAAGCATGGAAAATATGACAGATTCGAACAAAAAACCAGTTTTGACTTTGGTCAATTTATCTATGGATTAAATCAAGACGTAAAGGTACAGGTTGCCAATCTAATGCTAAAAACCACAGGATTTAGAATATCAGTTTTAAAGTGGTCAATTTTGCCCTTATTTGAATGTGACAAGAGGGTAGAATTCAAGCAATGAAATTCATGAATAAAACTTGTGTTAATATCAAGTGCAGTCAAATCTCGATATAACGAATCACACAGGACCACCAAAAATCATGTTATTCTAAAAGGTCAACATAGTGAAAGCCCCACAATTAACTATTCCGCCCATCAACCCATCAGTTCATAAGCTGTCACCATTTGAGCTATCCACGAAAACATCGCTGTTGGCTCTCGGACCGCACTGTTGCTACTTTTCATAGATTCCGCCACCACGCACTACCAAAGCACCGTATAGAAAGAATGATGTACGCAAAGTAGAAGCTGACGCTGAGAAAACTACTGACAAAAAGGAAGTTCCATGTCACCTCCAAAGAGCAATGTTTCTTGTTTGTTTGTTTTTCACAGTCCTTGTCGTGGACAACCCAATTGTCTCACTCGAGGCGGACACCTGAACTATTCCAAAGCGCAAGCGTGCGTAAACGACACCATCCTGAGGGTGCAACCGTATGGCATCCCCGCGAGTACAAAGTTTGCATTTCTCCACGCACGTAGCTGGTAGGGCCACAGAAAGCACGAAAGAAAAAGGCATGCGCAGCAAGAAGGGCGAAAAATGGAAGAGATGCGACTCCATTGCTAGGTGAAACTTGCCTGTGCAGAGCAGATGCTCGCAAAACCCAATTGTCGTCGCCTCAACAATAGATGAAAAAAATTATCTCCAGTGTTTTTTATTGAGTGCCATCTCAGGTTTTCCAAACCCGTCTACTGTGGCATCCACCTTCTGTGCCTTGTCATCTGCTAGCCTACTGTTTTGACTGCTGTTAAGGGCACATGGAAATCTAAGAATCCCCAGATTTTGCAATATTAGTAGTACTGAGGCGTGGTTAACATGACACAGAAACTGAATAACGAACGTAATTCTGAAGTTCGTGGTACTGAAATATTTGTACGTTGAAACCATATGCCAGCAGGGGATTTCTGGAAAGTTCATTAATCTGAAAAGTTTGTTAATGTGATGTTCATAGTAACGAGGTTTCACTGTAAATAAGGTAGTCTTGTCCCACAGTGCATAATGTAAAGACTGAGAGAAAACCATGTGTGGCACACCACATGGAACAAGACAGCTGTCAAAAACAGCGCCGAAAAAGGTAAGTGGCCATCAATTCAATCCAAAGCATGCCAGCTGTTCATAGCAGGGCAATCATAAAGGGCACCAAGAAGAATCAAAGAGAGGACAGGAGACATACTTTGCGCTTCAGCTTCCAGAAATTGAAGACGAAGTCGACAACTACACTGTCTGTGGACATGGCTTCGGCAGTCTCCTTCAGGCTGACATGCTTGTAGAACTCAGCCTCAATAGCCTGAATCCTGAAACGAAGAAACAGGAGCAGCGAAGACACATTTATTATACACCATGTGGGTGAAGCACTGAGGAAATTGCACTACCATATTTATTCAAATATAAGTCGACCTATCTTTTTTTCAGAAATGATACCCAAAATGAGCTATGAACCTGTACTCTTGACTAGAGAATCAACCTATATTCTTGAACAAAGCCGGTAATAGTACCGAACTAAGGGAGTTCCTTTGTTGCACACGCCATAAAGCCAGTCAGGAGATTATCGAGACTGGCTTTAAGAAATGCTGCATATGCAACACACTCAACGGCACCAAGGGATGACGTCGTTTGGGCTGCCAAGGATGCCCGCGAAGCATCTAACGAGGATGCAGCTTGTTGCATCGACTATAGAGGTTTAGCAGCAGCGATTACAGCAAGTATAGGTGTGTCATGTTCAAAGTTTTCCACTTTTCTGAGAAGGTATGGGTCCTCCTATATTCAAATCATTATTTTTTGTTTCTCATGAGTTCAATATATGTAGGGGTCGACCGATATTCGTGTTCGACCTATATTCGAGCAAGTATGGTGCGTTCATGAAGCGATCATTGCTTATTGCAGCATTTGAAGACTGTGTGCTGTCAGGGTCATTGGCAACCTTTAATGAAAGAGTAATGGCTTCCCCTAGGCCTGGGCAATCGATAGACATTTATCCAGCTTAACCAACAATATGTGTTATAAAGTTCAAGTTGATTAGTAGAAACAGTCCAAATGAGGCAAGTAAGCCTTTGTCATCATGACTTTAGTTCTTGCATTCAAAATGCAGCGCAGGAAGTACCGAGCCTGATGCGATAGCACAAAAAGACATACCTAAGAGCTGTGGGATAAATCCTACCTTTGCCACAAGCTTTTGACAGCCTGATAAAAGACTTACTCTGCCTGGCTTATTTTCCTGGCTATTGTACTGTTTAGACAGTCCACTTTTGAAACAAATGTATGGCTGTGTGGCTTGTGCATTAAAAGTGCTCCATCTGTGGTTGCCAATGGAAACAGTACAGTGAGAGGTGGGGTCTCGAGATGGAAGCGCCAGCAGCTGCACAGCCAGAGATGCTTGCAGGTTGGCCACCAAAGGAACAGCAGAAGGTGTGTGCTAGTCAATTGCTTGAATTACATGGCATATATATGCAGCACTAAAGATGGAAGACAATGTGAAATAAACACTATGGGTGTTGGACATCACGTGGTTTGCTTTAACAGAATCTGGCAGCGCAGGGCAAGAACACTGTTTGGAGCAATACAGCTGGTGGAGTGCCCATTCATACAGAAATAATCAGAAACTGAGGGTACCCAGACATTTCTATTTATTTGATGTAGACAACATTTATTCCCTTCTAGTTAAATAATATATGCCTACAAGAAATGAATACCTCCATAACAGACCAACAAATAAATATTTAATGAACATCTAGTCATTCGGCTCAAAATTTTAATTGAAGACACCTTGCCCTACTTTTCACTGCACATTTATCTCAGTTCTGTAAGCACGTAGATGCAGGAAGTCATACTTGGCCAGTCGGGCGCTCTCCTTCTCCTCGTTGCTGACCTCAGCATCCCGTTGGTGGTGGCCTTCCCGGGAAACGGGGCTTGCCTTCTTGTCCGAGTCATCCGACGACGCCTCCTTTCGGTGCACCTCTTTCTTCTTGCTGTGCTTAGGGCAGTACGACTGTGGCAGAACAAGAGGGGCACATAACTGAGGAACTTGCCAAGTCGGTGAGATTTCCATAGAGACAACGGGGCCAGTTTTCACAGGCAACGCTAGCTGCGTCTGGATTCTAATGATAGTTGCATAGAAAGTGTTTTCTTGCAAATACTAGAGGGTTTTGATTATTCAATTATAATTTAAATTTAAACATGGTAGGCATCGCCTGAATAACTTATTAGGGTAAATCAGAAAGTCTTTGCCCTTATGTTTTATTATCCAAAATGAGGTACAAACAAGTAATTACAAATATACATACTACAGTGCAGTCCACTTATAACGATATCAAGAAGAACGAAAAATCTGATCGTTATAGCCGATCATCGCTATATCTGGACTGCCATAAAAAAAGCAGCCGAACGTACCTTTGTAGCTCCGAAACTAAATTTGCCACTTGCGCTAAAAGATAGACATTGTATAAAGTAGGCTGTGAAAAATGAGACATTCATTTATACCTCTAAACAGAACATCAAGCATTAGATGCACTGAAATAGTCAGAAATGCAGACTTGCTTTCGTGGGAGTTTCAGGTTCACAACTGCGGTGTCCAGATGCTGCGCAGACACTAGCAGCAATAATTTAGCGCGCATAAAATCAATGAGTGGGCATTTCCATTGACAATTTTATGGTTTTATTAGAATTTTACTTAAAGTCTACTTTTATTTCTTTTAACGATGAACTGTATGTTCAACGACAAGGGATATGCATCGGGTCCTCGGGATATGCATTGGGTTTGCAATAGAGGAGTGCTCGCTGTCATGTTTCTAATAAATCGCTAGCGGTGTTTTTCATGCTGAATTTTTCAGGCTGGCTACTGGGATTTGATAACAGAGAATTTGTCTGAATTCATGAATATATACCAAGCAACTATGTGTCAATCTATTCAACTACTGTGCTGTGCTTACTCTTGAGAATCAGTGCAACAGCTTGATGTTATGGAGGTTGAGCTAAAATGGTTAAGCTTAATGTTTACTGTAAATAAAGTCACTCGACTGCCGCTGCCATGCGCAAGTTTAAGAATAACTAAAATACTCGGGTGAAAGATATAGAAAGGGCTAATTAGGTTGGTTAACATGCTTGTACAGCGTTGCCATATTATAAATATGCTGTCAATCATACGAAGGTAGGTGCGCGGTTTTAAAGGGTAGGATTTCAACAGGTTCGCTTCAAGTTGTCCCATGAAGATATTCGCACACGTGGGAGCGAATGGTGTTCCCATGCTAGTGACGAAAGTCTGCAGCTAGTGAATAGAATCATATTCGAAATAGTTGAGCGTGAGAACTAACCTGAGGAGTGACAGGTAAACTTCAGGAGCGTGCGTGGCTTGGGGATTAATTGCAATAGATTTGGAAACGGCTTCAATTCCTTCACTCATGGGTATGTTAGTGTAAAGGGCAGAGTATTAAATTTACTGCTCACCACTCTCCTAGTCAGATCAACTTCCTCGACATGACGGTCTACATAGAAAACGGAAAACTGAGAACAACACTTTACCGGAAGCCTACGGACAGCCAGCAACATTTAGACTACAACAGTCATCACCCACGACACTGCAAGCAAGGAATTTATGGCGAAAAAGCGAAATGAATAAGAAGGATCTGCAGTGAAGACCACAATTATATCCACCACCTAAATGACCTTAAAAACAACGATAGCGGAAAGAAACTATCCACAAGTTCCTCTTGATAGAGCTTATGATGTCGTGTCAAGATTGGAGAGTATCTGAATTAGCGAAGAAACAGCCTACACCAGAATCTGACAGAGCGCCAGCCTTTATAACAAAATATTCTAATGCACTCCCAAACACAAACAACATCCTATGAAAATACCACGCAATATTATTAAGTAAAAGCGTTCCCAGATGTACCAAGGGTTACCTATCGCCGTAACTGGAACTTTAAGACATGTTAGTGCACGCAAAAGTCAGCCAACATCATTCCCCCGTAATAAAATCGTGTTGTCACCCCAGATGCAAAACCTGTACGCACTTTCAAAGTGACATTAAAGTTAAAAGCACTGCAAATAGTTATACACACGAAGTCAAATCTAGCTTCACTTGTACAAGTTCGGATATAATTTACATACTTGAATGTTCCTTCTGTAAGAAACAATATATTGGTGAAACGGCACAACCAATGAACGCGAGATTAAACGGACATCAGGCGGACACAGCTAAAAAGCTTCCCAAAGCCGTCGGCCAAGCATTTCAACCAACCAAGTCATAATTTTGATGAACTTAAACTCTGTATCTTACAGTCATATTTCCGCTCTGAACGAGAAAGAAAATACAGAGAATCTTGCCTTATCCATAATTTCAAGACATTGCAACCAATAAGCATAAACGTTTCAAAGGGAGCTTTGGAATCTATTCGCTATGCTAAATTTCAAGCTATAGGCAACAACACTTAGTTTGGCTTCTTTGAGTTTTTTCTCTTTCTTTCTTCTTCTTTCCTTTATTTCCTTTTATTTATTTATTTATTTATTTATTTACTTATTCCATTTCAGTATTCCATTCAGTGTTTCAGTCGTGGCACCCAATATCACACCGGTGCTCGCCCCACACCATGCTGTTTATGCTGTACATACGCGGCACGTATCCACCCTGGAGGCGTGCCTTGAAGATGGGTAAACACGAGTGACCATCTACGCTGCTTTTCAAAACGGCCCGAGACAGTCGCTCACTTATCTCGAAAGCCGTATCGTCGTTGCGGTTGGACCCAGTTTGGTTGCATTTCCGTCCTTTGGCACTTCATATGTGCCCTCTTTTTACCGTGACAGGGTAGGAAGCCTTCGTTGTAGCGGTGTGGCGATTTAAAAAAATGTTTGTTACCGTATTTACTCGCATAATGATCGCACTTTTTTGTCAGAAAAACTGACGCAAATTCAGGGGTGTGATCATTACGCGTGTTAAATTTCCCACGAAAAAAAAAATTTTTTCCCGTCCCGCGTTTGCTGCGGGACACCAAAACAAAAATGGCGGCCGGCAGAGCAAACCGAACGCGCTGAACGCGATTTTTTCTTCTTTTCGTGAGTACATTACATGCATTGAAACAGTTTCTTCCGTATCAGTAATGAATAATAGAATCGTTAATATCGACAAGTTTGCGACAATAGTGTAGCCATGTCCACTTTGAGGGGGCAGAAACAGATGGGCGCGCTTAGCTGCCAGTGACATAGAAACACATGGCGGGCATGCTGCGGAAACTGCGGCATCTGTCTTCACTACTATCCTGATACCGCACGTCTGCGCTAAGGGTGGGTGAATATTTTAGCTGTGTTACAAGCGTTGGCGTATGAATAAGGTACACTTTTAATGTATCAGTGTAAACGTGGCTACTATCATTGCCGCTCGCGATTTGTTGCGTGCCCACGAATGCAGATGAAAAGAATCGAAAGGTGCCTTTTTGTTGTTGTTGTTGACCACAACCATTATAAAGCCTACACATAATAAAGGCAAGTTTGGTTGTACCTGTTTTTGTAATGGAAGTGCGGAAAGTGATGAAAGTAATGAAATGAGGCATCCACTTAAGAATGTTTGGTGCGTGCTGACCGCTTGGTTTTTCTTGAAGAGTCGTTCGCGTAGCATTCGACAGATGGTAAGCGCGATCATAATTAGCTAGACTTGGCACACGACATATCGCTGTGGCAAGTTCGGGGTGCGATCATTACACGGGAAATAAAAAAATCAAATTTTGACAACAAAATTCAGGGGTGCGATAATTACGCGAGTGCGATCATTATGCGAGTAAATACGGTATATCTAAAAGCAGGTTCCGCAAGTAGGGTCGGAAAATTGTAAATGCACTGAAATGTGGTCATTACAATTGATAGATTGTTATAAGTGGGTTCAACTGCATTATGAAATAAAGCACCCGGAAAAGAGTGAGGAGCAGGCTTCTATTGAAAAGAGCAGCTTGAGAAAAGGTGACTTCCCGCTTCACTTGCGAGATTCACGTGTCATGCACGATTGCAAAATTTGGCCAAGATGTTCACAGCAGCGTGTGCTACCTGAGGCCTGTGTTTCTTCAGGAAGCCCGAGGGGTGGTTCAAGGGTGCCTTCCAGGTGCACTTTTATTTTCTTACTTTAAACCCGTAAATATTACATTAGGTGCGCATTAGGTTCAGGGGAGAATTAGAATCAGGTAAATACGGTATATTTATTAGCATTTTTTACAGAATTGAAAAAGAAGCAAGGACCGCGATAAAAAGTTGTTCATGTGCCAGTTTGACAAGACCTCTGCTTTTCTCTGCACTTTTACTTTGCACATTGACATCTTAATTTTTCGTAATGATTACATGAAAGAAAGGGTGCTATAGAAACCCTGCCACTGAAAGAAAGTGTTTGGTACCCTCCTCCTTTTCCCAGTAAGAGACAAGCATAATAACTTCTCCCTTTTGTTAGGGTCACAAGTGCATAGTTTCACAAAGAGAAAACTTACCTTGAGCTTAACCTCATCATCAGGGTTTTCATCAATGATGGCTTTCATTTCAAGGCCGTTCTCAAACGCACAAGTGACGTGGTAAGCCCGCTTGCAAGCCTTCACCTGCAAGAACAGTTAAGGGGGGATACAGCTCTTTGAGGTGAAAAAAAAACTCAATTTTTTGAAAATGACATTTTCAATACCTACAGCTACTATCCTTTACTTCGCCATGTTTCCTGTGTCACAGAAGAGCATTTTACCCACAATATCAAATTATAAGATCACTGTGAGCTGAATTCCGCACAAAGACAACTCTATTTACTGCGGCGCGTTGGTCTATTTCTACGCATGTGATGAAAAGAGGAGCTTTCATATTTGAATTTCCCGTCAAAAGTGGCTCTGCCGGCTCGCCAGTGACGTTGAAATCCGGGGATAAAAAAAAAGTCCAAATGCGCAATCCCATTCATCGACTTGCACACGTGACCAGAGACGTGTGCTGTGATTGGCTGCACTAGGTTCCTGTCGTCTGCTCTACTCCGCAGGCGATGTGACGGCGCGTTTCGTAGGTTTGTGACAAGTGCGCAACAATGTCCGATCCACCGGAGAAGTTCGCCAAGGGGCACAAGTTCAGCAAAGAGAAGAAGTGATCAGCTTATAACTTTTAAAAGCGTTCCATTCCTTCAGGAAGACATCAAGAATAGTCCGCCGCCAGTCGCTAGTGATTCCAAAGTCCCAGACGGGCTAAAGTAGGCCTAGCCAGCTTACCAATGAGTAAAAGTGTTCCAGACAGTGGCTGCGTTCAGCGTAACACTGCAGTGCTGCGGCATGCACATTTGCTGCAGAGGGAGATGAATGCCCAAAAAGAGCTTCAAGTTCTTGCTTCAATACGAGCATTAAAGTGGAAGTTGGATTTCCTCACTCACACCAACAACGCTGCGGCCGCACCAGTCGACACCGAGGCAGGCTTTGCTATTGTCAGTTTCGACTCCGCGAACGCACTGATGTCGTTTGTCAAGTGCAAGGTGTATGGCGGTAGCATCACAGTAGGAATGTGGCCTCGCCATAAAGATCGTTATCATGTGCGCATGCTGCGGTGATGTCGTGTCGGCGTGGAGCTCATGCCACGTGAACAGCAACCAGAGGTGCAAACCGTTCGTTGTGAACGATCTTGCCACGCATGTGATGCAAGCCATTGGGAATCGACTAATGGCATAAAACGATGTTTTTGCCACATTTGGGTGGCCGTAGTCACAGCGACTACATCCCTGGTGGCTTTTAGCTTTCACTGCAAAATATCGCAAAATCTTTTTTTGCACTTTTGATTAAAAGTGAATGTATTTCTTTTTTTGTGTTTTGTTTTCTCAAAACACCCGATTTTTAAAGACTTTTTGCTGATTTGCGGGCACGATATCTCTGCCTTCAAGGCAGGCAGAACCATAATTTTTGTTGTGGCTCGCAGCTGAGTGTGCAAAGCACACAATGGTAAGAACAGGTTTCAGAATTTATGCTTTAAAAATTTTCAGTTCTGCTTTAAATCAGACAGTAGGGCACCCGCACTTGGAACAGTAAAGATTAAATTGTTATAGAAATACTAAAACTTGTTATATAAAAAAAGTATTCCTACCATTGTGTTTATGTTTTCTAGTACCTAGGCATGTGCCAATATGAATTTTTGTAGCGCGGTTATTTTTCTATTGTTTCTGCTAATGATTAACAATGAATTTCATTGTTAATCAGAAGATGCAGCGGTGGCGTAGAGGTAGAACACCCGCCTCGCGTGCAAGATGTCCGTGGTTCGAATCCCGGTGCCGGCAATTTTCCACCGGATTAAAAAAAAAAAATCCGCGTGTTGATAAAATTGCACAAACAGGCCTGGGGTGTGGCCTGATCCCGGTGACCAGAACCGGTAACGCACTCCCTCATCAGAGCAGGATTGGCCACCCTGGTGCAGTACTTGGCCCCAACCTCCTATATGAACACAACAATCAAACCCCGGCCCTCAGTCCCCAGCAGCTGCGAAGCAACTGACCACGGCGGCGGTCAGACCTGCGACGCAGCAGTGGGTTAAGAATCACTGGCTCCGGACAGGCCGCCATTGGAATATGAACCTGGCAACGTTTAACGCTAGAACGTTATCTAGTGAGGCGAGTCTAGCAGTGCTATTGGAGGAATTAGAGGGCAGTAAATGGGATATAATAGGGCTCAGTGAAGTTAGCAGGCCGAAAGAAGCCTATACAGTGCTAAAAAGTGGGCACGTCCGGTGCTACCGGGGCTTAGTGGAGAGAAGAGAACTAGGAGTTGGATTCCTGATTTATAAGAATATAGCTGGTAACATACAGGAATTCTATAGCATTAACGAGAGGGTGGCAGGTCTTGTTGTGAAACTTAATAAGAGGTACAAAATGAAGATTGTACAGGTCTACGCCCCAACATACAGTCATGATGACCAGGAAGTCGAAAGCTTCTATGAAGACGTGGAATCGGCAATGGGTAGAGTGAAAACTAAATACACTATACTAATGGGCGACTTTAATGCCAAGGTAGGCAAGAAGCAGGCTGGAGACAAGGCAGTGGGGGAATATGGCATAGGCACTAGGAATAGCAGGGGAGAGTTATTAGTAGAGTTTGCAGAACAGGATAACATGAGGATCATGAATACCTTCTTCCGTAAGTGGGATAGCCGAAAGCGGACGTGGAGGAGCCCGAATGGCGAGACTAGAAATGAAATAGACCTTATACTCCGTGCTAACCCTGGCGTCATACAAGATGTGGACATGCTTGGCAAGGTGCGCTGCAGTGACCACAGGATGGTAAGAACTCGAATTAGCCTAGACTTGAGGAGGGAACGGAAGAAACTTGTACATAAGAAGCTGATCAATGAGCTAGCGGTAAGAGGGAAAATAGAGGAATTCCGGATCCAGCTACAGAACAGGTATTCAGCTTTAACTCAGGAAGAGGACCTTAGTGTTGAAACAATGAATGACAATCTTACGGGCATCATTAAGAAGTGTGCAATAGAAGTCGGTGGTAACTGCGTTAGACAGGACACCAGTAAGCTATCGCAGGAAACGAAAGATCTCATCAAGAAACGCCAATGTATGAAAGCCTCTAACCCTACAGCTAGAATAGAACTGGCAGAACTTTCGAAGTTAATCAACAAGCCTAAGACAGCTGACATAAGGAAGTATAATATGGATAGAATTGAACATGCTCTCAGGAATGGAGGAAGCCTAAAAGCAGTGAAGAAGAAACTAGGAATCGGCAAGAATCAGATGTATGCGTTAAGAGACAAAACCGGCAATATCATTACTAATACGGATGAGATAGTTCAAGTGGCTGAGGAGTTCTATAGAGATTTATACAGTACAAGTGGCACCCATGACGATAATGGATGAGAAAATAGTCTAGAGGAATTTGAAATCCCACAAGTAACGCCGGAAGAAGTAGAGAAAGCCTTGGGAGCTAAGCAAAGGGGGAAGGCAGCTGGGGAGGATCAGGTAACAGCAGACTTGTTGAAGGATGGTGGGCAGATTGTTCTAGAAAAACTGGCCACCCTGTATACGCAATGCCTCATGACCTCGAGCATACCGGAATCTTGGACGAATGCTAACATAATCTTAATCCATAAGAAAGGGTACGCCAAAGACTTGTAAAATTATAGACCGATCAGCTTACTGTCCATTGCCTACAAAGTATTTACTAAGGTAATCGCAAGTAGAATCCGGAACACGTTAGACTTCTGGCAACCAAAGGACCAGTCAGGATTCCGAAAAGGCTACTCAACAATAGACCATATTCACACTATCAATCAGGTGATAGAGAAATGTGCGGAATATAACCAACCCTTATATATAGCTTTCATTGATTACGAGAAAGCTTTTGAGTCAGTCGGAACCTCAGCAGTCATGCAGGCATTGCGGAATCAGGGTGTAGACAAGCCGTATGTAAAAATACTGGAAGATATCTATAGCGGCTCCATAGTCACCGTAGTCCTCCATAAAGAAAGCAACAAAATCCCAATAAAGAAAGGAGTCAGGCAGGGAGATACGATCTCTCCAATGCTATTCACAGCGTGTTTACAGGAGGTATTCAGAGAACTAGATTTTGAAGAATTGGGGATAAGAGTTAATGGAGAATACCTTAGCAACTTGCGATTCGCTGATGATATTGCCTTGCTTAGTAACTCAGGGGACCAACTGCAATGCATGCTCACTGATCTGGAGAGGCAAAGCAGAAGGGTGGGTCTAAAGATTAATCTGCAGAAAACTAAAGTAATGTTTAACAGTCTCGGCAGAGAATAGCAATTTACAATAGGCAGCAAGGCACTGGAAGCCGTAAGGGAATACATCTACTTAGGGCAGGTAGTGACGGCGGATCCGGATCGCGAGACGGAAATAATCAGAAGAATAAGAATGGGCTGGGGTGCGTTTGGCAGGCGTTCTCAGATCATGAACAGCAGGTTGCCACTATCCCTCACGAGAAAAGTGTATAATAGCTGTGTCTTACCAGTACTCACCTACGGGGCAGAAACCTGGAGGCTTACGAAAAGGGTTCTACTCAAATTGAGGACGACGCAACGAGCTATGGAAAGAATGATAGGTGTAACGTTAAGGGATAAGAAAAGAGCAGATTGGGTGAGGGAACAAACGCGAGTTAATGACATCTTAGTTGAAATCAAGAAAAAGAAATGGGCATGGGCAGGACATGTAATGAGGAGGGAAGATAACCGATGGTCATTAAGGGTTACGGACTGGATCCCAAGGGAAGGGAAGCGTAGCAGGGGGCGGCAGAAAGTTAGGTGGGCGGATGAGATTAAGAAGTTTGCAGGGACGGCATGGCCACAATTAGTACATGACCGGGGTTGTTGGAGAAGTATGGGAGAGGCCTTTGCCCTTCAGTGGGCGTAACCAGGCTGATGATGATGATGATGAATTTCATTTCTTTTTGGAACTAAATGCTAAATGGCCTATTGGACAAAGAATCAGACATTTGAAATCGGCACAGAAATCTCAATAAGGCTGAAAAGTTTCATTAATATTGATGAAAGAAACGATGAACATTACTTCTATAGCAGTGTCCCCCCTTAAGAGATGCTTTTCACATGCAGGGTACCACTGCAGCTGAGAAAACAGTTGTTAATTAAAGAACTGGTCATTTCTGCAAGTGTGATGGCACAAGCAGGACAACAGACGCAGAAGGCAATTGCAACCTGCTGAGAAAAAAGCAGCACTTATGCTGAGAGCCTAAGCTTGAGTTTCAGCATAAAATTCAAAAGATTAGCCTTCACTTTCACTTATGGTAATCAACCTCTAAGCAGGAAATTTATGAAAATAGATTTGAAAGAATGCTTTATCAGTTCAAACTGATTTAGTGTTTGACTTAAGTGTCCCTCAAAGGCACAACGTGCACGAAGTTTAGAGCTATCAAACTCTCTAATTGATGAGAGAAAAAAAATAGAAGGAAGAAAGAGCAAAGAAAGCCTCACTTACGGAACACTGAATGCAGGCGCCGATCCGCTCTCGACAAAGGCAACAGGTCAGGGCCCAACGACTAGGCTGGAAAACATGATTGCGAACAACAGCACAGATGTAAGACAAATTTACATAAACAATAAATAAAATAAACAAGTAAGCAAATATCGGCTAAGACTCACCGGGATCTGAGAGATTTTCATAATGGGCTCCATCTTCTCAACACACCCGATACTAACTTCAGGAATCCACAATGCACAGCTCACATGAGCCCACTTCTGGCCACTCCTGAGGGGAATGAATGTTCCTGCTTAGTGTGTTTACAGTTGACACAGCAGCTTACGTCAACAAAGCTATCAGGTCAGAACACTCTCTTCCTCCCTATCGCCGTCATCTTTCCGTCCCTTCTCCTCCTTCCTCATGCTGCTGATCAATACTCAGGTGTCACGGGCTAGACAGTTACAGTGAGTGCAGCAGGCTTTCCGCTTATCTGTCACTCAATATTGCAAAGTATTTCGAAAAAACCATGTATAAAAGCCATTCATAAAAACCATTTCTAAAATCCATGCACCAACTACCCTGGCAGCAGACGTTACTGAACTGTAAGTGAAGTGCAAGAAACAAGGACAGGAGGGTACAAAACATACCCCACCCCCTGCCATCCATGTTTTTGTGCTTCACTTGCAGAGTACGTCATATCAATAAGGCCAAATTTCTACTCTTCTGTCAACCCATCTCTTTCTCATGAGAATGACAAGGATAAAATTTGAAATGAATCTGATGCAGCGACCCGTAGTTCACAAAATCAAAAACACAATGATTGGGAAGAATGCGGGAGCAACAGCTGTTTTAAATCTTTCAGAAACAGGACAAAAGAAGTACACAGACGACACATATGTTAGGTGATACTTTCAACGAGTATTTAATTTGGGACCACAGCATACATATACACCCTACTCACTCCTGCAAAAGAACATGTGCTCCAAGCAACCTGATAGCGCCTCTCGAGTCAGAACATGTGAATACAGTGAAATCCCATTAGAGCGAACCTCAGATTAACGATTTTTTAAAATTAACAAACTTTTCGAAAATCAACCCCCCCCCCTCGAGTGCCCATTGGTTGAATGTAAAAATCTTCCACTACAACGAATTTCAGAATACCAAATTTTTCAGAATAACGCACCAAATTTCATCGTCATCGTATCTTAATAACACTTCCCAATAACAAATTTCGAACGTAAGAATCTGTTCGCAATGGCACAAACGACAACAAATGCTCCGTATGTGCCACTACCATCATCATCAGTATGCTTGCCTATATTTCTCTATGCTCTTGCCCTTCTTTAAACGCGCATTTGCACTGTAGGCATTGCCTACGCCTCGCTGGCCCTCGCCGTCTTTGTTCCGCCAACCGGGTAGCTCGGCAGGTTTGTCAGAGGGCTGTTTGGCTCGCTTTAAACATTACACGTTCGTTTCTACTTTCGCGATGAGCTCTGGATGCAGCATGAAAAAAGAAAAAGAAAAAAGCGGAGGCAATTCTCTTTGCAAGAAAAGGTGGATATTCTTTCTCAAGTGGACACTGGAAGAAAGCAAATTGACATTGCAAAGGTGTGGGGGATTGAAACATTTCTTCAAATAAACATGCATTCATTTCCGAATACTCAGTGCTCTTTTCTGTGCTTTTACACATTAACACGTTTGCAGATGTGTTCTCAGCAAAGGCAGGCGACTGCTTTTGTTGCATTTACAATTTTGCATTAGAATCAGATTTTTGCAATATTATGATTTTTCAAAATAAAAGATTTTTAGCGGTCCCTTAAGATTCGTTGTAGATTCGTTGAGATTTGACTGTAGTGTCAAACGTATGTGTCGCCTGTGTTCTTCTTTTGTCCTGTTTCTGACATGCTACGCCTTTTGCCTCCATCATGATATACCAACAAGCCCAATGTGCAACTGTAACCAAGATAGTGCATCAACAGCAAAAGCATTGATGAAAGTAACAATATTTAATATGTGTTGCATATATCTTGAAACAATTACGATTGGAATTGTGATGCAATATTAAATAACATGTGCAAAATGTTTTAGCAAAATGACTGGGAAGGTAGATGGTTGGGTGTTTTTTTACTGTGTCAGTATGACGTATGTAGCAGGTTCATTTCTTTCATTAATTTTCACGTCATGCCCCAGGCATAATCTTCAAGTGTCTGAATAAGTGCTTTTCAAGCTTTTCAAAACACCACATAGTTGATGTCTCACATTTGATATTCCTGTAGTGAGTTTTCATGGGGGGTCCCTATTCTGCACACTTGACAAAACTCCCTAAAGAATTGAAAATTCTTCATCTTTTCTACAGTTGTACACTTTCCACAATACTGAAGATGCAAAAAATGTAGTAAGTTTTCAATCAACAGGATAAAGTAACACCTGAAAGGGTTAATACAGAGCATTAGTATAGTTTTTCTGCCATTATATGGCCCGACTGCTCCATCAGCGATGAGATTCTTCAATATTCGCTTCTAGGCGGAGGCACTGCTTAGTCATGATGTTCAGAGAAATATAGCCAATGGCTGCTTTTTTTATTATCATCAGTGTGTAGGAATAGATACGAAGAGTGGTGGTGATCCTTCACAAATCACTCACAACCAAGAAAACACATTCACAAAGAACCTGCTAGCGAGGTTAAATAGTAATCACTTAAAATCACGCACATCTATGGCACACTTAGCCCCACTTCACTGACCGTGTGCTCTTCATGGCACCACCTCTGGTGGGGCACAGCACGCAGGGTGGCCGTATGCCCAGGGCACAGGTCCGGCACACCCACGAACCTTCCGGGATCCGCTGGATGCCATAGCAGGCTTGGTGCACACACAGGTCACACTGGTCGCAGAAAACCATTTCGTTGCCTTCCTCCGAGTCCGGCTGGAAGAGAGCAAGACGCAAGCAGTTCAGGACAGGAACAGCGCTCATTGGCCTGACCTCAAGAGGCCGGCAAGGCGGTGCCTGTAGACACTAAATAGAAACACTAAATCCCTCCAGACTGGTAGGTGTTGATTCAGAATTATACTTATGTTAATTTATAGTAATAGGCCGATTATTAAAGAATAAAATGAAGGTCAAAGTTAGATTTCTAGACTTTTGCGACGAGATACAATAGAACCTCGTTCATATGTCTTGGAAAAAAATACAAGAAAAAATGTACTAATCGAGAGAACATACAATCCAAAGTGACTCAAAACTCAACTGTAGTTGACATCTACTAGATGTGAAGCGTTGCGTGAATCACCGAGCACAAGGCAAGAGATGCCAGTGCACGTCTAGCTGGTGGGGCTTCAGTGGCCCATGGCATGTTTTGTTGTTTTCCTATCGCGTAGCGTTCTAAGGTAACGAAAGGAAACCGAAACGAATATGAGCTGGTGGGCAACACTGGATGGCGCCAAAGTGAAATGTGACGCGTTTTGATTATTGCCTACTAAATGCACCCAGTATGGTACAAACTGCACTACACCCCACACACTGTAAAACAGATAGGCAAGGACAGGTGAATATGGTTGGCAGGGATAGCTATGCGTGCAGTGTGCGATGACGCCAAAGAACATTTGCTTATCAGAATAACAAGCAGAGTGTGTGCCGGCATTTTCACATGTGACGGGCGGGCAAGTATTGTGGTGAAGCTGCCGCTGCAGGTGGCTATATTGGGAGCAAGCTCCACCACTGGAAATGCTGCCGCTGCCGTCGGCGTGACATGGTATGAAGGATCGCGTAAACACAGCAGCCGCGCCGGCTGCTTCAGAAGCGCCGAAGCCAGCTGAAAACAAAAGTTTGAAGTCCCACCTGCATTGCAGTTCTGATTAATTGGGGAGGTTTTCTTGCTTCGGGTGTCTGCTGGTCAACACTTGAAAGCACTATAATAGGTAGTGGCTGCCTATGAAGGCGTCTAACATGGTGGGCTACCGCTTGGTGCCACAGTGCCGGACACACGCAATAGAGCTCGGTGTCAGCCTTCACACCTACACACGACAAGAAGCTGCATGAAGCTTGGACCGTGAAACATAGAACTGGCAAGCAGCCGTCGGCTACAACTTAGGTGTGAAGCAAGCACTTCCGCAAGGAAGATTTCTGCTACAGCGTTGGGGCTGTGATGTTCAGTGGGTAGTAGTAATGTAAAAATGTAATGTAAGTAGCAATGCAAAAATATTTCAGTACTAAAAACTTCCTAATACTGAACTTTTCAGAATAACGACTGGTACTCAGTCTCCATGTCATGTTGACAACACCACAGTACTACGAACTAATATTCTGAAATCTGGAGATTCTTAAACTTCCGTGTATCTTTCACGGCAGCCGAAACAGTAGGCTAGCAGACGCCCAGGCACAGAAAGCGGACACCGCGATGCACCAGTTCAAAGAACCGCTCAAAAAAGAAATTAAATTAAAATATTCCAAACCCGACGATGCACTGGGTTTCGCGAGCACTTGCTCTGCCCAAGCAAGCATGGCTCGGCAACGAAGGCATGTCGCTTCCTTCTTTCACCCTTCTTTCTGCGGCTGTAATAGCAGCGCGTGCTGGCAAACGTAACCTCCGTATTCATGAGGAGTCCACACAGTCCCACTTTGCACTTTCCGACAGCGTGGTTTACGTGCACTTGCACTTTGGACTAGTTCAGGTGTCCACCTCGAGTGAGGCAGTTGCTGTGTCCACAGCAATAAATGTGAAAACAAACAAGAAACATTGCACTTTGGAAGCGATATGGAGCTTCCCTTTTGTCAGTACAGTGGAACCCCGTTCATACGTTTTTCACCGGACCGGGGAAAAAAAACCTAACAGCCGGGAAAACGTAACAGTGAGGAAAGCTTCGAAAATGAATGAAAAAAAGTGCAGCTTCAACTATAGACAATTTATTTCCACAGAGTGCGCTTAGGACCTAAAAGAAGTCCAGAATGGTGGCTTGCCGTTTCTTTCGCTCGCTAGAAATCACCACACGTTTCTCAATAGCCTGGAAGGCCGCATTGCTGTCAGCGTCGCTGTGAGGTGCGACGTACCTGCGGAGGAGGTCCAGAGCCGCGACGGCTTCTCCAAAGCTAGGATTTGGCAACTCCCCGGCATTATGCGGCTCGTGCATCGCAGTCTGTGGCTTCACTCGCGACCGAGTTCCCAACGATCTCGGCGATGCTGACACTCTGACGTCACGACGACAGCATCCACGGCAACGTAATCGTCGTATGCAAGTTTCCTTCCTCCATGGTCGTATGTGACTGTCATTTTGGCTTTTGGCGAGGTTTGGCCGCGCTTGGCCGGGCTTGGCTATGGAACTGGCGTGCGGCTTCTTGCAGCCAGTTCCATAGCCAAGCCTGGCTAAAACTCGTCAAAAGCCAAAATGGCGGTTGGAGCGCGTTGCCTACTTTAGTCCAGGCGGGTTCGGGGGGCTAAGTTGCGACGCATCATGCGGGATCATTTTCACAGCTACTATGTAACAGCGGGGTTCCTTATACATTGGATCCTATGGAAGCTATGCCGGGACCGGATGAAAACGACGTAGCAGCCGGGAAAACGCAGCAGTGAGGAACGTAACAGCGGGGTTCTACTGTATTTTCTCAGCGCCCCCACTTCTGCTTTGCACGCATCACTCTTACTATACGGTGCTTCGGTGGTGCATGGCAGCGGAACCTATGGAATATAGCAACAGCTCCGGCCGAGAGCCAACAGCAATGTTTTTGTGGATAGCTCAAATGGCGACAACTTATGAACTGATGGGTTGATGGGTGGAATGATTAGTTTTGGGGCTTTCACCATAACAACCTTTTAGAATAATGAACAATTTTTGGCGATCCTGTGTGATTCGTTATATTGAGATTTGACTGTAGTGATATTTGCTTTTGATACGTCACTGGCATCCCCGCAGAACGGCTGTCGGCAAAATTGCCGACACCTCCTCACAACTGAAACTAGCAAAGCCTAGTTAAACCAGAAGTGACCGCGCCCAAACCACATGAATGTGGTAGGACAAGCAACCCCGGCAAGCCACTCTAAAGCTGCATTCCTGTGCGAGTCCCCACTGTGTTGGTGTGGCTTGTCCAGTGCTTTGTTCATTCACGTGTTAGTGACACGGTCCCGGTGACCAAGTTGCTTAAGCAGTGCCAACTGCACCTTCGGTGCCCGCGCCGATGAAAACAATAACTATTGCTAAAAAAGGGGGGAGGGGGGGCATCATTCAGCTATTATAGTGCAGTCGACTTCAGGGTCGCAATTTTATAGCAATGCATTCCGCTCGATTCTATATGCCGCCCTTATCAACCATGGCTCACGGCCGGCTCATGCCATTGATAACCACTGATAACCTAGGCAGAGCGCTGCTATTACCACTGACGAAGTGTGGAAAAGAGTGGCACTCGAAAAGTCATCCCTAGAAATTGTGGCAGTTTGATGCACACCTTGACTGTGCTTTCGTCCATCTGTGGCAACAGCATGACAATGGTAGAGATACCCACTGACCAGATTGTAGGTAAGCGACATATGTGCACAAACCATGCGTTGACAAACTTCAGCCTTATTTTCGATGATACCTTTTGGGAACATTTTTACTTTCCTGACATTTCGCGTGACTAGCACCGGACACATCATCAGACCTGGCATAGTGCAAAGAATGCCATCGATCGTACATGCTGAGGTGTCTGACGCTAGTCACCCAAAATCCTGTGAAAGTGAAAGTACCCCCAAAAGTGTCAATTCAAGGATACAGCACATTTTTTTAGCCACTTGGGGAATAAAGTCACTCGTTTCCCAACGAATTGGGATATTTCGAACTCCTGATTATTTGGACCTTTAGACGGTCCCCATTGAGCCAGCGATGCACAGGTATCAGGAAGTTTGATTTATCAAGTTACTTTAATCATGCGCGCACACCGGCAGGCCACTGCGGCCACACAGGCACGCTTCAGCACAGAATCGTGTTGTTTTTTACCAGGATGTTGCAGGAAATCTTGATTGGTGCAATATAGTGCAGGAGTGGCAGCACTGCCCATACAGCTCAAACAATTTTTGACTTTAGTGTCCCTTTAAGACTAGGTCCCAATGAAAGTAATGCAATGAAACATTGTTGATGAATGCTTAGGAATTTGTACCATGCACAACTACAACGCACAAAACTTTTTAGTTAACCTTTTGTGTGAAACTTAACTCATGGGAAGCAAAAGCTTGTCCTGCACCAGCATCTAGGTGCTGCAGTGGACACAAAAGCAGGAATGCTACTTACTGAACGGCAGACATCGCAGACCACGTCCTCATCATACTCGATGCCCAACCCTTGCTCAGTCCGGATCTCTCTCTGAAGCTTTTCATAACACTGCAATACAAAATTAGGAAGTCAACACAGAGAGAATGGGATGACTGCATGAAATTGTAATAGCAAAACCATGCAAGGTGACATCAACTTTCAACAATAAAGAAAGAAAGAACATTAGGAGACAAAGACTAAGACAAAGCTGTATGCACATGTCAGACCTGATACCAAGGCAGGCTACCAGACCTAATGAGACCTGATCATGATACCAGACCTAATCAGACAGTACACTCTCTCCAGGAGGAGGAGGAGGAGAAAATAAAAGAGAAGGCAGGGATGTTAACCAGAAATGCATCTGGTTGGCTACCCTCCTCTGGGGGGACACTCTCCAGACTTTTAAATGAACAAAACATGGCAGCTATGACATGTTTCCTGCCCTACAATTTCTTTCAGTATATATACAGCAGGCAAAAGCATCGCCTTTGAGGTTGGTTTCTGTTACTGCAAAGCAGTGGTCACAGAGGCAGGATTTGGGCACCACCTATTACAGCCTTTAAAGCATTTATCAAGTTGTCTTCTAAGCTACAACAGTAGCTACAAGCTTAAGCAGAACTTGAGCACACACACCCAGAGGTGAGAGTAGACACTCACAGCACATATTTGCACCAATAACAAAGATACATGCCTCACCTGAGTCTCAAAGTCTTCCAAGATCATCTCCATGGTCAGCTCAGGCAAGGGTTCCAGGCCTAAATGACAGAAGGAAATTTTTTCAAAAAAGAAAAAGACCTCTTTAACAAAGCAGACAATGTTTCCACACCGAAATACTTGACCAACTGCAGCCCACCACAAAAGAAAGTATGAATTAATATGCTTGCATATTGTATGCATCTATCCTTTGTTCTTTTTCTCATCATCACAAACTTCGTCAATAAACGTTACCATATGTTGTGCTGAAACATGTACTTCATTCGGCCAATGTCATTCGCTTCCCAAAATTTGAAAGAAACTGATAGGATGACAAAACCATAGGAATCGACATGCTACATGGCAAGAGTGTACATGCAAACAGAGTGACCAAATAAGCTATGGAGCCAAGATGTGCACGCAAACCATCTCATCAGGAGTGTGCAAATACTGAATACAGTCGAACCTGGAAATAACGAACCTCAATTTAAAAAAATTCTCAAAGTAATGATTTTTTTAAAATTTCCCAATATCTGCCCCATTGATATCCTTTTTATTTATTTTTCACAATTTAACGAGGTCATTTTATAATGCAACCCCGATTTAGCGAAGTTCTCGTGCGTCGCATGCACCTATTAGAGCCTTCTAGGCAGGGCAAACAGCACTTTACATGCGCCCTTTAATGGACAAATTTTACCGGCGGCCTTCAATCCATGAAGTAGAATGTACCGCTGCACCACCTGTATCATACGTATGAAACACAGTTGGTGGTTTGATTTCATTGTGGATAGGCTGGTTCGCTGAGCACGTTTTCTTTGACCAGTAGTGGTCTGACCTCGTGTGTAGGCGCTTTTTTTTTTTTTTTTTGCACGATGAGCAGTGCACCTCGGAAGAGAAAAGTGCCATGATGTAAATGGCAAAATCACTGCCGAAGTTATGAGCGGCGAAAAGAAGGCAACTGTTGCTGAAAGGTACGAGATTTCATTGAGCTCACTTTCAACCATTTTGAATTTGAAAGAGCATCACAAGTTCCGTCAGTCCTGGTGGTTCAGGCCATAAAAAAAAAAAAAAAAAAAAAAAAAAACACTACAGGAAATGGCTTACGTCGATGCAGAAAAAACCCTGTAGTCGTGGTTAATCGACATGTGTGCAAAAAACATGCCATTGGGGGGAGCCATTCTCCAGCAAAAGGCCCTCAACTTCGCCAACATCCTTGGGTGCAATGACCTCAAGGCCAGCAGCGGTTGGCTGCAACGATTTAAGGAACGGTAAGGTATTGTAGGCAAGGTGGTCAGCGGCGAGTCGGCAGAGGCGAATGCAATTGGAGCAGGGGACTGGCTGCATGATCGTGTCCCTGACATTTTGGCACATTACGACATCTCCAACATATTTGTAAGACTTTGATGAGGACTAGCTGGTTCATATATAGTACTGAGGTTGAACAGCACAAATTAAACAAGAACACGTAGAAACAAATACCACAGACAAGCGGGTTCAGTGCTTGTTTCTTTGTGTCCTGGTTTTCTTCGCGCTGTTTAACCTCAGCTCCAACATATACAATGCCAATGAGACAACATTTTTCTACCGCCTCTTTGCCAAGGAAGATGTTGGCTTTGAAAAATGTAAAGTGCCATGGTGGGAAACATAGCAAGCAGCATCTAACTGTTTTGTTGTGCGTGAACATGGACGGCAGTGATAAACGTGTGTCATTTGTGATTGAAACAAGTGAGAAGTCGTGTTGTTTCAGCGGGAACAAGAGCATGTCAGTGAAATGCTCGTCACACAAAAAGGCGAGGATGACACCAAATTTGTTCAGCAACTGGCTGAAGGACCTAGATGCCAAGATGCGCACGGTGGAACGAAATATCTGCCTCCTTTTGGACAATTACTCAGCTCACCCTGTTCAGAATTGTGTGCTCTGCAGTGTTGAGCTGGAATATTTCCCAGCAAACTGCATCTCCCTGATACAACTCGACCAGGGAATAATAAACAGCGTCAGGTGTGTGTACCACAAGCAGGCCATCAAAAGGCTTCTGCTGAACATTGAGCTCCAAAGAGAAACAATATTTGGCATGTGCATGGAGATGCTTTCGCAGTCTCTCTCTCTCTCACACACACACACACACACACACACATCTATACACACGCTCTATGTGTAAATGCTTCTTTTTGCATCATATTTTGAATATGTCTAGTGCTACAAAAATGAGCGATAGCAACATGGCAGTGCCCTTGCGGTTGCCACTTTTTAGAGTGCAGCTCTTAAAGGCCCATTTTTGCAGCGGCATAACCAAGCAAACGAGCACAATGAAAGATGAAAGAGCGAACATGGCGCAGCAGATGAAAGACGCAAGCCGCGAACAACGGAGACTGATGAGAGCGGCCCCTGCAGTGACATGCCCGTGGAAACTAGTTTCATGCGTACCCGCCTGACTGATCAATGTGTACTCATATTTGGTTTCAGCCAGACCGCTCATATTGTACTATCATCTGCTGGCGTCAGTACTCGCTTGCACTTGTTTGGTTTGTTTGGTCTTGTCTCATTTGCGCTCATTTCGCGATTATATTCTAATCTGATTGTATGCGCAACGCAAATTGAGTAGTACTTTCTGGAAGCCATGCGGAACCAGCAATTACACTGGAATGTTTCACAAGTCATGTATAAAAGCTGATGCGCTTGACCAGCAGATCAGATTTTCGACGATTTCCAACTCTGCTACCTGTCTCTCTCAAATTCTTTACCTCAATATATCGCGGAATGAAAACTTGTATAGAGCTGCGCTCAAATTTCGCATTAAGAAGTATCGTAACAGTCAGTGAATTTTTTTTCACCCCAGCTTTTCCTCTACAGTAAATGTACTAACTCTATGGCTATCAGATACTTAGGTACATAGAAACTAAGATATACAGTATGGACTACTGTTATTGAAGGGAACACCAAATTAGTAAGCCAGCACTGATTACAGCTCAGTTCTGAATATGAAGGTCTAGAAAACATTTTTTCATCAATAAAATTTCTGTTGAATAGAATCATGTGCTTTTTTTTTCCCTAAGCTAATTAATTAGTGACATTACCTTAAACTGAATACCAACGAGGTTATCAGTTTAACAGTGTACCTGTGTACTGCAGCAATCTCTTACTTATTGCACAGAAGGTTTTCTTTCCAGTTTTTAAAATACAGAAGGGCTAAGCCAACTTTACGGCAGTTGGGTTATCACAAGGCCAATCTGTGAAACAGACGAAAGAGCCGCACATGACATGACTCAATCACCGTTTCATGCTTAGCTGGCGCCAACGATAAAGAGCAAGTGGCATCGGGGCCGTTGCAGTGTCAGGTTTGGTATGATTTGCCACCTGTCAAACATTCTGAAATGTGGATGGTCACAGCAAGTTTGCACGGCATTTGTGGCATGGAGCATGAGGGGCTCCACAGCGCATGCAACATGTGGCAATACGCTGGTCTTTACACCAAACATACTGAATAGTCGAAAAATCGAATAGTAGATATTTGTTTCACGAATTGAATTATTTGAACGTTCCAACATTTGATTTGATTCGGTGATATTAGAGTATTTGCACTCCCCTACTTATGAAAGATGAGGGCTTTTGCAGTTTGTTCTCATTTTCAAATTAGGGAGCAAGTATGCAGCCTTTGTCAAAAGACACTGGGCCAGCAAAAGCTTGAATGCAGCCGAATACTGGCCACAACGCGCGGTTCAACATTGGTTGACATATTATCCAGCACACAGCAACATGCAACACAATATAACAGTCACATGCATCCTTTTGTTCAAATTGACAATTATTTCAATGCAATTTCAACATAATTTCACTTTGAACTAACAACTCTGCACTGTACAGCTGCACACCTGACAAGGAACAGTGCACCAGAGACCAAGTGTACCATAATGAAGCACAATAACAAAACATAACTACTGTGGTTTAATCCCCAAATGAAGCAAGATTACTGACCAAGAGACTTGCGCTCATCATTGAAGACTCGCAACCACTGCTGATCTAAGGAGTCCAAGTCATAGCGGCAGGTCTTTTCAGCCAAAGCACTGACGTTGGTCAGCACGTGGAGCTCGTTGGAAAAGAACTCATCGTGTGACAACCGGAGAAACTTGTTTGGAGGTCTGTGAACCGATTTAGGAGAAAAAAAAAACATGTTCTCAGTCCGCCATTTCAATCTTAGGGTTACCTGTGGAACTGGAAAATGAGACTTACAGCTTGAAGTCGTTTGATTTGCTCTTCTTCTTGATGACTCTACAAAGAAAACAATATCACGAACGATGTTAGTTGAGCTTCCCTAATGCAGCCATTTCTCCATTATAGTTGCCAAACAAAACAAACATTTATTATCAAAAGGCCCTCTGTTCTGCAAACTGACTTGGTTAACAATATTGCAGTTAAACCTCAATATATAACGAAGACGGTAAAATCAGCAATTCACTTCATTATATCGAAATTTGACCTTTTATGCAAAAAAGTAGAGTCACTAATGTATTTTTCTTACACGGAAGGAGCCACAACGTTTTCCAACTTATCGGGCCTTCGCCATACCCTCCTCCTCGTCTTTCCGCCTCATGGTTCCGCGGCCCCCTCCTTCTTCACTTTCCTCGCAATCACCGCCTTTCATCTCCCGCTACACTTTGCGTTTGCTTTCATCCTTCGCTGTGCTTGTTCACTCAGTTGCGAGGGGCAACACGAACACTCGCCACAGGAACGGGCACTTAAAAGCTGTGCTCTAAATATGATTTTGCTGAATGTGGGAATCAGCAATGAAAGATATGGTTTCAAGCCATGCTGACAATATCTTCACATCGAGGTATGAAGCAAACCCGGCCACCCCAGTTTGCTGAATGAAATGAAAGTTTTCATTTTTCCGGGAGGAGCTGGGGCCCGACCAGCTTTCCAAACCCCATATATATGCATATCATATTGACCGCAAATAAAGACGGCGACAGCGGAAGAGAACACAAAAACAACATCCAGTTAACGCAGACATTTTTTTCGGTCCCATAAAGTCCAAATTAACTATGTTTAACTGTGCTCAAAGTACAGTCGGCACTAATTCTAAGATATCTTGTGGTGAAACGTAATAAGTGTCCCCATGTGATAAGCACTAAAAACTGTCATTCTTTCTTGGCATGCCTAGGTTACAATGCTGTCTTGTCTTGGCTCGTCATGACTGCACCAAGTTTGGACCATCTGGGCTGCACATTGGCGTCACAGTAGCCTGCTCAACACCACCACTGGCCCCAAACGTGTTGTGCACTACGCCTAGCCTCTCAACAGTCGAATCTCGTTAATTCAAACGCGCTTAATTCGAACTTTTAGTTTATTCGAACTGACGCTGTGGTCCTTTCAAAGTTATGTGCATTCCAATGGGTGAAAACTATGCTCATTCAAACGCGCAAGCATTTGAGACTGTTAATTCGAACGTACTGCACTCCAGCAATCAGGGTTCGTACACAATATTTGGCTGAAAATTCAAGGACATTTCAAGGATTTCAAGGATGCAAAAAGGCAGAATTCAAGGAGTGTTAGCATAATTTTATTTCCTCACATGACTTAGGAAAGGAGCCCTATTTTCGCATTAATTTCTCTTTCAAGAGCTGTTATCTTCGCTTCTTTTTCTTTGGCTGTTCGATGGAAACTTGGCCTTGACAAGACAAGTCAGGTCCTTTTTTGCTTCGGCGTCTTCCGAAAAGTGATCCGCTGATTCCTGCAAGCACTTAAGAGTTTTTTGAAGCTTTGTCTTCTTCTCTTGCATGCTCTGTAGCTCTAGCTCGAGTTCTTTTCTCTTCAAGGTTACCTGCTGTGCTACAGCTTGCTTCTTCTGTTCGTCCATGTATAACGCATACCTATGCCTGGCTTGGCCCACTGATGACTTCAGTTCTTTCAACAGCGGAATGTTAAGCAGCCCACCGTGGGTTTTCACGGCCTCGCAGATGACTCGTTGTGAGATATACGAGAGCTCTGCCATATTTTCGACCGCGATCTGCTTGTTTACACTGAAACCTCTTTCTACTGACGCCTGCCCATGGCTAAGCAAGAGAAGGACCTTCAGTACTTCCCACAACATCGAGAACGCCGGGTCATGCTTCAAAAGGCGCACGAAGAGAACGTCAAGGCGTTCCTGGTCTCTTTCATAGTTTTGCAGTTTATGCCGTTTTTCTTGGCAGAACTGATGTACAGTGCACACACAATATCGCTCTTGTGCTCAGGAAGAAGCTTGCTGTCAATTAAACAGTTAAGAATAACTTTCAGCTTCCCAAGGCAAAATTTCTGCCTTTGACATCTCTCTGGGGTCGAAACATGACAACCCTCGAACCAGAGGGTACCTAATAGGACTTCTCTCCATGATTTTCAGGATCATGTTCACAATGAACTTCCGACACTCACCCCTAAATTCAAAAACACACTTGGTATCGCTTTTCCGCTCTTTAAGATCTTCTCAGCCACTCGTCCAACGTCCACCTTCTCAAGTGACGTGTAATTGGCAGTATCATGAACATCAATTCGCAGCAGTTTCGTGATGCCCGTGGCTTCTGTCAACACCGAGCGCTTCATGAACCTTGCAAGGAGGCTCCTCAAGACAGTTTCGAGCTCCTTCGCTAAAAAAAATGTCTTTGGAGAATCACTCTGAAAAACAGTCAAGAAAGGCTGCACAACCATTGCAATGTTTAGGGAAAAGTTCAGTTTTGCAAGATCAAGCTGGTCCTTTAGAAAATCACTGACGTTCTCATACGCTCTACATTTCGGCAAGGATAGCCTATGGTCGCTCACTGCTTCGGTGTAGTGCCTCAAATGCTCCCACATAGCCAGGGCTCTCTCCAGTACTGGCACATTCTCGACCCAACGGTGGGGTACGAAAGGAAGTGGAAACAGCTTGCTCCTTGTTTCTTCAACGAAATCTTCACGGCGGGCCGGTGCATCATGGAAGAGTGAGAATAAGCTCGACAGAAAGGTGTCAACTGGCCAGCTCGTCGCATGCATTCCTGCTTTGTAAGCATTATGCACTGTGTGCAAGCCACATGAACCAATATCCAAGCACTGAACTTGAAAGTCATTCTTCATGTGCTGCTGCAACTTGTTGAAAAGACTCCAGTTGACATTCGGGCCATCCATTGAGAGCTGCACAATCCTGCTCAGGGGAAAAGACACGAGTGTTTCCGTCAACTTCTGCATAAGGTCGTCCGCTGTGCTGTGACCCATGAATGTCGCAGGTATCTGGTTGTCACCTCACAGTTGTTCCACAATCTGACGTGAACATCAAGTTGTTTTCTTTGCAGGTATTCATTCAAGGTTTCGTCAAAAAGCACAACAAAATTGTGAGACTTCTCCATCACTTGTTGTACCTGCGAAGTGAAAAATGGGCGTAGACCGTGGCACGCGACATACGCGCATTTTTTCTCAGAGCAAGTGAAGCTTCTCGCAACCTCGCTATCCGGAAACATCTTTTGGAATAGCTGGGAAATGGATCCACTGGAGCTGTAGGAGTAGTGCGACGACACAACTTTCATCATCCACAAAATTTCGGCTTCGATCACGGAATCATGCTTTCTGCAGTCTTCGTCAAGTGTCGCAGCCCGAGAGGAAGTTGCCATGGTTTCACGCTTACAAGGAGCCGCGGACGTCAGATTTCCCGCTTGCACGAAACTTGCAACGGATGAGCAGCCCTCACCTGCTGCAGTTTTGGATCGGTGCTTCACGCCTTTCTGGTGGCTCTTCAAGGCAGATTCCCCCATCGTTGCAATGTCGACCGTCTTCTGACATATTGCGCACTTTGCTCGATAAGGATCGCTGGGTTCCGGTCTCACCCAGTGACAATAGTCCGTATGTTGCATCCACGCAGACTGAAACTTGCACTTCCCGCCTGGTATCTTGTCAAAACAAACACACAACGCAAACGCGAACTTCACTGAAATGGCGTGCACGAGACCGACAGACGGTCCAACTATAGTGCCTAAAAGAGCACTCACTAGTGCGCCGAGCGCGGGTGTCGCGGTAGCACCGAGAGTGACGCCTGCCGCCGCCGGCCGCTTGGTGCGCTGTACTACAAGACTGTGCCGGACTATGCTGAGGCATGGGCGGACTTCAGGCGAGACACGACGCAAGCCTCCCCATTTGCCCGGCAATCTACCTCTGTTATGTTCTTGTCTCAATCCGCGATACATTCGGGGTCTGCGGACGCGCTGGGTAATGAGAGGAGCCGTTTCTTTCCACGTCTGTCTGGGAAATCGCAGTTTCGCGACCTTTTTAAAGTTTCTTTTGACAGACGAGCGCACACATAGACGCGAAACACCCACTCACAAGAAGAAAAGACTGCAACGAAAGCGGCAGCAAGGCGCGAACTGAACTACGCATTGCAATCAACGCATCGCAAACGAAAGCCATTCGAACTCCCCACGGTTTAGCATGGTGCCGACAGGCATCGCCGTCTGGTGGCCCGCGGCGGCAGGCACCACTGCCCGTGCATTGCAGACACTCGGACGGTGCACTAGAGTATATTCTAGGCACTGTAACCGACCGAGCGATATGCCTCGCATTGGATTGGATTTGATTTCCGATGCATATTAGTTGCCAGACGACATAGGGGATGCGGGATTTAAAACCGAAACTTCTTGATGTTGCCCTTTAGTCAACACAGCTTGTTTTCACGGGCATTTGTAAGCGAAAGGGCCTTTAAGATCAGTGTGACTTGCAGAGGTACATCGTAAATTTTCTCTATCGGAACAAATCCCACGGGATTTTCAACGATTACAAGGAGCTCACGGGTATTCAAGTAGTTTCAAGGGCCCTTGAACTTATACTGTCAATATCAAGGATATTCAAGGGTTTCAAGGGTCTGTGCGAACCCTGCTTGCTGTAATGCTCGCAGCAGTGCAAGAAATCACGGAGCAGTGCCTCCGAGCAGCATTCTTCTGACCCCGGCATAAGGAAGAGCTCAGAAGAGACCCCTCAACACCGCACGCAAAGAAAAAAAAAAAATAAGTGGCGGAAATTTGTGCGCAGACATGCATTACCGATTACTTCTGTTAGTGACGGGTGCCCTGTGCAGTCAACGACCGATTTGCCGGACCGCCCTTTTTCGTACATACCCGATCATTTGGACGCCCTTGCGGCACCATACAGTCAATATATAAAAACGTCTAAAATTTCGGACACAAAAAACCTCTGCCGTCCGATTTTCTTATCTTTTTGCCATGACCACAGGTCTGAAACGGCATTAATTGAAGCCACCACTACCGCCATTTGATTATCTCACCACCTCAAGCCGGCGATCTTGCACGCAGATCTGCTCGCAGCTGTAACCACACCACAACGAGGCTAGGCATAGCTACTTCGACGTTCGCTATCGTTCTTCTTGCTGTTTGGTGGCGTGCTTTTCATTGAAGGAATTTGCCGCTGTTAGCAATGGCACCGACTCCGCGTTTGTTATCCTCGCCAATGGCTTCGGAATGCGGAAAGCATGGTGCGTTGTATGATACCGGTTCCCTAAAGTCAGCTTCGCCCCAATACAGCAGTGTTACGTGGTGAAGCATACTAAAAGGTAAAAGGGGCAATTATTATGGGACATGGTATCGGAAGAGAAACTTGAGCGAGTTGGTGGCAAATCATGCTTCGGAAATTAACAGTGCTATACAGAAAAGCGCGAAGGAAAATAACAACACGACACTGGCAACATGACACAGTGCCAGTGTCATGTTCTTCTTTATATTCGTCCTTATCTGTTTAGTGCTGTTAATTTCCGGGACATGGTATGCCTTCCTTAATTATACACGGTAGCATTCGCCGTCTCTTATCACAGTACAAGCACCGATACACCTAATAAGTGAACTAATCGACCTTAGGCTATCTCGAACATGATAGTGGCGATTTGAGCCCTTGGGAGCAGTAAAGGGCATGCATTCTTTTTTTTCGAACCACCCAATCTTTCGGACATTTTTGCAGCTCCCAGGGAGTCCGAAAAATCAGACATTGACTGTAATTTATAAAAATGTATGAATAAAAGCTAAACCCCATGAGCGCGATTTTGTGCGCGACAGCGACGAGCGACGGCTTCGAGCGACGGATCGGGCCGTCGCGTGAACAGATTGCTCGGTCTTGTCGCGTGATTGCTCGGTTCTGCAAATCTAGAATTCGTCGCTCGTCGCCCGAAAGTGCTATGAGTGACTAGCCAATAGCACGAAGCCGAAACTGGATGTACATAACTCAAGTACTTCCGATTGTCGCACGGAACGAGCAAACGATTGAATTTCTACACATGCAAGGATAGGAACCTACTGCAAGACTTTCAGAAATATTTTATGCTGCTTTTTACAGTAAAACACATCAACTTCAGTTAATAAAGCATGTGTCACGCTAGTTTCGGCGCCTATATTGCTGCCCTCATACCGGCAGCACTGGGGAGACATCGCTCGAACTCATTGCTCGCATGGGGTACAAGTTGCAGACAATGAGAGAATGCGACAGCCATCTCCATCGAGTCGCTTGTCGCTATTGTGCAAGATCCCTTGCATAGAGTTTATACTTAAATCTTCTGGAACATCCCACTCATGTTAGCTCAGTGCACATGCACCACTGCAGGCAAGTCCTCTGTTCAATTAGCTTCCTTCTTTTTTTTTGAACTTTTATTTCAACGAATTTTTGGGCCCCTTTGAGTTCGAATTATCGAGATTCGACTATATTGAGATTCGACCAGGGGGGGGGGGGGTGGGGGGGCTTCCTTGGCGCTTCCTGGAGCTTAGCATGGTTCCTTGCGACCAACATGCTTGAGAACCACTGCTATAGAAAAATGGGTTTACGCAGTAATCGTACAACCACGTCGCACAGCGTCTTCCTGTCTGCCATTTTCAGACACTGGTTACAGACAAGTGGCACATTCTCCAGCGTACATACAATGAAACCTCGTTAAACCGTAGTTCGCCAGAGTTCGGAAAAAGTATGTACTAAATGGTAGTACTGCTTGACCGAAATAGCATGAGATCGAGCATGAGATCGAGCATGAGATCGAGCATGAGATCGAGCATGAGATCGAGCATGAGATCGAGCATGAGATCGAGCATGAGATCGACGCGCGACAGAAGTGTTATTTTCGTTTGATGCCGCGGTGGCCTAGCAGCAATGACAGCGGCCTCAAACTTACTGAAGCTGCAAGCCAGCTTTTCAGCCGGCCCCCTCTCCTCAGCAAACACTCGCATGGTAGATACCTGGCTGGCATTGCATATTCTCCATGCACGGGCGCTGTAGCCTTGTAGAAGTCATGGGGCGCTTTTTACATGGCGGGGTGCTGTTCTCATCGCGACAATTCTATTCATGAGGCTGACGTAACACGCAGCTTCTGCCACTGTCGGGCCTGAATCACCCGTGCTGCCGCTTTCCGAGTTGTCCTCATCACTGTCGCTAGGCAACACTTCGGCAACAATGGCAAAAAGTCAAACCCCGTAAAAAGCGTGGCAGTTTGGGCGAGTTAGTAGCCTCGCTATCGTAGCCGACATGGCATCTCTTCGCGGTCGCAGCAGAGCTGCCGAGCAACTTCTTCGCATTCCAAATGCCACACACCGTAGTCAACAGTAGATCCCTGTCGCGTGCCAGCGCAGACTTCGTGTCACATTCGATAGCATGAACGATGCCTAATTTTTCTTCTATGCTGAGCACCCGGCGTCTTTTTTTATCCGAGCTTCAGCATGATGCGAGTACTTGCTTGCACGATGCCACAACACTCTCTGGCACGGCGCCGAAATGATGTTGATGTGGCTTCAAGCGCAAACGCACAGGGCGCTTGAAGGCCGTTGTTCTGATCTCTGAGGCTTGTTCTGTCGGGCTGCCCAATGGAGACGACACACTGCCATGTTTGTGTGACCAAAAGTGGAAACAGTACATGTTAACCGACCCCTACGCAGTAAGCTGGTACAGTTTATGCAGATACAAAACACATTATGTTCAATGGCCGTTGAGTCGGGGATTTTACTTTACTACTTTAATATGAAACCACTGTTTAAGCGGGTACGGTTTAACGAGATTTTACTGTACAACTGCACAATGGCAACACAATGGTGGGAAACCGGCCAGCCAGCGCTGCCGTGCCTGAGCTGCCAGGCAGCACATGGCACAAGCGCCGCCGATAACACAAACGTCCGCTACAGTTTGTTCCTCACACAAAACAGTTGCCGGTAGTGCAAATCGATGTATTAATTTTATTTTTCGCGACAAGTGGCAAACACTGTCAACTCTGTAGCATGAATGAGAGCCGCGGTATCAGAAAAGTTCAACTCGGAGCCTGTGTCTGGCCACCGCTGCACCGCATACAAGATGGCTCAACTGCATCATGCATCGAGATGCTATGAATAGCAGCATGGGTTTTTAAAAGATTTTTTGAGGTTTTCTTTAGTTTTTTTTCTCGAAAATATGCAATGAGAAATGAAGCGTTTTCAAAACGGTGCATTGTGCGAATGTCTGCAGTCGTTTTGAAGCACCATATGCTATGGTTTCACTTCGAAGTTGCTTAGGCCTAGCAGCACCCTCGGCACTTCCTTGACAATAAGCCAACAGTGGTGGTCCAAGGCAGAGAGAGCATGGTATGGCACGCTGTTACGGGAAGCTTGCCGCTAGTGTATCCATCCCTTCTATTCATTCAGTGTAAACTCGGCAAGTGGCCGGAAATAGTTGCATGCAGCGCATTGCCTCACGCACGCGTCCCCATAGCAAACTCCATTTGACCATGTGGACAAAATCTGGCCAAAAATTTGTCGGTTGTAGCCGAATCCGTTAAATGGACACTAAAGGCAAATACGAAGACAATGTGGGCTGTTTAAATACTACTCCAGAAACCTCGCGACGTTTCATGCCAAGAAAAGACTTAGTTTACGAGAAAATTGCATCTGAGGAGTCCGAATACCATTTTCGAAATTCAAATCTCCTGCCACGCAACCGGGGCAAGTGGTGACATTGCATACGCCATCATCACCCTTTGCAGCCCTCGGTGAGTAAAACGGTTTTTGACAGACAGCAGTACCGAGCAGTCAGTTTGAGATTAGGGACTTGACCTTGCTGTTATTTTGTGGCCCAGTTTAGGCGACTACAGCAAAGCGCAGGGCGAGCTCACACCTGCTGTATCAGCCAATAACCGGAAATGAGGCACGCATGTGGGTTCCACGAAGAGGGGACGCGGGCAACACTCAAGCATGAAGATGAAAGTTGAGGGGTGCTTGAGGTCACCGCCACCGCTAATGCCCATGCACTTCTCAAATGTCCCATCGACGGTCTCGGTCACGGAAATTGGGCGACGCGACGCTGCCCAGCCGGTTTGATGTTTGGCATCCGCGTGCGCCTGCTAAGAATGCCCGTGAAGATGGCGGTAGCTTTAAACCACTTAGCCGGCTACGGCCGAGGAATGCTTTTGTGTGCGATTGCTATCGGGTCCCAATTATGGTGTTTGTATTCAAACGAACCGGCACACAGCTGCACGGGAGACAGATTTCTCATTACTGGCAGGGTAGCCCGCTGTCCGGCGGATATGCAGTCAATAATCCGCGATTTCACGGAACATTCTCGGCAGCTTGCAGGGCGGCCGTTTGCAGGTGAAAAGAGGGAAGACATGAGGGGCAGATACTCGCAGCCCAACGTAGGGGAGAGGGAGGTGGCACGTGTCTTTGAGAAATCCTATCCCCTGGCGTGTTCTAAAGAGTGCCACTGTTTCCACCAATGCCGTGTGCGGCACGAAGGTGGTTGTGCTATTGGTTACAATGATGTGAACTCGCATGTGTGACTGGCTGGTTTGCGAATCCTTTGTACAACTGAGGGCTTAAAAAGTCATGTTTGGTTGTGTAAAGAAAAAGCGGAGCTTCAGGCTTGGACTCGGACAGACGCCTTGGCGTTTCAATAAAACGTCACTTTGTCAGACAACGGCTCTTCCTTCGCGCTGCCACTGTGCACTCGAATCATAGAGGGGCGCCAACTTCGGACCTTCAACACCTTCCCTCCTTTACTAGCATTGAAGCTACAAGAGGACAAAGGGAAAGGAAATTAACTCGAGCCAAGACAAGAGCGGTAGATTTGCCACTGCAGCTGCTTTTTGGTCCAGTGGCGCAGACCAGTCAGGCATCCCGCGACATCACATGGAAGTTGAATTTTCTGCTACTTACAGTTTGTGCAAGTATCGCAAGCCAGTAAAACCAGCGCAGCACTACACGATAACGAAACTAGTGAAATGCGAAAGCATGGGCGGCGCAGACTAGAGCGAAAACGAAACATTTCGACCTCCCGCGTCATTGTCAAGGGTAATGTCAACGAGCTCTTTTTCCTAAATATGAAATACAACAGGACAAGTAGCATTTTATTTCGTCTTACAATACAAGGATGTTTTTTGCAATGAGTGGTTGAGTACTAGTGACAGAATTTAACTTAGGAGTGCTTTCGTCATCGGGCAAGTGCTTGAATGTCCCAGGGGAGCCTCAAATAATGTCCTGCATTTGCCTCAATTTTCTATTATCAAGGCTCTGTTTACGATAATATTGACGCCTTAGAGATTCCTGAGCACTAATCTATCACTTTAGCGACTTAATATTTGCCTATAGTGTCCATTTAGAGGCAGAATTGGTTTCTTCGATGGTATACGCAGAGCAAACTAAGTGAGAATAGTCTGTTGTATGCAGATCCATTGTAACAGGCGTGGACTGTACAGAATGTGCAGGCCATTAGCAGAAGGCGCATGCAATAACCAAATGTGTGCTTACTTTGTGCCAGAAGCCAGTGCTGCATATAATTAACAAATCAGTTCCTTCTATATGGTGGTTGAGGAAGGAATGCTTATTGTGTAGGAAAGCTGGCCTGGGACTGCTGCAAATGAGGCTAAAGACTTTGTGGTGAAACCAAACTACAGGAATTTCTGACTTGGCAGTTTACTCAGTCATTCACCCCAACATCATAAATTCTTTTTACAAATTTTACATGACAATTCAATAACACCTTCCAGGTGTCTAAAATTTACTTGTCATTCCCCAGTTTTCTCAGCTGCTAGACACCCTTTCAAGGGGCACTCAACGCAAATATTAAGTCCAGCTAAAGTGATAGATCAGTGCTCTAGAATGTCTAAGGCATCAATATTATTGCGAACAGAGCTTTCATAATCTAGAAATTTAGGTAAATGAAGGACACTATTAAAGACTCCATTGGACATTCAATTAATAGCCCGATAGCAAAGGCACTCCTCATTATAATTCTGTCACCAGTACTCAACCACTTGTAATAAAAGGGTCATTGTATTGCATTATAAGACAAAAGAAAATGCTCCTTGTCCAGTTCTACTCGATACTTAACAGAAAGAACTCATTGTCATTACCCTTCGTGACAACGCGGGTAGTCGAAAGGTTTTGTTTCGTTAAGTTTCGTTATCACGTAGTGCTGCACTGGTTTTGCTGGTTCACAAAACTCGCATAAACTGCAAGTAGCAGAGAATGTCACATCCATGTGATGACGCATGATTTCCAAACGGTCCATGCCACTTAAGGGGGGACGTGGGTTCTAAATATTTTTTTCTTATTTTTGGGTGAATCGTTAATGAACTCCACTGTCTGGGGTAATTTTTCGTGCTGATTTCAGATCTGTAATTAGATTTTTGATAGCTGTAGCAGTTCAAAAAAATATTCAGGTCTGAAGTCAAATTAATTTCAAACTCGTTACGGTGCTTTTTGATGATTCCGTCTTGCTAGACCAAAACTAAATGCATGACAACATTGCTAAAGACCTACTGTAGGGGGTGATGCTATTTTTATTCATTTGAAAGCATTTTGTGGACAAGAAAACAATCTTGCATTTATTATGAAACTTTTTTTTTAATTAGCAGCGATTACTATACCTGAATGTAATTTTCATGACGGTGCAAGAGTAATAAAAATAGCATACCTCCCAGATCATTTCAATACGAATAAAATGATACCACCCTTTTCATTTTTGGCCAAAAACAACCCAGAAAAAACACCTGTAAGGCAGAGTGCAGTGTGCAAAAACATCAAACTGAAATAAACGCATCTGAAGTTTCAAACAAATGTAGCTTTTGCTAAAGTGAATCTACAGCAATACAAATGGCACCATTTTGAAGCTCTATGTTTTGTAAGAATGGCCATACTAAATGTGTGACTGCACACTCTCAAAATAATAGCACACTGGCCACTGAACTACCACAAGAAACCTTATTAGGCACCATGCTCTACAAAGAGCATGGTGCCTGGGTTTTAAACTGAAGTGTAGAACTCTGTATGGGCATGAATATAGTTCCAGTGTTGTACATGCAGGCTGCCTGATTGATAGCAGTCTCCATTTCAATCAGTGAGGCATTTTTTCATTTGGTAGAATTGACCATGATACTGAATGAAGGCTCTGGGTGTAAGTAGCCATCCAAGTTATCTTCACCTGACAGTGGCTGTGGAACTTAGGATCAGAGAGCCAGTGATAGATATGCAGCTGCTAGGTGCTTTCCAGAATTTTACTTTTGTATGATGCCTCGATCACTTCTGCAGCCAGGTGTGTGCCAGCCCAAGGGGCCTAGTGAACAGAGCTAATGATGAGGTTCTCTTTATGAAGGGGTGGTATGATAGATATTGTTACGAGCTATCGTGACAATATGATAATAGAGTGAAGGTGCAATGTGCTTGGTTGCGAGTCCGAAGTGCCGATGTACGAAATGCCTAGTCGCGGGCTCGAGAAGTTGACCCTCGATGCGCTTAGTCACGCAGTTCAAGGTGCCGACACGTGAAATGCCTAGTCTTGGGCTCGAGGAGTCGACCCTCGATGCGCTTATTCGCGCAGTCCTACGTGCCGACGCGCGAAATTCCTAGCCGCGGGCTCGAGGAGTCGACACTCAATGCGCTTATTCGCGCAGTCGGAGGTGCCTATGCACAAAATGATTAGATGACGGTCCGAGAAGTTTGCGCGTGATGTGCATGATCGCCGAGTCAGAGACTCCCTATGCGCGAAATGTTTAGCCAATGCTCTATCTTGGCTCAGTCTTTGCATGGCCGCACATTTGTGTATTGCGCAGAAAACTATAGCACTGTTTGCTGGGCACCATTTTACTCACCAACAGCAGTAATGGAAAGTGATAGCGTTTGCAACATCAGCACTCCCCGCTAGGGGACGGGTGATTTGAATTTCGCTAAAGGTATGAGGACCCTTCAGAAACAGTTTTCTTGGAAACTAAGTCTTTTCTTGGCACAAAACAAGCGCTGCAGCATTTGTGGAACGGTACTTTAAAAGTCAGTGTCCACTTAGTATTTGCCTTCGGCATTTATGTATGCATACAAGATCTGACCCTGGCAGTTTTAGTCAGTGCGCCCAAAGCCACAGTGGCAGATACCCAATAAGGTGGATGTGGGAACGACCGTCGTGACAGCTCAATGGCAGAGCATGACACGCACAATGCAAGGGATGAGGGTATGGCTCCTACCTGTACTTTCAATTTCCCTTTACCTTATCATTCGTACATTTCAATTACAGCTGTACCTCATTATACCCAGTCGGATCTCACATAATTACCTTCGTTATAACTGATATTCATTACATTCGCTGCACACCGACACTGGCTAGAAACATTTTATATTTACTTTGTTATATCTGATATTTAGTTACATCGAAGTTTGACCCCAAAACAACAAACATTTTTCCCTGTGCTTTCCTTGGCTTCATTATTTGTTGGCTTCGTATGGTCATCCACAGAAGGCACTTAGGCAAAACGTATGACAGAACACGAAGTGCAATTCTATGTTGCCACTCACTTCACAGCAGGTTCTGGCAGGTGTCCGGGGTTGACAGGCACCTGAACTCCCCGTTCCCACTCTTGTTTCCAGCCGTCAGAGATGAACCAGTAGTCATCTGGATCCAGTGGTTCACTGTCAGGCAGCTTCATGGCACTGATAAGATCCTTCCGGAAGAGCTGCATCCACACAACAGCACCGCACAAGGTCAGTACACTCCAGGGATGTTTAAGTCAACATCACAATAGGCTGGTGCTGCATATCGCGGTCGCTGATCAGCAGTAGTGGTGTTAACACAAGAACCGTTTGTAATACGTAAATTTCTGTTCTGCTGTGGTTGCACTCACCCGTCCAAGTCTCCCATCCACTGAGAAACATTGCAACGCACTGATTTCAGGTGTGCAAGAGATATCTGTGAATATATATTCAAGGTGTCTTATACGTTGCCACTTTCATATCCCCGATTTTGCAGGTTTTCCTTGACCATTTTTATGAAAATTCCCAGAAAGTCCACAACAGTGAGGGTTCATCACACGGAAGAAAAAGAAAATAGTGGTTTCTAGCTTGCCAAGTTACTAGGCCAGTCTATGATCTTCAACAACTACCAGCTTAAGCTGTAAATAAGGCGAGATGCACTACTATATTACATTTGACTGAATCACGCCTATCACGATAGTCCAACCATAAAGTCAGTCTCAGACTAAAAAAAAAAAACAGCAAAAGACACCATTATTTGCGGATAGCATAGGCTCACTTAAAACTTCACTTCCTTCCGACACACCACTAGTTTTGCCATAATTGCTGCAGGTGCCAATTTCCCAGATTCAAAGCAAAAGGGGAGAAAATCCAATTTATCAGGGTAGACACCCTGATATAAACTCCATAACTGCATACTATGTTTTTCTGTACTATTTATTTTCCAACAATACCGAGTAAAAAACATCACCTATTGATGGGGTTTAGCATCCTAAAGCAACCATGACACCAGCCAATACGAGCTGCCATAGGAGAGAGCTCCGGATTAATATACCTAACTGGAGTTCTTTGTAGTGCAGCCATAGCCTAGTATATGAGCATTCTTGCATACCACCCCCTTCCGATGTGGCAGCTGCAGCTGGAAACCTCATGACCAGCAGCAGAACGCCTTAGCAACTGATCCAGCACAGGGGATGTGACACCACTAAACATGCGGGTCCACACAACTCACCTCAGCGGGCTTGTTGCTGCGGTAAGAGCTGTTGTAGATCTTGGACATGGGCGGTAAAGGCAATGGTGGCAGCACAGCCTTGGAAGAGGACACTAAAAGAGGCATGAAGCATTTGCATCAAAAGCACAAGATTAGAAGGAAGCCCAAATGCTCAAGAATGGTCAAGCAAATGTTAATGTGCATTGAAAGGATACTTAAACAGACACTAAAGGCAAATATTAAATCAAGCTAAAGTGATAGATTACTGCTCAAGAATCTCTAAAGAGTCAATATTATCGCGAACAGAGCCTTAATAATAGAGTAATCGAGCTAAATGCAGGACATGATTAGCGACTCCCCCGGGACATTCAAGCACTTGCCCGATGACGAAAGCACTCCTCAGTTAAATTGTGTCATTAGTACTCAGCTACTCATTGCAAAAAACATTCTTGTATCATAAGACGAAATAAAATGCTACTTGTCCAGTTCTATTTCATTTTCAGAAAAAAGAACTAATTAACATGACCCCTGACAACAACGCGGGCAGCTGGAACGCTTAGCAGCACTTCGTTTCCAAATCTATAGCAGTGCACTTTCTTTTCACCGGCAACGTCGTGCACTGCCGATGACCAGCGAGCTGATCAGCCATCTTCCGTTTCGGCGGCAAATCGATCTAGGCTGAGAAACAATGTGGCCAGGAACGACTTCGACGCAACGAACAAAAACAAGCACGAGCGCCTTCATCCATTAGCAGGATTGTGCAAAATGATGGTCATAGAATAAAGAACCAAATGTGAGGGCCGAGCGAGCACTCTGGGAGCAGCGCCAACAGGGTTGTCAGCACAGTTGGCGTGCTCCATTCTTTCTTCGGAGGGTGGCATGGCGCAGGGCTATGGGTGCGGCCCATTAGAGTTCGGAAGGGTGGGAGGGTGGTGGAAGAGATGCTTGTGAGGCTACTGTGCATCTCTCATGGAGGGAAGCGCACAGCGGCAGCTGGAGTGGCGGGCCATCGTGCCGCAGCCTCACATTTCACTTTTTCTTTTCAAAGGTTTCACATTCCATTACCTTTTGGCATGGACACCCAGCAGCCAGACTTCATCGTTATAACCGATAATGCAGCATGGGAACATTGTAATAAGCGGGTTACTTCGCCACAGAAAACACACAAAAGTTGACGTTGCAGCAGCTTTTCCTTCTTAAAATCAATCTATTGTTAAAACCAGTATCGTTGTAAGTGGGTTCGACTGCAGTCTAACTGAAAGGTATTTGCTATTCAGATTGTATTCAACTTCATAATTCACTATTCAAAATTATCAAATAGCCATTTCCGTTCGATTGTAATGCCTTACACCACTTTCGAAGCCTCGAAGATGAGGGGCCGATGCAAGTGCGAACTCTCATTCCGAGTCATTTTGCTGCTGGAGAGTCGTGGCTGTTGCACAGAGGCGCACCAGTTCCCGAGAGAATCAACGCACGGGTGCTAAATGGTTCTGCTGAAAAAGTTCCAAGCTGTCATTCAATATAAACATCCTGTTTTGGGGCAGCCTGTAAATCTGCTAACTTGCTTCAGGCAGGAAAAAAATTTTTTTGACAGTCTCACCATGTCTGCAACCCATTAAAACTCTGTGTCCAATGTGGTACCACACTTGACTTCTTCAACAAACACAGCAGATTTACAAATGTCTCAACGTGTATGTGAGGCATGCCATTCTGCTTCATTATTGTTCTTATGATAGTGCACTCGATAACTGAAAGCAGCCGTTTAAAATACACAAGCTGTTCAGTTGAGCGGAGATACAGTTGGGAATGGTATTACATTTAGGTATGAAATACAAGATATCGGTAACATGTTTTTCTTAGAAATCAGACTTTCAGAAATCAAAATGATTTCTTTTGTTTACACCCTAGAAAAAAGCCGAAGAACGCAGTTGCTTTTTTTTCCTTTTTTTTTTTATTAAACAAATTCTGGCGTTTTACATCTAGCGCTATGATTATGAGGCACCCTGTTCAGTTTTCACCACCTGGGGTTCTTTGACATGAACCTAAACAGAAGTACACAATTGTTTTTCCATTTCATTCCCATGGAATCCTGCAACCTGGTCTTAACCCCTGAGCTCGAGCTTAGTAGTACAATGCACTAATCATTAATCACTAATGTTGACACTAATCAGTCTACCGTGCTATTTTATTATTGTTTTTTGTTAAGATGAATTGGGAAAAAATTTCACGTGACTTACAGGCCACAAATGGCTACCTAAATCTGTTTTTGGCGCCCAAGGTCGACCACGATAAAACAACCTGTGCCGATTACTCCACATTCTGTTAACCTTTTGAAGGTTTTCGCCGTACATGTACGGCGGCGGTTTTCTGTCCCGCAAGGTCTTTGCCGTACGGGTACGGTTCCGACCCTCCGTTTGAAATTTCGCGCCATAATGACGATGCGGGCTCACCGAGAGGTGCTGCCACCTCTTAGCACTTACAAGAAGCATTTGAAATTTGCGCTACCTTCTTGGGGAGATAAACAGAACTGATTGCTAGCTTCAGCGCGCCGCTCAGACTGCGGCAACGCCCCTTTGGCGGTTTCGGTTTCGCAGCGTGATCGCAACGGAGGCGCGCGAAACGTCATTTTCTTTGTCGGCACTCTCTTGCAGGGCGGTGGAAGTTGATTTCTATCTTGATTGGCACTGCTCTTAGCTTGTTTATCAGCGACGTTCGCGATCGCTAGGTATTCTCGCTCTCAGTGGCAACGCGCTTTCGCGGTTTCGGTTCCGTCGCGTGATCACAACGGAGGCTCGCGAAACGTGGTTTTTCTCTTTGTCGGCATGCTCTCGCAGGGGCGGCGGAAGTTGATTTCTATCTTGATTGGCAGTGCTCTTAGCTTGTTTATCACCACCGCTCACGAGGTATTCTTGCTCTCCGCGGCAACGTGCTTAAGCAAGAGAGTGCATCAGACCTCTGCCCAAGGCAGCCGCACGCAGAGATGTCATGTGTGCGCCAAAACAACTCGTCGCTCAAAGAGAACAGACACGCATTTTAGGTGTGCAGACTGCGATAAGGCGCTGTGCGTAGACCCGTGTTTCAAGGAGTACCACGCTCGGAAGTACTATTGACTATTTTGCAGTTCTGAGTGATGCCGACACCAAAATACTGTTCCCAATTATTTTTTATTTATTCCCGACTTTATACATTTTGTACATTCAAGATCCGCAATAAAGTAATTTCACCACCTGGGAAAGTATTTTTCAAAATAATTCGACCCTCAAAGGGTTAAGTGAAGAAGGCGGAAACATGAATGAAATGTTGCACTACAGCATTTTTTTTTTTCTGTAAGAATAGTGCCCGTAAATTTGAGTACAGGGCGCCGTATGGGGCAGATGTTTTATTTTTTTCAAGCGGCAAGCAGAAAGTTTCTATATGTTTTTCCGTCTGCGTTTCGCAAGACCTACTGATGGAAAACTATAGGTGGAAAAATACACACAAGAGATATATGCTGCTTGAAGAACAAGAAAAATATTTGTTCTCCAAAGGGAACCCTACAATAACATTGTACAATAAAAGCCGACACTGCAGACGCAATGCATGCGCTATAACCGAGTGGCATTAAAATAAAAAAAAAAAGAAATGAAAGGAAAGAAAGGCATCTTACTAAGGCATAAATACTAGTCATATGTAAATACAAACACCGTCTGAGCAGTCTGAACACATACACCAGGGCGCAAAGTAGTACAAATGACTCTTCCGAGAAGTATCACCAGCATTTTCCAACAGCGCGACCTTGATATGGCCCAATCCACCTCGATCGCTGCGCCACCACAGTATTTTTCGTCGTCGCACGCCTCACTGCAAAGCATGCGCCGCACCAGCTGCTCATCCCATTCAACCTCATTCTAGTACACTCTAGTTGCGGGCTGCCCGAAGGGTCTATGCCACTTGACCAAAAAGCAGCTGCAGCGGTAAATTCACCGGTCTGTCTTGGCTCGGTACTTCCGTCTGTCAGGCGCCGTTTTACTCGCTGACGGCAGCAAAAGGTGATGATGGCATATGCAACGTCATCACTCCGCCGGTAGGGTGGCGGGAGATTTCAATTTCGAGAATGGTATTCAGACTCTTCAAATGCATTTTTCTCGTGAACTAAGAGTTTTCTTGGTACCAAACAAGCGTTACGAGGTTTCTGGAATGATATTTAAACAGTCCACGCCGACTTAGTATTTAAGGAAAGACATTATGCTAAAAGCCCAAACACTAGCACCTGCTACATGCTTATCTGAAAGCTTTGCCAGTAATGTTTGTGACATCTCAGCTACATCACCTGCAGTGAGGGTTTGATGAGGGAGCTTTAGCTCGGGCCCATCTCCGATGCCGCCCACTTAAATACATATGAAACGCAGAAACACTTTTCAGATATATCCACTGGGCCGATATTAATTAAATTTGTTTCATTTGAGAGAGAATGTGAAATTCTAGTAACTGTCAGAAGCAGAATTTTCATTTAAGGCCAGAATTTTTTTTTTAATGAAGCTTGCAGATATTGGTAAGCTTGAAAAACATGGAAGCACTAAGTTTACAAATTCGTAGCACTGTACCAAAACAGATATCGCAGTTCTGTAAACTACATGCATTAGCGCATCCAAAGCAAACAAATTTGATGTATCAATTTACATCTTACGTGAATTTGCTACTGTTTGCAAGGGTTTCACAAAAGTCACACTCGCATATTAGTGGTCTATTTGAGAGCCATATATAATGCATGAATTTTGTCCACTTTAAATGTACTATTAGATACAATTTGCAGGATTGTGATATCATCTTTGATTACTGAGTTAGAATTGTAATCGTCATAGCTTCATTTTCCGAAAATTTGCTATTTCCAACAATTTTTATTAAAATATTTACGGCCTAAATATAACATTCGCTACCAACAGTCTCTACATCTTAACCTTTTCTTTTAAATTCAACAAACCTCATCAAATTTGGCACAGTGGTGGCCAAGAAAAACGATTTCTCTATTACCATGTAATTAGATAGGGGCCACCAAGCTAAGGCTTCCTCTTAAGTGTTTTATGGCGATCTTAGCATACCAATGGGATGCCCTACAAGCCACAGGTAACAGCCATTACCTGAAACTGTTTTTCATGAAAAAGCCCAGAAGCCCTGTAATGACAACTGGAAGTACAACCATGTAATCTGGTGTGGCATTTCAAAAATGGCAAGCTGCCGTCCGACGAGAAAGTGACAGCTGAACAGAAATAAGCTTACTTTGCAATGTACGTTTTCCTTTAAGAATCAGTGCACATGACGCACGCTGTTGACTAAACATGCAAACGCAAGCACCTAGCATTGTGGCACAATTGAGGGTTTGCAAGAATGCTGTTGCACATGCACGAATATGGCTGTCACGAGCGCCCTCTACATGGTTGGATACGAGGAGCAGACGAACAACCAGCGCAGCCCTAGCGCACCTTGAGACGCTGTTTGTGGTGGTTTCGATTCCGCTATATTCAGGTAAAGGCAGGCTAGTTGTGTTGAGTATGGGTGCAAAAATTGCTCCACTGCCAAACGGAGCACACACAAGTTTATTTCGGTCACCGTCCAAGAAGAGCTATCCGGCGAGTAAAGCAGCATGGATAAGCGATGGCCAGAGATGCCATCACAGCACACAACTTGCGCTATACCTTGCTCCTCACAGAGCCAGTTCTCATCGCGATAGTTGCAGCTACGGAATTGTCATATGCCAGTGCCGTGAGGTTATTTCGGCCAGCAATCTTCGAGATGCCCTTAAAGGCAGCCTCATTTTGCCGGAAATATGGAAAGCTCAATATGAACGAGGATGGACAGAGCTTGCAAAAGCAGTGGTAGCACTCAGTTTGTCTTTTTTATGCTATTCACCCTATCCAGACAATACCAGCTCACCCAAGTGTCCATATTGGGGCATTTGAGCTCCATGCAGGACTACCAACAATCTACGTAAGGGTGACTTGGTAAGCTTACGCCAATATTAAATGCTGTGGGGATACGCGACTCTCGCTCGTCCCCTGTAATCCGGCTTTGCAGTGTGGTTTTACTGCGGCGGTGTCGGTATGCTTGCAGGGTAGTACGAGAGATGGCATGAGTGTTGCTCTGCTAACGCCACCTAACGGCGGGGTTACTTGGACGCAAAAAGGAGAAGGCTCTTCCTCGTTGGCTCGGGGTTGGCAAGCGGCGCGGATGTTCTACGCGTGTGCCGATCCATGCTTCTGCAAGACCGTCTCGTAAGGCCTACCCCGGAATGGAAAAACACCATCGTTCAAACACGCCACCGTTCCCGTGACCGTACGCACGAACGACCAGGAGTTTGGTGTCCAGCATTGAATGAACATATTCGCTCGATATCCAGTCGCGGTGAGTAGGACTTCCGCGATTTGTCGCTTGCCCATTGTCATGTTTTGAGCATAGCAAGTCAGCTAGCAGGCATTAGTCTATGAAAGGTGCAATAAGTGCCCTTGCGATTGTTTACACTACTGTTTACACTACGTTGCTTTGTCCCAAGAGCACGGGTGAAAAACCCACAATACATAGGCGTGATCAAGGCGCTACTTCTGTCGTCAGTGACGAGGTCGAAATATCTGCAACAAGTTGTCGCTGACATGTAATTATAATAAATATTATAATCACATGACGTCAAGTAATGTAATTACACGTGGACAAGTGATGTAGAAAGTGCACCTCATATGACATTCAGCACCCAGCATTACCCCACTGAAGTGATCGAAACACACCATCCAAGGGCAGTTTGTTTCAAGTTGGTTTCGCAGATGAGCAGTGTGCAGTGACCACCGTGCGAGGCAGTTCGCCTGATTTGCTCTTTGCTGCCGATGGTGTACAAATATTCCAATGTATTTTCATTTAGCCTGTTAATATTCATGCATGAGTAAAAGAATTCCCAAAAACTATGCATTCAATTGTTGGCAGAGACTTCGTGAATGGCGACACCCACGGCCAGCGAGCAATGCCTACCGTCTTCATTGGTGGCAGTTAGTGCATGCAGTCGAGAGAATGGTGTGCCATTTGAGAGTTTCCCGTATTTACCGCGCACCGAAAAAGGACCATAGTAATAAGACAAACAACTCTGTGAAACTTTCCTTTGTTACAGATGAGCCACGTTAGTACGGTAAACTTTCCTAAGTGGAGCATCACACTTGGCCTGCTAACTTTGTTGGCAGCCGCCGATCACTTGAGTGAGTAGGCCTAGCTCCCGGTTGTCGAAGTAGCAGCCGACGGCGCTTGCAATGAAAACACTTCTAGTCGTAAAGCGTTTATTTTTGTGAGCATTTTAGCATCTAGAAAATTATGTCGCAGTTAAATGAACATAGAATTGGTTCTCTCTATACTCTGTCAGCAGCAAAGAGGAAACCAGGCGAGCCGCCTTACACGGTGTTCGCTACGCGTGGCCAGTCTACAACACCAAGTGTGGTCACTTGGGGACACATTGGCAGTGTGTTTCGACAACGTACCATCCACTCATTGTTGAAGGAGTTCATGTCACTCGTACCAGTCAAGTGCTGGCATCAGCAGTCTCCAAATATATGAAATTTTTGACGCAATGTTCCTTCAGTGCCAAGCCTCAATGTGCCTGGCGAACTGTGGCAGTTTTAGAAAGCAGATAGCGCCACACACGATCAGTTTGAATGGTATGCTTCGAGAAGTCGGAGGTCCGTGACATGTACGAAAACGAGAACAGAGCGACGGCGTCTTCAATTATTTTTGGCGCAGTGAAGAACACATGCAGCTGCCACAGCAGAGGCCAGGCAGAAGCCAAGAAACGAAACACTTTCTAACCACAAACTCTCGCTCACAGAGCACTGCAGCTTCATCAGTTGTGCGACAGATGGCGCTCACTATATTACAAACCGTCAATTACAAATTTTTTGCCCTATAGAGAACTTTTTGTGTTCACATACACAGACGAGCCTATTAATCCAGTAAAACATTTTCATGGCTTAGTATGTTAGACATGCTTGTAGCAGAAGGTAGCACAAAAGGACAATCACACAGGAGGGTACGAAAAACAAGTGCCAATCTCACACTTTTATGCACTGGCATGGGCTGCTAAATATGTAGCAAATATGTGACACAACGAGCACATGTGTAAAACTTGGGCAATTGCAACGGTGTCTACATGCAATTGTGTTAGTGATCCATCTATCAAACTGTACAACAGTGTTTTTTGATGCGCACGTGTGGACAACATTGCGATAGCCGTTTTCGTGCAAGTGCTCTTTGTGGCATAAGTTTCCTAAATATTTAGCAGCCCATGCCAGTGAATAAACAGTGCGAGTTTTGTGCTTGTTTTTCATTCCCTCCCATGTGAGTGCCTTTTTAGCACTACGTTTTCTTAAAAGTGCGCCTATCAATATTTGTAGCAGAAAAAGTCATCACTAAGTTCAAAACACTGATGGCTAGTTTTCTTTTGTGAAGATTAAGTTCTTTACAGTGTGCCGTTTTTTGGTATGGTAACAATACTTACGCCGGCTGTCCTCATCTTCGCAGGCGCTTGTTTTCCTCGATCGTTTGCTTCCAACTGTTATTCCTGCAATGTAACAAGCAAATCTTTTTAACTCAAGCGTTAAATGGAAATAATACTTCTCACCCATAACATTGGTCAGCTTGTACCTGAGCACCACCAAAAGCTCTTACTTTCAGTAATGCAATTACTAGTGTGCTCCAATAACAATCTTCAACAGCTGAGCATGAACTAGACCCACACCAACATCTCAATGTTTCTAAGCATAACTACACTTGAATGTCCTTTTGGTTGAGAAATAACGGCCATCACCACTCAGGCTAACTGGCCTTTCTTAAGCATAACCACATTCAAATGTAATTTACTATAACTCTCCTTCACAAAATAAGCATGCATTATAACTACGTTACGCGTACCACGGCGTACCCACCTGCACAGCTGCTGCCGGCGTCAATCGACGAACGCTTCTGTTTGGCTCCAGACGACATTGTTGCAGTGCGGCGAGATCGTTGGCGGCTTTTTTCTTCGGCGCCGCCGCCGCCGCTATTCGCCAAAACTGCAGCGTCGTTGTCGACCCTTCATAAACCAAACGAAAGCACAAATCATCATAACAATGTTCTGCGCACTTTGTTAAAATTCGAAACAAGATTACGTTCATGAAACGGTCCAAGCGCAGTCTGGCATGCTCCCTCGCGGCCACTAGTGGTAGTCAAAAATGCCGCGCAATGCGCTCAAACCCACTGGAGCGTCCTGGAGCGACGTCCGTTACTAGTCATCTTGCAGACCCTTCAAGCTTCACACGGGGTAAGCGCTTCCCCTGCTCAAGTAATTATATTTAATTGAAAATTCGTCTATCAGCGCTGAAAAACGCAGCCTCAACGTTAACCAATCGAACCTGTGACGACGGCCGATGCTCACTCCTCCTCCCGTCCCATCACATCGCTCGATTCTGAACGCGCTCGACATGGCAGGTGCCACGATATAAACAGCGGCGACGATATGACGATGCCACAGCAGGCTAGAATCATTCAAAAGGTGCGCTGACACGTTGACAGAACCGTTTCTTGGGCCAGTGCGCAATGGGCCCCTCGCCCTCATCACCCATATTTGGACACATCACAACCACGATTCTTGTCGAGCTCCAAACTTACCCCGTGGTTTGACTTAGAGGGAAAAGTTCATGATCACCGAAAACAAGTGAGCGCGCATTGAGTCGGATATCAAGGGCGGTCACATTGTTTGTTCACCAGACGAAGATGAACCACGGTTTGGCGCCATTATGATCTACGAATGCGCTACACACAGGGCGACAGCACGTGATAATCCCGACGAAAATCCATCTTGTCAGTGTTCCTTGGTGTCTTCGTTAGGCGTTGCTCAGGAGAGAGTCAAACGCAAACATTTCTACTGTCCAGCACTTTACTACAGCGTAAATTTACTCCGAAATACGATAAGTGCTACTCTCCTTTACTTGCCATTACTGTCACTAGGCCTCGCCACAGTGTTGATGGCAGTGCGATCGAGTACGTGCTGATGGAACACTTGCATATGGGGCTGACAAAAAAAAGAAAAAAGAACTACTGCTGGAACGAGCACAGACTCATAGACTAGCACAATACTGCGTTAGGTGAATCATAAGCTGCAAGTGCGCAGTTTGTGAAGGAACACGCCGCAAACGTGCAAAAATTCAATACACGGTTTTGTTTACGAAACTGTGGCGATGCTTTTAATGACTTTCTAGCTTTGCGCCTGCTTCGACGTGTGCGGTGTGCGCGCGCGTTATGTGCGCAGCATGTCCGCAGCTGTTGCTTTTCACAATTTCGTCATCTATGGTTTCGTAGTCAATTTGTTAAGTTGCTGCACTGGCAGGGCAAGTTTCGTCTACCGTCTGAAGAGCGAACAGTTTCAGAAGCGCCGTGCACATCAGTAAGGGCATCATTAGAGCTTACTGCCACCATTAGTAACGTTTAAGGCTGGGTCACTTCTGCAGTACAGTTCTGGTAAAATACTGGCCATACACAGATGCAATATTCTTGCAGTTAGACCCCAAATCTTTTCGTCACCGTTGAGAACAAAAACTGGCGACGCATGGTGCGGTACACCGGGGTATTTCCAGCAGGTGTACTCCCAGTCGCGAGGGTCGCACAGGCTTCTCAAAGATGGCATAAATACTTTTTCCACTTCGTCTTCATTCACTGTGAGCTCGTCCATCAACGATTTGGATTTCACAAATCCGACAACGGGCGTGACAGAAATCGTGGAGCCCAGAGACGGAAGCGAGTGAAGAGATCCCCACACGTCTACGTTTGCAGGCGCTATCCCGAGCTCCTCCTCAGTTTCCCGAAGCGCAGTTTCCATAGCTGACCCGTCGCTTTCGTCGGCGATGCCTCCAGGAAAGCTAATGAACCCGCCGTGCCTGGCGAGGCTCCGTGACCTTAATGTCAGCAAGACGGCGGGCTCGCCTCCGCGGTTAATGCAGAACGGAACCAACACGGCAGCTGACAGCGTAGTAGGAACGTTGCGGAACATGTGACTGAGTTCTTCTGATGATCTCACTAAAGAATCCATGCAGGCTTTCCTCCGGTCGTTGCAGAAAAACGTCCCGTCGAGTTTCGTGGCGCTGCTTCGGCGAACATTTGTAAGCCTAGCCAGCCCGTTCAACGACCACGCAAGAAAGTGCGCGTTATGTTTCTGAAAAGCCATCCACCCGTCTGTATCCCACTGCCGTACGCGTTCGTATCGCCCCTATTACTTGGCTGTCATTACAATACCTGCCACGGTTAGGCCGCTTCAGTGCAAAGTGATAGTGCGCACGCACACGCCGCTGCTCTCGCGCCAATGTCTTGGTGTGACTGGACTCGTCTACGTAGTAGCTGTAGCTCCACCCAGTGCGTGCCGTCGCTCTGCCCGCTGCAACCCGCATGCTAAAACAAAAATGGTAGGCGACCCTAATCTTTGACTTAGGTGCGTCTTGTGGCACTCGCACATTGGCGTTGGTGTTCTTTAGGCGAACGCAACGCACGAACAGAACTCGGAGGCAACTGTTTTCCATTAATGAGCCAGTTAAATATAATGACACCTTGTGTGTGACGTCATTAGTGACTTCATTACTTCGGCTCTCTACTTTCGGGTTTCCAGGAATTTAGCCAACGTCTACGATTCTGTGCTTTGGTGTGCTGTAATCAGTGATTTCTAATTGTTCCAGACACTTCAGTAACTCAACTTGTAAATAATGTTACGATCTGATATATCTATAATAAAACCCATGAATTTTGTACTGTACTATATTTCCTTTTTTTTTTTCAGATTATGAATTTCGACCCCGATCGCTTCGGTGATTAAAAATTCTAATTATTCCAGACCCAGTAACTCAACTTGTAACTAAGCTTATGCTCAGATATACCTATAACGTAACCCATGAATTTTGTACTGTACTACTTTTTTCTATTTTTTTTCCTCTGATTTATTTTAAATTTCCTCCCCGGTCATCTCAGCAGGTGAACCGCAAGTGCTGCAAGACCAAATGAAAACATGCCAAGTGTCTCAACGCACTCGCTTGCCCGCGAGGAGTTCATAGTTCAAAGGACTGCTCATCATCATCATCAGCCTGGTTACGCCCACTGCAGGGCAAAGGCCTCTCCCATACTTCTCCAACTACCCCGGTCATGTACTAATTGTGGCCATGTTGTCCCTGCAAACTTCTTAATCTCATACGCCCACCTAGCTTTCTGCCGCCCTCTGCTACGCTTCCCTTCCCTTGGATATCATTCTGTAACTCTTAATGACCATTGGTTATCTTCCCTCCTCATTACGTGTCCTGCCCATGCCCCATTTCTTTTTCTTGATTTCAACTAAGATACCATTAACTCGCATTTGTTTCCTCACCCAATCTGCTCTTTTCTTATCCCTTAATGTTAAACCTATCATTCTTCTTTCCATAGCTCGTTGCGTCGCCCTCAATTTAAGTAGAACCCTTTTCGTAAGCCTCCAGGTTTCTGCCCCGTACATGAGTACTGATAAGACACAGCTGTTATAAACTTTTCTCTTGAGGGATAATGGCAACCTGCTGTTCATGATCTGAGAATGCCTGCCAAACGCACCCCAGCCCATTCTTATTCTTCTGATTATTTCAGTCTCATGATCCGGATCCGCAGTCACTACCTGTCTTAAGTAGATGTATTCCCTTACCACTTCCAGTGCCTCACTGCCTATCGTAAACTGCTGTTCTCTTCCGAGACTGTTAAACATTACTTTAGTTTTCTGCAGATTAATTTTTAGACCCACCCTTCGGCTTTGCCTCTCCAGGTCAGTGAGCATGCATTGCAGTTGGTCCCCTGAGTTACTAAGCAAGGCAATATCATCAGCAAATCGCAAGTTACTAAGGTATTCTCCATTAACTCTTATTTCCAATTCTCCCCAATACAGGTCTCTGAATACCTCCTGTAAACACGCTGTGAATAGCATAGGAGAGATCGTATCTCCCTGCCTGACACCTTTCTTTATTGGGATTTTTGTTGCTTTCTTTATGGAGTAGTACGGTTGGAGCTGCTATAGATATCTTTCAGTATTTTTACATACGGCTCGTCTACACCCTGATTCCGCAATGCCTCCATGACTGCCGAGGTTTCGACTGAATCAAACGCGTTCTCATAATCAATGAAAGCTATATATAAAGGTTGGCTATATTCCGCACATTTTTCTATCACCTGATTGGTAGTGTGAATAGGGTCTATTGTTGAGTAGCCTTTACAGAATCCTGCCTGGTCCTTTGGTTGACAGAAGTCTAAGGTGTTCCTGATTCTATTTGCAATTACTTTAGTAAATACTTTGTATGCAACGGACAGTAAGCTGATCAGTCTATAATTTTTCAAGTCTTTGGAGTCCCCTTCCTTATGGATTAGGATTATGTTAGCGTTTTTCCAAGATTCCAAGGACCGCTCAGCGGCATTCAATTGGACATCAATGCTTATTTTAACAGTAATGTTACTCATGACGTGGCACCACCTCCTATCCATTGACTGTGCCGTCACGTGCCCAACAATGCACGCACTAGGCACAGAACCGCGAGGCCGCCGTGGCACTGTGGAAGCATGCTCATCTTGCACCCCAAAGGCCCCGGTTCAATTCCCATACAGCAAAATTGACTTAATTTTCTTTTCAAAGGCATTAATTTACTTTGTTCACAGCAACCTCTCTGAGAAATTTGACGTCAATTCAAGTAATTTTTGATGCGGTTTTACTATTTGCCATCATCCATTTTTGGTACCATCATTGCATCGCGCCGCCGACTACATTGCCGGATTTTCATGTAATGGGGCATATCATGATTTCCCATAAACAAATTGTGGTTTTTAACATCCTGAAACTTCACAGCGGATAAAATGTACAGCAATTTCGACATGTCTCGCACCTATTTACAATGGCAAGCGGATGACGCTATAGCTATTAGTGCCGTCCAGTGAGTTTTCCGATATTGCAGCAGTGCAGCATAGGCTCGGGAAAAAATAGGAAGAAACCCAGTGTCAAAAATGGATTGTTAGTTATTTGAAAGATTATAAGCAGTGACAGTCGAAATTTTGCCTTTGCAAGCGCCCTTAAAAAGTACAGCAAATGTACAGCACATCCTATTACCCATAATGCAACCCACGCTTTTAAACGTGACTCATTTGAACTCCATTCCCGTTGTCGCTGGATGCAGCTGCCTTTTATATATAACCACATGTACAAGATGGCATGCATGATCGCATTTAGTGGAATTTCCCTTTGACTGCTGCAAGAGAAATGAAACCCAGAACACACAGGACACAGCAATTTGGCGGTATATCCATCATTACACACAGAGACAGCACAGGCATGCATGCATATAAAGGAATGGCAAGTGAGAAGGTATACGTAGCAGCAGTGCGGTTGCTACGAATCTTGCTCTTTGAAGCCTGTGGAATCTTCTACAGCAACAAGAGCATCGTGTCTCTTGCACTTTGGCTCTTCGTACAAGCTGAGCAAGTTATGGTGTTTAAGGAAGACTACCTGTGCTAACAGTTTAAACATTACTTAACTAGCAGTTTAAACATTACTTAATAAAACTTCTTGAGCATGCTATTTACTGCACAGCAGAAACTCAAGACTACACGACTATGTAATAGTGCACATTATGCATCATGCCCGACCATGACAGCACCGAACAAAGCAGACAATGGGCTTAAATACTAGCGGAAAAACACATGAGAAAGGCATGCATTTTCTGCTTAGCTTTCGCGACTGTCGCTGCTGTCTTTTCGTAGCTTTGCGGGATCATATACTATGGCGTTGACCGCACAGAGCTTTCTGCACTATGACTTTGTTGGAAAATAAAGCTGCTTGGTCCAGAATCAGTGGTCTTAGCAGAAAAGCCCGGAGCATGCTTAGAAGCAGTTTGATCAAGAGCATGAATGACAAATTCAATGCTTTAGAACGAACACATTTCTTGCTTGTCAGCTTTCTTCAGTAAATGAAGGTACAAGCACTCCAAAAGCTTGAAAAAGAATATTGGAAAGCAATATAGCACCTTAAATAATTCAATACATTAATTACTGCTTGTTCCCACATACCGGTTTTGGTTTCGGCAGAAGTTCACTGGATGAACAAAAGCGTCGTGATGTCATCAGGTACGTCATCATATGAAACTGTACTGCTACAGAATGTTGGGAAATTTTGCTCTCGCATGATGCGATAATGTTGATGGTGCCATATCCGGAACCTCGAGAACAACTTTAGTATCAAATTATAATATGTTCCCCAACCGCGTGGTAGAAGTTCTACTACATCGAACATCAAGAATTTGAAGAACTACGAGAGATGCAACAGACTCCGTACTAAAGGACAGGGTGGAGATGGGTGGATGGGAGGGCCACATGTGCACATAAGCGCCGGCATTACAATGTTTTCGTGGTGTGGAGCTTGCGTCATGAATATAACTTCTGGGCCAGCAGAGACCAATACCACATTTGTCAATATATATATATCATATATGGTACACCCTATTTGTCACGCCCTGTGCTTATATATATATATATATATATATATATATATATATATATAGTCATATCATGAGAAGCCAACAAACACTGACACTAAGGACAACATAGGGGAAATTACTTGTGCTGAATAAATGAAATAAAACAACGATAAATTAGTGGAAATTAAAGTGGATGAAAAAACAACTTGCCGCAGGTGGGAGCCAAACCCACAACCTTCGCATGTTCGGCTCCCACCTGCGGCAAGTTGTTTTTTCATCCACTTTAATTTCCACTAATTTATCGTTTCTTTATTTCATTTATTCAGCACAAGTAATTTCCCCTATGTTGTCCTTGGTGTCAGTGTTTGTTGGCTTCTCATGATATGACTAATAAAAATCGGGCCCCTCGGTTAACCCCCTTTCTTCTCGTTTTTATATATATATATATATATATATATATATATATATATATATATATATCAACATTTGGTGCTGTGAAATTTAGTGAGCTTGAGATAAGAGATTATGCTTCGCTCTGTTAAGTCGCGACGATTTCCATGAACTAATTAATTCATACAAGTGTCACAAGGCATTTTTGATCGCTATCGAATATCTCAACAGGGATTGACTCCCTTCTGCACCTTGTGCAAGAAGCCAATCATGATTGAATTTATCATTCATATTTCTTTTGATATTTTGATATCACACGATGATATCAAAGTATCACCATGTAATCCCATAATAGATATAAGTTTCTCAAAATGCAAGGTTTTGCAAGTCTGTAACTTGCAACATTGACATCGCCTTTTCTATTTTACAGAGGTACATCCTCTAGTGCACATAAAGCAGGAATTCGCAAAATGTCTGAGCAAAAACCTAATGTTGATGCATTTGCACATATGGCCTCATCACACAACCTAGCTCTTAGATTCTTGGAGGCAACCCGTGAGGATTGCAGAAACGATTGCCAGCGCCAGCTTATTCATACTGGCCAGCCATGATGTTGGCCCAGAAGTGGCGGGCTAGTACAGCTGCTCAGGTGGCCTATACTAGCATAATGTAATCTCAACTTAATAAGATTGCATGCTAGGCTAATGTGTGTGCTAGTATGTTGTAATCTTGGGCTAAGGGCAGCTGTCGTCTTCCAATGGTCATGTCACAACAGGCTATTGAACCCACCCAACAGTACAGAGAGGTCATCCAGTAAATGTGTTTCTAGTTCCTGTGCAGTGGCCATCGAAGCACTATGCACATCATAAGATAATGGAACAAAGTTCCCCAATCTAAGCATATATATTTACAACATTAGCGGGATTTAAAAGGTCCTGAACCACACCTCAGGCTTGGTGAAAAAACAGTCCACTGATAGCATACACTACTCGGAACATAGCCTAATTTTGCAGTCGTGCGCGGCACATGGAACTCTTAAGAGGAGCGCAAAGTCACCTTTTTCTCACTCGTTTTAAATGAGGCCTTTCTCACTCACTCACTTTTTTCTCACTCTTTTCAAATGAATCACCAGTCTCGAGGCTGCTGGCGGTTTGCATATGTAGTCATATCAAATATATTCCCATAGACGGCTGCTATTGGCTGATAGCTGACACCAATCAACGAGGGTGTTAGGGTCAGTGCAGTTCTTCTGGCAGTTACTCTGTATATTCATTGATGCAGTTTAATAAACAGGCTGAAGTAAGTAAGTGAAAATCTGTTTCGTATATTGATAAGAATTACGTAGTTCCGGAAGAAGCTGACTATCGTCTGCTCACGCTCAGTTGCAGCCTCCTGCGTAGGAATTAAGCTGTGGCTACACTACTTATCAGTGTCATAGAACCAAGCGTGAGGTGTAAGGTTAGACAACCACACACTTGCCAGCGGGCGCTCACTCCTGGCCGCTCCTGGCTAGACGTTTTGGTAGGCCGCTTCAAAATGCACAATTAGGATGTAGCTACTATCCGTCAGCCCTAACGCCAAGATTTCTCTGGAACAGGTCATGTTTCCGGAGTTCCGCACCTTTGAGGTGTGTCACCATCATGGTCGAAAGTTATGTCAGGAATCCTTTCAATGCAAGTCTGCAGTGTGGGATCCATTGCTTACCCTATGTGGGCAATGCCAAAAGGCGACAATTCGTTGTGCGATTGCTGTAAATATGAATGCACAAAGAAATGTCCTGCTCGTGCCACTCGGTGCAAGAAAACACAGCCGCATGTTACTATCTCGTACACTGTAGCACAGCAAAGGGATAAGACACCTCTGGAGATACCGTGAACTCAACCCTAAATTGATGGATAGCCTCCGAATTTAGCGCATCATAGATGCCAAAATTGGAAGTAGTGGCATCAACTTGAACATCCAAAATCAAATTTGAACGGCGTGCCACGGCAACGTTCACTTAAGAGGAACGTTGTGCAAAGCATTGAAGGAGAAGCGAGAGCACCGTGAAGGAGATCAAAGGCAATCTGATTGCCAATAACTCCACATCTGCTGAACACATTCAAGTACCTTTTGCTGCAAAGTATTTCTAAAATAGGCTATTTTAACTTCAAACGCACTTCCCTTCTTTTCCGCTTGGTTTGCTACGTGCCATAATGTCGGAGTGAAATTGAGTATTAGCATGCAGGCCCGGTTCATGCAGACACTGCAAAAGTGACTTATGCTACAGTGGTGTTGATCACTGCACAAAGAGAGGTAATGCTTGCAATATGCGAGATCACACAACAACAAACTTTGATCCACTGTATTCCACATTTTGGTGCTCAGTACACAGATCATGTTGGTGTGTTACTGCAAGGCTAAGGCTGCTGTATTTGTTGTGCGAGGTGCAGAATTGCTTGCCTTTATATAAATACCAAACAGTACCTCTGACCACAGAAGTATTAATTAAATTTCATCAAGGATAATGCACCCTCAACATAATTCAAGGATACTGCATGTACCGTCCCACATGACTATCGCACTACAGTCAAGAATTTTAGCTCAAGTGGCGAAGCTACGAGTAACTTTAACTTGTTTACAATTTACATGTTCCAAAATCTTTTGTGGTCAAGTGCACACGAAAATTATCACAATTTTCCAAAGGTGTACGAAAAGTGCCAGCAACCAGCCTCATTATCGCCTCTCCAGCCCCGCACATACAAGGTGCCAGTGCACTTGCCTCTTTTACTACCCATGAAGAACTTGTACTAGCACAAACCTTGATGCCTGCAGGCGCTTGGTTTTCTCCGATATGAATGTGATAGGCTTAACGAACTGTTGGCATAAGTAGTGCACTTTCTCAACCCCCCTAGGATCCAAAATTCAGTTTCCAGGTAAACAAAAAGAAGCTATAAAGATTACATTTATTCACAAAGTAACCATCAAAGCATGAGTTGTGTTGATGCCCAATAACTGTGCGCCACTCCGAGGTGAGCAGTGAATGACAAACCTTTAATAACTGTATCTCAAGTATTCCGTGTCATGCGGTGCTCTCTAGAGGCCAGCGATGCCTTGCATAGCTTTCCAGGGAAAAGACTGGGAATGCGGGAGATGGAAATTGCCTTGAAGAAGATGCCTTGAAGAAGACAAGTCCACTTGTCGTAACGTTGGCTCCTGCATTCACCTTGTTCACGTTTTGCTCATCGTCTTGCATAGCTTTAGCACTTACAAATATAAAGTAGGGGTATCCATAACAATTAAATATTCAAATTCAATTAAATATTTGGAAAATGCAGGCTTTGAATACAGATAGTTTTCTGCTTCAAGAGTCCTTAAAAAAGCTAGAGGAACTGCAGCAATGCTATTAAGAGCTCGTTCAATGGCACAGATTAAAATATGTAAATCAGTAAAAAGTGAAAGGTTACCAGAGTTATAATGACTGCTTGAAACTTCCAGAGGACCACATGCATATGGGCCTGCTCTACGACGGGCAGGCTTCAATGATCGTGCTAACCTCACACATTCTAATATAATTGGATATCAAGCCCTCAAACCAAATCAGAAGCATCGAATTTGCATTCAGAATTTCGAAAATTCAGACACCCCTAACAGCCTTCTTTGAAAAAAATTCTGGGGTTTTATGTGCCATAACCATGATCTGAATGCACGCCATAGTGGGAGAGCACAGATTTTTACCATCTGGGGCTCTTGAAAATATAAGTATGCAGGCATTATTGCATTTCGTTCCCATCGAAATGCAGATGCTTCAGCTGGGATTGAGCGATTTTTGAACACAGGACAAATTGAATGTATTGATGGAACGCACAAGTGAAGGGAACCAAATCCATCGTCAATTCTTGGCCTTCACTGCACCGAGCGACTGGACCACACGGATAATCTCTCTGGTCCACAGCTGTACTTGCACACTGGCCAAGTCCCAGCCTTGGAGTAGGTAAAGCTGCACCGGTCGCCAATGCTGGTGTACCACATCTTGTATGTAAGGCCATGTGATGGGATATTTGTGCTTGTAAAACGAGTACACCACAACCGCACTGAACAGGGAGGCCGCCAAGAGAAGCAAGGTGATCAGCAGCGTCATCAGCATAGAGAAGCACCCTGGAACAGCAAGAGCACAGCAACATGTCTTAACGTAGTGAAAAAGTGACACACAGGCTACCTTATTTCCCATTGGAAAGGTTATGCGCCAAAGACATGGACATGAGAGAAATAAAAGGCACAAGACAAGCACCGACTATTGACTGATACTGAATACCTCTGGGCTTGATAGTCTGTGTTGTCCTTTTCATTTCTCATATGTCTGTCATCAACACCTAAATTTATTATGCAATGAATGCTCATCAACTTGTTGAGGTTTCTCTTTTTCTGCAAACTTATACAACTAAACTTGGTATAATGAGCATAGATGTAAATAATTATTGAATTTAACGAAGTATATCTAAAATGATTGCCGCCAACATCAGCATGTAATGAACATGTGCTTATAGTGAACATTGGATACTATAGCAAAGGTATTTTCGTGCAGGATGTACAGTCTGTTTCACACTTAGGGGAAAACTCTGAGCACATCGCATCGGCAATGCAGGGAGCGCTGGAGTTGGGCGGCGGAAGCAGCTCGCGCAGGCGCAGATGCTCTAGGGGGGGTGTCGTGATCTGTGTCGTCTGCTATGGCGGCGCACGCTGGCCGCATGGTCAGGAAGAGTGCTACTGTCAGAGGCAGTGCACGTATTTCATTGTTACTGCAGGAACTGAGCCGATATTCCTTATTAAGCATTGTGCGACAACAAACTCTGAGCTTTCATTGGCCTACATTGGCCATTGGGTTCTACAAACTTCTTTTGACGGCATGCTTCTTTCGTTCTTCCGAAAGGCCGGGGTACTTAGTGCGTGCACGTATATTTCTTCACTGTGTGTGTTACCGTAATACGCAGCAACAAGAAAGGGACACCAAACTATGCGCAACATGCTCGGTCTTTATTTGATGCGAAAGGCGTGTTGTCTCTTGACGAGCCGTGTTATACGTAAATGTAACATATGGTAAAATTTCGTCCCAGTTCTTGTGGTTGACGTTGATGTACATACTCATCATGTCTGCCAGAGTCTTATCCAAGCGTTCTGTCAGCCCATTGGTTTGGGGATGATAAGCTGTGGCCTTTCAGTGAGTGGTACCACTTAGTCACAAAACGGTGTCCAGAAGTGCAGCCGTGAACGCAGATCCTCTGTCTGTTATGACCACTGCGGGAGCGCCATGCCTTAGGACAATGGCTTCGATGAAAAATCGCGCTGCTTCGGCTGCTGTTCCACTTTGGATAGAGTAAGATAATCTGTGACGACGATTATCCATCTATTTTCGGCAGTAGACAGTGGAAACGGACCTAAAAGGTCCATGCCAATTTGTTCGAACGGTGCTTGCGGTATCTGAACAGGATGCAGCAGTCCAGCTGGCTTGCCGGGTAGGGCTTTGCGGCGCTGGCAATCCAAGCATGTCTGTATGCAACGTTTCATGATCGACGCAAATCTCGACCAATAGTACTTTAGCCTAATTCTCGCCAATGTGCGGGTGTAGCCCAAGTGACCAGCGGTCGGCTCGTTGTCACAGGCATGTAGGACTTCGTCGCGAAGAGATGCGGGAATGACGAGTAGGTAGCTGCTGCCACTAGGTGAAAGGTTCTTTTTATAGAAAACGTCCTGGCGCAAGCAAAACGAAGACAGCCCGCTCGCGAATAACCTCGGCACGCTGCTTGTCTTTCCCTCTAAGTAATCGAAAAGAGGAACCAGTTCTGTGTCCTCGCGTTGGTGGCGTGAAACAGCGACAGTATCTAGCACGCCTACAAAAGCCGCGTCATCATCGTCATGCACTGCAGTTTCAACAGGAGACCGAGAAAGGCAGTCAGCGTCGGTGTGTCGTTTTCGATTTGTAGACAACCGTGAAGTCGAACTCTTGGAGCCGAAGACTCCAGCGCGCAAGCCGACCAGCAGGTTCTTTTAAATTAGTCAGCCAGCAAAGTGCATCATGATCACTGACAACGGTGAAACACCGACCATACAAATATGGCCGAAATTCCAGGATGGCCCACACCAGTGCGAGACATTCTTTTTCTGCGGTGGAGTAGTTTTCCTCCATCCTTGATAGCGTCCTGCTGGCGTAAGCAATCACTCTTTCGGTGCCGTCTTGCCGCTGTACAAGCACTGCGCCGAGGTCGACATTACTAGCGTCGGTATGAAGAATCATAGGAGCGTCGTCATCAAAGTGTGCGAGCACGGGAGGCGTCTGCAGCCGTTGCCGTAGGTCGTGAAATGCCCGTTGCTGGTCTTCACCCCACATGAAGTGGACATCTTCTCTGGTTAGATGTGTTAATGGCCATGCGATGCGCGAAAATTCTGCAATAATGCGTCGATAGTAGGCATGAAGGCCCAGAAAACATCGCACGGCCTTTTTATCTGATGGCGTTGGGAAATTATCAACGGCAGAGATTTTATTAGGGTCAGGTTGGACACCTTCACGACTGACAACGTGACCAAGAAATTGAAGTTCTTCAAAGCCAAAATGGCACTTTTCAGGTTTTAAAGTTAGACCAGCTGAGCGTATTGCTTCAAAGACAGTCTGCACAAACAGTAAACAGTAAGTGTTCCTCGAACGTGACGGAGAAAACAATTACGTCGTCGAGGTACACCAGACAGGTTTGCCATTTGAGGCCTGAGAGTACCGTGTCCATTAGTCGTTGAAATGTTGCTGGTGCAGAACACAAACCGAAGGGGAGCACCTGAAATTCATAAAGTCTGTTGGGCGTCACAAAAGCAGTCTTCTCACGGTCTCTCTCATCAACTTCTATTTGCCAGTAGCCACTTTTCAAGTTCATCAACGAAAAGTAACTTGCGTTTCGTAGCCTGTCCAGTAAATCGTCGATATGCGGCAGCGGATAAACGTCTTTCTTTGTGATCTGGTTGAGTTTTCTTATTCAACGCAGAAGTGCAGGCTACCGTCCTTTTTCACCAACTCGACAGGCGATGCCCAAGGACTCTTAGATGGCCGAATAACCCCGTCCTCAAGCATTGTCTTCACTTGTGTTTGTATCTCCTCTCGCTCTTTCGGTGCTACATGATAGGGATTCTGCTGAATTGGTCTGGCGTCGGCTTCGGTGACAATATGGTGCTTAGTGAGTGGCTGACTCGTGACGTGCATGAAAAGCAGCTCTTAAACTCATCAATGAACTCAAGAAGGCTGTTGCGTTCAACAGGTGACAACAGGTGACAAGGTGGGACTGATATCAACCACAGGGGCAGGCATAGCCACGATGGACGTCGCGTGCTCCACTGAGAGGCAGTCTTGTAGTGAGCTAAGTTCGTCGAAGTAAGCAACAGCCGTGCCTTTAACAATGTGTCGACGTTCCCTGATAAAATTCGTCAGCAGGAGTTCAGCACGTCCGTCGTGTACGTTAATTACGGCCCTGGCGATGGAAACGCCTTGACTCAGTACCAGTGCGTCGATGTGTTCAGCGACACCAGTCCCGGTGTTCAAGTTATCGCAGATAACAGGTACGAGAGAACAGCTTTGCGGCGGAAGCGTGACGTCGTCGTCGGCAATACGTATGCAGGGTTGCTGGTGCTCCGCGGGATCGACGTCGTCTGAGCTTGTAGAAAATGTGACGACGAGGTCACAGACATTAATCACTGCACCGTACTCTCTCAAGAAATCCATCCCCAATATAAATTCCTTGCAGCACTCAAAGAGAATGACGAGGGTGGCGACGAAGGTTGCACCGGCGATTACTATTCTGGCTGTGCATTTTCTGATCAGCATCATCAACTGGCCGCCGGCAGTTCTGATGTTGAGCTCGGTCCACGGCGTCTTCACTTTTCTCAGCCTGACGGCCAGCTTTTGACTTATTATCGAAAAATGAGCACCAGTATCGACGAGAGCAGCCACTTGGTGGCCGTCAATGCAAACGACAAGATCGGCGCTGACGGCATCTGTTACAGGGGGTGCGGTTGGAGTCGTCGGAGCTTTAGAGTCATCGGTCGTCGGTGATGGGGGGCTCTTGGAAAACTAGATGGTTTGCAACCTCACCTCCGGAGGTCGCTGCCTCTAGTTTCCCCGGCGTGTGCTAGGGGACCTGCCCCTGGAGGCGTCAGAAAAATCACGAGTCGATTGGGGTATAAAGAGCCAGAGAAGGGGAACGCGATCGAGGCGTTGCTGAACCTTCCGGCCAAAAGTTTGTAGAATTTTCGTCGCAGGTACGTGCAGCATCAAACACAGGGTAATTGCAGTTAGGAAACCTTGGATACACAGCTGCGCGGTAGTGGCACGCGCGATAAACATGTCCTGCTTCGCCGCAATGAAAGCATAGCGGCCGGCGGTCAGCGGTGCGCCACAAATCGGTTTTTTTGAAGTGGGTAGCCGACAGGGGATTTGCCATAAGACCAAGGCGCAGCGATCGGCTGGCGGCGATACGGCATAGCTGGCAGCGGCTGTGACTGTCGAAAATATGGCGTCGGGGGTGGCGGTGATGGCTGCGTCGTAGTGGTTGACGGTGTCAGCAGCATCGAAGTCGTGGGAGATGGACGACAGACGGCTTCTGCGTAGGTTAGTCGTCGCGGCACCACCTGCCGGTCGGGCGACGAAAAGGCCTGTCGAACTTCCTCCCAAAAGATATCAGCGACAAAAGCCACCGCTGGTGCCATAGGAGAAATCCCGAGCTGCCAGATCTCTCGCACAATCTCTCGGATGACCTCACGCAGAGACGTGCCGCAGCTCTCGGGTAGAATTGAAGCATTCACCGGTGAGTTCGTGCGATCATATTGGCGGTACCATTGCTTTAGTGCCCGTTCTATAGCAGTAGCCTCCTTGGTGAATTCGGCCACTGTCGTCGGTGGGTTCCTCACGAGTCCGGCAAACAGTTCCTCCTTCACTCCGCGCATGAGATAGCGCAACTTCTTTTCTTTGGCCATGTCAGGGTTCTGCTCTGCGGAAAAGGCGGGTCATATCTTCTGCAAACATGGCAACGCTTTCGTTTGGTTTTTGAATACGGGATAGCAGGCGCTGCACGTTGTCTCTTCTGTCGCTACTAGTGAATGTGTCTAACAGCTGGGTGCGGAAGGCATCCCATGTGGTCAGACTTCTCTCCCAGTTCACAAACCACGTCCGCGCACAGTCTTGAAGCGCAAAATACATATTAGCCTGCTTTTGCTGGGAGCCCCAGTCATTATAACTGGCGACACGCTCAAATTGGTCCAGCAAATCCTGGACATCGTCAAAAGCGTCACCATGGAAACTTTCTGGTATCTTAGGATTCTGCAGCATCACCTGCGATGGAGTTGCAGTAGCCATAGCGGAAGTAGGTAGACGCATTCCAGCAGGGTCTTGCAAAGGGTAGAACTAGCAGGCGGCGAGTGTACTGGTGAACAGGAGTTTCTACAAAGGTGATTCCGGGTTCGATGTATGGCTCCGCGAAGGGGTGCCGAGCATGAAGCAATCCTACGCCGCAACTCCACCAGTGTCACGGCCTAGTAGGAGATGGAAAAGCCGGTGTAGAGACCATATGAAAGCACTTTTTTTAGAGCAGTCAACGCAACGTCGTTGTTATCTCCCTGTTTTTCTACTCTCACGCTACTTCAACGTCGTTTTCATCGCCTGGCACATAACTGCGCCGACCATAAAGGATGTGGCAATACGTGCACTGCCTCTGCCAGTAGCACTCTTCTCGACAATGCAGCCAGCGCGCGCCATCATAGCAGACGACGCAGATCATGACTTCGCCCCTAGAGCGTCTGCACCTGCGCAAGCTGCTTCCGCCGCCCGACTCCAGCGCTCACCGCATCACCGATGCAATGCGCTCCGAGTTTTCCCCTAAGTGTGAAACAGACTGTACCTTCACTATAACACTTAGGTTTGAATTACGACTCGAAGGGAAGAAGGCTCTTCTGACAGCTCAGTACATAGGTATGCTTGAGTAATACATAAAGAACTGGCATACTTGTAATGCTCCAGCAATGCCGAAACACAGTATATACAAGAGCTGAGGATTGGACACAATATTAAAGAAAGTATGGCCTACATCGTCTTCAGTAATGTTTTTTTTTTCCCCGCCAAGTGAATGAAAACAGTTTTGAAAAAAAAAAACGATTATTCTAAACTGATTTAGTCTGGCTATTTAGTGTCCTTTTAAAGACAAGCCGGAAATAGGCACTTCATCCAGGAAACGTCAGCAGGCATTCCATCTGACACTACATCCACTGGTACATCCAAAAATCATATGTTCCATTGTTTTTTACTTACATGTCCAATTGCAGAGTACAAGCGTACAATGTTGTAAAGCACAATGTAGACGACTATATGAACTGGGCACTAATTAGCACCAACTCCCTGGAGTTGGTAAATAATTAGTCGCTTTAGAGAAGCCACCTTTTAAGCCCAAATGCCTCGTCATTTGCCTGCAACTGTCGGACTGCTGCTTTTTCATACCACATTGCTTTGTAATATTCCTAACTGTTTACTATTATATCTTCATGCTTCATACGCACTGCTTCCAGCAGATGTCCCACAGTGTAGGAACAAGGGGACAACAAAGTAATTAAACGAATAGAATGAAATTCATTGTTGGGCGAATTTGGCCCCATAAAAAAAAGGACTGAATAAATAGCGACAATTGTGATAAGCACAATAGATATCAGAGAATAAGAACTGAAGCAGCTGTCGTTCAGTTGCTATTTTATACAAACACGACAATAACATAGAAGTTTCTCAGCGACACACGTATAGGACAGCAAATGTTCATGAATGAGCTGTAACTTTCGACATAAAGACGCACTCAGATAGGGAGATAACAGTACTACTATGAGAGCACACTGGGCACATTAATGTATGCAGGTAATGCAAGAAAATATTCTTCGAAACACAATATGATAAGATGTTGCATTGGTAGTGATAACAAAGAAAAGCAAATGCATCACATGGCAGTATTTACATATTTGCAGTGATTGTGCATGACATTGCATAATATGCGTGGCTTTACTTCCTGAATATTCCAACTGTTTGAGAAAGTTTTTGTACAAGCTCATTTGTGCAAGCTCACCCAGTGCATGTGTTGCTACTTTAGCATTGGTGGAAGTGTGCTATTTTGCCTGACTGATGTTATTCAATTCTCACACTTTGGTGCAATTAATTGCATCCTTAAAGAATTGCAGCAACAAATTGCTCCTGCAAGCTTGCTCCTGCATACACACAGATTAAAACTAGAAAACAAGCGAGCCAGAAAATAAGGCAGATCAGATCAGAACTACGCTCAGTTGCTGTGAGCAGCAGCTACCTCCTTTTGCACGATAGACTTAAGAGCCACTAGGCAGTCATTATGGCACATAAAAAGAAAAAAATTAATACGTAAGTAAGATGAAATTGCCAAATTATCCTTCAAGTTATGCATGCTTACCTCCACGCTTACTGTTGCCAGGAGCTGATTTTGTACTTGCTTTCCCATCTGCAACACAAGCCAGGAGAGTCAGTCACTGGTCTCATTGTGTTGAATCTTGTACACATGGCCAGAAGAAAGCATGACTCAACAAAAAGGCTGGCGACAAATTATTGTGGACGGTTTGGGAACCGAATTTGCTGGTACATATCTATGTGAATACTATGTGAACAGGGCAAGAAAGTGAGACAACACCAGACAACACAAGTGCAGCAACAAATAATCTCTGGCATCCTGAAATGACGAGACATGTGTCCAAACAGGATTATGGGTTCACAAGAAGATGCAAATGAAGTGATTGACAGTGGTAGGACAACGGATGTCTTTGGAGCCAAGGTTACAATGTCCCCCTGAAGTCTCTCACAGAGACAAGTCCCCTTGCCAAAACTTTGGCTTGACACATTTTGACACAGCAGCTTGACACAGCAGCTTCGGGGACCACAGAACAGAGTTGTGTGGTCCCCGAAAGTTTGTGAGTTGGCCAGCGACAACTCCAGCTCCTGAGCCTCGACTGTGTCACCGTGGCTGTGTTCGGCAGCCCTGGTCCAACCCTACGCTGCTGTAACCGGTTGCTATCTCGTGCCACAAAGGCAATCGCCTGGCCACATCAGCGGCACAACGGCTGACTGGCCCAGACTGCGTCCGGTGCTACATAGGTCTCTGTGAAAGACTACAACCTCATAGCTCTCGTCGGAGCTGAACGCCCACGCTACTTCGGAACCATGCAGGCCAACGTCCTTTGCCACGCTGGGCCGGAGTCCAACACGACTGGCGACGCTCAGAATGTTCGTTTGCTTGTGACGTCGCATTGGTTAGTCGAGCAGAGGAGCAATATGTAGTTGAGGGTCTTGGAGCGTCTCGTGTGTATATAGTGTTTAAGTGTGTCAGGGTAGGTCGGTTTTTTTTTTCGTTATTTTTTTTCTTCGTGATAAACATTCTTTATCATATTTGAATTGTGTCTGTGCATTTCTGGAGCTCTGAAATTTGTGACAAGTCTCACTTTGCTAGTTTCGCAGAGCAGGGTCGTTATTGTCGTTATTTTATCACAATGACTTTTTCGATGTTAATGCCTTTCAGCACTTTTCACGTTCATAAGCAGCCACATTTGATGCTGCACCCCAGGCGGAGCATTGTTTGGCCACTCTAGGACACGAAACACGCCGAAACGGATTCGCATCAAGGAAAGATATCACTACAAAATTGAGGCCCAGTTATACCTGATCCGAAATTGGTTTTTACGAAACAACCACTTCATAAATTTAGCCGCTATTGGTGGACAAAAGTTTACGTCAAATCACACATTATTTGTGCATATTTGTGCTTCTAGTAGGTGACGCACTATGTCCTGGTCACTAGGGCAAGTGATGCGCTGTGGCCACTGATCACAGAAACATGTTACTCTGCTCATTTGGTAGTACGTAAATGGGTTTCAATCTACAACACCATTATAATGCAATATATCATATTTTGCAACGTAAAGGTACCAGACTTACTTTTACACTGAATTACATGACGCGTACCTAATATCTTTCTTTCATATATGATGCACTACTTTTTGGCCTCTTTAGCCTTCATAGTGTTGCCTGCTATGTACGAAAAACTATTGCTCTCAAGTGGTGGCAAATGCTTCGAATAGCTGACACATGTTTTCCTTCTGCACTTTTGCCAGAAATTATAGGCCAGCTGGTCTGAACTGAAGTTCATAAATGTTTTAAGGTCAAATCGCAGTAAATAGGTGCTCTGAATTACCCTGTTCGGGTAAAAGCAAAACTTAACTCAAGCTAACTGACAGCTTAGCATTTCAAAATTAAATATCTGCCACTGTTGTCAAGGGTAGAGCTCCCACAAGTAAGAAACTGACAGAAGTAAGCGAGGGGTGGCACCATGAGATTTCAAAATGCAGGACCAGGCAACCGTGCATTGTGTTCCTGTATTGCAGCACCTATGTTTCAGTGTTTGTTCATGCTTTCACAGCAAATTTATCTGTTAGAGTGGTGCTTCTGTGAGCAGTTAAACGCAGTCAGCACAGCACTTGCCTTTCTTAGACTGCTGGAGTTTTCCTTGTGCCACTTCCATCTCCTTCATGAGCTCCTGCTTTTGCTTGAACTGTTGCTCTTTCTTCTGCCGCAGCTCTGCTTTCTTCTTTTCACGTTCAGCCTTTTTCTCTAGCCTCTGGCGTTCCGCTTCCTTCTCTTCTACTGCTTTCCGCAGTGCCTCTTGCTCTGAAAACATGAGCACTCCTCATCAACATCTCCAGCCTTTCCTGCACAAAGCGATCAGAACCGTGGCTATATTCCATCCTATTTACTCAATACTATGCACTTAACAATAATGTAGCACACACACTGCAAGGAAGCGCACACTTTACTTCTAGCAAAGAGTATCATATTTGCACGATTCTAGTGTGCACCTTTTTTACTAACAAGTGCATTCAAATTTGCATGCGCGTTACAAACATAACTAATTCTACTCAAAATCAAAAACGAAGCCTGTTCTTACTAAAATAAAAATCTCAATGCAAGGCAGCTAGCCACAGTGCCACAGAACAGACGTTTTTTCTTTAAGCCTTAGTTTGGGCTCACCATTTTCCAGCTTGCGGTACGTGTGAAATTTCTTATGCATTAGATGGAACTTAAGATTACTTTCTGTGGTCGGTAGACAACGAAAAGGTGTTGTCGGACTCCAATAGTGACTAGCCGCTAAGATTCAGCTGTGTGCGAGTCTGTATGCATTTGTATGTTCCATAAAGTTGTTTCAACATGTCACGCATTAGAGAGTTTTAGAATAGGGGCCCCAATAGTTTGGGGCCCCAAAGAGCTTTGCGGCTGTTAGCGTTGGGGCACGTAGGAGTGAAGAGTTTCAGAATAGGGTTTTACGTTTGCGGATAGTGTCTTGCTCTGACAGCGCCACTACGGTGTCAAAGAAAAGCTATTAGAAATAATTAAATAAAATATACCATTTTATGATAGGAATAACAATTTTGAATTTCGTGTACTATTCGCATTTAATTATGATTTAGAGGTTATTCTATAAGCAGCAAACAATTAGCTGCACTTAGTTTTGAGCAAACCAACTTTACTAGTCTTCACCAGCCAAGCTTAGCTGTGTTAGGCCTACGAGCCATAATATCCACAATCGAATTCAAAATCAGCGGCGTCTAATGAGTCAATCTTCATAACACACGCTAGCTGAGAGAAAGCGATAACCACAGTCACTTCTCCTAGCTTGCGAACTTCACGCGTTACCGCGAATCGAACCCAGTTTGGTGCTAGGTTAGAGCTGTCGCTTCGATGGGTGCCGCCATGTTTGCCGACGCAAAACTTTTGGGGCCGCTATTTGGGCTCCCGCTAAATCGGTGAAATAGCGTTCCCAACGCAAAACCCAAAGGCAGTTTGCGTCTTGCGCATGCGCAGTGGCTTCGACGCTATTTCTTTGGGGCCCCAATACATTTGGGGCCCCTATTTTAAAACTCTCTACTGACTCAAGTTTCATTACTTTATGTACACTGTAGGATCGGCACCAAGTTATTTTTTGGGTCATCAGGATCATCATAATCAGCCTATTTTATGTCCACTGCAGAACGAAGGCCTCTCCCTGCGATCTCCAATCACTCCTGTCCTGCGCCAACCGATTCCAACTAGCGCCCGCAAATTTCCTAATTTCATCACTCCACCTAGTCTTCTGTCATCCTCGACTGTGTTTCCCTTCTCTTGGACCATTCTGTAATCCTAATGGTCGAACAGTTATCTAACCTGCGCATTACATGACCTGCCCGGCTCCATTCTTTTTCTCTTAATGTCAATTAGAATATCAGCTATACCCATTTGCTTTCCAATCCAAACCCTGCTCTTTCTGTCTCTTAACGTTATGCCTAGCATTTTTCGTTCCATCGCTCTTTACACGATCCTTAACTTGGTCTCAAGCTTCTTTGTTAATCTCCAAGTCTCTGCCCCATCTGTCAGCACCAGTAAAATGCACTGATTGTACACCTTCTTTTTCAATCATAATGGTAAGTTTCCAGTCAGGAGCTAATAATGTCTGCCGCATGCAATCCAGCTCATTTTTATACTTCTATGAATTTCCTTCTCATGATCAGGGTTCCCTGTGATTGGTTGACCTAGGTAAACACTCCTTCACAGACTCTAAAGGCTGACTGGCGATGCTGAACTCGTTCCCTTGCCAGTCTATTCATCATTATCTTTGTCTTCTGCTTATTAATCTTCAACCCCACTCCTACACTCTCCCTGTCAAGGTCCTCAATCATTTGTTGTAACTCGTCTGCAGTGTTGCTGAATAGAACAATGTCATCGGCAAACCGAAGGTTGCCGAGATATTCGCCGTCAATCCTTATTCCTAAGCCTTCTCAGTTTAACAGCTTGAATACCTCTTCTAAGGACGCAGTGAATGGCATTGGAGAAATTGTGTCTCCCTGTCTGACCCCTTTCTTTTCATTAATGGTTCTAATGGAGGTATCCTGACTCCTCTGGGTACCACTATTACAAACAGTAATGAACAGGATACAGAAACTCCTCCTATAACTAGCAATGAGGTCAGAAGGGCCTTGCAAGTCATGAAATGAGGACGAGCAGCAGGGGAAGATGGAATAGCAGTCGATTTAATCAAAGATGGCGGAGACATAATATTTGGGCGTTGTTAGGAATGGCCGGCCGGGGTGGCAACGTGCCAGCTATTTCAGCCCGCTGCACGTGCTTCGACCGACCCACGGTGGTGGCGCCCTTCAGAGAACGAGCGAGGACAGCGCTCACCAACCGTGAACTCCCTTTGGAGAACTGCGACTACGTCCGCTCTGGAATTTAGAGGCGCCGGCTGGGGTCAGACGTGACCACCTGACTACGGGGACGCAGAACAATGGATACCACGACGACTGCGCTGCAAAGGTCGTCTGCCCTCAAGAGAGCACTGAAACCTGTGCGGCACGTGTGTGTGAGCCCTCCTCCTCCAAAAAGGCGTGTAGTCTGCGATGATGTCGAACGATGACGTCGAACGGAGTGCTTATAAGCAGCGATTGTCGGCTGCTAGTGTGTGCTCGAAGCCGTGCTCTGTGCTTGTCAATGTACTCGTGAGCTGTGTGCTCGTTTGCTGTATGCTTCGTCTTGTGGGCTCCATTTGGTAGTCACGCTAGACTGCGTAAATGTATCCCATGTTTAAATGTAAATAATGTAAATAAACCCTGTCGCCCCAAGTTCCTCCGATCGTCCTACAAGCCCGACTGCAAATCCAATAACTGGTGGCAGCGGTGGGATTCGAACCCACGCCCCCGAAGAGACGGGTGATATGGTGCTGCTTCAGTGGGTAAGCGTTTGGTTTTGGCTGTAAGATTTACCAGGCTTCAATTTCTCTGTGGTTTTGAATTTGATTCGCTGGGGATCTTTTACTTGTGTTTTGATTTGCGTGGGTATCGCAGCAAGTATTGTGTGACAGCAGAGCCAAAGCTTAAAGTAGCGACCATGGTCCTAATGTGTTTGACGAGAGCTGGCCTGTTGTGGTTGTGTGAAGAGATCGAGGTAGATGTAGAGGAGGACTTGACGGAATCAGAGATTCGTAAAACCATTCTCGATAGTGACAATGATTTGAAATTCACCGAACATATAGGTAACTGAATTCTAAGCAAAAAACGGGAACAGCAAGGAATTAGGCAAGAACAGGAAGAATTTAAGCAAGAACAGGAAAAAGCTAGGCAGCAACTAAAAAGCATTTCGCAGGAAAAAGACCTAACTGAAGTAACGAGGCAGTACGTTGCTACATTGAACAAAGAGATTGAAGGTTTCGAGCAGGAAATCAAACGAAGTCAACAGCGGCTTGAGAAATCTGTAGGCTGGACGCAGCGAAAGTGGAAGGAAATCGACAGCAGATTTTGGATGAAAACCGAGAGAAGTAGGAGCACCTGCGAGATTAGCAGCACGTTCACAAGTGAACTCGAAGTGCTAGCAGTTAACGATGCCTTAGTGGCAGCAGAGGCCGTTAAAGGCCAGAGTGAGAGCGACGAGGTGCTGTGCCAACAGAGCACTGCAGAGGCAGCTAGGCCAGCTGCAAATGAACTGGCACAGTCACCGAGCGTGTGCGTCGCACGTAAGGTTAACGAGGTTGCTAGTGAAGTAGAGAGTACTGCTGACCCGACAGACGCGAGCACCCATGTCGAGCCAGATCTGCGTGCCGAAGTGCAGTGACAACTGGACGATGCAGTTGAGAGCAGCTCTCAGGATTGCGAGCTGCGTAGCTCAAGAGAAGACAACTGCATGGTTCAGGGATCGGTGCAGCTCTCCGCCAGTCTAGGTAGCCACGAGAGTGATGATTTAGTTAGGAATCATTCAGACTATGCGGGTAAGAGACCGATCCGGGCCGATGAAATGTGTACCAGCCAGCACGAGGGGCGAGAAGGCAACATGATAGAGAGTTCGAGGAAAAAGCGCCGTAGAAAGAAGCGCGGTAAAGACCGAAAGACGGTGAGTAATGTAACGCCGCCAAAGTCGGCGACAGGCGCGAAGAAAAGAAAGGTACGGTCGTCGTTGACGATGTTGACGCATCCAACACGCTCGAGTCACAGGTCAAAGAGAGACCGAGAAGCATGTTCTGCACGGACGCGGACAAAGGGCACGAGGCAGTTATGTTCCTCGTCGTTCCGTCGTTCTTTTCGAAGTTCAGCGTGTAGTGCGAAGGAGCGCAAGGTGGCAAGACGAGACCAGGTGGTAGGGAGTCGCGACGCGGTCAATCGGGTTCGTGATGAAAGAGGGGCGCCAGGACGCAAATTGGCAGGAGACTAAGGTCTTGGAAGAGCTGATAGTGAGTCAGCCCTTTTGTTGTTCCTGGATAGCCAGTGTAGCTTTCGAACCGCGACCACCTCGAGTACGGCTCAAAAGTATGAGTCAGTTGTAAACATTTGAAACGGGAGGCCAAGAGAGCTTCCGTAGAAGGAAAGCGTGTTTTGTTGTTTTTTTTTTTTAGCAATGAAAGATTTTCGCGATTTGAGACAGTTTCTTTTAGTAAATAAGGTATGAGCTTTATGTTTTGTTTGAGAAGCTCTGAAAGTTGAAAGATGCATTTTAGGTAAACATTTAGTCTCACGAGGTGTTAAATTTAATTAATGAGTAGATAGGCTTTTCTTTTTTGTGTGTGTGTGAGTAGCTTGAGTGTCAAGGTTATCGTTGAGAGGCCTATCGTAAGACACGTGTGTGTTATTTAACCTTCTTATATTTTAGTGTTGTTGAATCTTCTAAGGTTAAGCGCGTAGATTTTCAGTGAGTGATTTGCACTGAGAAGTGTTTTAGTTCCTTTAGCACGTGTCCTGTGCGGACGGAGGGAAGTAGATCGTTTATGACTGAGTTGCTCGTGTATGTTTAGGGCAGCCGTATTCTGACTTCTCTAGTACGCGTGCGTAGAATGAGTTATTAGCAGACACATATTTTTAAGGGGTTCTGCGGAGTGCGTAAGTTACGCAAGTTTAGTTGCTCGTTTAAGGTACGTGTCCTGTATAAACTAAAGGAACAAATGTGAGTAAGCGTGATGAAAGGCTTACTTACACCACAAGTACGCGTTCTGAATAGAGACCACAAAGCTAGCGCAATTATGATTACGTACCTGTGGAGTTGGCCAGACGGTTCAGTGGCAACCGTACATGACATAAGTATGCCACTTTGATAGGGTAAGAACAGACTGTTCGTGAAGCTAGGCTGCTTAAGATATGTTCGGGTATTGGTGGTTGAGAGCCTTCGGTTCAGTTCTGCGTAAACCTTTACCCTTGTGCAGCGCGACGGTCGGGTTTGGTCGAACTCAAGGGGAACGTGAACGCTCGCTTTGGCGGCACCAAATCTTGGGGCAAAATTTGGGATTCCCAGTTGAGCGGCTTGCATGGAAATTTTGATAGGAAGCTTGGTGGATTAACAGCCGATTCCGGGCGTTTGCACGCTGAGTGGTATTGTGTTGCCGGGGTAGACTCTTCTGTGCCAGTTGTTGCGAGATGGTCGAAGGCATTCCAAGTGCGCAGGGGTTGCAGAGAGCAAAGCCATCGTCTTGCTCGCCAGCCATTCTCTTCCTGCCCAGCGGTTGCCAGCACTGGCCAGGTGAGATTTCCCGGGCCATGGAGGAGCTGTTAGGAATGGCCGGCCGGGGTGGCAACGTGCCAACTATTTCAGCCCGCTGCACGTGCTTCGACCGACCTGCGGTGGCGGCGCCCTTCAGAGAACGAGCAAGGACAGCGCTAACCAACTGTGAACTCCCTTTGGAGAACTGCGGACTATGTCCACTCTGGAATTTAGAGGCGCCGGCTGGAGTCGAGCATGACCACCTGACTACGGGGACGCAGGACAATGGATACCATGATGACTGCGCTGCAAAGGTCGTTTGCCCTCGAGAGAGCACTGAAACCTGTGCGGCACATGTGTGTGAGCCCTCCTCCTCCAAAAAGGCGTGTAGTCTGCGATGACGTCGAACACGGAGTGCTTATAAGCAGCGATTGTCAGCTGCTACTGTGTGCTCGTCGTCGTGCTCTGTGCTCGTCAATGTACTCGTGAGCTGTGTGCTCGTTTGCTGTATGCTTCGTCTTGCGGGCTCCATTTGGGAGTCACGCTAGACTGCGTAAATGTATCCCATGTTCAAATGTAAATAATGTAAATAAACCCTGTCGCCCCAAGTTCCTCCGATCGTCCTACAAGCCCGACTCCAAATCCAATAGCGGTAATATAAATGCATGTTACAATCAGGAGCGCGGTAGAATCATGCAAATACGGTAATGCAGTTTTGCTTTAAGGGATGCCGTCGTGGAGAACAAGGATGTTGAGAGGGACCTGCATTTGAGCTGGTGACCTGACAAGCAAAAGAATGGTGTAAGGAACAGCACGCAAGAAAAGGAATGTACAGGGATGTGCATTTTTCTCTTAGAATATTTTTTAAAGAATGATTTCGCACTCACTGCTGCTTCATTCTTGCTCAGATTTCGCAGCAAGATCTCATCTTATGATCATGATCGATCAGTTTGCACTGTTACTTGCCTGGTTATTATGAAAAAGAAAAATTCCAAGGTGCTTCCATATGCGCCTCTTGGATGCACCCCTGAGTGAATAATTGAGACAATCTTGAAGGCGATGCTCTGTTGCACTGCAGACACCAGAAGTGAAACAGCCGCCATGCTTTAAACATCAGCCACTGCGAAGGGGGCATATGAAGGCAAATTCGCAGCTATTCGTTGATGAACCAGGCAACCAACAGTGCCACTTGCTACATTAAACAATACATACCATAAGATCTTGCTGCAGGACTTGAGCAAGAACAGAGCAGTGGTAAGTGAAAAATCTTCTTTCTATTATTTTAAGAGAAAAATGCACGTCCCTGTAAGACAGCCCCGACTAGCAACATATTTCTGTTCACATTCTGACCTATACATTGTTTTACCCTCTACAAGAGTGTCGAGGCAGACTGTACTGTAGCTAACTCAACTATTCATTTTGGCAAGACCAAGTTTACCAGGATGGGAAAATCATTTTTTGAATATTGGTTCCTCACAAACAGCCAGGCTTTGGATATAGGTGGCCCCCAAGTACTTGCTTGCCTTCTACGTACATCCTTCAGGAAGGCACACTGATTTCAACTATTTAGCTTTGTCCATAAACTGCCTGTATTATTTAATTGCAATATGCAATTTGTGGCAGTGGTCCAGTAGAAGCTGTTGTTGGGCAATTTTGTTAAACACTGTTATGAAATGCATCTGAGCACAAAAATAACAGATATGCACAAGAAGTCCTTGTCTTTTTTCATGTATATGCCTTTTTTGTTTGGCTTCCCATTCATAACAATTAACGCGGCCACAAACCTATGTACAATAGTTTTAGCAAGGCATAAGGGATCCATGATCTTCATGATATATCGCTACTACTCAGAACGTAGACAATGCCATGCTTTTGTTTATTGTACACAATCTAGGCAATGCAAGGCAAAGAGAGCAAGAAAGAAACAAAGAAAGGAAGCACTGCATTACCATAAACAAGAGAAGTATCCTGCACACTGAACAAAAGGATGGATACTTCAAAAAGTTGTTATATGTGCAAGTTTTGAAACACTGTGCAAATGGGACGTAACAGGCTGCTGTTTAATTATTTCTCTACTGTGTTATACCACACTTTAAGCTCTATTGGATGCTTGTCAGTGATTTGCAAGTAAGTTTTTAAGCAGGTTCATTGGCAACACTTACAGACTGTGCTTACACATTACAGTGTGGTTAGTGTATTACAGTAAACCACATAAAAAGCAAATATCTGCAGCCTATTTGATTAGTATTTCAGTGTGCTAGATTCCAGCAATTCCTAATCACTTGGCTCTTCGGGGGCGTCTTCAGCAGACAGCCGCACCCCACTAAACAAAGGGTATCCGTCAGTGCCGTGAAGTTTGGCTCTGTAAAGGTCATCAAGGAATTGTGGTCTCCCTTTCATCAGAGAAACTGGTCTCAGAAGTAATCGAACGCCTCAAGAAGGAACATCGCCAGAGAACTTTTCCCGCAGTCAAGGTTGTAATTATGTAAATAAGCTTCGTGTAGTATATAAAGAAGGCTCAACGTCATCGAAACATTATTAGACATTGACAGCCCAGTGAAATTTGTCTCATCTACTGGGTGTTTATTTTTTTTTAGCTGTACCAAATTTTAAAAAATTGCCTATGGCAGACAGCCGCAACATTGCATTGTCTCCAAAGTTAGCGTGCATTACAAGCCACACTAAACCCCTTGCGGGGACAGACACCATGCACTGGTATATCGGAGTCGGAACACCAGGTCACCAGCTTTCATTAAACCAGAGTCACACAGAACGTTTTTGATCGTGATCACGTTCAATCCAGATTGAATTTCTCAATTGTGAGTGGCTCCTTTCCTGAACCTGCACAAATTAACCAATCGCAATAGAGAAATCCGATTCCAATCACGCTTGATCATGACTGAAAATGCGTTGTGTGACACTAATATTACACTGTCTTCGGGGATCAGCCCAGTTTATTCCATCTGAAAGGCATTCACACAAAGCAACGTGACGAGCCAAACAGAACGCTTTGCTTTAAAAACACTTGTATCGAAGCATCAAAGTGCCATCAATGAGCATACAAAGTTTTACGCTGGTAGCTCAATGCAAACATGACAGTTGCAGATGCGTCCTCCCTTGTTGTCCATATACCTCCAGATACTCCACATTGTATTCGAAAATGCAATAAAATTTTAAGTCTGAAGGTGCAGTTGTTACATCTACGTAATACTTTGACTTGAACCAGTTGGCAGCTCATGGTACAGGAAGTCACCAGCACATGGCTAAGCTGCAGGAATTTTTGGTTTTACAAAAAAGAAAAGGAGTTCTTTTGGCTCACCTCTTTGTGCCCTGAGATGCTTCTGCTTTTCGCGCTCCAGTTCCGATTCTTGCGCCTGAAGGTACTCGACAACCTTGAAGACGAGAAGAAAACCGATCATGATTGAAATAATGTATGGCAATTATTCAACTTGAACAAAAGCTCTCCCTCTCCCTAGGGAGCCAATGTTTCGGCAAGGGTCCTTATATAACGTGCACCTCGGTACACCAGGGTTTTCGGAATCCGCCACCGGGAATCACACTGCTCATCACTGCCAAGCGACTGGAAGGTGGTTCCTGTTCACAAATCACGTAACACACATTGTCCCAAAAACTACCGTCCCATATCACTAACCAGCTCTCCCTGCAAGATTCTGGAGCATATAATATATTCCCACCCAATTGATTTTCTTGAGACGAACTCTTTAACGACAGTTAGCATGGCTTTAGGAAATTGTTCTCCTGCGAAACGCAAATAGCTTGCTTAACTAATGACCTCTTTTTTGACACTGTCTTAGGATTTGACACAGATGGCATTTTTATCGATTTTGCTAAAGCTTTCGATACCATGTCCCATAACCTACTAATCCATAAACTTAGTTTTCTTAACATTGACCCACAAGTACTGGACTGGATTAAAAACTGTCTTGCTAATAGAACACAACGCGTAATCACAAACAATTCATCCTCTGCGCCCCTCGCGGCATGTCAGGCGTGCCACAAGGGTCGGTCCTAGGTCCTCTACTCTTTCTAATCTATATTAATGATTTCGCTTCGTGTGTGAAATTTTCAACTATTAGGCTTTTTGCTGATGACTGCATTCTATATAATAAAATTACTGACCTAAATGATTCTCGTAAACTTCAAGACGACATTGATAATGTTTTGTTATGGTGTAACAAGTGCTCTATGAAGCTTAACTTAAATGTAAATGCATGCATATATCACAGCGTACTAATACTTCTAATCTGCGTACATATCTCCTCAATAATAGCCCTCTCTCATTTGTCTCATCGTACAAATACCTAGAACTAAACATCACCAGAAACTTTTCCTGGCACATGCATGTCGACATTATATGCAGCAATGCCAATCGCATGTTGGGCTATTTGCGTCGAAACTTCGCATCTGCACCATCGTCACAGAAACTAACTCTCTACAAAACATTAGTTCGCTCCAAACTAGAATATGCATGCGCCATTTGGGACCCGGCTAACATTACAATCATAAACAGCATAGAAGCCATTCAAAATTGTGCAGCGCATTTGATCTTGTCATACTACTCCCGATATGCTATTGTTACTTCAATGAAAACAACACTTAACTTGCAGGACTTTCTTTCCGTTGTAGATGCTTCTGTTTTCTGCTTTTCATAAGATCAACCACTACAATCCTTTGTTGAAGGAACAGCTTATCACCCAACCGTCATACATATCATCTCGCTTTGGCCGCAGTTTCAAAGTTGGTGTGCAGTCTTCACATACTAAACTTTGTAACAATGCATTCATCCCTAGCACAAGAAAAGATTGAAACCACCTTCCCATCACCGTCGCAGCCATTCTGGATACCGACACATTCAAAACCACCATTCATGAAACGCCACGTTGAATATGTCTTTGTATCTTGCACAAATTTTTATGTTCACCCACTCTTTACTGTAATGCCTTCGGGCCTTGAAAGTATGTTAAATAAATAAATAAATAAATTGTACTGTAAAATAGGGAGCAGTGGGGCTGTGGCTAGGAGAGAGACAACGACGACGAGAAAGAACAACCTTGTTTCGGTGCTCGGTCGGCTACACTACCTCTCGCTGCTCCAATGTTCTAGTCGCGAACGCTTACTGCTCAAAGTGCTTCGTGACAAAATAAATAAATAAATAAATAAATCGAACCTGCGATTTCATGCTTGGCCGAGTGGTGGATCTCATATCCGATAGCTAATTTTTATTTTACAGTTTGCGACTTCTTACTCCGCTGCATTGAGACTATATAATAATCTGAATGTTCAAAACTTAAACACAAGCACGCGCAATTAGCGGCGAGAACATGGAGTAGCACCCTCTCGCGAGTGACGTCACGGCCAGGATGCCACTCGCTCCGGCTTGCTTGGCTGCCGCGCACGCTCGTTCCCTTCATGTATGTTTGGGGTATGGATGGCTCAAGCCATACTTATTAAAGGATATTTCGGCTTCTTTCTGCTGCCCATGCCTTAACCACAGAATTCCTTCTTCAAAAGTGCGTGAGTCGAGAAAATTTGCAGATTGGATATGGCAAGCTATGTAGCGTTGGAGGTGTCTACTGGTTTCACAATGTATATATGTGTCATGTCCGTCCATAAATTTTGCGTAAGAAGCCTGCAAATTAAACACGCGAAGTTGTGTATGATGCTTTGCGAAACACTCAACATTCCCTTAGTACTTAGCTATGAGAGACATTGCATTTTACATGGAAGAAAAATCCTGGGTACCTGTCAACATGTTATCTGTGTTAGACACTGCCCAGCGAAGCTGTCATCATTATTCTTATTACTCTGGCGAGTTGTTCTAGTCAAATGTGGACACCTTACTAATGCGCGAAAGACGTAGTTAGGCACACATTTCGTATGAAAAAGTTTGCTGCTACTTTCACCACTCTCTGAAACAGGCCGCTATAACGAATTGCTCATGGTTGCTAATACGACGGCGTGTCATGTAGAGTATTTACATAGTTAATTCACAAATACCATAGTGGCAATCACCTGAAAGAAAAGTTTCGTGGTTAAGGTTAAGAGCCAATAAATTGCAAGCGATGACATGTTTCATGACAAAACTCGATAGCCTTTGTCAACAATATGGCACACCCCTCATGCAACGGTAGCCACAGACTTTCGTTATGGCGAGGCAGGCATTGTTCTCGAAACCCATTAGTTAATTACAACTCTGAACTGAAACCATGAAGCAGTTTTTTACATCACTAATTGCAATGCATAAAGTATACTCGAGGTATTACAGCGCAGCTTAGGGTGCCTAGAAAAGGAAAACTCAAGCACCTTCTGCCTCACCCTATCTCAAACCAACTTCATTTAATTATGCAAACGGAGAACTATTCGCTTCGTCAGCACATAAAAGAGAACCTTGCAAACCTTCATAAGAAGGACACCACAAGCCTTACATATTTCACTTTGTTTTTGAGCCAGCACTGCGGAATTATGATATCTTCAATATGTCCCATACTACTAATGAATGATGCTTCGGTTTCTTTTTGACTGCAGCCAACGATCCAAAATTAAGGCATATTTCACTAACAAATTTGGGTCTATCAGCCTGTGTCAGTTCGCCAACCAGATTCGTCGTGTATATCCCTCCAGTAACAAGCACCAGTAAATTGCTCAAGTGAGTTGAACGTGTAGCACGGGAAAGGGAATATATATTGGTACATTCCTTTTCGTATTCCGCAAACAGCTGTAAGCCTCAATAAGTTAACTACAAATTATCCCCACTTAAAATAAACATGTTAAGAACTGCCTAATGTTGAGAAGCAGTTAAAGAAGCAAATGGTACTGGCAGAATCTAAACTGCAGTGTTAAGTCGTCCTGTTACTGCCAAGCTTTTCTGCGAAGAAATGCAAAAATTCGATATTATACCATTAACTCCTCATCGTAATCAGACCTGTGTTAACGGATTAAAACCAACTGTTGTAGAAGTCATATATAGCCAGCGTTTGTGACGTACTTCTTGCACCATGGAATGTATAGCATAATAAGTGCATTCTTATATGCTATTTTATTGCGGTTGCCGATCCGCGCATGAAAAACCCACAATGGGCTGGTCTTAGCTCCTTCAGCTGGCACTGTAACGTCACGTTTGAGAACTGTATTGTCTAAGAAACAAGCTCTTTGAATGAATTTTTGCGAACGAAGACGTCACAATAATATATTTGAGACGACTGCCATAAATATACAAGCAGAGGGAATGAGAGTGAACAAATGAAAACACTGCAGAAGTCGTTCAGACACCGCCCAAACTGCAGCAGACGACAGGCGCGAGTCCGTGGCCTGACGTCGCACGAGCGTCGCTCGCAGCGCCCCTGTAGTTAGTTCACGGGGCTAATAACAGACATGCAAGCTGAAAGCTGCAACGCGGGTTTGTTGCTGGCATAGAGTTTCATACAATAATTACTAGAGGGAACTCTGGCGCTGCAGTCGTTGTACCACCATGGGAATGATCGGAAGTACATGGATTTGTCTGATCTTCGTGCTTGTGGATTCAAACGTTCTTGTGGCTTCGTATATTACGCTATATAAACCTTATTGTCATAAATTTCAGTGCAATCTATATTCTTTGAAGTGCAGAAGACGCCGCGAACATGCACAATTGCTATTAACTGCAACAATTGAGCTCGCCCAGGTGGCCAAATCGAAACGCGCCAAGCGTCTCAAGGCACTGGCATGCCCGCGATAAATTCATAAGGGCGTTTCATTCGCTTGTTGATACATGCGTCTATGGCTTAATGGTTTCAATATCAGACTTCTACGCTATAGAGTTCCTGCGTTCAAATCCTGCTGTCGGACAATATTAATTATGTTTATTTAATCATTTATTAGGCAATACATTGTTGAAAATGACGAGTTTACAAAGCCGTTTGAAGCCAAAAGGACAAAGTTTAGGCAAATCCATGCACTTCCCATAATTCCCATGCTGGTACAACCGTTCTCATTGCAGCTCCCGTAGACACTAGCGCCAGAGTTCCCTCTAGTAATTATTGTATGAAACTCTATTGCTGATGGCAAGCACCCACCACGGCAACATAAATACCTTCTGATCTGAAGTAAGAAAGGCAACATGAATATTCCGCGGCGGTTGTCACGGTGAGCGCCAGATGGGCGTGACGCATCAAACGAAATGTGGGCGTGGCGACGCAAAGCAGCGCGCGTACAGAAATCAAAGATTAGAGCAAGCGCGCTACGCACTCGAGGTCAGTTACCTTCTTGGCGCACTGAAGGCACTGTTTCTCGTTGAGGCAGTCGCCGGCGACCGCCTTGAGCCGGGCCTCAAGGGGATTTCCCTTCAAGTCGAGCCAACGAAGAGCTTTCATGCGACACATGCTCAACGGCAAAGTCGTCAAGTTGTTGCCGTAGAGGTCGAGCTTATGTAGGGCATTGAGGCGGCCAAAGTTCGCCGGTAGTTCTCGCAGCTGGTTCTTGCTCAGGTCGAGCTCCTTGAGGTGCGTCAAGGCACAGAACGCATCCTGCATAAGAAATACAATAAGCGGCGCGCTGTCTTTTGCCGCACCCGACAAATAGCGCGTAGTGAAATTTGGCAGGGCAAATGTCACTGAACCGCATCGTCTGCTGGCACACTAACACTGCCGGTGAGAAACAGATCTACTTACGGGAAGCGCAGCGATTTTATTGCAAGATAAATCGAGCTTCACGGCTTTTGGTAGTTCCGCCTGAGAAAAAAAAAAAAAAAACGGGGGAAATAAATCAATGCCACCGGGCGCAGTATAGCGCCGCGGCCAAGCGCTTTAATTAGTAGGCACGGGGCCTATAGAGCAATGCCACGTCATCGGTTATATCAAATGGCACGGAAATAAGGAGAGATGCTCACTGTGCATGCAAACTTCGAAATCCGAGTGATGTGAACGACTTACGAGTTCTTTCACGGGTGGCTCGGTGAGCTCGTTCAGACTCAGGTCGAGGCTGCTGCCGTCAAGTCTGCTCTTCAGGGAGCCTTTGGCCATTGTTATGACGGCGGCAATGTAAAGAAAACGATCGGTTGTGGCTGGCGAAACCGTCGGAGGCGCCTTCAGGGTTTTGTCAATTTTGCTGCCTGAGCAGGCACGTTAGATACAACTATGGGTACAACACATCGCCGGCGCCTTCCAACGCAACCGAAAACGACCGTGCCTACCGTGCTGCCACAAGCGGCCGCTTCGCAAACTACGGAGATCGGGGAAAAAACACGGTGCACAGCTCAGCGCACGGCCGTATGCGTGTTTTTACATGACAACTTATTTTGAGTGCAAGACATCGTTGGACTTGGCTCTCCAGTGCGGCGGCCACAGGTCAATACATAGTGAAATCATATCATAGTGAAATCATAGTGCCATATCAGCAGTGTTTTCATCATACTTGCTCTTTGCTGGGTGTACGAGCGTAGACGCGAACAATAACTTATTTCAAGCAGTGCGAGTTAACCCAACAAAATATCACAAGGCACAAAAAATTTTCCCACTATGTCCAAAGTTAATAACCTTCCGCTTCTTCAAAACAAGACACCGCAACTGACATAGGGGCCATAGGGGCCTAAAGAACGCAGCCAAAACATGACAATGCAGCCAAATCATGACAAATGCAGAAGGCAGGCAAGAGGGGCAAACAAATGGCGACATCCTATTTGTTTTCAGACATTTGTAGTTACGCCACAAATTAATAATGCAGGCAAGGGCTTTCTTTTTTTTTTTTTTTTGCAATAGTAACGATAGCAGTTATATAAGGACATCCCAGACGCATTTCTGCCGTCGCCGTGAGGTTCCGCATAAAACGTCCAAGGGCGATAAAATCGTCGCCACGCGCTGTATGCTGTATGTGCGAGGGAAAGCGTACGAGCGTGGTGCGAAGCTGAGCCAATTTGGCTGAGCCTGCGCCACTCCGTGGCCTGCGCGAACGCGGCTCAATCTCGATCGCGCATTCCCGGAAGGTCAATTCGTTCGCTGCTGCCGCCACGATTCGTCACTCTAGTGTTCTAACTTCTAACATCGAGTTTCCGCAGTCATCGAGCGAGATGTGTTCATGTTTACCTGTGCGCGAGTGACACTGTGCTTGTTAATTCAGTTAGTAAGCGAATGTTTACAAGTTTGTACGACCGATAAATCTACTATCCTTACTTCGCACAGCTATTTACTAATTTTCTATGCAACCAGTGCTTTGCCTTTTGGGGTGAAACTGCGATTTTTTTTTTTTTTTTCCTGCAATGAACTTGGCTTTACATCTGTAAATAGACAAAGATGTGGACACATGCTGCTACCATAGGCTACCCGAGTGTCCAGCACTGTCGAAAATGGAGATTTGGGATGTGTGCCACAACCATATCCAGGCATTTCACTCATATCCAGACATCAATATAATGACCGTCAATCGACCATTCCTTTACCCCTACCTTTCAGCCCCTATCGGCACCTACGACACCACCGAACGTCTCAGATTGAGTTTACACACACACAGTTAGCTTTTGCTGGCTTGTTTGTACATACATTGGATTTTTGACACTTGACAAGATCATGTGAAGAGTGTGACAGGACAAGACTGAAACAAGTTAAGCTGGAGTTTAGTGAAATATATTGTACATACAGACACACATTGTGTCTGCTAACTAGCACTACCCAAAAGCCGCTCACAAGAACTCCTATATATGTGTCACTGTTAAATTTTAATGACAGTTCTTGATACTTTCTCTTATCTCTCTTTCATCCTAATCATTTGGAGCAGCATGTCAGGCATTGGGCTATGTTGAGGAAGAGTTTAAACTCTTCCTTTGTCTTTCACTTGAGCAGTAACATTTCTGCACAATAATTGTTACTGTTTCAGAGCACACTTCTAAAATCATCAGTAAGCAGACCAACTACACATTTAAACAAAGTTTTTGTTTTCTGTAATTCACAGCATAGGTTGCCTTCCTTTTATTAATGTCATGTCCGTCACAGGAAGCAGCATGCAGATTAGTGTTAACTGCACAACAGATTAAGAAAAGAGATATAGAAAGGATTGCTGTATGATAAAGTATACTTCAAGATGTTTACAGAAAACAAACTTGGAAAAAAAAAACTGGACACTCCTTCCCTGAAATGCCATATGTGCCTGCCCTTCGTCATTCCAGCTGCACCTTAACAAATAATTCTCTTAACTAAACCGGACAAGTTAGCAGATTCATTGTTAACAGAACGGACACAAGTATGACAACAACAATCTTACACTGTCCATGTTGTTCTTATAGTACTTGTTTCTCAAGCTGTCTTAGCTTCTAGTGAAGTTAATCGTTCATGTAGAGACTGCACTAGAATGAGGAACAGATGCTTCAGTGGTTCACAAAGATAGAGTGAACTGTGATCATGCAGTAGACACGTGAACGGCCAAGATCTGCAGGTTTGTGGGACTGAGAACACAGCTCGAAAAATAAAGGTAGTTTGAAAAGGGATTAAAGGAACTGACACAAAAATTTTCGACCTTGTTCTTTCTTCTGCAATAAGTAGCTAATGACCCAGTAATCACGGAACGAAACATCATTAGGTTAAGAGCGCGACAGGTAATCCGCCTCTTTCATGTTCCTGTGCTGCCCTCTGACGCACGCAGCTGGAAACGTTTTGGAAGAGTGCCGGGGACATAGAGTTTCCTACAAAAAATAATTTTTGTAGGAAACTCTATGGCCGGAGATATCGCCGGTTGATTTGTGTACCTGCGCCCATGATGAGTGCGCATCGGTTGTGCGTTTCGTGGATCACGATTAATTATTAATGGTTTCTCCAGGGCAGCATGTCATTCACACCGTGAATAGGCCAATGTGCGCTGTTGTGGTAACAATTTTTGTAGGAAACTCTATGGTGGTAACAGCACGGCCGATAAGGGCACGCAGAGTTCCATCTGGCGACGCGGCTGCCTTAGAGGTCGTTGTCGCTGATGTCTGCGATTGCACATCGCTTTTTGTGTTCCTTTTACACATTCACTAAACATTTCGCATAAACAAGAAGCCTTAGAGCGCAGCCTTCCACGTGGGATTTGCCAAAGTGGTGAACTTGTTTACATCTACAGCTTCAAATATAGCTTCGGATATTGTAGAAACGCCGCATCGATGATGTGAAATAATCTTAAAACATAGCAAAACATGGATATCTGCGCATATAAGCCGCGTTGTTCCTCCCCGAGACGAGTCTATATGAGCAGCCGAGTGACTTAAACAACTGCAACTGTGATCCAGACGCATATATATTGCGGGCTGTTATTACTACTTATTGATTCTCGCTCTTGTTTAACTTCATCATACTTCCAGTTTGCGCATGCTATAAATGATTATTAGAGACAACTGTGCTCAGCATAAGCCCCCACTTATAGGCCGTGTAGTTCTCTCGCGAAAACGCGGATGCCATCGCTGACACCATTGGCAACTGAGCGAGTTTATGCTGCTATATCGAATGCACTGTCACTTCTTTCCCGTTTGACACAGAGCTGAACAGTGCTTCTCTGGAATTAAGAAATGTGTCAGCATAACAACACACAGAGGCCCACCATCTACGGGAATGCGACCGGCGGCGTTCGGGAACGGTGACCAAAGTACAAGATGCTGGCACGCTTGCCATTTATTGTGTACGTGCCGTGCGAAGTGAGTAGTAGTTATCAAATCGCTGTAGGGACACAACTTAACTATAAGAGAGGTTTCCTTCGTCCTGACCGACTGCTTATTTTTTAAGTTCAGTTCCATCGGTAGCGGGTGCACGAACTTCACGGGGTCAAGCTTAGCTAAGCCAACTCTCGCTAAACAGGATAAACATTGACTCAAACTTCATGTGCACAGCTTGAGAGGACTGAAGCTCGTGCATTTAAACTTCGAAGGCTTGTTGATGCATTTTGAGCGCGAATAATTATATTTACAAGTGAATGAGCTGCAGCTATCGCGTTGTCGGTTCGATGGCTGATCGCGTAGTGTTCGGTCTAGCTATCATGGTCGGCACGCTGATTTTGTTGGTGCCGTCGACAAGAAAGCCCGTCACGCTATATGACAACTCGCACCCGTCGGTTGCGTCGTTGTTGGCCTATTATGATCAAATGGTGTCAGTGACACATTGCTGAATTGTTGCACAATCGTCGGCGTCAGCGCGGCTTGTCAGTCTCGTATCGAGGCAGTGTTACTACGCCTTAAAAGAGTACATGAAGTCAGGCACGCACTGCCACCACCAGTAACAGTGGGCCGGCGCTGCAAGACTGCGTCAGCAACGTGTTTTTAAGGCTCATTGTCAAGGTCATCTACCGTTAGCAGAAACTGTCACAGCTTTCCGGCCTCCTGACTGGTCTCCTCTGCATGTGTCGTGACGTCACTGTTGCTACACGCAGGTTTGCGCCTCCCGATTGGCTCACGTGCGTGACGTCACTGCCGTCAAGTGCGGGTGTCGGGGCGAAGCCACCTAGAAAAAAATGGCCGGGCTGGTTCGGCGCCGTGCGGTATGACTCATCACATCGGCACGCGTGGCGGCCGTGTTCGACGGTGCGCCCTGACGTCACTGTCGTCAGGCGCTTGAGATGGCCTCCTCATTGGGCGCTGTGTGGCCTGACGTCACTGTCGCGAGGCGCGCGTGGCGACCGTCTGCTTGGGTGTGGTGTGGCGGCGGCGGTGACGGTAGTTTACTTTGCGGTATCGTGTGGGAGTGATGCCTCGTCTCGCCAAACCAGTGTCCCCCAACATGCGACGTGTGGCAGCCGCTGAACGCAAGTGGCGCTCAAGAGAGGCTGAGCGTATACGTCGCATGCATCAGGGCGGTGTAATGGTTGGGGTCGGGCATGAAATAGATGGTAGCTGGCCCATGCCGTCGTCCAACTTATCCACGCTGAGGACGTTGTTGAAGGGAGAGACTTGTTCTCATTGAGAACGAGGAATATGGAATTTATTTATAGTATCTACATGAGAATGTTACAGTCCATCAGTCTAGCATGACTGAAAGAGGAATGCACATTGAAGTGCCGACAATGGCTGCTTATAAATATAAACACTGTCCGCACTAGATTCCTAGGTGAGGGAAAACGGCCATTCGACCAAACGGAGTGTTCAAAGTCATCGTCGTCGACCCGCCTTTGAAGGGGAGAGTTTACACACTCACTTTCGCACAGGTTTCACTGAACACACCGAGGTGAGAGGGTTTCTTGCGGACAGGGGTCTTGACCCGAGCATGCACCTCTTGATCCAAGAACTGACCCCGTAGTCTGTGACCGCCGCGTCTGTCCATGATCCGACGACTTCTGGCGCCCGTGAGACCGCAGCTGCAAAATATCTCTTTCCAGGAATTCCCCCGCTCCATGCAACCCATGGTGGTCACAGCGAATCTACTGACAATATTTGGTCCGCCGACCGCGTTTAGTCATAGCGGCGCCGAGGGGATGTTGATGCTGCACATAGTCGTCCCTACAAAACGAGTCGCCGCAGCAGGTGGGGAAGGGTTCCAAGGTCGCTTCTGGGAAGCTCGCCACCCTCGCAGCTCCGGCTGGCTGGGAAAATTTTGTAGGTCGGTACCCTTGCAGGCCGTTTGTAACAGCAACGAGGCGCGTCCGACACCACATAGTCCAAGGTCGCGAAGGGCCAATGCAAGAGAGGCAACGTGTTTGAAGCGACTCGCTGCATCTCCGGGTACCAAGACAAATGAAGCTCGGAAGTGCCGTGACCGCCACCCTGCCGCGGCAGGCCGAGCAAGTACAAGTCAATCGAGCGAAGTGGATGATGATGAGGATGGCCAACTACACCCCGACACCGCCATGGAAGACGCGTCTCCTCCTGATCCACAAACGGCGCTGCAACAGTTCCAGGCGGCCACAAACTACTTTAACAGACACTTCGTCCAGAACGATGTTGCAGGCATTTAATAAACAAACAAACATTCACGTAACAGTGTACGTACGAGTTGTGTGCCTCCGTGGTGTTTCCGACGCGACAAATCGCCATTGGCAATCGTGTCAGGTTTCCGCCGTTTCGCACTTTAGTCTCGACAAAGTGCTTTCCGTTTTAAAGTGAAAGCTTTACTGGCCGCGAACTTGCGATTTCGCAGTGGCGGTGCTCCGAGGAGGCACATGACGTCACAACGCGCACCTTGCCGGGGATATTTCCCTCTCTCTCGCTCCCTAGTCACTACTGCACATGCGTCACTAGTAGCACCGAGCCACAGGTGTTCTGCCACTGCGTAGCGCCGCGCCTTTCCGCACCGCCGTTTGATATGACGTCACACCGCGTTCGTCGTCGTTGCGCTCGCCTCCGCTCGCTTCGCCAGCTGCGTCGCATCAACGCCTCCTTTATTAAAGGAGGCGTTGGTCGCATGCGTGGTCGCATGCCTGATAACATGTCCGAGGATTGAAAAGGAGAGCTCGCGTGCGCCGCAACCACAGTTGAGGTGGCAGTATGGACGGCGACAATTCTGATAAGCAGGAGGAGGCCTTGAATGGACATCGGAACGATTAAGAGGAAACGAATCGCCCAGGAAACAGACGAACAGCGCGCCGAACGACTGGCTAAACGCCGCAACGCAGCTAGACAACCAGGCTAACCCGCTGGACTTGCAATAAAGTTCAACCAAGGCTAACCATGCTACGCCTTAGCTTTCGCTAGCCGAGCTAAGCCACTGCCAATTTTTTGAAGTGTCGCCCAAGTGTAACGCAGGGGTTTGTGGATAAATTTGACAGCCGTCAATGCAAAGCGGCACCTACGAAGCCCTTTTCTGTTTTAAAGTGGAGTTGGTCTTACGCACGTTTTCGGCACAGCACCAACATCGAGCTACCAGTAGAGTTTCAACGCGGAACACGGCACAAGTGTTCGCTGCAGTGAGCGTCCGCGCGCTTTTTTTTTCTTTTCTTTTTTTACTGGGTAGCTTTCCCCGATATTTGGCCGCACGGCTGCGCGCGCGTCCCTTCCAAAACGTTTTGCGACTAAGCCGTTCGGGCAGAGCGCATGCGCCGTTGCGCCGTGAAAAAGTCGGAATCGACCACTCAAGTTTCGGCATGGAGGAAGCAAAGCTTTAGGAAACTCAGGAGAGACCCTGACGTCACTCTTTGCGAAGCTGAAGTGAAGCCGAAAGTTGGCGTTGCTCCGCCCATCAGGCCAGTTCTTCTCTCGATCTTGTTTACATTTCTCGAAAAACCACGCCGCGCTGCGCGTGACCGGGCTGCTCGGACGTGCGCGCATTCTATGGTGCGCGCTCCGCAGCAATAGTAAACAATCGCGATGACTCATTGCATTACCGTTGCCAAAGTCATATTAAAAGAAGTTCATAATGAACTTCGCAAATTGTGCCCTGAAGTCGAATCGGCTGCTTTTACTGGCTTTTATGAAAATAAACATGCCTTATAAGGTCAGACAACCGAACTGTTCTCATAAACCGCAGGTAACGGCCGCTGCCCAGTTTTCGCGTTTTTTTTTTTTTTTAGAGGTCACCTTTATCGCTGCCTTCTACTTGCTTTCTCTGCTTGAGCTATAGGTCTTGCGAGCTGGACGTCTGGCGATACGAAAAAAAGATGTACGCATTCTCATTGCACTGCAAGAACGCACTGGAGACACGTATGACACACCGACCCATTTGCGATCCATTTGGAGTTTATGAGCACAAACCCATTCTCGCTTGAGGAATCGTCGTGCTTTATTGAACTAACTTCGGGTGGCCGCGCATCAGTGCGACAGCGCGCCGGCGATGAGGCAGAATGTCATTTCTGACTCCACGTTTAGATTCACTGACTGCGGTTACGGTGCCTTCTTACCGCGGTAAGTGAAGCATGATGGAACCAAAGTTTTGAGATAGCCGGCACACGGTGCAGAACAGTACGCGCGTAGAACCGGTCTACGTGCGACCACATGGAACAGCCGTTTGATGTGTTCGCGGGCGTACGTTCTATGGAGCCTTGCTCACTCTTGCAGCGCATCCGCTAACCTTCACTTTCCTGCGCTTCTCGCGCGCACAGATAAGTTACGCCTGCGGTAAGGAGGATTCGTTCCTTTAGTCAAAGCAGCCGCTTCTTTCCCATCTTCCAGGATGAAGCGTAGGCTGTCAGGCGCACGGTGCCGAGGGCAGTAAATGCACATATTCTGCATAACGCTCGATCAGCACATGTATTGAGGTACACCTGTGCAGGTGCGCATGAACCTCGAACGCGCTCTGCTTAAGGGGACCCTGAAACGATTTTGACGATTTTTTACAAACGTTCTGAGTCGTTAGAGTAGATCTTTCTGATCATTAGTTGACACATCTAAGTGCTCCGCGTAAAGCGTGTAATTTATTATAAGGTTCTTAAAATGCACATCGCTGCTGATCGCAGCACACTGCTCGGCGGAATTTTAAGGCGCCCCTACCCATATGACGCAAATAACCCATAGGACGTCAGTGAGGCGAGCTATCCGATTGGCTGACGAGGGCGCGTGATCGATAATTTTTCCAACTTTATGGCGAACAAATGATGTTCGTAATAGTTGGAATGTTAGTTAATTGGTTTTTGTAAAAATAAAGTAACATAAAGAAAATGCACAAGAACAATTTTTCAGTACACTTAAGCACTTCCGGTACACAAGTGTCGTCTGCTTGTGTTACAACGTGCTCCGTCTTTGACGAGAGCTCCGCCGTCAGTGTCAGTCTGTCTTTTCGCGAGCTCTCATTCGACTTTGTTGCGTTGTGGACTGCAAACGTAGTGACTGGCAATGTCAAGTTGCGACATCGTGTCCCTCTGCAAGCCAGTAGACGAGCGGACTGGCTGCAGAACATCGGACTGCCGCTATCCGATCGGCGCCAGGATTTGCGCGATTGCAGCCGCCACTTTACACCGGAAGATTACTAACGCAATAGCGTTTCGCGAGTCCGGTATTAGGGTAAATGCAAGCGCAAAGGGGACAGGGCCTGGCCGTGTACCCTTGCGTGTCGTTTCAGGGGACGAACAGAAACGCAAATGTGAATGGTCTGCACGGTGCGGCCACCTGGTGGCATAGAGGTCAACCACACATAGTAGCTGTAACAAAATGTATTCTTTGCTGGTGGTGTAAATTTTTCGCAGGAGTGTAATCGTTAGCACATTGTTTTTGTAAATGTTTAAAATGTTTTACACTTGCTTAGAGCAATGTTAGCTCTTTCTTTGGCTGGTTAAGCTCCGAGCCAACAGGTGGCTGGACCGTGGGGACCGATCAGGCAGCTCACGTACGTCTACACTAAAGTTCCTTCATCAGCTTGAGTTTACGCCTCCACCGTTTGGTCGAAACGTTCGGCTAGTGGGTGATTACAGGAATACCAGACACGTTCGGCGCTACGACAGAATGATCGCAACGCACGCTGCTTCGATAGCTCTCGCATCGACGGCCAGAGGTTTCGCGCTGTTGGGGGCGGGCTCCAAAACAAACAAACGGAACTAGACGATGTGACGTCGCATCGTGGCACAGAACCAGTGAAGGCGGAGCTTGGCCCCGATCGCTCGCCGAACGAGTTGAGGAGGAAAAGCATGCCTAGGGAGGAGGGTAACTTGTAATCGCTTGTAGCTCCATTAATACGTAATGCTTCACTTAAATTGTGGTGCCAATGTTCTACTTAAGCTGTACCCTGCGCGTCTACAAAATTTTTCCGAACCATTTCAGGGGCCCTTTAAAAGACTTCATGCTGTCGCGAGTACTGCGAGGAACAAGCAACAGTTAAGCAACATGCGTTTTAATATGCACAAAAGCAAGTTGTTACTGAACACGAACTATGCATTCATAACGTACGTTCTACGTGCCCCAAATGCACCATATGCACTGTGAATAGAGGAATCACTGACCTGTAATGTGTTCATTGTACAGATTCTGAAACGCATCGGTTTCGGCCTGCGATGACATAGTAGCATCATTCCGCCAGAAGGCAAAATTTCCCGCGGATATTTCTTCGTCTGTTGCCATTGCCATGGTGCGGTGCGCTTCGTACAGCGTTGCATGCGCACTCATTTCACGAACTTTAGTTCCTCCTGTCCCACCTGGCCACAGCAACACCCGGAAGAGCACGGCCCAGATAACGCAGCGCAACAAAACACGCAGACCAACACAAACCTGCCCCGACGGCGCCTTTGCCATGGTACGAAACCTACGGAGCAACACGTGTGAGCGCACAGAACCATAACAAAGCGGCCATTGTGGCCCGAGAGGCGTGGCCGCCACAGCAAAGAAATAAAAAAACAGCAAGAAAAAGGAGAACCTACTAAGTCATTTCCTCCACACTTTTCTCCTAGCGCATGGAGGGGGTAGGGCTCCTCCGTCAGTTTCGGATTGAGAGAGCAACGAGATGGGCCAAAAAAGGAATGCAAACACAGGTGAACATGTGATTGCACAAAACTGTTACGTGGCTCACCGGCGGGTGAGCTTCGTGTTGCTAGTTCATCTGCTACGCCTGCACAAGCTTTGCGATGTTCTCGCCATCAACGTCGTCATCGTTTTCGTCGTCCAGCGGCGACTATTTCCTGCTTGCGGTAGTCGCCGCCGAATTGGACGTGGCCAACCACATTTGATTCGATCCACTGCAAGGCAACGACTCGGAAAGTGCAGGCTAGCGAGAGCCATCAGTATGCGTACGCACTGGTACAAGTAGTATGAGGCATTTGTTGAGGACGCTTGGGAATGAAGTAGATCTCGGAACAGGACACAAGGCGAGGTACAAGTCGACACAGCATCAGGCTTGGGGGCACGTAGTCTAGGTGGAAGATCATCGGACCGCTCAGCCAGTTTTGTTATATCAGGCACGCTCGAAATGAAACGAGCAAATCTGTGCTGCTCTTCAGCGGGGTCCATTCTAAGCACCCCAGTGGCATGCACGAACTCGCACCACTTCTGCAGCAAATGTCTGCAGCTTATCGACGCCGACGGTATAGCCATTGGTATAGCCAGCGGGCAAGCCAAGCGAGCTGGCAACCGCTGGGAAACGGTATATATAGGCCTAGCTCGCTGGCCGTCATATCCAAGGCCGACGGCCCTTGCGACCCGTCCGCAGCTGGTACTAAAGCATTTATATTCATCAACACAATCAACGTCTGCACATTTATGTCGCTCATAAGTGACAATACAATCAGTCTTCCCAATGCCGTTGGTAGCAACGAGAAAACACGTTGACCAGGCGAGCCACTTCGCAGAGACGATTGCAGCGGCAGCTGTGCCGACTGCTTGCTAGTCAAAATCATGCCAGTGATTTACTATATCACGCAACGTTTCATAACATGCACACTTTTGAGGTCACTTTACGAGTTATTTCGTGTGAGAAACAAATTTTGCCGATTTTTGTGCCACCGTCAGTGGCGAGACATCGGCGTCACGACTAGGGAGAGAAAAAAATAGACACCGAGACGATCGGTGCAGTGAGAAACTTGTTCCCAGGGCCCGTCCCGACGGCAGTGCAAACTCGTGACATAGCGTTTTTATCGGTTGTTTACATTCCTTTCTTGATGTCGATGTTGCGAGGTGCTGCGTATTGCGGTTGGCTGCATGCAAATGCTTTAAAATTGATTTTAAATACATTGTTGATATGCCGTTGATATTTTGCAGACAATGTGCCTGTGCCCACATAAATCGATCTCGCATGTTAACTCGACTTCGAAATTTTGTGTCAGTACTCCTTTAAGGGAGGGACTGCCCTAAATTCCTGTCTAAAGAACCATGAGCAAAACGAGAACAAGGTGAAAGCAGGAGCCAACGTTTCGACATGTGGACTTATCTTCTTCAAGGACAAGAGTGAAACTTGTCAAAACGTTGGCTCCTGCTTTCACCTTGTTCTCATTTTGCTCATTGCCTTGAATTTCCATCTCCCGACTTCCCTTTGTTTTCCCTGTCTAAAGAACCTGTTAGATACTTCTCACCCCTTTTGTTCTTGTGTCACACATAAGCAGCTGTAGTAGTAGCAGCAGCAGACAACATGTGCCATGGAAAGCCGGATGGCTTGATTGATGCCTTCACATAAACAGATGGATATCATTCACACTTCAAGAACAAAAAGTTTTTTTAGCTGGGGCATAGGTATGAAGAGCGATGGACAGGGTGAATTGGACGTGGTGGTTCACTGGTGCAAGAGTATGTGTTCTATTTGTGGGTCACCTGCCACCACATTTTAACCAGTCACTGATTATAGCTCAGAATTCTACATTCACTATTCACAGCACACAACTCATGTATGTACATGTTACATTGTGGCTGCTGCACATGCAAGCCTTGTGCAAATGCCTCCTGTAACATTTCTCAACGTGACATGCCTGCCGTTAAATGTTTCAAACATACCCAATGAGAAATTATACAGTCTAACACTTCCAATGTCTTTTTGCATGCTTGGGCAATCGGTCCATAGCACGTACTCCTTGAGGTAATGCTACAAAAAAACATGTCCAAGAGCTGGATATTTGTACAGTCTCAAAAAGACCAAAGGCATCTGCAGCAACATTCCAGCCATTATTTATACAGAAGGTTGCATGAACGACACCTTGAAGACTTCCTACTTCTAAAGTTGAACGACGCACATGGTAAACCAGCGTGGAACAACCTTTCGTACAAAATATGTGTAAAGCTTCATCCGAGCTGTTCACTTTAGAAGTCATGGCTAATTTCAATTAGTGAACATCACAATTCTGTACATCCAGCATGCTAAAGACAAGAGGTTGAAAATACCAGTATATTGGCAGACTGCAAATGTTTGCCACTTTATTTGCAATGGGAGAACATTTCTGAGAGATGGCTTGGATAGCCAATTCCAACAGTAGCCAAAGCAGTAACCATTAGCGGCAAAGCTGTACTGGTTAATAAATAAGCATACAACATTATGCCATCTGTCACATAAACTGGAACTCCATCCAGCTTTGCTCACCTTGACTCATGGCCATTCAGTACTTCATTGTTGTTATGGATCTTATACTCACACAACCGATCGGCAGTCTGGAAAGGTGCCCATGCTCCTCCCTCTAACACGGAAAATAAATAAACTCACTGAAACTGCTGTATTTTATTCCATGGACCTGTCAGTATACTGCACACAGATAAATATCAATGCCAAAATCATTAGTAAACTGACAAGCTTTCAGAATAAGTACAGAACAGTTTCTTTTTAGACATTACAGTCAGCTTCCATTAATGCATTCTTTCCTTTGATGGAACATGTTCAAAAGTTCTGGCTGTGCCTATGCTACTGTGTCCAAAAAGATATTGGCAGTTTAACTTAAAATGCAAAACAGCTAATGTGCGATGCGACTTCCATGCATATTATGCACAGGGAAACTTTCAGTGTCTTGTGCAGTCTAACTTGTAGTAAAGATTTGTAGTACTGTGCAAACAATCTGCACATCACTGTCACGGTGAAGTAGTGTGCCATCAGCCCATATCATATGCACGCACACTCTGGTTAGGGCCCTGTCCATGCAAGTAGGAGATGGGCAGTGTAAGCCTGGCCCACGACTCAAGCTGAGCTCTTGCAGAAGCATGCATTAGTTTACATGCTCAGCCTTTGTAGAGTACAGCAGCCTGCTTACTTACATGCTGTCTTCTACAGAAGTCGTGGTTGCTTAATACCTATGTTCTGCAATGCTTTCCAGCCTACTTTTGCTAACACAAAGAATGAAAAAGTTCAAGACTGGCTTTCTCATGCTTAAAACAGAGAAAAGAAACATAGGAATTGTGGTATGCCCTGCTTAAGGCAATGGCAGCATTGCCATTGCAAATGCAGCTGGGAAGTGTCTATACTGGGAACTTGTATAAAAAGCTTGTTGGTCAAACTTGAAATGTCAAGTTGAACATGTGATCGTGTGTTGCTGCAGAACAAAAAAATAGGAAAGAAAGAAAAAGATAAAATGAGCTTCTTACTTTATACATGAGATGTCGAATATCAGATATGCTGCACTAGAGCAGACTGATGGCTGCTAAATTAGAAGTGCTACTGGCGAGACCAAATGCACCGACACTGTTCGAAGAAACGCACAAAGACTTAAAGCCACCAACAATCACAAAACTGTTTCACAAGCTGTAGTTTCACACCACTGTACAACAGTTCCAGTGTGGACAGTTTAGCTTAGTTGTTGGGTCCTTATAGACCATGTAGTTCTAGGCAATGTCGGCATGAGAGAGTCCGTGAACACTACTAATGCAGAAATATGCGGCATCCTGAACAATGAAGATGTCACAAATTTTGGCTATAGCACGGCACAGGTAAGGCAATCAGACAGCAGCAGTAGCAATGACGTGGAGGTCTAGAAGCTTCATTCACCCCCACAAGAAGTGCAAACAACGTTTTGGCTTATGAAACATTTTTTTTCTTGCATGAAGACAATGTCTGTTAGGCTCTTCAACAACACTGCTTGTACAATGAGTCTAGTTAAGCTTATGAGCATCCGCAGAGGTAATGTCAATGAGACACTTCCAGTAAATACTGAATGTTCAACTCGATGCAAGTTCTGAACACATCCTTAAACTTTGTGTAATTTGAGCCAACTTCGCATGTCCTGAATTGGATTAATGGAAGTCGACTGCACCATTATTTTGCCCTTTGGTCACAGCATACAGGGAGAAATGAAAGGCCAATTTTGAAGCCGTGAATGGCGCATAACAGAGCAATAAATGCCTGCCACACCCTTCCATTCCATAATATATGATGTTGATAAGGCAGCCAGATATAAATGGCTCTTCTGTCCAACTTGCTGGCTTGCTTTAGCTCAAATTTCACGCAGCGGTGGCATCTTGTCAATTTTGTTTAGTACCAAATTTGGATGCAGTACTTGCCAGTTTCACTACTATAAATAAAATTAGAAGGACAAAGAGACAGAATTTGATACTGCCGTGTGCTGCTCCCAACAATTTTATCTGGAAAAAAATGTCACCACATGTGGAGGCTACATACCAAATGCAGTCTACCATATTCCACTCTCTCCTGGTATGTATTAGGTTGGGAAGGCTGGCTGAGAACGTGTTCACAATGCAACTAGAATGAACAGTCAGGGACAAAATTTCGTGGACTACAGCGACATAGAAAATGCAGAATTTTGAAATGGCTTCAAACTGAGACAGGCCAACTAAATTTCCTTACTTGGAATGATAGCGCATATCTCGGTTCCTGGTCGTGCATGCTAAATTCAGCGAAATTCAGCGTTTATTATGTGATCACGGACAACAACATTTTGTCCCCAACTGTACGAAGGATGGCTTTCGACCCGGTGAGAAATGCATAGGTTGCTCCCCACTAGTAGAGCACACCATTCTGTCCAGACACAAGGATCAGCTCATGTCAGGGATAAGTAATGTCACAAAGATAGCTCACTGGAAGCGGGTACATGTATCAGTACCCTTTCCATAGCGCTCTTGCATGGTAGGCATGAGGTAATGAGGAGCAGGCCTATAACTGATGTGGCCTCTTGGGAAATGACAGGCATAAGATGGTGGAGTCACTGAAGTTCGAAAAAGGAGCAGCAATTCATTGTTTAACTACCAAGTGTAAACTTAATAGCCAAGTTTTTTAATGCGATTAGCATTGTTATGGTACTTCACACACTTTCTATCTTATATGTATCACCGTTTTCTCGCAAACCTGGGTCTCTGGATAGTCCATGATTGAATGGGTAGCACATCTGGCTGCTGTGCTGACAAAACAGGGTTCGAAACCAACCGTGGGATAAACTTATGTCACTGCATATGTGGCACTGTGCACCTACGTGCCACTCTCCAACGAACCTCTTTGATGTGGACATGGGTCACTGGGGATGCGAGACTGGTTATGTGGTACTGTGTATGTACCACTCTTCAATGAATCTCTTCAACGCTGACTTGGAGTAGGCACGCTGACCAACATGAGATGCGTAAAGGTCGATGTCTGGTTCCTTTTGTTGATGACAAGGTGGCAAGAGGACTGTGGTCAGTTCCTCCTTTCAAATAAATATACCGACAATTACGATACTCCCTAATGCAAAATTAGAGCGGAGCTGTACATGTGTTTTCATTTCACAATATATTGGCTGGTGCGGACAATCTGTTTCGTGCGGCACATTGCAAACGAAGCAAAATGTGGTGCAACTGCCTCACTAATTGGGTGATCGTGAGAGGAAGCCCGTGGGTGAAGAGCAGGCGCAATTCACAGCAGCCGCTGTAGACAACCTCCGCTCATGCAGCGCTTTGTTTCCATACAGAAGATGCAGGTTACTCTGGCGCCATCTCGTAGCCATTGTCATCACAAAGCCCCTCGTGCACAGTACTATGCTTTTCTCCTCACGCTCTCTTCACTCTCTCCGTCTTTCATTTCCCACTGCGCTCTGCATTTGCTCTCATCTTTCGCTGCGCTCGATCGCCCAATTATGAGGTAGGACACCAACGCTTTCCACAAGAACTGGCACCTAAGGGCTGTGCTCTAATAAGTTCTCTCTCTTCGATACCAGTTTGCGTCACTGGGTAAGTGCCAGTAGGTGTGTGCCACTCTTCAATGAACATCTTTGATGCTAACTTGGATAACTAGGTAACTGCCACCAGGAATGTGCAGCTTTACTGCACGTTCTGCTGCAATGAAGTTGAAAAAGGGAGCAGCAATTGGAAAGTACAATGAACAAGTCCACCCGGAGGATTTATTTAAGATTATGCTTGTTTCTTGCAGCTTGCAGAAGTGAGGGGTCTCTGATTACACAACTATTTTCACATAGTTTGCACACTTGTCAAAAATTTCAAGCTGCTGTTTACTTGTAGTAAAAGGAACTAAGGAACTCAAATAGGTATTCTGTTATTTGTTATACCGATGGTTAGATCCCATGTGTATGTGTGATAAATGTAGCTCAGTATGACAAGTAAGTGTATCCTAAGTATGTGGCGCCTTTCTTTTTCAAAATAAAACTGTTGGAATTAATGCAATATGATGCTCGGTTGTCTCTTCATCCTTGTGTCTTTGCACTGTTGATTAAGGCAACATAGTACTAGTAATCCCAAACTTTCACTCTTGCTTGCTTCATTCAAAATAAGTCAGAAGCATGCGTTGGCACAGTGGCACAACTTGTTCCGCAGGAGCGAAAAGTTTGCCACAAAGACTAAATGTAGAACAATTTTACCCTTCTGCAAACAGATAGCATCACTGTTCCTATCACTGCGGAAATTGTTGCTTTACATTCATCACTGCTGTAGATGACACACAAGCACATTCTGGTCAGAACAAGTACAGCATCCAAACTTGGTATTAAACAAAAAGCACTAGGGAATGCCACCCCTGTGCACAATATGAGTGTGAATGAGTCTATGGTTTGACTGAAAACTACATTTACGCCTGTCTCCTTTATCAAGGAAGCATTCAGTACCAAAATGTTCATAGGAATGAGTGGGACTTTCACGCAACAGTCTAAACCGCTCTCCATCATTCGTGAAAGTAGCACTCTCAGAGAAGCCTCGAGTAGGTTTCACACCACTAAAAATTCAGCATCACTATGCCACTCATTGTTGCAGCATGCCTTCATGGACACTCTCTTTGGGGCAGCTGCGCATGGATGTCTCGAGCTTGTGAGTGGTACCTGTGGCATCCATGTCTGCAGGCTTTTCAGGCCAGTAGCTGTGGGCAGGCGCCGCCGATATCAATCCTTGCTTGACAGTAACGAGAAGAGTGTTAGGCAGCAGAGGCAGGCAGCCACCAAGCCAAGCGAGAGTAGCCCCGCTGTGACGAGGCCAAATGCAAAGAGGTACAAAGTCCTGTCGCAAAATGCAGGGCTTTCGCTGTTTGTGTAGTCCGGAGGGTAGGCACGGTACACCCACACACAGCCTGGAACACACGTGTGAACATATATTCAGCTGAAGCTTGGTGGACATGGCAAGGTCCACCATTGCAATGATTAATTGCAAGGTTAATAGTGCCTCCTAGAACTGTCCCTAGTGTGCTGTAAAGCGTAGAGGGACAAGGAATGACTAGGGGAAAAATATGTGCCACAAGGGGTGGCAATCAGAAGCATTTTCGTGCTCCACAGCAAATGGATCTCAGGGGCCATATTTTGTAATTATTCTTTTCATGAAATTCCATCAATTACTTAACCATTGAAGCAAGTGGTTGATGCCAGCAATAAGGAAGGTGAGGCATTATGCCAACAAATCGTCAAGTATAAAAGGAAACAAAAATGACCAATGAGGTGAATGTTTACATAATACGGACCCTGAGGTATAATTTTCTGTGGGTCATTGCGCAACAAGGAACCATGGAGCCAGATACAGTGCGGCTTTATAACGCTGGTATTGGAAAACATTACCCTCTCTCAACCACACTTGAAATCAGTGCTGGCTGCAGCAGAAAAAGAGTGCACAAATACAAAATGCCTCAACTGATTGCCGCAGCAAGCGAGACACCAGATTGTGTGGCCTTGCAGGCACTGACAAGTTTTTACACCGCCAGCACTTTGTGAGCACTATCCCACATAGTGGCTGTACCTTAATGCCCACATCACTGAAGCCATAATTTCCCAAAATATGTTTTTTTTTTTCTTTCTCTTTAGCATGTCCATATTTTCAATCCCATGTCGAACAAAAATGGCAAACAAAAAAAAAAAAGAAAGAAGAGACAAATGTCACTCAGATTATATATACTGTCACTAGTCTCTGCACTATTATTTTGATTAGTCTTTTCTGCTAGTTTGGCACATTCTCGGGTATGTATCTATAGCATCAATATTCATTAATGAAAATTTATCCTGCTTTTGCTTGCCTGCCAACTACCTAGAAAAGAAAATCAAGAGTTTCTACCTTGCAAATGTCTAGCCTGTCGACCTGTCTGTTGGCACAAGGCTCGTGTTAAGGGCAAACATAGACATTTAACAACAAAAGTAAACGAATACCCTAATTTCATCAAGGGCGGATGATGTACTGCACACAAAACAATATTATGCAATAAAGTAAGACAGCAAGTCATGCTGCGCAGCAAACACTTACCAGCAACATACCAGGCAAAAAGAAAACAATTCACAAGTGTGCTCCAAGTACGCTCTTCAGCACGCTGTTCTTCTGCTACACTGTGGCCAGCCTCCCCACTGTTGTCAGGGCGTCGACACTTGCCACAGACATCGAGTAGTGTCTTCAGCACACCAAACACTCCGCCCATCACCAGAAAAATTGGGATGTACTTTTCAGCTGGGCAGTCATTTAAGTATGTGGTACCTAAAACAGGCAATGAGAAGAGGACAAAGAAAACTACTGAGACTGCTGTCAATAAGACGCAGAATTGTTTCTTGACACAACTAGTCTGTACAAAAAAAATTATTTATATGAATACCTAAGGTCGTAACCATAGAAGACCTGCCAATTATCTTAATTTGAATGATGAACTAATAGACTATTAAAACTCTGAATGAAATTCGTACCAACAATCATAGTAGTGCCCATTTTCAGATTAACCAAACACAAGTACTTTGCAAAATTGAATGAACTATTACAGCTCTAGTGCAGCATAACATGCAATGGGCATAAACAACATGGTTGCAACTACTTCAGCTTCGTTCAGAGCAGACGCAAGCACAAAACTAGGATAAATAACTACGATAAGCATGCATTTAACAGAAAGCTAGGACTGTGACTAGTGGTTAAGAAAAGCTGCTGAAAAGCCACAAATATTTTCTGCAGCCATAGTAGACAGTCAAAGCACCATTGGGGGCCTTCAGAAGGGCCCTGAAGCACTTTTTGAACATAGTCAAAGAATGTTGTGAATCTGTTAACAAGGCTCCTGTGAACATGCAAGCCAAATCTCGTGTCAAAAGCAGTTAAAGGGCCCCATACAAGGCCCCATAGCAAATTTTGGTTATATGCTGGAAGTTGTTGCGTGCCCACTACGAAGCATTCTGCCGCAACAACTTTTCAAGTCTGCTCATTAATAGCCAAGATAGAAATATTTCAGTGCTGCGAACCCATGATTTCAGCAGGAGAGCTCCACTGCATAGCGAGACTCCCTCTCCATATGCCCCGTCTAGCCTTCGCAAGCGAAATTCCTTCCCTGCGTTCTCCCACACCGGACCTCGAGGATCACCTGACACATATGTCACGGGCCCCGCCTTCACTTTTTTTTTTCTTCGGTGATGCGCATTTCCACTGGTGGCGTTGCACGCGAGCTGTTATCGTTTCGCATGGCACATGGTTTTGCGCACTGTGCACAAGGACACATGACTAGCGGTATAATTCAGCGCTACACGAATACTGAGACAGAACAAGCGGATCGCAGAACATGGTCACGTGCCGGAACACTGTAGAAAATGGCAGTTTCGGTACCTGCACACATGACCACACGACCGTGGGAACAAGCAGACGAAGCGGAGGTACATCTCTCTTGCTTCGGTGTGAAGTAAAGCAAAAAAATACGCAGACATTCTGTTTGTGTGTTTTATTATTTCTCTAAACTTCAATTCAAGCAATAGATCACACAAGTAACAGATGATGCCTTGAATAATTCTCGAAGTCACATGTCACCACGAGCGATGTCACACTGCGGACTCGAGTACGCAGATGCAGGGACACGACTACGTCATCCTCCGGCTTGGAGCGTGGCAGCCGCAAGAAGGGAAAACGGCGTTTGGTTTGAAATTTCAGATCTTTCCGCGACGCGTAGCGATGTAATACATTGTAGACACGATCGTTATCACGCAATGTATGCTCTGAGTTTGTCGGCTCAATATTGCCAGACCTGGTGAGGGGCCCTTAAGAGAACAGAAGCTTGCTCTCGTGTCCACAATGTCATCATCGAAAGCTGATCAAAAGCAGTTGGCCAAGCAATGCTACTGGCCAATTCCGTGATCACAAGAATACTCTCAGTAATACATAATTGCTAATGCTGAGTTAAACAAATGAAAAATATATGTCTGCGATCTCAAAAAGACAGAGAAATTATTTCATCTTTGTACTGCGCATGGCGTCCAAAATGGCAGCGGCGAGCCCTTTCGCTGCCACGACACTCAACCTTTGGCTGGGGTTTTGCCCTCTTGGCTTCTTCGCTGTGTATCTCCAAGCGCGGTAGCAGAGACGAAAAGAGAAAAAGCCAGGTATCGGTGCAATAACCCCACTTATAGTTTAAGGATTCAAAAAAACATTTTTGTGACATGAATTTCCTGGGATGACATACTTTAACAGTTAGGTTATTCTATGATTGGTTAGAAAAGTGTTTCAGGGCTTTCAGACAACAAAGTTTTCAGACAATCAAACACATGCTTGACAATTCATAATGTATGCCTCCTGCAACCACCTTGACACAACTTCTCATCTGTGGTCAAGCAAGTAACATGAGCCAGTTGGTTACAAATATTACGGAACATCATTTGACAGTGCAAATTTACACTCGACAGAGCAAGATACACACAACAAATGAACATTATCTTACAGCACAAATTTACACTGGACAAGGAAAGATACACAGGACAAATGTTTGTCCTGTGTATCTTGCTCTGTCCAGTCTAAATTTGTGCCGTAAAAAAAATGTTCTGCAAGTCTCATCAGCGATGTGGACTAACATCATCTTTACACGTCTATCACCTAGGACTACCACTTCCACAGCCTGAATAATTTCTTCGGTATACTTATCTGAATGCAAGCACAAAATCTTCTAACAAAGGCTTGCAGCTGCGGTACATATTGAGTCTGTTCTATACATCTCCAATAGTGCACTGAGCATATGCTATGGCTGATAATTTCCAGCTCGCCTATACCATTGTTGCGTGTTGATATGATCGGCCTGAAATTCAACCTCTTAAGTATGGGAAATGTTCCAGTTCGCTTTCCCGTGTCGAGGTAATGGGTGAGCCACCATCGTCGGCTCACCCATGCCACCCCCCCTAAGCTTTCACTCGCACATACAGCATGCGGCGCATGGTCACGATGTTATCGCCCTTGGACTTTATACGGAACATGAGGGCGATGGCAGGAATGCGCCTGGAGTTCTATATAATTGCTATCGCAATAATATACTAAGAGTATCTGGCAACTGAAGCGTCACGTGGCCCATTACTTTCTGCAAAAGAAGAAGGAACAAAATTGAACTTCCATCATGCAACAATTCGCTTCGCCGCAACAATGTCTATTTTCTCCTTTTGTGGGTGGGGGGGGCACCGAAATAAAAAAGAAGACACAAAGGAAAGCATGTTGGCCATAATTGAATGCCTACATTGGGCACCTGATATGGCTACTTCAGTGATGTTGAAGAAAACAGGAGACGCTTGGTCCACAGAGAATCATACGCATACTGCTCGGTATCCTACACAGGCGAGGCAAGGCTTTCCGGAGAGGTTGCGCTCAAGTGAACACATTGCAATCCATCAGGTCCCCACATTGATGGCAGCGAGCGACAATGCAGTTTCTTTTTCTTGTCTGCTAGCCAGAAAGTGTCCAAAACTCTGCCAAGCGAAAATTCACTTGGCCAGAGAAAAACGAACGCATATCGAAACGCGCTGCGCGGTGGTCGGGGCAACAAGAGAAAGACGCATGCGTTTTAGCTGGCTCCGGCACCCCATGGGTAGCAAGAATAAAAAAAATGAAGAGGCTCAGTGTGTCCTTGCAAATAAAAGTCAGAGTAGAAAAATAAATCAGAATGTGGTTACCTTTGCTAGCTTTAGTGTCTCGACATGGATGCTTTGGCACAGGTGAAAAAAAAATTTTTTTTTATATTATTTTCTGTGACATGACGGCACAAATGAACCACCACAACGCTTTGACTCAACAGACCTTGCTCCGTGCTTTGTGAACTTGTCTGACAGTGTGTTGATTTGGCTTGTCTTGTTTGTATGGTCCGACGCACAACTTTAGAAAAGTCACTGTACTTTTGGCGTCAAATTTTTATAACAACATTAAACCCACAAAGTTCCGGAACTGAAAATCAAAAGCACGACTTTGGAAATGTCAACGCACCTTTCGCATCAAAAGTTTGAGAACTTTACACCCATAAGGTTTCAGAATTGAAATCCATGTGCTCCGCAGATTGCGTGGCCTCCACGAGAGGCCGCGACAAGCCCGCTCGCCATCAAAACGCCATTGAAACTGTGCTTGGATGAGGCTCCTTGCGTTACGATATATGACTCCTGGTGCATGGGCGTTGCTGTGAAAGCCAGCCCGATTTCGCAATGTTCGCACTGAAATGTCTTTTCGAGCATGAAAAGGACACTCTAGACTATATCCAGCATGATTTCCGGCTACTGGGGCTGTTTTGGTTGGCGGTGCATGACAGCACGAAAAAATTTCGAGGGGGGGGGGGCTGAAGCCCCATAAGCCCTCCCCCCCTTTGCTACGCCCCTGCCTGCTGACATGGGAAACTAGCATGACACAAAGGAGAGGAGGCTGATAACTTCACAACTTGACAAGCGAACACAAGGCCATGAGAAATGAATTACCCCTTCTGTGGGGACCTCTCCACCAAGGGCGCAGCCAGGGGGGAGTCAGTGGGACAAATGTCTAAATGCTCATGGATGCTAATTTTAAATAAAGTACGATGTTAGTCATATATTCGCATTGGCTCACTAACATTTGACTCGCCCTCGCATATTTTGCAGAACTCCTGCTTTTTATATGTCCTCTCTGTTGCGACTTTAATTTCAGTGTAATTACTCACAATAAACGACCGATGACAGCAGCTCCTGCACAATACATTCTAACATAGGACAGCATTATTGAGATCTTTCCCTGGTCATTGCATATGTACAAAAATGTACATATGCAATGACCAATGTACAATGCAACGACACAGAGAGAAAGATGTAAATGAGAGAAAGGCAGGGAGGTTAACAAAGTTTTATTAAAATATTTGTCCTCAACTTGTTCATTTCGTGGCCTTTACATTTTTCATATCAGAAGCATGCACTGCTTTACTGGTTTCAAACTGATATAACTCTAAGGTTCGAGTGATATTTTCTTTACGTATTAAATAGAGAGAAAACATGGAAACACCGATATAAGTTATTTCAAGCACAATTTTTAAGACATATGAGTACATTCTTTTATGACGAAATACATATTTTACCTGTCTTGACGATGCGTAGCGTTCAAGAATTTGTTCACATCTTTTGCAATGGCAATGCAGTTATTATTAATGTATTTGATCCCTCGACAAATTCTATAAGGAGGAGGCCGAGCTGCAGCGTGAGCTGCGTGGCCAATCGGCGAGCCCGCTCAGGTGTCATCATTTTCGGCCAATGGTAGGCGCCCGTGCGATTGTGTCACACCTGGCGCGCAGGGTCGCACCTTGGGCCCCAATTGTCCGAAGGCTTACTTCTCTCTGTGGTATTGCCTTCCCGGTCTGCAACTGCCTTCACAAAGGCGGATGGGGGGATTGCTGCCAAGGCTTCACGGTGCATTACAGCCCTCTTGCCACGGGACCCACGTTACCTGGAACCTTGCCAGGCTCTCGCTACACTTTTGGGAAGAGTCAAGCAGTGGATAGCTCCACCTGCGGCGCACGAGGTGGGGGACGCCAACTCGTTTGCACGTGCCGCGCCTCGGGAACGGGGTAGGTCTGCTTCTGTGTTCCTTACTTAGGTGTGGCGCGATTCAATGTGGTCTGGTGAACTCGAAGGAGGCTCAGGATAAGGTCCCATATCTAACAGTTGACACTGTTCCTATGAAGTTGTCAGCGTAGGCGTTTTGCAGCAGTTAGTAGGTTGCACAGGACCGATGACCCCTTCAGTTTGGGGTCCCAGAACTCGTCTCGTTCGCCAGCTCTGGGTCATTGACCAGACGAAGACGCGATACATAATTGCTTGTCAATAATCTTGAGGTGGCACTGGTTTAGTTGCCAGCTCTTTGGCGTTGAAAAGACGAAGCGTGAATGGCATTCCATAGCTGCACGCTCACCAGTGTGCATCCTTTGTCCAGAAAGACCGCCAGGCACACCAGTGCTAAATGCCAATCACAATGGCATCTCCGGCGGCAGAGGAAGATCCCAACGCATAAGGGCCAGCAGCCATTGTGCAAGGGATCTGCGTTTCAGCAGCGGAATTTCCTTCCATGGTGACGAACCCCTTGTTCACAGCACGTGGTTTCCCTGGAGTCATTCAGCAGACTTTGTGCTGCTCTTGTGCCGTCTCTCCCTGGTCGAGTCTGGTGAAGCTGGACTTGCAAACTGGTCTCACAACTTTTTCATCTCCTGTTTGACAAACAATCACCCCAGAACAGTGCCGGACCCACCACAAAGTAAGCGAGCACGAGGCGACCCTCCTCTGAGACACACCAGGCTTTACAAAAAGAAACTTGTGACTGCTTTCCTATCCTTTTCGTATGTTCTCCCCTTAAACACTAGAAACAGCCATTTCTTAAAAGCTGCAAGAAGTGACTACCAAAATCATCTAACGACAGTCAACTACAACTACATGATAATAAAAAAATTTATGAAAAAAATACCAACAGAAAAATGATACAGAAACCAGAGTGGGCATGAGGCTTTCAATACATTAGGGGCAATGATTCAAGCCATCTGCATTGCCGTTGAGTTTACGTTTCGTGTAGCAAATGTCAAAATTGTACTGCTGAAGTGCTAAGCTCCGATGCAAGAGACTGCCATTTTTTGGGGACATTGATTGCAGCCACGTACAAGGACAGTGGTATGTCTCGGTGATGAACCTTGAACCTGTGATGCAACAGGCTAGCTTCTGTACCGCCCACACAATGCTGGCACATTCCTTTTCAGAAGCACTGTATGCTTCCTCACGAGCAGTGAGCTTCCTACTGGCATAGAGTACAGGGTGCTCCTCGTCATTATCTCCCGTTTGACAAAGCACGACTCCCATTCCGTGATCCCTCACGTCGCACTGACCAATGAATAGCTTGGACTAAGGAGGCATGCTTAACACTGGTCGACTCATCAGAGCCGTCTTCAGTGTACAAAAGGCCCTTTCCTTGGCTTCATTCCACTGTAGCGTTTGTTGCTCTGTTTATCTCAGTGCATTCTTCAGAGTGCTTGCGATATGGAGTAATGCGGAATATACCTCTGATGATATCCTGATACACCAAGAAATGACCGGATGACCCATTTAGTGCGAGGTTGTGAAAAAGTGTTGGTCGCAGCTAGTTTGACCTCAGAGGGCCGGCAGCGGCCTTGGCCTATCACTTGAGCCAGGTAAGCTACTGTGGCATGCTCCAATTGGCACTTCAGTGGCAGTTAAGTTAGCTTTGCACAGGCAGGCCATTACGGCTCACAGATGTGTCAGGTGTCCTGCCCACGATGCTGAAAAGATTGCGATATCATTGAGATACGGCTGTGCAATATCCTCCATACCATACAACACCTGGTCCATAAGGCTGGAAAAACAATAGGGAGCATTTTTCATTTCAAAGCTCAGGACCTTTGTCCGAAACGTTCCCAATGAAGAAATAAATGTGCCATACCTACTCACATGGTCTGGCAACGGAACCTGCCAGTAACCCTTGACTAAGTCTAGGGTGGAGATAAAATTGGCACTGCTCACTTTCTCAAGCCTTTCTTTCTATATGAGGTATAGGATATGTTTGATCCTTCATGATCAGGTTGAGCCTCCGGTAATCAATAAAAGGTCGCAGTTCCTTTCGGGACCTCAACTAAGATAAGAGGTGAAGTATAGCCGCTCTCTCCCTGTTCGATTACACCTAGCTCCAACATCTTTGTCATTTCTGCTGCCATGGCCTCATGCTGGCATGATGAAACACAATACGCCTTCAAATGTACAGGCTCCAATGAGGTTAATTCAATATCATGGACAACCGTGGTCATCAGTTCTGGCTTGTATAAAAACTTATCTCTAAACTCACACGAGTTCCCGCAGCTCCGTCTTCTGATGGAGGTCGAGCTCGGCTTGCTGTACGAGTTTATCTATGGTTTCGCCTTGGGAAAGTCAAGCGGTATTTCCTCTGGCACGTTATGGGACATGTTTACATTGGCCTCCCTCTGCTGATAAGGCTGCAGTAAATTGCTATGGTGTACTTGGCGAGTCATTCTCTTACCTAGAACTGTTACTATGTAGTCTGTATCAGATAATTTCTGAACAATGTCAGCCGGTCTTTCTAACTGTACTTGCAGCTTCTTTTTCTGAGGGGCGCACTATCATTACTTGATCCCCTACATAGAAGCGTCGCGCCCGAGCCCTCCTGTCGTAGCAGGGTTTGGCATTACATTGGACTCTGTGCATTTCTCATCCTGCCAACACTTGCGTCGTGTGCATCCGATCTAATAAATCTAGCACATATTCTACGACACATGGATCATCAGCCCGAAACTCCCAGGCTTACCGAATCATCTGAAGTTGTGATCGCAGGGAACGACCATAGACTAGCTCCGCTGGTGAAAAGCATGTCGGCTCACGCGGGACAGTTCGAAGGGCAAACATAGCTGCTGGCAAGCAGAGTTCCCAATCTGTTTCGCGCTCATAACACATGGCTCGCAACAGAGGTTTCATGACCGAGTGAATCTTTTCTACGGCGTTGGACTGGGGATGGTATACCGAACTATGGATAAGTTTGACACCACATTTTTCCAGAAATGTCAAGGTTAGGGCGCTCATGAAGACGGTTCCTTGGTCCGGCTGAATTTCCATTGGGAAACCAATTTGCACAAGGATGGACAAAAGTGTGTTCACGATCTCGATCGAACTTAGCTTTTTTAAGGGCACTGCTTCAGGGAACTTGGTTGCGGGACACAGTACCATAAGAATGTGACGGTAGCCGGACTGAGTTGCGGCTAGCGGTCCTACATAACTATTACAAGCCTGCAAAATGGCTTTGTAATTATGGGAACAAGTTTCATAGGGGCTTTAGTCTTGTCCCCAGGTTTGCCAGTGCGTTGGCACATGCCACAGCTTTTTACAAATGCTCCTTTTTCCCAAAAGGACCTAGGTCAATAGAATTCCTGCAACAAGTAGTCCTTGGTTTTTCTAATGCCACCGGACCAAAGGTCCCCGTGGACTAAGTGCAGTGGACCCTGGAGGTTACACTGTCACACTATTAGTTCATCAGACTGGACTCCTTTTCTATTGTGATACTTTCGATAGAGAACGCCTGCCCTCTTTTGGAACATTATGTTTTTCTTAGCAGTCCCCACCTCACCATCGGGCTTCAGGTTCTGAAGAGTAGGGTCCCTTTCTTGCTCAATAACCAAAGTGCAAGTTGTTATGTTTAACAGCTTTCACCTGCATTCCATTTCCCAAGATACTAAAGGCTCTTCATTCTCTCTCAATACTACCGGCTCTTCCCAACTCAGTGTGGTGGTCTGTTCTTTAGCTGACGGACCTTCAATGACCTCACTTTCACTGGTAACCTCATTCGCGCTCTTTGAGGTTTACTTGTGTAAGGCTGTGTGCTCTTTTGCCGGGCTTGCACATGCTACCTTTGCTGTGAGCTGTCGTGCCCTAGATCGGGTAGGAGCTTGCACCATTCCTTCACCGAAAACAACTCCCCTGCTGCGCAATAATTGATTGGATTTGTTAGAAAACAAATATGGATATTGCGGTGGAATGTGCACTGACATGACGGCTTCTGTGAAAGTGTTCCGAAAGGACCCTCAACGCGTACTCTGGATGCTGGGAGACAAAGACAAAGACGGTTAGCCTCTACTGCTTGCTTCATTCAAGCATGTTCTCCTATAAACAGACTTTGTTCTATGTATGAGGAATGAACGACATCTATCGTGGCCATCGAGCCTCAATATATATGACAAGGCTTGCCGTTCACTACAAGGTCCCAAATGTACGGTTCTCACAATCTCATATTGCCATCGGTATTGATCACCGCCAAGAATACTTCCGGATTTCTGCAACCAATGGCAACATGTGCTGTCTCCTGGCAGTTAAAGCATACCACTTGCTTTCTACCTTCGAAAGCCTTCTTTTGTTGCTCAGCCTTGAGTTCTGGTGGCTCCTCCTTTCCCTCTTTTTTTATCGTCATTGCTGGTCACTGACTCCACTTTCTCCTTTCCTTTGTATGGTCTTGACCTTGACCAACACTCCTGCTTGCTGGTTTTGTATGTACTCTCCTTCCTAGGGACCTCTTTACTTTTGAGGTCCCAGGGCGATAAGTATTCCTCAGCAAGCTCTACCGCCCTTGCAACTGTCTTGCACCTGGCCTATCCTGCACCCAATACCTCATGTTTTCAGGCAGTCGGCGGAAGAATTGTTCCAGCCCAAAGAATTCTACCACTTTGTCATGGTCAACAAAAGCTATGGCTTCTCTTAGCCAGTCTCTCATGTTGGCCATCAACAAGTACACGAACTTGGCACAAGAATTGTTTCTGGCCTTTTCGGCTTCCCTGAACTTTGTTCAGAATGATTCCACTAACAAGCTGTACTTTTTCAGGAGACCAGACTCTAGTTTGTCATAGTCTTCTGAATCTTCTTTTTCCATGCGGGCTATTATGTCTGCAACCTCACAAGGCAGCAATGTTAGTAGGCGTTGCAGCCACGTGTCTAATAAATCCAGCCTTCTCACATTTTGCTTGTATCATGCTTTTTGTTTCTTGTTTTGTTGTTATTTCTTGTATTCTGCCTTAATAGTTATTGTATTATCGTTTCTTTTGTATAACTCTGTATAACTTACCATTCCTTTGTAACCACTCCCCTCTACAATGCATTTGCGTTTGAGGGTATTTGGAATAAATAAATAAATAAATGTACACTCAAAGTTCATCAAGAGGAGGCCCACATCCTCTCTGACTCGGTATAAATGCATCAAGTCCTTCATTTATCGCTTGCCTTATCTCAAGATGGGAGTCGCTCCTCCGGTATTTTGACCCCTTATTATCTCAAGGTCAAGGCACTTCATCTCGAATGCTTCATGTGCTATGCGTTCGCATTCCTCTTTAGTCTCCTGAGCTGAGCATCCTTCTTTTTTTCTCCTTAATGCTACTTAAGCATTCTTCTACTTCCTCGTCGTCCGCCCCTATTGCCTTGATTGCCTCAGTTATAACTGGCTTTCTCTCTGAAATTTCTATGTTCAGCTCACTGGCCAGCTCTAACAATTTCGGCTCCTTTACTGTTTAATGCTTCTTTAATGCTTTAAGTTTTAACGCCTTCAGGTCTATGGCTATCCCTAGTGCTCCTCTTTCTTCACTGCTACATGACCGTGACAGACTCTCGTCAACGGTTACTGCTACCACTGCTTTGTACTTCCCCTCCAAAATATGCAAAGCCAGGTAATATCTCAGTGAAGAAAAGCCGTGCGCTCACCAACTGCAGTCATGAATTCTGCGACGATTGTTCTATAGTTGCTATCCAGAGACTTTGGTTCTTGCCGCTGCTGCCATTTGTTGAGAACTTTGACTGGCGTTACTTCTGGGTAGCATGGCGATGTCGGCAGGCCGCAGGCACCCAGGAAACCATCGCGACCACGTAGGGGCGAGATTATTACTAGTGCGAAATTTGCACTCTGTATTCCATCGTAATAAAGTAAGAAAGAAGAGAAGACAAAATCAAGCTTTACATGTACAGGTTTACATGAGGATGGTTTACAAGAACAGCTCTACGAGTCTCGGAGTACACTACATGTCAAACTCTTTCCATCTCTGAGCACTCTCTTCAACACTCAAGCTCCCCTATGTAAGCAGTTCCCTCTCACTCAAAGAGGGAATTCAATGTCCTTCTCGGCTAATTGGAACTGTCACGCAGTTTGCAAAATCCTACCCATGGTGTCACACCAGCCCGCCGGACTCCACCTCTCATGTTCAACTTTCAATCACACTCGATGCCATGAAAACACAATTTCATGTGGAACCAAAGTCGACACTTCCTACGAAGTTGTCAGCGTAGACTTTTTGCAGCAATTAGTAGGTTGCACAGGACCGATCACCGCTTTATAGTTTGGGGTCCCAGAACTCATCTCGTTCACCAGCTCCGGGTCGTTGACCAGACGAAGACGTGATACATAGTAATTGCTTGTCAATTATCTTGAGGTGGTGCTGGTTTAGTCACCAGCTCTTTGATGCTAAAGAGATGATGAAGCATGAATGGCATTCCATAGCTGCACGCTCACCGGTATGCATCCTTTGTCCAGAAGGGCTACCAGGCACAACAGTGCTAAACGCTAATGATAACAATGTGCAGGCTCCTGTTGAAAGCTTCTTCACGTCACAGCAGAGTAAGAAAGTCCTCATTCTGGATCGACTATGAATTTGAGCAAACAGAGGAAGCCAGAGTTGCTATAACTTTGTGAAGAGCTGGGCATGGAGGTTGGGAAAAGTCAGAGAAAGCCGCAGCTTATTGAGGTGATTAAGAAGTGCTGGGCTCTTGAGAACGAAATTTCAAAAGCATGGGAAGAGATAGAGAAATGAGCTGAGAAAGCTGAACAAAGCACTGCAGCAAAGGTAAAGAGCTGAGAAAGCTGTACAGAATGCTGCAGAAAGAAAGGAACAAGAGGAACAGAGAGCTGACAAACTAAAGCTAAAAAAACTAAACATGCAGCAGGATCTGGCCAGGCAATCAGCAAATAACCCCTCAATAAATGAAAGACGTTCAGGTGAAGCAGGAGTGAAAATAAGGGATTTCATGCCATTGTACATGATTAACGATGACATGGGATTGTTTCTCATTACTTTTGAACAAACCTGAGATAAAAACGGGTTGGCACTAGAGAGTTGGCCACAACAGATTCTGACCGTTCTTCCTGGCAAAGCAACCGAAATAATTCCTAGGCTAATTAAAAACTATGCAGATGACTATCGGAAAGTAAAAACTTTGTTGATAAGGAAATATCAGCTGTCAGCAGAGCCTTTCCGCCGTCATTTTCGGGAGGCACCTAGAACATCGGGCGAGTCTCTTCAAGATTTTACTCATAAGCTGAACGCCAATTTAATTGACTGGTTAAAAAGAGGAAGATGTGTTCGTTTGTCACGACAAGGTTGTTGAGCTAATCGGCGTGGAGCAGTTATATGAGTCTTTGAGTGAAGAGATGCGCCTGTGGATTCAACAAAGGTTAGGCGAAATAGGCTTGGAACATGCTGCAATGCTAGCAGATGAATTCACAGCACGTCATGAATCCTAGAAAAGGCCACTCACTAAATTGAGCAAAGGGGAAAACAGGTGCCCCTTTCATTGCAAGGAGGCTGGAGGTGAGACAAGACAAAAGATGTGACAACCAATAATTCAGGCCAGAATGACACCGTAGCGAATGACATAAGAAAAGCAGAAAGAGTGTTTGAAGCTAGAAAATCGGTCATCTGTTTCCGTTTCAAGGAGCCTGGATACTTTGTGATCGGTTGTCAGAAGCCTAAAATTGTTTTTTCTTTCATGAATAGCGATGATGACAACTTGGCACTCTTAGAACCCTACCTTCGCGACCTAGCAGTGAATGGAATGCCATGTAAGGTATGTACTTAGGCACTCGGTTGTGACAATGGACATTGTCCACCTTGCATATGTGAAACATGACGATTTCACTGGGGAATGTGCATGGATCCGGCAGGTACTTTAGGAGAATAGTGTTTATTTGCCCATAGCCGGTGTGAAGATTGAGGGGTCGTTCGAATTATTGCCGACTGAAGCAGCAGAATTGCGAAATCTGTCCAAACATTATCCCTACTTGTTTTCAAATCGCTCAGAGATGCTCATACTTCTCTTATCATCATCATCCATCCCAATACTTTCACTCCCCTTTCCTCTTCCCCAGTGCAGAGTAGCAGACTAGAGTGCACTAGCTCAGGTCGACCTCTCTGTCTTTCCTATCAATAAATTCAATTCATTCGTTCAGAGATGCTCATGAAAAAAAAAAGAACCTGAGTTTTGGCAACCATACGGTCCAAGATCTCACACGTTCCAAGGCTCAGGAGATCGCAGCGGACATAAAGCATGGCAATGAAGCCAAAAATATGCCTCATGACATTTTTAGGCCCCTCGGTTAACACCTGTTCTTCTCGTTCTTTAGATAACGAAGGTCTCGAATCGGGCAACATTGATGCCTTCAGGTAGCCTGTGTGGGCTTATTGACCAGTTGCCTTCACCCAAAAAGATCACATACTCATGACACCTGCGAAGCATCGCATGTGTAAGGCGAAGACGTGGGATCGTTCCCCTTCTGCAGCAAGTTGTTTTTTCGTCCATTTTTGTTTCCATTATAATTTCTTTAATTCAATTAGTAAGTACAAGTAATTTCCCCTGCGTTGTCCTTGGTGTCTTTGTTTGTTAGCTTCTTATGATATAATTAATAAAAATTGGGCCCCTCGGTTAACCCTTTTCTTCTCGTTCATTACATGACAAGGGTCTCGAATCTGGCAAGATTGATGCCTTCAGGTAGCATGTGTGGGTTTACTGACCAGTTGCTTTCACCCAAAAAGATCACGTCCCCGTGAGACCAGTGGCAGAATGGATGTTCCACATCAGCTGCCAAGGTTTGCCAGTGGTGGTGCTGGCTAGCACTCCCAGGGTTAGTTCTCGTAGTAACACATAAATACCCCAGAAAGTGGACGGGAAAACAGCGCCACGGTAGCTCAATTGGTAGAGCTTCGCACACGTAATGCGATGATATGGGATCATTGTTTTTTAATCACCTTTCATTTCCATTAATTTATCATTTCTTTAATTCAATTAGCAAGTACAAGTCATTTCCCCTGTGTTGTCCTGGTGTCTTTGTTAGTTGGCTTTTTATGCTACCTTATGACATAGATGCTCTGGAAGTACAGCACATAGCTAGTGAAAGTGGTGAAGATGGCACTAGCAGTGAGGCATCTGGGTCAATGGGAACACCGTAGCAAGAGCTAGCAGACAAATTAAGGACTAATTTGGTGCTGCCAAATTCAGAAGGTTTTTTAGGCCTACTGAAGGTTGATAAAGAGGGAATCGCAGCAGAACAAGAGAGCGAGTTATCCCTTGACAAGCTGAAAGAACAAGAGGAAAAGTGGATAGCCAGGAGACATCACTTTTCAGTGCCACAGTGGTCTTTTGTACCGACAGTACAAGAACACGAAGGGAGTACAGTATGATCAGTTCACTGTTCCATCAAGATACAAAGCTCCAATCGACAATCTGTACCATGGAAATGGCTGGGCTGGTCATCTAAGAATAAGGAAGGCTAAAGTATACTACCACAGGAACACTTGGAAGCGAACTTTCATTGTAGGAGATAAGATACTTTTGATGACGGCGTCCAGAAAAAACAAACTAGATGTTCTTTGGGAAGGACCTGCAGAGGTCATGAGAAGCTCTCATACACAAACTATGCCATCAAAATACTGGGCAGACTTTAAGAGTTGAGGATTTACCAGACAAACCTAATGAAGCCATATGAGAGCATGAAGCCACAGTTCATCTTGCACTAAATGCGCCCAAAGTTCTACTTTATAAGGTTTACGTGGACATAGCGCAAAACCAGATTTAAATCCACACCAGCGAAACGAACTGCGAGAGCTGATGGGTGACTTTGAATACTGTTTTTTTGGTAGAACTAGCTTGATAAAGCATGATATTAAGCTGGTATCGGACAAGCCAATACAGTGTAGGCCCCACCGGTTTTTACCTAGACACAGGAAAATTTTGCAAGCAGAGCTCCAGCAGATGTTAGAGCTCGGGTTGATTGTCCTTTCCTAGAGTCAGTACGCATCCCCACTAATTATGGTTTAGGCTCCTGGGAAAAGCCCCAGGCCTTGCATCGATTACTACAGACTAAATTCCATAATCATGGATCAGAATTACACCATTCTTAATTTGGAAGAGCATGTGGAGACAATCAGGAGTAGCTTCCCTGTATGAAGCAAGATGTTGTAAAGGGTTGTAAAGCATTTTGTTTGTCTGTTTTGAATTTATTATTAACGTCATTACTGCTGTGCTTCAATGCTCTCTCAGTCTCTAACCATGGTTCCCATGTTGTAACCATCCTGGCCCCCTTGTTAGGCAGAACAGCTCGGGACTCGAACAGAGACACAACCATGTACTACTGGAGTGGAGATATCCTATTTTTCATCATCACCATGCCCGCCTTCATCGCCATCTACCGATTCTTGCAGTAAAGGTCTACCTAACCCGGTGAAGACCTTATCAGTGTTAAGCCTTTCTTCAAGCGAGTTTATCTTCAGTGTACTCAAAAGTCGAAACATTGATGCCATTCCAACAAACTGGAACTGGGAAAGGCTCTCAGTGTTTCACTGGGAAGCCATATACTCACCTATCACTATCATGCTGACAGGAATGATCACTGTGACTCCAACCAAGATTGTACATCCAACTGAAAAAGCAAGACACACATTGCTCACAACAGTGTTTTACCCAAAGTGTTATCTTCTTACCCCAAAGGGTTCCTCTACGGAGTACTGGGAGGTTCACAGAAATGACATGCACTACTGACGAGCACTGTCTATCAAAGAAGGAATCAACACAATGAGTGAGGTATTCTGAAAAGTTTGTGTGAAGCTGTATTATTCACATTGCTTTAAATCAATTTCAAAATAAGAAACAGGGTTTATTCTGAGTTGTGAATTTGGTTACCTTCAACCCAACTCAACACCAGCACCCTCATTTCCAACATGCAGCATCACTCTCCTTACCGACTGCTCACGGCAAATGACCCATAAGGCAGCTAAAATGAAATACTTGCAGTCTGAAGTACAATCGAATCGAAGAATATTCGATCTTGGGTGACTTAAATCTTTTGGTTAATTCAAAGACATCTTAAGACCATGGTTGGTATCCTACATTCTCCATGACTTGAAGCCTTTTAATTCAAACAAGCCAGAGACTTTAGGATTTTGGCTTACCTAGGCAAAGAAATGCAGCCAAAAAGAGCTTATCAGAGAATATTCAACAGCCATGAATAGTTTGATAGTTGGAGCTTGCCGACAGTTATTCAGGCTGCGGTGCATGTTATCACTGGATCAACTGCCTTGAATGCAATTGAGCAAAACATATCTGTCCATCATTTCGGTTCTGCAGGTTGTATATCTTTTTTAATGTGACTAGGCATGAATGAATAGCTACTCCCTTAATAAGCTGCAATTCAGTTTATTCAACTTTGGATAATTCAAAAATTCTAGAATCCAAACAATCCATTGTCTCTAGAAATTTTAATCAATGGGAGTCCACTGTATAAAATGCTTTTAGCTGATATGATTTACCTGTGACCTGGGCAACGGATTTGTTACAGCTAAGTACGATAACCACTGTCTTACAATACCAGCAGCATCAATGTAGGTTGACGAGTACTTCAAATCCCATGCAGAACTTCAGCATGAATGCGCTTCCAACACAGCAGGTTACCGTAAAAATGAAAAAGTAGCCACATATACATAATCAATTGCTGCGGAAGCAGTTACATATTTCAACACTTTATTGCAATCTCGCAAGGAAATAAAGAAAGAAAGAGATGCAGCTGAAGTACAGAAAAAGGCAAGATCGGTGCCGTTTTTTTTTTTTTCCACTATGTATAAATGTTTTTTTTCCTGCTGGATTTTCACAACATTTATGCACCCAGAATAGTTCACCAGCGTTTATTACTTTGTGACGCCATTGTATGCTGTATATCAAAAGAATGAAGAACTCTCCAAGAACACAGGACACCAAATCATCTGCTGTGGAAACATGCAAAACGACAAGACGTTCAGCTGGTGGGCAACTCACGGGTGCCTAGCAATAGGAGTATAATGCTCCGCAAGAAGTCTATCACTCCGCTGGATGCTTTGTGCACCTCTCGAACCTGTCCGAAAAGTGACTGGTATGATGGAGGAGGAGCTGCAAGGAAAAAAAAAACATGAAGCAGCAACAGGGAGGCCTTGAACAATGTACTCAAATACTATGAACAGGTGACAACAGCTGCATATAGCAAGCATATACTGAGAGGAAAAATTGTCATCCACACAAACGTAGCGTAAAGCCACATTCGGGTGGATGACAATGTTTCCTTTGAAGAACCTTCCTCCACCTTGTGGGATTCAGCAAAAATGATTTACGAATAAGCATATATATATATAAATTGTAGAGAAGGATTGGAATGATGTAATGGGTCATTCTCTTCAGTGCTTTTGCTCGTGAATGGCGCTCGTGCTGGTCAGTCCCAAACACCGGTGCCTAATAAATGCCTTTACAAGTGGTGGAGGTGCTGGGTACGGGGTTGAGGTTCCAGGATGGACGTTGTAGGCCGAAGCACCCTCCAACCGCCACTGCCTCCAACTGCCACCAACCGCCAATGCCATTATTAGCCCCGCCCCCCCCCCCCCCCCAGTGCTAACTATTACACCAAACTCCTGCCTTCACTTTGACTTGTTGACAAATTTGACTTCGTGCTGCCATCTGCTAGCTGCCTGGTTAGCTCAGATGATAGAGTGGCTGCCCTGGAAAAGCAGTGGTCCCGAGTTCGAGTTCCGGACCAGGACAAATTGTTCTTCAACTGCAAAGCTTTTCTTTTGAAGAACACATACGAGTTCCCGTTCCCTCAATGACAACTGGCTAGTGATTAAAGACAAAATTACTGACCTGACTAATAAATTCATCCCCACGGCGAGCTTTCTTGCCAATAAAAATAAACCATGGTTCTGTAAAAATTTAAAAGACTCGAAAATAAGAAAAAGCGCCTTTTTCGTACTGCGAAATGTGATGGAAGCCCGAGCGCATGGGACAGGTACTATTCTGCGGAAGACGCTTATTACACTGCAATTCAGAAAGCGCAAGAAACATTTTATCATAACGACTTAGCTAAAATTCTAAAAACTAACCCTAGAAAATTTTGGGAAGTCATAAACCCGCAACAAACACATGACGTCACACTTACAAGCGATAAAGACGAAATTATGAGCGACACTGTTTGTGCTGACACTTTTAACATCGCGTTCTCATCCGTATTCACTGAAGAAGCCGACTTGCCTCTTCCTACGCCACCTACTGCGACACTGCCAATGATGGCCCCTGTTGAAATTTTTGTCGCTGGCATTTCATCACTCATTGACAAATTAAAACTTTCATCATCGGCTGGTGTCGACGATATTAACTCAAAACTGTTAAAAAATACTAAAGAAATAATTGCAGTGTATTTTTCGATGCTCTTCTCACTTTCAATTGAAACAGGAATCTTACCAGACGACTGGAAAGAGGGCAAGGTCATTCCAGTCCACAAATCAGGTAACAAACAATCCCCCCTAAATTACCGCCCCATTTCTCTAACAAGCGTCCCATGTAAAATTATGGAACACGTCATATACTCTCACATTATGCACTTCCTTGACACTAACAATTTTTTTCATCCTTCCCAGCATGGATTCTGTAAATCTTTATCTTGTGAAACCCAACATGCCATATTTCTTCATGATCTACACTCTAATCTCGACCTCAACCTTCAGACCGATGCAATCTTTCTCGACTTCGCAAAAGCATTCGATACGGTACGCCTTATACGGAACGCCTTATACTAAAACTCTCCTAGCTGAATGTGCTCCCTAACCTTCTCGCATGGATTACACCATTTCTCAACAAACGCTCCCCAGTTTGTTTCAATTAAAAATAGCCGTTCCAGCTCTCTCCCTGTAACATCCGGCGTCCCCCAAGGATCTGTACTCGCACCCCTCTTATTCCTCATATATATTAACGACCTGCCTGTACATGTATCCTCCCATATCCGTTTATTTGCCGACGACTGTGTCATCTATCGCACAATTACAAAGATTTCTGATCAAACTGCACTCCAACATGACCTTAACCTTGTACAACAGTGGTGTGATCTTTGGTTAATGAAGCTTAATCCTACTAAATGCAAGCTCGTTTCCTTTCTTCGCAAACTTAATCCCCTATCATTCTCATACCTAATCTCCCACTCCACTGTCGAAACAGTTCAAACATACAAATATCTAGGCGTCACCTCATCCTCTGACCTTTCATGGAACGCACACATCAGCAATATCATATCATCCGCGAACAGATCTCTCGGTTTTTTAAAGCGTCCTTTGCGTCACGCACCATCAGACATAAAACTTCTCGCGTACAAATCACTCATCAGATCGAAACTAGAATATGCAGCGCCCATCTGGAGGCCGCACCAGGCATACTTAAGAAACGAACTAGAATCTGTACAAAATCGTGCCACTAGGTTCAACCATTCTTCATATTCATACGACATAAGCATATCATCCCTAAAACGTAAAACTGATCTTGCTAATCTTTCTGTGCGTCGCCACATCGCCAGTCTTTGTTTGTTCCTCAAATTATTTCACAGTCTGCTCAATCAAGCACCGTATATCATCCCACCAGCACGCATATCCCCCCGTACGTCCCATCCTTACTCAATCGCACGCGCACGTGCTCGCACCACTACTTTTGCAGCCTCATTTTTTCTTCGCACAGCAGTGGACTGGAATGGCCTTCCCCGGAAAATTGCAGCCATCACGTGTTCATCAACTTTTGCGGACAACTTAACTACATTTGTTTCTCATGAAGATCACTCTCTGTAACCTTGATTTGTAAACCCACCCCTTATGTTATACCCCCTAACCGGGGTCTTTAAGGTAATAAAGTGATGATGTGATGTGATGAGTTTTCTTTGTAGCGATTGCTACGATTGGGTGGATGTCTCATTTTCCTTTAATTATTTCTCTCCACCTTGCAGGTTTCTGGACAAATATTACGTCATACCTACTGTACCTAGGATCCGTATCAATGGCTTACGCATCAAACAAAATGGCAGAAACATGGATATTCAAGCAATTAGATACTCATGTACACCAAACCACTCACCCCATTGCACGCATTGCAAAGCAACATCACTGCATGAAAGAAAACAATCTGATACACCTGGTAACCACCCACGCACTGAGCAGGTTCACCTATGTCGCCCCGTACCTTAGCCTCAGTGCAACTGACAAGCTCAAACTCAATATCAAGATCAAGAGAGCCTATAAACAAGCCCTACATCTTCCTGTTTCCAACTCTAATGAGAAACTGGGTGCCTTCGGCATTCATAACACCATAGATGAGCTCATTGAAGCTCAGCGCATTAGCCAATATGAACGACTCGCCAATTCCATCGGGCAGGCACATTCTAGGGACCCTAGGCATAACCTACACCACCCAGTTTCGACCAAAAGTAGCCATCCCTCCGAACATTTGCACTCAGCTAGTTATCCTGCCCATACCTCGCAACATGAACACAATCAGGAGCGACATGCAGACAGAGCTAAATGACTACAAAAGCACTATGACCAAGCCGCTGACGTAGCCTACGTGGACACGGCGGAATACCCCAACCAGAATGGCATGGCGGTCATCGTAGTCACGGGCTCGCAGTACCGCCTCGCTGCGACCGCATCAATACTCCCCACTCAACCAGAATAAGAAGAAACGGCCATCGCTTTGGCCTACACCTCTACCAATGCACATTGCATCATCAGCGATTCAAAAACGGCCATTCGCAACTACACAAGAGGACTGATAGCGCCGCAAGTGCAGAGGATACTCTCCAGCACTCCTCCCTCAAGGCAACGCCGCGTCCAGATCATCTCGGGTCTGGCAGGAAAAGAAGCCTCCCATGGTGCCGCCCGAGCTCTCGCACACAGGGTGCATCATCCTTCTCTTGCGTCTTCCGATCCTGACCAGCCCTCTGTTCTGCATCCTGGTCACGTGCGAGATTGAATGGTCACTTCCATAGAAGTCCTCCTCGACTACCGCAGAGAGTGGTTACGCTAACCCCCAGCACACAAAACACTGAATAAATCTCAATCCACCACTTGGCGACTACTTCAGACGCGAATTTTACCAAACGCCATGCTATACAACCGAATTTATCCCGATGCATACTCCCCACTATGCAAAGCATGCGAGGCCTGTGCTTACCTTGACCACATTATCTGGCAATGCCTCAAAGCCTCACACACCAACACCCACCGCACTAACACTACGCACATCATAACTATGGCCAAGCAGTGGGAGACATTGCTGCTCAGCTTGGACCCAGAACAGTAGCTCTGAGCCGTCCGGATAGCCCAAGACACTGCCAGAAAGCAAGGACTGGTCGCCATATGAGGAAGGAGGGGGATTGGGGGGTTAGTCTCCCGACCCCTGCCACCCCTGGGCCTCATCAAGGACACAGTAAAGTTGTATCTCTCTCTCTGATCCATCAGCACAATGAACCACTGGCATGTTACGTCGTCAAGCCCACCATTGTGTCATTCGCGACGGCCTACTCCACCGATGCAATTACACCGCCGATAGCCACCTGTGGTTGCTAGTAGTACCCCGCAGTCTGCGTTCTGAAATATGCATGTCATTCCACTCTTACCCACAGTGTACACACTCGGGAGCATTCAAAATTTACCAGCGCATTTGACACCGCTATTACTGGCGCAGGATGTACAGCTACGTTCAGAAGTTTGTTCGCTCGTGCCCCAATAGTCAGCGGCGGAAATCTTCACCAGGCCTCTCGCCAGCCAGTCTGCAACCCGTCCTATCCGGCCGCGTCAGCATTGATTTGTATGGGCCACTTCCCCTGACATCTGCTGGTAACCACTGGGCCATCGTGGCTGTTGACCACCTCATGTGATGCGCCGAAATTGCCGCTCTCCCAGTGGCTGCAGTGTGCAATGTTGCCTCCTTCCTGTTTCACCGATTCATAACGCGTCTTGGTCCACCACAGGAGTTGCTCAGCGATCACAGACATGTCTTGTCGGAAGTCGTCGAAACCACCCTCAAAGAGTGCTACGTTGTGCACCACACAACTACTGCTTACCAACTGCATATCAATGGCCTCACAGAATGCTTTAACCGTACGCTTGGCGACGTGCTCGCGATGTATGTAGCCTCTGACCACACAAATTGGGATGCCATTCTGCCCTTCACAACCTACACCTACAATACCGCCACTCAGAGCACCACTGGCTTTTCACCTTTTTTGTTATTGTACGGCCGGCACCCGTCGCACACAATCGACACAATCCTTTCGTACTAGCTGGACGCATATGAGTGCACGCCTATTTCTGCCACAGCCAGACATGCCAAAGAGTGCTGCGGTCTCACGCAGGCCTTTATTTCAAATGACCAAGAGCGCCAGAAGAGCGTTCGCGATAACACCACTTCTGCGCCCACGTTCCTTCCCAGAGTGCTTGTGTGGCTCTCGGTCCTTTCCACTGCACCTGGGCTCTCGTCGAAACTACTGACCAAGTATGAAGGCCCCTGCTGCGTCGTCGAATGCACATCTCCAGTCAACTACGTTATCGAGCCTGTTGAACCGCCTTCGGACATGCGCCATCATGGACGAGATATTGTCAACGTCGACCACCTCAAGACCTACTATGACCCGCTTATAGTGACAAGCTGTTAGGCCGCCGGGTGGCTCCCTTTTCGTTCTTGGGGGTAATTGTAGAGAAGGACTGGAATGATATAGTGGGTGGTCCTCTTCAGCACTTTTGCTCGAGAATGTCACTCGTGCTGGGAGTCCATGCCCTGCTCCAACGGTCGGTCCCAAAATGCTGGTGACTAAGAAACGCATTTACAATATATCTGAAGTTGAGTGTCCTACTTACAAACACAAGCAAGTAAAGCTACTGTTTTGAAGCAATTGGGCTAACCTGCAAGGAGGTGTGCCATCGCCTATGCAGCAACAGCAGTTAGTGTGTTTTTGAAAAGAGAGTTTGAAAATTTGTCACATCAGTAGCATGTGCATACCGAAGTTTACACCCCAGCTCCAGTATGCAAACTTATTCACAACCATTCTCTTTATTAGAGAGCACCTTTTGTTTTCCTAGATGAAATTTTAATCATATATTCGTAAAACTAAGTGCCAGTATCAGAGCAGGAGAGCACCTGGTCCTCGTTACAAGGAATTGGAAGCTTTAGTCAGACCAGTGTTTGGGACGTAAAATTAAGTGATATGTTACGTAACAGTGCATCAATAACATTAGGCTCTGTGATAAAAGACTTACTTCTGCACCCTGGCTGTTCTGTCCACCTAGATGCTGCTCTTACTCAATGGCCTAAGGCTTTTTGAGACATGAGATTGACAGTCACATTTTGATGGAGATAAAATGTTACTAAAGCTGGACAGTGGGCTAGTTTGTTAGCCATATAATGCACCAGGTTTCGTAGAGGCTAAAAAAAAAAAAGAAAGGTCGGTGGAAGAAAGACAAGAATTTTCTGTCTTCTTCCTCCCATTGGTTTTCTTACCACTTGAGATTTCAGTGGACTATCAGGTCAACAAACTAGCTCACTTCTCAGTACGACAGTTTCTAGTGCATTTGACAGCCGTCTTCAACCTCCCTCGGTACATGTGACCAGTGTCTTATCTGCACGTCCTTCCTTCTGCTATTCTTATTACCATTGAAAAACATTATTTAATGGAACCGAAGAATCAGTATTTCTACTAATTCAAAACTCATCATATAACGGGTAGTGTAGAAGGCATTGTGGGATGAGAAGCTTGTTCACTTCGGCGAGATCCATTTCCTTCCTCAGCTCAAGTGCATCAAAAGATGCTGCTCCACAACCTGAAAAACGTACGGATACATCATGGCCTTTCATCGAGGTCTGCATAAGCAGAAAAATCGAGCAGGAACACTGTGATCAGCCTGTCATGTTCACGCACCCACGGTAGACCATTCAGCACATGTGTGCGGTTGATACTTTGTGCAAAAATGTCACAAGTGCAGTAACGCGCATGCTCGTTAGATCTGAAAAGAGCATACCATTTGGATTTGTGATGTCGTCGTAAGACGGAGGCAAGTCATTTTCCACTGGACTGCGAAAAGGCGTCGGTAGGGGGCTGTCACTATACGGCGGCAACGACATGGCGAACTCCTGCACCAAGTTCACGAAAGCAAACACAGCGAAATTGAAGTTGTGCCGTTCTTTCCTCTTTTTTTACCAAAAGAAACGAAAAACAAGAATTCCAAATGCAAATCAGAATTGCTACAATTACTGCTATCTCACGAAGGCGCGTGAGACGATGACAAGAAAGCAATCTACAGAGTTGAGCGCAGAAGTCGGCATCAAATTTCGCTAAACAAGCTCGCGCTAGAATAAATCGATCGAAATAAGCGAATACATGCACTGAAGCAGTGCGATAGCATAAAGCCGCATTAAGCGCTCTCGTACCGAGTTTTTTACAAGTGATGAATACAAACATGGATAAAACGAAAACACAACGATGTAGCATCCAAGGCGAGGGGCGTACCACTTGGAGCAGTTCAATTTAAGAAAGCTTCCTTGGACACTAGGCAGACCTAAACGCGACAACATGAAAACATTAAGGTGGCTTTGCGAACGGTAACGATGCGTGTATAGGCGTTCAAACAGGCCAAGTTTCATGTGGCGCTCACAGTTTCGCTGCACAGACGACGAGTATCACCGCACGCCATACTTGTTTACAGCTATCATGCTTTCCTGCACAACCAGGAGCTCGTTTGACGAGACGTTCATGTGAGGGATCGCCAGCTGTTTCTGCGCAGGCGCGAGTAAGAGCGGGAGCGAGAGAGAAAATCTGGGGCCTTTGCTCCTTGATGTAGTGAGAAACTCTATGCCTTGAATCATGTAGCGAGTATGCCTTGAATATATGACTCCGCCTAGATATCTAGGCACTACTATATTCTAGGCACTACGGAGGAGGTTTCTTAGCGCGTGTTGTAGGCGTTTGCCCCTTTTGGCGACCGCTGTGTCGGACAGACTGTCTCGAACCTGCGGCTCTCGTGCCAAGTCAGTCGTGGCGGATCATAGCTTTCTCGCGCCTTACGGCGATGTACCTTGCAAGTAACATCTCCTGTGGGAGCAGTAGCGACCGTAGTAGAGCACGGGCAGCATATATTGAAAATCTAGAAGCTAGGCGCCTTCGCAGTGGCGTAGCTAGGTCGTCTGGCACCCGGGGCCCATAGGTCTTCTGTCACCCCCCTCCCCGGATGTAGCCGGCGGAAAGAGGGGTGTCTTCAGACGTATATGACACCCTCTCCCCTCCCCCCACTCACTGGCCCCTTGCACCTGGGGCCCACGGCCCCCCGGCCCCCCCCTGTTGCTACGCCACTGCGCCTTCGCAACTGCGGTTGAGCGCAAGCATGAAAGGCCGCCGGTGACGATGACTCAGCACCAGCGCCGCAGGCGCGAGAAAGACTGTCCGACGCACCTTCAGAGGCACAGTTCTGACTGGTGTTGCAGAAGTCGCGGGGCGCGATAGTGCTGAACTTAATTAGCGTCGCAAATTAATTAAGTAGGCGGCTGGACGTAGTTATATATATTTATTCAATCGTATTTTTTTTACTCATTGTAACAACGTGTCATTATTTCGCATTATTGGCGGCGACTCCAGGTCACCAAAGCGGCAACGGGGACGCGAAAGCTACAACCCGGACTGGTCCGGTTGGTGCTCGGCGAGGCCTGCGCGTGCCAGAGTTGTACAAGATCGGCTGTCCGCTATCGCGGGCAGCCAATTTTATTATGCGAACACCCCCTGGCACACTTCGGCCTCCGCGGCCCCAACCCACGTGCCGCCCTGCTTCCAGCCTTGATCCCCCCACACCTTGGATGCCCTGAAAATCCTGCGCCGCCTGGTTTATTAACCTCAGGTGCTCCCGCGAGGCCACCGTTCGGCGGTTACATGTGCCCTCCTGGACCAGTGCTTGCAAAAAATCCAATCTATCGTCGCGACGAAAAGAGGAGGCCCGTGACTTATACAACACCAGTCAGAACCTTGCCCCTTCAGACACAGCGATCACCATATGGGACGTCCGTGCCCACTGCCTCACCGCGCGGGCAGCCAGCGGCGGAGCGTAAACAAACTCGACCGAGCTCCGCTATGCCGGCTTGTCTAGGGGACAAACGCCTACAAGACGCGCTAAGAAACCTCCTCCAGCGCCTAGGCAAAGTCATATAGAGAAGTGGTTCTTGAAGGGATAAGGAAAGGTTGACGTTATTTTCTGCCGCCCTTGCGGGAGCACGGCTCAGCGTCAAAAGGGGTGGGGATAGTGGGAGCAAAGGAGATAGGAGAGTAGGGGGTTAAAGTGTCGCCATGGCAGCGGCTGAGCAGTCCGGCAGGAAGGGCCCAGTGGGTCCGGTAGGAATGGTAATGCCAGGGGGCGGTGATCCAGCAGGAGCCAGATGGTTGGGGCCAAGGAAACTCTATGGTTGGGGCAGCTCGAGTAGCCTAGAGTTGTTTAGACAGCCGTGAGGCTATCCGTCTTTGCAGACAATCCTAGAGTCTCGCCGAGAGCCCCGACGAATCGAGGCACTCGACGACACTTAGGAGCGTTGGTAGTCATATCATAGGTGTTCTGTAGTCATATATTCAAGGAGCAAAAGCCCCCAGATTTTCTCTCTCACGCTAGCTTTTACTCGCGCCTGCGCACAAACGGCTGGCGATCCCTGAAATGAATGTCTCGTAACCGCTACCGCAGTGACCCTATTCAGTAATGATGATTTGTTTTTATTTTGCTAGCGCCATCTCTCAATTGCGTCCTTTAGCGCTGTCCTGTGTCCTCCCTTGCATAGCGTTTCCTACATAATTTTTGTAGGAAACTCTATGCTCTCTTGTCCGTGTTTTTTGGCACTGTTTTAAATATGAATGATCCGTACCAACTAGCTCGCACCCAAACCCTTCTGAGCATGCATCTGACTATTCTCTCTGATTTTAGTTCACAACGCCACCACTACTGTTATTTCCGTAAGGTACAGTCATGGTACAGTTTCATGCAGTTTCCCTTCTGTGATAGCATCATCGTTTATTCTATCCTTCGTCATAGCGCGTGAAACTTCTAAACGCAGTTATGGTACTATTTGCACATGCGTTAGGCAAGCGCTTTGGCAGTACGGGTTCTCCGGCGGCTTCATGGAGGCAAGTGGCCCTGCATGGTCTATCTCGCGCGTGTGTTGGTCGTCGTCTGCTCTCAAGCTATGGTAGAGGAACTTTGACGCATGTGGACGAACAAGGCGGTGCACGGATGGTTGATGTTGCGGAAAAACCGGAGTCAGTGCGGACAGCAACTGCATCTGGGCGTGTCCTGCTGGGAAAGCACGTCTATGAACTTGTGAAATCCAACAATATGAAGAAAGGCGACGTTCTGACCGTTGCCCAGATTGCGGGAATCGCTGCAGCTAAACAGACATCCCAGCTGATTCCGCTGTGTCACCCATTGGCTCTGACCAAAGTAGACGTGAAGTTGACACTTTTGGAAAACACCTACGAAGTGCTTGTCGAAAGTTATGCCAAATGTACGGGAAAAACTGGCGTCGAAATGGAGGCACTGAGCGCCGTAACTGTCGCGGCTCTAACCGTCTACGATATGTGCAAAGCGGTCAGCCGAGAATTGAAAATAACTGATGTTCAACTGATCTCAAAGACTGGCGGGACGCGAGGAGACTACCATCATTGACAGCTCCTATATTTCGCCGTAAACATTTAACTATAACCGTTATATCCTTGAACAAGTTTGGGTGCCACCGATCTGTTGCGCGGTACCGTCGCGGTCAGTTCTTGCTTACGTTTCTTGCTCGTAAAATATTCCCTAATTATGCTATGGTTGTCGGCTGGTAGCAGTTGCTTTTTTGTTTCTTTCACTTAATAAAGCAGAACCAATTTTGATATCTGATGTCTTGCGCTTGCCACACAGGCTCACACATTCGGCGGCTAGAGCAAAACACTACAGCGTTTCGGGTGCAACATTGGAGTTTCATACTAGGAAACTCTATGGTGCCCGACAATTGCTGCAAGTTTGTACAGGGACGTGCATTTTTGGCTCAATCAAAAGAATATTTTGTGCTTACCGTCGCACGCTGTTCCTGCTGAAATTACGCAGAAATATTGCATCTTTGAGTCTACGTCGTTCAGTGTACACTTGGCACCGTTAACTGCTCGAGCTTTAAGAGGAAGAATGCAAAGTTGCCATTGCTTATGGAGTTGCAGCTGGTGGCGCGACGGCGATACCATAAATTTGTTTCGCCGCCTGCCGGCAGCTGCGGAAAGCCGTTTAGGGAGGTTGCTCCGTGTTCCAGAAGATCGAGCGGTAACCTTCCTTGAACGGCTGCTTACTGCAGCTGCCAGCACGCGGCGAAACGAGTAGAAACCAAGAGAGCTTAAATAGGCTACATCAACATGCAGGGCGGCTAAGAAAGTGGGCAGAGATTGAGCAGTTAAATAGAGAACAAATAGGGGTGCATGCAGTTACAGAAACGCACCATAGAGACTCGTAAGAGCCGCCAGTGATTGAGAATTACGTTTGGGAAGGGTGCAACAGAACTAATATTAGTTAAGTGTGGTTTAATGGCGCAAAAGTGGCTAAGGCTGTGCTGCGCCGAACACGAGGTGTTATAAAATCCAGTTTAGGAAGGGCATATGTTAATAATCTATATTTTATGTAAAAAATCCAGTGTCTAGAAATTTATGCATGTCAAATAATGGGACTAGCGGATCACTTAAAATTAAAGCAGGGTGTAAAGGTATTTGTATTTGATAGAAGTTGTGCAAACAGTTTCGTCTGTGTATTTCAATGTGTGCAGATGTCAGTAATATATGCATGACTGTTAGTGGTTCTTGTCATTTCTCACATGTTGGTGTGTCTTAATAAGCAAATAATTGTGTGTGAGGTGTGTGTGCCCAATGCAACAGACGTCGGAAAAAAGGGAGGGGGAGTCACAATGCTCATCCATCAGGTAGCCAAATAGAACAGAGTAAATTCAAAATGTCAAGAGCATCTTTGGTTATTAGGTACAATGAGTGAGAAAGAAACTTCGCTGGGTGTAACATATTTGGGGACCGGAAATAATTGCACAAAGAATCAAGAGTTAGTGGAATGCGTAAGTGCTGATATTAAGGGTTTCGGGAATGATGCCGAAATTATCCTATTGGGTGACATGAATGCCCACATACAGGATCTAGATGGCTACACCGACAACAGGAAGTCAATGCTAGATCTTTGTGAGCAACATCACCTCGTTATCGTGAATACAGGGCCCAAGTGTGATCTTTGTGAGCAACATCAATTCGTTATCGTGAATACAGGGCCCAAGTGTGAAGGGCAGATCACTTGGGAAGTGGGAAACTGGCAATCAACCATTGATTACTGTCTGATGACAGAAGGAATTCATGTTAAGTTGAGAGAAATGGTCATTGACGACGAAGGATATAGCAGCATAGGGAGTGACCATAAACGCATCATTTTGAAGATGGGATATGTAGTTGGGAAAGAGAGCAAGGAGTGCAAAATGGCAAGTTCAAATTTGAACGCTGAACAAATAACAAATATAGTCGCAAGAGTCGAGGAGAAACTTGGCAAATGGGCAAGTAAAGAGTAGGAATATAGTGAGCGTCCAAGTGTAATGACAACAGAAATATAGCAAAAGAAACATGTTCGTTGTAAAGGAAAAAAGAAACCGAAAAGCTGGTGGAACAGGTAGATACGACAAGCAATTGCTAAATGACAGAAAGCATCCCGAGAGCACAGGCAAGCAAAGGAAGCACAGTTGCCGCAGGATGAAGTGGCCAGTAAATGGGAAATATGCCGGGAGAAAAAGTCTATGGTTCAAATACTGATTCAAGCAAAGATAAAAGGTGAAAGTGAAAGTTGGTTGTTAGAAATACGTGACAAAAAGGCCGATCCAATATTTTGGAACTACATAAAATTATTAGGCAGGAAGTCAACAACAATACAACAACATATCCTAGATGAAGATGGAAACAAACAAAGGGTAAGCGGCATTAAATTACATCCAAAAAATAACAGCTGAATCTTTCAAGGCAAGGACGAGGTTGTATTTGAAGAAAAAAGGAGCATGAAAAAGAACCAGATGCAAAAGGAGCTGGTGCGGACAAATTTCAACTGGAAGAAAGCTGAAGAGAAAATTCCCAAGTGGACAGCCACAGGGCCAGACGAGGTTCCCGTTAGTCTGATTAATAAACTAGGATCAATAAGTACGGAAGCTCGGGTGAAAGCAGTGGAAAAAACCTTAAAAGATAGAATATACCAGACAGTTGGCGACAAAGTAGAATAAATTTATAAATGTAAGGGGGACAAAGATAGGATTCACTTGTATAGACTGTTGGCCATTACATCGGTAATATACAGATTAGCAATGCAGGCAATCAAATTAAAGCTGCAAGCATGGGCAGAGAATAATGGCATTTTGGGAGAACTTCAGAATGGCTTCAGAATAGGAAGGCATTTGGGTGATAACTTATTTGTTCTTACTCAATATATTGAAATATCAAGAGTAGAAACCAGACTGTTATATGTGGCCTTTTTAGAGATTGCAGGATCGTATGACAACGTAGACTGCAACATTTTGTGGGATATTCTGGAAGGGGAAGGCTTAGGCGACGATTGTCTACCCAAGCAGCAGAAAGTTCCCATTACAAAATTGGCCCGACGTCCCTGGCTGACTGAAAAACGATTGGCCCGACCTCGACACCCGATGGAGGGCATTGGGGATTGACACTGGCCTCACGTCTAGCGACCATTGGCAACTGACTCTGTAGCCGACGTGGCCGAGTCCGCACTGCGCATGGGCCAACTACGACCCAACATTTCGTAAGCTCCAGTTTGCCGTTGGCCATCGGTTGCGTGCGGACATTTTTTTTCTTAATATTTTATTACATTAAAAAAACACATAAGGTTTTTCTTTTTGCTGCGTGTTACGTTTTCAGGCCAACGATATAGTTTATTAGAGGCATTAAACTCTCACTCACAATCAATACACTCACATGTGAAACATAATTAAGCACCTTTAATTATTCTCTGTACCCGGTAGTTAAATATGTGACACGCAACAAAACAAACACGTGAGTGCAATGTTTCCTCTTTTTAGGTGTTTTATTTTGCAACCATAAAATACATTAATTTTTTCGTGCAGCAGTGTTAACAATTTGCAAGTAGTCTTTGTTCCCTGAAATAGTATGATACAGCTAAAGGACAGCGCTGGTCCGCTGTGAGACTTTCCCATACTGCCCGGGAGGCTCTTCTTCAGCCGTTTCCATACTCTTGGCTCTGAACGGTACAGTATCCGGCATTTCTCTGTCCCCGTCGAGCGCGAAGTTTGGATAGTTACAGTGCTCATAGAAACTGAAACAAATGAACAAACAAATAATATCATAATGAATAACTCTGTGAACCACGTAGACGATTTAGTGGACTTTTTCCCATTCGTGTGCAAGAAATCCCGATCCTGGCACAGTCACAGACAAAATAATTATTTCGTCATTGCACATACATGTAATAGACATATACGATGCATCTTCAGTGAATATTAGTGTGTTCAACTTCTGCAACGTGAAAAAAAATACATCCAGGCAGCGCGATAGATGAATACGACAATACATGGTTGCACAAACAAAATAGCATGCAGACTGCCACGCAATAAGTATAAAGGTTTACATCACATCGAGACTGTGGTGACAAAACATTACACGTAAACTACGAAAATGCGACAGCAGAACAATTGAGGAACAACTTACATATTGGTTATCCGCAATGTTCCACGTACATGTCATTTTGTCTGATGCTCCTATCTACTCTAGTCCACATGCGAAAAAGTGCCACACACAATCCATTCTTACCTGCAATGCACCAGACGTATATTGTACAGTACTGGGTATTTACAGTTTTGTTTTTCCATCTGTGGGAACAAAGCGGCTTCGAAATATGACTTTATCGCAATGACAACCGTACAAGCGTCTTACCTGATTTCTTCCCAAATCGTCATAACAGTTCGGAGCGTAGCAGGTTATTCGCATACTATGCTTCAATTTAAGTAGTGTCGTTCCAGTGTTTCCTAGAAAAAAAATAAAGAAAAATGCATCACGCTTACAAGACGAAAAATTTATATAAAAAATATGTACCTGAAAGTACGTCTCACATTTCCTTGTTCCAACTCTTGAACGATTGATCCATTCTCATATAAAGCTCTTCTTTCTTTCTTCCTGTAAGAAAAAACAAAGAGTTCATACGTTGCAAAACCACTTCCACAATACAAAGCAAGGTTTGTTCACTTGACAAAGATGGATACGCACTACACAACGTGAAATTAAAATGCCACTTACGAGTACGCATATTTTGCACGGCGAGACACGGCAGCTCCACTCCATGGAAAGGGCTTGCGTTCTTCTTGCCCGTGTTACTTACTGTAGTTTGCGTTTATGAAATGCGCCAACTACAGAAATGCGCCAACTAGTCTAGCAAGCTGTGGAGACGCGAAACGAGCTGGCGTCCAGAGCTAGCATTTGGCGGGGACTGGCGCCCCTGCCGCCCTGCCTGCACCCCTGCGAGCAGGCAGCGTTGCGCCTGACGAAGAAAAAAATAGATAGCAAAGAAAGCCCCGCTTCGCTTTCTCGCCACGTCCTCGCTGGTGGGAGCTGATGCTGATGGAGGGAATCACCCATCCCTGCTTTCCAAGAACTTTTCATTCCTTCTGGGAGAGGGAGATGCGACAGCGCAAGATGACCGCAGTTCCCCACACTTTTCTTTTTTTCATATTTTTTTTTTCAGGCACTGCCTATGAGCGCGCCGCTGTTTCCTTCTTGGTGTGTGTGTTGTGTGCATGCGTGCGTATGTAATGAAAATCTGCTATCTAGGTTTTGCAGGGATTGGTAGCTCTATACGAATATGTATATAGCTTATGTATATAATAATTTTGACCTCTTCAATGCGTCAAACAGTACTTTGGGTGCTATGTATGTTACCATGTAGGTGCTGTTTTTCTTTATGTGAATATTGTCGAAATATTCTATAATCTTGTTTGTTTTCTTTTGTTCTTGCTCATTATTGTGTAACTGTTATTACACCGTGCAATTACCTTTGTTTTAAAAGTCTTTCTGTGAAGCCGCTGCCAAGAGAAAAGCGGCTGCAGCTTTGTCAAGCTGTATGTGACAGCTTTTTCTGCACCTCCGCTGTCTGTACCTTTACAAGGCAGAAATAAATCATGTGAATTTTAATAAACATTCATCTTCAATGCATCGCGTCTAATAAACATTCATCTTCAATGCATCGCGTCTAATAAACATTCATCTTCAATGCATTGTGTCTGTGTGCATAGAGTTTGATATGTGCATGCATGCATGCACAGTCAATACGCCTTCCAGGGAGCTTTGCATAAAAATGGTACATGTGCCTCACAGGAGACTGAGCTTGAAGAAACACTCATGATGTACCATAAATTTATTAATTCTCAACTGCTTGATTGTTGAACGTCATTAGTTCATTGAGCAAAGGTTAGAATAATTTGATCTAACTTTAGTTCTTCCCAGTCAAATATACGTCGACAGAAGAAATGCTCCATTTGTATGACAGACATTCATTGGCATGCAACGTTAATTATTCTTAGACAAACTCACAATTGCTACAAAAATTTCATATTTTGACATCTCTTCGCTTTGTACAATCACTCCTTTCACACTCCCCAGTGAAAACATCCAACCGAAATGTTTTTCTAGAACTGTAAAATCTGAGAGTCTGACAGTTTTTGCTGTGATGCGACAGGGCCGTTTACAATTAACATGCTGTTCGCAAACAATTTTACTTGACTCTTTCCACTGTGCAAATGAATATTACGAGAACTGTTTAACGCAATATCCACTTGATTAAAATTTCATCATCATCATCATCATCAGCCTGGTTACGCCCACTGCAGGGCAAAGGCCTCTCCCATACTTCTCCAACAACCCCGGTCATGTACTAATTGTGGCCATGCCATCCCTGCAAACTTCTTAATCTCATCCGCCAACCTAACTTTCTGCCGCCCCCTGCTACGCTTCCCTTCCCTTGGAATCCAGTCCGTAACCCTTAATGACCATCGGTTATCTTCCCTCCTCATTACATGTCCTGCCCATGCCCATTTCTTTTTCTTGATTTCAACTAAGATGTCAGTAACTCGTGTTTGTTCCCTCACCCAATCTCCTCTTTTCTTATCCCTTAACGTTACACCTATCATTCTTCTTTCCATAGCTCGTTGCGTCGTCCTCAATTTGAGTAGAACCCTTTTCATAAGCCTCCAGGTTTCTGCCCCGTAGGTGAGTACTGGTAAGACACAGCTATTATACACTTTTCTCGTGAGGGATAGTGGCAACCTGCTGTTCATGATCTGAGAATGCCTGCCAAACGCACCCCAGCCCATTCTTATTCTTCTGATTATTTCCGTCTCATGATCCGGGTCCGCCGTCACTACCTGCCCTAAGCAGATGTATTCCCTTACGACTTCCAGTGCCTCGCTGCCTATTGTAAATAGCTGTTCTCTTCCGAGACTGTTAAACATTACTTTAGTTTTCTGCAGATTAATTTTTAGACCCACTCTTCTGCTTGGCCTCTCCAGGTCAGTGAGCATGCATTGCAATTGGTCCCCTGAGTTACTAAGCAAGGCAATATCATCAGCGAATCGCAAGTTACTAAGGTATTCTCCATTAACTTTTATCCCCAATTCTTCGCAATCCAGGTCTCTGAATATCTCCTGTAAACACACTGTGAATAGCATTGGGGAGATCGTATCTCCCTGCCTGACACCTATCTTTATTGGGATTTTGTTGCTTTCTTTATGGAGGACTACGGTGGCTGTGGAGCCGCTATAGATATCTTTCAGTATTTTTACATACGGCTCGTCTACACCCTGATTCCGTAATGCCTCCATGACTGCCGAGGTTTCGACTGAATCAAATGCTTTCTCGTAATCAATGAAAGCTACATATAAGGGTTGTTTATATTCCGCACATTTCTGTATCACCTGATTGATAGTGTGAATATGGTCTATTGTTGAGTAGCCTTTACGGAATCCTGCCTGGTCCTTTGCTTGACAGAAGTCTAAGGTGTTCCCGATTCTATTTGCGATTACCTTAGTAAATATTTTGTAGGCAACGGACAGTAAGCTGATCGGCCTATAATTTTTCAAGTCTTTGGCATCCCCTTTCTTATGGATTAGGATTATGTTAGCGTTCTTCCAAGATTGCGGTACGCTCGAGGTCATGAGGCATTGCGTATACAGGGTGGCCAGTTTCTCTAGAACGAACTGTCCACCATCCTTCAACAAATCTGCTGTTACCTGATCCTCCCCAGCTGCCTTCCCCATTTGCATATCTCCCAAGGCTTTCTTTACTTCTTCCGGCGTTACCTTCGGGATTTCGAATTTCTCTAGACTATTCCATTATCGTCGTGGGTGCCACTGGCACTGTATAAATATCTATAGAACTATCTCATCCATATTAGTAATGATATTGCCGGCTTTGTCTCTTAACGCATACATCTGATTCTTGCCGATTCCTAGTTTCTTCTTCACTGTTTTTAGGCTTCCTCCGTTCCTGAGAGCACGTTCAATTCTATCCATATTGTACATCCTTATGTCAGCTGTCTTACGCTTGTTGATTAACTTCGAAAGTTCTGCCAGTTCTATTCTAGCTGTAGGGTTAGATGCTTTCATACATTGGCGTTTCTTGATCAGATCTTTCATCTCCTGCGATAGTTTGCTGGTATCCTGCCTAACGGAGTTACCATCGACTTCCATTGCACACTCCTTAATGATGCCCACAAGATTGTCGTTCATTGCTTCAACACTAAGGTCCTCTTCCTGAGTTAAAGCCAAATACCTGTTCTGTTTGATTGCTGTGTTCATAGGAGGTTGTGGCCAAGTACTGCACCAGGGTGGCCAATCCTGCTCTGGTGAGGGAGTGCGTTACCGGTTCTAGTCACCGGGATCAGGCCGCACTCCAGGCCTGTTTGTACAATTTTATCAACACGCGGATTTTTTTTTTTTTTTTTGTCCGGTGGAAAATTGCCGGCACCGGGATTCGAACCACGGACCTCTTGCACGCGAGGCGGGTGTTCTACCTCTACGCCACCGCTGCACCTTCTGTTCTTCTGTTCCCTCCTCAGGTCTAGGCTAATTCGAGTTCTTACCATTCTGTGGTCACTGCAGCGCACCTTGCCGAGCACGTCCACATCTTGTATGATGCCAGGGTTAGCGCAGAGTATGAAGTCTATTTCATTTCTAGTCTCGCCGTTCGGGCTCCTCCACGTCCACTTTCGTCTATCCCGCTTGCAGAAGAAGGTATTCATTATCCTCATATTATTCTGTTCCGCAAACTCTACTAATAACTCTCCCCTGCTATTCCTAGTGCCTATGCCATATTCCCCCACTGCCTTGGCTCCAGCCTGCTTCTTGCCTACCTTGGCATTAAAGTCGCCCATTAGTACAGTGTATTTAGTTTTCACTCTACCCATCGCCGATTCCACGTCTTCATAGAAGCTTTCGACTTCCTGGTCATCATGACTGGATGTAGGGGCGTAGACCTGTACAATCTTCATTTTGTACCTCTTATTAAGTTTCACGACAAGACCTGCCACCCTCTCGTTAATACTATAGAATTCCTGTATGTTGCCAGCTATATTCTTATTAATCAGGAATCCGACTCCTAGTTCTCTTCTCTCCGCTAAGCCCCGGTAGCACAGGACGTGCCCACTTTTTAGCACTGTATATGCTTCTTTTGGCCTCCTAACTTCACTGAGCCCTATTATATCCCATTTACTGCCCTCTAATTCCTCCAATAGCACTGCTAGACTCGCCTCACTAGATAACGTTCTAGCGTTAAACGTTGCCAGGTTCATATTCCAATGGCGGCCTGTCTGGAGCCAGTGATCCTTAGCACCCTCTGCTGCGTCGCAGGTCTGACCGCCGCCGTGGTCAGTTGCTTCGCAGCTGCTGGGGACTGAGGGCCGGGATTTGATTGTTGTGTTCATATAGGAGGTTGTGGCCAAGTACTGCACCAGGGTGGCCAATCTTGCTCTGGTGAGGGAGTGCGTTACCGGTTCTGGTCACCGGGATCAGGCCACACTCCAGGCCTGTTTGTGCAATTTTATCAACACGCGGATTTTTTTGTTTTTTTAATCCGGTGGAAAATTGCCGGCACCGGGATTCGAACCACGGACCTCTTGCACGCGAGGCGGGTGTTCTACCTCTACGCCACCGCTGCATTAATTTGTTCCTCGTTAAATAGTTATTTTCTTGATAGTACACCTAGACAAAAGGAAAGCAAGAACGAACAATGTAATAGTGTTAAAAACATATCCGTTTTCGAAGTATTGAAATCTTGTGATTTTTCGTAAAGGAACTATAATACTTCCGTAGTATCTCTACTTCCTCTGACTTGCACACTGGTCTCAACGTACTAGTGCTCTCATAATAGTGGTCGTTGCATGCGCACCCGCATATATAGCGAGAATAAATTTGATTCTGGTTTCATAATCCGGTCTAATTACTAGAGTTCGATCAGTCCAAAACAAAACACAGAACCATCCTATAGCCAGAAGTTGACCCAACTGCCACATGAACTGTCACTAACTTCTGTATGTGACGGTTGCTGTTTTCCGTGTGACGAACCGCCTTCATCGCTTTTGTATAGCTGGTCTATATTCCGTCATCATATATTCGTCCGTCAACATTTGTTACACAAAAATTTAAAAAATAATTGCTGCCTCTCACTTTTTCTTCAAAGCACTGCGCAGCCTGTCGGAACGCAGTGCCACTTGTAAACGCGTGGCGTAAAGGCTCAATTTCAAAGTAAAGTGTTGTTCCTGCCTGAACCACTGTTGAAGACTTTTCGAGCCACGTTACTTTATTATGCTCGCTTTTCTTGTGACCAATGACTAGACATTAAATTTAGCGGCCTCTGCAAGACAAAGCTGCATCTACACAGCTTCTTGAATATACGAATCGGCTCAGCAGCTGTTGAACAGTGCACATGGTCCCATGTGACACGTCACTAAGAAACCAATTAAACACTCACTGTACATGTAGGCACGTAAATGACACGACCACGAATATAACATGAGAGGGGACTTTCGGTCTCTGCAAAAAAAAAATTTATATATATATATATTTACGCGGAGTGATGCCGCAAGGAAACGGGAAACGACGCATAAAAGCGGTTGCTCGCAAGGATCAATTTATTCCTCGTTACTGTGAACTGCCGTTGCAAAATACAGTGAAAGGAGGAGTGCCTGCACAATTACTCGTTCTTACTGCTGGCTTCTTTGTCACCGTCGGCGGGAACGGTTTCTGCCCCCCGTGCGAAGTTATTCGGCAGGCAGCACTTCAGAAATACGTACCTGTAATAGAATTGAACACGGCAAAGCCTTCATGCCGTGTTTCACCGGTCGACTTCACCGCCGATTGTCTTGCACAAGGCTTCGATTAATACACTGCACAGTCACATTGATGTGGCACTGGGAGTGTTCTAAATTGGGAGGATAAAGGCGCTGCGAAATGCACAGCGCCAACTCCCAGCTCGCGTGCTCTTGCGCACGGTGAAATGTCAGCACTAGATAAAGTAAAAGAAGAATGCAACACGTTACGTTCGTGTCACGAACCTGAATATAATGGGAGGTGCATTTCGATGTCGGAAATTTTGGGAAAAAAAAACTGTCGCTATATTTGTGCAAGTGCATATCTCTTGTGTGTCGCCTCTTCTCTGGCTCACATGCTCTCACTCTGCACAACCTCTCCTATAGCTGGTGACACTGGTAGCAGCTCGTAAGGAACAGCTTCTTTTATAGTATCGTTATATTATTGTTATTGTTTTGTATAAGGTAAACAACAATAGTCAGCTTACGCCAGCATCCAGGCACTTGAGCGATGTGTCTGTGTGTGGTTGTTTACCGTGGTTGTACCCATTCGCTACATTATGGCATTGACTAAAAATACATTATCATTTAGGCGTAAATCTCAGTTTATGCATTATGGTATATGTTTTTAACAAGTAGACGTTATTTTGGCCGCTCGGTTGTCTCGATTTGACACGTACCAGCGCGTTCAGTACAAGCTACAACGCGCGACAGCTTTACCACTCGCATTCGCGTTGTAGCTCATATTGAGTGGGGTAGTCCATCATAGCCCCATATATGAACCAGAAAACATATATATTCTAACGCAGAAACCGAAAGTTCGATCATAATAAACGACTTTTTTTCTTCGTATATATGCCAAAAGAAGACTGGACATCTTTCATATATAAAATATCCACAATGATACTTCCGACGGATGCGATTTCGTATACTGAGGCAGAATATGGGTGAGTCGGATATTCTAATGACGAAGCTTTTTTTTGTTTTTACATGGGAGCTATAGGTTACATGGCAGCTAGGTTATGGGGGTGCCTGCGTGCAGTGCGCAGTCTGCCATATGGGAAGGGGTGCCATTATCCAGGAGGTCCTTCGTCTTGCACAAGGGTGAATATGAAAACGCTATATGTGAAAACATAAAGTTGACAGCAGCTTTGATGGACAAGAAAAAAAGAAACCTGTATAATAGTGACTATTGTAAGCCATTCCATGGTTTCAGACAGAAATTTATAAGTATATTAGGTAAAGCTGTATAGGTATAACTATACTGTTTAAAAAAATGTATTCCAATTAGTCTGTACATTTATTACGACGCACTACAGTGCATGCACCCACGTTAATTATTCCACATGCAAGTGCTTTTGTGGTGCTGCCTTAGGCGTGTTTCTGAATTTCTCATCTTGGACTCAGATAGATCGCACCATTTATTTAAGATTTGCTGACGACAGACACCACTGGCTTCTCGGCCGCAAGCGCAGCGTACAACTCCAGAAGATGTCACCCAGCTGCAGAGACTAGTCGAAAACATGGAGGGAAAAAAAGAACGGTCGAAAAGTTTCTCGTGCTTCTCTGCCTGCCTTCCTTGGTGGCGCGAATTTTTTCTTTTCTTTTTTTTTTCTTCTTTCCCCAACTAGCTCGATACTGCGATTACCCGGCCACGCTACCCGGCCTTGCGCTCAGTTCTCCCCTCTTGGCCGCATTCTTCCCCGCCTCTGGACTGTTTTTCTTTACTTCTATTTTATTTTCTCTTAGCCAGAGGCTATATCAGCCTGTCGTTGAAAGTAGGCATGTGCGTTGGCTCTAACAAGCTTTAAAAGACTGTATCCTTTACATTGCTTGTTCGTTCACACTCAAATTTCGCAATGAGGTCGCATTCTTTCTTGTGTTTTTTACAGAGTGTTTAATTAGTATTTCTGCTTGCCATGGTTCATGCAAAAAGGCACCTCCAGCCCAGTCGTACCGGGCCGACTGCAAATGAATTAGTTTAACAGCAATGCAAAGTGTTTTATCAATGTGGACAAACAAAAAATGTGGCCTTTTAGCGAAACGCGGGTTGAAACCACGAGCAAACTCATTAAAAATGAAAAAGTCCAGAGTCGCAGTCTGGGGCTTCTGCAGTCTGCATCGGCTGTGGCAGCATGAAAAATGCTTGTTATTAACGTAGTTATATACTTAGTGCAATATACTTTATGCTATCTAACAAAAAGATATGTGGATTCAAAGTTCAATCGGCAACTAAAGCCGGCCCGATGCATTGCCAGCTTGTCGCACCGACGAGCGTGCTGATGTAGCTGGAAGTAGACATCGGGCCGACTGTTTTTGGAAGGCAGGTGGCCAGTGAAGCCGGCTTCCTACTATTTCTCAACAATCGGCCAAGCATCGGCAGTCAGCTAGGGTTGCTTGGGTACAGCTTTTGAGAGAGATTTACCTAGAAAATACCATTTGCGTTGAATGGGAAGGGATGAGGAGCGAGGAGAAAGTTAATATCAACAAGGAACTGAGGCAGGGGTGCCCTTTATCCCCACTGCTGTTTATAATGTACATGGTGAGGATGGGGAGGGCACAAGAAGTAATATCGGGTTTAATCTCTTGTATAAACAGGCAGGTAGAGTAGTAGAGCAGCAGCTTCCAGGTTTATTTCATGCGGACGTCATTGTGTTGCTAGCTAACAAGCAAAGTGATTTGCAACGTCTGGCTAATATCTGTAGACAGGAAGGCGAGAATTTAGGTTTGAGATTTAGCATTAGAAAATCAAGTTTTAAGGTATTCAATGAAAACAGTGAACAGACAGTGGCAATACAGAGCCAGGAAATACCTCGGGTAAAAGAATATAAATACCTTGGCATATGGATAAACGAAGGCAATAGTTATATGGAAACACAGGTGAAAAACTATAACAATAAAGGGGAAGAGAAATGCAGCCATAACAAAGGGCAGAGTGCTATGGGTATACAACGAGTACGAGGTGCTCCGGGGCATGTGGGAAGATGTAATGGTACTAGGACTTACATTTGGAAATGTGGCTGTTTGCTCAAAATCAGGGGTACAATCAGCCCTCACGGGGGGTCTACAAATGAAGCTGTGCAGGGTGATATGGGGTGGACAAGTTTTGAAGTGAGGGAAGCTCACAGTAAAATTGATTATGAAGAACGACTGAGGAATATGGAAGGAAGTAAATGGGCTGGGAGAGTGTTGAGGTATCTGTACAGAAAAAACATTGATTCAAAGTGGAGGAAAAGAACTAGGAAGCTTGTCAGCAAGCATGCGGCCTGTAGGTTGAGCAACACGACAACAAAGAACGTCAAGCGGAAAGTCAGAGAGGCTGAAATAATCTCATGGGTGGCGGCAATGGAAAACAAACCTGCCATGAGCAACTACTTAAGAAAAAAAAGGAAATCAGGGAAGAAATAATTTATAACTCAAAGGGAAGCTCATTACTTTTCGAAGCGAGATCAGGATGCCTTAAAACATGCACTTATAAAGCGTGATGTAAGAAGGAAGAAGAAGCATGCACTTGCTGTGGTAAAGCTAGGGAAACGACGAAGCATGTTTTATTAGAATGTGAAAATATCTGCCCAGCAGTCCATTTAGGCACCACTGGACTCCCAGAGCCCTTGGGTTCAGTGAGAGTAGGGGAAAAGCAAACATGTCTGTAGTAGCGTTTAGTAAGAGGCGATTGGAAGATTGGTGGAAGTAGAGAAACAACAAAAAAACGGAGACATACAAAAACAAAGTTCACAATAGGGGGTCAGAAAATTTGGTTATGGGAATTCATTGTGCGTTTTTTTTTTTCGTCTTAACTTAGGCAAGACGTTAGGCAATATAATAACAAGAGCTTGGTGCCACAACCCACCACCCCATTCCAAAGGGGACGCTCATAGCATCCGTCCATTCATCAAAGTGCGAAACAGGTTGGTACGTCAGTGTGACATCACGGACTTCAAAGTTTTTTTGTTCTAAATTATGGCTCAGTAAAGGTTTTTGGAACTTGCATCTATACCAATAAAATGTTAACCATGCTCGAGCAAACGCCATCAAAATCCATGATGTCACGACAAGCTGGTGCGGGAACTTCAAGTGTCATCACCCGTCTCTCGTTGTTGCAGCTTTCCTGACTTAACAAGCATTTGTGGGTATTGTAGAATGGTAATGTACTCATCATCATTAGCAGCAGCCTGGTTACGCCCACTGCAGGGCAAAGGCTTCTCCCATACTTCTCCAACAACCCCGGTCATGTGCTAATTGTGGCCATGTCGTCCCTGCAAACTTCTTAATCTCATCCGCCCACTTAACTTTCTGCCGCCCCCTGCTATGCTTCCCTTCCCTTGGAATCCAGTCCGTAACCCTCAGTGACCATCGGTTATCTTCCCTCCTCATTACATGTCCTGCCCATGCCCCCCCCCCCCCCCCCACATTCCTTTTTCTTGATTTCAACTAGGATGTCTAACTCGTGTTTGTTCCCTCACCCAATCTCCTCTTTTCGTATTCTTTAACGTTACACCGATCATTCTTCTTTCCATAGCTCGTTGCGTCATCCTCAATTTAAGTAGAACCCTTTTCGTAAGCCTCCAGGTTTCTGCCCCGTAGGTGAGTACTGGTAAGACACAGCTATTATACACTTTTCTCTTGAGGGATAATGGCAACCTGCTGTTCATGATCTGAGAATGCCTGCCAAATACACCCCAGCCCATTTTTATTCTTCTGATTATTCTAATACAACCAAACTTTTTTTCTTTTTAGTGTCCCTTTAAATAAATAAATTTGAATTTCTGCTCTGTTTGTTCTCAAATTTCGAAACACTATATATTTCAGTTCGTGTCGTTAAATATAAAACTTGACATGGTCGCAATTGTGTGGTCAATTCACGAAGAAGAAAAAAAAAGGAAAACCTGTGTCGTATGAACAGGAGTCAGCTAATGGCTCGTGGTCATTTTTACCTCCTCGTGCATGGTCGTGGACTGGTCTTGCCGACTGTCGACAAACAAATCAGTGGGGCCAGCATCTATTCAATTACTTTCAACGAAATGTACACATTTGTCAGATGGTGTTTCATCAAACCCTGGATAAGCACACGTCATTAACCTTTTTTCTGCGTGTTCCGATCTTCATGGGGGAAAATGGAGGAGGGGGGGGGGGGGCTCATGCACATAGCTTCCTTTCCATCGGTGTAGCACAAACAAAGTGACACAACATACTGTGAATGTTTATTCTTGCAATGAGGAATCACTTGATTTCAACAACAGTAAGTGTTCCGACAGGCACTGTTTCATAACCTTTCCTGTAGTCTGAAAAAGTGTGCATAGCATGGGTACCTACATGCATAGTGCTGCAGATAAGCGTTCGTTAATTATCACATTTGATGGCCGCTATCGATGTGCCATGATTAGAAAAAGTGGAAGCGCCAGACCCTGCTGCAGACGCATAAACACCTCTTCCAGAAGAGGTCAATGAAAAACACAAGTATTTACATGGCTGACAAGCATTTGTTCTATGTACAAAATGTACATTGTACTTGAACAGAGGCAGTCACATCATGATTCCAATGGTGACTCGACCTTATATAAATAGTTCTGTGCAATTACCATTAATAATCAGAGGCAAAAAAAAAAAAAAAATGTGATGTGTGTCACTCACACAAAACAATCATTACAATGACTTCTGCTACTTTACTGCATGGGCTACCTGCTGAAGTTATGCACAAAATAAGAAACGTGTTGTTGAAGTTCTGGTGGGAAACAATGGAAACAGTATTTTCTAAGTGCAAAAAATTGACACTTCTTCAAGTGCACCAAACATCAGGCATAAGCATAAAGAAAGAGGAAGAAAGGACATATAAAGCATTCATTCAGAATGTGCCAAGAGATTTCATTCTGAACTACAGGCAACATACATATTGTTGAAAAATTGCGTGAAAGAGGTTCAAAAAGTCACACCAGAATCACTCCATTACTCTCAAATCAGCGTTTTGGAGATGGTAAAGGTGTCCAGTTTGCCTTAATTTCTTTTCTTTTTTACTATATTGTCACTGGCCTTGAAGGTAGCTAGGTGTGGCTGAAATTGTAGTCCAAATGCTTAATAGGTTTCACGCACTAGAAGAGTCCTACAATGAACAGGCACCAGAACATCATGGTAATGCTCTTGTTGCATAAGTAACATTCATGTCTCACCTTGCAGCAGTCATCAGCAGCTCAAAAAAGATTTTCCTTCTAGCAAGGAGGTCTGAGACTGCATGTTCTCAAGATGGGACTTGGGAAAATGGCAAGCAAGATTGAGCGACGAAGTACCAATGCCCACAAAAAAATGAACCTTCCAAAAAACTGGAATGTTATGTAAGATCTGCACCTCAACATTAAGAGAACTGTTTTGTTCACTGACATAAGTACACCCACACTGCCTCAGTTTGAAAGACAAGCTCCTCAACAATGATTAAAAATAAAAAATTCTACGTAAATATGATAATGATGTGACATGGCGATGCTGTTTTCAATTCTGAAGAGTGACTTGGCCCCAGTATAAATGTAAGCTCAGAAGGCATCCAATTAAGGCAAGGCATACAGGCATGCACAAACACAAACACACACACACACACACACTGCACAGCATACAACTCATTGCCTGCAAATGCTGCAAACAATACAGAAATGCATAAGAGGTAACCATTAGGGTGACAAAAACTGGCAGCCAACACATCAAAAAGTAAAGTCATGGCACTTCAGCTGTCTCCAACTGCCACTTGAACCACTTTAATCGTGTAACGATGAAAATATGACTAGTGTGACTGCATGTGCAAGCTATGCAGCACTTCTGTGAACTGCACATTGATGGCAGTGATTTCTCGCAGACTTACTCCTGCATTTTAAGGTGCAGACTTATTCAGTGCAGACTAAAATGTAAATGAAATTAACATAAAACACAGTGATCTTTCTAACTAATTTCATACAGGAACAAATGCCTGCAACAAAGCACACGCAAGCTTTGTTATCTAATGTGTTTACTACATCAGAGATGATTTCAGTGTCCTCAGTGCTTCACATGTGGTCATTTACTTGTATATAGAAAACAAGGCTCTTAAATGTTGGTTGTGCTAACACATTAGGCACCACACGCTAAACTCGTGATGTGAATTACTTAACATACTTCTCTAATTAACGTTGCCTAAAAAAATTTTTGATAGATGGATTGGTTGATGTAAAAATGCTGTACAAATGTCAATGCTTTACCATTTGTAAAATAGTTTTTTTTTTAATGCATAATATTTAGACCTTAGATTTCTCTATTGTAGATGCTGCAAAACACTCATCACAGGGGCTGATGAAAAATACATCAAACTGGCATAACACGCCATGCACTATGACATTTTACTATCATGTACAATTTCCGTCACATGAAATTTAAGACCTAATTTGGGAGTAAAATGTTTAAGTAACCATTGTAGCCGTTACAATTATATAAGTCGTATTGTCATTTGTAATGGCATGTGGTCAAAAACAAAATACTATAAGTTGTCTGTGTTGCGTCCCATAACAACTCTTTATGGACTGTGGAAATGGCTTGAAAATGCAGGTTTGCACATAAGTAGTGCTGGCACTCATGAGATACAGCAAGAAAGGCACACCTATGTGCACAAAATGCTTTCAAGCACAACTTGGCTCCCAATTTTTGTGCAATGTCCTAGCATCAGTGCTGTCGTATAAATCTATTCACAATAAATAAAACAGAAGGCACATGGAGCCTACAGACAACAGAAAACGCCCGTCTGTCTGAAAAACAATACGACATAACCCTAACTATACACCTTTCTCGCTGCTATGTGGGCAATGCAGCCCTGATGTCTTCGGCAGACGACGTAGGACGTGCTGAGAGACAGTGCGATGAGGCCAGTGTTGACGTAGTTGGTGCTGATGATGCCACGGATGGCAAGTCGTCTGAAGGAAGCCGGCACGCTGACTGAAACACCACTGAAACACCTTGAGAATTCCTCGACCATGACACTGAGCCACGCGTGGAGTCACGTGACCTTTTGCGTGTTCTCTCTTCAATCAGTGTAAGCATAACATCTCCTGGGGTCAGGCTTGTCTGCAAGGCTCTCACCACGAACCTGCAAGCAAAATGCACACACATAATGCACACACAAAAGCAACATGTTTCTGAGAAAACGATACTTTTTTTCTCTACTTTTTTGGAAGATGACTTTTGATATAAGTTCTTCACGTCAAACCTCTGACACCATCGATTTGGTAGGAATTCTAGTATTAATTTGCACGCATCCTTTGCATCGAAAATCAACATTGCCATGTTTTATTCTTCTGAAGTCAAGAGGATGCGTTAGCTCTTACTCTCCTATTCAAAGTCAACACAAGGCAGTGTCTTATCGATTGTGTTGGACACAGTCATGACACTTCTGACAAGTTATGAGCAAAAGTAGTATTTCATAACAACATAGCACACACTGTTTGCTTATAAGATTTGCACTCGCAAGAATTTAGGAAAGATAAAAAGTCTACCACATACTAATTTCCCTGTGAATATTATTCTATTTACTTGAGACGCATTGTTAATGACGCTGCACATTGGCGAAGCAAAGTGAGTTTGCTGGTTACACTCACTGGTGGGTGTTCTCTGTAGAAGGTTAAGTTAAATAGACGCATTTATTTTAGCAGCTTCTTTAAAACTTAATAACAACTGCTCTAAACTAAGGTTAACCATATGAATGCCTGTAAATGGCACTAATAACAAGGGACGCTCTCTCTGAATAGCATCACATCTGCCTCTGTGACAGGGGTACTATTATCTGAGTGGATGGAAGCAGCTCTCACCTGGGCAGGCAGCTGATAACTGGAATGAGCAAGAGGCACAACCAGAACGGGGCAGTGGACATGGCATGTTGCATGACCCAGTACGGGTTCTGGAGGGTGGGGGAGTCGTAGCACACGCTGTTGTACAGAAGGGCGAATCCGAAGTAGACAAAGAAGCTGGCCACTATAGACATGCCATGCATCAGGGTCTGGAACAATGTCAGGAAAGATACTTGCAGGTGCCAGCCAAATGGAACAAGAAACTTAACACATATAGGCACAAACGGTGCAAAACAAACAAGGACAAATAGACACCCAAGCAATTGCACTTGTGCTTTACGTATAATATTTTCTTTTTTCTGTCCTCGTTTATTTGACGCCACTGCGTCTATACCGAGTGCACAGTTTTGTGCCTTCTGGTGCAGGTGAGGGAGAACATATCTTTATGCAAAACAAAGAGCTCCATTAACTAAACTCAGGGAAAGAATGCTCAATAAAGAAGCACCATGCGTGGCCCGATTCTGAGCTGATAATTAGTCTGAGAATTTCGTGAATCAACGCATGTGGTCACATGTGCATGCAAGCGCAATAAGAATTGCAGCACTAGCTGTGAAAGGTTTGGCTGTAACAGGTATTATGGTCAATTAACAGTCCAATGTCTTCCCTTAATACAGACCACAAAGGACAAGTGGAGAGAAGTAACTACAACAGGCATGAACCTTTTCAGGGGTTTTAGAACCGCATTCATGACTAGGCCTATGAGTGATAGGAAGCCTGTGTCGTGCTAATTTGGGTTTGTTGGTGGATACCTGCTTGAAGTGGCATTTACAACAAGACATAAAGCAAGTGACAAACACTACAGTCACTCGTGTTTACCATCTGTTTCATGTCCTGTCGCTAACAAAGTCTAGAACAACGGAAAGTTAGCTAGCTGGCAGGGATTCATGTCAGAAAAAGTTAGGTGTGTAGACATATATGGACAAGAACTTTTGTTCGTTTCCTCTTTTGTCCATGTCTGCAACTTTTTCGAATGGGAACAAAGTCGAGTTAATTCGTTTTCAACATGCCCTGTGCCGGAATGGTCTCCAGTATACTACTGCAATCATATGCTGCGATATCCAAAAGGTGTTCTAAAGGCTCGTACAAACCAAGAGACAGCACAAGCAAAGTGAAACTCATGCTTCATGACTGTGTGTCACAAAAAGCTTTATTAGTTGGCAATGTAGTAAGGTCCATTGATTTTGACTGCCATCTACTGACTTACCAATAAATGGCATAATCTATTGAAGCTTGTTCTTGTAAAATGCATGTACATTCACTTTTAAAGCTTGACTACGACAGCAGAAGTAGGTTTTTAAATTATCAGTTCACATTAATTCACTTCAAAATTCACTTAAAAAGCTTGAGCATGTGCCATTTTTATAACACAGAACAATAAATAAGCTTTTGCTTGTGAACGGAATGATAGCTTGTCACCTGTAGCAGATAGTAGATGTAGCACCTGTAGCAGATAAAATGAAGACCAAGCTTACTTTCCCTCAAACTGTCTGAAGTGTGGTACCATTGATCTTAGTGCAACATCATAGAATTCACATGATTTTCATGGATTTATGCCGTCTTTGTGCACAAAACATTTTTAAGGTCTTGCAAGGCTTGGTTACTTTTGAATTCAATGTAGTCATTGGCTATTGATAGTAATAATGTTATAAAAGGGCACTAATGCAAAACAACAAATCGATTTAAACTGATAAGGCATTCTTTAAAAACTATGTTGTCAATGATTACACTATAGTAGGTCGATTATTATAAAAGAAAATGAAGCTGAAAGTTTTATTTTTTGAATTTCATGCTGATATCCCAGAGCAGGTATGTCAGTGAGATGTTATGGATTTCAAGGTAGTTTAAGTTCATGAAACTTGCCATATCCAGTCTTTGTCTCCTTTATTTTAGAACACGATGTAGTCAATCTTCACCACTAAATAATTATCTGGGACCTAGCAGATGCTGTCGAAATCCTTTACGTCACAGTGAGCTAGTGTGGGAACTACAAGGCGGCGTTGCCACTCATCTTTCGTGTTTTTCATTTTTTTCTGGCTTACCAAGCATCTTCTCAGGGGTAGGAGTGGTGTGTTTGGTATTGTGGAAGAGTAATTTACTGATACAGAAGAAATAATTTTTCTCTTTCGTGTCCCTTTAACTTGCCTGAAGAGGAGACTCTATATTCACTACAATTCGGAGAGCTGGAACAGAAATGTTGAGATGACAATGCTGCCCCCATCTTTTCTTTTTGCATCATTCCTAGCTTACAAAGCCTCCGCTTATGGTAAAACTAACCCATTTTGTTTACTCCAGACAAGAGATATATTATTCAAAACATGAACTCTATTGATCAAATTTAACTTAGTATGTACTTATATTTAGTGTGCCTTTAGGTGCGCCCAGCACCATAACACTTGTTTTTTTTTTCTTTTTTGCAAACAGACATGCAGCTCATGTACACAGTGTCATACACTCGCTTTGTAACTCGGGAACAGTCCTCTCACCCAAGACTTGCACTCAATGGCAACGTGCAGCATCTGGACACAGAAGCATGCGGTGCATATGGTGGTCCCAAACTCCCAGATGTCCACATCGCTGTCATAGTACACCTTCCAACGTTGTTGTTTTTGCAGTGCACATGTGATAGTGAATGAGGGGAGGGAGGTGGGGGAGGGGGAAGAAATCGGGGAAAGAGAGGTGATGGAGATGAGAGGTGCCAGGGGGGTGGGAAGGGAAAGCACGAGGGTGGGGAGGAGGGACAACCAAAGGAAAAGCATGTCAACTAAAGAAGGCTCTCTACTGTGAGATCTCTGTCACTGCAGCAAAATTAATGGGGGCTGAGGCAGCAGAAACAAAACAAAGAGAAGCAAAGATAAATGCACTGCATTAGAAGTCCCAGGCGAAAGCGGTATGGTGGTAATGTTGGCCTGCCTTTAGCAATCATGGATGGGTGAAGACGCATACATGCAGAAAAGGCATACACTCGTGGATAGATTGACTGTTTCTTTAAGCCACACTTCTTGTGTTGGCAGGTTCCAAGACACAGGTTAGAAAAAATGGCACATTCTAACCTACAGTTCCCAAAATGTAATGTTCCACTATATGTTAGGGCATTACCAAGTTAAAGGTTTACATTCTAGAGATAAAAGTGTGCAAGGAAACAATTTTACCACCTAAGTTATGCATCACATGTGATAATTTTTCCTGCCCAACCTCAACACATTTGCCAACCAGTGGTTCAGTAAGAAATATTGAAGTATACGAGCAAGAACTGCATGTGTAATATGGTTTATTTTTCTGCGGAAGCTGTCGTAACAGTAATACAGGCTAATTTTTCCTTTTATTTTGTTATTTATACTGTTTGCATAACACAATTACCCTAAATGTGCTTTATTCTACTGAATATACTTGTTGTACTTATGAGGAAAACTGGCGAGAATTGAGGCTACGCATAACAATACCAAAAGAGCATCAAAATGCCTCTGTAACTAATCTGCAATGGCAAAAAATAAGGAAGAACTAGCTGGGCAAGGAAGTAATTGCAGCTAGGGCGAAACTACACCATGAGAGGGTTCTTAGACAAACAGAATGAGAAAAAGATGGGACAAGAGTAGTTAATTGCAACAAGGAAAAGATGGCACAGCCCCAATGCTGTGCTCTTTGAAAACATGCAGGAGTCAGCAAATCTCTATACTCACAAAAAATGGCACAAAGAAGATGATAATGCTCTGGTACAATGCATCAAGCATGTTGACCCAGAACGAGTACTTGGTGTATGTCTGAAAGAAAACGAGTTACAGATCAGTGAGCAAGAAATGGGAAGAAAGCATGCTGTTTCGCATTCCAGCCTAGAATCAACTACTCTGAACACCATACAACAGACAACAATTTCAGTTAATTATTTGTCTGGTGAACCACACTACAAGAGACACAATATCCATGACCTCCAGTGTTATCTACCATAGCACAATATCTAGTTCCTTAGAATGTTTGATTTGCTGTTGTAAGAGCAAAAGGAATTGTTCAGGCCACAATAGCCCCGAAGTTATGCTTAAAGATACTTGTTATTTGCAATTAAGAAACAATCATTCATGTGGCTCAAACCCCAGTACTAGTATATCACTTGACAGTGGCACAGGCCATCACTCAAGCAATCATTACATTCCCAAATGTGCCTCGATTTGGCACTCTTCCACAATTCCAGTGTTGACAGCAGTGTTGTATAGTACGTTTGTAAGCATGTGTGTGTGGGTGACGTAGAGTGAATGAGCGTTGTGTTGCTGCAGGTTTGCTTAGCATTGCGAAGCTGATCTGGGCAGATTCCTCACCTTCCACTACTACTCATGAGCTAAGAAGCAGGAGAAATACTACCTGCCAAGGAAACATATGTCCCTCTGAGCAACTGCAGGCACTGACAATTTTCTGCAAGGAAAACTTGGCTATTAGAAAAGTTACTATGCATGTTGTATTCTCCTGTCAATGCAGTATCTCAGGGCCGCCAAACCTATATGCACGGTTAGTCCAGTTCTAGTGTGAAGCTACCCACTTTGGACTTTCGGCCTGGCGTATAAAGGGCTGGCCTCTTGAGCAGGAGGTGGGCAGGGCAGTCCTGGTCATAGATGCCCAGGATGAGCGGAGGCAGCGAGGTGAACAGCACATTGTACAGCATCAGATAAAGCTGATCAATCATGACTGCTCCTGTGAAGCCACAATACAGCTGGTACCAGAAGAGGATAAAGATGAATGCCTGCAATAAGGACAAGACCAACTATGAGACAGCCAGACAGCTGCAATAACAATTCCATCATTGTGGCGAGCTTGCACTTGTGCTTATTTTGAATGATTGACTGGGTTGCACATCCCAAAGCTACATGTGAGCTGGCCTTGAATGACACAGCATGGGAAACCTCAGGCTAAGTGCATGTATAACTGGGGTTCTCTGTGGCACAGGCTTTTTGCATCTTGCACAAATTGGTATATTATTGCTGAGGCAAAGAATAGAACTAGCTCTAATAGAGAAAAATTCTGGCACCTCCTAGTCAGGTGTATCCAGTTAATGTACCCAGTTTAATCCAGTAGAGATCGACAAATAGCTCATAACAAAGAAATCACATTAAACACAAAAACATCCTTTTTATATCAAATTTTTGTCTGACCACACATTTGTTACATATTGGAGGGGGGGGGGGATATTGGTAAAAACATGTTAGATGTACTTCACTATACAGTAAAGCCTCGTTAATATGTAGTTGGTGGGGAACGTGGATAAAGTATGCACTAAGTCATGTACTAATTGACTGACAATGGCAAATGAGCGGCTGTAGACTTACTGGCCAAAAAACATGTCAATTCTCGTTGAAACAAAAGTGCAGGTAAGTTTTATTTGTGAGCAGGCAGCAAAAAATCAGTGATTTTCAATTGCTGCCGTGGCGGCCTCGCAGCGGCGATGCCATCCTCAAGCACAGCCAGTTGCTTCATCACGCCCCACTTCTCTGCGAACGACCTCATGATGGTCATGCACTAGCCGTCTCGGATACCGCAGGCCCATCATTTACGTTGTCATCCATGACGACAACGTGGAAGTGCTAGAAGCTATGGGAGCAGGAAACATGTCACAACTACCCTGTTTTGATGTCACTATCGGTGGCGGATGCAGAAGAGGAAAGGTTCATGCGCCGTAATTTCGCTATCTATGGTCTGCACGCATGACATTTGTTCGATTACATGCTTGTATGAGCCGTAAAATGAAGTAAATACTACGCATTAACTGTTTGGCATGTGTTAAAGGGACTGACAAGGGCCAGAATGTGTTGCGAGACATTAATGGAAATGAAATTACCATGATTTAATGTGATAGAATCCAGTATGCTGTTCACAATATAAGTAATAATTGTAATTTTACATTGGCAAAAGAAGTCACGAAAACCAGTAACAGCACGGCCTGGTGGTGAAACCTTGGTACTTCGGATGTAGTACAAGAGATTACTACACGTAAGTCCTCTGTTATTAAGTATAGCAAACTTATTACTTAAATTTGCTGTTACTATATTATTAGACACTTAAGCTTTCTTTTATGCATATCATGAGGTAAAGAAAGTTTATGCTAATGAATGGCACACGCATCCCACAATGCATGGCGGCGCACATGCTGCTGTACGCGTGCGAGTTTGTGAGTAGGTACCCAGAGTTCTGTCGTCTCTCTATGAGATATAAAATCCCATAGACTAGTTGTGCCATAAGTTAGTGCCAGCACTACAATATTAGCACACAAGTGACTATGGCAACACGCTGAACTTTGTATCACATGTAAACACATTGTTTCGCTTTCACAAACTTGGCTTGGCTAAGGAACCCTCTCCACTAGTTAGTAACCAAGGCAGTTGAACAGGAAACCATGAAAATATGTAGCTATTAGTGTAGAAATATCTTAACATTTCAGTAAACAGAAATCACCGGAACATCTGATTGATAACCAAAATAGGTAATACTTTCTCACAGCTATGGCCGCGCTTGTAAGCTGCCTCACACCAATGCCGACGTATAATCATTATCGTGCTCGCCTATCACTGTTTTCAGCATGCTTCCTGTGAACGACTACATCCTCACTGCAGATAAAGAAATTAGGATAAAAAATGTTCCACAGCATTTTCCATGTTGCCACTTCATGATTAGGCACTCTAACCGGTAAACTTCCCACTGTTATACTAAAAAAATTGGTACTATGAAAATTGGTTGTCAGTCCCTTTAGGCAACTACCGCGTGAGCGGTCAACAAATACATTGGGTTAAATGGCGACAGGGTGAGGGGTTCATCGTGACCATATTTAAACCGGAATGACTTATTAAGAGAGTACATATTAACATACCAGCCAACTGTTCTGATTTTTCCATAAAATGTGCGAATTTCGAGCAGTCTTAAGATTTTACGAATCTAGATTTAAATTTTACGGAAAGCATTTTACTTGTGAAAAAGAAACGTGAAAATGTAGTAAAACTACACCCTGGTGCTTTACGCCACCACGAGAGGGCAGTACGTATGCGTGGTATCATCATCAGTAGCTGCAAGGATGTAGCAACTTCTGTCGTCTACTAGGGGGTCACGAATCCGTATCTAAAGCTCGATTGTGCTGATAGCGCCTCTAGTGCCTCCGCAAACCTGGTGCCATGCTGTTGCCTTTGTTCACATGGGTGCGTGGGTTTGGGCTTCAGTCAGCTTCAGTCACTGCAGTGTTGGCCTCGCCTTTTGTGCGACTAGCTGCTGCATCAAACGCAGTGTGGTTCCGGCCTGTAGTGGCTTTGCAGTGCAATGACGGGCTCGAAGCCCCGACAGTACTTCTAAGTGTTTTTGAAATCGTACACGGCAGAATTTCCGTGCTTCGTGCCATTGAAGAAAGGGAAGAAGTTCGGATTCTGCACGACGTGTGCCTGTGATGTGAAGATCTCGCATGGCGGCAAGTCTGACATCAAAGTCCACATCACTTCAAAAAAGCATCAGGGATACGTGTGAGCCGCGGACAGCCAGCCAAGCCTAGCTAAATTTGTACGCAGCGAAAACGACTTCGGTCTGATTCGTGCAGAATGCCTCTTCATGGTGTTTTTAGTTGGAACACAACATTCCGTTGAGTGTCAGCGATCATGCCGGACTGCTTTTTTGGAAGATGTTCCCCAAGTGCAAAGAAGTGAAACGTTACGCCTGCGGAAGAATGAAGACAATGTCAACTGTTCGGGAAATGGTTGTGAACGCGGAGACTCCTTTGCTGGATGCTCTAAAACAGCAATAATTTGCTATCGCTGTGGATGGCAGTAACAATAGGGATACGCAGCTTTACCCTATTGTTGCGACATATTTCGTTAAAGAAACGAATAGAGTTGAAAGCCACCTTCTTTGCCTCAGGACAATCCAAGGGGGAGCGACAGGTCACAAGATTGCAAATCTGGTTCTGGACGAGATGAAGTCTCAGAATTTGTATGTTGAAAACCTGTTGGCTATGTGTTTGGACAATGCCAATGTCATGATTGGCAAAAAACAACTGTGTTTCTACTGTATTGAGACAGGCTCAACCAGGTTTGAAAAGGGTTGGTTGCATGTGCAATCTCATCAACTTGGCCACCCAATAAGGAGCTGCATGTCTTCCTGTAAAGGTTGATGAAGCTTTGGTTGACATTCTTCTTTTACCTAGAGAAAAGCTCGCCATGGAAAGGTCAGAAAGATGTTGAAGCATTCACTGACACGTTGGCTGTCGTTTGGAAAATGTTTGAAGAGGCTGCTTGACCAGTGGAAACCAGTACTCAGCTTTTTTTCTCTTCTCAAACAAAGCAGTGCAACAAGCAAAGCTAGTTTTTGGAGCCATACCAAATTCTGAAGACTACCTCACAAACCCCCAAGACCCATGCACTGACCCCAAAGTCTGCTACACATCTTTACAAGACTGCTGCAGGCCTCGGGAAAAAAAAAAGCACCAACGGCGATGAACTCTTGCTAAAGAGGAAAGGAGCTCATTCTGAACCTTAAGCAAAAAAAGTGAAGCTCCATACCAAAGATTGTGGGGAAGCCAGCCACGTTACCCGTGAGGAGCACCTGTTTTATTTTTTGTCATCAGAGCTAAACAGGGCATGCTGTCTTTTTCTCCGAAATGTTGTACCGCTTTTTGAGAAGGCAAAACGTCTTTTCCAGGCACAGGCTCCTCAGATTCATGTACTGAGGGGCCCCTTGAACTGCCTTTTCGAGGATCTCCTGACTAGACTTGTGCGCCCGGGTGTTGTCAAGGCATGTCATTCATTGCTGGAAGTTGATTATGGAGCTGCAGAGAACCAGAAAGGTGATGAAGACATAGTCATTGGCAGCACAACCTACTCTGTGGTTGAGGCAATGAGCTGCATTGAGAGAGAGCAGTTCTCTGCTGTACGTCTGTACTTAACAGCAGCATACGATTACATTCGCTACAAATTCCCACTAGAAGACGTCAGTCTCAAAATGGCTGAAGTTGCTCAATACAAGCTCTGGAAACTGCTTCATTCAACAGCGTACATAATTTTATTATGGCGTTCCCTGCTATCCTACACCAGCACAGTGGCAAAACAAAAGAACAAGCAATCTACACACTTGAAGTCGAGTTTGCTAACTTGCAAGCATATCAAGTTCCAGCCGACATATTGAATGAGCCAAGGTGCGACGTGCAGTGGTCGCAATTAGGAAACGTTCGAAGCATCGACAAATCGCTCAGGTTCCACAGAATTTCAATGGTTATGCTGGGCATTCTCTCTATTCCCCACAGCAATGATGAATGTGAGATAATATTCAGCACTGTGAACTAAACTCGAACGGATTTTTGCTCATCTGTGTGTGAGAAAACACTAGAAAGTCTGCTGATGACCAAGGGGCACCAGAGTGGTACTTGCTATGAGCAAACCTACACGGAGAAGTTTCTGAAGCAGGCAAAGTCGGCAACAGCAAAATGAGTGCAAAAATAAATTGTGCCCCAGTGGCGTTTTCGCTCTTTGCCACAACAGTTTTACAAATTTCCAAATCTTCAGGTTGGCAGGTAGGTATTAATGAGGTTTTATTGTATCCAATAATTCATTTACTTATGTCTGTTACATGTACTGAGGTTCAACTGTATAAGAACACCAGCAACCCAATGCTCAGCTGCAGAATTCCAGAACCACCGATTTCCAATAGGAAGTCACTGTACCTACTGAAAGCGATGTTTTTAGGTGCTATTCTACAAAAATATATATACCTATCCAAGCAACTACAGAGTCAGTCCGGAACAGCCTATTCCACAAGTGCGATATAAAGATCATTCAAGACTACACTGCCAATATAACTAGGAGTCTGAAGGCCAAACACATGGGCAGCTCCATGAAACAGGCAAAAGATGCAAAGTATTTGTAGCATTTGAGTTCAAAGTGCTAGATCAGTGCAAACAACCATGCTTCAGTAGTGTCTGAAGGCTAATTCATTATTTACTTAGTGACTGGTTCTAGTGTCCACTAACGGGTTAACACTTTTGACAAATCGCACTGCATTAAAAAAGAAAAAAAAAAAGAAGGACCTAAAAGGCGGTGAGCACAGAAAATGCAAGCAAAAATCAAGTTGCAGCAGCACACACTGGATCTAACAGTCAGCTCTGTAGCTGCAGTAACAAAGTGAGACGATCTGTACTGCATGGGATGATGGATTACTGAAGCAATTAAGATTGCAGTGATGAATGTGTATCAGTGAATATTGCAAGGAAAGAAAGATATCTATGTAGGAAAGCCGAGGTAGTTGTACAAGACCTGTCAACAATGAACTATCAGGCATTGGCGGAGAGTAGCACAATAAAACCAACAAAGGCTTTCAACAGCTCTGGTGACCCAAAAGTCTAAATTGTTAAGTAGCTGTGAAAAATCGCAATGTAACACTGCAAAATGTTGCGATGAGATAGCAGGAGGGACATACAGCGTTCTTGTAGAAAAAGTAGACTACAGCCCGGGCCAGCCGGTCATAGCACCAGTGTCCGTGGACTAGAAGCAGTCGCTCAAGGTAGCGAAAACGGGCAAGGGCAAAATCGCTTGCCATGACAGCCTGCATGCCTTCCTGACCGCTGATGCCAACACCTATGTCAGCTGCTTGGATCATGCTCACATCATTGGCACCATCACCTGAAAACAACAGTGCAGACAAAGTCATCATTGGTGGACAGCGTAAATTTAGTACAATAAATTAACATCAAATAATAATTAACATCAAGTTATAATCAAAAGGCACAAGTTCTATTCTACAGTTAAAAGCATTACACCTTCTTCACCCAAAGTAAAGAACATAAGGTGACAACTTATTGGTTTCTTTGTGAACACCTGCAAACAGCAAGAAAAGACGGTACAGAAACTGCGAGTAATTTAATCTCACAGCCACATACAGGAGTAAAACAACTCAATATTAAAAAGAATGCTACTAGTCAAATTAACAAAGCTTTGGTGGATATAATGTTTATGTTACTGTCATTGCTCATATAGCAGTGGCTCTTCATTCAAAATGTGCTTCAATTTCTTTAGAAAATGAATGAGAAACACTGGATGAAAAGCAGCAGAGTAAAACTTACCAATGGCAAGGGTCAGCACATTCAGCCTGTCTTTAACGAGATTCACAACACACGCCTGGAAGAGGGTTAAAAGAAATGTCACCTTAAACCATTTTAAACAAAATCTTTTGATCTAGAGCTAGTGCTGGAACATTTCAAGGTATAGATTGCCAGAGCTACATTTCTCATGGCGACAAAATTTTGTGATAGCATAAAGGATGAAATATTCTCATAGTGCTTAAAACACTTAAATTACACAGACCGAGTTAGCAGTGTGAGAGCTGAAGCAATGCAAGTGAATTCAACCTGTCTGTAGTTATATAAAAGGGGTTTCAGCGATTACTGTCTTGGTTAGGGGATTCAATACAAATTGGCAACTTTTGCTACTGGCCAAGATTAATAGCTATGGTGTACATGAGAAGTTATGAGATAATTTCCAATAAGACCATTATTATTAGCTATACTAATTAGTGTTTATTTATTTACCATATTGCACACCCGTGAGTTAAAGTATTCGGACCACAGGGTCACTGAAAAAAAAGTTAATTTGTAATTAAGTCACAAGAATTGAAATTGAGGAGTGCATTCGTAAGTTCATAATGCCAAGGTTGGACTGTGGTCCTCGAGTCCAACTTACATTCATAGTGACACGTGTACTTGTCTTTATCGGGCGACACGTTTTGCCGCCTAACAAATGTTATCGCACAGTGCGGGACGCGCCTGCATGTATCCAAAGTTTCTGAAAATTTATCGATGCTTCTATCCGCTGTCTGTTGTCGCTGAACCTTGTGTTATCTGATTTCATCGCTTGACACGAATGGTGTAGAACTTTGTAGAAGGCATGCGGGTCCCAACGGTTAATCTGGAACATTCGATGACTGATCTATAAAAGCCGACGCGCTTGACCCGCTGATGAGATTTTCGACGATCGCCAAGCGTGTTCGCCGCTATCGTTGTGCTATAAGTGTAGCCTGTTTTGTGGGCACAGGTTCGCCCAATAAAAGTTAGTTTTGTCGTTCACAGTATTGCTACTGTGTTATTCAATGTCACCGCCACGTGACAATAGGCTGCGGAGAAAGTCTGCCTTATGGTGGAATCCGTGGTCCATATACTCTTGCTCAAGGGAGTATGCATTATGACTGCAGAATACAAGCCAGTCAATGCTCAAGGCATGCCCAGTTAGTAGGAATTCTGAAACTGCCGCTGGCCAAGGGACATTGATTACAAAACATGCCGTGACATTCTTGCAGTCCATAAGGAAGGCTTTGTGAAAAAATGCTAAGAAGAATGCTAATGCATTTCAAGGATGGATACTCATACTTGTGCAAGTCTTAGGAATCCTATTCAGTGGCTTCGATATTGCAATTGAAACATGGGCCCTAAGTAACTAATTACAATGTAGATAACCAAACATTAGTTAATAAATGACCTGACTGGCATTAATTTGGCGTCTACTGGTACTATGAATCATGGGCAGCAAACATGACCACTCTATTCATATTGTAATGCACTCAGTACCACCGATAACCAGAGAAAGACACACCAGACCTGGACGGCGACACACGTGTGTTCTACGGCGTCCTTCTGTGGTTATCAGTAGAACACAGTGCATTACGAGGTTAATGAACACAACTATCCCATTTTTCGTCATGCTGTGACCACTCTAACCTGAATCTCCTGTTCTGAATATTGGGAGACAGTCATCTCCGAACCACTCCATGGTAGAGAATCACAATGTACTCCAATATCATATGCATGAACTTCTCTAGCCTAGCAACATGCTGCCCACCTTTTGTAGGGGTGTGGCCCGGCAGCACAGCACCACGCTGCACTGCTGCGCCAGACGAAGGAACAACTGATCCACAGAGTGTTCGAGGATGTAGCTTAGTGTGCGACCATCAATAACCAGCGCCCGCTTCTTTCGGTGCCGAAGGGAGGCCCCAAACCTAGGTTGCATGTCATCCACCGGCTCGCTTATTGCCATACCACGCCTCCCAAAGAGGAAGTTGGCAAGTCGGGACAGAAGCGTGGAAAAAGAGCGCTGCCTATGGGTTTCCTCCATGTCCGCCATGAAGCAGGTCAGGCACCGGTCGACCTGCTCTAGGTAGAAGCGAATGGTCTCCTCAGTGGCCTCCTGTAAGCATTGAAGAAAACCATGCACTAGAATGTAGTCAAGGGTAGAATGAAAGCTTGCCATGTTGAGTGTCACAACAAATAAATTTTTTAGTTTACTGGCCAAGTGAAGGTGTAAAATAAAAATTATGTAGAAGCCGCTACAGAAGTATTCCATTAATTTACTGCCTCGAATGCCATTCGCTGCTGTTGAGCATTTCAACTTTTAGCAAAAGGAACTTCACATGTGGCATCGCTCTTCAGTGATCAATGGGCCACTCCATCTGGAACCATCTCTGCAGTGTTACACAAAGTGTAGGGTGTCTACCAAGTTGACATTTCCAAATTCTCTGAGTTTTCCAGGTTTTCCCTGAGTGCCTTTGCAAAATTCCCCGAGTGACACAGAACTTTGTTTTATGTCAAGATGGCTGACACAATGTCACCCGATGCTGTCACTCTCCAGTAAGGTTGTTAAAAATTAAAAAAGCAACTTAATCCAATTTGAAAAGTAAGGAGTAGTGTTTATTTTATTCAAAAAGAAAACAGAAGGGAGCGGTTAGTAAAACGCACAGCAAATCAAATAGCTTCGGAAAACATGGTAAGGTACATTGAAATCGAGTTGAACATTTTCAAATACGAATAGAAAGAGATGCATACAGAAGCAAATATTTTCGAATCTGAGCTATTTGTATCAACTGATAGCAAGCTCATTGGTATGAGGCCAGAACTCTGTCACGAGTGAGATTCTCTCCCAGCAGCTGGAAAGTCAACCTCAACTGCCCTGACATACTCTCAGCCTGCGCACAATGCCTCAGTGTTGCCTTTCATTGCTTTAAAAAGTTTATTTTGGTTTGGATGAGGAACACTTGCACCTCGGCATCAGCCAACACTTTGTTTTTTGAGCTCAAGCTCCTTCAAAGAAGCGGTGGCATATGAATTCCTTTCCTGTTAATTCCTCAATGTGTCGATCCTTTCTGTTCTCGTCCTCCTTACGCTGCACGTTCACTCCACGGACCATGTGAAGCATCCTCTTGGTCAGTAGTACAGTCAACATCCGATTTTTCTGATTCCATCAGGGCCATGAAAACATACGAAAAATCGGGTAGTTCGAAAAAATTAACTTGTCTTTTACTGCCCTGAAGGGCCCAAATCACAACAGGCACATCCGAAGAAGCTCTGAAGGCCTGCCAGTACATTTGTTAGGCATATCGGTGCTCATACTGGGACAGGAGATGGTGGGTGCACGCTTGTGCAGTTAAGGAATACATACTGGGCCATGACAATTGCCTCTTAGCACACTTGTTAAGCTTCACCGCAATACTTTGCGTATGGTTCACCTCGTAACACTTTTGTATTGAGGCGAAGCTTACAACGAGGGTGGCAATATAGACTTGTTGGTTAGTCATCATTGCAAGTTATCTGTATAGTGCAACAAAACAAGGACACAAGAAGAAATGAAGATGAACACAAGCGCTAACTATCAGCAACGAAAATTTTACTTCTGGGATCGGTCATACTTATACTGCCAAAAAACCATGTGTCCATGTCAGCCATGTCGCCCACTTCTAGAAGATACTACCACTATTATATATAGGGATAAGTGCGAATGTGTAAGACTAATAATAGAAACGGAGCAGACCCTCTCGGCTGCTGACCAACGCATCAGCAAACCGCCACTGTCATTGTCCGCAAAAGAGTTGGATTATTTGCGGATGGCATAAAAGCTGAACTATATTTCCCATATTTCATTTAGATTTTCTAGTTTGTCTTGTGTTTTCCTGTTGTATCGGTTTTAGATTGTTTTCATACCGTAATGTACGTAAGTGCATCCTCATGGTTGATATCATAGTGTGCACATGGTTGTTTAGGGGTATAAGTATGACCGATCCCGGAAGTAAATTTTCGTTGTCGATAGTTTACGCTTGTCTTCGTCTTAGTTTCTTCTTGTGTCCTTGTTTTGTTGCGCTATACAGATACCTTTCAATACAAAGCTTACTCTCGAAAACTGGCAAAGGTTGAGTCAGCGCCATAGCTAACAGCGGCGAATTGACGATGTATGAATTAGCTGACTCCTGTTCCATTAGCTGACTCCTGTTCATACAGCACAGGTGTTCTTTTTTTTTGTTCTTTTCTTCGTGAATTGACCACACAATTGCGACCATGGTAAGTTCTATATTTAACAATACGAACCGAAATATATAGTGTTTCGAAATTTGAGAACAAACAGAGCAGAAGTTAAAATTTATTTGTTTAAAGGGACACTAAAAAGAAAAAAAAATTTTAGTTGTATTAGTACATTATCATTCTACAATACTCGCAAATGCTTGTTAAGTCAGGAAAGCTGCAACAATGAGAGACGGGTGACGACACACGAAGTTCCCGCACCAGCCTGTCATGACATCATGGATTTTGATGGTGTCTGCTCGAGCATGGTTAACATTTCACCGGTATAGGTGCAAGTTTCAAAAACCTTTACTGAGCTATAATGGCTAAAAAGAACAAAAAAACTTTGAAGTCCGTGATGTGACACTGACGTACCAGCCTGTTTCGCTCTTCGATGAATGGACGGATGCTATGAGAGTCCCCTTTGGAATGGGGTGGTGGGTTGTGGCACCAAGCTCTTGTTATTATATTGCCTAACGTCTTGCCTAAGTTAAGAAGAAAAAAAAACGCACAATGAATTCCGATAACCAAATTTTCTGACCCCCTATTGTGAACTTTGTTTTTGTATGTCTCCGTTTTTTTGTTGTTTCTCTACTTCCACCAATCTTCCAATCGCCTCATACTAAACGCTACTGCAGACATGTTTGCTTTTCCCCTACTCTCACTGAACCCAAGGGCTTTGGGAGTCCAGTGGTGCCTAAATGGACTGCTGGGCAGATATTTTCACATTCTAATAAAACATGCTTCATCGTTTCCCTAGCTTTACCACAGCAAGCGCGTGCTTCTTCTTCCTTCTTACATCATGCTTTATAAGTGCATGTTTTAAGGCATCCTGATCTCGCTTCGAAAAGTAATGAGCTTCCCTCTGAGTTATAAATTATTTCTTCCCTGATTTCCTTTTTTTTTTTAAGTAGTTGCTCATGGCAAGTTTCTTTTCCATTGCCACCACCCATGAGATTATTTCAGCCTGACTTTCCACTTGTCGTTCTTTGTTGTCGTGTTGCTCACCCTACAGGCCACATACTTGCTGGTAAGCTTCCTAGTTCTTTTCCTCCACTGTGAATCAATATTTTTTCTGTACAAATACCTGAACACTCTCCCAGTCCATTTACTTTCTTCCACATTTCTCAGTCGTTCTCCATAATCAATTTTACTGTGAGCTTCCCCCACTTCAAAACTTGTTCAGCCCATGTCACCCTACACAGCTTCATTTGCAGACTTCCCGTGAGCGCCCAATGCGAGCCATCCCACTGACCTTTGGTTGCCATCGAGTCCAGATTGTACCCCTGATTTCAAGCGAGCAACCACATTTCCAAATGTAAGTCCTAGAACCATTACACCTTTCTACATACCCCGGAGCACCCCATACCTATTGTATCTCCATAGCGTTCTGTGTTTCATTATGGCTGCATTTCGGTTTGCAAAATAGTGAGCGCTACCTGTCGCACAACAGACGAAGCTGCAGCGCTCTGCATGCAAGAGTATGTGGTTAGAAAGTGGATTTCTTTTCCTGGCTTCTGCCTGCCCTCTGCCGCGGCAGCCACATGTGTTCTTCACTGTGGCAAAAATAATTGAAGAAGCAGTCACTCCGCTCCCGTTTTCGTACATGACAGGGGACCTCAGAATGCTCTATATGCGTACCATTAAACTGATCGTGTGTGGCACTATCTGCATTCTAAAACTGCCACTGTTTGCCAGGTGCATTGAGGCTCGGCACTGAAGGAAGATTATGTTAAAGATATCATATACAGTGGACCGAGCATCTTACCACTGCACCAAGCCGAACATGATGCAGCGGTGGCACAGAGGTAGAGCATCTGCCTTGCGCGCAAGAGGACCATGGTTCGAATTCTGGTGCTGCACAATTTTCCACCGTATATAAAAAAAAAAGAGAAAAGAAAAAAATCCGCATGTTGATGAAATTGCATAAACAGGCCTGGATTGCGGCCTGATCCCGGTGACCAGAACTGGTAACGCACTCCCTCACCAGAGCAGGATTGGCCACCCTCGTGCAGTACTTGGCCATAACCTCCTATATGAATACAACAATCAAACCCCGGCCCTCAGTCCCCAGCAGATGCGAAGCAACTGACCACAGCAGCAGTCAGACCCGTGACGCAGCAGAGGGTGCTAAGAATCCCTGGATCCGGGCAGGCCGCCATTGGAATCTGAACCTGGCAACGTTTAACGCTAGAACGTTATCTAGTGAGGCGAGTCTAGCAGTGCTATTGGAGGAATTAGAGGGCAGTAAATGGGATATAATAGGGCTCAGTGAAGTTAGGAGGCCAAAAGAAGCATATACAGTGCTAAAAAGTGGGCACGTCCTGTGCTACCGGGGCTTAGCGGAGAGAAGAGAACTAGGAGTCGGATTCCTGATTAATAAGAATATAGCTGGTAACATACAGGAATTCTATAGCATTAACGAGAGGGTGGCAGGTCTTGTAGTGAAACTTAATAAGAGGTACAAATTGAAGGTTGTACAGGTCTACGCCCCTACATCCAGTCATGATGACCAGCAAGTCAAAAGCTTCTATGAAGACGTGGAATCGGCGATGGGTAAAGTCAAAACAAAATACACAATACGGATGGGCGACTTCAATGCCAAGGTAGGCAAGAAGCAGGCTGGAGACAAGTCAGTGGGGGAATATGGCATAGGCACTAGGAATAGCAGGGGAGAGTTATTAGTAGACTTTGCGGAACAGAATAATATGAGGATAATGAATACCTTCTTCCGCAAGTGGGATAACCGAAAGTGGACATGGAGGATCCCAAATGGCGAGACTAGAAATGAAATAGTCCTCATACTCTGCGCTAACCCTGGCATCATACAAGATGTGCACGTGCTCGGCAAGGTGCGCTGTAGTGACCACAGGATGGTAAGAACTCGAATTAGCCTAGACTTGAGGAGGGGACGGAAGAAACTGGTACATAAGAAGCCGATCAATGAGTTAGCGGTAAGAGGGAAAATAGAGGAATTCCAGATCAAGCTACAGAACCGGTATTCGGCTTTAACTCAGGAAGAGGACCTTAGTGCTGAAGCAATGAACGACAATCTTGTGGGCATCATTAAGGAGTGTGCAATAGAAGTTGGTGGTAACTCCGTTAGACAGGATACCAGTAAGCTATAGCAGGAGACGAAAGATCTGATCAAGAAACGCCAATGTATGAAAGCCTCTAACCCTACAGCTAGAATAGAACTCGCAGAACTTTCAAAGTTAATCAACAAGCGTAAGACAGCTGACATAAGGAAGTATAATATGGATAGAATTGAACATGCTCTCAGGAACGGAGGAAGCCTAAAAGCAGTGAAGAAGAAACTAGGAATTGGCAAGAATCAGATGTATGCGTTAAGAGACACAGCGGGCAATATCATTACTAATATGGATGAGATAGTTCAAGTGGCTGAGGAGTTCTATAGAGGTTTATACAGTACCAGTAGCACCCGCGATGATAATATGAGAGAGAATAGTCTAGAGGAATTTGAAATGCCACAAGTAACGCCGGAAGAAGTAAAGAATGCCTTGGGAGCTATGCAAAGGGGGAAGGCAGCTGGGGAGGATCAGGTAACAGCAGATTTGTTGAAGGATGGTGGGAACATTGTTCTAGAAAGACTGGCCACCCTATATACACAATACCTCATGACCTCAAGCGTACCGGAATCTTGGAAGAACGCTAACATAATCCTAATCCATAAGAAAGGGGACGCCAAAGACTTGAAAAACTATAGAGCGATCAGCTTACTGTCCGTTGCCTACACAGTATTTACTAAGGTAACCGCAAATAGAATCAGGAACACCTTAGACTTCTGTCAACCAAAGGACCAGGCAGGATTCCGTAAAGGCTACTCAACAATAGGCCAAATTCACACTATCAATCAGGTGATAGAAAAATATGCGGAATATAACCAACTCTTATATATAGCTTCCATTGATTGCGAGAAAGCGTTTGATTCTGTCAAAACCTCAGCAGTCATGGAGGCATTACGGAACCAGGGTGTAGACGAGCCGTATGTAAAAATACTGAAAGATATCTATAGCGGCTCCACAGCAATTGTAGTCCTCTATAAAGAAAACAACAAAATCCCAATAAAGAAAGGCGTCAGGCAGGGAGATACGATCTCTCCAATGCTATTCACAGCGTGCTTACAGGAGGTATTCAGAGACCTGGATTGGGAAGAATTGGGGATAAGAGTTAATGGAGAATACCTTAGTAACTCAGGGGACCAATTGCAATGCATGCTCACTGACCTGGAGAGGCAAAGCAGAAGGGTGGGTTTAAAAATTAATCTGCAGAAAACTAAAGTAATGTTTAACAGTCTCGGAAGAGAACAGCAGGTTACGATAGGTGGCGAGGCACTGGAAGCGGTAAGGGAATACATCTACTTAGGGCAGGTAGTGACCACGGATCCGGATCATGAGACTGAAATAATCAGAAGAATAAGAATGGGCTGGGGTGTGTTTGGCAGGCATTCTCAAATCATGATTAGCAGGTTGCCACTATCCCTCAAGAGAAAAGTATATAACCCCCCCCCAGATGTGTCTTACCAGTACTCACGTATGGGGCAGAAACCTGGAGGCTTACGAAAAGGGTTCTACTTAAATTGAGGACGATGCAACAAGCTATGGAAAGAAGTATGGTGGGTGAAACGTTAAGGGATAAGAAAATAGCAGATTGGGTGAGGGAACAAACGCGAGCTAATGACATTTTAGTTGAAAGCAAAAAAAGGAAATGGGGCATGGGCAGGACATGTAATGAGGAGGGAAGATAACCAATGGTCATTAAGTGTTACGGACTGGATTCTAAGGGAAGGGAAGCGTAGCAGGGGGCGGCAGAAAGTTAGGTGGGCGGATGAGATTAAGAAGTTTGCAGGGACGACACAGCCACAATTAGTACATGACCGGGGTAGTTGGAGAAGTATGGGAGAGGCCTTTGCCCTGCAGTGGGCGTAACCAAGCTGCTGCTGCTGATGATGATGATACAGTGGAATCTCGGTGATATGAATTCGGCTGATACGAATATACGAATTTTCGAAATTTCCGGTAAAAGTACATTGTATATAAGGTAAAAAAATTCGGGTCATCCGTACACATTTATCACTCCGGTGCGGGTGACACGAATACGTGAGCAGCGAGCAGCTGACGGTGGAGTGGGCAGGAGGCCAGATGGGTCGGGATTTTCATTGTGGTCATGCATGTGCATGGCTTCGAAAGCAATCAGTCCTCCTCCACTGACGGTATTGCTTCTCTTGGCGTGTTTACAATAGCGGCGGGTGAGGTGCTACTCTGAATGAACAGAGCATTTCACTCCCTCTATGCCTGTTCGTTCTCCCTGACACTCTCATCTTTTATTTCCCTCTACCTACCTTCTTGCTGTCCCTTTTGCTCCCGCTGGCTGCAGCTCTGGTGCCTCTAGCTTTCTTTATAGTATTTTTTATATAAACCATGGCCGTCGTAGCAATCAAGCATTCCCCCTCGTTTCTAACGTTGAGTACTCTCGCCATTTCGCTTGTACACAGCGGATATACCGCTGCGGATTGGCCCGTTCACTCTACGGAGCAGCCAACCAGAAACCCTGGTGGTGGCGGTGGTGGTGGGCCGCTTGTGTGTGCGTGTCTGTTTATGTGAGTGCGTCTGTTCACAAGTATCAATCCTCAAGAGCCATGTCAGCCTCAAAAGGTACAATGTCGTGGAAGTGGAAGGCACTCTTTTTTAATGAAAAACTAGAAATTTTGAAGAAAGTGGATAAAGAACCGAAGAAAAAGTGTGCAGACCTGGCCAAGGAGTTAAGCCTAGTGTCATCTACTCTATGAACCCTTGTTAGTCAGTACGACCAAATCATGCTCAATGTGCAGCGCTTTGGCATCAACAAAAAGGAGGCTAAATCTTGCCATCATGTCAAGTTGGAAGAACTTATTCTGACGTGTTTTAAAGAAGTGACAGCAGCTGGCATCAGCACAGATGGTAAAGTCGTATGTGAAAAAGATGCTCGTCGTAGAAGATTTTCAGGCCTCCGGAGGATGGATGCACAGGTTTAAAGTCAGGCATGGCCTTGCCTACAAGACCGTCTGCGGCGAAGCTAAGAATGTCGACGCCTCTGCTGTTGAGGATTGGATGGAAGCAACATTGCCAGCGTTTATTTAGGGCTAGGAAGCTCAAGACATTTTCAACGTGGACGAGGCTGGACTTTTTTACAACCTGCAGCCTGAGAAGAGTCTGCAATTTAAATGTGAAGTCTTCCAGGGTGGGCAGAAGAGCAAGCTGTGCGTGACTGTGCTGTTCTGCTGCAATGCCGACGGATCGGTAAAGATGCAGCTGACAGTCATAGGCATTATGCAAGAAAGAGGTGAGGCGTGCAGTCAGGACACAAGAGTAGAGAAGTGGACAACACGAACGCTGACTACTTCTACTACTACTTGTCCACTTCTCTACTCTTGTGTCCTGTCTGTGCGCCTCACCTTCTTTTTGCATAATGAATCCTTACCAACTAGCTCAGCTTTCTGTCGTTCTAAGTCATAGGCACATCACAGAAGCCGCGATGCTTCAAGGTAGACAGGCAGTTACGTTGCATCTGTAAAGCTAACAAAAAAGCGTGGATGATTTCGTGATTGTTTTTGGAGTTTGCTACCTACCCAGATAGGAAGATGTCTAGTCAAAACAGGAAGACTGATTTGATTTTAGATCAATGCCCAGCACACCCAAAAGAGATGATGCTGTAGAGCGTGACAGTTGTATTTTTGCCAGCAAATGCCACCAGTCATTTGCAGCTGCTTGATGCTGGCATTATCAAGAATGTCAAGCATCATTATAAAAGCTTGTTGGTGTGATGTCTCCTGGAGAAAATTGACCGCAAGGACACAAACCTGCAGATCAATCTTCTGGATGCCCTACACTTTATTGTAATGGCTTAGCATTGTGTGTTGCCTATGACAATTGCCAACTGTTTCAGAAAGTGTGGCATTCTCAAATACAGTGTGGCGACCTCTTCACAAGACCCAGATTTGGTCCAGATTAAAAATTGGGACCTACTTGGTGTGGACTGTTCTGCCAACGAATTCATGACCTAGGATGACGACTTTGTAACTTGCGGTCTGCAAAGTGCTGCAGACACTGTGGATGATGTGGACACATAGCAAGTTGAGGTCGCGAGCAGTGATTACGAAGATAACTACAACAGCTGCGATGATCAGCTGCCGACGGCAGCAGAAACAATGCACGCACTTGACATTCTGCGGCGTGTGGTTGCATCAGAGACTGTGCGCGAAAACACAACTGCTCAGTTCTTTTCTTTCCAAAGTTCTTTGATGGCTGACCTGGTGCAAGCAGGTCAGCCATCATGTCTAATGTCTGGTGCAAGATGCAAGCAGACATCCTGCACTTCTTTTCATGGAAAAAATTTCTTGTACGTGGGCCTCTGGTCTAAAACATATTTTTTCTCGTTTTTTTGGTGATACGAATTTTCGGGTGATACGAATATTTTCGCTGCCCCTTGAGATTTGTATCACCGAGCTTCCGCTGTATTTGGAGACTGCTGATGCCAGCACAAGACTGGTGCGAGCGACATGCACTCCTTCAACAATGAGCGGAGAGTATGTCATCAAAACACACTGCCGATGCGTCGCTGAGTGACTACGCTTGCTGTTGCAGGCTGGCCATGCGCAGCGATCACAGTGCAAGGTGGCTCACCTGGTTTGCTCTTTGGTGCCGACAGAGTATAGAAAGAACCAACTCTATGTTCGCTTAACCTCGGCATAATTGTCCAGATGCTAAAATGTTCACGAATATAAATACTTTGTGACTACCAACATTTTTATCACAAGCGCAGTCGGCTGCTGCTTCAACAACCGGGAGTTAGGCCTACTGGCTCAAGCAATCGGCGGCTGCCAACAAGGTCAACGAGCCGAGCATGATGCTCCGCTTAGGAAAGTTTACCGTAACACCTGCACCCATCTGTAACAAAGGAAAGTTTCACAGAGTTGCTTATCTTATTACTACGGTCCTTTTTCGCGCCCGTTACATAAGGGCCGGAAAGCCTCAAACAGTGCGCCGTTCTCTCGAGTGCATGCACTAACTGCCACCGGTTAAGACGCTAGGCCTTGCTCGCTAGTCATCGGTGTCACCAGTTACAAAGAAGCCTCTGCTAGCAATTGAACGCATAGTTTCTGTGAACTCTTTAACAAGGGGGGACGTGGCTTTGAAGATCAACTTCCTTATTTCTTCATGGATTTTGATGAAAATTGGCACAAATGTCTACAATGTCTCCCTGATGCTTCCATAAAAGTTTCAGAGTGATATCTTGAGAACATTTTATTCAATTTTGCTGAGCAGAATTTTTCTCCCTCTTACTTTCTGGAGAGCCTGGGGAACTTAAAAAACGTGATAGAAGGCTTGTTAAGTATTGACTGCATAGCTAAATGCGTGCTAAAGGTCGTGACATTCTTGCTTTTTTTTTGCAACACAAATTTTTTGGAGTGCCACATTTTATGTTACCTTCACATCCAGCACACTTTCAGGGTTGACGAATAGCCATATCGTAAACTTACAAAGGGTCAAAATAAGAAAGAGAGAATGTCACGACCTGTACTGCAGCCCAAGGAATGTGACAAAAAAGACATAGTCAAAATATGTTAAACGGTAATAAAGAAATCAGCTCCAGCAATCGAGCAGAAAGGCAGAAAAACAGTTTTGAGAAAACGTCTCTCAAAGTTTCACCTTCTCTTCAGTTCTCTAAAAGGCACCAAATTTGTAGTCTTTGGGGTGTCTTGTGATGTGGGGCTTCTTGTACATGTGGCCTCTGGTCTGGTGTGCTCCCCCCCCCCTTTTTTTTTTCTTTTTATAGGGCATTCTTTGCTGCTGCTGCTCTACAAAGAGCATGCATGGTGTCTAGGTTTCAAACGAAGTGACGTGCAGAACTCTGTGTGGGCATGAATATAGTTCCTATGTACATTCAGGCAGCCTGTACCCGCAGGCTGCCTGATTGATATCTCCAGTACACTCAGTGAGGCTTTTTTTTTGCTAGAATTGACCATGGTATACTTAATGAAGTCTCTAAGCATCAGCAGCCTCCCAAGTCACCTTTACTTGACAATGGCTGTAGAACTGAGGATCAGAGAGCCAGTGATAGATATTCAGTTGCTAGGTGCTTTCCAGAATTTTACTTTTGTGCATGCCTCAATCACTTCTGCAGCCAGGTGTCTGTGCCAGCCCAAGGGGCCTAGTGAACAGAGCTCATGATGAGGTTCTCTTTATGAAGGGGTGGTATGATAGATATTGTTACGAGCTATCGTGACAATATGGCAATAGAGTGAACGCGCAATATGCTTGGTTGCGGGTCCGAGGTGCCGATGTGCGAAATGCGCCTAGCCGCAGATACAAGGAGCTGACGCGCGATGTGCTTAGTCGCGCAGTTCGAGGTGCCGACGCGCGAAATGCCTAGTCGCGGGCTCGAGGAGCCGACCTTCGATGCGCTTATTCGCACAGTCCGAGGTGCCGGCGCGCGAAATTCCTAGCCGCGGGCTCAAGGAGTCGACACTCGATACGCTTGTCCGCGCAGTGGGAGGCGCCGATGCACAAAATGCTTAGGTGAGGGTCCCAGAAGTCCGCGCGCGATGTGCTTAATCGCCAAGTCGGAGACTTCCTATGCGTGAAATGTTTAGCCGGGTGTCCGAGGATTGCGTGCGCGATGTGCTTCGTCACGAATTCCGAAACACCGAGTGCTGAAAGGCTTAGCCGCATGTCCGAGGATTCCGCACGTGAATCTTGGTCGCGAAGTCTGCGTCACCGATACTCGGAATGCTTAGCCGCGAGTCTGAAGCGTCCACAATCGTAGGGATCGGCCACGCTACTGCAATGCTCGCGTAGCGCCTGTTTTGAGACGTCGAGATTACGGCGGGTGGAGACGTCCAGACTCTCGAGGTGCAAAGAGCCGAGCAGACGACACGAGCGCCGGACCAATGGCGAACCGCGCTGGAGTCACGTGGCGGGCGCGGCCAATCGCAGACTCCGGCACGACCTTCAATCACTTGCTTTTTGTGCGCTTGCTTCTTTAGGAGGAGATCGCTGAAGCGGCAAATTTGAAAACGGAGAAATGCGCTTTCCAACGAGACCAAGATGGCGGCGTTCGGTCGCGCCGTTCCGGAGATATTGTGGCTTGAAAAACGCTGTTCTTTCTTGATTTCCGCGAGATTTTTCACCACCTTAGCTGATAAAACGAATTTTTTAGAGCACTTCTAAGTGGTTCACAGCGATGATATTTGGGTATCAGATAGAAAAAGGGTTATAGAAACTGAACATGTCATTTTCCAAAAATAGATTTTTTGGCAATTTTTCGCGATGCGAAAGCCACGTGCATGAATATTATTCATGCACAAACTCATGCATGAGTATTAAAAGGCTAAATGAAAATACATTTGAATATCCGTGCACCATCAGCAGCAAAGAGCAAACCAGGCGAACTGCCTTGCACGGTGGTCGTTTCGCGCAGCCCGTCTGCGAAACCAACTTAAAGCAAACTGCAATAGGATGGTGTGTTTCGATCACTTCAGTTATGTAGTGTTGGGTGCTGATTGTCATATGAGGCGCACTTTCGACATCACCTTATCATATTTATTATATTTACATGTCAGTGACAACTTGTTGCAGATATTTCGACACCGTCACCAGCGAGAGAATTAAGTAGTGCCGTGACCATGTTTACGTATTTAATAGTGGTTACTACCAGGTCGCGCTTAAAGCTTACCAGGTCCTGCTTACATATATTGTTGGTAGTCCTGCATGGAGAGCAAATGCGCCAATATGAATGCTTGGGCGAGCTGGTATTCCCTGAATAGGGTGAACAGCGAAAAAAAAAAAAGAAAGAAGACAAACCGAGTGACACCACTGTGCTTCCAAAAGCTCTGTCGGTTCTCGTTCATCTTGAGCTTTCCACATTTCTGGCAAAACGCGGCTGCCTTTAAGCGCGTCTCGAAGCTTGCAGGCCGAAATGACCTTGCGACGCTGGCATATGACAATTCAGTAGTCGCAAGTAGCATGATGAGAGCTGGCTCTCTGAGGAGTGAGGTAATATAGCACAAGTTGTGTGCTGTGAAGGCATCTCCGGCCATCGCTTATCCATGCTGCTTTCCTAGCCGGATAGCTCTTCTCGGATGGAAATTGAAATAACCTTGTGCTCCATTCGCCAGTGAAGCAATTTGTGCACCCATACGCAACACAACTAACTGGCCGTTTCATAAAGATAGTGCAATCAAAACCCCCACAAACGGCATCTCAAGGCGTGCTAGGGCTGCGCTGGTTGTTCGTCTGCTTCTCGCATCTAACCATGTAGAGGGCACTCAGGACAGCCGTGTTTGTGCATGCGCAAAAGCATTTTTGCAAACTGTGTATTGTTAACAGTTGTGAACGTCAAAGTAGCTAGGCCTAGCATTGCCGTGGTGGTAACTACCAGCGGATCTGTGTGTAAGAGCGCCAGTTCGAGGTGGCGAGATAATCAAAATGGCAGTGGTGGTGGCTTTGACTAATGCCGTTTCGGACCTGCGGTTATGGCAAAAAGTCCGGAAAATGTGACGGCAAAGGGTTCTTGTGTCTGAAAGTTCATACGTTCTTTTATATTGACTCTATGGGACACGTGGTGGTGCCGAGAAGCCATCCAAATCATCAATAATGTCCCAAAAATTGCGCGTCTAGAAAAATTGGTCGTTGGCTATACACTGACAACTCCTCCAGCCGATGACATGATGTCAAAGATGATTCATTACGATTCCTCTCTGTTACTCGAGCCAGCATTAGCACGACTTTCATTCCCTTTCAATAAAGCTAGTTAATTTTCCCTGATAGAAGCACAAATTCCCTGAGTTTTCCCTGAGTATTTCCAGACTATTCAAAATCCCTCAGAATTCCTAGTTTTCCAGGTTGGTAGACACGCTGAAAATGCCAACTCAGAGCTCTGGGTTGGCAAGATGCATGCCAGATGCATGTCACTGAGGCGCATCACCACTGACATGATCAAGCGCATGTGTGCATCCTCCACAGTGAATATGGCATCATCACTGTCACAGCCAACTTACACTGCTGTGCCCTACACATACCCTCTCACAGCCTCTCTACCAAACCCTCCTCCATATTCCTTCCTCCTCTCTTCAGTTCAACCACCACAGCTTCAAAGCCCATTATTCTCCACGACAGCTTTGCTTTAAATCTGTTTCGATGCCCTTTGTTTTTTTGTTTTTTTTTAGTAACAGTAAAAACATGTTTAGCCCAGATTTCAGTGCTGACTTGGTTGGCTGCGTTAATTTCTTCAAGCTCACCATGTCTACGTTAAAATGGCCTTCAAGCATTTGAAAACAAGCCAAGGTCAATTTACCTGTGAACGAGCGTTGAGTGTTAGTACTTCCATGTCTGCTGAGAACAGTTGACATGAGTAAGCAATATTGACTGCAGTCTCCTGCAAAAGAGAGTAATAGGAATTGTCAATATTTTGCAATGTACTCCCCTGAGCAAAAGTATATGAACCAATATTCTGCAATAAAGCCGATTTTCTTCTCAACCTATGAATGTAACTTGAAATTGAGGACTGCAGTCCAAACTTGGCATTGCGAACTTTCCAGTGCACGCGTGAATTTCAGTCTGTGCATGTAAATTACAAATACAGTTGTTTTGGCATGCCTGTGGTTTGTATATACTTTTGCTAGCGAGGGTGTGCAACTGAAGAGCGCTCCATTATTTTTGTTCAATTTTTCACAGTTGTTTTGTTTCCCAAACATTCATAATTGTTGCTGAGTCTTAGAAATGACAAGTTCCAGCTCTGCAATTCAGTTGTGATGTGCTAGTACTGGGGCACTGCTGCTAGCTAAGGTGCACAATCAAGTGCCTTTCCCTGCTTTTGGTTACAGGAAATCACGGTCAAATAACAACAAAGGGTTAGTTTTGCATCTCTGCTAGAGATGCAAACATTCATGTGGGTGTTCATATGTAGAGAAACTCTCTCCTTGCTGATGCATTGTGCACAGCATACTGACTATGTGTTGCCAGAACAGCTGCTGCCCTGGTCACATACTGATATAGCAGACTTTTGTTAATTTGACTACGATTCACTTGACTCAGGGGTATGTTAGAATTGGACAAATACTGCCAAATGAACCCCAGTGGTAAGTTTCTTTTTTTCTGCATCTTGTTTAATTCAATCTGGTGAATATTTCAATCAGTTTCATCCATTCCGTGAGGCTCGAATTAACAGAAGTTAGCTGTATTCTAGTTATACATTGTTACGCCCACGAAAGGCGTTTATTGACAAGTCAGGCAAAGTTAGTCGTAATGGCCTTGATCAGCTGAGCGCCTATCGAGATTGAGCTAGCCAGCCGCACATCGTCTTCCTCATTCACCCATCTTCGATGACCCATATGCTGTTGAGGCGTAAACCCACTAATCGACGCACATAAGAGTGCCGCAATATTACTAATACTGTCTCTACTGCTCAGACTCTCTAATGATTGGCAGGCACTGAACATAAAAATGGTTGTTCAGAACACAAGAATGTAAAAAAAAAAAAAAAAAAACTGCAGGTTTGCCCACAATGCATAGCTGTTATGCGATAGCTGGCCCAATATTATGTGCGGCAAGTCTCGCATTTTTTTATGTAGCATTGTTTGCACCAAAGATTCAGAGATGGATATGAGCAATCTCTTTCTGTGAAGAAAAAAAAAAAGCGTAAGACACCCTTCACAAGTGGGACGGCGCATTAGAAGACAAAGGAGAGGCTGATGCCAGTGCCATCCAACATAGAGGAGTGGAGTCTGAGAGCGTAGCATCAGCCAATCATAGCAGCTGGTGGTGCAAGTATGCTCTTCAGGTGCGGTGTTCTCTCTGCTACAGCATCAGTGAAGTAGCTGAGAGGTAAAATCTTTTATTGCCTCCCGTGGGTCCCCGAGTTGAAATTATGGTGGAACACTGTGGCTTTTTTTTCTTTACTTTTTTTATAACCTTCTCGCTAAGCATTTTGGGATTCTGGCAAGTCACTGGCAGAGACTGGTGACCCTGGCAGATATCAAAATAACTAGGAGAATGAGCCCAAAACAGCTATGGCTTTAAAAGTGAGAGAATGGTAGAGATTGACCTGTTTGTCCCCTGTAAGGACCCAGATGACAATGCCAGCTGCTCGTAGTGCTGCTATGGTCTCCGGCACCCCTTCTTGGAGCCTGTCCTCAATGCCGGTTGCCCCCAGCAGCTCCAAATTTGTCTCCATAAGGCGAGCTGAACTGACAAGCCTCTCCTCAGCCTCCCCTACACTGAGTTCAGAGGCCTTGTGCTGCTCCAGCCATTCTTCGTACTCTTCGTCCTCCAACACCTGATGTAGTGAAGTGCAAACCACTCAGCAGCTGAATGCGATCACATCAATGACAAAGTTCACAGGGTATCAACAATAACACGAATATGCAAATTCCAGTGCAGTCTGAGAAACTGGCAAGCACTACAATGAAGCTGTGCTAAGAAAACTCATTCTTGTGCTCACCTTGTGCAGAATAGTTTAGTTTTTAAAGTATACCCTGAAGTCTTGCTGTCTGCGGCATGTTCTACTGGCTTATAGCTGTTAATTTAATTATGGGGTTTTACGTGCCAAAACCACTTTCTGATTGTGAGGCACGCCGTAGTGGGGGACTCCGGAAATTTTGACCGCCTGGGGTTCTTTAACGTGCACCTAAATCTAAGTACACGGGCGTTTTCACATTTCGCCCCCATCGAAATGCGGCAGCCGTGGCCGGGATTCGATGGCTTATAGCTGTTCTAACTGGCTGCAAGTGCAACAGTGTGCTATGAGTTCATCTGGAACAGCTGGTCCCACTTAAATATGTTTACTTAGAGGCCCTCATTTTTTTTTCTCTTCCTCTCTTCAGAATCACCCCATTCCAACAATTTAAAACGTAATTATGCAGTAGAATGAATTATTGTGAAACACATACGGTACTTTTCTCACATACGAAGCCAAACTTGGCGACAAATGAGAACATTTGTAAAGAAACAACAGCACAGCGAGGGATTGTCAGGAAAATGATAACACGCCAAATTAGGAGACAGAGGAACAGTATGAACTGGAGAACAGACAAAAGACGATGATGCTTTAGAAAAAGTCAAGTGGAAAAGAGCTTCGGCAAGGCATGTCAAACATGGTTGGGAATAGCAGAGGACAGGCAAAATATTAACATGCAGAGAACCACATGGATTCATCAGGTTAGAAGTTTTGCGGGTGTAAGGAGTAGTCAGTGCATGACAAGGTAACTGAAGAGTATAGCAAGAGGCCTTTGCCCTGCATTCAGCTGTCTCTTCAGCAAGAGTGCTAGACGATCACAATCATTAATGCGACGAGCACACTCCAACTGAAGAGGTGTGCAGTTAACCTACCTTCTTGGCCATGCAAAGAACACGAAGGCCCTTCTTGCTGTACTGGTTCAGGTGCTGCTGAGTGCGCAGTATCACCTGGCGCATGGCTGTAAAAAAAAGATCACGACAATGCTTTTTTTTTTATAACTGTGCATGCATACAGCTCTTGCTTTCATAAGCAAGAAAAGCAGGACCTGTGCAAATCCCCAGCAGCAATTGAATGTGCAGCAACTATACAACATATGGCCAATAATAATAATAATAATAATAATAATAATAATAATAATAATAATAATAATAATAATAATAATAATAATAATAATAATCCTATTTTATGTCCACTGCAGGACAAAGGTCTCTCCCTGCGATCTCCAATTACCCCCGTCTTGTGCCAACCGATTCCAACTAGCATTAGCAAATTTCCTAATTTTGTCGCACCACCTAGTCTTCTGCCATTCTCTACTGTGCTTTCCTTCTCTTGGTGCCCACCCATTCTGTCACCCTAATGGTCCAACGGTTATCTAACCTGTGCATTACATGACCTGCCCAGTGCCATTTTTTTCTCTTAATGTCTGTTACAATATCGTCTATACCCATTTGCTCTCTGATCAGAACATCTCTCTTTCTGTCTCTTACAGCTATGCCTAGCATTCTTCGTTCCATTGCTCTTTGTGCGGTCCTTAACCTGTTCTCAAGCTTCTTTGAGAAGGCCAATAACATACAATAACTATACAACTTACAGGAGCAAGTTTTCTAAGACATGGGGTTTAGCTCGTTAACTCTTTCCTTGGCGGGGTTATCTATATAAGTCGATCAATTTGGTCAACAGTGTTTCAAGACGCGAAATATTTCTGCTGGAATACTTCTACTCAAAACGCCATGCACCGTTCGAAATGATGACTCAACTCTGACTATTACTCAGGTTTGACAATTTTTGGCAGATCGGGGAGTCTGGAAAAATAAAACACCGACTGAAGGTATTGTCGAAACTAGCCTCTAGTGCTCATAGCACTTCCTCAATAAAATAATGCGAAATTCGTGCTGTAGTCGACTCAGAAGCTTCTTGTGGGTTGTCTAATTCTCCAATCCTAGGCTGTCTAGGCTGTTTCAACGATATCTGAAACAATGGTAGGCGCTCATAAGTGCGCGTTAACGTGATAACGTTAAGAAGCCTGTGTTGCAGAAAATCCGGCGCCTTACATCCGGCATCAGATGTCACATGGGCAAAAATATTTTCGAACCATGTATACCCAGGCCTTCCATATGATGCAAGGAATTGATTGAACTAATAAAATTTCTCAAGCTAAAATACGTAGAAAAATTGTAAACTACGACTTGCACACAACCTACAGACATGATAGCTTTCGGATTGTAATTTGACTATATTAGAAAACATAATTCCGTAATGCGAAAAATCAAAGAAACCCCTTCACACACACAAACCAGTCACGGCGTTCACAGACCGGCCACGGCATTCGCCATTTTGCGTGCGCTGGCACAATGGGTGTCTTGGGTGTCATGGAGCAGCGCGCCCGGTTCCTTGTATTAAAGGGACACTAAAGGTTAATATTAAGTCAACGTGGACTGTTGAAATACCATCCCAGAAACCTCGAAACGCTTGTTTCATGCGAAGAAGACTTATTTTTAGAGAAAATGCGTTCTGAAGTGTCCGCGTACCTCTAGGGCAGTTCAAATCGCCCGCCTTCCGATCGAAGAGTGGTGACGTCATGGTCTCATAGTGACGTTGCGCCGTCGGTGAGTAAAACGGCGCCTGCAGACGGCGCTACGGCTTTTCTGCGCAAAATGCAAACGCGCAGCCAGAAACAGAGCCAAGACAGAGCCGACAGCACCACGAAAGCAGAACTATGGTGGCTAGCGGAAGGGAAAGCGCACGACGATAAGCTGGTTCTTCATTTTATGACGCCAATTTCGACGCTCGTTGCAATGGACGACCCTGACAATGACACATTGGCTCACGATGCTGGGCTCGACTTCAGCGATTTAAGCACTGATGAACGTGACTTGCTGCTGAGGGCTTGCGCTGCCAGCGCCGTTGCGTACTACTACAACGGCAACTGTATGTCATGGCTGTACATATTCGCACATTTGCAGCTTTTCCTTGCTGAAAACTAACTGCCGCACACACAGCCCAGTCTTCGACCTGCAGTTGTTCTTGCGCTTCGGAGAATGCAGGCAAGATCGGCGGAACAGCATTGCTTTGAAAAGCACTCCACACGACTTCAGTAAGTCGGCGTTGAACTCGTAATCCTCTGGACGAAAGTGCAGCGAACACACTATGTGATTTTTCAGCTCTTTGCCAACAAATTGAGGCAGAGGTATGGCACTTAACCACTTCGAACGGAGAGGTTCACTCGTTGGCACACAGTGATAAGTAACGTTGGATTCGCCGCTGCAACTGCCCTTGGCCAAGTCCCGCGGACCGTTCGTGCATCACACGACATCACATGGCCGTGGCATTCTTGCTGCTTGTTCCAAATGCAAGTTTCGCGAGCCAGCAGAACCAGTGCAGCACGACGCGATAACGAAACAAGTGAAACTCCAAAGCGCGCATGGCACAATGTCGAGCGCGCAGAGTCGAGCGAAAACGAAACCTTTCGACCACCCATACTACTCGAGGGTAATGTCAAAATGTTATTTTTTCTTAGAATCGAATAGAAGTAGACAAGTAGCATCTTCTTCCGTCTTATAATCTAATGAAATGATCTTTTTAATACGACTAGATGAGTACTAGTGACATAAATTATTATGAGGAGTACCTTCGACATCAGGCTAGTACTGGAATGTCGCTGGGGGAGTCTCAAATTGTGTCATGCATTTACCTCGATTTCTCGGTTACTAAAGCTCTGTTTGCGATTGTATTGACGCCTTAGACGTTCTAGAGCATTGCTTTATCACTTTAACTAGACTTCATAGTAACCTTTAGTGTCCCTTTAACTCCAGCTGCCGCTCACCTCCGCCACATTGTGGCCCATGCAAGAGGCTGTGGTTTTACCACAATGCTCGCCAACATGCATAGCGCTCACGATAAGCGTTTCCAGGTAAACATTACGGTTACATACAATCCAGTTGCCGGGAAGCATGAGAAGCAGTCAGGGATCTTTTAATGCTATCGCATTCCACTTTTAAAGGCGAAGTTTAAGTGTCCTCCAAATTTTTGCTTTTATAATTGTGTTAGACTGATATCAAGTGCAACATTATCTTTCCCACCAGTGGTGGCTTTTATCCATCAGCATTTTGACAATGTATGTACAAGTTATTACGAGCGATCCTTCATGTTGTGTGGGGTTTTCACTCACACAAGAGCATGCAGTCGCTTCAGATCGAACTTCGACCAATGCTTGCTGTCTAACTTCTTACATTTTGAACAGTGCCTGTGCAAGTGCCTTTAATCATTACTGTACAATACTTTGAAACACTGAACAGAGCACGTGGGGGCTCCAGCACCAGTTGAACATGCACTAGACCAGCTTGCTTGTGCAGAAAAGCTGATCGTATGCAATATACATGGATGAGGATGCTTCTGCATGCTCCATGACCTGACAACTATTGCTTTGCAAGCCGAAATAGTGCAGTAAGACAAATCAGGTGCCTGCTGCCATAAGCAAAAACAAATGCTTAACAAAAACAAACGGGATACCTATTTTCATTTCACAATATATTGAGGCAAAGAATTTGGGACCGAAATCACCGCACCAACTGGCAGTGGGCCAGTGCCACCCGCGCCTTCGCAGAGGGAGGGGCAATACAGGAACTCTGACATGATGAGTGGCATTGGAGCCAGCTGCAAAAGAAGATGACAATGAACGCTTGAGCAATGGCATGAGCACAACAGGCAGTATGGGAACGCTGGCATGATGAGCGGCATCAGGGCTAGCTGTGGAAGAAGATGATGATGAATGCCCGAGCAGTGGCGTGAGCGCGGTTTCGCTGAAGGATGCCAACGAGCCAGCTGTGGTAGAAGAAAATGACAAGTGCTTGAGCACGTTCGTGCAATTACGCCGAGGGACGCCGACGCTCAGCCCAGCAATGGCCGCCTAAGAGCTGTGCTCTAAAAGAAATGAAAGTGTGCCCAAGCTTGCACAAGGCAGCTGTCGGGTGACTACCTTGGTCTTTGGTAGGTGCTAGCAGTGGTAGTATGGCTGAGTCAGCCCCTTTGCAGTACAGCACCTTCTGCTTGGTGATGGGGTGCTGCATAATGATGGACATGCGCTTGCGGAAAGAGTCGAATGGCAGAAGATGCAGGACTCGGTACTCAATCAGCCCCTCGCCTGCACAATGGAAACACCAAACAATTTTATTTTCTTTCTTCGTTTTTATATTTGTCAATGTGGTGTGCAAAAATTTTTAGGCTCTATGAGAGACTTTCACTTCACCATAACAATCGAGTACTTACTAGCCCAGGAAAGAGGTCTACAGCCATAAAACAGTAATAGGAGGATTAGAACAACTTCACAGGCTTCAGTGAAATGTGTGTTGAAAATCATGATGATGAAACAACAGAAAGAAGGCCAAGGGGGAGAAAGAAACAGCATGCGTGAATGTGTATAAGCTGACAAGAAGCGCAATCAGTTCTTAAAATGACAGAAATTTGAGCTAGTTGGTAAGGATTCATTATGCAAGAAAGGTGAGGCATACAGACAGGACACAAGAGAAGAGAAGTGGACTTGTGTTTTGTCTGCACACCTCACCTTTTTTGCATAAGCAATCAGTTCAGTGAAAATCATGGGTGCCTTCTAGTTTTGAACAAAAGCTGATCACATAGTGAGTAGAAGATGCAGCTTGAGTAGATGAGCAGAAGAACAGTTGCCAGTTCCTGACTTGTACCACAGATTTCGTGAAACTCATTTAGTCAGAACCACAGTTAAAAAATAAAAGTAAAAGAAAAAAGAAAATGTTCTGTAACAGTAGCTTCCCCTTAGCCAAATGCTACCTTGCACAAGTTCGCTACATACCAGGCAGCATGAGAGTGACAGCATCTGGTGTGCGACGAAGCAGTCTGCAGCCGTAACGTGAAGCAGCGTCGACCAATGCAATTTCATCTGGGCTCTCAGCTTCATAGATTGGCTGCAGCTGAGGGCTTGGAGTGGGCGATGGCGTCAAGGTTCGCCTCGAGGGGCTGGTCACAAAGTTCAGAAAAGGCAGGGCCAGTTTGTACGGTCGTGTTGGCGTAGAAGCGCGGGAATCTGTGGGGCTTGAAGCCACGGCTGGACTGCGAGCCACGGGTGATGACAGCGAGGAAGGCAGGTAACATGGCTGCTTCAGAGGCGACCTACAGCCATCGGGAGATGTTGGATGGGCACTACCATTGTTTAGGTACAAGCCACTGCTGTTCATCTGTAGGAAAAAAGAAAGTATAGGTTCAGTGAGCATTGACGGCACCAAGTGCAAGCAAAATATGTGGACAAGCAATGGCGTAGTCCAGCTACTACACTACAAATTGAGATTAGTGTAGAGCACAAAAAAATTCAACACATGGAAACAATGCAGCTGTGGGAGGTTGTTAGCTTTAAGTCATATAGCTCTCAACCCATGATGTGTAAGCAAACAAAAGAACAAGGGTGCAAATAAAAAGAACATGTAAACAGACAAGTCTGAAATGTGTTTGCCTGGTAGACATTCCAATTTGCTCTCCAGCACAGCTTCAGAGTGAAATAGGAAAACAGTGCAGAAAGCTATGTGACTGGTAGCTGGATGCAGAAAGAAAAGCGAGAGAAGAAGCTGATATTGATGAATACTGAAGACTCTCCTATGAGCCTTGAAGATCACATTGCCATTCCACAACTAACCTAAAGTGGCCCTTACCGCCTGGGGTGAGCATGTTGTTGATAGACAAAAGAAAAGCGCATGTGCTATCATGGACAAATGACAATGAACTCGAAGAGCAAATAAAAAGTGCATGTACAGTGCATGTCACCCTTGTGCAGAGTGTGCAAAGAGCGGCCACCGGGGTGCTCTGCAGCCAGCTAGCGACGCCTAACGGTAGTTTCTGGGCCCAAGATAAGATGTGTCTGGGCATGTTTGGCCACAAATACAGACAAGCCTTGCTCTTTCAGCCCCTGCGGGAGCACAAGCCTTCATCTTGCCACCACTATTTGCTTCTGCCGCAGTTTCACTTAAGCCGAGACTGGGGTTAGTTTCAAGAAGAGTGCCTTCTCACTGACGTTCAGTTAATCGTCCGTTTTCTTGGGCAGTGAAAGAGCCAAGGCTTGTCTGTAAGTGTGGCCAAACGTGCCCAGATGCATCTTATCTCGGGCCCAGCAACTACTTTTAGATGTCGCTGGTTGGCTCTGCAGCACACCAGCAGCCGCCGTTTGAGCTCACTACACAAGGGTGATGAGCTCTGTACCATCAAGAACAAATTATTACTATACTCATAGGGGACACATCAGCATGCTTGATCAGTACTTCCACGCACAGTACAAAGTTCATAGCAGGGTAAGGTGAATCATGCCCTCATGTGAAACTTACCAATGAAATTCCTGCATTTTCTTTTGTTTGTGTTTATAATTGTGCTTTTTGCATTTCATTAGCCCACGACAATACACTTTCGGTGACAGAACCATATAATTTTGTTGACACGATACACAAATCACCACTGTTGTGACAAAACTGCAGAAAAACTGGAACTACAAAAAGAAATACTCCAAAAAGTACTGGATCAGGAGCAGAGAGGGAGTAAAGATAGTACTCACTATGTCCTTGTGGGGGTATTTCGAGACAATGACAGTGTTGCAGGTAGCCATAAGGAGAAAGAACTCCTGCACTCGCTGGCTCTCAGGGCTCAGGAACAGCTGCTGGCCACTCCCATCCATGCGTAGCTGGTACTCCATGTTGGACAGCTCCCTTTGCAGCTGAGGGTTCAGCGTGAACACTGTGTCATCCTGTGTGCAAGAGAAGGAATTGCCTTTCAATACAACGCGCTTGGAAACCATAGTGGCAGCAGAAAAAACTTTGGCACTGCTGTTGTTCAGCCACCACGGGAACGATGGTTAGGACATGGATTCGTCCAAAATTAATGTTTGTGGCTTCAAAGATTCCTTTGAAGTTGTGTATTATGCTTTAGCTTTCTAAATTTCCAAGCAGTCATAATTTTCTAAACGCAGAACGAAAATTAGACTTTGTGCAGATATGTAATCATTGCAAATTGTTGTGTTTACAGTGCAATATGACATTGAAAATGTTTGTTGGAAGTTCTATGCTCTATGTTCGTTAGAAGTCAGTGCTGTGTGTGCTGTGAACCCAGATGGAGAGAACATAACATTCATGATTGCTTGAACACTGCTGTAGATAACTGCCAATTTCTCCCATGCTGCTAAGATGGCAAGAGCCCAGCACTCTCGCTATCTGCCTATTCCTGCACAGCCGTGGCGTGTATTGCAATTTCAGCATTACAGTCACCAGTCACTAGTGCTAACCTTCTTTTAGTTGCCGCCATACAAAAGATACACTAGGCTTTATTACCTCAAACTGAGCTTCTTCGAGGCTGAATGTTACTTCTCCTTCTATCACAATATATAAAACAATAATAACATGATAACTTATACAACACTAATGTTGAAAGATGGGCTAGTTGGTTATTGGCATTATAAAATGTGGTTACAATGCTAAGGAAGATGAAGACGTGGCAACATCATTACTATCACCACCATCGCATAAACACAAACTGCACCCAGTACCTGTCCCGTACAGTTCACGTTTGAGTCTTCATCTTCCTTAGCGCCAACCGATTCCAACTAGTGCCCGCAAATTTCCTAATTACATCACCCAACCTAGTCTTCTGCCATCCTCGAATGTGCTTCCCTTCTCTTGGCAGCCATTCTGTAACCTTACTCGTACACCGGTTATATAACCTGCGCATTACATGACCTCCCCAGCTCCATCTTTTTTTCTCTTGATGTCAATTAGAATATCGGCTATACGCTCTCTGATCCAAACTGCTCCCTTTCTGTCTCTTAACTTTATGCCTAGCATTCTTTGTTTCATCACTCTTCGCGCAGGACAGGGGTAAATGGAGATCACAGGGAGAGGCCTTCGTCCTGCAGTGGACATAAAATAGGCTGATGATGATGCTGACGATGACCTTCCTTAGCACTGTGACCATGTTTCATAAGCAATTACAATAACTACTTACCTTGGATGGTTTGGAGCCACAGCTGTAACTGCGTATTTTGATGTCGTTTTCCTCAGCTGCAAAACAGGTTAGGAGGAACAGTACGAGTTAGAAAACTGTGACAGTTTCTGCTGACAAGTATTTACTAAGAGGCACACTTTTGTGCAACAAATTACTGTATTGCCCTGCATGCATTTTTTTTAGAAGAAAACACATGAATAGCAAGCTTGGACAAATACTAATGAGAAACATGCTTTTGTGCTTGCATCACAGTAACATAAAGAGGAATCGTTAGCTCGGGGGCTCCTATCTAAATACATAGGAAAGGAGAAATCATTTTCTTTTTTTTGGCAACTACTACACCAAGTTTGACGAGGTTTATTGTACTTCAAAGAAAACGTTAAAATCTAGTGATTGCAGGTAGCAAATTCTCGATTTAGGCTGTGAGTTCTTTAATAAAAATTGTTGAAAATAGAAAATGATCTGAAAATGAAATTAAATAAATAAAAAACAATATCACAATTCTGTAAATTGCATCTAATAGCATATCTAAAGTGGACGAAATTGATGTATTATAGTGACTGTCACATAGACCATTAATATGTGAACAGGACTTTTGCAAAACCCTTGTAAACAATGTGACAAGCTCACATACACTATAAATTGAAATATCAAGTTTGTCCACTTTGGATGTTCTAACGGATCCAGTTTACAGAACTGCAATATCTGTTCTTGGTGCAGAGCTATGAATTTGTACACTTCTTGCTTCCATTTCTTTGAAACTTACCAATTCTTGAAAATTACTCTTAACACATCCAGGCTTTAAACCAATATTCTGCTTCAACAGCCACTAGAATTTAACTTTTTCTCTTGTGTGCGAAAAATTCCATCAAAATCGGCCCAGTGGTTGTCACAGAAAAATGTTTCTGCATTTTACATGTACTATTTGAATAGGCGGCATCAGAATTAGGCTCGAGCCACAATGTTGAGGGACCTCTAGGAGAGTTTAAAAAAGTATCTCTATCAATCTGTTTATTGCCAGCTTATTTGCTGCAGTACTGTGGAAGCTGTGAATGGCACTTTAATATTGTCTTTGTCATGTAGCAGCATGCAACACTACGATTTATACATGGCTATTGTCACTATACACTGCTTAGTACGAAGGAGCATTAGTCCTACATGCCATACGCCATTAAATATGTTTCTTACATGCCATCTCAAGTTTTTCTACAAGCCTCCTAGCTGTGTGCTAGTAATGTAAGTTTGCAATATCTATAATATATTGCCATTAGGCATAATCCTTAAACAGAGATTGTTTCACTATGTATTTATGGCTGGGCACATAAATAAATTAATGCTGCTGAAAATAACAGGTAAGACTTGAATGACACTCAAAAATTTCCACTTGACTAGTAACATTTTTGCTCACAAGCTAATATATTTATCCGCCTTGTTGCTAGCACAATATTAAGCAACAAGTGTGCAAGAATGGAAGACCAGGTGATGCATTTGTAATATGTAATTTTTCTTAACATCTGGCATTCGACAAACATTATCTGTTTTGACAATGAGACTAAAGAACTCCTTGAGCCTGTCGTGGCACCTCCGTGCTGAGAAAGGCAAGGTCTCTCAAACATCAGAAAATGAAGCAGACTGGCTTTCACCCAGACAAGAGATCATCTCTCTCAGACCTCTACAGTGGTGCCCTTTCCCTCCTGCATTGACTTTAATGACCACTTCTACTGCCTCTCACCTGACAGCGTCTCTATCGAGCACTCCTTGCTGTCATTGAACTTCTCATAGCAGTGTTGAGTGACACAACTTTGTCAGTTCTAATCCCCTTATCTCACACGATTCTCCACTTGAAGCTCTTCCTCCACTCAACCTAGTCAACCAAAGCACCACCCCTTGACTAAAAAAGATGCTAGGCTTTGTCAAGAATTCCCATGGTGCGCCAATGAAGAGCAGTGACTTCTTCTGTCAAGGGGCAGCACTGCCATCCGCTTCCTCGAGTCAAGGTGGCAGGCTGAGTGAAAAACATTCTAGAATACGAGGTAAGAGCCAATTTTTCTAAAGAGCTGTCAGACATGTGTACAATGTCTCTACAAAATTATGAATGCCAGCAACTTTAAATCCAGAAGCTACCTTAGTGCATACCTTCAGAAACACTCGGGTGAAGGTGATTGTAATCTCTGCCACCAATGGTGCAGCGCCGGAACACCATGTGGTTCTCGGTGAGAGTTCCCGTCTTGTCTGAAAATATGTACTGCACTTGGCCCAGCTCCTCGGGAATGTTCAAAGCACGGCACTCGAGGCGCCGGTTTGATCGCTCGTCAAAAAGCTCTATGTCTTCGTGAATGTGAAACACTTGACCGAGCTTGATGATCTCGATTGAGACATACAGCGACAGTGGTATCATCACCTGAAATCAATGACAAGGTCAGAATGACAGTAAATGCCTGACAAGAGTATGTTCTGTAGTAAAGCACCTGCAGGACCATTACCCTTGGAGTACACACCCACTAAAAATTATTTGTTAAGCTAAACTCCACAATAATCTGAACAGTGTTGCAACCTTTATGTTAAATGCAGTGCACTTCTGTTCAGGTGAATATCTGATAAGATGAACTGATTTTCAAGGTCACTTCACATTCACCTCAAAAGCAGTCTACTATTCGAGAAACAATTTTTTCAGCAATTGCAACATACTATCCTGGTGTTAACAGCGCAAAATGTAAACGAGAGACGAGACAAGAAGACGACACCACAAGCGCTAAATTTCAACAACATTTATTTTGAAAGAAACACGGTTTCTTATACTTCTTATACCCACACAAGTGCTGAAGAAACGCAATGACCAGCTGGTCCAGGAGATAATTGAGGCAGCCAAGATTACCAGACTTCATGACCAATGCGTTAGCACGCCGTTTTTGTTACTGACAAAAAAAGAACTTCAGCTTTAGTATATACAACCACTATCTTAAGTGAAAAAAAAAAAAGTGCGTGTTTTCACATGCTGTGCAATCATGTGACTGCGGCACATGTGGGCAGTGGTATCAGAAGCCGTGTTTCTTTCAAAATAAACGTTGTTGAAAGTCAGCGCTTGTGGTGTCGTCTTCTCATCTCGTCTCTCGTCTACATTTTGCGCTGTTAACACCAGGATGGAAAAACAACAAGCCTAAGCTGCTATTCTAACAGATTATCGAAATTATCATTTGAAAATAGTGCCTTCCAACCGATTACTTGTAGTACAGTTGAACCTCAATATAACAAACATGTGCATAACGAATTACCTGGCATAATGAAATAAATATAGGCATTTTTTCCGCTGATATAAGCATGTATTCTTTACATGCTGATAACGAATATTGCATATAACAAAGTTATCAATGCATCAGATGCGACATTGTTATAATGATGTCTGACTGTACTTATTCTACACGACATACTTTCTCTAATGTGTAACAAGCTTCACAACAACAATAATGGCTTGTTTCAATCAATTAATATTATTGTTTGGCAATCTTAAATTAAATTTGTAAAAAGAAAAAGGAAGACTTTTATACAGAAGACTAGCTTAAAATGAGCCTAGACTGACCAAATGATGTGGGCATAAGGGTATTATTTTGCAAGCAATTATTAGAAGTATTGCAATGCATACGTTGTTTTATCTTTTGCTGGTGAGTATTGTCATCAGATGTCATTGTCATCAAGTCATGACTTGGTACATTTTAGAATGTGCACAAGCTCCAGCAATTACTATGGAGTACAACACTGTTCACATATTTTGAGCAATATGATTTAACAGGTCTCTTTTGCTGAATTGACAACAATGTTAAGAAACTTCAAATACAGTAAGTGCATCTCATACCAAGCAATAACTTCATTATAATGACAATGCGGTTACCATGTGACAATATCGATGCATTTTCGAAAGGCTTGTATGTCACATATGAGAAGAAAGGGAACCAAGGGGCCCGATTTTTATTAATCATATTGTTACGTTTGGAAAGACACAGACGAAAAAGCCTATTTACAGGCTATTTACACTGGAGCCAGACAGCCAGGCCAACACTCGCTCGCACCAAGGGCACAGGCCCCCTTCATCGTTATTCTTGCGGCAGCTCGTCTCTTGAGCATCTCTCGATGATATCGTAATACTACCCCCCCGGCGGCAAAGCGCCGTCACGGTGCTGTTGAATATCCAAGGCGCATGGAGAGTTGTAGGGTTTGAGTCGGGTGACGTGGACAATGACACTGGTTGTCATAGCGCAGGACGTAGTGGGTCTGACTAGAACAATTTCATAGGTGACATCGGTCACTTGGCAGAGCACGCGGTATGGGCCTGTGTAATAGGAAAGCAGTTTTTCACAAAGGCCAACTTTACGCGATGGTGACCAAAGCAACATGAAGGTGCCAGGCACAAAATGGACATCACGGTGACGGAGGTCATAGCGTCGCTTCTGTTTGTCTTGAGACATTTGTAGACGAGCACGCTCAAGTTGGCAAGCATGGCGAGCATGGTCAGCATGGGCGATTGCATCACAGGCATTATCGCTACTTGAAGCTGTGGTGGACGGAAGCACAGTGTATAGTGGTAGCATCAGTCCTTGGCCATACAAGAGGTAAAACGGGGAAAAGCCAGCAGTTTTGAGACGGGAAGAGTTGCACGCAAAGATAATGTAAGGTAGAGCCAGGTCCCAGTCACGGTGGTCGTCTGAAACATATTTGGATAGCATGTCTGTAAGGGTGAGGTTCAAACGCTCAGTGAGGCCATTTGTTTAAAGGTGGTAGGAGGTGGTAAATTTATGCTGTATTGAGCAGGCATGCATGATGTCGTCAATGATTTTGGCCAAAAACGTACGGCCACGATCTGTTAGCAATTGACACGGAGAGCCATGCATCAAAATGATATCATGTAGGAGGAAGTACGCAACATCAGTTGCGCAACTGGTCCGAAGAGCGTGGGTTACTGCACAGCGGGTCGTGTAGTCTGCCGCGACTGCAACCCACTTGTTTCCTGATGTAGATTTCGGAAATAGGCCGAGAAGGTCTAAGCCGACACGATGGAAGGGCTCGGCAGGTATGTCGAGTGGCTGCAGGTAACCAGCGGGGAGCTGGGAAGGCTTCCTGCGTCGTTGGCAAAGTTCACAAGCGGCGACGTAACATCATACGGAATGGGCGAGGCTCGGCCAGAAAAAAGCGGCGACATACACGGTCATAGGTTCGAGATACGCCGAAGTTTCCTGCCGTTGGCGCGTCGTAAAGCTCTTCTAGAACGGTTGAGCGGAGGTGTTTAAGTATTACAAGTAGGAACTCAGAGCCGTCCAAATGAAGGTTACGACGGTACAGAGTACCATCGTGGAGAACAAAGAGGCGTAGAGTAGCATCGGCCGGAGAGTGTTCAAAACGGTCGATGAGCACTCTGATGTAGGTGTCACGATGTTGCTCGTCGGTAAAATGAAGGAGCTGTGATACAGACAACACGCAAGCAGTGCTGGCAATATTGGAGGAGTCAAGAGTCGTTGACAGGGTAACGTGAAAAGCTGTCAGCGTCTTGGTGCAGGCGGCCAGACTTGTACACCACGGAATATGAAAATTTTGTAGCCTCAAAGTCTATCGACCAAGCCGGCCTGTAGGATCATTTAGTGATGAGAGCCAGCAGAGAGCATGATGGTCAGTGACTACGGAAAAAGGGCAACTGTAAAGGTAAGGAAGGGACTTTGCAACCGCCCAGACAACAGCAAGGCATTCTCGTTCCGTAATGGAATAGTTGCGCTCCGATGGCGCTAGGACACGACTCGCATAAGCAATAATGCGATCTTGGCAACGCTTACGCTGGGCTAAGACTGCACCTAAGCCACGAGTGCTGGCATCTGTACACAATTCTGCAGGGGCATCAGGGTCGAAGTGGGTGAGAATGGGTGGTGAGGTGAGAAGAGTGACGAGACGAGAGAAGGCGGTGGCTTCTGAAGTTCCCCACAAGGATTGTACGCCTTTCTTCAAAAGATTAGTGAGGGGTCTTGCAATTGTCGCAAAATCTTGAACAAAACGACGGAAGTACGAGCATAGCCCTACAAAACTGCGAACATCTGCGGCTGTCTTCGGAACCAGAAAGTCTCTGACAGCATGAGTTTTGTTGGCATAGGCTGTACTCCGGAGACGTCAACGAGGTGGCCCAGAACAGTAATTTGGCGGCGGCCAAAACGACATTTGGACGAGTTAAGTTGCAGCTTCGCCTTTCGAAATACATCAAGTATAGTTAACGAGAAGAAAGGGGTTAACCGAGGGGCCCGATTTTTATTAGTCATATCATAAGAAGCCAACAAACATTGACCCCAAGGACAACATAGGGGAAATTACTTGTGCTTGATAAATGAAATAAAGAAACAATAAATTAATGGAAATTAAAGTGGATGAAAAAACAACTTGCCGCCGGTGGGAACCGAACCCACAACCTTTGCATTTCGCGTGCGATGCTCTACCAATTGAGCTACCACGGCACTGTTTTCTCATCCACTTTCTTGGGTATTTATGTGTCTAGTAGAACCCTGGGAGTGTTAGCCAGCGCCACCACTCATAGACCTTGGCTACTGCACTTACCTGTAGAATTATTATGTAAGTCCAAAACGCAATGAAGCCTTCAACAGCTGGTATGTACCTGTTCTCATGTTCATAAGGTATAAAAATTACTTCCTTGCGGTTCTCGAAAGATCTCAACCACAATGCACAGCCTGTTGAAAAAAGAAAAGGGAGGAGGGGGAGGGGTTAAAACAATCATAGGGCATAAATACACCACACAACACAACTAGAAAGAATAAGGTTCAATATGATGGGGTGATGCAGCAGTTTCAGAGAGCAAATTAACTGTATGGCAGAACCCAAGCTCTAAATTCAACTATCATGGTAAAGTGTTGTGCAATACTGTTTGTACCTCTCATTCGCTTGGAAAAACAGCTACCAGAAAAACTTATTGCAGTTTCTGGAGTGGTGAATAGCACTGAAACATTCCAATATTAAGAGGAAGCTTTAGCTCGGGTGCTCCTATCTAAATATACATGTAAAAGGAGAAATTGTTTTTCTCGGCAACCACTGCACCAAATTTAACGAGGTTTGTTGCATTTAAAAGAAAAACTTAGAATCTATTGACTGTTTGTGTCGAATTATTGATTTAGGTTATCAATTTTTTTACTAAATATTGGCAAAAATAGGGAATTTTCGGAAAACGAAACTATTAAGTTTAAAACACCGTAATTCAGCAATGCAAAATTATATCACAATTCTGTGAACTGCACCTAAGTGCACATCTAAAGCGGACAAAATTGATATGTTACACATGAATGTAAAAAAATGTAGTAATATGGAAATACGGCTTTTCCAGAGCCCTTGTACATAATGTAATGAATTCACTAAAGATATAAATTGATATATCGAATTTGTCCACCTTAAACATTCTAATAGATGCCGCTTACAGAACAGCGATGTCTGTTTTTGATGAAGAGCTATTAATTTGTAAACATCATGCTTCTACCTTTTTCGAACTTTTGAATTTTTGAAAATACCTGTAACAGAATTGAACTCTGCCTCCAACAGTCGCAAGAATTTAACTTTCTCTCTCAAACACAACAAATTTAATTACAATCGGTCCAGGGGTTATCTTAGGAATGCGTTTCTGCATTTTACATGTATTTGAATAGGTTGCGTCGGTTTGGGCCCGAGCAAAAGCTTCCTCTTAAACATATTGTAACGATGTTGAGGAACACAGGTTAACAAAACAAAGATATTTATTAAAGGCGAACCTGTGCCCACAACTAAAAGTCACTGCAGTCGTGAAGAAATCCCCGGCAGTTGCGTTCTAAAACTGGCCTCGAACCGTCTTCTTCTTTCTTCTGGCGTGATACCTCGTGCGTGTGGTGCATGTGAGCCGGGTTCAACCGGCTACCCGTGCCACGAAGACCACTGCCGGTTGTTGCTGAACAACACCATGGTACGGCGTGCACAGTGTCCAATACGAAGGGTGTGCAACTTGAATGTGACCAAGTTGTCGCGGAAATATTGTGACCATACCAGTTGGTTTATATGACCCAAAACATAAGCTATCTTTATCAACCTATACTCATTCTCATTGGTTCATATTATGTCTTGAGACACAAACCAGTTGGACCCATTGAACATTTTCAGAAATGTGGTTGTCATTTGTTTCAGATGATTTCTTAATCTGATGCTTTAAATATCTACACTGTTTTACAGATGCTGTAACTAAACATGTGAACAGTGCGTGAGCACTTACCAATTGCACCAACAGAGCACAAGACGAGAAGTATCACAATGCACCAGACGATGTCTCTGTTCATAAATCGCTCCAGCCTGCTGCGTTTGTACCTTGGGCCATTGTTGTTGAGCATTGCCTTGGTCTCAAATCCTGCAAAGAGTGGTCTTTAATGCATGAGCATTCACAAACTGCAAATCCAAGATCATCAGAAGGAGCTGGAAAAATATGCATCTGAAAAATGAACTGACATGGAACAGTCAAGACCTGCCAATACTATAGTTAGCATGTTGAACACTTATTAGCAGATGGCATGAACCACAACATATGTACAACCTCCTACAGAGAATGTTTATAGTGCTTAAGTTGGTCTTCTTTAATTGCATGAGCATTCACAACTCCAGAATAAAAAAATAATCAAAAGGAGCTGGAAAAATCTACATCTAAAGTGAACTAAATTGGAGTATTCTCATATTGTAAGCATGCTGAAAATTTACCTAATAAAATTAGTGAGAACTCCAAGGTACATACCAGCATACACAACAATGCCTTCGACAAAGTCTGCATTCTTGAGAACGCAGTCTCGAAGAAGTAAGTTGTCAGAAGTGATTGGCACTTTTTCTCCAGTAGGATGGCAGCTGCAAGGAAATCAAATAAACTGCATGCACCTCAACTACACAAATTAAAGCTTCTATGTGTGCTGCATACGTTTGGTTTACTGCCACTGCTACGTGCCTACTGCAAAGAAATGCACTGCGATTGCTTTTGTGCATACATACTTATATAACTTTAGCTATCATTGCACTGTCTCTTATGTAAAACAAGCTACATTTTCCTGACCAAACTTAAGTGCAGTCGTTACGAGACATGCTTAGGCTTTATTAAAGTGATTGATTGATTCAGACAACACAGGGGCTATCAGAGATGCTGTAGTGGAGGGCCCAGGATAAATTTTGACTACCTTGGGTTCTTTAATGTGCACTTAAATCTAAGTACTCAAGCATTTGTCCATTGAAATGCGGCCACTGCAGCCGGGACCCGTGACCTCATGCTCAGCAGCAGGATGCCATAGCCACTGTGCCTTTTCATGATGAAAACTTTGCACAGAGTGAATGTACACACTTATAAACTTACATGAATCCATGAAATCTGTAGATCTTACAGTTTGGTGGGTCACATTCCACTGTGCTTGTAAATGACAGCGGATGAAAGGCATCCCTCTGCATCAAAGGAAAGAGCCATCCCTTATGAGAAAATCACAAAATGAATGAATGGAGGCCAGCAGTTATAAACAAATGTGTTTTGGAGCAGATTATCTGCCTGCTAGCTTTATTTTAGCACAGTTTAGTTTTCTCACTGGGTAGAGTGCTGTTGGCTAATTCAGGGATCAGAGGAGCCCAGTTTGCAGCTCGAGGTACATGTTGAAAGACATATATGCTTGCACTTTGATACAAATGTATTAGGCTCATTTCTGTCCTGGCCTGATGCAATGGAGGTACTGGACACATGGCCGACTGCATCTCCTAGAATATCTGTTGCACCACAGTCAGGTCATTTGCTGCTGTAATATAATTGCACTGATGTCACGAGGCATGGCATGGCATCCTTCCACGATTGAGTATCCCAGAGTTATAGTATATGCCTCCAAAGGGAGCGAAATTGCATGGAAGCTTCACATCTTCGGCAGAAAATGAACTATTATTGCGAGGGAAGCCACTCCTAATGCTTGCTGGAGCCAGAGACTGCCCAACACCAGCAATTACCTAGTGCATTTCCAGCCCACTTGCAGGGTAAATTCAAGGGCACTCAATTACTACCTAAACATATATGAGTGATGGTGCTCACTTGATTTTTTAAGCAGTGAGTAGAAATATTTTGCTGCTTGTGCCAAGGCCTATTTGCTTTACTGCATGAACAGTGCTCTAATGGCATCTGTTGAAGTACCCACCACATATAGCAAACCTCAAGGAAGAAAAACTATAAACAAAAGTGCTTATGGGGAACTTGCACCGAATGAAAGAAAATCGACACAGATCAAATTCAGAGGCAAATGTAGGGCCATTGGTCATGAAGGAAGGTGATAAATTGCGCTGCTGCCACCACCTGCTTTTTCTGCATCAAAGTTGCATCAACAGTGCATGGTTACTTTTTGCACCATGTGACCAAGCTCAGCGAATGGAAGCTTGAGTGGTGCATGGGAAACAAATGAGCTCTGCTGCTTAACTTAGCACGTCCATTTGATGCAGCGTGATAGCCAAGCTGCTACGGCCAATATCTGTACAACAGAGATTTCATTTAAGTCAGAAACTGCACGATACATTTCCACTGGCATTACACCACAGACATCACATAGCACGAAGATGTGCAGATGCCGAGTGATGCCACATACACTAAGAACAAGTAAAAAATGTGCCCCATATGGTTAACATTTAAGGGTACTTCTGACAATTTTTTAATGACTTATTATTTTGAATTTCTTGGTGACTCCTGCCGCGCATCGGGTAAGCCAACTCGTACAACAAAACATGTCCTACAACAACTTCTTTTTCAAATCTGAGAACAAACCAAAGTGAATGCGATGTTTCCAATGAATATATTCCCACAGACATTTTTAAAAAGGACCTAATAAAAACAGAGCTACATAACGAGTGCAATGTTTACTTTCCCCATTCCCTCTCAACACAATGTTTCTTCTCAGCTGGGGGTGAACCTCAGAGCACTTATGGTAATTCTTTAAGGTTGACATCAAAGGAGCAGTGCACTAAGAGGAAGTTTTAATGCAGGGCTAGCTTCAATTTCTATTCAAATATATACCTATTCCTATCTATGGCTATTCAAATTTATGTAAAACAAAAAATGCTTTTATGAGAAAACTGCTGGACTGATTTGAATGGAACTTGTTACGTTTTGAGTGAGGGTTTGAGTGAGAAGCAAAATGTTGATTTGATTATGGGCCTGCAATGTTCGTACAAAAATTCCAAAAAATTTCGAAATTTAAAAATAACTAAAGCACAATGTTTACAAATTCTCAACTTTGTATTAAAAACAGATGTTGCAGTTCTGTAAACCGCATCTGTTTGAGCATCTAAAGCTGACAAATTTTATGTATGAACTTATAGCTCAGGTGAAATTGTTATAATGTTTGCGAGGGTTTTGCAAAAGTCCTGCTCACAATTTAGAGGCATATTTGAGAGCAGTGTATAATATATGAATTTTGTTCGCTATAGATGTATTATTACAAGCAATTTAAAGAATTGTGATATCGTTTTTCGTAGCCAAGTTATAAAGCTGTAAACCTGATAATTGAATTGTTTAATTTCTGTAATTCTCAAGAATTTTTTTAAAGGTTCTGATAGCCTAAATATAATGTTTGCTCCCTACAGTCACTAGATTCTAGCTTTTTTTTTAATGCAACAAACCTCATCACATTCGGTGCTGTGATTGCCGAGCAAAACGATTCAGCCGTTCCCATGTATTTAGATAGGAACCCCTAAGCTAAAGCTTCCTCTTGCAGGCCCCATTGAAAATTTTGGTTATCCACTGGAAGTCGTCAAGCGCTGTCCACAGAGCATTATACCACAATAAACTTTTCAAACTCTCTCCTGCCTTGACTAGCATCTGCAAGAGCCCTTTCTTCTTTGCCTTCTTTTATACTGGAAACGAGGGGCCGCTTCACGTTTACGTCATGAGCTCAACCTCCTTTCTTTCTTTTTCTGCACAGCGCACTTTCAATGGTGGTTTTGCATTGGACGATTTATCAACGACACGTGCCATAAGAGAAAAAAAGAAAGAAAGGAAAAGAAAAATATCATGGTTTTGCCATAAGGGCGAAGCAATGAATGCAATAGCAACATGTTAGAATATTTACAAGTAAGATTCGTAGCTTTAGTGGCAGAATGTATTAAGTAAATGTAAGCTAAAACAAGCTGGTGTGCTAAGGGTGCTCTGTTTCAATTCTGCCATCAGACAATTTCATTTATGTTTATTAAAGCCAATGCCTTTCTTAGTCACTTTTCAGACTTTTCTGCATCGAGTATGTTTCAAACCTCTTTACTGGGCCGATACTGGAGGTAGTGCACAGCCGTGCCAATAAAATTACATGATTTTCAGGTTTGCGCTCCGTTATTGTTTCACACTTTTAATATGCAAGTCTGAGAATATTTAAGGTAAAAAGATGGATAACTGGGCTAGTTGGTTTACTTGCATCTTGAAACTGTAAATGCACACAAAGACGAGAACTCCACTCTCTTCGTTTCTTGTCTTTGTGCACTTTTACAGTTTCAAGATGCAAGATAAAAGGCATGAGCTGTCTGTGTTTTGTTTCATGACATTTGTTTGTGGGCTGCCATTCTCAAAATTCTGAGGAATAATTTTGCCAAGAATGTAAGATCTGATATCAGCAACTTTAGTGATAGTAGAATGGTATGGAAATATAACCCATATATACTACATGTCATATAGCATACATATACCTGGACATATACGGAACCTCACAGTGACGCCGACATCAACGACGATGACAAAAAATATACTTGGAGTGTCCATGTAATTGCTATATCACAATTTTTTTAAAATCTATCTGGGGTTTTACGCGTCAAAAACACAATGCCACCATGGCAGGTGTCACATGGCATAGTCGGTGACATCCAACGTAGTGCATCTGACGTAGAGGTGTTTATGCATGAAACCTTGGTTCTCTGGCAGGAAGCGCGAATCTCTCAAGAGGAAGGGTCCATGGACTTTCTTTTGAAATTTGCTGTTTTCATGCCGCAGAGCAGTTTGGTACTTTGCAGACACAATTGCAAATGCATGATCTACGCACTCTGCTTGTCTGTTTTCAATGTCCAAACCTGGTGAAAGGTGCTCAACAACAACCACTGCTTACCTGTTTGCAAGGAGATTGGAGGGGTGTGCAAGCGTGCATGAGCATTCACTCAGGAATTGGTACCTCACGGTCATATGAACAATTGCCCAGTAGCTGGCGTTTATGGCTGTTGTGCGGTTTATGACATCAAAGACTACGGCAAAAATAAAGGCGGTTTCAAGAGCCACAGGGGAGACAGATAGAGAGTGATAATTTTATATGTGATTGGCTCCCATCTGCATAACAGCACTGCCTGCAGGTTGCGAATGATTTCTTACCCTAATCAGTCTAGCTTTAAGACAAAGAAATAATTTTAAGGAAGCAAAAGACACTACTACGAAACTGAAATTGAACCGCAAAGCTCAGGAAGCTGCTTCTCGTACGTCCATGATGACGACATGTGTCGCATTAAGTAAATATGCCGGTAGTCACTATTGACACGTTGAACCAAGTATACCAGAAATATCCATTGGACGTACCACAAAAGACCAAATATCTGAGACAAATATCTGAGTTCACATCAATAAAATGTTGCACTAGTATATGGCAGCCAGGGTCATCCAAAGGATGTCAAATGTCTGTGATTTGGACATCTCTTGCACATCTAAAGCTTTCACGCATTAATTGCACATTGTGTGTTGTGACTAGATGAACACACCATGCTGCAGATATACAAGCAAATTGTTTCTAATGCCTGACAATGAGATGCTGGGAGAGAAAAAAAAAGCACTGTCGTCTGTTCCAGCACTGTGGCGGCGAAGCTCTCAGGCGGCCGTTCCTGCGGCGAGTGTCGGCGTTGTCTCTCATAGCAGAGTGAACAAGTACAGTGAAGGACAAAAGCGAACATAGAGCCCAGTGGTAGATGAAAGATGGCGATATCAAAGAGAGTGCGAGGAGGAAAGCGGAGGACGAGGGTATGGCAAAAGCGAGAGAAGAATAGCGTAATGCCTCATAAGACTGTCTTTGCGGGAACGATGGCTACGACATGGCACCAGAGTAGCACGCGTCAGACATATGGAAACAAAGCGCTGCATGAGCGGAGGTCTGTCTGCAGCGGCTGCTGTGAATTGCACCCACGCGTCACCCATGTGCCGAGTCTCACTATTTCCCAACTAGCGAGGCAGTCGCGCTACACTTCGCTCTGTTTGCAACATGCCACGTGAAACATTGTCCGCACCAGCCAATATATCGCAAAATGGAAACACGTATAGAGCTGTGCTCAATTCACATTAGGGAGTATCGTAATCAACGGTGAATTTCTCCCCATCATATGTGCATTTTCGAGATCCTACGAGAGGGAGAATGTGTTCCTGAGCTGCGAAATATCCATCTGCTCATTTTGAAAAGATCCAATATGAAGCATTAAAGCCCAGAATTTCAGTTATGACCAGTGGTTATGAGTAGAAACATTACATGAACTCTGCACGCACTGCTGGTCACTGCGCATCAAAAGTCAAAACTTTTGGTTTTGGTTACATCATTTCTTCTCCTACACAAGTGCTTTCTTTTTAAGTTATACACATCTATTAGTACACTGTTAGAAAAATGTAATCTTTATGATAGTAGTGTGCTGGGCCAGTTGGTGTGACATATGGTATAAGTACGAGCGTTTCTTTGCAGCAGGGATGAAGAAAGACTTGAGCAACTGTCCTATCAAGTCTTTCTTCCCCTCTGCCGTAGAAAACCGCTCATACTTTTATGATATGTAATCTTTAACTTGCTGATATATTATGGCAGATTATAAAGAAAAAAGAAGCTTGAACTCACAATATCTTTGACTTCACATTGCTACTAATATCAATGCAGCGCGCACCTCGACACAAGAGGGTAATTTTCCACATGCGAGCAGCATGAAATGTGCTTCATCGGTGTCTTTTCGACTTTAGTTCGCTTGACCATGACCCAAGCATGTATATACTAAGCAGAACTGTACAGTTGTGTACTACCCGCCACGATGGCTTAGTGGCTATTGTGTTGCATTACTAAACATGAGGTCGCAGGGCCGAATCCCTGCCGTGGCGGCCACATTTCGATGAGGGCGAAAAGCAAAAACGCCCATTTCCCGTGCATTAGGGGCCCGTTAAAGAACCCCAGTCAAAATTATTCCTGAGTCCCCCATATCATATCATTGTTTTGAAATGTAGAACAGCAGAACTACCAGTTGCATGCATACTGAAAATTAGAGCTGTGCTTCTGACTGCTATTTGTGGTACATTTGTTTGCCTTGCAGAACGCTTATAGAAATGTTCCGAGGGCAACATTCTGGTGGTTCCTTTTCAGACATATTTATATCGCTTAGCTTCTGCAGCTCTTCTTCAAGTGTCAAGGATACTTCTCATCTGCAATGATTATTTCTAATTATCTGGCTGCATTATGTGCTTGGCACTTTCATGGTGTGACAAGCTACCTTAGCAAGTTGCCTATCAAGATGAGCATTCCATCTGGGGATTCTGCTTGCAAAGATTTTCCTTTAGTGTATATTTTGAAAGATAGCAAGAAAGTGCTGGCTTTCTATCTTGAATCTCATGGCCCCAGAAGCAGATGCTGGCATGCAGGCCATGCATTTTCAGTCATTCATTAGTATGTAATATTATTACCTCCTACTAATGCGTTTTAATGTTTTAAATATAGTTGTGCCATTGTAACTGCTAATCCTTTTCTGAATGTTAACACCATTTTTTCATTACTTTTGTTTTAGTGAAGTAAAATTTTCAAGAAGTTGTTTTTATTGAAGCTCTATGTTTATTTTTTACACTCGTGTTTAACCTGTTTTTACACAGTCATAACTTGCAATGAATATTTTCATACATGTGCCTGGCTGATGGGCCAATCGTTTTTGTAATAAAACTTTATCAATTCTGTAAATAAAAAATTCACTAACGATTATGATACTCCTCAATGCAAAATTTGAGCACAGCTGTATACGCATTTTCCTTTTGTGATATATTGGCTTACGCAGACAATCTGTCTCATGCGGCACGTCGCAAACAGAGTGAAAGGTGGCGCGACTGCCTCACTAATCCAGAGATCATGAGAGTCAGTGGGTAGGTGACACATGGGCGTGATTCACAGTAGCCGCCACAGACATAGCTCCATTCATGCAGTGCTTTGTTTCCATATGTCTGACGCGCGCGACTCTGGTGCCATCTAGTACCGATTGCCGCCGCAGAGCCTGTCTTGTGCGGCACTACACTATTCTTCTCACAATTTTGCCATACCCTCCTCCACCCCTTTTCTCCTTACGCTTTCGTCCCTATCGCCACCTGTCATCACCTCCTGTGCTCTGCGTTCACTCTTTCATTTTTTACTCGGTTATGAGGGACACCGAGGCATGCTGACACTCAACGCAGAAATGGGCGCCTAGGTGCTGCGCTCTAAAGGCAACACTGATATGACATTATGAGGCTCGCTTCTGTGCTTTACGTAGCGCTTGCTGAACTCACTTTTTTCATGTAGCCATTGCAGGAATTGTAATAATTTATAATGATCAAAATACAGATGTACAATATTGTGAGCACAGTTTTCACATATTCATGAGCGCTAGAACTATATATAATAAGAAAGATACCTCATGTGTGTTTTTACACATTAACAAAGCATTTCAAACAAGTTCACCAGCTACTTGCCGACGACGGTGGTAACTGTGGCATGAGTGTGTCCCAGCGGATGTACTATTGAGGACAAATGAAATGCAAACAGCGGAGCGAGTGGCTGAAGCATAACTAAACGTACCGTGCATGCCGTCAGCCAGCCACTGTGCACATGCATAGGCATGTTGTCCTCGCGCAGAGCGCAGCACTGCTCGCCCTACTGCAATAAATGTTACCCGTATTTTGTGCGAAAGTTGTTTTCTCATCCCGTTGCGGCAGTGCCATTCCCACCTGACAGTACACTGTTATGGTGGCTAGCACCATCGCCGCATCTGTAGCCCGACATGGCTGACACTCGCCCAGTTTCCTAATGTGCATTGCTTTGCTTTTGTTCCACGATCAAAGCTGCCAGTGTCTAATCGTAACTTGAATAGCACTAAAAATGTATTACACTGGAAGAGCAACAACAATGTTAGCCACCTTAATAGTAATCACAGGTAGGAATGGCACTGTAGTGGCGGGGTGAGAATACAAGCTTCAAACAAAATACAGGTGACGTAATTGGAGTAGGACAAGCAGCACCGCACTACGTGCCGAAACCACATGCGCATGCATGTGCACAATGATGGCTGGCCGATGCCGCGCACTGTGCTTTCAGTTATGCTTCGGCTACACAATCTGCTGTTCGCATATCATTTGTATTTGATTGTACATCTCCTGTGGCACTTATAGCTAAATTATAGCTTGAAGAGGAAAGATCCATTAGACGTTATATGGACCTCCTGCATATCTAAAATGAACATCTATCGGAGGACACTTATGTCCAGCTGCGATATCCTTTCAACGTTACAGCAACATGATCCAGATCCACCATCAGTTGGCCTTTATTCTGTTTTTACTGAATGGTTTCTGCGCTGCACTATCGCATGTGAATGTCAGCTATGTTGCTTGCAGTATTGTCACAGAACAGGGTGTACTCAATATAGCCTGCCTCTTTCTCCATTTTTCTTGTTCCGAACAAATTAATCCTTTTTTTTTAGCACTTGTCTTCACTTGGAGGTCACATTTGAAATTTTGTGTTAGCTATCACTGTTCATATGACAGTTTACCTTTCTCACTGCAAGAGGAAAACCTTAGATGAAGCGATTCACAGCTGTCACAGAATGTCAGCTTGAAGTAATGTAGGATTAATTTGGCCGCAGAGAGAAAGCAATGACAATAAATTTGAGACAAGAAACAAGGCTAAAACATGGTTCATTTTGTTTGTTGAATAGTGAGTTATCACAATGAAACTGTTTCATTTACATAAGCCAGTGCAGCTTATGGATGTTAATGGCCTAGTATATTTGCATGTAATGTGATATTATATTGCTATTCTAATTTAAGTAGTCGTTTGTGCCACCTGCATCAGCTGATCAATGTTTTCTGAATTTCAGAGGCGGCTAGGAATGACCCAACGTGAGCTAATATGTTGTCACACTCTTATCAAAACAATGGCAGACCGTCGGACAAAATTGATGCTTGAGCGTCACCTGTGACTCCTAGGTAAATGTGATGCATTTTGTAACCTTAACTACATAGAATTCTTACTGTGTTTTTTGGCATATATGAAAGTGAGCTACGCTTGGATTTATTGGTGGGGAACCTCTAGCTTTTTAATTTAGTTATAAATATAAGTCTGAACTCTAGCTTGCCAAATTGTGATGTTTAAGTGCTGTCACCTTCAGAAAAGCAATTTTTATGCTGTGGTATTTGTCGGTAAGGAAAATGGCCTTTCCCTTTTGAAATTTACGATATCCAATGTGAATTCGACATCAAAACAATGATGATAAGGTTGTTTGTCATTGTTTGTGCTGATGAGAGAGTACTTAGTTTTTTTTAGCAGTACACTAAAAAACTTTTGTCTCGTTTTTACATCAAGAATGGATAGCTGTCAGCTCAGCAATTATGCTATGAAGCCTCAACTACTTGTTTAATAATATAGAAATGTTATTAATTAATGCATTACCTTTTAGTATGACAGCTCAAAACATGCGCGAAAAGTAGTATGGCTTCAGACGAGAAACAGAAGCCTATTCATGTCACCAATACTCGATGTGGCAGTCTCATGGTACCACACACAACTGATGCATACACACACACACACTATGACCATGCTGCGAAAACAGATCATTCCATACTCGACAGGATAACAGGGAAGAGAGTCCTCCTGCATTTCAAAAAGAAGCGTGCAATTGGAAGGGTCGATTTGATGGCTTTTAGTCACAAGATCATTACATCACCGCCAAATTCTGCACTGAGCCAACTGGATCATGCATGAGTTGTTTGTGACACTGCATGACTTCACTATGGTTTCGGTGATGTGAATAGTCTCCTTCTTCACGTACAAAATAGTGCTGCACTTGGAGTACATTTTAAACTAGCTGCGTAAAATGGGATGTATTAATTATTCGTGCTGCTCAAGAAATTGAGGCTCCATGTCATAACTGTGGGGTTGGCAACTACCTAGAGAAGCACAAAAGTGGGATACAAAATTGTTGTGTCAGTACTCCCTTAATGAATTTCTTCTGGGTACATTAACTGATTTCAAAAGGAAGTAATAATTTTGATGCACAATTTGTTTTGCATTCTTGATGTCTTGTGTTAACTTGTGCAGAATATTAGAACCAATGAGCCCGCCAATCCAATGTAAGTGGCTGCATCTTTCCCTGAGGTGGCACGAAGAAGGAAGTTCTGTAGCTGTGACGTCATCGACCAACTTACTGCATGGGAGGCCCAGTTGTCCACAGAAGATTGTAACAAAGTATTCCAGGGTGAAAACTAGGCCTTTCCGGTTAGCAGAAATTGCGGGCCTAGTTCCTAATCAAAACATGGCTCTAGGGCCCACAACAAGCTCTCTGTGGTAGGCCAGCCACAGTTCAGTTGCAATTACAATTGGTAACTTTTGAAAGCAGCACAAATGAGTTTTGTGTGTGTGGTGTGACGATGGTATAGTTTTTGCAGTCATGATTTAGTCAAAACAAGTCTTTTAGAACATTGGTCACTGGAAAGATACATTCAAGAAAACATTGTGAATGCACCTTTGCTGCCTTTTAAGCTTACAATTCCGTCCAAGTCTTAGCCCGTTCTTTCTCTGCATTGTTGGCTTTACATTTGAAAATAAAGTCTACTGCATTTAGCGATGCCCTCAAAAAAAGCTAACTGTTCCTTGTACCCATTTTTAAACATTTGAATTACGATTTTAACTAAGACTATATTATTTTTTGTTGCAATGATAATTAAGATTCCTAAGTTCTTCACATTCATAGCAACCATACTGAATCACATTTGTATTTAAAAAATAAACTGCATTTTTTACTGCTCTCTTAAGCATATATGAGCCATTATGTGAGGTTGTGTCTGTGTAGAGACAAGAAACATCCTTTCTGCATGCTTCTTTATGCCCTCTCCACCCACTTGCACTTAGTTCTGCTGCCATTAGTACTGCATTCAATCGTTTATAGTGCAGCTTATCTGAAGTGATAGTGGTATTTATTGTCTGTATTTGGTCGTAAAAATGGTACATGTGGTTTTTGCATTGGATCCATGCATTTTCATACCAGTGGAAATCTACAGGCACATAAGATGCATATGCAGTGCAACCTACTCATGGTCTGTGGAATAAGGGAAATATAATTGTACATTTGTTCCAATATTTCAGACAGACATGCTTATTAAGTGCACAGCTATAGCCGGCATGCATGGTATAATAATAATAATATTTGGGGTTTTACGTGCCAAAACCACTTTCTGATTATGAGGCACGCCGTAGTGGAGGACTCTGGAAATTTTGACCACCTGGGGTTCTTTAACGTGCACCTAAATCTAAGCACACAGGTGTTTTCGCATTTCGCCCCCATCGAAATGCGGCCGCCGTGGCCGGGATTCGATCCCGCGACCTCGTGCTCAGCAGCCCAACACCATAGCCACTGAGCAACCACGGCGGGTCATGCATGGTATAGTATGCTAATACTGATCCACTAGTATCATAAAACAGTGGTCCTTTATGACTCTGAAGATGCAGAACTGTTTACAGGCATGGTGCTTGAATGTTGAGAATGGCTCAACAAAATGAGTGGACTGTAATGCACTAAGTGAACTCAGTGTATGCTTAGGTTGAACTGCTACACTTGTTTAAGCTGTATCTTAAATTCTTAAAAAATGAAGGGGCATAACAAAAAGTCACTTTTTCTGTTCCACAAGCATAGCAGCAGATGTCATACTTTGTATGAAAACCTCCAATGTTTTATTACTAACTTTGGTACACTATAAAGTTGGTTAGTGCCGATGCCATTTCATCACTAGAAATGCTTATACTTGTGTGAGCTTAGGCAAAAACTGTTGTCCTGCAGTTTAAAAGAAAAGTTGTGGGAGAAAAATATATAGAGCACAAATACATTTCTCTGTGAACGTTGAGATAACTATTTCGGTACTGGTGCTATGCATGGACAAAAGGTATTTTTGTTGCACTGTATCTATTACTTCTTTAAATGATTATCAATTTGGTATCTGTGCAATATTACTGTGGAATGAAACCAAGGGCTTGACAACAGCTCATCTGGTTGAGAATTAACTTGGCACAAGAAAGACACTGACCACAGTCAAAGTGAATATTTTACTGTGGTTGTTGCCTTTCTTGTGCTTTTGTAGTGACATGTAAAATCAACCTTCCAGGATTGTAAACATGGTAAGTAGAGCTAACTATAGCACCTACGAAGCTGAAACAAGCCTGGACACTGAATGTCTATGCCACAGCTACAGCAGCGCTTCCCAAGGTGGCTACTGGCCATAAGTGGAAGGAGCATTAGCTGAGCTACCAGCTGGCTTGTAAAGGTCTAGGTCAAGAGTACAGCTTACAAAAGACAGCTACTAGCTGCAGCCTTAACTACATCAAGCTGGAAGGTAGATGACTACTAGCTAGCTGCATGCTTCCTGGGAAGGTAAACAGCGAGAAAAGAGACTGCATGCCAAAAAAAAAAAAAAAAGACAAAGATAACTGTCACGGAATGCTATTTACTTTCTTTGTCAAGGTTATCCAAGAAATGGAAGCATTCCAACTTGTCCACGGTTTGCTGCGCGTAATATGCAAATTTTGTAAACATCTGCAGATAAAGAAACTGCTGGAATTGCCTTTTGACAAAACCCCCTTTGTGTGCAAAACAGTATTCATGTTGCTAAACACACACAGCTGAAGAGCTAGGTGCTGCCGTTTACACGTGGAACACTAACTTACATGTTGCGCATATCCACGGACGACCTGCCTCTGCTTCAAGTTTGTCTCGCCATCCAAGTTGGCCGTCTCGATGTAACACAGCCCCTGCTCGTCACTCGAATGCAAAACCAGAATGTCTGCTGGGATGACCTCGTTGCAGGACAGGTGGACAATGTCCCCAACTCTAACATGCTTCCAGAGTGTTTTGACATAGCGGCCAGATTTCCTGCAAATAAAAAATGAATAAATAAATAAAAACAATTTCTTAAATACTGCTGGCAGATGACATTTACAAGAGCATGAAACCCACACAAGCTACAAGCATATTATCCAGTTACAACACTCGGCAACATAGCTTATATATAAGTAATATGTAATAATATAAGTAATACATTAGCTCGCCGCTCTCTGAAAACATGATCACATAGCCATACTTGCCAGCTCCCGAATATCTTGTAAAATTTACGAATTCAGGCTCATTCAGGAGAGGGTAAACATTCGCGCGGTGAGCACAAGCAAGATATGCTTGGAATATTGCTAAAGAACACTGGGAATGACGTCAATTAAAAGTTGGTACATGGTCTCACCATGGTGTAATCCACAGACAGCAAGAAGTGGACATTTTAACATACATAATGACTTTAGAGTTGCTTATGAACTTAAATAGTGTGCTGGATTGTTGTGGCTCATATGCCACTACAATCCAGCATATACTTCATAAAGAATAATCATTCATCATCGTCAAAACTCGTTCATTTCCTTTGTGCATTCTTCCTTTCTATATATTCCTTTAACTTCTAAGAGTGTATTCCTTAGCGCTTGTTACTATATTTCCTGCCCTCCTCCTTTCGTTCAGCCTATAGGATCACTTTCCACGCATCCTTCGGTCTGTTCTCATTGCGCTCGTTCATTTCAGCATCGTGCACGCCAGGCACACTGCCGCTATCGAAGATCGCGGGGCCTGCGCCGACCTGCGCGACCGTCTTGCCGATGGCCGCATTTTGTGCGCCCATCAGCGCGCATCTATTCAAGCCGGCTCGGAATGGGTCACACGCACCGCGCGGACGCCTGACACTTTTCGCCCGGAAGCGGCACGGTGGGAGCGAAAGCAGAACTCGCACGCAGCTGGAGAATCCGCCTCGCTCGATCAAGCGACGCAGTGGCAGGAATCTCGAGTCTCCCGCGCATTATGTGGAGAAGCGACAACCACTCTAGCGCTTTTACCCCGAACAATTCACTATTATTAACATATTTTCCTTATATGCTTGCCTTCTCGTAATATGTATACATTTGATATGCACGCGTACGTTTTCATGCACCTTGTGCGTCTATTGTGCGCCCATGTTGCTGGTCACGCCTTATGCGACACCGAGACCCGATCAGGTGAGTTTCTCTCCTTGACTCGTGGGCAACGCGATTGTGCTGCTTCGATTGATAAACTCGCTCTAGCACTTTTCTTTTAACAATACGGATGTGCCGTCAGCTCAACGCTGACTAAAGCATTCAACCTTCTACTAAACAATATGTGACGTATAGAAAGCGCCATACCATACCACATACTATACTTCATATAGAACCACGACGTTACATATTGTGATAAGTCACTGTCATACCACCCGATACCATACCATCATGATGGGGTCTTACCTAGTTATCTCATTTCCAAAACAGGACCAAGCGGTCAGGAGAAAGTGATGAATAGATGGTATATCTCAATCCGCGGCCCAGCGAGCCCTATCACGAGGTAACTGGAATCAATCTCAAAGGCCACGTTTTTTGCTGACTTCATACACCGGAAGCGATTGCGGAGTCGGGAACGCGTCATAGGCACCATGTTTTGGAAACTACCCATTGATCAACATCGGGTGGACAAGGGAAGCCTCAGCCTGGGACTTTGACAAGGGGACTTGGGTCCCTGATGAGGACAAGTCCCGTAATCGAAGCGCTGCCCCCCAGGCTGAGCTTCCCCACTCGGCCACTGCCCGTCGAGCGAGGTACGTATGATTGGATGTTACATAACAAAGGTAATAAATATCGACAACTTTATTATCTGGTTCCACGTTTGTTCACATGAACTGTACGAGCGGGCTGAGTCAGAAATCGAGCTGACGCAGCCCGACCCGAACGCGTTTACGTGTACCTTGTCGAGCGGGTCGGGCGAAACAACCGACCCCTTGCACGTGGGTTTACAAAGCTCGCGTCGGCGGTCCTTGGACCCGGCCCACCAGCATTCACACGAAGCCGAAGAACCGGTTTTCGACCCGACAAACCAACTCGACCTAACTTTAAAGGGTTCACATATATATATATATATATATATATATATATATATATATATATATATACACGCTGCTATTCAGGACAGTTTCATATTCCACGTATGTATAAGGAATTTATTCCCCGGAAACTGCGAGTCAGAATGTTAGGGGCGCCAACCCTGCAAGACGGGAGTCGCCATCGACTAGAAGAAGATGGAGGTACTCGGTCTGACCGCTGAATGACTCTGTAAATTAGAGCAATAAGTGTATCCTATCCTATCCCCGTAAATGCTTCTTTTGTCCGTCTCTTTAGTTAGCAAGTTAATTCGGGTTTAATGGCGCAAAAGCAACTAAGGCCATGCTGCGCCAGCCACAAGATATTAAGAATTCAAATGTTAAAGCAGTGGAAGGTGCGTTATATTAGAGTCTGTGTAAAAAACCGTTTTCTTCTAGAAAGCTGAACAAGTCAGCGAAAGGCACTAGCGGTTCATCTCAGAGTATTGAGGCGGGGTGTAAAGGTATGTGTAAGTTATAAAGGTTCTGTAAAAGCTTTTGCCTCTGTGTTTCAATATTTGGACATGTCATAATAATGTGCATTACGATGAGTGGTTCATGGCACTTCTCGCAAGTTGGCGGGTTTTCGTTTTGGAGTAGAAAATTGTGTGTCAGGTGTGTATGCCCGATTCGGAGTCTACATAGGATCACCTCATAGAAGCGTTGCTGGTGACAGCACGACTTCCATTCTCTAAGCACGGGTTTGTCCGCCTCTTTAGTCGAAAGTTCACGTACACGACAGAGCGCCGCCCGACTGCTCCCTCGCCGACACAGCTGCCCCGAAAGCGCTACCCCAGAAACAGCTGAAAGAAAAAGAAGAAAGGCCAAAGGAAAGACAGCGTGTTTACGTCTGCAGGCGGGTACGTGCCGGGCCCGATGACGCCTATACTCCGAAACAGTATAATGAATATGAGGTAAATAGTAAAATGCTAACGGCCCTCGTTGTTCCAGGCGCCAAGAGTGGTTCCTCTCAAGCAAGCCGGCGCTGCTGTTTACAAAGGGTCAACGCAACCCGAGGAGCCCATATAAAATACACGCGCGCGCTTCCCGAGAACGGAAACAGTAGGGGCGTAGCACGGCGAGAAACAGCTTTTTTTTTTTTCGGTTTAAATTAACAGATAGCAGCGACGATCCTCGCCGCCTAATAAAGCACGACGGTTCGTTCTTATCAATAGCTAAGCGGAGTGGCCGATCGTGGTCACAAAAGCCACAGAAGGGCACCGATCGAGCCATATAGAGTGCACGAGCGCGGGTTAGACTTGCAACAGATGTCGTGCACGTGTCTCGCCAAGGACGTCCTGTACACGTATAAGGAAGGAGGTGACAAAAATAAGCTGGACATCTTAGACAAATGCGCATCTTACCGCCGCGCCCGTAGGACCCTTCATGCATTGCGGCGGCAAGATGTTCGTCAAGACCCCGGACTGACGCTTAAGTTGCCCGAGCAGACAGGTCCTCAAGTTAACGAGATTTTAGTCGGAAATGTTGAAAATTAATGGACACGGATCGAGCCAAGGCCTCGAAGGACAAAATGCAACAAGACGCAGTTCTTTAACATGTGCAGCTAGCTTAAGGTTTGCGCGAAGCTGGGAGGATTTTTCGGCACAGCTGCCGCACTGAAATCCAACCGAGCTGAATTAAATCACAGCAGCACCTCCAACCCTTAGCGCGATGTAAATTCGGCAGACTGCGCGCCTCTGGAGCGCGGGGCGGGGTTGCCTCCGCCACGAGGTGCAGAGCGATATCGCGCGTCGGAAGAACCGCGTTCGGGCGGACGCGGTCTATTCCCGGCGTTCTGACGCGGGGTCCACCACGGCGGCGGCTGCACTCGCGAGCCGCGAGCAGCTGTGACCGCCTCGTGTTTACGTGCTTCTGCGTGCGTGCGTACAGAGCCATTTAGTGCCCGGCCAACAACCGCGGCCCCCTCGGGCCAAGGCCTGCTGGGCTTCAAGAGTTCGCCTCGAGGGTGGTGCACGCGGGCGGAGAGAAAAGTCAGATAAGCGCAGGCAGATGAAATAAAGAAAACAAAGCTGCTTCTTGACAAGAGTCCGAGTATTACAGATGGATACAGATAGATAAATACGATACGTAAATAAACAAGCTCTTATTCGAATCCCGTTCTTGTTACGTTGTGGCCCTTGCCTTATTTGGGTGGAAGAGGTCTCAGTATGCCACGTCTCTTGTAGCGCGAGAAACCAATGGTGGCCATACACAGCATTCCTTCATCGTAAGCACCGGGACCAGTCGAGTGTTCTGTTGCATGTCTGGTGCGAGATCGGTTACTTCGGCAAAGATCGCGTTGGAAAAAGAAGCGGCTTTTGGGACGTGCCAGCTTTCCCACTAAACCGAATATTCTCGGCATGACCACTGTGCCGCCATTAATGCTACCTTGCCATGCCCCCTTACATCAACGTGGCAGCCACGTGATCATGTGTCCGTAGGTCCATCAGGGTGCTCTATAGACCAGCAACGTATCTTTTGCACGCAGGTCCACATAAGCTTCATATAAAAAAAATTGCGTAAGCAATATCGCCCCGCTATTGCAATGATCCGGACGAAGAAGCATATTTCATGTTCCCAACGTAGGCCTATAGACTACGAAGAAAACGAGCTGAGTGTACTAGCTGAGGTGCTATCTTAAGCAATTAAGACACACTATTGTGAACGCGAATAACATGGGACATATCTTTCTTCTGTCTCTTCATTGTATGACACGTTCATATTTGTCAGACACACGCAATGTTTTGCGTACAGTCGAAGGCTGATTTTAATTAAGAGTGTATGTTCAACGAAAAATGTCTCGCCGCTATCTATACCCATGTGTCGGCAACCATTTGAGCGCGTGCGTCAATGCGAGGCATCTTGCTTTCGACCTGCTGCTTATACAGAGCGACTTCTCACACAGATGAACAAACGGCTGCGACAGAACTGTCAGCTGAGCTGCTCATGAATTTCAAAGCGGAAAAAGCGTCGTGTGCTTGTACAGAAATAAGAACAAAGAATGGGTGAAGCTTTCACTTTTTTTTACCTTTGACGCCGGCACTGTCAGTGAATCATACTAAGAGATGCGTTGTTCAGATGACCGTGATTGCAGCAGAGATATAATAATGCTCTGTAGCACAGCGAAAATTAAAAAAGAAGAAAAAGAAAACAGGAAGGAGAGACACAGAAAGGGACGGGAAACACGGGGACTCGCGACCTTGCGAATGGTGTTTTGTCACTGTGGTTAACGATTCGTGAAAACAATGGAGGGCAATTGGCAGCGGATTGCCGTGAAAGGACAACGGGATGTGTCTACATGCCTATCGGATTATCGCACTCCCGCTGGCACTGCTCTGCGTGGATTCCGGGCGTGCTAACACCGCCAAGGACGTCAGCTCCACAAAACGCACATGAATTAACAGGTTTCTTTGTCTCCCCTCGTCTGGGTCGGCTATTTTCGCCATTAACGAAAAAACAAACAAACAAACAGGGAGCGTTTCATCGTTTGAACATATATCCGCAGCAGAAGTCACGGCAGGCACCACAGCCACCTGATCATTCAGGCCGCACGTGTTGATGTCGACTACTGATAGCTTATTGAGAAACGCACGCCAGCCGTGTAGTTAAAGGGTTAACTACAGCGACAGCTATGATATCCGAACCATTTACAGCAAACGGGTGCACTCGCATTCAAAAGCAGCTACTGCCGCATGAAGCTAACGGACTGGACCAACCGCAATTATCGATCGTCCAACAGAACAGTGAGCGCTTTCGTGACAATGACGAGAGGACAAGGTCAACACGGTGACTGCCTGGTCACGCCCTTTCATGCGCGGCAGGATTAGGGTATATGAAAAAAAAAAAAAAAACAGTCCTTCACCGGCGCACGCTCGCTGAGGCGTGTGCATCAACGTCAATGCGCGCCCACATCCGATTGTATTGTCTCTGGAAGGAAATTTGCAGGGCGGGCCTTATAAAAATATACTGATACAGCGGATGCGGGCTTAAACTTGGCAAGCTACGGTCACTGGTCCCGCAAGATCAAAATGGACCAGACCTATATACGTCGTGGACGCAGCGAATAAATGTCCCGTTACAGGTCACCGCTGCTTCCTAACCGTTCAGTACGGCCGAGACGATGCGTTTACTCGCGTCAGTGATATCCACTTGCTGGCCATGTACTATATTCATAGAATTGCAGCAGGACTAACGTTGTCTCCATTCAGAAATTTTATCGCGCACCGCTATTCCCCGATAGCCGTCGAGTCGACGGCACTCGGGCAGATAGGAATTGTTGCAAGTGTTTTTGTTGCAATCTGTATGGCGAGGTTACACCGACCGCAAATTTTATCGTGCGCATTTCTCCGCGCTCGTGTGTTCTCAATAAGCGAAATTCCCGGTCAACCTCGAACGACCCTTGTGCAGACAGCGTGGCTGAGGGATTTAAGCTCTAAACTAAGAACAAAGGAGTACCAGTAACAATCTTTTTGCAGATACTTACCCGCTGGTAATATATATTTAATATAATTTCTGACAGTTCTCGTGCTAGGCGATAAAGTGCGTTCATTCTGTGTAGGTTCAAGCGCAGCGAGCGGTAAGGTACCTATAGGGGAGTACATAAGTAACTCTCGAAAGCGGAGTTAAATGTGAAGCAAGCAAGTACTTTCGATGCAAGAAGAGTTACCAACACTTCCTTACAACGCTTCTGCAAACGACTATCGCCTGTAGGAGATATAATTTATCCGCTTACCTGCGCAGCTCTGCTTCCCCCTGGATGCCTCCGGCCCGCTGATATAACCGGCACTACGACTAATACGCGTTACGACATATATATATATATATATATATATATATATATAGTCATATCATAAGAAGCCAACAAACACTGATACCAAGGACAACATAGGGGAAATTACTTGTGCTTAATAAATGAGATAATGAAACGATAAATTAATGGAAATTAAAGCGGATGAAAGAACAACTTGCCGCAGGTGGGAACCGAACCCACAACCTTCGCATTTCGAGTGCGATGCTCTACCAATTGAGCTACCGCGGCGCTGTTTTCCCATCCATTTTCTTCGGTATTTATGTGTCCTAGTAGAACCCTGGGAGCACCCACTAGGGAGAACCCACTAGGACATAAATACCCAAGAAAGTGCATGGGAAAACAGCGCCGTGGTAGCTTAATTGGTAGAGCATCGCACGCGAAATGCGAAGGTTGTGGGTTCGGTTCCCACCTGCGGCAAGTTGTTCTTTCATCCACTTTAATTTCCATTAATTTATCGTTTCATTATTTCATTTATTAAGCACAAGTAATTTCCCCTATGTTACCCTTGGTATCAGTGTTTGTTGGCTTCTTATGATATGACTAATAAAAATCGGGCCCCTCGGTTAACCCCCTTTATCTATCTATCTATCTATCTATCTATCTATCTATCTATCTATCTATCTATCTATCTATCTATATATATATATATATATATATATATATATATATATATATATATATATATATATATATATATATATATATATATATATATTATATATATATATATATATATATATATTTCTTCGATCCCTAAAGAAAAAAAAGATAAGCGCAATAAATAACGCACAAGCACGAATGCTAGACAAACCTGTCATTCCTATGCTACAGCTGAATGATCGCAGCGCCAGTGTTATTCTTCTAGTACTTTAAAGCAAAGCCTCATCCCTACACCTTGAGGGTGCCGCTGGTCTTGCCACTTATAAACTTGGCCCAACGGGCAACCGGCCATGCGGCGCTACTGTTGGCCCCATAGTGCCGCTGGCTGCGCCCGAATAGACAGGCAGAACACCACGCAGTGAAGAAGCAGACGCGGCATCATCATCATTATAACCGATCCCCACATAGGCATGGCTTTCGCCAGTCTGCTTGACTTCATAACGCACAACGCGGAAGAACGCCGACAATGATTAAAATAAAAAAAAAAGACAGGACGAGCGCGCGTCTTGTCTTTTTATCCCATGTGTCCATGTTTATTATTGTTGCAAAGAGCAGCTCCATCATGAAATCAATACACGTCGGATCTGCCGCTTTCTTTAGGAAACCAACCGGATGGATGGAGCACTCGCGTGACTCTTACACGGCAGCCGAGATACTTTCTAACCCCTCTGTTTTTATTTCCATTACGATACGAGGTCGCCTGGCAAACCACGAGTGCACGCCCACGCTGCTCGTTGAATCCACCCGCCCGTGCAAGGTACAGAGAGTCGGTAAACTTGGCGAGTTCTTACTCACCTTAACGGTACATTTTGGAATCAAGCCTTAATGATGTTTTCTTGTTTTGTTTTAGTGACGCAAATTACCAGTAAATTGTCCCGTTAAGATTCCTCAAGCAACTTTGGCTAAGTTTGGTGCCTCGCCCCCATTTTATTTCAAAGAGGATATATGCGCCTCCATTCGGCCCTGCTTCTGAAGCTGGTCAATAATTAAGCCGCCTGGGTGCATCGAAGCTGCTTTCGACAACGCACCATCTTGAGACTTGAAGCTATTTTAGAAAATCGGAGGTCATTCTTCCTTTTGATATTTCGATCAGTGACTCACTACCGCAAGATGTTTTTAAAGCTACAGTAAAATAAAAAAAAAAGATAAAGAGTACCTCTAACAACAACTGAAACAATAAAAAGAGCAAATTCCGAGCCAGTCGTCATCACCGTCCTTCAGCGATCTATTCACTAAAAAATGTAGTCTTCGGGGCCGCGACCTTTCCTGAGCTCCTCTGTCTCGCTCTTTCCACTTTTTCTCACTGCGAATCGCCACCTCCCACCGACGACCTCGGGTCACAATTTGCGCGGAGTCATAAGCGGATAAGCAGGGCCGAAAATGGATTCGCGCTTCCAACTCAACCAAAAGCGGCTTCAGTTTTCCACATAAACAGTTGTCGGACACTGAACGCGCGTCCGTCAACAAGGTTTTCCTATAGCAACAAACAAACGAGTAAGCAAACGCAACGATGACGCACTACCCGGATGCGCGGCAGCACGCAGAGCGGAGCGTCTCATAAGGCGGTGAAAGCCAATGTCGAGTTGGAGATAAATCCGCGCCCTCTCTCGCTGTTTGCGGATCAGTCATCCGAGGAGTCGCGACCTCGTCGCTCGATGCCCGCTGTTGCGTTTCGCCTGCGACACGTGGTTTTGCCGGCGCGACGGCGGCGGGGCGGCGGACATTTTGGCCCGATCGTCGTCACCGCAACACTCATCGCCAGGTGTTTCCAGGCGCGTCTGCGGCGATGCGACCGCCTAGGGATTTCGTTCCAGTCATTGTGCCCGAAACAGGCGAGGCCAAAGCAGGGATCTCCTTCCAGTTATTGGGCCCGAAACAGGCGATGCCAAAGCAGGGATCTCGTTCCAGTCATTGTGCCCGAAACAGGCGATGCCAAAGCAGGGACCATCTTCTCGTTACAGTCATTGTGTCCGACCGGCAGCGCCACGACAGTGTGCTGCGCAGCGCCACGACAGTATGCTGCGCAGCGCCACGACAGTGTGCTGCGCAGCGCCACGACCAGGTGCTACGAGATCGTGCGCAGCGCCACGACATGGTGCTACGGCATCGCTACGACAGTGTGCGTCACCATTAGCCCATTGTACATTCACGTGCTCGTCTTTTGAGGGGTTCCTTCTTGCCCTCAACTGCGAGAGTATAAAAACAGCTGCCCCCGGACGCCAGAGGAGGGCTCCGATTTCTTCTGCTGAGTGAAGTGCTCTCCCGTCTCTCTACTTCGGTCAAACCTGACCGCCAACTCTTTGCGATGTTAAAATAAACAAGTTGTTTCGTTGTTACCTGTCGACTCATGCTTTGCCGGGACCTTCGGATGCTTGCAGTTGTACCCCAGGCCGCCAGGCCAACGCTACCCTTGGGGCTTGCGACCCAGGTACAACCACGGGCGTCAGCGCCGAGTTCCCAACAGATCGTACCAGCAGTCCGATCCAAATATCTGGTTGCCAGCGGTGAGATCGCCTACGACTTCAAACAACTGTCTGCCAGCGGCGAGATCACGACAACGGAGGCCAGCAGCAAAGAGATGCAGTTGACAGTATGCTGAGCAGCTCAACGACGATCCGGGAGCAGTGCAACGAGCCCTGTGTGACGACTGGTTGCCTGCAGCGGAACGACTGCGCGGAATTCCTGCCTGCGAGGTTTGGTGAGTGCGGGACTTTCTTCTTCTGAGCTTTGCCAGGCTTTTTGTTAGTGTCAGAAACAGAGCTGGTAATTGTGGTTGTCGTTGCTGCCGGGTTAGTTTGCGGCAAGACAATAGTAAGCAGTAGAGAAAGCAGCATTCAGAGCAGCCATGGATTTGAAGTCGTTGCGCAAACCGAAATTGTTGGAGCTTGCAAGAGAGTTGGGTCTGGATGTCTCAGACAAACTAAGAAAACCGGAACTGATAACGGCTATTCTTGAGTTAGAGGCTGAGGATGACGAGCTGTCGGAATGCCTTGAGACTATTGAGGAGAGGTCAAAAAGACAGGAGCGCGAACTTAAAGAGCAGAAAGAAAAAGAAGAGCGCGAACACGCTTTGGAAATGAAGCGTCTCGAGGTAGAGATGGAACGCGCTCGTAATGGAAGTCAGGCACACGGTGCAGGAGAACGCGTATTGTTCAAAATGACTGACCTGATGCGGCCGTTTAAGCTTGGAGAGGACATTGGTTTGTTCCTGGTTAACTTTGAGCGAACGTGCGAGAAGCAGGGGTTCTCTCGGGAAACGTGGCCACAGCGCTTGCTCACTTTGTTACCCGGCGAGGCGGCCGACGTAGTCGCTCGCTTGGATAGAGAGGAAGCAGAGGATTTCGACAAAGTAAAATCGAGTCTGCTAAAAAAGTACCGGCTGTCTGCGGAGGCGTTCCGTCGGAAGTTTCGGGAAAATGAGAAAGGCAGAAGTGAGTCATATACAGAGTTTGCGTATAGGCTTATGTCGAACATGCAGGAGTGGCTCAAAGAAGAGAAAGCGTTTGGTGACCACGATAAAGTTCTGCAGTGTTTCGGGCTAGAACAGTTTTATAGTCGGTTACCGGAGAACGTGCGATACTGGGTCTTGGATAGGCCAGACGTGAGTACGGTGGCTAGAGCCGCTGAGCTAGCCGAGGAGTTTGTGACGCGTCGAGCTCGCGGAGCTAAGGACGGTCAAAAGGGTGAATTTGGCTCCAAGTCTGAGAGGCCAAGGTTCACGCCCATGAGATTTAAGGGGGACACGCGTAGTGCGGATGCGAGCGAAAGCAGTCCGACCAAACGTAAAGAGACGGCGGCAGCCAAACGCAGAAAGCGGTTCGAGATGAGGCGAGCGCGCTTGTGTTATACGTGCCAGAAGCCGGGTCACTTTTCGGCGCAGTGTCCGGAAACAACACCAAAAGTTGTGTTTTTTTCAATAGGCAGCACTGACGAGAACATGAAGCTTCTCGAGCCTTACATGCGAGACCTCCTCGTGAACGGGAAAGAGTGCCGAGTGCTTCGCGATTCCGCAGCTACGATGGATGTAGTTCACCCGTCTTACGTAGAACCCCATATGTTCACGGGCGAGTGCGCATGGATCAAGCAAGCCGTGGAAGCTCATAGCGTGTGTCTGCCGGTAGCAAAAGTGCTTATTGAAGGACCTTTCGGAGCGCTTGAGACAGAGGCGGCAGTGTCATCTATGCTGCCACCCCAGTACCCGTACCTATTTTCAAACAGGTCCGATCACCTCCTGCGCGAGAAGGGGCTTTTGTTTGGTGAAGCTAGTGTTCAGGCCTTAACCAGATCGAAGGTTCGGGAGCTCGCTGCAAAGGCGGTAGTTGCGGGGCCGACGTTATCAAACAACGAAAAAGGGTCAGAGGCGCAGCAAGCTGATATTCAGAGCACGCCCGAACAGAATAGAATTGAGTCTGTAGCGTTGAAGGCGCCAGATACTGGAGAGGAAAATCCCGACGCGGGAAAGTTAGAAGAGCTATCTACTGATTTGCTCATCGCGCCTACGTCAGAAGGACTTGATAGGTTGCTAAAAGTCAGCCGGACGGCTTTGATAGCCGAGCAAAAAAAGGATGGCAGCCTGGAAAACGTGCGCTGCAATGTCAAAGAAGGTATCGCCAGGAAAACTGCGCGTTTTGTGGAAAGAGGTGGAGTCCTGTACCGGAAGTATCTAGACCGCCGAGGAGTGGAGTTCGATCAGCTGGTCGTGCCTCAATGCTATCGTCAGGATCTGTTGCGCTTGTCACACGGGGGTTCATGGTCCGGACACCTAGGAGTTAAGAAAACTAAGGACCGTCTCTTGCAAGAGTACTATTGGCCAGGGTGTTTTCGGGACGCAGACCATTTCGTGAGGACATGTGACACTTGTCAGCGGGTGGGCAAACCAGGGGACAAATCGAGGGCGCCGTTGAAATTGGTACCTATCATTACGGAGCCTTTTAGACGGCTCGTTATTGATACAGTAGGACCTCTGCCGGTAACAGCCACGGGGTACAGACACATTTTGACTGTGATCTGCCCAGCGACAAAGTTCCCTGAAGCAGTGCCGCTTAAAGAACTCAGCTCAGTTGAGATAGTTAATGCACTACTGTCCATATTTGCGCGAGTTGGTTTTCCTGCAGAAATTCAATCAGATCAGGGCACAGTGTTTACTAGCGCTTTGACGACAACTTTTCTCGAAAGGTGTGGGGTAAAGCTGCTACACAGCTCAGTGTACCACCCACAGTCGAATTCCGTTGAGAAGCTCCACTCCGTCATGAAGCGCGTGTTGAGAGCCTTGTGTTTTGAACATCAAACTGACTGGGAGCTGTGTCTGCCTGGGGTGATGTTTGCTTTAAGGACCGCGCCGCATGCGGCTACGGGGTTTTCGCCAGCTGAACTGGTGTACGGTCGCTCGCTTCGATCTCCGCTTCGCATGCTTCGAGAATCATGGGAAGGTAGGGGCGACGACCCAGTCGTGGTGGAGTACGTGCTTAAGCTCCTCGAACGCTTAAGAAGGGCACAGGAGTTGTCAGGTGAAGCAATGACAAAGGCCCAGCAGAGGGCCAAGGTTTATTATGATCGGACAGCCAGGGCCCGTCGTTTTGAGGTTGGCGATGAGGTCATGATATTGCGCACATCGCTAAACAACAAACTAGACGTGCAGTGGGAGGGCCCAGCGCGAATTGTTCAGAAACTGTCGGACGTTAACTACGTGGTAAGTCTGCCAGGAAAGCGGAAAGCACAGCAAGTTTACCACTGTAATCTGCTCAAACCTTATAGACAAAGGGAAGCAGTGGTGTGCATGATGGTAAACGTTCCTGAAGAGCTTCCGGTCGAGCTTCCGGGACTAGGCTCAGTGACGAACAGGGAAGACACCGGTCAAGTCATTAGTGACCTTATCAGTAAAGCACCGCTGTCGCCTGAGCAGAAAACCGAACTACACCAGCTATTACAAGAGTTTCAAGGTCTGTTCTCTGAGAGGCCTGGTAGGACTTCTGTACTTACTCATGATATAGAACTTACCTCCACAGAGCCAGTACGATCCAAGGCGTATCGGGTGTCACCCCGCCAGAGCGATATTATGGAGGCTGAGGTAAAGAAAATGCTACAGCTCGGTGTTATTGAGGCAGGTGAGAGTGATTATACCTCCCCTTTGATTTTAGTTGAGGTACCGGGCAAGGAACCTCGTCCTTGCGTCGACTACCGCAGGCTTAATTCCATCACTAAGGATCAAATTTATCCGATCCCTAACATCGAGGAGCGCCTTGAGAAAGTTAGTAGCGCTCAGTTTATTTCCACCCTAGATCTTGTCAGGGGTTATTGGCAGGTTCCACTTACAGAAGAGGCTAGTAGGTATGCGGCGTTCATTTCACCAATGGGAACATTCCGTCCTAAAGTGTTGAGTTTTGGTTTGAAGAACGCGCCATACTGTTTTTCAAGTCTCATGGATAAAGTGTTGCGGGGACAGCAAGAATTCGCTTTACTGTATCTAGACGACGTAGCGATATTCTCCGCATCCTGGTCTGAGCATATGACACACTTGCGGGCAGTGCTAACCCGCCTGCGCGAAGCAGGCTTGACAGTAAAGGCTCCTAAGTGCCAGTTAGCACAGGCCGAGGTTGTCTACCTCGGTCACGTGATTGGTCAGGGTCGTCGCCGCCCCTCTGAAATAAAAGTGGCCGCTGTGCGAGACTTTCCGCAACCGCGCACAAAGACCGATATTCGGTCGTTCTTAGGTGTCGCCGGCTACTATCAGAGGTACATCCCTAGGTACTCTGATATCGCGGCTCCCCTGACGGATGCTCTAATAAAGACAGAGCCTCAAACAGTCGTCTGGGACGAGACAAAGGAAAGAGCTTTTAGCGCCCTAAAGAGTGCCCTAACAAGCCAGCCTGTGCTACGATCGCCAGACTATACAAAAGGGTTCATTGTTCAGTGCGATGCTAGTGAGCGAGGCATGGGCGTTGTACTGTGCCAACGGGAAAATGGAGAAGTAGAACACCCCGTCCTGTATGCTAGTCGTAAGCTGACCAGTCGTGAGCAGGCGTATAGCGCCACCGAGAAAGAGTGTGCATGTCTCGTGTGGGCCGTTCAGAAATTGTCATGCTATCTAGCCGGCTCGAGGTTTATCATTGAGACAGATCACTGCCCTCTCCAATGGCTGCAGACCATCTCTCCCAAAAATGGCCGCCTCCTGCGCTGGAGCCTCGCTTTACAACAATATTCCTTTGAGGTGCGTTACAAAAAGGGGAGTCTCAACGGTAACGCCGATGGCTTAAGTCGAAGCCCCTAACGTAGGAATCAGCCTCAAAATTGTTTGTTACTGATGTTTTTCTTCCTGAGGCAGGATTTTTTTTAACATATTGCTTTTGTTTAGTGTTTCAAAGTGATGATATGCTTTCTAGTGCAATTTTTCAATTTGTGGACGCGTTCTGAGTGATGCTAGACTACTGTAAGGAACTAGGCAGTGGTATAAAAAGGGGAAAGAGCCTGGCAGGGCTTAGTGAGGGTTGTGCCGTGCTTGCTGACTGAGCGGTTGAGTTTTCAGCGTAGTTCTAACGCTTGCCGGGAACGAGAACAAAAATGTGAACTCTCCCGAAGTCACTTTGCAGTGTCCCGTGCGAACCTGAACGAGAGAACGAGGCCTTCTCTGTGCGCTGCGCTCAAGAAACGTCAAGGGACGCCCGACTTCGGTTATGAGCATCATCGAGCGACATCCCTCCGGACAGCGGATGCAGTCCCCTGTCCATCGGGATCTCCTTTCCCCGGCGGGGCGGTCTGTTGCGTTTCGCCTGCGACACGTGGTTTTGCCGGCGCGACGGCGGCGGGGCGGCGGACATTTTGGCCCGATCGTCGTCACCGCAACACTCATCGCCAGGTGTTTCCAGGCGCGTCTGCGGCGATGCGACCGCCTAGGGATTTCGTTCCAGTCATTGTGCCCGAAACAGGCGAGGCCAAAGCAGGGATCTCCTTCCAGTTATTGGGCCCGAAACAGGCGATGCCAAAGCAGGGATCTCGTTCCAGTCATTGTGCCCGAAACAGGCGATGCCAAAGCAGGGACCATCTTCTCGTTACAGTCATTGTGTCCGACCGGCAGCGCCACGACAGTGTGCTGCGCAGCGCCACGACAGTATGCTGCGCAGCGCCACGACAGTGTGCTGCGCAGCGCCACGACCAGGTGCTACGAGATCGTGCGCAGCGCCACGACATGGTGCTACGGCATCGCTACGACAGTGTGCGTCACCATTAGCCCATTGTACATTCACGTGCTCGTCTTTTGAGGGGTTCCTTCTTGCCCTCAACTGCGAGAGTATAAAAACAGCTGCCCCCGGACGCCAGAGGAGGGCTCCGATTTCTTCTGCTGAGTGAAGTGCTCTCCCGTCTCTCTACTTCGGTCAAACCTGACCGCCAACTCTTTGCGATGTTAAAATAAACAAGTTGTTTCGTTGTTACCTGTCGACTCATGCTTTGCCGGGACCTTCGGATGCTTGCAGTTGTACCCCAGGCCGCCAGGCCAACGCTACCCTTGGGGCTTGCGACCCAGGTACAACCACGGGCGTCAGCGCCGAGTTCCCATCCGATCGCTCCAGTGTCGCGATCCCAAATACCGCCACGTGCGCGAGCAGCGCAATTACAGGGCGGGGAAATGCCAGCGACCCTGCGCAGTTTTAGACGCGCGCCCGCTGGAAGTAAACAACCTATACACACCCGAGGATAGACCCTGCAGCTATAGAGTTACGAGGCTGACAGCCGAACGGTTCCCGAATTCCACTTGTTCCCGCGGTCGATAAAAACTATGTTCTTCAGCCACCAACCAATTCTGCATGGTGAAACTCTAGCTTTAACACGCTCTTTCCGTCTGCAGTACATAGTTAAGAATTTACATTCTGGGTTTTACGTGCCAGACCCAAGGCGTCACGCCGCAGTATAGGGGCCTCCGGATTAATTTGGACCACTTGGGGATTTTTAACGTGCACAAGTTCACGCGGGCGTTGTTGCGTTTCACACCCGTCGAAACGCGGCCGGAATTCGAACCCATGACCCCGCGCACGGCGGGCTCCAGCATCGTCATTATTATTATTACTAAAGACACGCGGCAGCGGAGCAGGCGTTTGGAATCGAATTTCTAAGCGAGTTTTGTTGCATCCACGAACTCGACGCCTGAACTCTCAGAAATAGTTGACATGCGGGACCCTTACATACTATTTATCTTGAATTGTGTTAGAAAAACAGCAAGCATACTTCAGGAATTTCGCTAGTACAACCCACTATATTTCATTAAAAAAAAAAACAGCAGGAAATATAGCGCGACTTCTCAGCAGTTCGGCCATGCATAGCATAAATCAATCGAATAAGCTATATGCTTCGCGCAACGGGATGCAGACCAAGTCTGAACTGCAGGCTGTGTGTGCCATCGCCTCGCGGGCATTTAGTTCGTGCGCCCCGAAAACTGATTCAAGCCGCCAACTATAACGGATTTTCTCTTATAGTTCCCTTTCAAAAATATGCAACTATTATGAAGAGGGAATAAAATTAATTGTTGAATTAAATTTCAACGAAGAGCCCGTAGCGGGGCATTATGCATAAGGGCTGAGGGGAATAATGCGTAAGTAATGAACAATTATCACCTATGCAATAATTACAATATATACCGAGTGCGAAGTAACCTAGTAATACACTGAAACTCGATTTAACGAAGTGATTACAACGCTCGAATTATTTCTTTACATCGGGAAGTTCGTAAAATCAAGAAAGGAATTCTTCGATCCTTCGAAATCTAAAATTGTAACATAGCGACACGCAAAGGCTACTGCTGCATTGTATTTGCCGCTAATCCAGCCATCTGTCGCATAAACCATGAAATAACGAAAGCTGTTCCGCGCACGGACGCGGCTTGCAGCCTCGTGAAAATAAAGCTAGGGATGTGACCATGGCGCCTGGATGTTTTGACGCGATAGCTTTAGAGCGCACGCTCGAAGAAAAACTCGTCTGTGTCAAAATTAGAAAGACATCAATGTTTTTTCACTCATTTATTTAAGGAAAAAATTCGTTAAATCGAGTTTGGCCAAGTGTGTTTCGTTAATTCGGGTTGATGATAACACTGAACCCTATGGATACCTGCCGGGGAATGTAAATTTCTTCGTTAGGTCAGGAACTTCGTAAAATCGGGTTTCGTTAGATCGAGCTTTAATTGTACGCATAAAAGAGCAAGAAAAATAACAAAGGTTACACAGAAAATACAACCAAACCGTAGGGTTACGCAACAATAAGTACGGCGAGTAAAAGGAATACCAGCATAATGGGAAACGGCTTCTAGCCCCGATAGTACTGAACAGCCCGTGAATTCCAAAGGAGCGCTGCCGGCACATGCCGTGCGAAGCTGCTGCAGCAATCGCCAGACTCAGTGCACAAGATGCATATGATTATGATCTATGCAGAGCAAAGAAAAAGAAGAGAAACAAAAAGAAAGAACAATTAGGTTCACCCGCAAACGGCGCCGGAAAACCGGACACGGGAATTCCTGAACGGTTCACCAGATGTGAAGCCAAGGATTGGCGACCGGCTGCTTAGTTACGCGTTCTTCGCGCAGTTATCAGTAGCGCGACATCGCTGTCACTCTAACGCGGTGGGGGGAGACAACGAGTCAAGGCCGGGCTGTCTTCTACACAGAAACTGGGCAATAATACAATGTTCATCCCTCGGCAGGAGGAGCCCAGACAGCAGCTCGGTGCGACCTCGCGAGAGGTCGCCGTTTCAATGCGCGGATGCTCGCAGCGCCTCGTTTTGCATGCGCGAATAACGACAAAAGTCGCGGCGACAAAACGGAATATATATCTGCGCATTGTTCGCCGCCGCGCAGCGAACACGCTCTATAAATGAAAGGAAATTCGCCATAGAGCTGTCTCTCTGCACAATGCCAGGCAAGCCTTCTCCCCTTACTCAAAAGCACACACTGCACTCGCAAATGTGTCCAAGCTTGCAACGGCAGACGCATGAAACACACGGCGACATATTGTAAACGGAGAGAGTTCGAGGGCGAGAGAGAGAATAAGAGTCTAAATTAAATTATGGGTTTTTACGTGCCAAAACCACTTTCTGATTATGAGGCACGCCGTAGTGGGGGACTCCGGAAATTTGGATCACCTGGAGTTCCTTAACGTGCGCCTAAACCTAAGTACGCGGGTGTTTTCGCATTTCGTCCCCATCGAAATGCGGCCGCCGTGGCCGGGGTTCGATCCCGCGACCTCGTGCTTAACAGCCGAACACCATAACCACTAAGCAACCACGGCAGGTGGGAATAAACTTTTATTTGGCAAAAGAAGTAGGAAATTTTTCTTCGGTGAGTGGGGGCCCTCAGTCCAGGGCTCCGTAACGGGCAAAACTGAAGCGACCGCACCTTATGAGTGGCCGAGTATTGGGAGAAACTTCTACCAAACGCGCCAGTGTGGGCGCTTTCAACATGGCCGTGACGTCGAGCAGCATTTCTGCACCGCACGGGACACACCGTCAGCTTCAGCCACGTGGCAACGGGCCGATATGACGTGGTGTGAAACCGCAATGACAAGAGCGCGCGATGGCGAGGTTTAATTACGGCGCATGGAAGGGTGACGAAAAGATAACGAAGATGCTCAAGAAGAAGCAACAGGACTGCGCGACCAAAATAAAAATAGCAATCGGGTCTAACTGAGATTCTGTTTGACATTGAGAGAGAGAGAAGCGTTTGCCAGGCCATGCAATGTTCGCAGGTAAGATAAGCGTTGGTTTATCAGGTTAACAAAATGGGGTAAGGTAATTGGGAGAAGTAAACTGTAATGATAAGCCGAAAATGTTAATCTGGTTACGTATAGTCGAGGACAGCAGATGACTAGGTGGTGAGATTAAGGTTCGGCTGACACATCGCAGGGGTAATTGGAGTTCACTGGAAGAGAACTTCGACCTACAGCGGACATAAATTAGCCTGATTATGGTGACAACAGTACGACGGTGATCGTTGGAACGAAGCGCTTGGAAAGCTTCCAAGCTTGGGCGCATTCGAAGACCAAACGAGGCGGTATCCTTTGCACGCACCCCCGTGCATATAGCCCAAAGCAACCACTGTAGCCGGCTGCGCGTTGTCTTGCGCAACTAAAGCGGACGACGACGACGATAAGAAGCGACTGTGAAGTAGTTGTGAGACAGGAGAGGAGGAAAACAAACGGAGCAGGCGAAACGAGAGACCCTAGTGCAGCCCGCCCGGAGAACACGCGTCCGGTTTTAGAGAAGGGACCTTGGCTGAGAAGGCGCGGCCGCCGCGCGTTGCGACACCGCATGCTCGGCGGAAGCCGCCGGTTGCCGCCCCAAGCCGTCATCGCCAGACAAACATGGCGCATGTAAGGCAGTGCTCTCTAATCACTTCATTTAAAGACAACGCACACAGAGAGACGCGGCCATGGAAGGACACGATGGCAGCACCTGCCTTGCGCGTATACGGCAGCTGTGCTGCCAATTAATCAACACAAAGGATAACACGTGTATTGTTCCGTCGGGTGTTCCCGTATGTACACTCAGCATCCGTGGGGGTGTTTGCACTTTTTATTCATCATGTCCGCGCTACTGCAATATCTACCATTTACACAAGGAAGGCTGCCAGTACGTCAAGAGACAAATTAGTTTTCTTCTATTTTTTTTTTTTTTTTTTTTTTTTGGCGTCGTGGACTCTGGCCTCGATTCTCTAATATAGGAGATGAGAGACCAAGCTAGGCTCGGAGGCCGGTATACGATTCTTAAAATAAATACGTTTTTGCTACAACTCATACAAACACTCACGCTTTCAAGTCGTGCTGGGATGTAAAATAACAAATGAATTAATGCAGGAGAATTTAACTGTACTTAAAGGAACACCAAAAGTTAATATTAAGTGAACGTGGACTGTTGAAATACCACCTCAGAAACCTCGAAACGCGTGTTTCGTGCGAAGAATAGACTTATTTTAAGAGAAAATGCGTTCTGAAGCGTCCTCGTACCTCTAGCGCAGTTCAAATCGCCCGCCCTCCGATCGAGGAGTGGTGAGGTCATGGTCTCATAGTGACGTTGCGCCGTCCGTGAGCAAAACGGCGCCCGCAGACGGCGGTACGGCTTTTCTGCGCAAAATGCAAACGCGCGGCCAGAAATAGGGCCAAGACAGAGCCGACAGCTCCACGAAAGCGGAACTACGGTGGCTAGCGGAAGGGAAAGCGCGCGACGATAAGCTGGTTCTGTATTTTATGACGCCAACTTCGACGCTCGTTGCAGTGGACGACCCTGACAACGACACATTGGCTCGCGATGCTGGGCTCGACTTCAGCGATTTAAGCACTGATGAACGTGACCTGCTGCTGAGGGCTCGCGCTGCCGACGTCGTTGCGTACTACTACGACGGCAACTGTATGTCATGGTTGTACATATTCGCACATTTGTAGCTTTTCCTTCGTGAAAACCAAATGCCGCACTACCGCCTCGTCTTCGAACTGCGGTTGTTCTTGCGCTTCGGAGAATGCAGGCAAGACCGACGGAACAGCGCTACGGGAAAGCATTGCTTTGAAAGCCACTCCACACGACTTCAGTAAGTCGGCGTTGAACTCGTAATCCTCTGGACGAAAGTGCAGCGAGCACGCTACGTGATTTTAACCACTTCGAACGGAGAGGTTCACTCGTTTGCACACAGTGACTGGATTCGCCGCTGCAACTGCCCTTGGCCAAGTCCCGCGGACCGTTCGCGCGTCCCACGTCGTCACATGGACGTGGCATTCTCGCTGCTTGTTCCAAATGCAAGTTTCGCGAGCCAGCAGAACCAGCGCAGCACGACGCGATAACGAAACAAGTGAAACTCCAAAGCGCGCACGGCGCAGAGTCGAGCGAAAACGAAACCTTTAGACCACGCATACTACTGAAGACTAACGTCAAAATGTTATTTTTTATTACAATCAAACAGAAGTAGACAAGTAGCATTTTCTTCCGTCTTATAACCTAATGAAATGATCTTTTTAATACGAGTAGTTGAGTACTAGTGACATAAATTACGATGAGTGCCTTCGTCATCGGGCTAGTACCGGAATGTCGTTGGGGGGTCTCAAATCGTATCATGCATTTACCTCAATTTCTTGGTTACTAAAGCTTTGTTCGCGATTATATTGACGCCTTAGACGTTCTAGAGCATTGCTTTATCACTGTAACTTGACTTCATAGTAACCTTTAGTGTCCCTTTAAGGTAAATTGGAGGGCACACGATATGACGCTCCCGATGTACACGGCAAAAAACGTGAATTTTCCTATTCAGACGCCAATTAATTCTGTTCATTCAAACTTTTAGTTTCACCACAGTTTGTGCATCTCGCGAATCACGAAAAGCGTACAGCTGCAAAAGCGAATTTAAATTCTGTTTCATTCAGCGAGTTCTGTCGAGCTTACAGAATGTGGACTTTCTACAGAAACGTCAGATGTGATAACATCACCTATTTGATGCCCAGCACACTTAATTGGAGAGCACCCATCCAGTCACTTGAAAAATATGCCTGATGTAAAACATTATGAAAGATAAAGAAAGAAGTAAACCCGTTACATGACATACCAGTACCGAGAGCAAACACCAAGCCGACTACATTCCATGTCCTCTCTCTCTAAAACGCTTTACACATATTATTCACATTTGCAGCAGAGGTCGAACAAGAAGTGAGTCAAGCTGCATGCGAAGCGTTCTCAGCGTATTATTTTAATCGGCGCTTTTGCATTTGGTGCCCTATCCTGGCATACACAATTGTGCACGCTGCCCCACGATGGAGTTACAATAGCACTCGTAGTTCCGACTACTTTGAGCGTATTCGTTTTATGAACCGAAAACGCGACAGTGTTATCCCAAGCTTGCGACAGGTGCCACGACGGATCTCGCCACTCGCGGCTCGTAGACTTTCTACAAAGACTGCACGTGTGCACACAGACTTGCGCAACGCGGCGTAATTGCGCGTGGCGCGGCCGCAGACCACGACGAGAGATGCGCAGGAAGAGAGAGAGGGGGGCGGGGCAGGAGGCGGTCGTTGATCGTCGGCGGAACGATTTTCTAGCGGAAGGGGAGTGGACGTAAGTCCTCAAATGTGCGGGAACACGAAATGGACGACACGAGCCGAGGCGCGGTAGGCGGCGACCATGACGTCAAAGGAAGTTTGGCGAAAGGATCCAGTTGCGCACGTTGCAACCGTGACCGGTAAGAGAGGAAACATGATACAAGGTTACTCGCACGTACCCAGCTGTTTTCGACGGGATAGTATAGAAATAATAAGTGCACCAAAGAAAGGGCTTGTCGGTGCTCGGGACCAGGTCGTAAATCTGCGTCGCCTTCGAAGCGGGCGGCTGCGCAACGTTTTATAATAAATGCGCAAGCAGCGAGCTTTTGGGACTTCGAAGCGAGCTTAGCACGCTATCTATGTACGCGACCTCGAAGAACTACTTATGCATTTAATTTGTGCATTTCGATTTTTTAAAGCAAAGCCTTTTCGTGTATACCAGCTCATGGTCTAGAATTATGCTATCTTCTACAGGCAGTTTAAAAAAAAAAGGAAGTGTTTGCTGAAACACCCGGTATAGGGGACAAAAACGAGTTACAATCAAAACCAGACTGCATATACTTTGCATGAAAACAGCACAAGTTAATGGAAAATGGAATAAGGAGCCAGACTTTTTACTCATTATGATTGACAGACTCTTCCGTACAGTTTGCGCTATTTGCGTTCTAAATAATATGCGCCAACTAGACCAACAGCAAATGATCTTGACAGAATTGACAATGCACTGACAATGACTGAATTGAATTCTGGTATGTTGTACGTGCTGTTACGATTGGGGGTTCAATTCCATCGCTCGTGAGCCGTTGTCAAGATTGTAGTCGGGCATGAATTAGAAGGTAGCTGGCCCTTGCCGTCGTCCAACCTATCCACGCTGAGGACGTTGATGAAGGGAAGGATTGCTTCTCATCGAGAACGAGGAATATGGGTTTATTTACAGTATTTATATCAGTCTAGCATGACTGTTTAAGAAAGTACGTCAGTCTAACATGACTGCTTGAGAGAGTGTGTCCTGAGCAGCCGCACAACAGCGGTTTTTAAACACTCGGTCCTCCCCCGATACCCAGGTGAACGGAAACGGCCGTCCATGCACAGTAGGCGAGTTGACCAGGCACCGTATAGGGGAGAACGAGGCAGAGAGAAGTGGTTCTTAAAGGGACACTAAAGGTTACTGTTAAGTCAACGTGGACTGTTGAAATACCATCCCAGAAACCTCGAAACGCTTGTTTCGTGCCAAGGAGAGACTTATTTTAAGAGAAAATGCGTTCTGAAGCGTCCGCGTACCTCTAGCGCAGTTCAAATCGCCCGCCCTCCGATCGAGGAGAACTGACATCATGGTCTCATAGTGACGTTGCGCCATCGGTGAGTAGAACGGCGTCCGCAGACGGCGCTACGGCTTTTCTGCGCAAAACGCGAACGCGCGGCCAGAAACAGAGCCAAGACAGAGCCGACAGCAGAGCGAAAGCGGGAGTATGGTGGCTAGCGGAAGGAGAAACGAATTACGTCCCACGTTACGTCCCACGGCACACGGAGAGTCCGTTTTCGTTAAACTATAGGCTGCAGCGAGCTCGCAGCGTGGTCGGCGTGGTCTATGCGAAGCGACGAGCCGTTTCGCACTCGCAACAGGGCATAAAAATGTGCGAATCGACGCAAAACTCGGCCTAGAAACGTGCTTCGCCACAGCCAGGGCTCAATACGACCCAAGCTGGCACGACCCAGATGTCGTTTCCCGCACCGCCACCAGGCGCCGCTACTATACCTCACACTCCAGCGCAAGACGCCCATAAGCTGGTACTTCATTCTATGACGCTAACTTCGACGCTCGTCGCAATGGACCCTGACACCGACAGATTGGCTCGCGATGGTGGGCTCAACTTCAGCGATTTGAGCACCGACGAGCGCGACCTGCTTCTGAGGGCTCGCACTGCCGGCGTCGTTGCGTACTACGACGGCGGCCTCGACACCGGCCCTCCGGAGCGGGAAAGCAACGAGGGCTTCCCACGACATCACATGGACGTGGCATTCTCGCTGCTTGTTCCAAATGAAAGTTTCGCGAGCAGAACCCTCACAGCACGACGCGATAACGAAACTACTGAAACTCCAAAGCGTGCGCGGCGCAGAGTCGAGCGAAAACGAAACCTTTCGAACACCCATATTACTGAAGGGTAACGTCAAAATGTTATTTTTTCCTAGAATCGAATAGACGTAGACAAGTAGCATTTTCTTCCGTCTTATAATCGAATGAAATGATATTTTAATACGAGTAGTTGAGTATTAGTAACATAAATTACGGGGAGACGTTTCGTCATCGGTTTAGTACCGGAATGTCGCTGGGGGGTCTCAAATCGTGTCATGCATTTACCTCAATTTCTCGGTTACTAAAGCTCTGTTCGCGATTATATTGACGCCTTAGACGTTCTAGAACATTGCTCTACCACTTTAACTTGACTTTCTGGTAACCTTTAGTGTCCCTTTAAAGGGGTAAGGAAAGGTTAACGCTGTTTTCTGCAGCCCTTGCGGGAGCACGGCTCAGCGTCAACGGGGGTGGGGGGGGGGGGGGAGGGTAGTGGGAGCAAAGGAGATAGGAGAGTAGAGGGTTAAAGTGTCGCCATGGCAGCGGCTGAGCAGTCCGGCAGGAAGGGCCCAGTGGGTCCGGTAGGAGTGGTGGTCTGGTGAAAGGCCAGGGGGCGGTGATCCAGCAGGAGCCAGATGATTGGGGCAGTTTGAGTAGCCTAGAGTGGTTTGGATAGCCGTGAGGCTATCCGTCTTTGCAGAAAATCCTAGAGTCTCGCCGAGAGCCCCGACGAGTCGAGGTACTCGACGACACTCAGGAGGGCTGGTAGGTCGCTACGACCAGGGAAGAGGATGTCTTCCTGTCGTGTAGAAGGAAGCCCCAGGCGTCGGAACTCCTGCAGAAGATGGTCACGCTGCTGAAGGTAGGCAGGGCAGGCCAGAAGGAGGTGCTCCAGGGTCTCGGGCTCCCCACGAGGCACCGTAGGGGAGAACGAGTCACCGTAGGGGCATTTATTCCCCGAATTGCAGCGCGCCCGCCGGCCGCCCAATGTCTGGCGTCTTGGTCGGCGCGTGGGAAGGGATGTCAGTAGAAGTTCCCGCGGCTCAGTAACAATAGTTGGTCCGCCGAGCGCGTTTAGTTACAATGGCGACTTCGTCAAACTCGGCTCCAACGACGGAGAGTCGAGGACGCACGTATTGTTGTTCACACATTGTTGTTCGTATCGTCACGTATTGTTGTTCACACTAAGCCACGGCGTGACTTAGTCACGCCGTGGCTAGAGGTGTGCGGCGACGCTCCCGGAATGTTGCCGCGATAGTCGCAACTGGGTGGCAAAACTTGCACTGCAGCTGGCCATTCTTAACAGTGCCAAAACCATGACTTGATTATCAGGCACGCCGTAGTGGGGGACTCCGGATTAATTTCTACCTCCAGAGGATCTTTAACGTCCACCCATTGCACGGGACACGGGTGTTTTCGTATTTCGCCCCCATCGAAATGCGGCCGCCGCGGCCGGCATTTGATCCCGCGACCTCGTGCAGCGCAGCAATGCCACCGCGGCGGGTCGAAGCTCAGATTGCCTCGCAGCTGGAGTTTGCCTTTACCTTTATCTGTGTCGCAACAGCTTATAAGGTTCGAATGCAAAGACCTTCTTAACGACGGTAATTACAATTTCGTTCCTTTCTTTTTATCGAGCATTCCATCCGCGGCGAACACAGGGACGACGTGAGACCGTTATCACACGAGAGAACGGGTTCGCACGTGGCGCCGCAAGACCTACAGCCGCAACGCGTGAGCTTTCCACGTAAAAAAAAAAAAAGCAATTCCTGTTGTTCAGGCAAGTCGCGCAGGAAGCGTATACGACACGCTTCTGCCAGGCCCACCGTGACCTTCGCACGCGTCGTCGTCAGGCACGGAACGACACAGCAGAAGCCGCAGCGCCGGCGAGGAGGACGTCGCCCAGCCTCTGTCCGCCGTGGACAATGTAGTAACAGCTCGCACAGATGGGCGCAGACGGTAGCCGGTAGTGCTGATATAGGAGCGTCGTGCCGTCGCCGATAACAAAAACTACGGGTGTGCGAATACTGACTTTTGACATCGAATCGAATGGCGCGAAAAGCGAATCGAATAACTTTCGAATAATGAACAGTTGTTAGACACATAATATAAAACGATGTTCACATTTTACTATTGCTAAAGTCAGCAAGTCTCTGTTACTACACAGTGCGTCGTGAAGCGCTGTTTAATAGAACCACAAGTGAACCGTTAGGAGCAAACAGGTCATTTCTCCGCACGCACAGTGCTCCTCGGAGAATGTCAATCACCACCGTATGGCTTAATTAGGCGACATGGCCTGCTCCACTACGCAAGTTCTCATGTTTTATGTCAATACAGCACACCCGCGGGAGTGAAACTTTACCGTATTTTGCTCCTATTTTATGCTTATTTGGGTGCAGCTGACGTTTTGAAATATTGGGGAAGTAGTCGAAAAATATTCGCATTTACGAATACTGACTATTCGATTCGCAGATCTAATCCAATATGACAGATTCGTTATTCGAAATTTTCGAACAATCGCACGCCCCCACTAAAGAAAGCGACGCAACAGAAGTACGAAACGCCTGGGTTATCGCAGATGACATAATTGACGCCCGGCCACGTCAGAGAGTCCATCGAATGCAACCTCAGAATGCATGCCTGGTAAATCAGTCCAAACAATTCGTAGGGTCGCGTATACAAGACTATATACCGGAATATTGCATGACTGACTGACTTCGACTGGCTGATCTGAATGACTGATCGATCGATCGACAATGTTTAGCGTACTAAAGCAACAAATAATACCCGGGAGGCGTTGTATCGGATACAGAGGGATGGCTCTGGATTGACAGTGTGAGAGTTAATTTCTTTAAGGTCCACCAAAATATATGCACGCAGGCGTCTTTTGCATTCCGTCAGAAAGCGGCTGCTGCTGCCGGACATCGAACCCGCGACCTCGTGCTCGACAGCAGTACGCCACTCGGAGGTGCCACGTGTATGCAGCACACAGGCCACACAGCAACGCGCGACACCAACCAGCGGTGAAGGACATCTTGCGTCACCAGGTCAGCGTCAACATTGCGTGTGTGACTATAATCGGCGATACTGCGTTGGAAATTGAGAATGGAAAAGTTAAAAAAATAAGAGCTTTGTGGACAGCACACCTAGCCGCACAATTACGCCGCAGGTAAGCGGAACGCAGTCACAATTCCTGCAACAAGAGCTTCGCGGATCGATTGTCGCAGAATGTGGCCACCGTCAGCGCTGCTATAGCTTTTCGCGTCGCGTCTGCGCTGGCACCCTACGCTTAAGCCTTCCGGAACTGCGTATACCCCTAGATTATAGCGATATGCTAAATCGCTAAAGCTGTCGAACGCTTGTCGCCCTAACCACATGAGCAAAAGAGCGCATACGCAATGACAGAAGCGCTGTACGTGGGAAAAAGTCGGCGACCATGCGCCGTGGCGTCTGGCTTCATCGTGCTCGCGGCACGTACTCACGCACACGACGGGCTCGTTACGAGTGATAAAAAAGCCTCCACGGTTGCCGCGTAGGCGAGGCGCGCCGCTCGATTGAACGAGGAACAGACGAGCGCAACGTCCACGGCTTGCGGCGCCGTGACGCAACAGGGTGGATGAGGTGGGGGGGGGGGAGCGCGGAACAGAGGAACGTGGAAGTACAGACGGGCCAACGAAGGCGGGCGCTTTCCGTAGCAGGAGCACCGGTTGCACCACGAGTCGTACAGAACGGGGAAGCACACTTGCACCTCGAGGAGCGCGAGCGGTTGTGTTTGATCCTCGGCAAAAATAAGCAGCGCGAAGCGACTCGCCCAGCAATCGTGTTACGGTTTGTTGGACGCATCCTGTCAGAATGGGGGTCGACCTAGCTGACACAAGCGCGCTGTGAGGCAGCCTTTAATTCAGTCGACATCGGATGGAGTGAGACGACACAGAAAGACGTCAAATCGTCGTGAAGTCGCCTGACGGCAATGATTCGACAGCGGCACGCATGCAGCTGTCGACGCGGAGTGCGCACGCTGGTGCAACTGGCTTCCTTGCGAACAGTGGGCGTTGCCGCGACGGAGACGGTATCTGCCCGCGTGGCCAAAAAGGGACTCTCCCCGAAAACGAGGCCGCAGTATAGCTGGTGAAACGCGAGCCAGTATATGACGCTCGAAGACAAGCTGCACACACGAAGGCGGCAGCCGCGGGAAGTCTACGACGTCGAAGGGAGGAAGGAACAAAAGATATATAATATATATATATATATATCAAATCAATTCTGCGGAATCACGCAAGGAAGTATCATGAAAGGGAAAAATTGTCATCCATCCGAATGTAGCACGAAGATACAAAGAAAACCCATATGGGTTTCGCAGAAAGAGAGCTTCGCAGTTGAGGAAAAGTTCGTCCTGCATGGTCCGGGACTCGAACCCGGGACCAACGTGGATGACAATTTTTCCTTACTTCCTCCAGCTTGCGGGATTCCGCAGAACTGATTTGCCATAGTATGTGTCCCTAAGCTTTGAGTAGTCGATTAATTCGCCCTCGCCCTGCAATCTGCTAGCCTCCTGGTAGACCGACCGCCCCGGAGAGGCGTTGGTCCTGTGTTCGAGTCCCGGACCAGGACGAATTTTATTCTGATAGCAATTACATGGAGACTCCAAGCGCATTTCTGCCGTCGCCGTCGCCGTGAGGTTTCGTATAAATTCCAAGGGCCATGACATTGTTGCCGCGCGCCCTACGCTGTATATGCGAATGAAAAGCGCGCGAGGGGAGCCGACGATCGCGGCTCAATCTCGCGCACGCGAAAGAGACGAAGGCAGGGAGGAACCGCCCGCCGTCTTCCGTCGCGCGCGAGGCAACCAACATTGCGAGGCGCCGGGGGGCGACTTTACAATTGCTAGTAAGTACAGCGGGGCGTGGTACTTCCAAAGGCGCCGGACGTTTGTGCGCATGTGCGACTAAGAGCGGGTGCGAGAGAGAAAATGTGGGGGCTTTTGCTCCTTGAATATGACTGCCTAGGCATACCACGGAAAAGTTTCGTAACGCCTGTTGTATGCGTTTGTCCCTAGACGTGCTGGTATTGAGGAGTGGGGTCGAGTTTGTTTACGCTCGGAGGCTGGCTGCCGGCGCATTGAAACAAATGAAGCAGCGGGCACGGATCGACGCCTCATTTGGCGACCGCTGTGTCAGACAGTGTCGCACCTGCGGCGCTCCTGCCAAGTCAGTCGTGCCGGATCATACCTTTGTCGCGCCTGACGGCGATGTACCTTGAAAATAACATCACATATGTTTCCGTGGGAGCAGTAGGGACTGAAGTAAAGGCCGGGCGGCATATATTGAACATCTAAAAGGCAGAGCGCGCCTTAGCAACCGCGATTGAACGCGAGTGGCTGAAAGGCCTCCGGTGACGCTCGACATTCCTGCAATCACTATGAGAATACGTCGCGCTACCCCAACGTATATTACGATAACCTAACCTAACGTAACCTAACGTAAAGCCTACCTAACTTGGCCGAGACGCAAAGACAATAATCCGCACGGCGTAACCGCTGTGAGAATACGCCGCGCCACCGTAACGCCTTTTACGCTAACCTAATGAAAACTAAGCTAAACTAAACCTAAGCCAAGCTAACGTGGACAAGACGCAAAGCCAATGATCCTAACGGCGTGACATCAGGCAATGGCGTTCGATCAACTGCGGTTGCTAAGGCGCTGTGCGTTTATTTCTCTGAAAGGGGAGCACTCAAAATAGCTCCTGAAAAAGTCGCGGATAGCAGTACAAGAAAAGCCTGTCAAGAGCGAACATACCTCATTAGTCGTGGCGCCTCCGCAGGCTCCCGCAACCCGAAGTAGGAGAAGAAACGGCCATCGCTTTGGCTTACGCGGCTACCAATGCACACTGCATCATAAGCGATTCAAAAACGGCCATTCGTAACTACACAAGAGGACTGATAGCACCCCAAGCACAGAAGATCTCTCTGGCACTCCTCCCTCAAGGCAACGCCGCGTGCAGATCATCTGGGCCCCTGGTCACTCGGGTCTGGCTGGAAACGAAGCCGCCCACGATGCCGCCCGAGCTCTCGCACACCGGGCGCATCATCCTTCTCCTGCGTCTTCCGATCCCGACCAGCCCTCTGTTCTGCATCGCGGTCACGCGCGGGACCGAATGGTCACGTTGAGAGAAATTCCCCTGCACTACCGCAGGGAGCGGTTACGCTACCCCCCAGCACACAAAACACTGAATAAGTCTCAATCTACCACTTGGCGACTCCTTCAGACACGAACCTTTCCGAACCCCGTGCTTTACAACCGCATGTACCCCGATGCATACTCTCCACTCTGCAAAGCGTGCGAGGCCCGCGCTGACCTCGATCATATTATCTGGCAATGCCCCAAAGCCTCACCCACCAACACCTCCCACACTAACACACGCATAACTACGGCCGAGCAGTGGGAGACATTGCTGCTCAGCTTGGACCCAGAGGAGCAGCTCTGGGCCGTCCGGATGGCCGAAGACGCCGCCAGAAAGCAAGGACTGGCCGCCGTCTGAGGTAGGGGGGATTGGGGGTTAGTCTCCCGACCCCCGCCACCCCTGAACCCCATCAAGGACATAACAAAGTTTTATCTCTCTCTCTCCGCAGGCTCCCACCTTGTTTACGATTTCACGGGAGAGAGAGGAATGAGCTTTACTGTACAAACGACTCTTTGTTGAAAATATGGGAAATTGGGAAAAAGTTGGCAAATTCCCTGGATATGCTGCACGAGGAGTAACCAGAAAAATGTTGGGCTGTTATTAGCACGGATCTGTAGTCTGATCATGTCACCCAGCTCCATGCTCAGAAGAAAGAAGTGTTCTTGAAGTTCTAGTGTCTTCCATGAGAGAAGGATCGACATTTGGGCGAGTTGGTACTGGTTGAACATCTTGAAGGGGCAGCGCGAAAAAACGACGACAGAAGGCAGGAACACACAGGACAGCGCTGAACTCACAACTAACTTTATTCGAAGGCATACATACACTTAAGTACACAACCCATAGCCACGTGCTCTCCCATCCATGGCGTCATATCAGTGCGCAGGCAAAAAAACAAAAAAAACACGCGAAACCATTTAATCTAATACTACGTTATGGAGCTGCTTAAAAATTCAAATTCACTATCATGCAAATTTATCGATGGCATGCTTACACAGCGCGACCCTTTTTTTCTGATATAGAAGGCCTCAATAATCTCCCTCGTAGTCTGATTTTTGTGCGTGAAAAGTATTGTGGTGTCTTTATATATTGGAGTGCACCCATGCTCAGAGCAATGCCGCGTGACATGCGAGTAGGCATTACCCGTTAGTGAGCGCCTATGTTCAGACAATCTAATATTGAGGCAACGACCTGTTTGACCGATATATACGTGACCGCAGGAAAATGGAAGTTCGTACACAACTCCCATTCTACAGCGCACAAACGGGGACAAATGCTTAACAGTACATCCTTTCCCAGCATGAGTGGAGGCAGCCTGGGCCAATTTCCTATCGATCTTACCACAAATTTTGATCAACTTGTTAGGGGCAGAAAAAACAACCTTTATATCAAATCTGCCTGCTACATTCCTGAGATTATGGGATAGTTTATGCACATATGGAATTACAACCAGTTTTTTCTTCTTGTCAGCAGGCTCTGGATTATTTATTCTTGAGGGTGCTCCTAATTTCACACGTTTAACCAGTTTCTGTACTGTCATGCGGATAGCATCCTCTCGAAAACCTGCCGCTCTCAAACGCTCCAGTTGTGTTAAGAAACTCTTAGACGTCTTGTGAAAACACGATTTCGAAAGTGCGGATAATAAAACCGAAAACGCAATGCCGTTTTTTACAACCTTGGAATGTGCAGAGTGAAAATTTAAAATTGGTTTTTTTGACCTTGGGCTCTGCACACTCTGCACATTCCAAGGTTGTAAAAAACGGCATTGCGTTTTCGGTTTTATTATCCGCACTTTCGAAATCGTGTTTTCACAAGACGTCTAAGAGTTTCTTAACACAACTGGAGCGTTTGAGAGCGGCAGGTTTTCGAGAGGATGCTATCCGCATGACAGTACAGAAACTGGTTAAACGTGTGAAATTAGGAGCACCCTCAAGAATAAATAATCCAGAGCCTGCTGACAAGAAGAAAAAACTGGTTGTAATTCCATATGTGCATAAACTATCCCATAATCTCAGGAATGTAGCAGGCAGATTTGATTTAAAGGTTGTTTTTTCTGCCCCTAACAAGTTGATCAAAATTTGTGGTAAGATCGATAGGAAATTGGCCCAGGCTGCCTCCACTCATGCTGGGAAAGGATGTACTGTTAAGCATTTGTCCCCGTTTGTGCGCTGTAGAATGGGAGTTGTGTACGAACTTCCATTTTCCTGCGGTCACGTATATATCGGTCAAACAGGTCGTTGCCTCAATATTAGATTGTCTGAACATAGGCGCTCACTAACGGGTAATGCCTACTCGCATGTCACGCGGCATTGCTCTGAGCATGGGTGCACTCCAATATATAAAGACACCACAATACTTTTCACGCACAAAAATCAGACTACGAGGGAGATTATTGAGGCCTTCTATATCAGAAAAAAAGGGTCGCGCTGTGTAAGCATGCCATCGATAAATTTGCATGATAGTGAATTTGAATTTTTAAGCAGCTCCATAACGTAGTATTAGATTAAATGGTTTCGCGTGTTTTTTTGTTTTTTTGCCTGCGCACTGATATGACGCCATGGATGGGAGAGCACGTGGCTATGGGTTGTGTACTTAAGTGTATGTATGCCTTCGAATAAAGTTAGTTGTGAGTTCAGCGCTGTCCTGTGTGTTCCTGCCTTCTGTCGTCGTTTTTTCGCGCTGCCCCTTCAAGATGTTCTTCCATGAGACTTGTAATAGTTTATCTTGTAAGAAAGAAGGACAGGTCACGTGCAGGTGGTTTAGCGACACTTTCAAGGTGCTGCATTATATGGCAAGTCTACAAACACCAAATTAGTATTAGAATGCGATTTGTTTCACACTGCAGTGGTTAAATTGGTGACACTGCGCTCCGATAGTAAGAAAATGTACGACAGCTCAAAGATGGGAGCGAGCACAAACCAAATCTAAAGACCACTGCACACCGCTGTTCGAAAAAAAAAAAAAAAAGCCTGGGAGGGCAGAAAACTTAAATCATACATTTCCCGGATAGGGTGTCGAATGCACACAATTTACCTCACGTGAGTGTCGCCCGGAACTGGCTATCGCCGCGGCGATCATCTCTTTGCCACGCCTATCATCGTCGTCGTCGTTAGCGGCAGGCGCGCGACCGTGCCGTGTCGCCGGTCACCCCTTTGCGCACGAGACGTTTCAGAATACGCACCCCTGGTTGAAGAGAGACTGCAATGCCAGGAACGCAGTTGCGAATGCACGACTGACTCTTTGGCTTTTTTCGCGCTTGATTTTGTGAACTTGCATGTGACGTTTATTCTTACACCAGCCAACAGTGGTCGAACAAGGGATGTCTGAGGAGCCAATTTTTGAAGAAACGTCGACTTCCGAGAGAACTATTGTTCGACCTTAAGTTTCTGCAGAAAGCTTGCTTGCTGGGCTGGTTGGTTTACTGCAGCTTACGCAACAGCGTGGAATAAAAATAAGCAAGGGACGACGACAGAGACCGAGTGAAAAGCCAACTGTTTATTCTACTGACGATACTAGGCATATGTACAGATACGAAGCCCAAGCAGGAAAGGAAATAAAGGGAAAAGGTAAAGAACAACAATCAGCACGAGCGGCAGAAGGTGACATCGCCAAGCTCTTAATCACCAACCATCTAAAAACATTAGCTCTTCCTTGGTCAATGTAAGTGATGGCATGCTTGAACACCCGTCACGAGCAATCTTGACCGCCTCAATAATCTCTCTGACGCACTGATCGTTGTGTCGAGTTTCTTTCTTGTGAACCCTTGCCTTGCTTAGATTTACTCTTCTCCGATTTAATTTTATTACTATACAACGACAAGTAAAAAAGAAGAGCAGCCATCACCACTGTAACTACGTACGTATATTTTACTTTTATTTCCATTAAAAGAAGAAAAAAATTGGAGGACGCTTAAGCTTCGCCTTCAAGAGCGGAACGCGAGAGCGTTCCCGTCGACCCGCCAAGGGGTGTAAGACAATGGGCTACGGCGCAGCGACTACGCGCCCCGCATCGGACGCGGTGAGCGTCGAGCAACGCAGCGTTCGGCGCGACAACGAAATGTGCGCCTGAGCAAGCGACGCACGCCTGAGCCTTAGAAACAGCTCGTTTCTAAGGCAAAACCGCGTTCACTAGAGGCGCTTTTGTACCGCTTCGAAGCATCGAACTCGTGGCTCAGTGGTAACGTCTCCGTCTCACACTCCGGAGACCCTGGTTCGATTCCCACCCAGCCCATCTTGGAAGTTGCTTTTTATTTATGAAGTGCCTGCCGTGATTTATCGCTCACGGCCAACGCCGCGGACGCCGACGCCGACACCGACACCGACGCCGACGACACCGGCTTTTCTGCGACACGAGCTCCTTAACGCTATCGCGCTAAAAAATTGGAGACTTATCAAGGTTAAGCCCAGTGGATGCGAAGCATCCACTGGGCTTAACCTTAGCGTATCCTTAGCGTTTGGAGGCATCTTGACCGCATACACGCCCGGCGCAAAGACGCGGGCGCGGTTGCGGGCACAGAGACTGACGCGACGGCGGGCGAGCGCCGCTTCATCCCAGGCGTGACGTCACATATCACGTGATGCAGCGATGGTGGCGCCGCCGCCGCGTCGCGCGCGACGGCGCGAACCGAAGCGTGGAGGCCTCCGCCGGGCGACGTCCGACGGCGCGATATGAGGCCCCATCTGCAGCCGGTGTGACGTCATCACGTGACGTCACATCATGTGATCTCACTTCAGGGTCAATGGTGGCCACCGCCGGGAGGCGACCGACGGCGCGATATGAGGCCCCATCTGCAGCCGGTGTGACGTCATCACGTGACGTCATGTCACGTGACCTACTTGAAGGTCACTTGAAGGTCAATGGTGGCCACCGCCGGGAGGCGACCGACGGCGCGATATGAGGCCCATCTGCAGCCTGTGTGACGTCATGTCACGCGACCCCACTTCAGGGTCAATGGTGGCCACCGCCGGGCGTCGCGCGAAGGCCCGAAACCTACGTTAATATGCTTCGCATAAAAGAGAAGACGTTCGAACAACAGAGGTATGATAACGAAGCGACTGCAGACCCGCGGACGAGAAGCGCCGCGTCTGCTGGAAAGCAATGGGATCCAGCCGCTTCGTCCCAGCGCAAGGACACGTCACGAGTCCGCATGCGCCGCATCCCGGACAGACAGCGGCCCAGCTGCCTGCGGCTGCGCTTCAAAAGCAGCGCCCAGCCGACACTCGCTGCGACGGCGGCTGGCCACCCGACCAACGAGGCAAAACAAACCGCGCTGCTCGTGAAGGATAATTGCCCCCGCTCTATTCGCACGCGTGGTTTTGTATATAGTATATACAGGCACAAAGCGGGCAGCGTGTCAGCCGGCCTTCATTTCCTGCCTCGGTTGGCCTCGCCGCCGCCTCCACGTAAAGACTCCATGAGTCTTGCCGGGCCCGTCAGAGGCAGACGACTGCGCCGCCTGCTTTGTCCACTGCCCAAGTTTTACGGCCGCTCTTAGCAGTTCGCTTTACGGCTCTCCGTAGCACGCACTCGAATGGCAGCAAAGGTCGCCTTGGAAAGACTGCAGCGATACTGGCATTTTGAACGCGAGGCAGCAGCAGCAGCAATCGCACTGGAGTGGTCTTCACTCATTACGTTACACGTACACGCCTTCACGGAAGAACGTTGACACCTGCGTCGGAGACGCCTATGTCTACACAAAATGCGCTCCCGACGTTAATTCCCCCATAAGCAACAGACATCAGGGAATTCTTCCATTAAAAGATCCGAAATTCGAGACAGCGTAATACGTACAGTCGGGGGCAAACATTTCCGCAGAGCGCTCACATGCAGGGAGAATTCAGCGTGCACATCCAAACTGGACAATGTGATGCGATTATCGAGCGACGAAATTTATTTGGCCTTTCTGAGCTGGAAGTTGCATGCGTAGTACAAGCCGACATCGAGCGTTTTCTCCGCAGACGCGGTCTGCAAACCTCTCTCCGAGACTGCCCACTTCCTAAATATGCTCCCGTCTGCTCCAGTCTGCTCGAACTGTGAACGTTTGTTAATCTCAGACGCGGTCGAGACACGGAAAACGGTGCTGCAACCTAGATAGCCGAGGCGATTTGCGCGCAAACGTGCGAGGAGCGGTATAGACACCTCGTATGCGAAGGTGGTCCAGCTATACGCACAACGACAGGCAGCGACGAGTAGCGTCTCTGTGTCGAGACAAAAGGCGAGAAAAGGGGGTGCGAAAGCGTTCGCTGCTGTCCAAACACAGCATGCACGCGAGGAGAAAATAGCCGGCGTGCGCTGATACCTAGCATTGCCGAGAGAGGTGATGGCACGCTGTTGGTTGCTGCTGATAGCCGTACACGCAGCGCCGCAGAGAGCCGTGCTGCGATGTGACGACGACAGTACTTCCGCACCTGTCTGCAGAACAGGCGACGAGGGCGAGTCCACTCGGCACCGCGCCTCTGCGCCGAGGCTGCACGGAACGTGCACGCACGAAAGACGCCGTATATCTCGACACAAATTGAATTTATCGCCTTTTTGTTGTTGTTGGTGGTGGTGGTGTGTTGATGTTAACTCTAACCTCTTCGCTTTGCCTTATCGCGTCTTGCCTACCACTCGAGGAGTTCCGCAAACACTGCATGCAGGGGAAGCCCCGAGAACATCCAGATAAGGCGACAAGCGCCCCTCGAAGTCGATCGCGTGCACCTATTTATGCAGCGACATGCACTGCGCAATATAGAGCGAGTGCGTCGTTCCGCTTCACAGAAAAGGCGATCGTGCACACACGTATACAACAATATAAAAGGATGTTGCTTTACATATATACTCTGCTCTTATCACTACAAGTTCGGCAGTACGAATGGAAATGCAAAACTGTGCGTGCACTTACCACATTCGATATATCCTCTTCAGAACCAACATAATCCTAGCGGCGTGCGCACTATAAACCGCTTTAGGTTCCAAGCATCCGAAACTGCAGGGAACGTGAATCGCCAGGCGCACAAATGGACGCAAACAGGCCGTGGGGCTATGGGTACGCGAAGACGCTTAATTGGTGCGCTATTTCTAAAACTCCCTAATACATGTTATAGTCGGTTCTTATTGCCGACCGGTCCCCTACGAATCCGAAGAACTAAGTGCCTGTTAAGACGACACGGGTACATTCGCACAGATGCGCCTCCATGTATGCATGCATACAAGGAGTACATTTCTCGACTCCGTTCAGATAAAATGGATCTAGTTTTCCTGGAGATAACATGCATGGTGGTTTGTTACCTCAGCTTTCCATCCTGTATTCCCGCCTCATCTCGTGGAACTCGAAGTGTACTACACATACGTTCCTGGCATACGTCACCCACAAAGTAAGCATCTGCTCAAAAGAGCATCGGCGAGAAAATGATACAACGCTTGATGTATACTGCGGCCTTTACCTGGATTTAACTATATCCCCGGGATATTTAATATTATTATTACTGTTTTAACATTGAAAAGGATGAACGCCGATGTCCACGAGGATGGACGATTGGTTTGACGAGTACACAGCGTTAGCCCGGCGTCTGACATGACAAGCACGGGTGCGCAGGTGGCATCTGATGTGTGTACACGTATATAGACATGCGCGGTGAGGGCAACGGTTCTAGCGTGAACGCCCGAGTGATATCGCATGTCACGCCCGAACAGCCATGGATCTCAGTTTCGCGCCACAGCACGGAAAACGTCGCGCCACGTGGCTTGTCTACTTTATCCGTGGCTCTTCTAATCCGAACCAAAAATTGTCATTATATATATATATATATTACTCACAATTTCTCCCACTTATTATTTACAGCACTACGATACCGCTGCTGGGGAGTTCCCTTTCAAACGGTTCGCTCACAAACGGTGAACACAGAAAAAGAAAGTAGGCGAACAATTGACGTAGTGCCGCGTGCCCGCTCGAGGCAAGAGGGAGGAGTGCGCGGGGCTACGACCTGATGGCTACGGGTGCCGGGAAAGACGGAATAAAAATAAAACAACGGAACACCACGAATGACATGGAAGCGACAACGCGTCACAGGTGAGGACGGGCGAACCTTCGAGCAGAGCCGTGCAGGAAAGGAGCACAGCAGCGGAAACCCTTTCTTCTCTTTACGTAAACGCTTCTCCATCGCATCCGCTTCCCATACACCACGAATGCCGCGATATCTGCAGCTCGGCAACCCACTCACATCGCTCGACAGTTCCGTGCATGTGCGGCAGGGAGGAACGTGAAACTGCGAAAGGGAGGGAGCACGCGCCGGCCGAGCTCGTCCCATAGGGCATCGGCAGTTCCCAGATCCCGACCTTGACGTAATGAAGATTGCGTCACCGCAGCGCGCGGGGCCGAACAGGCCGCGGAACGAGGTCGTCGCCACGGGGACGCCGATGTGTGTTCACTCAACCTGCGCGCGAGGAACGGCGCTGTGCCGGAGGGCGGTCGACGAAGGCAAACCCGCGGTGCGCGGTGTCGCAAAAAAGAAAAGTAGCATAATACCGGACGGGACACCTCGAGAATTAGCCAGGTAAATGACAGACACGGCACAGTGATACAAGGCCAAAACTATACACCGTGGTTTGGTTTTGTATACGATTCTATACCGTTAATGGTGACGCATGTGGCTTTTACGTACATGTGTCTCTTCAATAGAAGTTGCGAGTCAGCACCGCGTCCGCCTCAGATTGGCTGCCCTTCTCGCGGTTCCGGCCGTCACCACGTTATTTTTATAGCGAAGCTGTTTATGGCTAACGTTCCGTGCGTTTTTCGTGTACGTTAACAAATCTGCGCGCGCAAGAACGCAGCTCCCGTATTTGATGCAAGATCGCTTCATTCTATGCAAAATCTTATACGTCTCATCCCTTGGATATGCATCTTCAGTAGAATAGCTACCAATAGGCCCAATTTTCAAGATCAGTAGACTTTTTATTTTTTTGCTTGCTTACGGGGGATGAGCCATTGCTTCAGGGGGTATGAGCCATTCGTTGTCTTACGTGAAAGACAAATTTGTCGTTCGGTAGGCATAGAAATGCTTACGCATTTAATAACAGGTGATACGAGAACGTGTGTGCGTACCTATCGTCGCGATGACCACTGATCGGGAGAATAAATGTGTTCGTACCTTCGCTAAAAATTCTGTGCCACATCTCTGTGGTATGCTAAATAGCTTCGCTAGTCATCCAGCTTCACAGTGGAATTGCATGCTTATAATTTTTGTTTTCTTTTTCTTTCTTTCTTTTTACGGGTCACTAACTCGCCAAATTAATGACCCCGGTGGATGTTCATATACGACGTGCAGCGCTTCGGAATGATTTCACCAGCACCGCGGCTTGCTGCATCATCATCATCATCATCATCATCATCATCATCATCATCATCATCATCATCATCATCATCAGCCTGGTTACGCCCACTGCAGGGCAAGGCCTCTCCCATACTTCTCCAACTACCCCGGTGATGTACTAATTGTGGCCATGTTGTCCCTGCAAACTTCTTAACCTCATCCGCCCATCTAACTATATGCCGCTCTCTGCTACGCTTCCCTTCCCTTGGAATCCAATCTGTAACTCTTAATGACCATCGGTTATCTTCCCTCCTCATTACGTGTCCTGCCCATGCCCCATTTCTTTTTCTTGATTTCAACTAAGATATCATTAACTCGCGTTTGTTCCCTCACCGAATCTGCTCTTTTCTTATCCCTTAACGTTACACCTATCATTCTTCTTTCCATAGCTCGTTGCGTCGTCCTCAATTTAAGTAGAACCCTTTTCGTAAGCCTCCAGGTTTCTGCCCCGTACGTGAGTACTGGTAAGACACAGCTGTTATAATCTTTTCTCTTGAGGGATAATGGCAACCTGCTGTTCATGATCTGAAAATGCCTGCCAAACGCACCCCAGCCCATTCTTATTCTTCTGATTATTTCAGTCTCATGATCCGGATCCGCAGTCACTACCTGTCCTAAGTAGATGTATTCCCTTACCACTCCCAGTGCCTCACTACCTATCGTAAACTGCTGTTCTCTTCCGAGACTGTTAACATTATTTTAGTTTTCTGCAGATTAATCTTTAGACCCACCCTTCGGCTTTGCCTCTCCAGATCAGTGAGCATGCATTGCAGTTGGTCCCCTGAGTTACTAAGCAAGGCAATATCATCAATAAATCGCAAGTTACTAAGGTATTCTCCATTACCTCTTATCCCCAATTCTCCCCAATCCAGGTCTCTGAATACCTCCTGTCAACACGCTGTGAATGGCATTGGAGAGATCGTATCTCCCTGCCTGACGCCTTTCTTTATTGGGATTTTGTTGCTTTCTTTATGGAAGACTACGGTGGCTGTGGAGCCGCTATAGATATCTTTCAGTATCTTTACATACGGCTCGTCTACACCCTGATTCCGCAATGCCTCCATGACTGCTGAGGTTTCGACTGAATCAAACGCATGCTTGTAATCAATGAAAGCTATATATAAAGGTTGGTTATACTCCGCACATTTTTCTATCACCTGATTGATAGTGTGAATATGGTCTATTGTTGAGTAGCCTTTACGGAATCCTGCCTGGTCCTTTGGTTGACGGAAGTCTAAGGTGTTCCTGATTCTATTTGCAATTACCTTAGTAAATACTTTGTAGGCAATGGACAGTAAGCTGATCGGTCTGTAATTTTTCAAGTCTTTGGCGTCCCCTTTCTTATGGATTACGATTATGTTAGCGTTTTCCCAAGATTCCGGTACGCTCGAAGTCATGAGGCATTGCGTATACCGGGTGGCCAGTTTTTCTAGAACAATCTGCCCACCATCCTTCAACAAATCTGCTGTTACCTGATCCTCCCCAGCTGCCTTCCCCCTTTGCATAGCTCCCAAGGCTTTCTTTACTTCTTCCGGCGTTACCTGTGGGATTTCGAATTCCTCTAGACTATTCTCTCTTCCATTATCGTCGTGGGTACCACTGGTACTGTATAAATCTCTATAGAACTCCCAGCCACTTGAACTATCTCATCCATATTAGTAATGATATTGTCGGCTTTGTCTCTTAACGCATGCATCTGATTCTTGCCAATTTCTAGTTTCTTCTGCACTGCTTTTAGGCTTCCTTCGTTCCTGAGAGCATGTTCGATTCTATCCATATTATACTTCCTTATATCAGCTGTCTTACGCTTGTTGATTAACTTCGAAAGTTCTGCCAGTTCTATTCTAGCTGTAGGGTTAGAGGCTTTCATACATTGGCGTTTCTTGATTAGATCTTTCGTCTCCTGCGATAGCTTACTGCTATCCGGTCTAGCGGAGTTACCACCGACTTCTATTGCACACTCCTTAATGATGCCCACAAGAATGTCATTCATTGCTTCAACACTAAGGTCCTCTTCCTGAGTTAAAGCCGAATACCTGTTCTGTAGCTTGATCTGGAATTCCTCTATTTTCCCTCTTACCGCTAACTCATTGATCGGCTTCTTATGTACCAGTTTCCTCCGTTCTCTCCTCAAGTCTAGGCTAATTCGAGTTCTTACCATCCTGTGGTCACTACAGCACACCTTGCCGAGCACGTGCACATCTTGTATGATGCCAGGGTTAGCGCAGAGTATGAGGACTATATCATTTCTAGTCTCGCCATTCGGGATCCTCCACGTCCACTTTCGGTTATCCCGCTTGCGCAAGAAGGTATTCATTATCCGCAAATTATTCCATTCAGCAAACTCTACTAATAACTCTCCCCTGCTATTCCTAGTGCCTATGCCATATTCCCCCACTGACTTGTCTCCAGCCTGCTTCTTGCCTACCTTGGCATTGAAGTCGCTCATCCGTATAGTGTATTTTGTCTTGACTTTACCCATCGCCTATTCCACGTCTTCATAGAAGCTTTCGGCTTCCTGGTCATCATGACTGGATGTAGGGGCGTAGACCTGTACAACCGTCAATTTGTACCTCTTATTAAGTTTCACAACAAGACCTGCCACCCTCTCGCTAATGCTATAGAATTCCTGTATGTTACCAGCTATATTCTTATTAATCAGGAATCCGACTCCTAGTTCTCGCCTCTCCGCTAAGCCCCGGTAGCACAGGACGTGCCCGGTTTTCAGCACTGTATATGCTTCTTTTGGCCTCCTAACTTCGCTGAGCCCTATTATATCCCATTTACTGCCCTCTAATTCCTCCAGGCTTGCTGTAAGCTGTTACCAAACTTGTTGGAAGCAGCAGTGCGTATACATGGATGGAAGCGACCAAGGAAGTTTTGGAGGAGTTCTGGGAGTAGCACATTTGGCACTTTGGCGCAGGTTTGGAGCATGGACTGCCCGTTTTGGAACAGTAAATACACGTTTTGGAGCAGCTTGGTAAAGGTGAATATGAGTGAAACACAGGCATATGGATAAAAGGCGTTTCTTATTTGACTTTGCAGAACACTATTAGGTTACGGCAGATCAGTTCTGCGGAAGCCCGCGAAGCGAGCAAAATTCAAGACAGGGAAAAATTGTCATCCATCCGACTGTAGCATATGGAGCTACAAAAGAGATCCTTGCAGACTTCTTCGAAACCACCATTGAGTTATATAGCGGCTTTGCAAATTAAATATGGCCAAGAAAAAGAATAACCGAGGGCGTTCCGCGAACAGCACCCACCGTATATTGATGGGCTTGTGTTGAGAGTTGTAGAGCTTTCTTTCTTTTTTCGTTATAAAGAAGCAACTGATATTTAATTTTAATGAACTAACATTTATTCCCTTACTTATTCATTAAGTTGTCAATGCGAAGGTTGTGGAATACGACGAGAAATGACCGACAACAGCGTACATAGCAACCTAAATCATGTGTAGTTTTTTTGTCCGAAAAAGAAACACAAAATAAACAAAAAGCTACAAAAAAAGATCCTACGCGTCCCCCACCAGCGACATACGTGGTCTCAGACGCCGTCTGGTGCCCTGAGTTTATTACGAACGTGGAAACCACATTCTCGCAACGACCCGGAAAGGGAACCGTTGCAAAATGGCGTTTAATTAGGGACCGAAGGATGCGCCCCAAAGACTGCCAACGTGGCGAGAGAAAGGTGCGACAGCTCGTTGACAGCGCTCTAACTGATGAGGCTTGCATAAAGATTGATGCAATATTCGGGGTGCGGAAGCGCTGTCCCGGTAAAATAAGCGCCCCCCCCCCCCTTTTCTTTTTCAAATTTATTTCACGGGCTTTTTTTTTTTTTATCGTTAAAGAAAGTCATCACGAATTCTAGGTTGTTTTAAATGCTGCTATTCGATGTCAAAGTCATCCACAACTTTTTCATTGACATCTAATCGATTAGCTAAATCTTTAAATTTCGCTGATTAAACTAACTCATGCACAATGAAGAAGAAATATTCACAGTGGCCACACCCATCAAGGTACACAGTGAACGCCGCTCGCGTAGTATCCTCTGGTAGTGTTTAATTCGTGGCTATACCTACAGTTAAGATAGCAGAATACCTCAGAATAAATGTGAAGTGACATACCGGCCATTGCACGTTGGCCAGTATTTTACATCGCTTGCCGAGAAAAGGCTCTAAGATATGCTTGAAAATAATAAACATATAAATATGTTCACTGGCTTTCCCGGTCTGTGTCGTCTACCAATATTTTTAATAAGCTCGATTATCCGGCCTTATTCGCGGTCCCACCACCGGCGCTATAAAGCCAATGGAAAACGGCAACCGATATTTCCTGGGCTAAACGACGGCGTATTAAAATTTTTGGACTCTGTCGTGAACAACGTTGCGGCGAACGCAATTGCGGAGGTTCGCGGTTTCGCCGAACGTTCAACTATACGCGGCCACAATTTGGCCGCTAAGGTTGACTAAATACGAAACATTCGATCCTTGACTTGCGTTCTGTGGCGGCAAGAGCGCGATATTGTGTGGTGTGGCCGGGAAGAAAATGGTGTAGCCCGAGTGAAATTTGAGTGACGATTGCGGTTGCCATTGGATATATGCGACTAAATGTTTGACGAAAGCATGCAGGCCATTTGTCGGCGTGTCGCGCTATCGCCCCGGTGAGCGCGTTCGAAATAGATTTACAACGTCACACGCACGGCGTTTGCCCACTAATCGATGCAGTCGTACCAGCAGAGCGCGAAAACGAGTGCTGAAATGTATAACAAAACTTATGAGCTGAGCAGCCTGTACAACCTCACTTATTCAGCGCGGTTTTTATTCCCGGCTGCCCCCACGAAGTGCTTGCCAGTCAAAATCATCTTTAGCTGGTTCGCGTGTACGAAAGCGCGCAGCACATTTATAAAACATGAGTAATGCAATCTAGAGCACAAAAAATGTTTTCTTTTCCTCGTCGCCTAGTTACAATTATGCCACCAAACACGACGCCGAAACGGTTTGCTTAGGGTTGGACTACAGGGTTAAGCGCTAGCCAACGCATGTGTATGGTAGCCACTGAACACGCACACCCTGCTAAATTTGGCAACTTCATTCGGAATTAGATTTTTGGCGCAAGATGGCGCAGGTCGACGCTGCACTTCCACCTCCGATTCATATTATATGGAGTCGCACGACTGTTCGCACGCGCCGAATCGTGCGATGTGTCGTCTGACTCGCACAAATGTTTTCCAAGTTGCATACAAACTCTACCGCAAGATACTCGCATGCAAGAGGAATGCACACTTGGCAAATATGTATACAATATATACGTTGGGAAACAACGAGAAAGTATTTTAACGTGATATTAAAGTTGGTGTCGAAACGGCACGAACCTGGCCTCATGGACATCACCCACAACGAAGTGCTCCAAAATTTAAGGAACTAAAAGCCGAGTCTAGTCCTTTGCCCGAATTAGTGCATCGTCTTCGTGCACATGTGCGCAAAAAACAGGGGGCTTTAGAGACAGCGTAGCTTGGCGTCTTTGCGCACCAAAATCCCCACGCCTCGCTTGCGTTAATTTTGTACACTCCCGGCGGTTCGCGCCCCCTAACTTTGGGTGCCCAGAACCTCCCACGCATGTCAACCTGTGCGCGCGCGGCTGTCGTTGACTCTATGCATGCTTGACATCGCGGACGGACAGAAGCGGTGTGAAGTGGACCGGCAGCTTCCGAGAGCACGTCGATGTTGCAGGAAAGTCGAGCCGTGGGTCGAGCAGTGAAACACTGCTCACGACTAGCCTTACACGAGCGAGTCATTCTCTGGCACCGCGCCCAGATTGTGAACCCACAGGGGAAGGCGAACCTGCCAAAAGAGTTCGACATGCGTATGGTCGGTTATTTTATTACGTCATACCACTTCCTTGCTGGCAAGGTAATCGAGCCCACGTTTTTTTTTTTTTTTGGGGGGGGGGGGGAGGAGGTGGCATGCCCAGGAATGGCTTGTCCTTTCACGTACTGCGCTGCATCAACTGGCATTTACTATAGTGCCGACACTGCAGAGGTATTCTCGATGTTTCGTTCCGTAAGTAGTAATGACCATTTCTACTTTGGTAAATAAGCCTGCATATATTAGGTAAACATTAACTGCGATAAACCCGTCTGATATTGCGAATGCTGACCGTAAATAAGCAATGTACCTGCGGCTAATACTATAATCCCTCCTTAAAGGACAAAAGAAAACATATGTTGCTTTGTAGGGGTGGACAAAACTCAACGGCGCATCACATTAAAGAAGCCGTGAAACCCTGAATTCTAATTGCTCCGTAAATGAAATATCCGGTAAATTCCGAAAAAAAAGAAAGAAAAAGAAAACCCCTGTAAGTTTGTCTCACAGCAGACTACGTAAACGCAGAACCCTACACCTATCTGCCAGCGAAACTACTAGTACTTGACGGATAAATGCTGGCACTGCGTTCTGCCAAAGTTGTCGGTACCGCCACTGGTTTGCACGAAGGCACACGTGGGCATCAAGGCACGCCTCAGACACAGCCTAAACAGTAACTTGAGATTCACCTATATGATCCGTGCCGGTTGAACGTCCCAAAACTAGTACTAGCAGAGACGCCGCAGCGGGGTGGCTCCGGATTAATTTGACCACTTCGTGATGGAAACCCGCGAGCAGCTGGGTTCACTACAGGCATGCACTGAGCCACCGCGAAGCGCGCGACTTTACGGGAACAGGCGCGAGTGCACGGCGCCCTCTCGTGCTGTCGCGTGCACGGACCCGTACTTTCCCGCAGTGCAGTACGCGGTGCGCGTGCACGAAGAAAGGCGCAAGCGCACTCGCTCGACGCGTTCGCCGCGCGGCCCGCAACAAAGAGCAGCGCTGCTCGAGCTCTCTGTCGCCAGCCGGAAGTGGAGGCACGCGCCCGGTGCCGCAGACGCGCGCGTGCGGCGAGGCTGCCGCACGCGCACAGGTGACAGTGTACCGCAGAGGCTCGCTCGGTAGCCGCACTCGTATACGATCGGAAAAAAGAAAAGGTAGGGCTAGTTGATTCTGGTTGTGAACGTAGTATTGTTCCAATGGGAGAAGACAGGGGGCGAGCGAAAGGCAGTGTGCCCTATCGTCTTCTTTTCGTTCGCGGCCCTCTTTCTTTCTCTGTCTTTTTTTTCTTTTTTTTTGCCCCCGCAAGACCAACTGAGACATTGTTCTGCGGGGTTGTAACGGTGTTGTCGCCAGCTACAGCCCAACTCGACCAACCAACCAATCAACCCAACCTACTCCGACCCAACAACAGAACAAGAAGGCGCAAACAAGCATGGATGATATTGCTGGTTCCTTCGTGTTTCGTACATTTATTTGCCTTCATGCCCTGAACCTAATTTGCAGCTCCGCCCGACCTTCCACGACGCGATTGCGCCTTTCTATTCTGCCTATGTGACTAGGAGTAGCATTTTCAAATGCGTATACTCATTCCTGATCGGAATGGCCCACTCTGCGACTTCTGCGGGTGCAGCGAAACGGACCGCGCACCTGGCTTCAACCGGCAAAGAGCAGCCCGCTAGTCCAACTGGACAAGCGCCCACTCACGGAAAACAACATTCTTGCAAACTGGCCTACACAAACATCAGCGCGAGCCGCTATGAAGACACTGCTGCGTTATTTAAAAGACACCGGGCTGTGAGAAAGTTGTGCCTCTGCATTGTGTGCCGTAGAATGTATTAGTGGGACGCTGACACTGTAACACTATGTAACGCTTTCGCAGACTGTGCGACAGCGCGCACAGTTCTGCAGCGTGTGCGCGCGCATCTGTGTTCTTTCCCTTCCGTATTTATTTGTCTATCATCTAACGCATCCCGTTCCCCCTCCCCCGGTAACGGGTATATACCCCAATCGGAAATATTCCCTGGTTAACCTCCGCCATTCCTTTGCCTCTCTCTCTCTCTCTCTCTCTCTCTCTGTTCTCTGACGCCGTTTGCGAACCAATGTTTAGCCGCACTCGATCGTGCGGCATGTATTGAATGTAAGACTACAAAGAAATGGTTATTTCCGAATTTTAACAGCATGCCATAGGCAACGCCGCCCAGAACGGCTCAAAGGCCTCAGTGCTTTGAGCCGCAACTTGGCGTCAGTGAGCTTCCATCGTCGGGCCTGTCGTGACGAAGGCGAGGACGTAGTGAGCGCACGTCCTCGCAGTTTCTCGCCGTCGGTAAGTGCTGTCAGTCCGCGCTAAGTGACGTCAGTGCTCAGAGGGCAGAGCCAGTGCGTTATCTGTAGGTGCTTGTACGCTACATCCTCAACAGCTCTAAAGGCCCGGACCAACGCCCAGTGAAACGAATGAAGTCCGCGTAGCCGTCAGCTGCAGTGGCAGTACGGTATACGTCGCTGCGCTCTCTACTTTTCTGCGCCCCCAGTTTCGGCTTATATGAGAATGTACGCAGTAGATTAATTTAAGGTCTATTCGATTCAGCCAAGTTTCTCTGCACCTTCTGCACCTATCACGGTGCACTGCACCTAGACCCTCGATTCCCCAAGGTGCAGCAGTGCACCCTGCACCCCCGTGCTCGATTGAACGGGGTGCAATGCAAGGTGCCGCCGCGGTGCACTGCACCTTTGAACCTTGCAGCGGGTGGGTGCAGCGAGGCACCCCCTGCACTTCTTCGTTTGAGGTGCCGTGCACCTTTTTCTGAATCGAACAAACCTTTAGTCAGTAAATACGCCGTCAACACTCGCGAGAAAACCACGTGCACTAAGCCCTCCCCCCTGAAGCTTCTAGTACAAAGATGACGAGAAAGACAGGCGCCTACCGAAAATCGTCTATCGTGCACCACGATGTGAACAGGCAGGCTGGCCGGAAAGTGCGCTGAAGAAAGAAAGTGTCCTTTTTTTTTCGTTTTTCATCCGATCAATTGTTTAAACCCTGTGCTTCGCGCGAAATCGTGGAGAAAATGGACGCGGCTATTGCGAGAGTTCACACGGTGTGTACTAAACGCATGCGTGGAAGCGTCGCGAAACCCCCAACCGCGGCGAGCCCATTCACTCTCGCGTGCGCGACGTCACGCGGAAGTGAAGGCGCGCGCGCGACCAGCCACGCGCCTTCCCCTCCTCTCTCTCGCGCGTGTTCGGAGCGTCTATTTGCAACCAGGAAGCTTCCTCATTACAGCACGCGAACTGTGTGTACTACGCGTGCACCACTCCACTCACACAGAGACAGACTGCAGCTTCTATCGCGGTACACATTTCATTTGGCTATGCCCGCAGTTTGACACAGAAAGAAAAGCGATGGTCGACAACCTACAAAAAAGCGGTCTCACGCACAGGACCTTTGAAGACGTTGTTTTCCCCGGAGGGCCCGCGGCATTCAGGAAGAGAGCGCAACGACTGCTCATAGCTTTCCTGCGAGACACGGGGCTCATCGACACCTGGTGACACACCCCTGATCTCAACTCGAAGGAGCATCAGGCGGAACAATTGCCGGCTATGTATGCCAGGCTAACCCCGCCTGATTCAACACCACCACCACCACCACCACCACCTTTGAACATATAAGCACTGGCTTCAAGCACGGATTGTGCGGCCTGTACCCACAAAGCACTTGGTACACTGGCCGGCCACCAGCCCAGTGTTTCTCAAACTATTCCATTACGTGACCACTTGTTGTCTTGACAAGCCTACCCTAAGAGGCATAAAGAAGTGTCTTGTGAGTGTAGTAACACAAAAGCTAATTAAGCTCTGAAATAATCGCCACAATAAATTAAAAACAAAGAGAATGATTACGCACATTCAAAGCACATGTCGAGAATTACGTGAAGCGATGCTTCACTGCAACTGTTAATTAAGTGCTATACAACAAGAGTGGCGATGAGAACCATTGCGTTTACTTTCATCCTATGTGCGACACGTAATCTCATGCAGTGCTTATGCTTACCTACCACAAAGGTCACAGCTTTAATCCCACACAGTTTTTTTTTTTTTCAACCGTCTATGCGCTACACTTCTCGCAAGCTACATGCCCAAATGCAAGCACAAATCCCAGGCGGATGCACAATGCGAGACGCCTACGCAACGGTGTCACGAAGGCGACGCACGGTGATCGTCGAGCGAAGAATGGCGGCGACGGCGGTATGTGCAAAATTGTGTGTCCCCGCGGCGCACACCCATTATTGAGCATCGGCCAACAATGGGTACCATTAAATGGTATCATTGGTACCATGGGTATCATTAAATCAAACAAAATCTAATGAACTAGACTCCGCTGACTACTTAATGCGCTATACCCTTAGGAGGTCTGTGTGCATTAGACATACATATATGAGCCAACACTATTTGATCACGTTTTCAGTAGAAATTCATTTGTATTACGCAAAACAAAAGTGGGCTTAGCGGCACCACTTTGGTGTGTGTGTGTGTGTGTGTGTGTGTGTGTGTGTGTGTGTGTGTGTGTGTGTGTGTGTGTGTGTGTGTGTGTGTGTGTGCGCGTGCGTGCGTGCGTGCGTGCGTGCGTGCGTGCGTGCGTGCGTGCGTGCGTGCGTGCGTGCGAGCGAGCGAGCGCGTCTCCGTCCGTCAAGCTACCAACCAACCCTACAGCAGCCTGCAGATAGCAGCAGCAAAGCTAAGTCCGGGAGGGTATATGCTAAGGAAGTTTCGCACTAAAAAACATTATAACAAAAGAACTTTGCACGCTTTCCTATGCATTCACACACACACACACACACACACACACACACACACACACACACACACACACACACACACACACACACACACACACACACACACACACACACACACACACACACACACACATATATATATATATATAGCTCCCTCAAAACTTGTTCAGAGTCAGTTTTCTATATTACGCAAGCACGTCGCGTCGCGACATCTGCTACCTGTAGACCGTTTCATCTTGCGAGGAGGATAGGGCGCGCGGAGAGCCTTTCCTCCTCTCTGGCTTGGGCGATGCGGCGCGGCGCTACTTGAAAGTATTGCTGTCGCGTGCTGCGGAATGATTTCGAGATGTTTCAGATGGTACTTTATGATATCTACGCCATGTTCGTTCATATAAGGTCGTCAGGGAAGCCTTTCGGTGCATCGGCAACTACTGTAGACGGAAATATGTCTTGGGGGCGCAAAAATGTGACGCGCATAATCAGCCGAGGTGTACGCGCATTATCAGTCGCGGTGCGTGTATGTGTTGTTTACTATTTTGCTTATATCGATTTTAATTCAACAAAAAAAACCGGCGCCTCTGTATTACCAGCATTAAATGGTAAATCAGCTCACTGTCTGATCGATTGGCGTAGGGAGTAAAACATAAAACATAAGAGCGAATGCTCGTGCATGCACGGCCAACCTAAGACAACCACGAAACATCTGAGCGGCAGGCGCTATCAAATATTTGTGATACACTGGCATCGTTCTCACGCGTTTCAAGTCTCGTATGCTTGAAAGTACCATATGTCTACGCTAGCCTTGCTGCATGAGGCCCACGTTGCTGCTCAACACAGCGATCACTGCGATCGCTGAGCCAGCGCGATACATATATAAGCTGTGTGCTTCGGCGTTGCCTTTTTGGCCTGTATACAGCCATAATATATGAAAGGGTTCGCATAAAAATAATGCGATGGTTATTTTTGAGCGCAAAATTTCCTTAATACGTGTGAGTGCGTCGTAGAGAACTGAACGATCACAACCGAAAAAAAAATTCGGTTATCATCCTCTTTCTCTCAAAAGCAGGAGAAAACGGGCTAACGCCGCACAACGTTTGTAAATATATAACCACTGGTGCCGTATGCTTGGACTATGCGCTATACAGAACAAAGATATTTGTTCTCCAGAACCTACTACTGCTTAGGACGCTCGCGCAGTTCGTAAACGGTCGCTTTGCTGCACAAGCTTAATTCAGACTGTAAAGTATACTGCTATTACTAGCCAAAACTATTTCATTCATGGGTGGAAACCTCATCCATCCAACTAAGTAGTCACGCAATGTAACCTGCAGCGAACAGTTTGAACGCTTGTCAAAGTATAACAGCACAGCTCCTATCGTAGCAGAACGGCACCCACGCTGTTACGATCGCCGCGTACGTTTCATGGCTCCTAAACCGCAGCTTAGAAATAGAGGATAATACTGCAATAAGGTCACATTAGTGATTGGAACATTCGGAAATACAGCAATAAGGTCACATTAGTGATTGGAACATTCGGAAATACATAATGATCTCCGAGGCTGATTGTAGGCTCAAATATGCGCGCGCACATCGCGCTGCGTGTTACGTCCACCTCAACGCTCAGCAGAAATTCCAGCCATGACGCCTTAAACCACTTCAGCACGTCTCACAGAACCGTTTACCACGTAGAAGACGCAAGTCATACTAAAGAGACCGCACGATCGCCAAAACAAACGCCAGAACCTATCGCCGAGCGTATACCTGTCATGCAAAAGACCGCTTTCACCCAAGCCAGTATGGCGCAGCTCATAGGCGGCGCCACTGCGTTCACAATATGGCGGCCCCTACGAAAAAACGGCCCATAAACACATACAGGAAAGAGGTCCAGTGATGATGATGACGACGATGAGGAGGAAGTGAGTTTCTTGCTGCAGGCAGACCTATAGCGCCACTTGTGAGGACGAAGTGTACCAATCACAGCAGGGAACAAGACTATAGCGGCGAGGAGGACTGGGCGCCATCAACAGGCTGCGCGCCACCCGTCCCGACCCCGCGCCGTGCCCCCAGATGGGCTGCCGAAATTGGCGCCCTGTCCCTTGAAGAAACACCACACGTATCCCACCGAGTCCTGCCATAGCCGGCCAACACAGCTCCCCATACACACTGCAGCTCTACATCGCGGAGAAATTTGAAGAGGAGCCGGAACACCTCTCTCTTAAATGTATATCTATGTCCTCGCGGGTACATATCACAACCGACCCTTTACATAGCGCTCGCGTCCTCCATTCAAGTTAATCTCGCGAAGTAATAATAATAATAATAATAATAATAATAATAATAATAATAATAATAATAATAATAATAATAATAGAGCATATGAAGAGCGCCTATCCTATATACCGACTTTCAACCACCCACCGCGGTAGCTTAGCGGCTAAGGTGTTGCGTTGCTAAGCACGAGGTCATGTGATCCAATCCCGGCCGCGGAGGCCCATTTCCATGAAAGCGAAAACACACACACACACACACACACACACACACACACCCGTGTGCCGTGCATTGGGGGCACGTTAAAGATCCCCTGGTGGTCAAAATTAACCCGGATTCCTCCCCCATTACAGCGTGCCTCATAATCAAATCGTGGTTCTGGCACGTAAAACCCCAGAATTAAACGACTTTTGACCATCTCTCTTATTGTAAGTTATGCGTTGCATAACAGAGGGCGCTGGACATAACAGAGGGCGATGGAATCAGCCACGGCCACTTGGATTTCCTCCTGAGACGAGACAAAGCCCTACTCTGTCAGAGCAACCGAACGAGGTCACTTCTGAGTCGCCACGCAAGTCGGATACTGAATGCCGAACTTCCTCCTACAGACACCAGTCGCCATGAATACTAACCAGGGGTCGATAACGACTGAAACGTCAAGTGCGGACATCTCAGAGAAGCCAAAACGAGCATGTGTCGCTGACGTGTGTGTGTAGCTTCACCGCTCTGACGGACTTCAGAGCGAAGATCATTGGCGTAATATACGTGTAAAAAGCTATGTGCAGACTTGCCAGCCATAATGTATGAAGAATACCACTGTCAAAGTCAAAATACACTAAACATTGGTGAAACATAATGCAAATTATTTTGTGATACTCCGCATACTGAGTGCTTGTTAAAAAAAATCCTACTTACTCTGTAAGGACGCTGTGATAAGGGGTCCTTAAAAACGTTAATAAAGTTTATTCATTAAATAATAAAGTAGCAGCGACCGAAATGTAGGTTGTCGTTATACATGCATGGTCATATGCATTTCCCCAAATAACCGAGTGGTTCCAAAAAATCCTAATGAAATCGGTTAGTTATCGCATATTCCCTATTTTAAGGAAATTCGAACACATTTTGCGAAACATCCTGTATAAAAAGACAGGTAATGGAACAGGAACGTAAATCGCGCGCTCAATGGATAAATAACAGATACCAACGCTATAACGAGATCCGCAGATGGAATTATTTCGAGAGACAACGAGGAGTTGCCGCATCGATAATGAGAGGCGCATCAGCAAATATGTCAGATCAAGATAAGGCGGCCAACCCACCCGTCGCGCTTAACAGTTAAGAGCAACGACAATAATAATAAAAAAAAAATAAAGAGTAGGGTGCGTGCTGTTGTGGAGAGATTACAACAGCGGGCAATGGAGGCATGCATGTGACGTGAATGGAAGGTTTATTCGCTTCCAAACAATGCAATGTGAGTCAGGGACTCCGTTACAAACGACACTACATATGTGCAAACACCTGCCGCAAATGGCTTCAGAATGCGGGAGCACTGCGGAAAAGAGAGAGAGCTCGAATGCATGGCTGCGCATTCAGCCCGGAATTGAGGTTGCCGTGCGACAGGCCGTTCGCATCGAGTACAGAGTGCAAACAACTGCGGGTTGCGCAATGCTAAAAAAAACCGCGAAGTACTTCCCCGCAGTTGATTAGATCCTGAGAAAGCTTGCGCCGTGAGGTTGACCAGAAATTGCAGGACAGCCAGATCGCCGAAGTAGGGGCGTAAACAGGCTGTAGAACTCTCTCTCTCTCTCTCTCTCTCGGCGCTTCACCTGTCATTTTTCCATGGGGAGGTTTTACGGTCCGAGTGGAGTAAATAGAACTGTGGTGGTGACGCAGATGTTTTGCGAGAAAGATTGTACTGCGCGAATTAAGGGATCCTAACGGGAGCGAAGATATCCCGACGTGTCAACATACCTATTGACACGTCCACGATATATTGTATAATAATAATAATAATAATAATAATAATAATAATAATAATAATAATAATAATAATAATAATAATAATAATAAGAAGAAGAAGAAGAAGAAGAAGAAGAAGAAGAAGAGGAAAATAAAGAACTAGTCGGTCAAAATCGTTCCGAAAAAGCAAGAGAACTATATAGTTGTATGTCCGTAAAGCAACACGCCACGATAATGCTATAGAGAGAGAGAGTAATTAGCTGTTTCGCGATGGAATGCTTGACTGTTATAAAAAGATATACAACAGTTAGCAGCATGGTCACGAATTATTTTTTTTTTCCGTCACTGTCACGGTGCGGCATTGTTCGATTTGGCGAAGCACCGATCAACGGGCGCTGTGTATGTCGTCTATCGCTGTCCTGGTCTTTTGCGCTGTACGTTATTTTTGATCATGAATTACCAACTAGCCCAAGCAACCACCCTAGCCAAAACGGCCGTGGGAATAGGGACCGGCGAGCAAGACGGGTATTGCCGGCCACTCGGGCAAGCGGCCGAAAAAAGTCGAAGGCAGGCTTAGAGATTAATTTCTTTTGTTGTTGGCGCGACTGTGACGCCCTGACAGCTTTTTGTAGGAATCCCTGTGTATTCTCTGCCCCGCGCGTGCATTGAGAAGCTTGCTAAGGCAGCAGGAGTGCGAATACCCCGAAATATGTGTTGTCTCAGTGCAATCCCGTGTCCCCGAAATGCTGACAGTGTATGTGTGCCGACGGCGCCGTATGGCTGGCTGCCGTCGTTTCACCTGTGTTTGTGAACGGACAATAGAGGCCCGCCTTGGACTCAAGGGTGTGCGTGTGCGCCTGTGTGGTGCAATACAAGCGCGCGACATCTAACAGCACGGGGGAATCACCCGTTCCCTCGGCCCTAATTGAAAGGGGCGCGGCCAAGACTAACGGAGAAGTTGGGATAAAATTGGATGAACTTGATTGGATCATCGCCAATATCTGCCGTTCTCCGACCCAGGGAAATGGCGAAAGGATAGGTTATTTAAACGCAGGTTTTAGACCGAGCTAAGCCGTCTAGAAGCTGAACCTATGAACTGCTGAGAAGCGTCGAGGGGCTAGTGCCGTTGTTAAGAACGGCCAGCTGCAGTGCAAGTTTGCCAGCCATTTACGCCAGCGGTAGCAACCTAATCTTGGAATTCCGCCGCCAACCTCTAGCCACGGCGTGACTAAGTCGACTTTGTGTCGGGAACAATACGCGCATCCTCCACTCTCCGTCGCTTCAGCTAAGATGCGTTCGACGAAGCAGGCTTTGTGCTGAAACCGCCACCGTTACGCTCTAGCCTCGTCGACGTTGTGACTGAAGGAGTTCGACGAAGCAGGCTTTGTGCGCAACACGACAACGCCGCCCTGTTCTGCTATGAGTGGGGGAGTTGCCGCGGGAACGCTGACGAAGGCTCCTTCCCACGCGCCGACCAAGACGCAAGACAATGTGCTACCCAGGCGCGCTACCCGGGGCGGCTCCGATTTCTACGAAGCCCCTCTGACGTCGGCTCCGGACCATTGCACCTGTGTGTGTGTGTGTGTGCGTGTGTGTGTGTGTGTGCGTGTGTGTGTGTGTGTGTGTGTGTGTGTAACCCGTCCCGGGGAGAGAGGCGGCCTGTTTACAATGACTGGACGAACGTTTTCCGTCCCCTTGGAATCAAGGGGGGACCGAGTGCTTATAAGCCGCTGTTGTGCGGATGCTCGACAGACTTTCTTAAGCAGTCATGTTAGACTGAGACACTCTCTCAAGCAGTCGTGTTAAACTGACGTACTTTCTCTCGCAGTCATGCTAGACTGATGAACTGGATGTAAATACTGTAAATAAACCCATATTCCTCGTTCTCGATGAGAAGCAGTCCTTCCCTTCATCAACGTTCTCAGCGTGGATAAGTTGGACGACGGCATGGGCCAGCTACCTTCGAAATCATGCCGGACTCCAATCTTGACAACGGATCACGAGCGATGGGATTGAGCCCCCAATCCTGACACCGTCCAGTATCGCCTGGGCCGCCTGACTAGTCGCGTTTGAACTCCGAGTGGGTAGATGACGTAAGAGACGACAAACGAACGTCTGCAACGAAGCTCACGGTAGTTCCCCTCAAGTTAGCTCAACTTGCTGGAGGGAAGACGTCAGACCTATAGACTCCCGGGAAACCCTGCCCAGAAATCGCATCCACCGCAACGAGATCGGCTTGCCAGCGTTCTTCGGGAAAGCTCTGCCGTCGACTCACCGCGTTATGGACTTGCTGCTGCTGCCCGGCCATGCGTATGCCATCATTTTTTTTTCTTTTGAAGTCTCATAGTGTACCACCGTTAAGTATATTCTTGTGTAGTGTTAGTATTTATATTCACTGTTAACTGTTCGTTGTATTCCTTTCGTCGTCGTCATTGATCTATATTAAGTGCATGTGTGTTAGTGTTCATGTGTTTCTTTTAATTTGTGTACCGTTGTCAGTCGATAGGTTTTCTTTCTTTCTTTCTTTCTCCCGACTCTGACCTCTTCACTCTATCGGCTTGAGTAAAGAACTACCAACCGGCTCTCGTATACCCCGTCGACGACTTCGCACCGACGGCGAACGGGTGACAAACCGTTACAATCGTATAAGTATAAATATCGTACGTATAAATAAACGCGGGCGTTATAATTATTATTCTTTTTCCTTTCTGAACTGCGCCCCCGCAAGAATTCGCCGTAGGGGACTGCAAATCGAACCCCCCGACCTCGTGATAAGCGAAGCAGAACGCCATTAGTCACCCGCAGCCAGCCGAGGCGGGTTACCTCGCTTCATCGGAAGTAAAGGAAACAAGGAACGACCTCGGACACTGAATAGCGCAGAAAAGGCACACTTGTCACGGAACCGAGCCGTGCTTGGACGAACTCTACACGAACGCCGGCGAGCGAGTCATATGGCTGCGTGGCTGCGTGGAGCACGGAGTGCGGACAACGAGGCTTGACGCTTGGCCGGCGATGCGGGCAGCGCGCGCGAAGCGTCTTGAAGGTTGCGTGCAGCCCTTGAGCGAAGCCCGCGGCGCCTACGCCTACGGGCACTTGAGCAAGCCGTGTCGCTGACATCCTTTCGCCAGGCGAGAAACAAGATTGATCGATCCCGTGCAAAACTATCCGAGTGCAACGGCTTGGAGTAATGGCGGGGTATCTTAGTAGAACGTGTTGCGGGGCTATAGTTTGTTCGTATTTGCAGATGACAGGCGTGCATCCTATATAGTACGGGACTATATAGTAGGCCGAGGATACGAGCACGATTAACCTGTGGTATCGGTGTGCCATCCACGTGCACAGTGATAGGGGGAGTAGAGGAACGGCTCCGGGGGTGAATGATTATGAGCTCCGACTTTTCCGGAGCACATCTTAAGCCGCATGTTCTCGCGTACTCGGAAACTGTATCGACTGCTTGCTGCAGTCGGTCCTGGATGGCTCCGTAGGAACCCCGTGTGGACCATGCAGATAGTAATGTCGTCCGCATAAATAGCGTGGGCGACATCAGGGATCTGGTCGAGTAGCCGGGGGAGCCCTGCGAGCGCGATATTGAATAGAGTAGGGGAAAGAACTGAGCCCTGAGGTGTCCCACGTCCTACAAGGCGAATCGTACCGGATCGATGCGATCCCATTCCTACGGTGGCTGTGCGATCTCGAAGAAATGCGCGGATATAGTTGTACATGCGAGTTCCACAGTGTGAATGTGCAACATTGCGAAGGATGAGGTCATGTTCAACATTATCGAATGCCCCTTTTAGGTCCAAGGCAATGAGTGCTCTCGTTTGGGCGGACGACGGAGGTCCTACGACTTCCTCCCGCAATTGTAAGAGCACGTCTTTGGCGGACAGAACGAGGCACGCGCAGAACAAGCGCTCGCGCACGTCCTTCCCGTGTGTCCGTTCTTCCCGCAGGATGCGCGCTTGTCAAATCTGCAACGGCAGAGCAGCAGGAGGCACTTCCAGTGTAAGTGCAGAGTTGGAATATATCTCCCGCAGTGCGTGCAAGTCGGGGGCATCCACTGTGCCCATACCGCGAAGGAAGCGAAAGCGCGCAGGGGAAAGGGGGAGGGCCACCTCAGTTCGCGCCCATGGTAGACGGGTGTGCCTTTCCTTCGTCTTGGGTTTCAGGCGCCGGTTCATTTAATCCAAGCGTACATTGCTGTGCCGCCGATGCAGGCGTTATCCCCAACACCACACGCATACTTCGGACGTGCTTTTGTTATAACCCGTGCTCCTGTTATAGCCCACCGACTGCTGGGTGGCAGACTCGGGCAACAACCTACGGTGACCAACATTACCAGGCGCAAACTATCGGTAAAACACTGAAAAAGCTAGCGCTCCCAGCGAGTCACGGGGCTGAGGAACTCGGGAACCCACCATTAATAATATTCGATAAGGTAATCGCTACACTGCTACTACTACTCTGCCTTTGCAAAAAAAAAAAAGAACGATAAATAATAATAATAATAATAATAATAATAATAATAATAATAATAATAATAATAATAATAAAACCGTACGTTAATGTAACTTGTACATTTAAATATGAAGTTTAGAGGAAAGTTCTGGAGACAATTTACGATCCTTATTCTGTCTGGATACAGGTTTATCGGCTTAGGGCCACACAGACTTAATCTACTATATATTATGTCGACAGAAACTTTATATGGGCCATGCAAGGGGAAAAGTAAATTTACTATATTAACAACAAAGTCGCCCATAACATACACAGGGTTCGTACAGAATATCTGACTTCAAGTTCAAAAACTCAAGGATTATTAAGGATGCCTAAGGCCAAAATTCAAGGAGTGTAAAACAAACCTTATTCGTACAAATACACCGAAAAATAGTAAACATCCTTCTCAGCTGCGCTGCTCAGTTGGACACACGCTTCAAGCTCTTAAGGACGCTTTGCTAAGTTGGCTTTCCCACTGTAATGCATGTCAACTGCCTTCTGGTACGATGGTTAGTAGTGTCCGACTACAGCCAAAGATACACGTCGTGTTAATGTCAAATGGCTGAAGCTTACATACCACCTGGCATTTCTTGAGCCCAGGGCTCAAACACGAAGCCATGATGGCTGCGGTGTGAACCACTAGCAAAACAAACTAGTGGCGAAGCTTGGTTGCTTGGTCTGGCTTTGTCTAGCTGCACGACGGCAACGGTAATTTAAAGAAGCCTGTCGTTGGTGGCTGTGGCAATCATTTAGCGACACTATCAAAAGAAAATATCGATAGAATCCAAGCCTCTATGCGGAGTTTGTTACTTTGAATACTCAAAAGTCGCCCCAAACTCCAGTTTACAAGAAATCTAAGCAGCACCTTTATTTTTGAGCAGTTCTAAGGACTCTTGGATCTCTTTTACCAAATTCACGAGTTTTCAAAGATTTCAATGAGGTGTACGGACCCTGGATATAAGATATTACAAGAAGTCTGAAAGAGCTTTTGTCCTTAAAAGGGTTTGGAGAGGCTGCTGAGAGGAAATTGACGTAGAGTCCACCCATCCGAAGTTCAGTTTATATTACCGCGCAGCGCGAATATGCCCAAACTGGCTCTGTCATACATTAGTTGTGCGTACAGAACCAAAGTTTCGGTGCGGCTCTTAGACCAAACGTCCCCTGACGTATCGGAAGATATCTCCCCACCCTGAGATGGCCGCCAAACGCTGCTTGCGCAACGAGCCACCCAGCGTGAAGTATATATCTTTTCCAAAGTTGCACGGGCCGCACTTTCTTGCAATCGTGGGTAACATATCGCCGTTAGCAGGCGGTAGCTTTTTCTACGTAGACGGAGATGCACAGCCTGCAGCATTTAATTGTGGTATTTCCACATAACGTGGGGTTTCCACGTTCGTAATAATTTCAGTCAGTGATAAGAACTAACTTTAAAAGCGATTACGTCCCTCAGCTGTCTTCGGGGCTCATAAGGAAATGCACCTTCGAATAGCGCTTTCTGGTGCCCACTTCCACGACGGCGTGAGACAAATCCATAGCCTCCGGGGTCAGGCGGCCAGATCTCGGAAGCCATGGACAGCTGCTTTAGACCTTTGGTGCACGCTCGTTCTGTCAGCTATATGCGCTGAACCTCCATCCACGCCAATGCATGCAACTACTGCTCAAGCGCGACGCCAAATGCGGAATATACATCGCGAGGCCCTTCGCTCTCGCTTATGTACAGATGTGCTCCGGACATGACGTTCGAGAGAATTACCATCGCGGTCATCGCAGCGAAAGCGTCAGCGCCGCTCACGACCGTCTTGTAGCGGGATCGCGTCTGTTTCGTATACGTGGACGCAGAAGACAGGCGTGACCGCGACTTTCCATAACGCGCATGTATCATATATACGCGCGCCAGATGTACATTTATACGGTTGCAAACATCTCGCAAGCATATAGCGGAGCAAGAAAGTCTGCAGCCGCGTCCGCTCGGATTGGTCTCTTCATGCGAATGACTGACAGGCAGCCGCTAAAGCAGACAGCAAAAAACAAGACGTCACGAGGAGGTCGCCAAGACGCCTCCTTTGTACACGTATCGTCTGTAATAGCATACATACTTTGTTATTGCCTGCCCGGTGATACCAAACTAGCGTGAAACTTTATAGTCCCATCCAGTTATCCACCAACAAACTCACTTCTACATTTCCTATCTCGTATCGAAAAAATTCCATCTTTAAATCGCGATGTGCCAAAGAAAGGCAGACGGAAAGTATAACTATCACTGACAGGCAGTTTTATGGGCACCGTGCGAAGTAAAACGATTACGTCGATAGGTTGAGCAAGTTTAGCATTTGGTCATTGTTGGAAACATACTATGGGATAACAAAGCAGCCGCCGAGTTAGCGTAAGTGAGTAGCGGCACAGTCGATGGACATAAAGAAGGGTAAGGAAGCGAGAATGCAGAACTTGTACAGACGGCCAAACGCGAACGTTGGTCATCGAGAACGCCATCAGGCACTATTGGGTCTTTTTCCTTCACTTGTTGACAGATGAAAATGCGCCACAAACGAACAATGCGTGTTAAGGGTACGGCAAATATAAATAGCAAGTAAAGCTAGATTCGTAGCGTGCACAGTCGAAATACCAAATAGGTCAGTCTTAACATGACTGAAGGCTCGGTGAGCCAGAAAGAACACAAAAACGAAGGACAGATTGCGATGCTCCTTTGAAGTTGTCGCTCTATGGCATAGTACACGTCAGCAGTTTTGACAGCGTCTGCTGGGGAGTCTATAAGTAACTGTTTACCAACAGATAATGATTGTACAGCATTCGAAAACAGGCTGAGGGGGAGTCATTCTAAGGGTACATTTTCTGCACATAAGTGGAGCAAATACGCAAAAAGCGCAATGTCATTCACAACGTAACGATGACGTACGTCATAGATCGAATCATAGATCGAATCAATCTGGGCTTCCGGCAGGGTCCCGCCGGAATGGAAGAACGCCACCACGGTTCTCAACCCAAAGCCCAACAAGCCCTCGGGCGTCGAGAACCTCAGGTTTCACTCATATCACTCACGTCATATCACTCACGTCGTGCGTGGGTAAGGCGGCGGGACACGCCGTTCAGAACAGAATCTCCAGATTCCTCGAAAACAACGGACTGTTACCACACACCCTCATCGGACTTAGACCCGGGCTATCAACTCAAGACACCATGATTTTGATCAAATCATTGATGACCCCATTAGAAATACCAAGGCCATCCTCGGGTTGGATCTCGAGAAAGCGTTCGATAACCTCTCTCACCAATATATTGTGGACACCATTTCTGAACTCGACCTCGGAGCTAGATTCCACGCGTACATCAAGTCATTCTTGAATAACAGGACGGCTACGCTCCGATTTGCCGACCTCTCCACGGAGACACTCTCGCTGGGAAGCAGGGGCACCCCCCAAGGCTGGGTCATCTCCCCTATGCTTTTCAACCAAGCTTGCCATGGCGGCACTTGCTGAGAAACTCGGACAGATCCACGGGCTCGAGCACACCATATACGCAGATGACATCACCATGTGGGTCTCCAAAGGAACCCCGGGCATGGTGCAGGACATCTTGCAAGAAGCAGTGAACACCGTAGAAGAATTTCTAATTTCCACAGGGCTCAGATGCTCGCCTGCCAAGTCGGAGCTGCTCGTACGCAGACCCACACAGAAGGGCCGCAGGCCATACTCGTCAGACTCGTCATACTCGTCCCGTGCGTCGACAAAATCAGAGTCCTGGGTATGATCGTAGAGACTAAAGACGTCAATGCCTCTACGGTTCAGAAGCTCATCACCAAGACTAACAACGCTATCGGGCTCATCAGAAGAATTGCCAATAGACACAGGGGCCTCAAGGACCCATAATCTCATCAAACTCATACACGCGTTCGAAACCTGTCACTTCGCATACATTGACGCAATGATCAATTGGTCACGATCCAAAAGAGACAGACTTAATGCCCAAATCAGAAAGGTTCATAGAAGCTGGGGCACCTGGGCATGCACAACACCCTGGAAGAAATTACCGAAGCCCAGCAGCGCGCCCAGCTTGCTAGGCTTTCAACGACGCCTCCGGGGCGCACGATCCTAGGGAAGCTAGGCTTTGCTCAAGGAAACATGCGGCTTCACCCCTCCACTCTCAGAACAAGGACGCCCCCACTACATACAATGAAAGCACTGAACACTACTACTTAAAATGTAGGGAGTACAGCATGCCACACCGCACGCTCACTCGAGTTCAAGCGGTTACACTCAGAATGCTACAGACACCCCACGCAAAACAGACTGCACCACTGCATGCCTGAGCTCTACGACAAGTCTTATTGCACCAATTGCAACAGATCCCTTAACGTATATAATTTACTCTGGCCGTTGTTAGGGTTGGCGTCTGACACCACGTGGCGACAGGTCATTCACCCTACCCCTCCTGAACCGGAGCCCACGTGCACCGGAGGGGTCATTCACCCGACCTCCCCGGATTCTTCGATGAGACGATCGACCTATCCTTCCCGTGCTTGGTACTGCAGGAGGAGGGGCCCTCTCTCCGTGCCTGTCACGTGTCATCGATGGAAGCAAGATCCCGCCCACACTTGTAGAGAGCTATTTAAGGGGCTCCGAAATGTACTTTGATATACTTCTTACTTGAGACTTTACTTCATGCTTTTCTTATTTTCTTTCAACTACCTTTGAATAAACAGTGCAAGTTTCGCACTAGCAAATCGTCTCGCCCCTACTTGGTCGCCATGATCTACCGGATGCCTGCAGCCCACGTCGACAACGCCACGCTACCCAATAAGTAATGTCGGTCGAGCTTGGATAGGCAGGCGCCGCTACTTCTCCGCAGCAGTACGGTACGCTACCCTGGAGTACGCAACACCGTGCTCGCAAGCTCACATAAACTACGAACCGGACGAGCGCAAGTTTGAAAAAGCAATCCGGAGCGAAGAACTCGCTCCCCAACTCTGGGCCGTCCAGCAGGTCCACGACGCCACCAAAAAACTCAACCTCCCGTTTCCGTCGTGGGATACGCCCACTCCATGAGAGACCAAAGCTCTCGTGGCCTGCAGGACCTTGAATAAAGTTGATTTCCTTTCTTCCTTGACGCAGAATCCAGGAAAGTTTTTCCTGCATTTTATTCGCTAATAACTGACATCTATTTTCTTCCGTCAACTTAGAATTGTGAATTTTGCTTTGAAAAGAATGTGTACGCATTCAAAATCTGGATATTATTAATACTGCAGCAGCACACTGATGCGTTTCCAACTGTGTACGCGACGAAACAGCGCGTAAGCCAAGAAACGGTAGCAGTTAAAACATGCAGCTAAATACTAAAATGGATCGCACGCCAGGCGCACGGTGAATTCATTATCGGTAATGTGACTGGAATATGGACTCAAGCGCGGGTGGACAATCGATTCAACGCGGCGAAAACGTAGACAGGGTCGGCTGCGAATGTAAACGCTTCCACCGCACAGCGGCCGAGAGAACGCAAGGTTATATACTGCATCGGATGCAAACTATGCGCTTCCCTCGCACATCCGAGGCGCAGCTACCAAGCCATTTCTTCACGGCTACCGCTCATGCGCACGCGTTGCCGCGCTGATACTTAAGCGCGACACTTTTTAGGCTGCTAACTGAGACCGCACGACGCTGCACACTGCGTGGCGTTGTACGTATGTCTCAGCGGTACACTGACACTGCGTAGGACTATGCGCGCGCCTTCAGACTGCGTGACAACGCGTCACACACGCATGTTTATATTGTTCGTTCTTCCCTTCTAGTTCTCGCATATTTCGTATACGCCTTTTCCACTTCGCTCAGTACACGGTAGCCCACCGGAGATATCCTCTGGGCAACCTCCTCGTCTTTCCTTGGTCTACACATTCTCTCTCTGTCTACTGCACTGCACTTGGAATCGTGTAAAGAAGAAACGAAACAGCGGCCCAACGCGTCTAGCCAGCAGCTATATAGTCTGCCAAAACAAATCTCGCTAAGCATTCTAGCCAGTGTTGCCACGACACATAAAAAAATTGTAGTAGATATTTTTCGCGAAAAATCAGTAGAAATCAGTAGATATTTAATTTCGATTTTCGCACTCAGTTTATGAGCCCACGAATTAAGCGCTTATATTAGTACTCTGTTGTAGTATTGTAGCTTCTAAGAAAGAGTACAAAAATTGACCCCGAAATTCTTGGCGACACTTTTGAGAAACCCGGGGATCCAGAGAGCCATTTAATTTAAAAACAGTGAAGCCCTCCGATGGCCTATTCAAAGGCGTCAGATGGTAGTTAGTACCTGAAAGCTTTAGAGTATAATATCTTCAAGACAGGGGTAATTGGAGATAGCTGGGAGAGGCCTCCGTGCTGCAGCAGACATAAAAATAGTTTGATCATGATGATGATGATGGTGGTGGTTTCACAGTTGTGGGGTACGGTAGTGCACCCCCTTTCACGGATTCACCGCCTCACCTTTTCCCGTAGAGTTTCATATTATTTATTTAGAAACTTTATGCCTTTTCCCCACTTTGCTCAAAGACAGAGGTAGCGCCACGATTGAGAAACTGGAAACGTAAGAATGTATGTTAACCTCGGAGCCTACCATGTTTTTTTTTTCTCGCTCGCTAGGTGGCATCACATTAATATAAGCTCTCTACTGAAAAAGTAGCAGCTTTTGCTTTCGTTTCAGTAGAAAAGCAAGGAAATCAGTAGATTCAAGCGCTTTATCACTGAATCAGCAGAAAAATTTAAAAATCAGTAGATCTACTGATTTTGAGCAGCGGTGGCGTAGAGGTAGAACACCCGCCTCGCGTGCAAGAGGTCCGTGGTTCAAATCCCGGTGCCGCGCAATTTTCCACCGGATCAAAAAAAAAAAAAAAAAATCCGCGTGTTGATAAAATTGCATAAACAGGCCTGGAGTGTGGCCTGATCCCGGTGACCAGAACCGATAACGCACTCCCTCACCAGAGCAGGATTGGCCACCCTGGTGCAGTACTAGGCCACAACTTCCTATATGAACACAATCAAACCCCGGCCCTCAGTCCCCAGCAGCAGCGAAGCAACTGACCACGGCGGCGGTCAGACCTGCGACGCAGCAGAGGGTGCTAAGAATCACTGGCTCCGGACAGGCCGCCATTGGAACGTGGCAACGTTTAACGCTAGAACGTTATCTAGTGAGGCGAGTCTAGCAGTGCTATTGGAGGAATTAGAGGGCTGTAAATGGGATATAATAGGGCTCAGTGAAGTTAGGAGGCCAAAAGAAGCATATACAGTGCTAAAAAGCGGGCACGTCCTGTGCTACCGGGGTTGAGCGGAGAGACGAGAACTAGGAGTCGGATTCCTGATTAATAAGAATATAGCTGGTAACATACAGCAATTCTATAGCATTAACGAGAGGGTGTCAGGTCTTGTTGTGAAACTTAATAAGAGGTACAAAATGAAGGTTGTACAGGTCTACGCCCCTACATCTAGTCATGATGACCAGGAAGTCGAAAGCTTCTATGAAGACGTGGAATAGGCGATGGGTAAAGTCAAGACAAAATACACTATACTGATGGGCGACTTCAATGCCAAGGTACGCAAGAAGCAGGCTGGAGACAAGGCAGTGGGGGAATATGACATAGGCACTAGGAATAGCAAGGGAGAGCTATTAGTAGAGTTTGCGTAACAGAATAATATGCGGATAATGAATACCTTCTTCCGCAAGCGAGATAGCCGAAAGTGGACGTGGAGGAGCCCGAACGGCGAGACTAGAAATGAAATAGACTTCATACTCTGCGCTAACGCTGGTGTCATACAAGATGTGGACGTGCTCGGCAAGGTGTGCTGCAGTGACCATAGGATGGTAAGAACTCGAATTAGCCTAGACTTGAGGAGGGAACGAAAGAAACTGGTACATAAGGGGCCGATCAATGAGTTAGCGGTAAGAGGGAAAGTAGAGAAATTCCAGATCAAGCTACAGAACCGGTAATCGGTTTTAACTCAGGAAGAGGACCTTAGTGTTGAAGCAATGAATGACATTCTTGTGGGCATCATTAAGGAGTGTGCAATAGAAGTCGGTGGTAACTCCGCTAGACCGGATACCAGTAAGCTATCGCAGGAGACGAAAGATCTAATCAGGAAACGCCAATGTATGAAAGCCTCTAACCCTACAGCTAGAATAGAACTGGCAGAACTTTCGAAGTTAATCAACAAGCGTAAGGCAGCTGATATAAGGAAGTATAGTATGGATAGAATCGAACATGCTCTCAGGAACGAAGGAAGCCTAAAAGCAGTGCAGAAGAAACTAGGAATTGGCAAGAATCAGATGCATGCGTTAAGAGACAAAGCCGGCAATATCATTACTAATATGGATGAGATAGTTCAAGTGGGTGAGGAGTTCTATAGAGATTTATACAGTACCAGTGGTACCCACGACGATAATGGAAGAGAGAATAGTCTAGAGGAATTCGAAATCCCACAGGTAACGCCGGAAGAAGTAAAGAAAGCCTTGGGAGCTATGCAAAGGGGGAAGGCAGCTGGGGAGGATCAGGTAACAGCAGATTTGTTGAAGGATGGTGGGCAGATTGTTCTAGAAAAACTGGCCACCCTGTATACGCAATGCCTCATGACTTCGAGCGTACCGGAATCTTGGGAAAACGCTAACATAATCGTAATCCATAAGAAAGGGGACGCCAAAGACTTGAAAAATTACAGACCGATCAGCTTACTGTCCATTGCCTACAAAGTATTTACTAAGGTAATTGCAAATAGAATCAGGAACACCTTAGACTTCCGTCAACCAAAGGACCAGGCAGGATTCCGTAAAGGCTACTCAACAATAGACCATATTCACACTATCAATCAGGTGATAGAAAAATGTGCGGAGTATAACCAACCTTTATATATAGCTTTCATTGATTACAAGCATGCGTTTGATTCAGTCGAAACCTCAGCAGTCATGGAGGCATTGCGGAATCAGGGTGTAGACGAGCCGTATGTAAATATACTGAAAGATATCTACAGCGCCTCCACAGCCACCGTAGTCCTCCATAAAGAAAGCAACAAAATCCCAATAAAGAAAGGCGTCAGGCAGGGAGATACGATCTCGCCAATGCTATTCACAGCGTGCTTACAGGAGGTATTCAGAGACCTGGATTGGGAAGAATTGGGGATAATAGTTAATGGAGAATACCTTAGTAACTTGCGATTCGCTGATGATATTGCCTTGCTTAGAAACTCAGGGGACCAACTGCAATGCATGCTCACTGACCTGGAGAGGCAAAGCCGAAGGGTGGGTCTAAAAATTAATCCGCAGAAAACTAAAGTAATGTTTAACTGTCTCGGAAGAGAACAGCAGTTTACGATAGGTAGTGAGGCGCTGGAAGTGGTAAGGGAATACATTTACTTAGGGCAGATAGTGACTGCGGATCCGGATCATGAGACTGAAATAATCAGAAGAATAAGAATGGGCTGGGGTGCGTTTAGCAGGCATTCTCAGATCATGAACAGCAGATTGCCATTATCCCTAAAGAGAAAAGTTTATAACAGCTGTGTCTTACCAGTACTCACGTATGGGGCAGAAACCTGGAGGCTTACGAAAAGGGTTCTACTTAAATTGAGGACGACGCAACGAGCTATGGAAAGAAGAATGATAGGTGTAACGTTAAGGGATAAGAAAAGAGCAGATTCGGTGAGGGAACAAACGCGAGTTGATGATATCTTAGTTGAAATCAAGAAAAAGAAATGGGGCATGGGCAGGACACGTAATGAGGAGGGAAGATAACCGATGGTCATTAAGAGTTACGGAATGGATTCCAAGGGAAGGGAAGCGTAGCAGAGGGCGGCAGAAAGTTAGGTGGGCGGATGAGATTAGGAAGTTTGCAGGGACAACATGGCCACAATTAGCACATGACCGGCGTAGCTGGAGAAGTATGGGAGAGGCCTTTGCCCTGCAGTGGGCGTAACCAGGCTGATGATGATGATGATGATGATGATGATGATGATGATATTTACTGATAAATCAGCAGCCGTGGCATCACTGATTCTAGCAGGGGGTGTACTCGGTATACTCTGCGCACAAGAGTAAGCTCTCAATGCACATACGACCCAAAAGTTAAACGTTCTATACACAGAAGCTGCTGGCGATGTAGCAACCTTGTGACAAGTTAAACACGATGCGCTACCCGCTCTTGAAGGAGACATACGAAAAAAATAGATAGGCCAGTAACGACAAGTCGAAATAGGATTCGATAACGCTCCTGACAGTGGAGTTCCCCGGCGGCGGCCACGCCACCTGTAGCGTCGAAAGCGCAACTCTGGTACTGCTGCAACTTCAGTCGACGGCGTAGAATCCAGCTGGCGCACGTATTGTTGTTATGATCGCGTGTGATTCGAAACTTCTGAACCACGTGCGCCACCGTCCTGCGGGTAAACGTTCTCATATCGCTGCTTTACGATGGCAAATGTGCAAGACATCTAAAACAGCCCAGGAAGAAAAGCCTGGGGACGGCGGTACTGCTGCGTCAAAGGCTGTAACGGCCGTGCAGGGCTGCCTGCTCTCCGACTGTACAGATTTCGTGGCCGGCCGTGGTTTTGTGCTCGCGCTTCCTTCCTGGAGGATCGCGCTAGAAATTATTGTAGTCAGTAGAATGACGTTTTTGGTCTAGAAAGAGTCTTGCCAGGCAGCCGACTTACATGTTTTTGCAAATTGTCTATATCTTTTAGAGCTATTTATTTTGCTGTACGAAGCGTACTGCGTGGTGGCTGCAGGTGTTTGGCTTGCGTGAGTCGCTGAGCACTTCATGCTCTGTAGCATGGTGTGGTTCTGCTTGGATCCAGGTTGGCGGATATACGGTCACCCGAGTTTTGGCGGCCGGAGCGGCCCAAGGTCGTGCCGGTGCCTCGGCAGTTGTGTGCTCTTATACAAAAGCACCCCCCCCCCCCCTTGAGGTGTATATCTGCCACACAACAATAATCGTCATCTGCCTTGCTTGGGTTTCCTCTCTTGAAAACGCCGCGCCCGCTACTTTCCTACCGGGAATGATATGTCATGCTGAAAACGCGCATGCCGTTCGTTACTGGGAAGTGCCGGGCTCGCAGCGTTAAAGAAAGGAAATGCGGACAAGACAGATGACGTTTACTGTTGTGTGGCAAGATACAACCCAAAGGGTATAATTTTGTTTTACAGTGTAAACAAAGTACTGCGGTAGCTTGGCAGAACATAGCAGTCTAATAACATTTTTGTGCAGGTTGTTTAAAAGAGCCTTTTAATAATTCTAAAAGATATGGTGCCCATCATCCCTGGCAAACGAGGCCTTTGCAAGCGTGTCAAAACAGCACCACGGAAGGACACATTTTGTCTACGGTAACTCAAATGGTTGGATAAGAACACCTACGCCTAACTCTTAATAAGCTCGGTCATGCCTGCACACTCAATTGAGCTGCTTGATCAAAGCATAATGTGGTAGTTGAGTGTACTCAGGCCAGAGATACGCAGCAGTTGTGTTTGCCTTGCTGGGCGTGACACTTCGCCAGCGCAGTCACACTGGCGACTTCTTTCACGCTGTGAACGTGCCCGGCAGCGTAGAGCTCTTCCCCGTTGCGACGAATGGCAGGGCGTATCCGACCGTGTAATTTTGAGATTGGTCTGAAACCACATAGCAAAACTTGCGCCATTTGTTCGTTTCAAAACATGCATGAACATGCGATCACGTTGGCAGATCCGCGTGAGTAGCGTGGTCCGTCAGTGTCAGTTTTGACGGAAGATGCCGCAAGAGGCGCTGACGATCGCTGCTCGGACGCGCCGCCTGAGCAGTGTCAGGAGCGTATAGTACAAAAAAAGAAAAAAAAAAGACCCTTCCAGATCTTGCGCTTTCAGTGTTCGGCCGGCGGAGCAGCATTATCATTAAGTCGAGCACGTCGCACCGAGCGACTCACGAGGCCACAGAGCGTACATAAACCGTGGAGAGAAACTAAGGCAAATGGCTTCCCGCGGAGTCGTCGTTCACCGTGCCCGCGACGTCACGTGCTGTCCACGCTCCCGGCGCACCTGTGTGATTCAGCACACGGACCGGCCTTGAGACGGCGGAGCGACTTCGTCCGGGGCAGGGCAGTATGCAGCGTGAAGACGAGGAGCCAGGGTAACCTTGAAGCAGGATGGTTCGTGTCGTTTGGCCTCCGCCGTCGCCACGTGAGCGCCGCCACGCACGAGATCACCGAGGACGGACACTAAATCGCTAGTTTCGGTGCCAATAGGAGGAGGAACGGAGCGAATCTTCTGGCGCTGCCGATTGCAGACGGACGCTGCTTCGCCGTCAGAAAAGAAAGAGAGAAGGGCGGGGGAAGGGAGGTCGCTCTCTGGATAGGCCAAAACAAGGTTGACCCGCAGAGGCCGTCGGTCCCAATAGAACCGTTGTGAGAACCCATGCGGAGCTGCCACGCGGAGATTAGGTGCAAGCTGATCGGAGGCCGATTTCAGACAGCTGCTAGCTAAACGCGGCGCCGCGAGAAGATCAACAGAAGCGTTTCTTCTTCGCTTGTTTAATGCGTGGCTGGCGAGAAGCACTATAGAAACAACTAAGAGAAAATAAGATAATGCGTGTTTGAATAACTAACAACCTTTCTTGTAGACGTCGTCTTCACGTGGGGGGGAGAGAGTCGCTCCCAACCGTACAGCCGTTTTCTTTCCTCCGTGGTTTTACTGACGGTACTGGGCTGTGTTCCGCTTCAGTTATATATGCCATATACACTGACTATAGCAGCTGGTCAACAAAGGGCGCAGGTAATTCACGAAACGCTCTGAAAACTCACAAACGCACCTTGCGACAAGTGCAGCTACCCGCCGGGGTGGCTTAGCGGCTATGGTGACGCGCTGCGCTGCTAAGCACGAGGTCGCAGGGTCAAATCCCGCCCGCACCGTGGTCGAATTTCGATGTGGGGGGGGGGGGGGGGAGCGAAATGCCGAAACGCCCGTGTCCCGTGCATTGGGGGCACGTTAAAGATTCCCGGCCTGCTGGTCAAAATTAATCCGCAGTCCCCCACTACGGCGTGCCTCGTGATGAAATCGTGGTTTTGGCCCCCGAAACACCGAAATTCAATTACGAACAGCTCCATTGCAGCGAAGCAGGCGTAGCTCTTAACACTTTGACAGTTCGCAGAATAATCGTACCGCGGGTGCCCGGGAGCACAAAGACGATATGCGATCGGGCGCATCCCTCGTAGCGGACTGCAGGGCGGCCAAGGTTATACAAGCCGGTGGTCAGCTAGGCCACTTTCAGCGAAAACGATCTGCGCAGGCGGCCACCGGACGCAGCTAAAGCTCGCCTCGCTCAACAATGAAAGCTGCGATCTTCATCTCGCTCCTCGCAAAATGGCGTCCGAGACAGAAATAACAAAAATATGCGCTTCCTTTCGAGAGGCTCGCATCGTGAAGCAAGTGTTATGCGCCAAGTAGACAAGCAAAACTGCGCCATTATGAAGGGTGACCTGCATGTCTCTAGGGGGCAAGGTCACGTCCATTACCAGGAATGTGCTCAGTAACGAAAGACCTTCAAAAAATGAGTCCCAGTGCGCGTTACTCCAATAAGACGTACACAGTGCGGTCAAAAATTCACTCCAATGTGCGGCTATCACTGTACTGGCGCTCCATGCAGCAAGTGCCGGCAGACACTATGTCAATGTACTGCATAGCTGCATAAATTTAGGTGCCAGCTAGACGCCATCAACCAAAAGTCATCTGCTGCAAAGCCACGCGATTGTGCGCTTGCCAGTGAAGAGAACACGCACGTGCCCTATACATCCACGTGTTTCCCTATTGGCCTCGAGCTCCACCACTGGAAAAGCTGGCGCCACCGTCGGCGTGACGTGCTAGGAGGGATCACGTGGGCATAGCGGCCGCGTCGGCTGCTTCGGGCGCGCCGAAGCGAGCTGAAAACGAGTTTAAATTCCCTCGTACGCTGCGGTCCTCATTTAGTGGCGAGATTTTCCCGCTTCGAGTGTCCTTTACAACGCTTGAAAGCACTACAATAGGTAGTGGCTGCCTTTGAAGGCGCACAACATGGTAGGCTACTGCTCGGTGCCGCAATGCCGGACGCACGCGACGGAGCACGGTGTCAGCCTTATTCACACGTAGCCGCAGGACAAGAAGCTGTATGAAGCTTGGCTCGCGAAACATAAAACCGGCAAACAGTCATCGGCTACAAGTCGGGTATGCAGCAAGCACAGACGCGAGGAAGATTTCGGCTACGGCGCCCGGTCTGCGATGTTCTGAAAACGCGCACTGAGACGCTCGCCCGAGTCCGCTGCCCGACTAATGTCATGACGGTTTGGTCTATGAATTCGTCGATGCTATAGATACTGGCAAGTTCAGTGGAGTGGAAAGGCAGCGGTAAGAAGCACACTTAAAGAAAGCATGGCATATGGTCATGTTTGTGTTATGAATTAATGCACTGGATTACAAAAAAGGAGCAGCGGGGAATTGCACGCTGAGAACACCGATAAACATACAGTGCGACGCAACTCGAGAAATAGTATTGAAAGGTCAAAGAATTTAGTAGAAAAAAAAGATTGAATCGTCGCGACGGCACATCACAGTCCCCGTAGGCGTCGAAGTCTCTACAATGAAATTATTTTTGAACAGCTCTGATAGCGCCCACGCAACAATGGTTGCTTGTATACTGTCAAATGCTCATATTCTGCGGCCTAAAGCTCATGGCACGGTGCGAAAACGCGCGCGCGGAGAAAGCGAAACAGTGCGCGGACAAGCATGCAGACGCGCAGTCGGTCGCTGCGAATCTGCGCGATCGCTGCATTGAGGCTTCATTCTATTACGCTCCATTTAGTTATACAAACACTATAAGAACATATTTCAGATAGTTTGCTCTCAGCATTTACCTACCTTTCACGTAAGAAGCCGGTTCGGGAGACTCCATCGCGGCGACTGCGCGCAGTGGCGTTCACTGTACGTATTCGGTAAAGAGATAGCGTCTGTAAACGATTGTGTGCTTTCAGTTTGCCCAACATTATTATTTAGACAGTAAGAAACTTCTCTCGTTTCGAAAGTACTTACAGAAATGTCCGGGAGAGCTCGCGCGTGATGTTTTCAGTGAGCGCTGACAGCAAAACCCATGAGGAGCGCGCCACGTGATCCCTCATACTACGCCAGCGAGGCGCTTCCGATAGATGGCGACTCCGTAACTCCTCGCCGCCAATAGTGTATATACCCCACTGTGTCGATGGGACCGAAATTAGCGTGCGCGCAAGTGGTTTTCCGCTCACACGTACGGCGCGGCAGGGGCGGACATAAAATACGTCGCGGCCGGGGATTCACCTAACAAGCACGATTCCAGACCTGTTGCCGTCCCTCTTATGCAGTAACTGTCCGTAGGCTTTTTGCCTTCTCGTTGGGTACACACATTCCCAGGGAGCCAAGTTTCACCGCCACGAGACGAATGTTACTGGGGAAAAAAAATGTTTGCGCGACATATGTCGTAAATTGAACTACGAAACATCTTCAAAACAACGCCCCTCGTGAATACTAGCGTCGAAGAAATGTAATTACGCGAACTATATCCGGAACTACCAGAAAGAAGATACTAAGAGGGGAAAAGAATTGTTGAGGGCCACTGTCACGGCAACGACGACATGACGACTTATCGAATCACTTGTGTCGGGGACAAGTATATACAGTTTTCTTCTGCTGACAAAATACAACGATTAAGCATGACGATGTTTCCGACAGACTCCGCGAAATTTGGCCGATATATAAGTTGACAGGTGCGGTTGTAAAACAAAAGAGAGCATCGCACGAGACACCCCGACGTGAAGAAGTGGCGAATCGAGAGGAGGCCCGTCAGACACGATCCGCCATCGCTCGATCGACGACAGGCTGAACAAGGCTTCGTCGCGTGAGACGCCGAGGAACGGATGCGTGTCGGCCCGGGAGCAGTGCTGGTCTGATCCATCGTCTCTTTACACTCGACGTCGGTCCCGGACAAATTGGCGAAAAAAAAAAACGAACGAGTTCCAGACACGGCGCCCGCGCGCATTTCGCGACGGATCCGCAACGCCCTATGCGGGACTTGCCGCGTACGCGCACGCATCGCGCAAGAAGCTCGTCGTTCCGAACGACTGACCACGCGGCACCAAAGCCTGTCTTTTCTTCTTTTGCACTGCATCGCAAGACAACGAAAACAGCTCCTACAAATTGCGCGCGTGTATCAAGAGAACAAAACCCGGATTTGCCTATGTGTATACGTATATAACGCGAAGGCGAAATACTGGTAAAGATGAAATGCCGGGTAGTGAACGATTAGGAGCACGAGAGAATCGCAAAGGAAACCCGCACACGTTAAAGGGATGCTGTTTAGCCATGCAGTAAATGCAATTCGCATACACCTGACCACTATGAGATCGCTCTATAGCGCTCGACGGCTTACACGTGGCGCATATATGCAGGCAGACGATTCGTCGTGCGTGCCCTCAGCGGCGAGTTTAATACAGGGCTAATCTGCCAGTGACGCGAAAAGGCAACACACCGGAACTTGGGCCGGAGAGATATACGGCCGGCGTTGAAAGGAGGGGCATTTCCACGAGCCAAGCGAGAAAGAATACACGGTCGCCGGATATCATAGAGCACGCCGGTGTACCGATGCCAGCTGGGCGAAACCGACAGAAGCGGACAATAAAAAGAACGAACAGCACGAATGAACGTTCGATGCGCCTCGGTGAATTTCACAGAGCTGCTAAAATGGCGAAGGTCGTACACGGCGTGCACGCAAGTATGAACAGCCTGTCCCGATATAGCAATGTCGCGGTCGAAACAAAATTGGGTTCGCTATATCTGATATTGATTATAAAAGTACATACTCAGAACGATTTGCACAAATTCACATTCGGTTCCGGGCAACATAACACGATTGGGAACGGCGCTATACTGTCAGAAACAGTCTCCGGGAACTTGTACAAGAGTAATCAAGACGCGGGTAACTATACGAATTGAATAGAAACCTACATGCGCCCCCATAAGCAAAAGTAATACAATAAAACAAAACGAAAGCACTTTTAATTCCACTTCTAGCTACCGGTCGACAAACAAACCAACAGCAACTCTTATAGCGGCTTTCAAGCGAAACAGAATGTCCGTTCTGTACTTGCTGCTACACACACACGGAGCGAGTGTATTACACGTTAGTAAATAACGATTTCAGCTTCGAGCGCATCGTATACACACTGGGGATGCCTGGAGACAAATAAGTGCGCAACAGGAAGCCCGTCTCAACCGCGCATTCGCTGTATGCGCGTACCGCAACGGCAAGCCGGGACGCCAACACCGCGTGCGCGCGCATACGCACTCGTTTTCCACGCACCTGCGTCGAACGCCCAGCGGCGAACGCCGAACGACCTCGGCTTGCGGCCGGCACGCATTCACGATCGAGGCGTCGCAGTAGTCCCGCAAACGCGGCGAAAAGTGGCATGCGCACAAGCTTGGCGCGCCCGCTGCTTGATACCCGGCGCAACAGCGCGCGATGCCGAGAAGCGCTTTCCGCCGGCCACTTCGCCGAGCTGACGGCCGCCGAGGATGGCCCAGTTCGGCCCCTTCCGCCACTTTGTCCGACTGCTCCGGAGGGCCGCTCTCCGATTGGCCCGACATGCGGCCATTGCAGAAAAGCACTAGCTTTCCTACAGTAATCACTGGACGTGAATTACTGTAGGAATCGCTGGACGTAACCCTGGCGCTATTGACCACAGGAGCTGCAAGTGAATAGGCCGGCTCAGCCGGGGCATAGGTTCGTCAAAATGGCCTCCTCATATAGATGCAAACGGACGACTTTCTAGCTTTGCAAATAAAAAATTACCGACAAAATCCCGCGTTGTATAAATGTGACAACTGACAACGATTGCGCATGTGAGCAGACTTATTTCCTCGTTGTGCTTTAGTGACTCTAATTAATAACTTTAGGGCTCACGTTGCGATTACAATAGAACGCTTGTTGAGTGGAGGAATGTCCTAGGACACGGCGGCAAGACCAACTCAATTTTTGAGCTATACATGACCGAAATCCGCTACACAAAATGGCTCGGCGTACCAGTTAACATCGCTCCGAAGTGCAAAAGGCACGATTCACGGGAACATAACGGGAATGCCAATGTATACATTTCGTTGCACAATTTTAAGCTCGCAGAACTCGAGAAAGCCTTCAGATTTCTGCCCCAAAGCAACAATGATTATGCTAGTGCTACGCTTCAATTTCGCAATTACAACATGCGCCCGAATGTTAGTAATTAAAGTTATTTAGAATATCTTAGGTAATTTGCAAAATTATCCGTAGATTTTTTCTCGCTGCTAATGGTCCGCCTATTCGCGTAGCTGATCTGCAAACAGAGCATAGCTTATATACATGAAACCTTCTCTTAAAACAAAGTATTCCACATGAGAAAAACACGTGCTGTACGGTCAAAACTCTGCTACTGCGTCAGCATTACTTCACGAATCCTTCACAAACTCGACCCTTAAATCGGAGCATATCGTGAGTTAAGAAATAGTCACAAAAATGATTATGTTACTATGTAAAAAGAGTTTATAAACGTCATCGTGGAACAAATATCCGTGAAACGAGAAAAATACGTACAAACCGTTGCATTACAATACATTGCTTACACACTGGCAACAGAGGAAAAACGAGAATTAAAGAAAGAATTACCGGTCACCGTTAAACAACGCACGGCCTCAGAAAAAGCACTGTAGCATTTCCGCTCAATCGTTAACCAGCATGTGTTTCTATACAGGGTGTTTCACTTGAGCCAAGCATTAAAAAATATGCGAATGCCACGTGTACCTAGACAGAAGCAAGGTAATGTTGTTTGCCGTCGCTTGGAGATACTACTTCTTGCATTCCGCCTGCACGCAATGCCCGCGAATGCACGCAAGGTGCTTCGAGCGGCACAGGCACGCAGCAATTCCGCGTGCATCCGCGGGCTTCTGTCACGCTCGGAAAAACGCTTTCATGTGGCACGTGTCGAGCAACCGAAAGCTGTATCGGCAGTTTTTCATGTCGCTCTACAATTTTCTCATTGACACCTTTCGTTCAATTATAACAATTAATTAATTATTTAAGACCAACTATGTAACTAGGCGGAATGCAAAAAGTAATCTCTCCAAGCGACGGCAAACAACATTACCTTGCTTCTGTCCAGGTACACGTGGCAGTCGCATATTTATTTTTTCCTTTTTTTTTTTTTTATGTTTGGCTCAAGCGAAACACCCCGTGTCCGTATGCCGTGCAACGACTGTGATCCGGTTCAGGCGGGACACAAGGCGGCGCAAAAGAAAGGCGAGCGCCGCGCAGAAGCGATAGATTTACGTCCGGTCCGCGAACGCCGCTACTCGGGGGCCGCTTCACAAAAGTGGACGGCTCGAAAACAACGCTCCTCCGTCACGGCGCGTGCGCACTACCACATGCGCGCGTCGTCGAATCGAGAGCATGCGCGCGCGGCGAGCCTGCTTAGCGCGACCGCTGTTCGCGACGGCCGACGACGAGACGGGTGCTCGCACTGCAGTTGAGGGGTTACACACTAAGCCCCAGAATCGGCTTAAACTGAGCAGGCATTAATTCGAAATTCTGTTTTTGTAATAGTTCGTTGTAATAGGTCGACTATTAGGCGAGAAAATGAAGGTCTACGCGCCGGAACCCGCGTGCTAGGGCGACAGCGTTACGTCACGGGTTTCCAAGCATATTTGGCGCACTCGGGCCAGTTCTAGCCGAGTTAAAGTTTCTGAAACTTGTTAAATCTTTGGCTCTTTTAGAGTACAATGCAGTCTATCTTTACCGGTACAGGCTCAACTAGGTCATAGGAGGTGCCGTCAAAGGTCACGACGTCACGTCTAGCTGGTGCAGGAAGTTCGGGAGAGCGCTGCCACCGGTATCTCGTTCTTGCGTCTTCTCTGGCTTACAAATCCTCCTCTCGCGGTGACAGTGGCTTTTTCTTGGTATTGCCGAAGGACATGCGTACTAAGACGGCTCAACTTATTTCCTGCTCCGGGCGTTTTACATGCAATAATGATAGATTGAAAAACAGCAGACTCGATAACCTTAGTGCACTCGGGAGATACAACGCAGATCACACTGCACGAAAACTCTATTTGCACCTTTTAGCAGAGTGGCGAACAGCGCGCGTCAAGTTTGGGTCCACCCCAGGGTCGACCCACGTTCCGGACTAAAAAAAGTAGCCACGGCTCATGGGCAAAGTGCAGTAGTAGTCAAAAGGTAGCCATGTGGCGCCACCTATGGGAAATAGCCATGGAGCCAAACTGCGGCTGAACGATAAGCTCGCGGGCACCCACACTGTCAAGTACAAGCACAAATGGGCAGCGGACGACGCCTTCAAGCCCATTCAATCCCTTCTGACTGTTTTCACTATGTTCATCTTCCGCAACATGATGGAATCTGCATGCTGCCGTTAGAAATTGAATATGAATTATTGTTTCCCTCGTTTTTTCAGTCTGCCGTTGCAACGAAATTAGTTTTGCGTCGACCCTTATACAAACACTGCCCATAAACCCTTCCCGGAACAGGACCCGAAAGCGACCTGCTATTCCGAGCGGGGGTAATGCGTTGCACCAAGGCCAGTTGCGCGATCGCCGGATGCCGCGTTGTAAGGCTTTGATGCTGTCCCCGCTATACACAGAAAGGAGCTTGCTCTTTCCTCGCTGCACGTCAAAGCTCCCGCGCGAAGGTCCGGCTTCCTTCCTTGTGTCGCCCATACGTGTACGTGGTTGTAGGGCAACGCCTGGGCATATAGGGGACTCGCGAATCTGATAAGGGCACAAGCTGTGAATCTGCACGATGTGTTTGCGCACTGCAGCTGACTCAAGCACCGCGTGAGTCATGGCGGGCCACCACTTGTGCTCTCGATATGACCGAGCACTCGACGGAGCTCTTCGCAGCTTGCTCTTTAAATGCGGCGGGTGATTCACTTCATTCTCCGTTGCAGCATACGCACAGCAGCAGCGTTTTCGTCGGGCGGAGAGGAGGCAACATGAAATCTTGACTGTGAAATGAAATGAGTTTACTTGCCATCACGCACAACGAGAACTGATGTTAGCAATGCAGATAAAAGCGGCCGTTACGCAGCTTGACGAGACCGCAGCACCTAATTAAATGCGTTTTGGCATCAGCATGGCGCAGCGCGGACAAGTATCACAAGATCAGGTTACACAAACAGTAAAATATTGCATAAACAAACAAATAAAAGCAATAATGAAAGCACACCATTTCATATGACACGAACATTATTAAAATATAACAGCTAATATATACATTTCACGTACGTCACGATACTTGCAAGCGAAGGTATGAAAATTAGTAAGATAGTTGTTAAGAAGCGAAGGCACTGCAAAGTGCAGACACCATCTATAGCTCCTTGATATAATTATGACGAAGCGTATGTAAGACCCAAGGCTCACCATGGCTTGTTGGGTAACGCAATATATTTTGCTTCAAGTGTGCCAGACATTCCAGGTTATATGTACGCTTCCTCGCGTCTCTAGTTGAAATTTTACACTTGGCCGGCACCTACGTAAGTAATGTATGCTAATTATGTGGAACTTTTCAAACAAATCGGCGCACGATGAGCCATACGCTGCGTTATCAATGTGACGAACGCATCTTTTTGAACCAAGTGCATTCAGTGCAAGTAAGGCTGTCTTGCTGTTCTACTTATAAGTTCACAATAAATTATATAAGAATGGAACAGTGGATTATACACAAGTAGTTTCATTCTTGAAGTTAGCTGATATCTGACACGACTTACTGTGCCCGTCATTTGAGCTAGTTTTGTTACCAAGCTGTTTATATACGATTCTCCCCGGTCATAATTGTATCCCTTCACACGCAAATAAACGCAATACACGTGCGAGCGCGAACATGCACAAAAGAGGTGCGCAAGTAATACGACAGCGTCTCGTTGCGTGCGATGCGATGTTACGTTCGACCTGCGGAGGCTGGCGATCTTCGGGGAAGCGACACTCCCCAACCGAACGGCGCCACCTTGTCTAACTGCGGCGACTCGCTTTCTAAGGACGACAATACAACAGTCCCCAGCCCGTCGGCGCCACCATGTCTAGGCGCTGTCGGCGGACCAAGTACTGTTAATGGATTCGCCGTCACCGTCACGGTTTGTCTGAAGCGGTGGAACTCCTGGAAGAAGGTGTTTTGCGGCACCGTCACACGGGTCTTAGAAGTCGTCAGTCACTGGACAGACGCGGCGGCCACTGTCTGCGGAGTTAACTCTGGGATGAAGAGGCGCCTGCTAGGGGCAGGATCCATGCGAGAACCCTCTCACCTCGGTGTGGTTAGTGAAACCAGTGCGGAAGTGAGTGTACAAACCCTCCCCCTCAAAGGCGGGTCGGTTAGATGACAATTGGACGCTCCGAATTGGTCGACGGTTGAGCGGCCGTCTTTCCTCACCTAGGAATCTAGGAAGGACAGAGTGTTTATAAGCAGCTGTGGCGCGGCTGCTGAGTGTGCATTCCTCTTTCAGTCATGCTAGACTGATATACTGTAAATAAATCCCATATTCCTCGCTCTCGATGAGAACAAGTCTCTCCCTTCAACAGCGTCCTTAGCGTGGATAAGTAGTTGGACGACGGCATGGGCCAGCTACCATCTATTTCATGCCCGACACCAACCATTACAGCGACCACTCATTCAGCACTGAGGTGCAGTTGCAGGATCCACCGCGCACTAACCCCGTCCCGCACCTACAACTCAGACTTTCCCCAATTACTCCCTATAGGCAATCAACAACAACGACAACTAATATTTTATTACGAAGAAAGTAGAAGCTACAACGTACGGGCCTGCAAAAGCCACAATGAGTTGCAAGGCAGCGCATGGAAGCTCGTTGCACGAGCTACGAGCTTCCAGCTGGGCTATGGAAAGAAGAATGATGGGCGTAACGTTAAGGGATAAGAGAGCAGATTGGGTGAGGAAACAAACACGAGTTAATGACATCTTAGTTGAAATCACAAGAAAAAGAAATGGGCATGGGCAGGGCATGTAATGAGGAGGGAAGATAACCGATGGTCATTAAGGGTTAGGGACTGGATTCCAAGAGAAGGGAAGAGTAGCAGGCGGCGGCAGAAAGTTAGGGTGGGCAGATGAGATTAAGAAGTTTGCAGGGACAACATGTCCACAATTAGCACATGACCGGGGTAGTTGGAGAGGTATGGGAGAGGCCTTTGCCCTGCAGTGGGCGTAGCCAGGCTGCTGCTGATGATGATGCATGGAAGATAGCGAGCTGATCGAGGTAAACCGGAATATTTCAAGAAAAGAAAAAGAGGAAGAAAAGAAACGAATAATGTAGAAACTTCTAATATCACATCGTTTAGAGGCATTATAACAAATCTTCTAACAAGACTCAAAGAAGAACTACAAGCTTGACGTCGACCACTTCAACGCAAATGAAACCGCGCGCAGACACAGCCCCCCCGCACCAGACGGATAGAAGAAGGGAAGGTCGAAACAAAAAGAGCGCGACACGCCTCGCGTTCTCGTTTCGATCCCGTGCACGAAGTGGCGCAAAAGTAGAACGGACATTGGGGGACGGAGGGCGAAGAAAGGTGCTAGAAACATCACGAAAGGTAACAGCACAGCCGCGCTTTGTTGCGCAGTAGCAATGGGGCACAAATTCGGAGCTCGGAAGCTATAACACAACATAGACGAGCGCCGTTCCGAAAAAGAAGCCGCGCGATATTCACAGCGAACACGAGTCAGAATGGGGAGGTCTCGGGCAGCAGCGAATAAGAATAGGCAGCTGCTGCTCTTGCGGCCTTCGCGAGTTTCGCTGGAACCAGGCGGCTGGGGAGGCAGCAAAGCGTGCGGCATGCGCACGCCAAGTGCACGCAGCAGCAAGCGACGCCACAAAATGGGGTTTGCAACGTGCGCCGTCAGACGTGGCCGTCCTGCGCACGACCGCGCAATTCGCGCCAAGCAGCTCTTGTCTCTCTCGAGTCGCCGCAAATGGCGCGTATTTTTTTAACGGAAAAAGCGCTGGCACTGTGCATAAATCACCCTCCTATGAGCGCGGGGCCCATAGTTTTATCCATCCCGCCGCGCCACACAGGCATCACGTCGCGTCGGGCGTTTATTTGTCAGCAGCGCCACGCTTACGCTTGCGTACGGATTCACGCGCTCGCGACAGCTGCGAAAAGCAATATTGATGCGCTCATCTAGTAATGCATGCATGACCTCTCTTTCATACGCAGAAGTTAAAAAAGAAGCGTACCTGCATTAGCCAACGAATCAACGCATCGGCGGCGTTAATTAATCATTCCGTAATGCAGTTGTATACAGAGTATGCAGTCCGTTGCCAGTATACATTCACGATTTCTCATGCTCATTGATTGATCGAGCGACTAATTGGGATGAGCGTGTCAAGGCAACACGAGGTCTATATATGACAGAAAGCTATCGCCTAATTGAGGCTAACCTCTCCTACTAAAGCCTTTTAACGCTACAGGCCGCCACAGGCGTAAGCGCTGCATGTGGGAGCACCGCGTTGTCGGTGCATCACTTCCAGTACGCGCCAATGATAGTTAAACCGCCGAAAGTGGGCGCGAAGAAAAAGAGTGGCTGCCGTCTGCGTCGACGGAACAGTCCCACGCTCGCGCTACGCGCCAGGCCAAGGTGAAATGGGTCCCGGGAATTATTTTTCGAAAACGAGGCTCCGTGTAATCGAATGCCACATACGACCGGCTGCTCAGCGAAAACATGAAACTCTATGCATGCAGGGCTCCGATGTTATTTTTGTTTCTGGTTATAAGAAGAACGAAGCCACAACAGGAAACCGGCGCGGCGCAAGCATAGACAACACTGGAGAGAGACGCACAGACACGTGCGCTGTGAGTGAGTGAGTGAGTGAATAAACTTTTATTTGGTCCACCAAAGCGCGATAACACGCGCACCCGGCTAATCCCACGACGGGACTGACAGATCTAGTCTGCCGGCCCGAGAGCGGGCGCGCTGGACGGCCAGGATTTGGTCCTCAAAGACAGGACTTCGCAGGAGCGCGTCCCACTCTTCCTTGGTGAACTTCGGGCCCAGCGACCCGCACTCCCAGAGCATATGAGGCAACGTACCTACCTCACCACAGGCCACGCAAGAACAATTTGGATAAATCTCGGGATATATGCTATTAAGGGACGCCGGATTTGGGTAGGAGTTCGTTTGCAGAAGTCTTATTGTGACCGCCTGCGGCCTGCTTAGCTTGTAGTGAGGCGGGGGGAAGACCCTTCTCTCTAAGTAAAAGAATTTAGTGATTTCGTTGTGCGTGAGAGGAGCGTCTCTGTGGCCGGGGAGAGAGTCGCCCGATCAGAGGGCAGCGCGGTCGGTAAAGCCACGTGCAGCCTCGTGGGCAGACTCGTTGAGGTTCAGAGGAACCCCCTCAATCGCCCCGACGTGTGGAGGTGTTGTCGTGTTTGGCGCCTTTCAGAATTTGAATTGCCTGCCGGGCTACACGGCCTTTCTGGAATGCACTGACGGCCACTTTAGAATCGCTATACACCCTTTCTCTTCGACCGTCTTGCATGGCGAGTGCAATGGCCACTTGCTCGGCCACCTCTGGGATCGTCGTCCGGACGGAAGCACAGTTGATGACTTTGCCCAGCGTGTCAACGACGGAAACCGCAAAAGCCTTGCCGTCTCGGTATGCAGCTGCGTCCACGAAGCTTGCTTCGATCTTGTCCTTGTTTATTTGCTTTAGTATACTCAATGCTCTTGCCTTGCGACGACCTGCGTTGTGAACGGGATGACCGTTGCGGGGCAAAGGGGCGACCACGATCTTCTCCCCTATTACAGTGGGGATTTGGGTGTCTTCAGCCAAGTTCTTGGTGGGGTGCGAGTACGATCTCCTCGAGGATACGCCTGCCGGCCAGCGTGGTGGACAGCCGAGTTAGCTGGGCCCCGTTCCTGAGCCTCGGCTATCTCCTCCATGGTGTTGTGTATGCCGAGCCGAAGGAGGTCCTCTGTATGCGTTCTGACGGGCAGCCCGAGGGCTCTCTTGAAGAATTTTCTAATGAGGGCATTAAGCTTTTCCCACTCGGCTCTGAGCCAGTTGTGCATGGTGTTTGAAGTCGTAGGCGATCTCACCGCTGCCAACCAGATGTTTGGATCCGGACTGCTGGTACGATCTGTTGGGAACTCGGCGCTGACGCCCGTGGTTGTACCTGGGTCGCAAGCCCCAAGGGTAGCGTTGGCCTGGCGGCCTGGGGTACAACTGGAAGCATCCGAAGGTCCCGGCAAAGCATGAGTCGACTGGTAACAACGAAACAACTTGTTTATTTTAACATCGCAAAGAGTTGGTGGTCAGGTTTGACCGAAGTAGAGAGACGGGAGAGCACTTCACTCAACAGAAGAAATCGGAGCCCTCCCTTTTGGCGTCCGGGGGCAGCTGTTTTTATACTCTCGCAGTTGAGGGCAAGAAGGAACCCCTCAAAAGACGAGCACGTGAATGTACAATGGGCTAATGGTGACGCACACTGTCGTAGCGATGCCGTAGCACCATGTCGAGCACGATCTCGTAGCACCCTGTCGTGGCGCTGCCGGTCGGACACAATGACTGTAATGAGAGGATGGTCCCTGCTTTGGCATCGCCTGTTTCGGGCATAATGACTGGAACGAGATCCCTGCTTTGGCATCGCCTGTTTCGGGCACAATGACTGGAATGAGATCCCTGCTTTGGCATCGCCTGTTTCGGGCACAATGACTGGAATGCGAGGATGATCCCTAGGCGGTCGCATCGCCGCAGTCGCGCCTGGAAACACCTGGCGATGAGTGTTGTGGCGACGACGATCGGGCCAAAATGTCTGCCGCCCCGCCGCAGTCGCGCCGGCAAAACCACGTGTCGCAGGCGAAACGCAACAATGGCCACCGTGTAGGTGAAGTGACACAGCACAAAGGCGTTGATGAGCCGAAGCAGGTTGTCCTCCTTGAGGCCACGATGTCTGTTCGTGACCCTTCAGACGAGGCGAAAAGCATTGTCGGATTTCGCAATTATCTTGCGTAACGCCGTGCCGTTGCCGCCGTGTGATTCTATGAACATACCCAGGACTCTGATGGTGTCGACCCTGGGTATCGGGTCACCGCTCCGAGTAAACAGGTGAATGTCACTTTCCGAGACCGGTTTCCAGCCCTTGAGTCTGCGGCCTTTTTCTTTTCTTTAATGCAGAAGCTCAGATTTGGTCGGGGAGCATGCAAGTCCGGTGGGTAGCAGGTACTGCTCCGTGACGTCTACCGCCTCTTGCATGGCGCTTTCCACTTGCCCTTCGCTACCGCCGGTGCACCAGATGGTGATGTCGTCTGCATAGATGGTGTGTTTGATACTTTCAACTTGGGCCAGATTCCTCCAGAGGCCGATCATGCAGATGTTGAAGAGAGCAGGCGAAATGACTGAGCCTTGCGGCGTGCCCCGTGGGCCCAGGAGCACCTCGTCGGAGACAAAGTCGCCGATCCGCAGCTTCGCTTTCCTCCCCGTCAGGAACGAACGGACGTAGTTATATAGTCTGGGGCCCAGCTCGAGGTCTGCCACGGAGGCCAGAATGTATTCGTGGAGAACGTTGTCAAACGCTTTCTCGAGGTCGAGTCCGAGCAGGGCCGTCGTGTCTCTGGTACTGCCGTCGATGATTTGATGTTTGATCATCTTCATGGCGTCCTGCGACGAGAGGCCGGCACGAAAGCCAATCATGTTGTGAGTATAGATGTTGTTCTCTTCGAGATATCTGTTTAGTCTGTCGAGGACGACGTGCTCCGCAACTTTCCCGACGCAGGAGGTGAGAGAGATCGGTCGAAGGTTGTCTACGTTCGGAGCCTTGCCGGGTTTGGGGATCAGGACGACGTTGGCGGTCTTCCATTGCTCTGGGACGCTGCCGTTTTTCCACGTCTCGTTGATCTTCTCGGTGAGGTACGCGATCGAACCGTCGTCAAGGTTCCGCAGCATCTTGTTGGTGATTCAGTCGGCACCTGGCACACACTTCCCCTTGAGCGTGAAAATGGCTTGTCTAATTTCCCCCACGGTGAAGTCTTCGTCCGATTCCGGACGGGCTGGGCCGAGGTAGTCGGGAAAGCGGTCTTCCTCGTCTCCGTTCTTTATGGAAAGGTACTTCTCAATGATCTTGGCAACCAGCTCGTCCCCGGAACAGGATGTGATAGCTTCGTGAAGGGCTCTGGCGAGCGTGTGTCTCTGACTGGATCTGGTGCTGCCCTCGTCGAGGAGATGCTTTAGCATGCCGCAGGACTTGCCGTTACGCCTCTGCCCATCGATCGAGTCACAGACCTCGTCCCATTGCTGCTTGCCGAGGGTCCGACAGTGATCTTCGATGGCCTTGTTAAGCTCGGAGATCTTTTTCCTCAATCTTCGGTTAAACCTTTGTCCCTTCCATCTTAGAAGCAGCGCCTGCTTGGTCTCGATCAGATGGGCCAGCCTACTGTCCATCTTTTCTACCTCCAGGTCGCTGACGATCTTCTTAGTGGATGACTTGGCGTCACTCTTGATTCGCTCGCACCAATTTTCCAGGTCTTTGGGGACGGGTGCGCTGTCGTTGCCGCGGAGCTTGCGAAAAAGGTCCCAGTCCGTGACAGTGAATTTTCTGGATTTACTTCGGGTGACTTCGAAGCGGGTCTCGAGCACATAATGGTCGCTACCAAACTTTATTGCGGTGTTACTCCACTCGGCTCCCTCGACGTTCTTCACGAACGCCAGATCGGGGGTGGTGTCCCGGCTCACCGAGTTGCCGATTCGGGAACGCCTTTTCCGTGATGAGCGTGAGGTCAATTTCGTTGGCGTTCTGCCACAGGCCGCGGCCCTTGCTCGTGTCGTAGACGTACTCCCACACTCCGTACGGTGCGTTGAAATCTCCGACGACGACCAGGGGATGAGTGCCGGCCAGGTCGACGGACTTCTTGAGTATCGTTTTGAACTGCTGTTGCGAGTCCCTAGGATTGCTGTAGATGTTGAGTAAACACTCTTTCTCCGCTGGTTGCGTTGTCTCGTGTTGAGCAGAACCTCCGCCATGACGTATTTGACCTTGCAACTCGCCAGCTTCAGGTCGCGAGACAAGTGTGTAAGCCTCCTGTCAACTAACCTGCACACTCCCCGACCTTCGGCCTGCACGGAGACGGCACGATAACCAGAGAGGGATGCGGCAGAGACGAGGGTTTCCTGTAATGCTATTACTTGTGGTTTGTTAGGTAGCGATCTTAAATATTGCTGCAACGGAGCCCTTTTATTGGAGTACCCCCTGCAGTTCCACTGCCAAATTTTGAACTCCTCTTTGGAGCTATCCATGATTAGATAAATTGTCTGGGGTACCCGCTGTAAGCACAGGTGCACGCAAGAAGTTCCCCCCACTCTGACGTGCAGATGTGCTCGTAGCCCTGATTTGAGTACCCGACGCGTTCGGAACAACGACCTGCATCGGAGTTACGGACGTATTATTTGGGATCACCAGACGCTCGAGGGCGCCCATGCGATCGGCCAGCGCACCTAGACTTCTCCTCGGGTCTCTTAGGGCGACTTGCACCTTTGCTAAGCCTTGTTTTAACTGCTGTACGCTCTTAGTGAGCGTGGCCAGCATGCCTTTGATCTCATAAGTTTGCGAATCTGAATCGTCCTCACTGGAAACTTCCCTACGCTTGGGGGCCCCGGCCGAGTCGCAGGCCGCAACTGGTGCTTCTGTGGCGGTCGGCGCCGACGCGTTGGATGTAGCACTCTGACTGATTACCAATTTCTTAATCTCTATCATTTCGCTAGCCATCTTTCTGACCATTTCTTTTAAGTCCGCGTTTTACTTCATAAGGCGCGATACCTCGGCGTCCCTGTGTTGCTCTGGAAGCGGGTTGCGTGGGCCCCGGGAGGATCTCGCGTGGGCGCCGCCAGCATCTATATCTGCCCACGATAGCGTCGACTTTCTCTTCGTCTGCTTGCCGGCACTGGACCCATACCGGGCCCTTGAGACAGAGCAGCTCTTGGAACGGCTTCCGGATCTTCCCCTGGACATAGATCTGCCCCTGGACACGGATCTTCCCCTGGACCTGGAACGGCATCCGGAAGGCGGAGAGGGGCTCCTGGATCTAGAGCTCCCGCGAGCCGCGGAGCGACCGGCGGCGGCCGGGAGTTGTCGCTCACCCATGGCGAGGGCCGGAGACTTGCTTCTATTGGCTCGGGATCGGTCCCCGCGCCTGCGTCTGTGTCTGTGTCGACGCGGCTTTTTCGGTGTTCTCGCGGTTACTGGCGTTCCTGCGCTGATTGCCGCGCCGTGGTTTGGCAATAACTCTCACTCACCCAAATCCATACCATCTTTCCAAGGTGAATGGAGGGAGAGCAAAATTCTGCTGGCCGCATCGTAGCCAGCAGGAAGGCGTGGTGGTGGTGGCGGTGACGGGGGAAAAAAATATGGCAGAATAGAAGATAAATACAGGCAGAGGCCTTTGTAACAAAGTGAGCGATACCCGGAATATAGTTAGTTAAGCAGGTAACTTCGTTATAACGGTGGCGTCTCTTAGACTACTAGATAAAGCTAAAACAAAATTGACAGTCGCTTAGATATGCTGACGTGATTTGAATGCGAAAGCATAATGACTTCTCCAATTGGTTACGTTCATTATAGATCATACACTGTGATGTGTGCTTCACAACTCTACCTTAATCCACTGTAATTCACCTTTCTCTACATTGCACCAACCTTAACCCACCTTTCTCGAATTTGTACCAACCTTTATCCACTTTAATGCACCTATATATACTTTATTCCACTGTAATTCCCCTTCAGTCACTTCACCTTAATTCACGTTACTCCACCTTAAGTCACCTTACTCTAACTTGTTCTGACTTTAATTCTGCAATACTACTGACGTCATACAAGACGCTGATGACGTCACGGATGATGATCTTTATTAGCCCACGTTGCGGACAACGCCGGCTTTTCTACCTCATGGGATATATAATGCCTTCGCGTTAAGAAGAGTAATAAAACAAATAATTTTTTACCACGCTGAGATCGCTGAAACTCCCACGACGGGCGCTGCTTATGAAATCTACTACTTCTGGTTTACGCTGGCAAGACTTTCGCACCTTCGAGGCAGAAGAGCTGTTCAGCCTCAGCCTGTTATTCAGGCACTAACTAGACTTGCACGTTGCCGCCACAAAAATTACAAACGAAAAGATCGCGTAGGCGCTTTGATTGGCGTAACTCCTTTCTAAAAGACCACAATGTGGAAGGCAAAGTCGTCGTAATGTCATTCGTCATGGCGGCACTCACAGAAGGCGCACAAGATAGCAGGCCATTGTCCTCTTCGTTATACACGCCATTTCTCAGCAAGCGCCTTCGTTGTAACGATGTTCGATTGTGTATAGACAGAAATAACAAAGAAAAGGAGAAGTAACGGGGAACTATCTACAATATTTACAAGCTGCGCGGGAACTTTCGCGGTCGCGACGCGGCAGCTGCACCACGGATCTGACACGAGCGTCGATATGTTTCACGGCGGGACGCGGCAGGTGCGCAGGGACAACAGAGAACCGGCCCCTGCTCCTTCTCCATCCAGACATGCCGAGAGGAGGTGACTGCTCTGCGCCTAAGCCCAGAACTTACTTTCTTTACTCGGCGATGTCAGGCCGTATGTAAATCCCAGAACGGTGCACTTTCGCTGCCCCCTTTCCGCTCGGCTCGCCCCGGTGCCGCTGTTTACCACGTCGGAAGATGTGCGCGTGCTGCTCGCAGTGGGGACCTCAAAATTAATCGCCGCTCCAGATCTGCAGCGGAGGCAACGCGCCAGCGAGCGGGAGCGCGTGCGGCGGCGAAGCGGATCGCGCAGGCTGGCGGTCACGGCACTGCGCTGTGCATATATACGTGCACTGCGCAGAGGAGACGAGGACAAGAATTGCGGAGGGGAGGCGCACACGAGCCGTCTCATTAGACGTGTCGTCCTTTAAGAGGGCAGTCAGCAGCCAGGAAAAGAAAGGAAGCAAGCACAGAGCTCGAACGCAGCCCTGCGAGAGCGCACATGCGCTCTGCACCAACCAGACGAAAAAAAAAAAAAGAAGGTCTGCACAGCGTGCACAGAGAAATTTACACAAAGTGAACAAAATTGACCGGACACAGGCTCCAATTTGTCCACTTTATGATCCGACACTTCAGAGAAATATAACGTGCCATTATCGCCCCCTTTAGAGGGGGTGAAAATGCGAGGAAGTTAACTAAAGGATCTGCCACACTACACTGAAATGGAGGAGAGACGGGACTAATATGAGCAGAAGGAAAAACGAGTGTGCGTGGGCGCTCCTCTCTTTCTCTCTCACACACACACTGCACATCGGGGTGGTCGCACGGCTATTACTTTCAGAGGTGCAGTCGCAGCTGTACGGCCGTAACCGTGAGTTACATACACGTAATTCCACGGATACAGAACCTTTAACAGATCAACGCCTAGTTCAACGTTGAGCGCCGCTTCCAGGGATACCGAACTACAGGCTCGTACTGCAACCCATTGTTCTTCACTCGGTCAATAAAGACGCAACTCGCGCACGACACGCATACCTCCTTCTACAGGGGGAAAGCTTGGCCCATAACTGCGTGCACTGAAAACGGGCACACAATCACGGTAGCGCCCCCCCCCCCCCCCTCCAGTCGAGCGCCAATACCTGCTGCGATGCCTATCGCGAGTGCGGGCAAGCGGTAGCCCCCGGCCGCATCGAGGCGTGCCGAAAAGAAATCCGCCAGAACCCATCGGGAAGCTGAGGGAGAGGCGGCGAAGCGTTCCCACGGGGACGCCGGCCGCTGGCACAGTTCCGGCGATACTATCGGGACCTTTTTATCACGCGACCGGTTGCGCGGCGCTCGCAATCGCGAAATTACGGGGAACAACGGATGAGGCAGCTCCCACGAACCGTCCCGCCAATACCAATATCCGAGAAGTGTGTGTGTGTGTGTCAGAGAGAGAGAGAGAGAGACGGCAATGAAGGGGTCCGACGAAGAGAAATCCACGTTGCTGGCGATGGGCGTTTGCGACTCCGAGACAGGAAAAAAAAAGGGATAAATAAGTTCTGGACATGGAACAGGGTGACTACAAGTGACACATGTAAACGGTTGCAATTAGATGTGGCATGTGCACGTGACAAAAACCTGATCGCGTACGAGTACGCTTCCTATATATCTGGGGGGGGGGGGGGGGGTATTCTGTAAGAGTCCACCTAGTGGACTGTCCATTTCGGCCGCCGCTGATTGGCTAGGGCTGCTCCTCTCCTCCTTTCTCATACAGTTGCATCCAATCAGCAGCGGCAGAAGTGGACAGTCCACTAGGTGGGCTCTTATAGAATACCCCCCCTGCGGAAGAAGTCTGTTTCAGCAGATAATTCCGCTTCTCGTGTGCGCTCAGGACGACACCTGCAATGAAATGGACATGCACTGACTGACAAAAAAAGAAAGAGAGGTGGAGATATTCTGCTTAAAGGCAGAGAGATCGGCGCAACTGTAGTTTATGCTCTTATTACCAGCTGCCCTCTACACTGTGAAAGGGGGAGCGGGGAAGAAAAGGAGTGATGACAATGATGCAGAGGAAAAAGTGAGTATGTACAAGTCCGCCATGTTGCGTCATCTTATACACAGCCTCCGATAGCCCCGGCGTTATAGACAACTGTGCGAACAAGGCAAACCCGAATAAGAGACGGCGCACATAATATTTCCTTCGACAGTAATTAACTATGCGAGCCACGGCACGCCCAGCGGGTGCGACACACACCGGCTGAAGCGCGCCTCGGTCACGGCGTCCTCCTGAGCGGTCACCTACATCACCAGTGGCATTCCGCCACGCATGGCGGCGTTCCGTTGACAGCTTTTTCTTTTACACCGTTACACGCGCTTTCTCCACAAGTTGGCCCAAACGTATTCGCGTCCGGCGCGGAGTGTATTGAACTGTCCACGTGTTGATGCTATCGGTTTAACTGCATTCGTCAGGCCATTAGAATACAGCAAAGGTATGCAAGAAGCAAAGGACACTCTGCACATGTACACTTCTTGACAAGCGAGTCCAGATTTTCCTGTGCGCGTCGCTCCGCTGCCCACGCGGACAAAAACGTTGCATCGCCGGCAGAAGCGAAGCATACCGAACCGTTTCCAAGTGCAAGCAAGTAATGTCATATGCCCTCCGTGCCTTCCTTGTGAAATCCGTAAAGATCGTTTCTCTATTTACTATTTGCAGACAAGTTGATGCGATCAATTGGGCAAATATTACACGAGGAAAGTGTGGAAAACATGGAATTAAGAACGCATATGGAATGGCTTATATATAACATCTAGGAAACACAACATACCTAAGTTACTGGACGGATTGATAGCCGTCGCCGTAGCACAATTGGTAGCGCAACGCACGCGTAATGCGGAGGTTGTGGGTTCGGCTCCCACTGGCGGCAAGTTACCTTTTCGTGCGCTTTCATTTCCGTGTTATTTATTACTTTCTACATATCGATTTCGATCACAGCTAATTTCCCCGATGCTTTCCTTGGCATCATTGTGTTTATACGGTCGTGACAAACAAACATCGAGCCCCTCGGTTTCCTTTCTTCCCCTTCGTTCACATATACGAGGCGGTGGGACCAACGTGGCTATACCGTATATAATAAAGTCACTTGCGCCGCATAAACGGACACCAAAGCGGTAGGTTAGGTGAAGTCGAAACGGTAAGCTGCACTTCTTACGTAGGTCGGACGCACTGTGGGCGGCGGCTACTACTTAAGCCACGGTATGCGAGATAGCAACACGCGGGTTCCGACCTTCACATTCCCGCGCAAGCTCAAGGCGGCGTCACATGTTTTCGAAACGTCTGCTCGGCTCTTGTCAGTTGGTTATCAATTAAAACACCAAAAACACTGAATTAAGAAGTCCACTCGTTGAGCTGGCGACTATATTGCGCGGTCTCCTGCTGCTGCGCAGGGAGTCTCGAACGAGCGAAAACACCGCCGCCCACTGACGTCACGGGCGCGGCGATTAGGGAGCAGAATGAGAAAAATGAAACCGGGCCTTCGAATATGTCCGTCTGAACTAAGTGCGTACTATCTTCAGTGGACGTTTCGCTTTGAAATGTAGCTTTACGTTTCACGACTGGGAGTCAGTTGGGAATTAATGAGGACGTCGTATCGGAGGGCGCCATGATAATTATGGCCACCTAGCGATGATCATCAGACGACGAAGCCAGGGCGTACGCAGGCATGCTCGCATTCCACTCCCGCTGCAATGCTGCCACCGCTTCAACTGGGAATCGAACCAGCGACCTCGTGCTCGGCAGCAAAAATGTGCGTCTAAGTCAAGGATACATAATCACTCTGGAAAAGGCCCGAGAGCGCACAGTTCTTAATTTTATGTTGTTACCAATTGCTGCTCCATACGCTCATGCCACCGCCTGCCTCCCCGGGCCACCTGGTTTCCTTACCAAGTCGAGAGAGAGAGTTACGGACACAGACGAAGTGGCGCAAGCGAAGTCTCCTCGCTCGCCCGCCGGTTTCCGGCCGACCTCTTTCGTCGAAAGAGAGCCTTCCTCCTTTTCTGCCGGCCGATTGGATTTCGAGGAGAGGCGGAGCACTGACATTCCGGTCACGGCGGCCGGCCACTCTCGCCGCGAGTCCGTCACCGCTCTACGGGACAAGAACGCGCCACGTCGACGCAAGAAGTCATACCGAGGCCGCAACAACCAAACGGGGAGGAGGTTCTGGCAGAGAAACAGGACCAAGTCGGCGGACGCTACCGGATCCGCACGCAAAAGGATTAAGCTATCAGATCGGATCCATTATACACTTAAGTGATGGCTGGAGGCTACATATTTGTCGAAGGGAACGGAGCTAAGTGTGGCTTAAAATGGAAGCTTCGTGCGCGAATTTTCGGAGTAAATTAAATGCTTGTTTCACGTTAGTCCGTGATTGGAGATCGCTTTCGAAGGATGCGACCAAGGATGTGACGAAGGATCTTGGGCCGGTATTTGTTCCGAAAGTCACGCTGAAGAAGCCACGGGTGGTCAGAATTAACCCGCAGCCCCTCGTTATACGGCGCCTATAATAGCCTGTGTGTTGTTAAAATAAATACATCATAAATCAACTAGGACTTCTATAACGACTTACTAAAGGGAAGAAAGATGCCCGAGGCACCTCATACTCGGAAAAAAATTCTTACGCTATATAACTATCCCTTGTAATACGAAGAAAATATTGACGATATCCTTCTTCACAGTATTTAGTACAGTGACAGTGCCTTTTCACGCAAATTCGTCCATCCAGCAGCCCGTATTGACCACGAACGCAAAGATACCCACCCTTCGCGCGGACTATAAAATATCTACACTCACCATTAGACTTGTCAATGAATGAGTGGAACGCGCTTCCGCCGTTCATTGTGAACATTAAGTAATTATCTTCTTTCCAATCGGCTTTACCTTAATGAGCAAGCCTGCCATCCCAGCTGATCTTTTCCAAACTACCATGTCATCCTGCTTGAGCGCCCTACTACCTTTGCTCACTGTCATGCATTTGTTGCGTTATTCTGAATAGTGTTGTAGTTCGATCTTCTGTTATTGCATTGTATAATCAGTACGCCATTCTAGTACTAGATGCACTGTATCTTCTTAAAGCTGAAAGCAGTTATGCTCTTTATGTTGTGTTTTGATTTTCATGCTTATAACCCGCCCCCCTTTTTATTTTTGAAGTTTCTTGCTGTTGTTATCCCCCCCCCCCCCCCCCTACGTAATGCCCTATTCTGGGCCCTTAGGATTAATAAATGAAATGAAATAAGAGCAAATGCCAGCTAACCGTCATGTACATATCATACGAAAGCGGCCGAACCATGGCAAACGGCACTTAAACGACGAGTTTTGTGAATTCAACCCATGCATGGACCGCCAGGCGCAAGGAGAGAGACTACAATGTACAGCTCTGGCGCGTTATAAGGTCCACCAGACTGCTTAACCGTCGGCCTGTCGTAAAATATGGAAAACTTGCGCGAGCCGTAGTCGTAAAGCAAGGGAATGCGAGGTAGAATTTAAACAGATACACTGCAAAAGAAAGCGAACAGTAGCCGTTGAGGCGAGCGGTACATAAGAGGAAACTGCATTTGCATGACAGGACCACGCTCCACGCATGCTGTTGCTGCCGCACTGTCCTCATATGCGCGCTGCCTTACAAGGTCAGGCACTCGGCTGTGTGCACGCAAGGCTCACAGCGGGCGGCGTAGCGACACACGAGGGACGAACACGTGCGCTGCCAGACAATGCGCAACGCAACGCGCCGCGCCGTTTGACAGGATTTCATGCCTTGCACGAACATGCGAACTGCGCGTCTGCAGGACCAGGGAGGAAAAAAAAAAAAGAAAAAGAAAGAGTTCCACGGCGTTTATTTCATGCCCGTCAGTATTGCGCTGTTTTCTCTTTTTCTTTATTATTGCGTTAGTTTGCCCTACAGGACCAAACGGATGTCACTATCTTAAAATTCACGTATCCTTCATATCCGTAATCTCACATGAACTTATGGGATCCGGTAAAAAAGAAAAAAAAACTGCATAAGCTCATGCGATTATATGGGATTATAGAAAGTGGAATATTGGTGTCTCTATTACGGCGAGGTAGTACACGTATGCGGTCGTTGTAAAGAAATCTCGCTACTATAGTAGCGAGATCATATATAGCGAGATATATAATAGCCTAGTATCGCGCTCAGTATGCGCTACAATGCGCGAGCGCTTTGCTGCGCGCTTTCGCACTGTCGCTCTCATACTGAGCTCGATAGAACATCAGTCCGGCGCTTTCGAACGTGCTCTCTCTCTCTCTCTCTCTCTCTCTCTCTCTCTCTCTCTCTCTCTCTCTCTCTCTCTCTCTCTCTCTCTATATATATATATATATATATATATATATATATATATATATATATATATATATATGGCGCTCTCGCGGTGCGGTTCACAGTCAGCTGGTCGAAATCGAGCGCTCCTTGCTCAGAACGCTCGGAGGCGCCCTCACCTGCGGGAAATGAGCGCGACAGAAACCCAATCACGCGACGATTGCGATTGCTGTCGGAGCAGCTGCGAGCCCGTTCGACTGGGGCAGGCTTTCAGAGTTGGAGGGTTTCAGGAACCAGTGGAATGTACCATAGGCCGTGTTTTAACGATATCACACTGCCCCTCCCCCTGCCCACCCCCACACTATATATAGTGTGCGGGTGGGCAGTGTCATATATATATATATATATATATATATATATATATATATATATATATATATATAGTGTATGTGCTATATATGTATGTGTATGTGTATATATAGTGTATGTGTATATATATAGTGTAGTGTTTTTCTCTCGCCACGAGAAACTGAACGATTAGGTCACGCGAAGAAGCCAGCGATACTTCGTTTATGCACACAATGAATACTTTCGATCTCACTGAAATAAATTAGGAATGGCCACATATCGGCCCAAGATTTCCCACATAATTAATGCCTGCTTCGAGTAATCCACCTCAAACAGTCCAGTTATCACGCTCACACGGGAACACACACGCAAGTCGCCGAAGGAGATGACATTGTTTCGTGTGGCACCCGATCATCACGCTCCTGCAGCCGTACGTCAACCACGGGGTGCATTTCACTCCCGGCGCATACACACCAACGCCAAGTTATGCAGCTAATCCGCATATTTGCCCTCGCGAACCGACCGCTCTGCTCGTGATAATCGCTGGCGCCCCAGACTGCTACAGCTGGATACGAGGCGTACAAAGCCGCGGAAAAAACAACGAAAAGGGAGAACGAGATGATCCGCTGCAAGGTGCGTAAGAACGCGCGAGACTCGAACGAGACGGCGCCGCCGCAGAGACGAGATAGTTTTTAACGCCGACCAGAAAGAGAGCGAAAGGGAAAGAAAAAGGCGGCGCCCAGAGTTAGGAGGCCAAGGCCGCAACCTTGGAGGCGGGCTGTCTACGGACCTGGCACACGCGCGCCTTCGGAGCCACAACTTTACGTACGTCGGCGCTCTTTTAAGCGGCTTTCTTGGGCCTTCTCTCCCACAATTTCTTTCTGTTTCTATGTTAGCCGTCATAACCCTTTGCGACTCGGTGTCCCGCCCCCCTTTGTCGCCGATCGCGACAGTACACGCCAGGATTGCCGCAGTGTGGCTCAGATCGTGCGGCTCGCCTGCGTACATAGCGGCCGCTGCACGCTGCACCGGAGACGTCCTTGTAACCGTTATATCGGCGTCGCGCCCGCTTTCCACGCAGCCAGAGCAGGAAAACCCGCCGAGAGAGGGAGGAAGGAACACAGGCCGCGCGCGGAAAGCGACGGAACACCGCGGCGGGGCAGCTTTCTTCAGCGTGCACTTTCATCCAGAAGCAGCTAAGGCAGGCGCCGCGGTCAGACACACGCGAACAAGCATTCGTGCAATGCTACCGACGGAATCGCAATGACGACCACCCACATACGGGGCCACATTCCGCGTGCCTTTTCGAGAAGAATAATAAGAATGTGAATAAGAAGAAAAGTGCGGAGAGCGGGGGCATGGAGCCGTAAATGCCACGGTAGGACCGCGGCTGTCGCCGAAGCAGCTGTCACTGTCTCGCGCGCCCATGGGAGAGTAGGATGTGAACTAAGCACGCAACCGTTCTGCTTCCCTACCAGTCATGAGGGATAGGAAAGGATGTAAGGAGAGAAGAATACCGATAGCCCCGTTATAACCCGTATTTTGCGAATCAAACCAATCTGACTTTGACCGAACGTTTTGCGAGACTTACGCGGAGAGCTGGGCTACTTGGTTCGAGTGCACAGCTTACAGCGCCCGTCTAAAGGAACGAGAAAGACGGGACGGGCGCCGTACATCGCGTTTCTGCCCGCTGCAAGTATTTCAGAAGCTTTGCAAGGAAACTGCATGCTCGGCGAATGCGCGCAGCTGCCCGCCATACTGCCCGTCACGCACGTGGCCGGGGGCAGTTCGCAGTATAGTGAACTGTATACACGGTCGGCGACAACCTTAAGGACTACGAACAAACTCCGTCCACAAGCACGCAATGCACCTGCATGCTCTTCACCTCTGAAAGGGAGCCGAGCCAGCAGGAGTCCACTCACAATTGCACACAAATTATATACAACCAATAAGGTTCGCTTACTTTTCTGGCGCCCAGCGGTATTCCCCATATAGAAACAGCAGTTCTGCAAGAGATATGTCTGTGTCACAGGTTTCAGGAGGAAACATGAATGTCCAGGGAAGATGTTATAGGTGATCCTGGTATCACGCTTAGCACAAGTTAATATTTGAGCTTGAAACAGCGTGTTTTCTTTTTTTTTCTTTTTTCTCTAATATGCCAGCATTTATATCAGACAAGCAGAGTCGTTAAGCTGTGAGCGGACTCCAGCTGGCTCGGGTCTCTTTCAGAGGTGGAGGGCATGCAGGTGCACTGCGTGCTTGTGGGCGCAGCTGGTTTGTGTAACTCTCGGGTTGTCATCGAGTTTGCAGCCAGCGGTCGCGATGCCGAGGATGCCGAAAGCCGTCCGGTGCTCGCTTGGAGCGACTGGTCCACGTGGAAGCACGCCCCCCCCTCCCCCCCCCCCCATTGCGATTCCAAACTTTCCCACGCACGCACTCACGAGAGGCCCGTTCTGTTCGCCAAACTGCCGTTCGCGGAAAACCGGCAAAAAGGAAGGCACACACACATTCCTTTGTTCCTATTCTTCTCGTCCACCACACGACCAGAGCTGCGCTCCACGCAGCCGTTCTGATGAAGGCTAGTTAATTTATGACCAAATATCCGAGAAAACAGCTATTCGAGCAACGATTGCAGCAATTACGTGTGTAAGTTCGAAAGAGAGCTCTTCTGGTGTTGACACGCGCATGGCATACCGTGTCCAATAATGCGGCCCGCTGTACTTGCCTGACTATAGAACGAAAGTAACGAACATGCTACTACATTTAGACGGTGGGGAACTAAATATCGTCCTTATTCCCTATCGTCCTAGTCCGCCGCCGTGTCTGAGCTCGCTTCCAACGTGCCGCCAATTAATCTTATACGCCAGCTGACTGCTCGACATGTACAACTCAGATTATATACAGTGTAACCAGCAATGGTCGAGTAGGCGATGCCTCGAGGCTGGAGCCAACGCTTCGACGTTTGAACCGACAGTGTTCTATTGCGAGCCTAAAGTGGGTCCTGCCCGATAATGTATGACTCTTTCGCTATAAAATCGGCGGCAATATGCGCAACGGAGTTTTGAGAAGCCCACGAAAATAGACGCACTTCTCCAGTCTGTGAGTTCATCCAGCCATCGAGATGGCCCTGTGCCGATATCTACACTACCCCGGCCCCTTCTGTGCCCCACTACCTCCCTATCGTGCCACATGTTTAGGTGTCCACCACCGAATAAGACAGTTGTTGTTACTATCCAGTAAGAATTATCAGTTGGAGCTTACGACAGTCACGTCCTCATCCGCCTTTGCAGTAGTACGAAAAGTACGCTCAAGGCTGCGATGACTAACCACTTGCCTGTCACCCCAATTCAGCAGATGTTGACACGGACACAGCGCCGAAAATTCGCAGGTTTGGCAGAAACGGTAAAAATATAAAGAAAAAAAAAGAAAAGGAGAGAGACAACGGAGCTTACCCTCAACCCCAAATCCATGTCAAGGAAGAAAACAACAAAACAATAAAGCTGATATGTCTACGAACAGCGTAATATCACAGCCTATTGTTGACGCCGAAATGACACACGCCAACTTTACGGGTTGCGTACAACTGCTAGTTACCGAGAACACATTGCAACCGACGGCCGCATTTCCAAGCCTGACTGATATGGCTGGTATGCTAGGGCTGTGATTGATGCAGGCGGAAGGACGCGCGGATATTTTCTCCATGGCCCTAACCACGGCGGAAAAATTCTTTCGCCGTGCCCTAACACTACGACAACGCTCGACAGACAAAAAGGTGGTCGCGCCTCCTGTTCGGCGCGCGCAAGAGCAGCCCCGTCGCGGGCGTAACACATTCGCGACACGAACTCGGGATGCTTTGGAAGTCTTTCGTGGTCGTGGGAGGATCACCGGGAGGCAAACGTGGCAGCAACTGCAACAGCAGCGGCGAGGCCGTCTGCAACGGGGCCACCCACATGCTGTGTGGTACAGAGCACGGCTGTGTGTGCGTGCGTCGCGCCATTTCGCAACGGGACAACGCGCGAAGCCAGTGAACGCCCCGACCGCGCCCTTGCGACACGCACTAGGGGCGCCACTCGCACTAGAACCATAAGCACGGGCACGGCTGGCAATCGAGGGAGCACCGGTCCCGCGGCAACGGCGGCAGTGCTGCTAACAGCGCGGGGCAGCGCTGTGTGCGTGCGCGTGCCACATGGGTGCAGCCACGTTCTGCCGTCGCCGCGGCGCCACGTGGTCGCTCTCACTCATCGGCGGTGCCCAGCCCCGTTTATGACCGGGTTTCCGGCGGCGCGCGCCGACGTCGCCACGTGAGCGCGACGTGGCGCGCGCGCGCGGAAGACGCTCTCGCCGCGGAGCGCAGAGGGCGGGCAGCCGCCGCCCTCCGCGGCCGCCTGCGAGCCGGGAGCCAGTACTGACCGAGTGCTGAAGTTGCCTTGGTGGTGTGCGCTCCGTTCTCGGTCACTGTCACCGCGCTCCGGCGGAGACAGAGCGAAAGTAACACAAAAATTTGCGGATATCACGCACTATGGAAATCCGTTGAAGCTTTCGTTGGTGTTTGCGAGAAACGCCTTTCTTGTTCAGGGAGCATTTGCAAATACAGAGCACACGACCAAGTTTAACACATTTTCACCTCGAAACGCCCCGCTCCAAAAGCTATAGACAAGGTATAGCCAGACCATAGTGTGCGTGTGTGTATCATATATATATATATATATATATATATATATATATATATATATATATATATATATATATATATATCGAGCCCCTCGTTTAGCCTTATTTCTTCTCGTTCATTACATAACGAGGGTCTCGAATCTGGCAACATCGATGTCTTCAGGTAGCATGTGTGGGCTTATTGACCAGTTGCCGTCACCCAAATAGATCACGTACTCGTGACGCCTGCGGCAGAAAGGATGTTCCACATCCGCCGCCAGGGTATGTATACGTGGTGGCGCTGGCTAACAATCCCAGCGTTAGTTGTAGTAGTAAAACTTAAATACCCCAGAAAGTGGACGGGAAAACGGCATCGCGGCAGCTCAAATGGTAACAGCATCGCACGCGTAATGAGAAGACGTGGGTTCGTTGCCCACCTGCGGCCATTTCAATTTTTTGTTTTTTTCATCCACTTTCAGTTCCATTAATTTATAATTTCTTTAATTCAATCAGTGAGTACAAGTAATTTTCCCTGTGTTGTCGTTTGTTGGCTTCTTATGATTTATATAGATATATATGCATATGCCCCTCGCTATACGAGATGGAATACAGGAGGAAGGAACCAACTGGAGAAGAAACGCAATATTGCGGGCGTCGCCACCAACGTATCCTATATAGCAGAAACGTATACCGACAGCGTGATGAGCTGCTGATCACGGCTGTTTCGTGGCGAGCACGGAAAGTGCGCTATAGGGCACGCTCATCGACAATGCTTCGGGTCGTTTCATCTCGTATACGGACGATGTAACTGCAAAGCTACCGCTGCTCTGCTTTAGTCTCATGGTCCGCGATGCAGTTAGTGCATATAAGGCCACGCAAGGATGCACGTGACTTGCCGCTGCCGTTGGGCCGACAACGGGCTCCAATAACACGCGCTAGCGAAAACAAGCATTGTCAAGCAAAACGCAACGTAATTATAACTGCGACATCTTAGGTGTGATATAGCGTTGTATGCACACACGCAAACGCTCCTCCCAGCGGCATCCGCCCTCGCCGTGACACGAAAACGTGCAGCAAGCTGACGGGGGCAGCCCTTGGAGTCGACGCGTGCGCTGTCGTCGTCTGTCTGTCCGTCCGCGTTTGATGCCCGAAGGAAGGCGTCAACTTCGCGGGGGGCGAGCATCTCGCGCCCCGTGTTTTCTTTGGCTCGCCGCGGGCGTGCTGGCAGCTGTTCAGGCAAAGCTTACGCTTCATCCGCGAGGCTGGAGCAACGGTGTCCACGAGGAAAGAAAAAAGCGAGCGCGTGACGAAACACGCCGAAACGGGAGCGGCGCTGTCCGGACCGCTTGCCGAGCTGAGCTGGGCGCGGGAGAAGACATCCACACGACGCCTCAGCGAGGTGGTCTCTGTGTCCCGTCTCGGTGCCGCAACCTTCGTTCTTCTGATGTCTGTGTAGCTACGAAGGGGCGCTCTTCCTACGCGGGCGTCAGGAAAGCGAGGGGTGTACGCACCACATCAAAAACACAAAACTTTTACTGTTGTTTCTGCACATTTATATTTCCTTTACTGTGGCTGAAGAAGTGGCCATCGCCCTGGTCACTCTAGATCCCACCTGTCACACCATCGCGTGTGACTCTCGCTCAGCCGTCACTAACTTCAGCAAAGGCCGTATTTCTCCCCAAGCTTTTCGCATCCTCTGCGAGGCACCACACTCTAAGGACAGCATAATCTCCCCTGACATGGATCCCGGCCCATGCGGGCCCTGTCCACCCACACCTCCCCAATCTCAACGAAGTCACCCACTCCATTGCGCGAGGCCTAGTCAACCGCGCCGGAGTCACTGGAGATGAGTTGAACACCAGGGACAATCTGACAACGTATAACGATCTCGTTAAGGCCTTTTACCTCAGTTGCCGAACCTTCCCCCCGCCTCACCCCAAGTTCAACCGGGCGCAGGCTACTACCCTGCGTCTGCTACAAACAAACACGTACCCTTCACCCGCCCGCCTCCACCTTATATTTCCAGACGTCTACACTACCCTCAACTGCCGGTGCTGTGGCATTCACCTGTGGCTACGCTTCCGCATATGCTGTGGGAGTGCCCAACACAGTACACACAGACTTACACCACGACTCTCTCGTCGAGGTTGCATGAGGCTCTGCGGAGCTCCGCCCTCGACGACCAAACCTGGGCGACCCAGCACGCCCGTGAGGCGGCGGCGAGGCAAGCCCTCGACGTCCCCTCATGGGAGGCTTAGGCCCGGCCATCATAAAGTGCTGGTTGTACAATGAATGTTTATTCCTCCTCCTCCGGTGGGACGAGTGTAAGAAGATGGCTGGATTGATTGATTGATTGATTGATTGATTGATTGATTGATTGATTGATTGATTGATTGATTGATTTGCAGGGCTTAACGCTTCCATGCAACACGGGAACATAAAGAAAGACGCCGTGGGTGGAGGGCTCCAGATTAATTTTGACGATCTGGGGTTCGTGAACGTGCGTTTTTAAACCTAAGTACCCAAGCATTTTCGCATTTATCGCCAACGTCGATTGAACGCAGCAGCCGCAGCTGTGCTCAGAACGCTATACGGCCACTGAGTTCCCGCAGCGGGTATACTGCAACAACAACGCGTGACGTTCATATGTATGCAACTCCGGACTGCGCCGCTCATCCTTCCGGTTATATATAACTGTACGCTAAATGAATCGTTGTATATAGTGCCCATTGATCATTTAAACTGTATACTGAGGGCTTTTATGATCGACCTAAGTTTTCCAAGGAGCCATCGACTATACCACATCTGGCGACGGGGGATGCCCCACCAGCAACACGCAGCCGTCACGGCTGACGTTCACGCCTCATCATTCACTTCGTTTCAAGACAGCAACGTCGCCCTCCTGCCGCCTCGAAGTGACCCATTATCGATGAAAGGGTGCTCGTCGAGAACTCCCGGGGGAAAGCGTCGACGGCAGAACATGAAGAGGGCACCAATACTTCCACAGACTTCCCAAGGAGATACCGACGACCACAAGACCCCAAGGGGTAATTAAGGCCGTCTTGGCCCCCGTGTTAATCAGAACGGCTCGAGACTCGGATGAGAGTCACAACCATGTACCAATGAAGCGAATGCAATCTTTTCTAGCTTCTTTTCACCATCACGATGCCCGGCTTCATCGTCGTTTCCCGATTCTTTCGGTGAAGACCCACCTCACCCGGTAGAGATCGCATCAGGGCGGGACAGGACTCAGGAAGGGTGCGTGCTGCTAACAGCAGATAGATGAAGTTAATAGGAGAAAGAAATTATGCGACTAAGAGCATATATATACCGGATATCGGAGATGGAGAGACAAATGAAGTTGCAGATGTGTAGCGTAGTACAATCGCTATTCCGATTTTGCTACTCCACAGTATATATGGCATGCAACAATCTCATAGATCTCACCGCTGTCGGTTCATTGTTCAGACTTTTTCCTATCAGCGCTTGATATTGCGCCGTCAATAGCTTTGTTAATTCTGGCCCTCCTGCGAACAACGCCGACCGCAATGACATAAAAGCGAGGCTACTTATCAGCTCTGAACGTTGCAAATGCAGAAAAAAGAAAATAATTAGTGTAGATGTATGAACAACTCACACATACTATAGTAATGCTCTTGCTGAGAGACACGTTAACCATCTCATCGATGATGCGATGAGTCGCTGACTTTACCACTTTTAATAGTTACGCCATTACGACTTATGTCAAGGAATTTCCGTGTCCCTTTCTATAACGTTTTCTCGCCACCACCATCGCCATCATTACACCTGGTCTCTCTCTCTCTCTCTCTCTCTCTCTCTCTCTCTCTCTCTCTCTCTCTCTCTCTCTCTCTCTCTCTCTCTCTCTCTCTCTCTCTCTCTCTCTCTCATTTAGTTTAGCGCACGCTATTTCACGGCGTCTCCAATTTACGCAGTCTCATTGCGATACAATGTTTCGCGCTCGATACTTGACTGCGACACTTGGCGCTGCATCCGTCGGTTAACCGCCAATGAAGTTTAACTATGCACACATTGGAAAGAAAAGCGTCTCTGACGAGACTTGAACGCCATTACTTTTCTTGCCATATATATACATGACAATCCACCAACGCACACGGCTGAATTGGGACATCAGTCATGGTCGTGAGAGGCAGAAAGATTGTTAATTAAAAAAAAAAGAAGAAGAATGGACTCGATACCATCGCATCGACGACGCTTGTTCATCGAGCCCGCTAATTCAAGACATCGCTAGATGGATGAGGGGTGTTAATTAAACGCTGTAGAAGACTACGACCAGGTGCTGGGGTCTACAGAAAACGAGTTGCCTTATTTACTATACAGAACGCGATCGCCAAAGTTAAGCAAGCTTGCGCCGCACTAAATGCCAGAGTTCACTACTTGATCCCAGCTGCTGCAAAAATTCTCTTCCAATTTCAACAATCTCTCGTAACTGTTTGTTTGGGTGGCAGGCTAGCGGACAAGACATGCCTCGAGAAGGCCAGACTGTCATATGACGATCCCGGCAGGACGCTATCGACACGTGGTTTTTTAACCACTCTCGGTGTGGCGATTCCCGACGCATGCGCGTACACGCACTTTATGCCTTTAAATTAAAATTAAATTCCGGGGCTTTTTACGTGCCATAACTACGATCTGATTATAAGACGCGCCGTAGTGGGAGGGCTTCAGATTAATTCCGACCACCTTTAAATATAAGTACGAGAGGGCTTTTGCATTTCGCCCCCATCAAAATGCGACCGCCGCGCCTGGGATGGAACCCGCGACCTCGAGCTTAGCAGCGCAGCGCCACAGCCACTGCGCTACCGCTGCGGGTACTTTACGCCGTGAGCCAATCAGGCTGTTATGTGTGGGTCTAACGTACCCAACGCCTATAGCACGGTGTGCACTCGTTTAATCGTTATCCACGTCGAACACGGTAAGTACAGCGCGGTCAGTGCGCTACGAAATCTACACACACACACACACACACACACAGAGAGAGAGAGAGATAAATAAATAAATAAATAAATAAATAAATAAAACGCCGTCAATACGGCGCATGTGTCTGGTTCCCCCTTACGGCGGTGCATTACCGCTAGTTCATTCCTCAGCCATAGATGACACGGCAGTTCGAAATTCTCGGCCACTCAACGGGCGCACGTTACCTACACTTGGCAAAGGGTCCTGTCCCGACAATTGGCGTGACCAAATAGCATCGGGTCATCGCCGCCTTCAGTAGCTTGCACACGACCCCGCTCGCCCGTGCAGGAACCTTTCGTGCGACCCTCGGCGAAATTTAGAGGTCAAAGTCCTCCCAGCGCGAGGTGCCACAGCCGTGATTTCCCTTTCGCCTCTCCAGCAGCAGCCAGCCAGACGCAGCGTCTCGGAACCGGACGCACTCAGGCCTGCGCTCCAGATCCATACACGCGCTCGGGAAGGCGGCGCACAGCCACAATGGCCACCGGCCCTGGAAGCGTGCAGTCTGAACCTGCTGCGGAGTGCACGCATATATATGCTGCCACAACAACGACCGCACCGAGAGAGAGAGAGACGTTCCTTTTTCTTAGCGCGCACGTGTCGGCAGTTTTATTACCGCCTGCCGCTTTATTTTAGAGCGCAGCTCTTTGGCGTCCGTTCCTGGGTTTCGCGTCGTCGTCGGCGTTGTCGTCGGCCTCGCAACCAGCTCCGCCCCCCTTTCATCCCCCCAGCGCTAGCAGCGACCGACTGATACCGTTGGATGCCGCTGACGCCGCTAGAGAGTCAAGATAACGTGACTGCATAGAACACCGTCGCCGCCATGCAGAAAGAGGAGGAAAGGGTCCCCCCTCCCCCCCCCCCCCCCTGTTCTAGTGTGGCGGATAGGGTGCTCTTCAGTTGCCGACGCGCCGGTTATTTCACGTAGGCCCCGGCACGTCGACGAATACGTGACCACCTTCCCACGGCTAGACCTGGTTCTTAGCGCTGCGGAAGCGAGGGTATCATACTGTTTGTGTCGGCATCGGCGGCGTTGTTCCTGAAACCAACTCCGCAGCTGGGGTTGACTCACTATCGGCGTCAGCGGCATCAGTCAGTCGCTGCTATCTCTTCCCTCCTCCCTTTATCGTGTTGTCCGCTTGCTGCGCGCGCTTCTGCCCCCATCGTTTGCCGCTGGGTGTACACGCCGCCCCCCTCCCCCCTCTTCCTGCGAGTCTTCGGTTGTCAAAGCGCCGGCTCGAACTTAATTCCTTTCTTCGCTCCTCCTCCAATGCAACCCCTGTGCGGTGGCAATCAGAGAGCCAGATCGGTGGCGGCGGATCTGTATATGTGCACCGCCCGAGCCGAAATTGCCGCTGCCGTTCGCCCTGTGCAGTGGCAATCAGAGAGCCAGATCGGTGGCGGCTTGACATAAAGACAAACAGCAATTTCCTAACACTTATGCGGGAGAACATCCCGTTCCTCTCGCTCGTAACGCGTCCCACGGCTGTGACAACCTCGCGAGGCACTTGTATAGATCTCGTCTTTGAGAATCAAGCATTGGTGTACCAAGTCGAACATATATCAGTCTATTTCTCCGACCACAAAGCTTCCTTCATGACTGTCAAGAACTGTTAGTGGAGTCTTTGTTAAAGGAATACGTGTGAAAAATAAAAAAAAATTCTGTGATAGCGCATACATGTGTTGCTCGATTTCTTTGCCTCAATCTATCGAAAAGGTGAAACAGCTTATTTGCTGCGCTCAAATTTCGCATTAGGAAGTAACGTAATCGTCGGTAATTTTTTTTTTTTTTCATATTGCGCAGGCTTTCTTTGCAATCCGGAAAAAAGGACTACGTGAGACGTATGGTAAAGGAAACAACTCGATCGGCGGTTTATTAAAGTGCTCTACAAATCTGCGTACCTATTTGGGGTCCTCAGCCAATAATTAAAAAGTGATTTGAGTAATTAAACTTAATTAATTAGTAAGTTATGTGGAAAACTAAAATTGTCTGAGTTACTATAGGCTATCGCGAATAGTAAGCGTTTGCTTCAATTCAATTCCGACGCGCCTTTCCTTTTTTACTATATCTTTCCCCTCCTTTACTGTTGCTGCTGCTGAAGTGACAACCCAGTTTTTATAAAGACCGTGAAATGCGGCGCGGAACAACAAGGGAAAAGACAACAGTGAAAGGAAGCGAGAGAAAAAAAATGATTGGGGGGGGGGGGGGAGAAGAGAAGAAAAGCACACTCTCGACACTTCCAGCAAAATGGCAAAGCTAGACGCGGCACCATAGCGTGCAGAAGGCAAAGCAGGCGACAAAATTCACAGCGAGCTTAAGAGGAAGCTTTAACTCTGGCCCAACTCCGACGCGGCCTATTCAAGTACATGTAAAGCGCAAAAAACATTTTTCTGAGATAACCCATGCATTGAGCGATTTTAATGAAATTCGCCGCATTTGAAAGAGAAAGTTAAATTGTAGTGACTGTTGGGAGTGGAATTTAGATTTAGGGCCTGAATTTTTCGAAAACGACTTTCAATAATTCGACAGTTCGAAAAAAAAAAATAGACGCACGAAGTTTATAAATTAATAGCTCTGCATCAAGAACAGATGTCGCGGTTCTGTAAACGGCATCCATCACATCATACAAAGCGAGCAAATTCGATATGTCAATATATATACATATATATCTCTTACGTGAATTTGTTACGTTGTGTAGATGGGTTCTGCAAAAGCTGTATTTCCATATTGCGGAAGTGTTTTTCTTTTTTTAGATTCACTTGGTAAATATCGATTTTGTTCGCTTTAGATGTACTATCAAATGCAATTCACATAATTGTGATATAAATTTTCCTTGCAGAATTACATAGTTGTAAACTTGATAGTTTCATTTTCCGAAGATTTTCGATTTCTGCCCATTATTGATAAGAAATTGACAATCTAAATATATTCTAAACCAACAGTGACTAGTTTTTAAGATTTTCTTTTAAATGCAACGAACTTTGTCAAATTAGGTGCAGTGGTTGCCGAGAAAAACGAATTCTCCTTTTACATGTATTTAGATAGGAGCACCCGAGCTAAAGCTTCCTCTTAACGCGCTGAGCCCCGTTCCCTTTCTTCTTCACGCGCGGCGCCTTCCTGCTCGCGTCTCTGCTTATGCATTCATCCGCCCGTCTGGGTCGCGACGTTGCCGCCAGAACGGTCCCCAGCCAGCCGAAACAACCGTTTCAAATATGTCAGAATCTGCGTTTCCCTCCACGCAGACCGCTTTCGTGGCTGCTCTGCTCGGCTCCTTCTCTGAGGATGTTTAGGACGGCAAAAATATGCCATGCCAAGTGACTTCAAGGGCAACGCGCAAGAACGCGGAAAGGTCGGCTTGCCAACGGGAGGGCTTGCCTCGTGAAAACGCCGAGCACACACACACCGAGAAGCGCTGACACGGAGCTGAAGTATACAGTCTTAGCCAAAAGTTTAAAAGTCGTTGAACAGAGCGCGTGGCCGGTGACATCTGCGGCCAGGTTGCCAAGTTTGGCTGATACAAGCTAAACTGGACTAAATCTTGGGTCGCTTATTTACGGAAAATGTTTTATCTACCTGACCACTTTATTACTCTCTCTCTCTTGCTCGCTACTTATGACACGATTACCAGGCGCCGCGACAACATGCCACAGGATTTAACACGTCAGGTTATGTAATATAAGGCCATGTATAGCACTATAACATGCCTTCACCGACAGACACTACGAGTTTCCGTGATCGCCAATACCATCGTGATATGGCAAGCCTAAATTTCCGAGTCGCCGGTCACGGATGCCTGCCATATATCACTGAGTGCTGCGAAGTGGGAGTATCCGTGCTGGTCGCTTGCTCGGAACGTGGCTTTATATGCATCCTTGGTTATGTACGTTTCTCATTTGCGGCCTACGGGAGCTAGTTTGTATACATGCTGTCAGAATTTAGGACCCAGCAGTGCTATAGTCCTCGGGCCGCCTATACCGTAGCATACTATACACGTGTCATTTTCGCCGATCCAGAGATCTGGAAACTGAGGAGTCCAGAATACGGTCCACAGGCTGGCCGCGGGTAGACAACACCGCCACCACGGAAACCCTCGTTCAGCTCTTGTGACTTGCGCGGTCGCTTTGACACAATGTTCGTATACAGCACATACGGATCAGGCTGACAGAGTGAGCGGATGCATGCCGTGGGCGGTGGGCCTCGAGCGGCATCGCCACATGCCACCAAAGATGGCTTCGTAGCAGCAAATCGTCTTGCAGCAAGCCACGCGGCATCGAGTGACCGAACTCGGGTTTCGAAAGCTTTCGTGGTGACGCCTGAGTTCGTGCTTGTAGATAAACACGAAGCGCTGCGGGTACAACGATACCACGGGAACGTTTAGCGCAGTAATAATCGTTGAAACTTCCGGGACCCGCGACAAGAATAACGCCGGCGTTGAGCGAAAAACGCGTGAGCGGTGAAGGGAACCGCGAAGGTCAACAAGAGCCGGAAGGCGGGGTGGAGGTGGGGCGGCGTAGAGAAGTTGGCCCAATGCCCCCCCCCTCCCCCCCGCCCGCAACGCACGGCGCAGACAGCGACAACGCCGGCGACGAGGCAGGCTACCGTTTCCAAGGCTCGACCGGTGCTTACGCACCGGTCGAGCCTTGGAGCCTTGAACCCTTGGAGCCTTACGCACCGTCGAGCCACCGGGATAGCAAGATAGATACAAGCACCGTAGGTGCTTGCGTCTTTATAAACGTGTCTCGTTCAAACTGGGCATCGCGGGAAACGCTACTGCGTTTCCCGCGATGCCCAGTTTGAACGAGACACGTTTATAAAGACGCAAGCACCTACGGAGGTAGCACTCCGCATAAGCGCGAAACGATAACGACAATAAAAAACGTGACACTTCTTCGGACACTTCTATTATTTATAACGCAGTACTTTCTTTAAGAGGATCAGTTTGCATAGTCACGAAGCCGTTTAAATCCAGAAGGACGAAGTTTAGGCAAGTCCATCATGCGGGCTGAACCGCCCAACCCGCAGACACTAGCGCCACAGTTCCCTCTAGTGCGAGACCTTATGCAAAATTCCGATTTCGTGTTTTCATATGTCGCCTCCATTTGGTAGATAGAACAAAATTATTGGTGTTGCCAGGAACAAGACAAGACACTGCGGCGCCACGAGTAAAAAAAATGGTGGTTAAGCAAGGACGACGCAAACAATTTTGCAGCACGAAAATTTGCGCCCTAGCCAAGGAGTGGCCGAGATGGGTGAAACGAGGAGTCGGCGAAATGACAGCAGCTAGCAAATGTTCGGACAGTGTCGTCGCGCCGCGCTTTCCCCCGCTGCCCTTGGTGACCCCGAGCGAGTGACGTGCGTCGCGCTTCGTCGCTGCCCCGCAACAGCTTCCGCTTGCGATTCCGCAGCGGAACGAAAGTGACGGTCCCTCCGCGCGCACAATGCAACTCGGGCTTCCGCTCGAGCGGCGTCACACGCACGTACACTGGGAGAGGGACGCCGTTACAAAGCACTTTCCCGAAAGAGGACCGTCGCGAGGTCAATCTAATACCGGTGTCACACGACCACTTTCGATCGCGATCAAGCCCGATCCGGATCGAAATTCTCGACTGCGATTAGCTCCCTCGCGCAGGTTGCGCAAAGGAACCAATCGCGACCGAGAAATTCTACCCGGATAGGGCTTGATCGCGATCGAAAGTGCGCCGTGTGACACCCGCATAATAAAACTCTATAGTTGCATTCCACGACAATCTCTCCTTCAAGAACTGCCGTCTCGCAGCATGTCATTTACCTAGAGTACGGTTCCACCGTGACGTTATTGCGAAAATTAAGCAATAGAAAACATTTACAACGCGAGTCTCCGTCGTATTCCAGAACATCGTATATCGCCATGCCTAACTTGACTGGAGCTTCGTCCAGGCAAAAGCAAGGCCAGTCTGGCAGGATGGGTCGCCAAGATATTCGCATTTTGGAGGAATGCGCGACGCAGCCACGGCGACAGGCATCCCCAAGCCTGGGTGGGCAACGTGCAACTCCTGACAACTCTACCTGTTACGTTTATCTGTTTTCATTTATTCCTCTCTCTCTCTCTCTCTCTCTCTCTCTCTCTCTATATATATATATATATATATATATATATATATATATATATATATATATATATGTTCTGTTTCTCTTGATTCTAACTTACTCATCCCCAACCTGTGTTTTGTTTTTTACGCTATAATTTCACATTTCTGTGCTGCCCGATTCTTGGCCCACAGTGGTGCAGATTTCGGAAGGTCAGCGCTTAGACGAAAGGAGAAGGACACACACACACACACGGCGCCGTGCATTGACCCGTACAAGCATTGTTAAGAACGACCAGCTGCAGTGCAAGTTTTGCCAACCAGTTGCGACTGTGGAGGCAATATTCCGGGAGCGTCGCCGCCAACCTCTAGCCACGGCGTGATTAAGTCGACTTTGTGTCGGTGACAATACGCGCATCCTCCACTCTGCGTCGCTTCAGCTAGGATGCGTTGTGACTGAAGGAGTTCGACGAAGCAGGCTTTGTGCGCAACACGACAACGCGGACCTGATCTCCTACGGGCGGGGGAGTTGCCGCGGGAACGCCGACGGAGGCTCCTTCAACGGGCTCGAAACATCGCCGGAATCATCTTAGGGACCCTGGACTGAGGGTTCCTCACACACTGCTCTCGCCATTCAAATCTTATTAATGAAGATGTTTTACTCTCCCACGCACCGACCTAGACGCAAGACAACGCGCTACCCGGAACGGCTCCGAGTTCTACGAAATTCGTGTGGTGTCGGTTTCGGAGCGTGAACACGCGTGTGTGTGCATGTGTGTGTGTAAACCGTCCTGCGGAGAGGCGGCTAGTTTGCGATGACTAAACGAACGTTCGCGTCATCTTGTATCGCGGGAGGACCGAGTGTTTAAAAACTGCTGTTGTGCGGATGCTCGACACACTTTTCTTAAGCAGTCATGTTGGACTGAGACACTCTCTTAAGCAGTCGTGTTAGACTGACGTACTTTCTCTCGCAGTCATGCTAGACTGATGAACTGCATGTAAATACTGTAAATAAACCCGTAGTCCTCGTTCTCGATGAGAAACAGTACCTCCCTTCAACAACGTCCTCAGCGTGGATAAGTTGGACGACGGCATGGGCCAGCTACCTTCGAATTCATGCCGGACTCCAATCTTGACAACGGATCACGAGCGATGGGATTGAGCCCCCAATCCTGACAGCATGCGCATCTACGCCGTAAAACACTGAGTGGGCAACGCGGCAAGGCGCGCGCGGTGAGGAAAGTGCGCCACAACACACGGTCGTGCAGCAGCTTTCGCCAACACTGCGGCGCATCCACGACCGAGTTACACACCCCACGCAGGGGTCATTGGGGGAGGGCCAGTTATACAACACGGTGAACCTGAATAAACCGTGAACTTGGAGCCACAGAGCGTGAGCGCAGGTAAGAGGCGCGGTGCCAGCCGCGCGCTTGACGTCGGCCTGCGCGTCGACCTTCTCGCGGGCGTCATGGAGCGACGGGCGTCCGGCACGACGAGTTGGGGTGTTTGTGCGATGTCAGAAGCGATGCCGGCGATTCCGCGCTTTGTCGCCGACGTGTGGGGGTCAACGGGGCCACGATGGGAATGAATGGGTGATCGGGGATCGTCGTTCGCAGCGCGCGTTCAGTCTCGCCGACTTCGCCAGCCGCGCGCGGTTAAAGGGACACTAAAGGTTACCAGAAAGTCAAAGTTAAAGTGATAAAGCAATGCTCTAGAACGTCTAAGGCGTCAATATAATCGCAAACAGAGCCTTAGTAACCGAGAAATCAAGGTAAATGCATGACACGATTTGAGACCCCCCAGCGACATTCCGGTACTAGCCCAATGACGAAAGCACTCCTCATCATACTTTATGTCCCTAGTACTCAACTACTCGTATTAAAAAGATAATTTCATTAGATTATAAGACGGAAGAAAATGCTACTTGTCTACTTCTATTCGATTCTAAGAAAAAATAACATTTTGACGTTACCCTTGAATAGTATGGGTGACCGAAAGGTTTCGTTTTCGCTCGACTCTGCGCGCTCGACTTTGCGCCGCGCGCGCTTTGGAGTTTCAGTTGTTTCTTTATCGCGTCGTGCTGCGGTGGTCCTGCTGGCTCGCGAAACTTGCATTTGGAACAAGCAGCGAAAATGCCACGTCCATGTGATGTCCTGGGATGCGCGAACGGTCCGCGGAACCTGGCCAAGGGCAGTTGCAGCGGCGAATCCAATGTTACTTATCACTGTGTGCCAACGACTGAACCTCTCCGTTCTAAGTGGTTAAGTGCCGTAGCTCTGCCACAGTGCGCTGACAAAGAGCCGAGAAATCACGTAGTGTGCTCGCTGCACTTTCCTCCATCCAGAGGATTACGAGTTCAACGCCGACTTAAGTCGCGTGAAGTGCCTTTCAAAGCAGGCCGTCGTCGTAGTAGTACGCAACGACGCTGGCAGCGCGAGCCCTCTACAGCAGGTCACGTTCATCAGTGCTTAAATCGCTGAACTCGAGCCTAGCGTCGCGAGCTAATGTGTCGTTGTCAGGGTCATCCATTGCAACGAGCGTTGAAGTTGGCGTCATAAAATAAAGAACCAGCTTATCGTCGTGCGCTTTCCCTTCCGCTAGCCACCACAGTTCCGCTTTCACGCTGCTGTCGGCTTTGTCTTGGCTCTGTTTCTGGCCGCGCGTTTGCGTTTTGTGCAGAAAAGCCGCGCCGTCTGCGGGCTCGCCGTTTTACTCACCGACGGCGCAACGTCACTATGAGACCATGACGTCAATACTCCTCGATCGGAGGGCGGGTGATTTGAACTGCGCTAGAGGTACGCGGACGCTTCAGAACGCATTTTCTCTTAAAATAAGTCTCTTCTTCGCACGAAACAAGCGTTTCGATGTTTCTGGGATGGTATTTCGACAATCCACGTTGACTTAATATTAACCTTTAGTGTCCCTTTAACGCGCGCTCCGAACGACGATCTCCGATCGCGCCCCTCAAAAGCACGACGTTGACGCGGTAACGAACGGAACGGCATAATACAAGCACGCTGTTTGCCACAGGTGTCCTATGAGGTGAAAGCACAGTCCTGTTGGTAGTCAAGGACCCTGCTGAAAGAAACGGTGGTGTACGTACTCGTTATACTCGCACGATTTTAGCATTTACTGAGGCAAGCACGCTTCACCACTTCGACAGCTCGTAAGAGGATCGAGCCGCTTGTATGTATCCAGGCAGAAGTCAAATATGAGTTGGAAGTAAAACTCTTGCTTGGGCTAGTTGGTTCATGCTTGAATTATTAAAGACAAGGCGCAGAAGACCAGGACTCAAGAAGAACACAAACGACAGGACCGGCGTCGGTCCTGTCGTTTGTATTGTTCTTGAGTCCTGGTCTTCTGCGCCTTGCCTTTACTAATTCAAGCATGAGTTGGAATTACCGCGTTTTGCCGTGGTCCATTATCATGGAGGTCCAGTACAAAGTACATCTGTCAAGTGTCACTGTCTCAGCTTATGGCATTATATTAGAATCCGACGTCTACTAAGAAAAAACAAACTGTAACCGATTTATGAAAATTTATGATTCGGGGTAGCGTTTAGGCAAGGGATCCTGCGTGCCATAGAGATGAGTATGTCCGGGAGCAGGAGTTGAAGACAATGGGTTTATTTTACATTATTTACATATTGAAACAAGTGTGGTCAGGTTCTAGTCAGGAAACACATGTCTGCAGACGTCAGGACACCTCAGTACTTCCTCTCCCTGCACCAAAGGCCAACTTTTAAAGGGCCCCTCATCAGGCCCCATAGCAAATTTTGGTTATACGTTGGAAGTTGTTACGTGTCCTCTAGGGGTCGCTCTGCCGCAAAATTTTTCAGATCGGCTCATTAATAGCCGAGACAGAAATATTTCAGTGCCGCGAACCCATGATTTCAGGAAGCGAGCTCAACTGCATAGCTAGACACTCTCTCTACTGGCCCCGTCTAGCCTCCGCAAGCGGAATTCCTTCCCTGCGTTCTCCCATACCGGACCTAGAGGATCGCGTGGCGCATACCTAACGGGTCCCACCTTCATTTTTTTTCTCGTTTTTTTTCTTTCTTTTATTTAATTTTTTTTTGCGGCGCTGTGCTTTTTTGTTGACGGCGTTGCGCGCGAGCTGTTTTCATTATACAGTCTTAGAATAGCGTTCGTCACGTAAGCACCTTTGCGGAACGTTACGGTGCGCGTCCGTTCAAGTCTTATAGTTTACCGTACGAAAACGCAAACGTAAAGACGACGTTATAAAACAGGGCGCCATCTGGCGCCTCCTGGCAAGCGCATCCAAGCGAAGACGATCAATCAGCGACCATCCTGCTGTTGCTATGTGGACGCGCCTCGTCAGGCCTACGGGCGCCAGAATCGCCTAACGATCTCACAAAATGGACGTGCTATGCGCTCATAATTAGCCTTTCAGGTGAGTTTAGGGAAAGCGAAAGCTCATTACAATAGCTACTGGCCATCAACAGGAGTGAGAGCGTAGCCATCACGAGAACTCACGCTGAAGCGGGAGCCATGGGTGCCGCCTCCCCCCCCCCCCCCCCATGTTCCACAACGCTATTTCTTAGCGTCCGTAAACATTACGAATGATAAACTCGCCAAATAACGTACGTTATCATAGCGCACGTAAACCGGAGAAACCCAATAACGTTCCGAGCATGCGCATTGAGGACGACGCTATTTCTTTACACATACGTAATGCGTTTACGTTCGGTTGCAAACGCCCGGCCTATTCTAAAGCTGTCTATTGTCTCGGTTCACGCAGCGCGCGATTTTGCGCGCTGTGCACAAGGACACATGACTAGCGGTATAATTCAGTGCTACACGAATACTGAGGCAGAACAAGCGGATCACAGTGCATGATCACGCGCCAGAACACGGTAGAAAATGACATAGTTTCGGTACCTGCGCACGTAACCGCACGCCCATGGGAACAAGCAGACGAGCGGAAGTACATCGCTCTTGCTTCGGTGCGAAGTAAAACAGAAAAACACGCAGACATTCCATTTGTGCGTTTTATATCTCTAAACATCAATTCGTCAATGCAAGCAACAGATCACACAAATAATATATGTTGCCGTGAATAATTCTCGAAGTCAGGTGTCACCACGAACGACGGCATACTGCGGGCACGAGTACGTAGGTTCAGGCACACGAGTACGTCACCGTCCAGCTTGGAGCGCGGTCGCCGCGAGGGAAAGGGTAAACGGCGTTCGCATCGATATTTCAGACCTTTCCGCGGCTCGTAGCGATGTAATTCTTTGCAAATGTGATCGTTAACGCGCATTGTATGCTGTGCGCTTGTCAGCTCAAAATTGCCAGACCTGGTGAGGGGCCCTTTAAAGGGAAGCTGAAACACTTTTCGAAAAAAATGAGTTCTCTGCGGCATTCTACAGTTTTGAGTCCCCTGAACACGAATATCTGGTTCAAAAAGGGCGGAAACAAACGCAAGCGGCTGTTTTTTTCAAGAAAACGCGCACCAGCGCCTCAGGGCATCGCGCGAACGCCGCTGTTGCCCGTGATTGGTCGGGCCGCTGTGACGTCGTTGGCGGTAGTCCCCGGTCGCCGCCGCCGCATGTCTCCGTTTCAGAGCGTAGCACCATTCCTTTCTCTCTCGTAGCACGCGGTTCTGCTGTTCTGGCTTCATAGCTGAGTTGTAAGATGGAACGTTCTCGCTGACTCCGACAGCTTGTATTTTCCCCGTACATGTTTGAACCCACAGCCGATACGGAAAACGATGGCGGCAACGGCGATGTTGAGTGTGCCAACAGCGAGAGCGATGTGTGCACCTTCTCGCGCGCTGGAAATCTTAGCTGGTACGTATATGTTTTTTTTTCATGTAGCTGCACGTTGCAATGACGGGAGAAAAAATGCGCTAAAGTGTCACTGGGAACATGCTGCTGGAAGAATGCCGAAGCACTAACTTCTCATCAGATTCTAAACACGGGTGCAATTCCGCGATGTCAAGCACCTTGCCGCTGCTTGTCTAAAGTCCCGTGGTTTTTTCAGCGTTGATACACGATCGCGAACATAAGTGCCGCGTTTCAAAGCGCGCACATGCAGTGCTGTGAGGTACAGTCATGGAAGTTGCTTATCATACACATCCAGAGATGACCAGAGGTATTATATGTGCAATATTCATAGTATGGTTCGACAACTTTGCGAGTGTGGCTCGATCAAGAATCGGTATGCGTGCTCCATGCTAGTGTTGACATAAAGATATTAGGCAGTTTTAGCACCGCCGTGTGGTAAACACGATAACTGAACCGTACGTCGAATGTCACTAGGCAAGCCTACACTCCATTTGATACCTCAGGTGCAACGCTGTGGAAGCTACGCTCGAAGTCCGGTCACCAAAATTTATTACTGCGCGCGTTTCCGTCTATGCTTCGCAGCGTGCCAGCGGCGTTTGCTCGCGCGAGCATGCACGTGAAGCTACCGCGACGGGCTGCAATTAAAAAATACCGAAAAGAATTTTTTTTTTTAAAGAACGTGTTAGCAGCCGTATAAGTATAAATCTACGGAACGAAGTTTTAACACGCCGAGTTCAACTACTCTAACGCGAGCACGAAAATATTACCGTAACGCCTCATGCCGTGCGATTTGAACACGAATGCTGAACAGCTAAATCTGCGGGCACCGCGAGGTAGGACGAATAACAAATATCACTGAATGCGCAAGCGTACCCCCGGCCAGTTATTTCACCGTATCAGAACAGCGCCGAACAAACAGCTGTAGTACAGCGTTCCGTGACAAAGCGGAGAGGCAAAACAGGATGAAAACGGCAAGCACTTTGCACGTAGGTGCATATTCCCGGCGGTGCCTCCACCTCGCTTCGTCGTAGACCGTTTGTTCGACACTAAGGTGATCATCTGGTAAAAAATTGCCCGTGTGCACATTAAAACCCTTACCTCACGCTTTCTCCTCTTGGCGAAGGCCGCTTTTGGAGGTGGCGAGGTGTTTCTCTTGTAGGAGGATATAGACGGAACAACGCCGGGCTTCAGTCGCACCGATTTAACTGGAATACCGATTGCCCGCATCGTTGTCCAGCTCCGATGGTAGTCACTGTCGCGGAAATGGTCCGAGCACAGCACAGTTGATTTCGTCGGCACGAACTTATCTCTCCTCACCGAACGTACCCACTGCGCTGCAAGCTTCTTTTCCTTCGGGAATTTGTGAAACACCACATCGACACATTGCCTGTGTTCGCGCAGCCGAATGCTGCACAGAACGAGGGCATCTTGGGCGCCCTTGGCTGTAGGCACTCACGCGGCACAGAAAGAAAGAACAGTTTACGAAAATCGCAAAACAAACGTGAGCGGCGGCGGCGGCGGCAGATCTCCCGTAGCGTCGTTCAGTAAAGCGCAGGACGGAAAGAGGCATGTCAGCACATGTCAGCACGCCGGCACGCAGCTCGGTTGGCTCGGTCTCCGCCCATGACGTCGCTCTCGCCGGTTCTCTCCTCTGGCAACAACCTCACCAAGCGCTCCGGGAAGCGATGGGGGCGTGTCCGCGCGGGTGATTTAGAAAGCGACTTCCGCCCCTTATATTAACAAAACGAAAAAAAAATTTCGGAACCGTAAATTATTAGGTCTGTTCTTCCCAATCCCAGCAATTCATGGAAATTGAAAACCGTTTCAGCTTCCCTTTAAAACGTTCTTCTTCCCTAGTTCCCTACACAAGGGAATTCGATTACCTTGTTGCGGCCAATCAGAGGGGTCTAAAGTTCCCAGAACTCCGCCTCTGATATCCAACCTTAGATGCAAGGACGAGGCAATCTGTAAAATGATATCGGTCGCGCTCTCTTCAGGAAGCAGGTAATGCACCCTCCACAAAAGTCGTCGACTGGTTTCGTTGCTCTCCGTGACGGTTATCTTGTCAGGGCCAGGAGATTAGTCTTAGCGCTCGTTACCGCTTCCACGAAGGGCGGCGGACGCTGTTGATTCTAGTCTCCTTGTTCGCACGTCACAGTCAGTGCCGGGCGCTGATGAACGGAGCTGCCTCGGGGGAAACACCTAAAGAATGCGCACTGCCGATTTGGGGCGCAACAAGATCATGGATCGCCGCTCGACAAGGCTTTGCGTGCGACCCGCGTCTGTTTCTGAATTTTTCCGACATCCTCATCTTATCCTTTGGCTATAGGGCTTAACCGAAATGTCTCTCCTTCGAAATGTCGAAGCGTGGTTCGCGGGTTTCCATGTGCGCAAACCCTGAGCCCGACTTGACCTTGAGACAGCAGCAGCAGTGGGCATTGCACAGTGAGAACCCCACACTCCCTCTGGCTGGTCTTACTTCCCCTTCCTGTCATCAACACTTCCTCCTGTCTCACACAAGAATGGAAATATATGTTCAAGACTGATGTTATTACGGGTTTTTAGTCCGCGGGTCCAGTCAGCTGGGGCCACACGATAGCTGTGTCTCAAATTGCGAGAATGGTACTGCACCCACAAATAATGCCTACAGTTAGCGGTACTACCAATTCCTAGCTTCAGAGGATGCATTTTCGTTTGTTTTGCACGCAACGATTATCAGTCTACAGGAGGCCTGCAAGCACGCGCGGAGTGCCGCGTCAGCCCAATGCGCCACACTGGGCGCTCGAAAGAAGTCAAGATACGTATCATCAGTCGGCCCTTTTAGATGAGGGTATGCTCTTGCAGTCCGACGCCTTCCAGGTATACGTCGAAGGACCAATGTCCATCAATGGGTTAGATCTATGCGGACACACGTACATAACAGACAATCATCCAGATTGCCCATTATCTTATCTACAGAAAGGCAGTAGCAATTATTCATTTCGGTATCAGTGAGGAAAACTGTTGAATAGATGTCGCGCGGTAAGGTTACCGTAGGCAAGACTGTGCCGCTGTCAAGCCAGAGCAGTTGCGCGACAACTACTAAGAAAGCTGCCGCTGCTGAGACAGAATGGCGGCAGCACTGTCGCGGCTACATATAACGGCGCAAAGGAGAGGTCGGTTACTCACTTGTTGTAGACACGGCAGGTGGAGTTGTTGACGCGCTTGTCGGACACGTAACGGCGGTGGTCCTCGAACGCGTCCTTGATGGCGGTCACGCCGAGCACGAACAGCACGGGTATCATGGCGACCTCCTTGCCGAACGCGTTGATCTGCGGCACCCAGTTGAGCAGCACGATGCCCAGGAAGTAGAGGTTGGCGAACCGGTGGAACTGCTCGAACAGGTTGCGCGGCACGAACGACAGCAGCGTGTACTTGGTGGTGCGCACCGCGTTGTCGGCGAACCCGCGGTTCGGGTGCTGCGCGGCGGGCGTGTCGTCCGGCACCGTGTGGTTGGGCACCAGCCGCCGGTTGTGCTCGGCGGCGCCCCCCGGAGCGCCGTCCTTGCCGGCCCGCGAGCAGCAGCCGCGACCCCAGCACCGCCAGGGAAGCTCGCGCAGCCAGCGGCCCAGCCGCCGTCTCCGGGGCGCCTCCCGCTCGGCGGCCAGCGACAGCGACGCCATGCTGGAATCCTCGGCGGCCGCCGCCGCCATGTCGCCGCCGCCGGCCCTGCGTCGAGGCGGTGCCGGAACGAGGCTTGACAACAGCGCGAATTCGCTGCCCTTTTGGCGCCGCCACAGAGTAGCGCGCTTCGCCATTCTGAGCGGCCACTGCAGACCGCATTAACCACGTGGAACGCGGTAAGAGGGCGAGCCGAAAGAATTCGGTCTGCGGCATGCGTGACGCCACAGTGCCGACGCGCGTGGCTGACCAAAGCGGCAAACGCGGTGTCAGGCAGACTTACTTGCATGCATATCACATGTCCGTTCACGGTGGCAAGCGAGGGACCTCTGAAGTAGCATTCTTCCAAATTCCGAGCTGACCTGTTGACCGATAACTTCATTTATACAGGCCGAGCCACGAACATAAGGATCCAAAGGTCAACGTTGCGCGCTGCGTTTTCAACTGTCGTTAGAAGTTGCTAGCACAGAACACACTAAACATTTTAAGAGTGTTAAAATTATGCACTCTTAAAGCAGCTTAAAGTTTGCTCCCTTTGGAGTTTATCTTGCCCCACAACGATGATTTTCATCTGCCTTGCTTGCGTTTCCTAACTAAGCGCTCAGTACTTTCCTGTCGAGAATGATGTGCCACGCTGATAACGCGCAAGCCGTTCGTGACTTCAAAGTATCGGGCTCGCAGCCTTAAAGAAAGGAAATGCGGGCAAGACAGATTATTATTGTTGTGGGACAACACACGTCAGTGTGTAAACATTTTTTAAGAGTGCGGGACAAGGTAAGCCCCAAATCGTCTAATTTATTTACAGCGAAGCTGCCTATGGCTAGGATCTGGCGGATATCGTCTCCGTGGACATAGACCAACAATGTTTCATACGTGGGCCGATCCCGAAGATTGTGCAATACTGGCCCGACCGGGTGCGGAGGTGAAGCAGGCGTTAAGCACTCCCCTCCCCATACGTGGGTCCATACCGAAGATAGTACAATACCTGACCGCATTTTTACAAATGCTAGTAAGTACAGCGGGACGTGGCATTACCCGAGGCACGTTTATACGCAGGCGCGAGTACGAGTGGGTGCGAGAGAGAAAATCCGGGGGCTTTTGCTCCTTGAAAGACTTGGAGGACGCTTAAGCTTCGCCTTCAAGAGTGGAACGCGATAGCGTTATCGCACCCCGTTCGCACCGCCCACTCATTCGCTCGGCATGCTCTTGAGTCACACAAGGACGAAACCTGCGCCTGAGCAAGCGGACCGAACCAAAGAACTCGGTGTCTCGGAGGGAGGAACGATCTACACGAGCCAAACGTCGTGATCGACACGGACAGCCGGGTGGCGACGCGCCATGAAGGCGGACGCGATCATGGGGCTGATGCCTCGATGGGACCGTCCTCTATCTCGCTTGGGAGCACCACGCAGCCGCATGACTCCTCGCCAGCAGCACGGCACACATCGCGAGTACACTTTCCCACCAGACGCGCTACGGCGCAGCGATCACGTCGGAGGCGTCCCGCATCGGACACTGCATTTAGCAATCGCGCTGTGAGCGGAAAAAAGAGCCGCGTCGCCTAAACACGAGGGTTCGAGTGACGCACGCTGGAAGTTCGAAGGGGAGAGAGCGAGAAAACTTATTAAAGGCAAGGGTATTAGGGCATCCTCGCACCGGTCCCCGCACGGCCCCAACGCGCTCAAACGAGACCAAGAGGAGAAGCGGGCTAGTGGCGCGCCACCTGTCGGGGCAACGCTGTAGATTGCGAGGAGGGGGTCTTCTGTGTTTGCCGCAAGATGGCTCTGCGTGTGCGCCAAGCTCAGAAATGTAGCGGGAACGTACTTCGCTACGCGTGTAACTGCGACTTTTGTAATTTACATGCTCATAATTACCGATATACACGGCACTATAACTTTCTACAGCACGTTTCTAAGGCAACACCGCATTCACTAGAGTCGCTTTTGCCCGCTTTGAAGCATCGAACTCATGGCTGAGTGGTAGCGTCTCCGTCTCACACTCCGGAGACCCTGGTTCGATTCCCACCCAGTTCACCTTGCAAGTTGTTTTTATTTATGAATTGCCTTCCGCCATTTTTCGCTCACGGCCAACACCGCCGACCCTTCTGCGACACGAGCTCCTTAAGGCTGCCACGTTAATAGAGTGTTTTAGTTGAGCGTCTTTACGGTACGCTCCGCTCCGAGCTGCCCCGCTAAGCCACAGCGGAGGGGCGGGCGATTTTCACGTTTTAGTTATACGTTTAGCGTAGCGGAGCGGACCTATCGTAGTTGCAGCGCCTCTGGCTAAATTCAGGGTAATGAAAGAAAATAAAAACACTTTATGATCACTCTTATACAGTAAAATGTATATATATATAACTTATTTCTCCATGAAGTATCTAGACGTGCGCTTGTAATGCGTTACCGGTCCATTTTATCCAATGGAAAATAAAGCGCCGTCTTGGGGAACGCCACGTGTTAGCCAGCGCGCTTGCTTTCTGCATCCAATCTAATCCGTTCTGACGCCAACGCTAGCCAAAGTGCTGGGCGGCACGCGCCGCTCAGGCAGCTTCTAAGCGGACCGTGTTCCTCGCTCCGCTTACGGCTAAGCGGACGGCGCATGCGCTTCCGCTCCGCTTAACTGCTTAGCGGAGCGTAAACACGCTCAACTAAAACACTCTAATATCTGACTAGGCACTACGGCGAAGGTTCTTTGCTCGTGTTGTGTGCGTTTGTCCCCTAGGCATCGCGGAATGGGGCCGAGTTTGATTACACTCCGACGCTGCCTGCCAGCGCGTCGAAGCAGTAGGCACGTACGCCCCATTTGGTGCTCGCTGTGTCTAAAGGTACATCGGACACTTTCTCGTGTCTGCGGCGCTCGTGCTGAGTTAATCGTGCCGGATTTAACCTTTCTCGCCCCTTACGGTGTCTACTTAAAAAAAAACAAAAAAAGAACGTCACTGATGTTCTCGGGGGAGCTGTAGAGGCCGGGCCTGCCCTCCTGCATGGTGCCCTATCTTCGCTCTTGGCAGGCTTTCCGTATGCTGCTGCCCACGCCTTTTCAGGAGCATTTTTATTGCTCCCGGTTCAGTTAAATACATGCACAGCAAACTTAGCAACCGCGGTTGAACGCCATTGCCTGATGTGATGCCGTGGGGATTATCGGCTTTGCTTCTCGACCACGTTAGGTTAGCGTAAAAGGCGTTAGGGTGGTGCGGCGTATTGTCACAGCGGTTACGCCATGAGGATTATTGTCTTTGCGTCTCGACCACGTTTGGTCAGGTTAACGTTATATAGGTTAGGTTAGCGCCAGGTTAGGTTAGCATAAAATGTGTTAGGGTAGCGCAATGTATTCTCATAGCGGTGGCAGGGACGAAGAGCGTCGCCGGCGGCCCTTCGGCCACTCGCGTTCAACCGCGGTTGCTAAGGCGCTCTGCCTTCTAGATATTCAATGTATGGTCCCTATTGCTCCCACGGAACTATCTGTGACGTTATTAGAGAGTTTTAGTTTAGGGGACGCAAGCGGCTTGCGTACGCAAGAACTAGGGGCGACGGTACTGCGCATGCGCAGACCGCTACGTCTACTTGCGTCCTTGGGTTGTTTGGCCGGCCGAAAACATCGCTGCCCCGAAGTGGTCACGTTACCCACGTGACTCGCTGTGTAGGAGAACGTACCAGTGGCTAGCAGGTAGATAATCTAATAGATCTTTCGCCAAGTGTCGACAGACGTCGTTTTTAGATTTATTAGAGAGGTTTAGCGTGTCCGATATTCGGATAAACGCAGTTGGTGAGTTGGGGCGGAGCCATAAACGGGAGCGTCCTGCATGGTGCATACACCTGGCGGCGCAAAGCTCAAACGGACAAAAGCAGCTAATATTGATGTAACCAAGTATATTCTACTTCGCTGCTGGTGTAAATTTTCGGCACTGGCGTAATTGTGTTGCTGCCAAAAATTTATACCCGCAGGAAAGTAAAATACACTTGGTTAGTGCAATATTAGCAAGACGCTCCCGTTCATGGCTCCACCCCAACGCCCCAGCCTGCGTTTACCTAAATACCGAACACTCTAAACCTCTCTATTAACGGCTTTTAATAAGAATAGTTTTATGTGCTTTACTTCATATGCTTGACTTCATGTTTTAAAAAATGATAACGCAGCAAAGATCAGACGTTGATGGCGTTGCGAGCGCATGCGACCTCACTGCTGCTTGCGTTTGGGGCCGCTAACCTATAACGTGTTTCTGCTTGCGTACGCAAACGCAAACGCACCCAAGCGCTAGGGGCCCCAACGCCTTGCGTCCCCTAAACTAAAGCTCTCAATTGTCGCGAAGAGAGTGTACCGCGGGCCTCTTTGCTGTCTTTCCGGGAATTTTGTGGGCTCCTCGACGCGGGGGAAAAACCTTTGTGCACAAACAACCGCGACGGCGCCGCGAGCATGTGCTGCCGCCGCGCCTGACGTCACACGTGCACATTGCGAGTCCTCTTCCCACGCTCGGCTGTCAAAAGCTGATTAGGTATGGTCAGAGTGCCTTTGTATACGGAGTGTTGACGCGACCATTTTTTTGGGCCCCTTGAACTCTGACGCTTATTGGATGATGTCGGCTTGCCTGATTGGTCGGAATAACGAAATAGCTCATTGGTGGAGAAAAGTGTCTCTTGGATGCTGTGTAAACTTATTTAAGGAATAGTTCGAGTAGTTTTTGGGAGTGAGCAAGTAGACAGCAGCGGACGGCGCAACTTCACCACGGGAGACCAGGCCGGTCAGGCAGGCCGACGACGACGGGTATGAGATCGTTTTGTTTGTAGATATTTTTGTACAGTGTTAACTTAAGGTATCATACCAAGTGAATAAACCTAGTTGTTCAAATGCTACTCTCGCCGTCGTACCTGCGGATTTGGACTTGCCCCTGCCAGAGCTCATCCCCCTTCTCCTTCCGTCTCCCTGGTGAGCTGATGCGTCTGAGATCTCACGGCTGCGTCACTTCGCTACATTATTTTCAAGGTATATTGCTTTAAAGGGTCCCTCACCAGGCCACACAGCAAACGTAAATTGTTACATGTCCGCTAGGGAGCGTCCTGCCGCAAACATTTTTCAAATGGGTCGACTAATAGCAGAGATACAAATATTTGAAGTGCCGCGAACCCATGATCTCAGGAGGTGAGCTTCACCGCAAACATAGACGCTCTCTCCACTTGCCCCGTCTAGCATCCGCACGCGAAATTCCTTCCTTGCGTTCTCCCATACCTGAGCTCGAGTACAGTGTACTGGAAGGCGTTGCCTTGTGGCTCGAGAATCGCGTGACGCACACGTCACGGGCCCCGCCTTCATTCTTTTTTTCTCCTAGCTTTCTTGCGGCAGGGCGCACTTCCGCTGACGGAGTCGCGCGCGAGATATTGCGATTGTCTCGTTTTCCGAAGCGCACGATTTTGCGCGCTGTGCACGAGGACACCTGACATACACGAACACTGATGCAGACACAAGCGGATCATGGAGCATGATCGCGCGCTGGAACACGGTAGAAAATGATAGTTTCGGTGCCTGCGCGCGCGACTGCACGAAGTGGGAACAAGCAGACGAAACGGAAGTACATCTCTCTTGCTGCGGCGCAAAGTAAAACAAAAACCACGGATAAATTCCGTTTGCGAGTTTTGTTATTTCTCTAAGCTTTAATTCGTCTATTCAAGCAACATATTACACAAATAATAGATGTTGCCTCGAATAATTCTCCAAGTCAGTTGTCACCACGAGCGACGTCACAGCACGAAAACGTGTAAGTCGGCGCACTAGCACGCGTACGTCATCCTCCGGCTTGGATTGCGGCGGCCGCGAGGAGAAGAAAGAGCGGGGTTCGGTTCGAAATTTTTCAGATCTTTCCACGGCGCGTAGCGATGTAATACTTTGCAGGCACGATCGCTATCACGCATTGTATACTCTGCGCTTGTCATCTCAAGATGGCCAGATCTGGTGAAGGGCACTTTAAGGCGCGAGGAAGGTATGATCTGGCACGACTGACTTGGCACGAGCGCCGCAGGTGTAAGACTGCCTGTCTGACACAGCGGTCGCCAAATGGGGCGCCAGTGCCCGCTGCTATAGGGTGGTTAAAATTACCGCTGCTTCACCTGTTTCACCGCACCGTGTTAAGAACGGCCTGCTCAGGTGCAAGTTTTGCCAGCCAGTTGCGACAGCGGCGGCAACCTTTGCTTGGAACGCCACCGTTACGCTCTAGCCTCGTCGCCATTGTGACTAAACGCGGTCGGCGGACCAACTATTGCTACTGAGCCTGCCACCGCCCACCTGGTCGGCCGCGAGCGGGGGAGTGCTCGCGGGAACGTCTACTGATGCCTCTTCCCACGCGCCGTTCGAGACAAAAGACAATGGGCTACCGGCTGCGCTGCGGTGGTCAGCTCCGAGTTCTATACGAAGTCCGTGTGACGTCGGTTCCGGACCGTGAACCTGTGTGTGTGTGTGTGTGTGCGTGCTTGTAAGCCGTCCCGCGCAGAGGCGGCTTGTTTACGATGACTGGACGAACGTTTCCGTCACCTTGGAATCGAGGGGGGGGGGACCGAGAATTTATAAACCGCTGTTGTGCGGATGCTCGAGAAACTTTCTCAAGCAGTCATGTTAGACTGATGCACTTTTCTCTCGCAGTCATGTTAGACTGGTGTACTTTTTCTCGCAGTCATGCTAGACTGATGTAGATACTGTAAATAAATCCATATTCCTCATTCTAGATGAGAAGCTGTACTTCCCTTCAACAACGTCCTCAGCGTGGATAAGTTGAACGACGGCATGGGCCAGCTACCTTCTAATTCATGCCCGACTCATATCTTGACAACGAGTTACGAACGGTGGGATTGAGCCCCCAATCCTGACAACTGGCTGACAGCGGACTTTGCGACGTGGTGCTGTGACTGCGGTGAGTGCTTGGTTCTTGCTTTGACTCTCTAGGCTTCATCTTGTGGTTGTTCTGTTTAGAACAGTAGGGAAGCTAGATTGTTGAGTGTTAGCTAGGTTGTGTTTTCCTAGCTAGATTTAGCGAGCAGGATCAAGGCAGTAAAGCAGCAATCATGGAGTTAAGGACACTGCTGAGAGACGAGTTGTTGATTGTTGGTGAGGAACTGGGCCTAGATGTACGCAAGGAAATGCTAAAATCGGAATTATTGCAGCTAATTTCCGAACAGGCCAGTGAGGAAGAAATTGAAATGGGGTAGGAACTTCTGAAAAAAAAAGAGAAGAACAGGACAGAGAGAGAGAGAGAGAGAGAGAGAGGAACGCGAGTTAAGAAAAATGCAACTTGAAGTTGAAAGCAAACGTTTGGAGTTGTCTCATGGAAGTCAAGGGGCTCTGGGACGATCAAGTGAGGCAGAATCATACCGCATGGACAGGCTTATATTAAAGCCATTTGATGTCGGGACCGACATAGGCTTGTTCCTAAGCAATTTTGAAAGAACTTGCGAGAAGATGAACGTCGGCCCGAGTACATGGCCACAGCGGTTGCTCTCTATGTTGCCGTGTGAGGCGGCGGAAGTAATCGCCAGACTGAGTGGACAGGATGCATGTGATTATGCAAAAGTTAAGGCTAGTCTCCTGAAGAAATACCGCCTTTCAGCGAAAGCTTTTCGGCAAAGGTTTAGGAGCACAGGCAAGAAAGATAGCGAGGGATATCTGGAGTTTGCATATAGCTTAAAGGCGAACCTAGTCGAGTGGCTTAAAAGCGCGGAAGCGCACGACAGCAGAGACATGATCATTGAATGCATGTGTCTAGAGCAATTTTATAAAACCATCCCCCAAGCTGTGAAACTGTGGGTGCAAGACAGAGGGAATGTAAACACTGTGGAAAGAGCAGCTGAATTAGCCGAAGAGTACGCAAACCGTAGAAAGTTGAACGCCGAGAAAGGAAATTGGGACGGTCGAAATGGACCGCGGAAACCATTTCCGTTAAAAGGGGTTCGCAGACTAGACGACCGGAGCCTGTAGACGTGGAAGGAAAGCCCTCAGAAAAGAGCGAGGAGAAATCAAACGGGGAAACACTACCAAAAGAGCAGAAAAGAAAATTCCAATCTTTCAGACCAATCCGCTGTTATAAATGCCACAAACTGGGACATATAGCTGTAAACTGCGGGAAGACTAGCGTAGCTTTCTCCTACGTGGAGGAAAAAGACGAGAATATGGAACTTTTAAGCCCATATGTTCACGACCTGCAAGTTAATGGCAAGCCATGCCGGGTGCTAACAGACAGTGCCGCCACGATGGACATTGTCCATCCGTCTTACGTGACGGTAGATGACTTCACCGTAGAAGTAGCATGGATCAAACAGGTTGTAGAAGAACACAGCGTGTGTCTGCCCATGGCCAAAGTCAAAATCAGTGGACCATTCGGGGAACTAGTGACGGAGGCTGCAGTTTCCAAATTTTTGTCATGATGACAGCTTAGCTAAATTACACCACACAGCTCAAGAAGGCATTGCTAGGCGTAACGTGACGATAGATGAGAGAGGAGGATTGTTGTATCGGCACTACAGAGATCGAAAGGGTAGGATTCTAGATCAATTAGTCGTACCTACTAAGTACACGGAGGACCTTTTGAGTCTCTGTCATGGAAATGGGTGGTCCGGCCACCTAGGCATAAACAAATCAAAGGAAAGATTGCTTATGGAATACTACAGGCCTGGCTGTTTCAAAGACGTAGAAAACTTTGTAAGATCATGCGACGCCTGCCAGCGCTCTGGTAAACCAGGAGAGACATGGAAAGCTCCACTGAAGGTAGTGCCCTTAATAACAGAACCTTTCAGACGACTTGTAATAGACACGGTAGGGCCTCTTCCAAAAACAAAATCGGGCTACAGGTACTTGTTTACCATGCTGTGTCCGGCTACAAAGTTTCCAGAAGCAATCCCTCTGAAAGAGCTCAGCTCCACCGAAGTAGTAGATGCGCTTTTGACAGTGTTTGCACGAGTTGGGTTTCCAGCCGAAATTCAGGCAGATCAAGGGTCAGTATTCACGAGCGCACTGACTTCCACATTCTTGCAAAAGTGCGGGGTAAAGTTAATACACAATTCTGTCGATCACCCTCAGTCAAACAGTGTAGAGAGGTGGCATTCAGTGCTTATGCGAGTTTTGCGTGCGCTCTGTTACGAGAACAAGGAGGACTGGGAGAACTGTCTGCAGGCAACTTTGTTTGCTTTGCGAACGGTTCCACATGAAGCGACAGGGTTCTCGCCAGCAGGACTAGTGTATGGGAGGACACTCCGTTCTCCACTGAGATTGTTAAGAGATGTGGGAGGAAAGAGGAGAGAGTCCTACAGTGGTTGAATACGTGCTAAATATGCTGGAACGGCTAAGCGCAACCCAAGAACTAGTCGAAAAGAACATGGGAGTAGCTCAAAAGAACGCCAAATTCTATTACGACAAGAATGCGAGGCTTCGTACGTTTAACGCCGGATACCAGGTAATGATCCTCAGACCTTCAAGAAAGAACAAGCTTGAAGTTCACTGGGACGGGCCCGTTAAAGTGTTGCACAAACTTTCAGATACTAACTATGCTCTGAAAATGCCCGGTCGCAGGAAGGAGGTGAGGATATATCACTGGAATTTGATGAAGCCGTATGTAGAGCGAAGCGGAGTCGTTAACTATGCCAACAAAGAGCAGGATGGTACTAGTACCAATTTTAAGGTGTATAGGGTGACTTCCAACTCTGAAATCGGCCTATAAGAAGTAGTAAAACACTCGGTAAGCTCGCACGCTTTAAGACCCGAGCAGCTAGATGAGCTAAAAGATGTGTCAGGGGAACATCTCGACAGATTCAGCGATCGGGCAGGTGGAACCGAACTAATAACGCATGAAATAGAGCTGACATCAACCAAACCCGTAAGATCAAAGCCTTACAGGCTTTGATCTTTGACCTTACAAAGCGTTTGTCTCCAAGGCAAAGAGAAAATATGGAGGCAGAGATACAGCGCATGCTAGAGTTGGGAGTTATTGAGCCCGCTGAGAGTGACTACACGTCACCACTAATACTGGTAGAAACCCCTAACAAAGACCCTCGTCCGTGTGTTGACTACAAGAAGTTAAATGCCATCACTAGGGATCAGCTGTACCCGATACCCAACACTGAGGAACGAATTGAAAGAGTGAGCTCTGCTAAATACATTTCAAATATAGATCTCGTGCGGGGGTACTGGCAAGTTCCCCTTTCAGAAAGTGGCAGCCGCTATGCCGCATTCATCTCGCCTGTAGGCACTTTTCGCCCTCTCGCCCTCAGCTTCGGGCTGAAGAACGCGCCGTTTAGCTTCTCTAAGTTAATGGATATTGTCCTAAAAGCCTTGCAGGAGTTCGCCTTGCCCTATCTTGATGATGTAGCAATTTTTTCGGACAGCTGGGAACAACACGTATCGCACCTCAAACAGGTGTTCTCACGGTTGAGGGAAGCCGGCTTAACGATGAAAGCGGAAAAGTGTAGGTTTGGTTGTTCGCAGGTTACTTATCTGGGCCATGTTGTCGGCCAGGGCACGAGACGGCCGGCCGAGCTGAAAATAGCTACGATTGGAGAATTTTCTCAGCCGCGCACGAAAACAGACCTTCGTTCATTTTTGGGACTTGTGGGGTACTATCAACGGTACATTCCGAATTACTCGCAAATGGCAAGTCCATTAACGGACGTCCTGCGAAAGGGAGCACCGAGTAGCGTACACAGGGATAAAGACAAAGAGAATGCTTTCCAAAGTTTGAAAACGCTATTGGTTTCTCGTCCTGTGCTTCGCGCGCCAGACTACACAAAGGAATTCATAGTTCAATGCGACGCAAGCGACAGAGGTACGGGCGTGGAACTTAGTCAGGTCGACGACGATAACGAGGAGCATCCTAACCTCTATGCCAGCCGTAAACTAAATGTAAGAGAGGAAGCCTACAGCGCTTCAGAAAAGGAATGCGCTTGTTTAGTTTGGGCCGCCCAAAAGTTGTCGTGTTACTTGTACGGAGCGAAGTTCATCTTCGAGACCGAACACTGTCCTCTGACGCGGCTGAATCAAATGTCACACAAAAATGGCCGCTTGCTCCGATGGAGTCTCACTCTGCAAGAGTACAACTTCTCCATTAGATACAAGAAGGGAAAGTTGCATAGCAATGCGGATGGTTTGAGCAGCTAGGCTAATTTGAATTCTGCGTTTAAGGGTCCCGCCTAAATTTTAGGGTTATTATTGTTCATTTTGTTAAGCCAAGAACACCCCTCTCATTTAGCAGGATTCCCTCCATGATTGCTGAATTTGTGAGCACGAAATTGCTTCAAAAGATGGCCTAGCGATATGCAGCACTTTTTGTTTCTGCACTTATGTTTTCTTTGAAACCTAGCGGGTCTAAAGTGAGATTCAAGTACGTCGTCTCGGCGCGGAGCCGTGTTGTGGGGTTCGTTTTGCAGTTGCCTGTCCTTGTTGGATGTTTTGGGGCGGTGACATCATTACAAAAGTGGTCGCTGCGAGCGAAGGAATCAAACCATGGCCACCAGCCGTTCTGTTCCTGCCCAGCGGTTGTCAGCGCTGCATGGACAGTCGAGATTTTCCGGGCCATGGAGGCGCTGTTAAGAACGGCCTGCTCAGATGCAAGTTTTGCCAGCCAGTTGCGACAGCGGCGGCAACCTTTGCTTGGAACGCCACCGTTACGCTCTAGCCTCGTCGCCATTGTGACTAAACGCGGTCGGCGGACCAACTACTGCTACTGAGCCCGCCACCGCCCACCTGGTCGGCCGCGAGCGGGGGAGTGCTCGCGGGAACGTCTACTGATGCCTCTTCCCACGCGCCGTTCGAGACGAAAGACAATGGGCTACCGGCTGCGCTGCGGTGGTCAGCTCCGAGTTCTATACGAAGTCCGTGTGACGTCGGTTCCGGACCGTGAACCTGTGTGTGTGTGTGTGCGTGCTTGTAAGCCGTCCCGCGCAGAGGCGGCTTGTTTACGATGACTGGACGAACGTTTCCGTCACCTTGGAATCGAGGGGGGGGCCCGAGTGTTTATAAACCGCTGTTGTGCGGATGCTCGAGGGACTTTCTCAAGCAGTCATGTTAGACTGATGCACTTTTCTCTCGCAGTCATGTTAGACTGGTGTACTTTTTCTCGCAGTCATGCTAGACTGATGTAGATACTGTAAATAAACCCATATTCCTCGTTCTCGATGAGAAGCAGTATTTCCCTTCAACAACGTCCTCAGCGTGGATAAGTTGGACGACGGCATGGGCCAGCTACCTTCTAATTCATGCCCGACTCCAATCTTGACAACGAGTTACGAACGGTGGGATTGAGCCCCCAATCCTGACAACCAGCAGCCAGCGTCTGAGCGCACAAACTCGACCACATGCACTCTGCAATGCCGGTAAGCTTAGGAACAAACGCATACAACAGGCGCTGATAAACTTTTCCTCCTTACTGCTTAGATATGGGGACGAGGCCTCACGGAGTCGTCATCTGTCAGAAGCGCCTCCCTTGCGTATAGTATGAGGGATCACGCGGAGCGCTCTTCATAGGTTTCGCTTACGGCGCTCAATACAAACACCACGCGGCAACCCTCCTGGACATTTATGTAAGTACTTTCAAAACGAGGCAAGTGGGCAAACTGAAAGCACAGAATCGTTTACAGACGCTATCTCTTTACCGAATACGTACAGTGAACGCCACTGCCCGCGGTCGCCGCGATGAAGTCTCCCGAACCGGTTTCTTGCGTGAAAAGTAGGAAAACGCTGAGAGTAAACTATGTGAAATATGTTCTTATAGTGGGGTGTCTGTATAACCGAATGGAGCATAACAGAATGAAGCCTCAATGCAGCGATCGCTCGGGTTCGCAGCGACCGACTGCGCGTCTGCATGCAAGCATGTCCGCGCACAATGTTTGCTTTCGCTGTGAGCGCGTTTTCGCACTACGCCGTGAGCTTTAGGCAGCAGCATATGAGCATTTGACAGTACACAAGCAACCATTGTTGCGTGGACGCTATCAGAACTGTTCAAAAATAATTTCATTATAGAGACTTCGACGCCTTCGGCGACTGTGATGTGCCATCGCGACGATTCAATCTTTTTAGAGCGCAGCTCTTTGGCGTCCGTTCCTGGGTTTCGCGTCGTCGTCGGCGTCGTCGTCGTCGTCGTCGTCGGCGTCGTCGTCGGCCTCGTAACCAGCTCCGCCCCCCTTTCATCCCCCCAGCGCTAGCAGCGACCGACTGATACCGCTGGATGCCGCTGACGCCGCTAGAGAGTCAAGATAACGTGACTGCATAGAACACCGTCGCCGCCATGCAGAAAGAGGAGGAAAGGGTCCCCCCCCCCCCTGTTCTTGTGTGGCGGATAGCTGGGGTTGACTCACTATCGCCATCAGCGGCATCAGTCAGTCGCTGCTATCTCTTCCCTCCTCCCTTTATCGTGTTGTCCGCTTGCTGCGCGCGCTTCTGCCCCCATCGTTTGCCGCTGGGTGTACACGCCGCCCCCCTCCGCTTCCGCTTACTGCTGGTTGCTCTCGACGGCGGCGATGAGCCTCCGCTTCGGCGGCGCGAACTGCAGGGTCTTCTCGGCGGCGGCGATGAGCTTCTGCTTCAGCCTCGCTTACTGCTGGTTGCTCTCGACGGCGGCGATGAGCCTCCGCTTCGGCGGCGCGAACGGCAGGGTCTTCTCGGCGGCGGCGCTTAGCCTCTGCTTCCCCCACGGCTGTGACAACCTCGCGAGGCACTTGTATAGATCTCGTCTTTGAGAATCAAGCATTGGTGTACCAAGTCGAACATATATCAGTCTATTTCTCCGACCACAAAGCTTCCTTCATGACTGTCAAGAACTGTTAGTGGAGTCTTTGTTAAAGGAATACGTGTGAAAAATAAAAAAAAAATTATGTGATAGCGCATACATGCGTTGCTCGATTTCTTTGCCTCAATCTATCCAAAAGGTGAAACAGCTTATTTGCTGCGCTCAAATTTCGCATTAGGAAGTAACGTAATCGTCGGTAATTTTTTGTCTTCTAATCCCTTGGACATTTCAACATTATTTCTCAGGTTGCGTCGCACTGTATGTTTATCGGTCTTCTGAGCGTGCGATTTCCCTCTGCTTCTTTTTCGTAATCCAGTGAATTATTTCATAACACAAATATGACCATATGCCATGCCTTTTTTGAATGCGTGTCTTACCGCTCCCTTTCCGTTCCAGTGAACTTGCCGGTATCTAGCATCAAAAAGTTCATAGACCTAACCGTCATGACATTAGCCGGGTGCGGACGAGCGTCTCAGTGTGCGTTTTCTGCTACTCACCGAACATCGCAGTCCCGGCGCCGTGGCAGAAATCTTCCTCGCGTTTGTGCTTGCTGCATATACGAGTTGTAGCCAATGGATGTCTGCCTGTTCTAGGGTTCGCGAGCCTAGCTTCACGCAACTCCTTGTCCTGCGGCTACGTGCGAATAAGGCTGACACATGGCTCCGTTGCGTACGTGCGGCACTGCGGCACCGAGCAGTAGCCTACCATGCTGCACCGCTCGAAAGGCGGCCACTACCTATTATAGTACTTTCAAATGTTGTCAAGCAGACACCCAAGTCGGTAAAACCTCACCACTTCATGTGAACCGCAGCGCAGGTGGAACATTAAATTTTCGATTTCAGCTCGCTTCGGCGCTTACGAAGCAGCCGACGCGGCCGCTATGTCCACGTGATCCCTCATGACACGTCACGCCGATGGTGGCGGCAGCTTTTCCAGTGGTGGAGCTCGCCCCCAATATTTAATGAGCAAAAGCGTCCACATTTTCTCTCTCGCACCCGCTCTACTCGCGCATGCACACAAATGTCCGGCGCCTCCAGAAGTGCCACGCCTCGCTGTACTTAGTACCAATCGTGGAGGAAGAAAAAGAGTGAGGAAAGGCCCTGACGTCACTCCTTGAGAAGCAAAGTTAAGCCGGAAGTTAGCATTGCTCCGCCATCATGTCGGGTCAGTCCTCTCTTGTTTACATTTCTCGCGAAACCACGCCGCGCTGCGCGCGCCCCGCAGCAATACTAAACAAAAGGATGTAATCGCGATGTCTCATTGCATTACCGTTGCCGAAGTCATGTTGAAATATAATGAACTTCGCAAATTGGGCCGTGAGGTTGAATCAGCTGCTTTTACCGGCTTGTATGAAAATAAACATGCCTTATAAGGCCAGTCAAGTGAACTGTTCTCATCAACCGCAGGTACCGGCCGCTGCCCAGTTCTTGCGTGTCTTAAAAAAAGGTCGCTTTTATCGATGCCTTCTACTTGCTTTTCTCCGCTTGGGATTCCTGTGGCTCTCAGACGGACTTGCGAGCTAGACGTCTGGAGATACCAAAAAATGTACGTATTCTCACTGCACTGTAAGAATGCACGGGAGACACGTACAACACACTGACCCATCCGCGATCCATCTGAAGTTCGTGAACACAAACACGTATTCTCTCTGTTTCTTGAGGAATCGTCGTGTTTTGCTGATCAAATTTCGAGTGGCCGCACATCGCTATACACAGCGCGCCGGCGAGGAGGCAGAACATCATTTTTCACTCCGCGTTTAGATACGTTGACTGCGGCATGAGGTGCCTTAATTTCTTCCCACGGTAAGTGAAGCTTCACGGAACCAAAGTTTTTCGATAGCCGGCGCACGGTGCAGAACAGTACGCGCTTAGAACCGACCTACGTGCGACCATGCAACAGCCGTTTGATACGTTCGCAGGCGTACGTTCAGTGGAGCCTTACTCAATCTTGCAGCGCATCCGCTACCCTTCACTTCCTTGCGCTTCTCGCGCGGACAGAGAAGACACGCCTGCGGTAGGGGGGATCCATTCCTTAAGTCAAAGCAGCCGCTTCTTTCCCATCTTCCCGGATGAACCATCGACTGGCCGGCGCACGGTGCCGAGGGCAGCAAAGTGCACTTATTCTGCTTAAAGCTCTGTCAGCAGGTGTATTGTGGTACACCTGTGCAGGTGTGTATGACCCTCGAACGCGCTCTGCATAAAAGAGCTCGTGCTGTCGCGAGTACTGCGAGAAACAAGCTACATTTGAGCAACATTTGTTTTAATGTGCACACGAGGAAGTTGTTAATGAACACGAAATTCTAAAACCAAGATTCTTTAATAACGTACGTTCTATGTGCCGCAAATGCACCATGCGCTGGCAAAAGCAGGAATCACTGACCTGCAAGGCGTTCATTGTACACATTCTGAAACGCATCGGTTTCGGCCTGCGATGGCACGTTAGCCTGATTCCGCCGAAGAGGGCAAAATGTACCCCGCCATTGCATGGCGGGGTACATTGCGTACAGCGTTGCACGAGCGTTGATTTCACGAGTTTTAGTTCCTCTTGTCCCACCTGGCCACGGCAACGTCAGGGAGAGCACGGTCCAGATAACACAGCGCAACAAAGCACGGAGACTAACGCGGCGCGGCGCCTTTGCCACGGTACGAAACTTACGGAGCAGCACGTGTGGGAGCGCACAACCATAACAAAGTCGCCATTGTGGCCCGAGAAATATGACAGATACGGCAAAATAAAGAAAAGCAAAGGCAAAAAAAAAAGCAGAAAGTACCACGTCACTTCCTCCGCACCTTTCTCCTAGCGCGCGGAGGGGCTCTCCAGAGTTTTTTTTTCCTTCCTCCGGATGCTAGCAATTGTAAAGTCGCTTTACCAGCAATTTACAGATATACAGTGGCGTAGCAACAGGGGGGGGGGGGGGGGCGGGGGGCCGTGGGCCCCGGGTGCAAGGGGCCAGTGGGGGGGGGGGGGGGGGGTTGTCATATACGTCTGAAGACACCCGAAACTTATTGATATCCTCGCCTTCCTCGACTACAACCGGGGTAGGGGGGGGGGTGACAGAAGACCTATGGGCCCCGGGTGCCGGATGACCTAGCTACGCCACTGCAGATATAGATATCAAGATTTGAAGAGCTTTAAAGCGGCTCCCGTGTGGCGCAGCGGATAGGGTGTCTGCCTTCCACGTAAAGTTCCCGGGTTCCGAATCCAGCTCCGTGCATTTCTTCAGTAGCTTAATTATGGATGAATCAATTGCTTGTTTTTTGAATCCGTTTATATAGGTAGTAATGCTAATAAAGGACTTGTGGGGGAAAATATTGTTACGCGCAGGTGATGTACAAGTCTATTTACAATATATTTACACGTAGACCAACGGTGGCAAATATGGCGTCCCTAAATCAATCGGGAACACGTCGTCTTCCTTCAGTGTAGCCAGCCACACTGTAGCGGCTGTTCCGTATCATCACCCCCGGCAGTAGAAACACCGTTCCGGTGCTAAGCTACGCATCCGCGGAGAAAGGTATCCCTACCACACAGCGCGAAGGAGAAGGTGAGCGGGCGTAGCGGGGGCTTGTTAGAGGTTGCACACGGTCAGATGATGGGTTGGGCATAGAGGGAGCAAACTAAAAGGACGAACGCGAGGGAAGAGGGTGGTCGGCAGAAAATTAGCGCATCGGTGAAGTCCAGCGGCGGCGGTGGTGAGCGATATGCCCGGTGGGTCGGCAGTTAAAACATATCACTTGTCGTCAATGGTTTGCCATTCGGACGGGTTGCATTGTCCATAAGAGTAGTAAAAGGGACGGGGTGGGAATGTGTGTGGATAAAGAGTTTCAGAGCGCACGGAACGAACGTAGTGAAGGCCGACGTTTGCCAATTCTTGTCGGACTACGGCCTGGATCAAGGAGATCATCGCTGGAGAAGGATCACATGACTATAAGGAAGCGGCCTCGACCTCACGACGAATGATGCGGGTTACGTTGTCACATTGTGACGGCTGGTGGAAGAGGTCGTCACAAGATGACATAGCGGCTGTGTTGAGATATTCGGCGGCTTTTAACATGCTCGAGACGGCGGCATGTTTTGAGGATCGTGTCGATGCTGGTGACGTTGTTGAACACCAGCAGATTGAAGGCGACGTCAGCAATGCCTTTGAGGACGTGACTAACCTTTCGTCCTCCGACATGCTCGGGCCGGCCTTGCTACTAAGGGCCAAGACGTCGAGAATGTACGACACGTAGGACTCGGTCGACGTCTAGAGGCGCGCGGCAAGGGCCTTCTTTGCATCAGGGCTGACAAGATGGCGAATTCGACAATAGCTGCGTTTACGTGAGCCCGACAAAGTCGAGTCGAGTCGGCTTGTTAGGCAGGAAACCGGTCATCGTGTTCATGCACACGCCAGCGGATCGGAACGAACGAGCGTTGAGGCGAGTCCGCTCAATACGCTTGCAAGGGCTAGATTTAACTGCCGAATCCGCTTGGCAAGAAGCAAGTAAACGCGCTCGCGAATCGGGCTGCGTCAGCTCGACTTCAGACTCTATCCGCTAGCGTCGAGATCATTTAACAAAAAAAAATATGGGGTTTTACGTGCCAATGCCACCATGTGATTACGAGGCACGCCGTAGTGGGGGACTCCGGACCACCTGGGGTTCTTTAACGTGCCCCTAAATCTTAATGCAAAAAAAAAAGTTCATGTAAATTCAGCTAATAATGACAAATTCGACAGTGTCCAGAGTAGCACACTCCTGGTTACGGACGTTCCACCGTAGCCAATCAGCGAACACCACGGCGACTCGACGATGACGCTGTGCAGACAGCAGCGCGCCTGACGCGCGAAAGGATACGCCACGGCGGCCAATGTGAGGCCACGTACTCCGCAGCTCATCTTTTCGTTGCCCAACGCGAATTGAAACGAGCGTCTCGGCCGAACAGAGCCCAACGGTACAGTGCCAACGGTGTTGCCACCGGCGCCGCGGTACACTTTCACCGCAACCTGCTACGGCGCGCGATCAAGGACATTCGACTGATCTCCGCTGTGTGTGTGCGTGTGTGCGCGCACGTGCGTATACGGTGCGCAACTCACATGCGACACGCGAACGGCCCCTGCCGACGCGCAGTAGCGTCTCCTTGCAAGCGTAACTGTACCGACGGCAACCGGTACAAGTTTTATAACACTGAAAAACACTGCTTCGGTTAACGCACGCGTCATATGGCAGTGCATGAACTGGCCATTTTTAAACGCTGGGAACAGAGCAAGGAAAACAAGGACGAAGGACCGATAAAGCACTCCGCTACTGCTGAGTATCCCGTGGAAAAACAAGCGTGCAAAGGAAAAGCTAATGACAAAACCAGAATCTGGTGTGCAGAGGGGAGACGTGGCTCTTATCATTTGTCTTATGTGCACGCACGGCTATGGTTTTGGTTTAGTCATCGCCTTTTCCTCTGCACGCTTATCTGTCTAATTCCTTGGGTTTGGTTTGCATGCTTGTTGTTTCCGCGCGCAATGAATGCTCAGCTGACAGTCGGCAATAGTGGTGGCTCTTCTTTATGTCCTTGTTTTTGCTTGAGATGTCCTACGAATGGATTTTAACGAACTCGCCAACCTTGTCTTCCTTGAACGTAAATATTTTTTAAAAGCGTAAGAAGATAAACATAAATCACGCATTACCCTCCCGATTTGCCCCTGCGGATACAACACACAAACCGCCATGTTCGGCTAAACATGTTCAACGCTGGGTTACGCACGGATGCCATCAGCATAAGCGCAAATGTGAAATGGATCAAAATAACCACAACGAATACCTCTTACACGCGTTTTTCCAAGCGTTATGTGCAATCGCTGCACCGGTCAGTAAAAGTGTCTGTAATTCTTTTTAACATTTAGCCATCACGGAACCCTGTTTCAGACTACCAAGGCTCATTTTGGAAACTTTTTCTTTGAGCAAATACGAACAAACACAGACAAGGCTTGCACGCCGCGCTATGTCAGACCCGGACATGCCATCGCCAATGCATCGCCAAACGTTGTCCTCGACTCTATACATAAGCGACAGAGGACGCACGTCAATACAGCAGAGCCACTGCAAAGGTTTATAAATTAATGGCATGGCGGTGGCTGATTCTGCGTTGGGATTTGTGCTCATTGGCTGAAAGCGCAACATTGCAAGACAAAAAATGCAATCAAGCTGATGTCTGTAATCTTTTAAGCACCAATTTCAAGGTTTAAACAGCTTTTTTTACTGTTTGAACACATGGAAAAGCGGAAATGTTTTATCAACAACCGCTGAACGTATTAGCATATATATATACATGCAATTCTTAAAATACGGGGGAAATTATATTTAAAAAGCCAAATTCCCGAGACTGCAGTGGTAGCGGAACTTTAACTGACACCTGTAACTATTTTGTCAAAGAACGTGATAAAACCCAAACCATCAAATAACATCTTGATAGTGCCAAGTTCGTCGTAATAGCAGTCAAACAAACGCCGAAAGCGCTTAAATGCCGTCAAAGGACAATACAAAGAAAATATTGGATTCTGGGGTTTTGCGTGCCCAAAAGCACGACTTGGTTATGAGGCACGCCATAGTGGAGGACTCCGGATTAATTTTGACCGCCAGAGCTTTTTTAACGTGCCCTCAGTGTACGGGACCGCGAACGTTTTTGCATTTCGCCCCCATTGAAATGCGGCCGCCGCGACCGGGATTTGATCCCGCAACCTCTTGATTAGCAGCGCTACACCAAAGCCGCTAAGCCACCACGGTGGGTAAAGGAAATATATTGTACAGACATCTTTGTCAAATATGTTGAAGTTAGCGAGTTACCAAAGCTGTCATCAGGTCGTGCGGAGTGACTCCAGTGGATCCTTAGGTGTTGGAAAGCTCTGGTAATTACGAGAATAGAGCATCACTTGAAACAGAGCTTTTAGAGCGAGGGGGATGCGACATTAGCTCCGCCGCGAGAACGGGCAGACGTTGTTTTCGCTCAAGCAGTAGTTCCAAAATTGAACAAAAGCTTTACGTTAGCGAAGTACATTTTAGGAAAATAACCTGCATATCCAACCGGTCTGCGCCGTTTCGAAGGTGTCTGGACGTGTGTAGCAGGCGCCTTCAAATCAACCTTCTCCGCAGTAATGGGCCTTGTGAGGAGAAGTCCGCTTCTGCAACTTCCTTTGCGTACCGCGTTCGTAACATCGTAAGAGGGGAAAAAAAAGGGGGAGGGGGGTTTTATAGTGAAGTCGGGTAACGAAACATTGGAATACTCGCAGTCGCGGAAGACTGGCGGTGTACTGGATAATTACGGAATACTGGAGAGATACTCGCGCAATACTGGCAGACTGCCATAGCACGTTGGTCGGGACATATTTCGAACTCTTATTACAATGGCCGACTAGGTTGCTGACGTAAACGTGTTCATAGCGACGTCGTATTTCTGCGCGTTGAGCGCTCTCTCGAATGATCGCGCAACAGGAGCAACAGTCGAGGTGGAAGAAAGGGTCGAGCGACCGATGGCCGGCTTTGTAACTTAATATGCACCACGCGAAGGCAAGATGCACAGCGAAATTGCACCGTCGAAGACGTGCGTGACGTTTCAGACCATCGACATCGCAGCGTTTGCACTACAGCTATGAGCTTTCGAGCCTCTCCTACAGATGCCTCAAGAAGTCAAAATAACACTTATTAGGATGGTCCATGACCTACAAGTTTCTTTCCTCACAGCATGCCCTGCCAACAAACAATGCAAACAATCTGAGCATAGCGAAAGCTATGTAGACGAAAGTCGCAATGCCTAGGCACCGTTAGTAACCGCGGAATTGTGCAAGAGCAAACGTGATACGCTAACGTATTTTCGTTTGTGGCATCTAGATGGAGAGCAGAAGGGGAGGTGTGAGGGAGCATTGTGAGCAGGTGGGAGAGAGAAAGCTTTTAAAATTAAATTATGGTAGCCTTTTAAAGAAACTCACGGGTCATAAGAGAGGCCGCAGTAAGGGGACTACTTTCGGCCACCGGGGGCACGAGCGCTGCTGCATTGCGCTCTCGAGGGAATCGAACGCACGACCTGCTGGTGCTCGTTAATGGAACGCAATAGCTACTGCATCGAGTGACAAAGATGTTGCACCACTACATCGGTTCTTGAATGAACAAGGGATGGCACTCTCGAAAAGGCGGATATGCCAACATCCAAAAACGATTCTGCTTTCCGAAAAAAAAAAAAAAAAGAAATCCTAAGGCGACAGCAAAACTGAGTGCCAACGTAAAATTGCCCTCCGTGATCATTCCGCAACTAGATTTTCGACAAATTTCCACTAGTCAGGCATCCGTACCCGGTACTGGCCTGCAACCAGAATATCCTCGTTGAGCGAATAATAATAATAATAATAATAATAATAATAATAATAATAATAATAATAATAATAATAATAATAATAATAATAATAATAATCACAACGTTGAGTACTTGCTGCAGCGCGGCGAAATGACGGATAAGACAGAAAAGCAAAGCCTGAACATTCCGCCGAAAGACAGTGACAAACAGCTTAGTTTACGACGTAGTAGAGTTCCGTCTCTCTGCTATTCCGCACAATGACTCACAACCGCCGCAATGCTGTACCGCCTATGGTTCAGCTTGCTTATCTCGTATTTCCAGACTTCGTTAGCTAGAACGCCGCTGTTTCGCAATACTTTGCTAAATATAGAAATCACTGCCAGCCTCGGACAACGCCCGCATGCAACAAATTTAAGTGAGTTGCGATTCGGATCGCTATAAAGAAAGCAACTCATTCAAAGTGAAACGCACTGAAATACCACAGTAACGCCTACAACTCGCGCGCATGCACACACGCCACCACATTTGGGGTGTTTTCTCCTTTGTGTCCATATTTTGTTTACCCCGCATCGCAGCTGATTCCACGTAGCGCACAAAGGTTAAGCCCAACGTCAGCGATGTTTTCTCTTCTTTTGTCTGATTAGGACATTCGCTCTCGTCAGCGTTATCATTAAACGCTTACCTAACTTGCCTAGAGAGGGAATGAAAGAATCACTTTTAAATCCATATGCATCAAAACTTGACTGCAGAGCTTGAGTCACTTGCTTACAAATCTTGCGTTGCAAAAGCATTCCTCGCGTTTTCTCTCGAACCCTTCGTAAATTTACCGCCCACCTGACGATAGAGTTTGCCCGAAAAAAAGGTGATAAACCGTTCGTCCTGCGAGAGAACCCACACCAGCGATCGTCGAAGTCACTCTTCGCCACAGACGACCAGCGCAACAGCTGGCGAAGCGAAACTTTCCATCTGCACGCGCCGCGTGTGCCGGTATGCGCCCTACAATCAGTGTCGAGCGTACTTCGCCTTGCGCAGTACGCACGTCCGAGCGCAGGCGACACACGCGGATTTACCGCAGGGGGCACCTAAACGCACCGCTGCCGTCGTTACCGATAAGAGCTGAGGCATGGTCGGCAGGTCGGTATATCGCTCTAACGAGCGAGCGCTTTAAAAGTATGGCGAAACCGATAGTCGAGCTATACACCGGAAAGGGGCGCAAAAACGAAACCACGGAAGTAACCGCGGAATCATACAAAATGCTAGCCTATACAATCCACAAAGCAGAGGCTGTCGCTGAAGTTTGAGACATAATAAACATAAAAAAGTTAGGGGTTTTAAGTTTGAGCCTTCGAGGTTGCTCACTGCTCGTATACGGTTGCGTTGAGCGGCGTCATTGAACACAACAATCACCGACGTCATCTCCCTTCGTTTCTCGGAAAAGTGGCCTTGCTCAGCCAGCAAAAACTTGGCAGGTGAAATAGAAATGCCCTCCCCCCCCCCCCCCCCCCCCCCCACTCACGTCGGCTACTCGCTCCACCGCAAAGTTCTTAAGTTCAAAAACGCGTTGGCGACGGGCACTATCAGAGCGTCCGCTTGAAAATTGAAATTACATATAAAAACTAAAGAAAAGCAACACAAAGTTTCTACCCATCTTGAGCAAAATTAAAAGGCGTGAAACTTGGGACAGAAATCTGAATTTTGCGCCCACGGAATACGACGGCAGTTTTTAGCCAGCGCGCCGACTGTTGCGTAAAAAGGGCCTTTGCGCAGAAAAGAAACGTAAAGCAAGCTTGGAACAGCATCTCGTTTTCGGTGTTCCCCATGAGACAGCGGTTCCTTAAAAGACGGCACTTCAAGGTCTGCACAAGAGCAAGCGATCTCCCGCACACTTTCTGAGAAAGAGAGCATCTGCTGCAAACGGCGTCATCGAAGTACCTGGCAAACGCATCAACGAGACGAAAATGGAGAACGGGCCGACAAAAAAACTGGCCACACAAACTCACCGAAAGCACCGCAGCCAAGGCGATCTAAGTGAACTCGAAAGTTTTATATCCAAGACGACTTTGAGAGATTACGAGGCGAGTGCATCCGTGTCTTCGACTAGTCGTAGTAGCAGTCATTTGAAGCTAAGCTTTACACAGGGTGTAATACTACACAGCACGCTTGTTGTCATCGCTGTCACCGAAGATCCCGGAGAGTAGCCGTTGCTCGTAGTGCAATGAAGGAAGCAGGCACATCGTAGCGTGTTCGCCCCTGCTTCTTCCGTGCAGGCGCGATCACTTTTGGCAGATTACTTCGTTGCTCGTCGGCGTTGGTCGATGTTCGAAGCACTCGGCAACTCTAGCAGCCCCGCCGATGTTCACAAGCATCCGGAGGAACGCTTCACGGACGCTCTGTCGCCCGGCGCACGCAAAGGCAGCGCAAACTGCCACTCCAGCGCCGCTTGCCGCTGCTACTGCGCGGACTGCGCTTCGTGCGCTCCCAAACAGCAGTGCCACAAAAAATAAAAAAAATAAAAAATAAAACAAGCGTATGGAAATGATAGCAGCCAGCGAGCGGGTAAACGCGAGGCCGTTGATGCGGAGGCTAGACACCTGACCCACCTGACATGAAAAACCTCCGGCGGAACTTACGTCAGATTTATTTACACGCTCGCAAATATACAATTTTAAAGGTAAAACCGTGTCTAACTTATTCACATAATCATATAAATCCACGAAAATCAAAGTGTTGATTTTATCCTGCAATCTTGTGCTTTACCTTTAGATATTTTACACACATTTTCACTTATTACGGGCATCGGCAGCGGTAAGGACATCAACAAGACGGCGAATTACAGACAGTACAGCTGGTACAAGGTATGTCAACTTTGATGTATGAACAGTGTAATTAGTTTGCTGTAGCGACTTAATAATTACTCAAATCCGTCGACCACAGATGTTGGGTTGAGTGGTGTGACTGCTACTGTTGAACAAGCCCGTACGCCACCAGCGATAACAAGTTATGGCTGACTACAGCTTGGTGCGTCGCGGGAAACTTGTGTTGAAGGGCCGCACAACTAAGTGAGTAGGACACCTTTGACTATCATGATTGTGTTGCTTAAGGTGGGGGGGGGGGGGGGAGGTGCTTGATTGTAATTTAGTTGATTGAGAAATGGCGCGTGTAGTATTGCAACACATAGTGCAACACACGTGAAGTACAGGTTGCTTCAAGAGAATCGGATGGGGTTACGCATGTTTATGCAGGTGTGCAAGCTATTTGGAATCCGAATTTTAGAGGGCGGCTGTGCTTATATAAAGCTTGATCCGTGAAATTGACCGATTCCAAAATTGTGAGCGCCAGCTGCAGGGAAAACGAAGAACCTCGAACCACGCCGCTTGATTGGAAAATAAGGTCGACGCTAGCGTGCAGTCCGTGCTCCGCGTATCGATACGACCCGCTTTCTGCGTTGTTTCAGTGCTTTATTAAATTGGTTTCAATCAGTGCGCGAGTAATTATTGAAGAAGACAATATATACCTCTCCAGTTTGCGCATACGCGACTTCTCGAAGTGCTCCAAAACGAACGACGGCGTTTATCTGCCCTCGAACACTTCGATCGTTCGTCAGGCGCATCGAGGCTGGGCGCTACTTGACAAAGGCTACGTGGCAATTCAAATTATAAGCTTCCCCACAGCTGATTCAGAAGGTGGACTGCTTGGTACGAGCGGCATGTAAGCTGTCCACGAGACGGGCAGTGTGTACGTGGTGTTGTGTTGGCAGCTCCTGTACAGTTTTTACATAACACGATGTGTTATATACAGCCAAGCAACAATGTTTAGATACTCTTAGAATTTGTTAAAGTAATGTCAAAAATTTCTTTACTCAGATCATTAGGTACTGTATTACAATAACACATTTTTGTTGCTTGTAAGTTTCAGGTCATGTTAACTTTTAAGAGGAAATGCTAGTGGAGCACATTGTTGCACAGCGATGACATGCTTGTGTCACAATCAAATACTGTTGACCGCGCGATCTAGTGCGTCGGCTTCCTAAAATAACTCGTGTGCTGCATTTCCTTACATTATAATATAATAGCAGTGTGGCTGCATGCAACTCAAAGCAGCGCACAGTGCAAAATCGCGTGCACACAAAAAAAAAAAAAAAAAGGAAGAGGAAGAAGAGGGGGCGGTTCGGCTCATGCCGTCCTCTTAGTGTGCATACCAAGGAAATGTATGAAACAAGGCCAGCGATGGCACATACGTTAAAACATGCAGAATATGAGCGGCGGATGACAAGCTAGCTGACGTGACAACGAACCACGTTCACGTCGGCAAGTCTACCTGTTGTAGGCCTCATGCAAGCACCTGCGGTAACCAAACAGGCAACCAAACTAGTGACTGCCCCCAGAAGGATGCGGAGCTGAGCCAACTCAAATGAATACTCTGGAGTGATCCTACACTCCTTTCACAGTCCCTATTATAGTTGGCGTAACATCGTGACCCACAGGGCAGCAATACAAATTTCCTTCACAGCACGTTTTTCTACTCAAGTTTGTAGGGCCTTTGCCTTTTCACACAGCCGATGTGCCGCCGTACAGCAGCCTCGCCTGGACGCTTGCTGTACGTGAACATGCCGGCACCTATATACTCCGGATGATTCATCAGCTTCGACGGCCGGCCTATGTTTGACAGAGGGCGGTTACGACACGATCGTGACTAGATTTATTTATTTATTTTTTTAAAGAAAGTTTGCCGGTGATGAAGTGCGACCCGCAGGTTCGAGAATGCTCTGTTGGCTGCCACAATGAGCCGTCCCAGTTTGCATGTCTCACTGTAGATATCCACAGAGCCCTCTTAGCATACTATCTTGCAGATGGAAATCGGAAGAAGCTCTTACGTTTCCGTAGTAGCAGTTCTTGCACCCGAAGGCGGCACAATTAATCGGCATACTCGAAAAAAAAAACCACGAGCGCAGCCACCAGCATTTCCGCAGCAACAACATCCGGAGTAATCGCGTTGCCCTTCGTTGTTTTCCAACCAAGTCTAATTACGATAGCCACCGCAAGGGGGACTCACGCCGCGCCAGTTTGGCGCATGCACAGGAAGATTTTTGGAATTGGTCAATTCTCACGCTAGTTGATATCTCTGGAGTCTTGCAGGAAGCACAAGAGTAAGAGCAAGTCGAAGCAGAGTTCCAGTGGCGGTGATGAAAGGCTGGAAAGTCAGGACACAGTCAGCCACGGTACTGTTTTACGCAACCTAAGGCACATGCCGAACTGTGTATAACTGTTCTGCATGCTGTGCATTTCGTCTCAGGAGGCTGGTGGGAGCTGAAAGCGTTCGAAGAGTACACGGGTCCTATAGCCATCGAGTTCACTCCGTACTGCTATGTGTCGTCACAGGATAATGGCTTGTTTGTACTCGGCGGGCCGCACCCACTTGGTAAGCAGCAGTCGCAGCGTACCCTATCCTTGCGATTCACTTCCGAGACGTCTCGCCTTGCGCCCGTCTACCTTGTGTGTGCGATGGATCAAAGCCGCAGAGATTTTCTTGTATAATGGTGGCGTTTTGCTTTCCTAGTACGAGGCGTTAAGGGCAGCAATGTAGCGGAGCAAAGTTTTTGCATTATAATGTTTATTATAAGTTATAAAGTGATGTCATACATGCGCACGTCTTTTACCCTTCTTCTAGGCGAGGGCCCATTTCCAGAAGAGATTCTGACGGCTGTCAAGCTGTCGGATACAAAGATAGCCCTTAAATCTGGCTACGGGAAGTACCTTTCTGTCCAGCCAGATGGCACAGTCGTCGGACGGTCAGATGCCATAGGCCCACTTGAACAGTGGGAACCTGTCTTCCAAGATGTGAGTGTCATAGAAACCTAAACTAAGAGATTACTTGCGCTGACAAGCGCTGTGGTTGCTGTTCCAGGGTAAAGTGGCTCTTCTTGCCAGCAACAGCTGCTTCCTCACAGTGGTTGATGGTACAGATATAAAGGCCACCTGCCGTTCAGCAGGCAGCGATGAAATGATTAAGGTAAGCACCTAAAGTGCTGCCTACCCCCCCTTTTTTTCTATGTTTCTGCTCTTCAGAAGGTGTCGAGCAAATTTAATGTTGAATTCCAATGGCGGAGTCGGAGCAAGTTTGTTCCGATGACAGAGTGAGGGCTGGAGTAAGGTGTTTCAATAAGAGAGTCGGAGGGGATTCAGAGCGGGAGTCACTCCGTGGAGCAGACAAAGATGCTCCGCCAAAATCGGCGGAGTGGACCGGAACTCTGTGTGACATATTTTATTTACCACATTGGTCTGCTGGGAGGTGTCACCGGTCATGACTCGCGAGGAAGCAAAAGCTGCTGCACGCTTGGTGAGATATCCATTCCACACTTTTAAAAAAACAACGGGTGAACGGCGCTGAAGAGACAACTGACCGCTGTGGCGGTGCTCGGAGCAAACAGCGGAAGGAAATGACAACACGCGAGGTACCCTGGGTAACTCGGTGATAGAACTTCAGCTTCTGCCTTGCTCGGGTGGCGCAGGTTGTGTTCCACTCGCGGATTTGGAGGCGTTGCTCTACACCAGAGTCGAGTTCTCGCTCACGGAGTCTGTCAGCTGCTCCGCCTCTGCCATTGGAATTCAACATTAGTCAACGCAGCCAGCAGTCAAATAATAGCCTGCAGCGCTGTCTTATACTAACAGGTGCGTGCTGTGGCTAAAGCAGACACTTCAAAGGAGAAAGATGTTCCCGAAGAAGAAAGAGGGTCCTTGGGAGAATGTGAAGTAAATTATGTGTAAGTATGAACTGCACACATTATACACTTCCTAATATGTGTTGCAGACACTGGGAAAATTCAGTAAGTTTGCGTTTCCCACTTTGCAGTGAATATTGTTTCCTATCAAAAGCAATGTTACTTGAAATGCAAGACTGCATGTAGCGTCTGTACGGTGCTGTTCAGAGCAAGTTTTTTGCACACATTTCACAAGCTTAGATTTTAATGCAATGTATTCTTTGTCAGCATAGTTACTGCAGCCAGAGTCCAGACTGCCCATTACAAAAGTCACATATAAAGGGCAGACACAAGAAATTTGGGTTTCCTTTGTCATCTGTTAATTATCTAGTGCTCTCCAGTGTTGTGCATCAATTCTTCTTTTTTTCAGTAGACTCAAGCACACTAGAATTCTATTCTCGGATAACAGAATAGGCAGACATTATTACCTGCAGCTCTGGCCAAATTCAATTGCTTTATTATGACCTCCCACATTTTTTCGACGTCTGCGCAGTGACACCAAAGCAAGGGTAGTAATTGCATTTATGTAGAGGGTGCAACTTTCCGAAATGGTGAACAACCACTGTGGCAGATGTCTGGTGGTACCATCTTTCCTTTAGCGCGTATCAGTGCTCTGTAAAGAACCAGACAATCGGCCGTCTGCCGGAATGCCTGTTTACTTCTCTCCAAGTGCGCCCACCTCTTTGTCTTCATGATCTGTTACCCTTGGCCATGCTACGACTTGACATGCTGCCGAAGATGGTTCTGGCGGTGGTGAGAACCATAGTCGTCAAGACTGGGAAATGGAATTTTCGTCGTTGAGTCGTCCAATGCATGTGCAACCAGCTCCTCTGGCGGACGGCACTGAGTGCTGCGTTCTGGCCACCGGTCTCGGACACGATTAGCCCATTGCTGTTGGGAAAATGCAGCAGGAGGCCCTTGACGTCAAAGCTGTTTGTAGCACTGAACATGGCTGGTCGCATTGTTCGTGGTTGGTTGCAATGCGTTCGGGTTGTCTACGACGTAGCTTCTTCAAAGAGGAGGTGAGCATCTGTGCTAGTACGCAATGCAACTTTCGCTTTTGCAGAGTTGCTGCTGACAGAGCAAGGTTCCTCAAGGTCCTCGAACCGGTAGATCTTGTTATCGCGCCGCGTGATGCCTCGCTGTCCTGGTCACTGTTCTTACCATCTGCAGGAGAAGACTGGTGCTCAATGTGCATTGTGAAAAGCATATGGTAGGAAGATTTGGGCCGCATGGGCAGGTCATCAATGATGATGACCTCAGACCCGCTGAGGTCTTCAGTAATGGCGATCAGAGCCATGTTGGTCTCCCTGGCTCCCTTCAGCGAGACATAAACTTCTCTTGCATTCAGCCAATGACTGCTGTGAAGTCCGGAGGTGTGGGTCTAGAAGCATGGCCTTCTTAGGATCTGCAGACATATCGGTGTTGTCCTGAAGTGTTAGCACTCCATCATCAGAGCTTGACAACCCATTGCATGCAGTTGAGCTGTCCAAGGTTGATGGCGGGATACTAGGCGATAGCAATCAGAAGCCGCGAGCTCGAAAGTGGAGAGGCCCGCAATGTCCACGGGGAAAGATGGCCAGTGCTCACGACCACGAACTTCACTTCCAGAGGCTGTCATTCTGGGCTGAACATAGCTTTTAGAAATCCGGAGGCCATCTGGCGGTAGCAGTGGTTCACCAGGCATTTCCCACACTCTTATATTACGGATAAAAGCTGTCAATAAAGAGTGAAAGTTCTTCATGCTCCTATGGCAACAACTACGTTACTGTGTCTGGGAATGTGTTGCTGCTGCTGTAGACAATTGGCTTCCACGTATATAGAAGTGATTGGGCAAACATTGTAGAAATGTATAGTGGGCTAGGACTACATGTACAGCTATGTACTGCTTAGGCTGTTAGAAGCTTTGAAGGCTTTTGTCGTGTTGTGTGGGTTCTCATAACACCAACATACTCTGATCTGTTGTTCTTACACAGATGACTGCATTGATCTTTTTGCTTTCAGGAAAAAGTTCCAAAGCTTCCAAGATAGAAGACTTAGAGTGAGTCAGCAAGACAGAAAGGACCTGAAGAAAGCCAGAATAGAGGGGACTTTCCATGAAGCTTTGTTGGATCGACGGTCCAAAATGAAATCAGACAAGTTTTGTAAATAATTTGAGAGCATGATGTGTGCAGTGGGCAGTGGTAGCAGATGCTGAACTACCCAAGTCTTAATGACACCGAAAATATATTCTGTAAGAACTTCATTTTCTTTAACTGCAGAAAGCTGTTGATACTAAAAAATAAAATACAGGTTAAACCTTTGTCTTTTAGTAAACATTACGTGCCAACACAGCAAAGTACAGCACCGGTGACGTGTTCTGTGTCTCTTTGCAATTGTGCCTTCACGCTACATTATGTCGGTAATCAATGTGGCATCGCAAATTTCTGGTATTCAGGCGATTGTGGCACAGTAGAAAAATACTTCAAACTGTATTACCGTATTTGCACGAGTCTAACATGCACTTTTTTTAATCAAAGGTGCGTTCAAATTTGCATGCATGTTACAATCGCAACAGATTCCACTAAAAAACAAAGCCGATTCTTGCTAAAAAAAGTTCAATGCAAGGAAGCTATCCACACTGATGTAAAGAAAGCAACGCTCTTGTGCGTGGAATGCCCCGTTGCAGACAGTGGTTGTGCGAGCCTTCAAGAAGTGTGGCATTTCTAATGCATTAAGTGGGACTAGAAATGACTTTCTCTGCTCAGTAGACAGTGAAAAGGAGGTGTCGTTAGACTCCAATAGCAACTAGCTGCTAAAATTCAGCTGTGTGCGTCTGTATGTTCCATAAAATCATTTCAACATGGTATGCGTCGACTCAGGTTTCATTACTTGATGTACAGGGTAGAATCGGCAGTTATTTTTTCTTTCATATTTGGGCGGTATTATAACTGCACGAAGGTATCGTTCAAATATGGTAGTCAATTTTTGGCACCTTTAGAAGACAGTGTAGTCAATCTTTACCAATAATACCTTAGTAACTTGCTATACGCTGATGATATTGCCTTGCTTAGTAACTCAGGGGACCAACTGCAATGCATGCTCACTGACCTGGAGAGGCAAAGCCGAAGGGTGGGTCTAAAGATTAATCTGCAGAAAACTAATGTTGAACAGTCTTGGAAGAGAACAGCAGTTTACGATAGGTAGTGAGGCACTGGAAGTGGTAAGAGAATACATCTACTTAGGACAGGTAGTGACTGCGAATCCGGATCATGAGACTGAAATAATCAGAAGAATAAGAATGGGCTGGGGTGCGTTTGGCAGGCATTCTCAGATCATGAACAGCAGGTTGCCATTATCCCTCAAGAGAAAAGTTTATAACTGTGTCTTGCCAGTACTCACGTACGAGGCAGAAACCTGGAGGCTTACGAAAAGGGTTCTACTTAAATTGAGGACGACGCAACGAGCTATGGAAAGAAGAATGATAGGTGTAACGTTAAGGGATAAGAAAAGAGCAGATTCGGTGAGGGAACAAACGCGAGTTAATGATATCTTAGTTGAAATCAAGAAAAAGAAATGGGGCATGGGCAGGACACGTAATGAGGAGGGAAGATAACCGATGGTCATTAAGACTTACGGAATGGATTCCAAGGGAAGGGAAGCGTAGCAGAGGGCAGCAGAAAGTTAGGTGGGCGGATGAGATTAAGTTTGCTGGGACAACATGGCCACAATTAGCACATGACCGGGGTAGCTGGAGAAGTATGGGAGAGGCTTTTGCCCTGCAGTGGGCGTAACCAGGCTGATGATGATGATGAATCTTTACCAATGAAAAATTAACTGGATTCGAACAGTTGCTGTCAGAATCCACGTCATCACAGCAATTTGGTGCGAGAACTGTATGCGGTGGCACCACCAATCTTTTGTTTCTGAATCCTTTTTGGCTTAAAGACCTTGCACATGCGATTTACTAATACAGCTCCACATAGTTTCTTTTTCGAAGTGCAGACAAGGATCTGTCCACATCACCGCCCAACAGGCTCCTTTTCCCATAAAAGCAAAATAAAACAAGCCCGTCTGGACACTTCCTGAAACAAAGGCTGTGGTACAGCTGCAGTGACCTGCTTTTGGACTTGTTCAGATTATTTTTCTACAGTTAGGTCAACATGTATTGCTTGTAAAACTGCACAAGGTCAGGCATATAGTTAACCTTTATGAGTGATTTTCAACTACTGTATTTTCAGCATATAACCCAGATAAATGATTGAGAGCAAGAATGCTAAAATATTTCAAAGTCTTGTGGATGCGCGACTCTTTCACATCGTACCTTCGGCCAATGGCTCTGTTCCTTGCCTCTTCAGCGACACTGATCATCTCATGCTACGCTGTAAAGGATCGCCGCAAGTACAGCTCTTGTTATCAGAGTTCTGGTTTGCTGGCGCGGCATGCATTATTTGTTAACAGTGAAAATAGAAAATGGCAATTTGAAAAGATGAAAACAGGCAATCATAAAAGTGGGGCTGATGCTCCATAGTATGTAACTAAACTTTAGATGACGAAGAACATTGCCTTAACGCACAACTTCACATTGGCACCACATGCTGTGAAGCAGCACCTCAGGGCTTCACTGTTACTTTTTTATAATTTTTTATACGTCTTATGTGCAAAAATGTGGTTATTTCATCTTGCGAAAAACAAGCACAGGATTAAGGGTATGAAACGTGACAGTAACTTGATGCAACTGCTTGGCAAGGCTGATCAACAGAAGCACAGTAAAATAATCTTAACACAATTTTCCAATAAGCTAATAAGTTCAGGAGTTTTCATAGTAATTTGGTATATTCTCGATCGGAGCACTTCTGATATACTACTATATTTCCAAGTCCTTCAAGTTCGTATTAAGGAGCGCAGTGTGCCTTAAATAAGCTTAACTGCTCAAGGCTTAAATTGAACTTTCCACAGATTGAAATGAAATTGCGGCATTCAACATCCCAAAATTACTTACGAGCTCCAGATGAATTTTGACAATGTGGAGCTCTTCAGCGGGCCCCAAACCACCTTTACATTTCTGAACACATTTTAAACAATCATATGCACTGTGTGCAGAATACTATGACAATCATCTCTGGTGAACATGGCGGTGCTATGCACTACGGGCAAGTCGCAAATTGAAAAAAATTGGCTGTGGCTTAGCTCAGCTAGCCCTGGATATGCAAAGTGAAAGGTTGGTTTAGCCTGGTTAAGTCTTGGTTCCACTTGGTGAACTTGTTGTACCACAGGGAAAGCGCAAGTGCTAGACATGCAGAGACACTGCGAACATGCACAGCGCCGAAGCACAAATGAACAGGGCGCAAACGCAGTCGCTACATTGATTTTGACGGTGTGATGCCTGTTGCATTTCGGACCCTCTCCAGTGAAGCACCTCGCTAAGTGATATTCGTGGGGTGGTCAAACACCGCTTGGCAATGAAGGCTCAAAGCCTCCCGCACAATGCTCAGAGAGGACAGCCCGGCCTTGCTCTCATCCATGGCCAAGCTCGCACTGACTAGGCAAGCGCGGCGCTCCGCTTAGCCAGGCGCGCGGCTAGTCACGTGGTCAGGCGGCAATCCAGCTGCAGAGAGTGCATGCGCCAAGCCGGCGGCGGTGGCGGAGCTCGGTGCGGCGAGTCACGTGAGCAGTTAAGCTTATTTAAGGCACACTGCGCTCCTTAATACGAACTTGAAGGACTTGGAAATATAGTAGTATATCAGAAGTGCTCCGATCGAGAATATACAAAATTACTATGAAAGCTCCTGAACTTATTAGCTTATTGGAAAATTGTGTTAAGATTATTTTACTGTGCTTGTGTTGATCAGCCTTGCCAAGCAGTTGCATCAAGTTACTGTCACGTTTCATACCCTTAATCCTGTGCTTGTTTTTCGCAAGATGAAATAACCACATTTTTGCACATAAGACGTATAAAAAATTATAAGAATGTAACAGTGAAGCCTTGAGGTGCTGCTTCACAGCATGTGGTGCCGATGTGAAGCTGTGCGTTAAGGCAATGTTCTTCGTCATCTAAAGTTTAGTTACATACTGTGGTCAAATGAAGGTCAAACTGCTGGTGACAGTGAAACTTGGCTCGACGCAGTTAGTAAAGGTTTCGCCTTAAAAATGATCTCCAGCTACTCTTCAGGCTTTTCCGGTGCTCTCACATGTAGGACCGGCAGGGTCCTACATGTGGAAATTTGGACCACCTGGTGTTTTTTTAGCGTGCACCTAAAATCTAAGCGATGTGCATATCGGCACTGTCGGAATGCAGCTTGTAATCAAACACATGAACTTGTGCAGCAAAATGCCGTGGCCACTTAGCAGCAGTCTTTCTACAATTCCCAGTGCTCTTCTTATACAACTGCCAGATATCTGAAAGATTTTCACTGTTCATACAAATAGATGTGTACGGTTGTTGGAATAGATGCAACATGCATCAGATTTAAAATAATGGATCAGCATTCACAGGTTAAAGTGCATAATCATGCAATATAGCAGAATATAAGAGCCATGTTGTATACAGCATGAGCATAAGCCCCACTCCATAAATGTGGGTGTGTTTTGATTGGAGAACAATGTACGATCTACTTTTAACGTGCACAAAGCATTGTGCACATCAGTGGTATAACCATATAGCTAGTTGCTGTTGAATAAGCCATCTCTGTGTAGTGTCCTTGTGGATCATATTAATTTTTTTGTCTTGTGCTATAGTCACTGGTCCAAGAAGAGCACTAGTTGTAGTTGCTGCAGCGATTTCATTTTCTACACAACATAAACAGTAACAAGTAAAAGGCTAGGTGTTGCAGCTGGTAATGTATATTTGCATGTTCAAATGTTTATTCCTTTAAAATTTCAGTCTCAATACAGCATACTTTTTCGGAAGAGCAGCAGCACCTGCTAAAAAGTGTACTACACCACCGTAAGGTATTATAGTCAAAGCAAATGCTCAGAAAGTTCGATCTACGGAATGTGCTCCTTTCAGAGTTTATTTGTAGGGCCTTGCTATGGTAAATTGCTAAATGTAGCCGCGCGCTTTGCAATCCAAACCTAACAAGGCCACCTGAATTACCGGCAGTCTGACAGGAAAACGACCTCGTGGCTGCAACGGCGCAACTAAAGACAAGAACCAAGAAAAAATAGGGGACACCATGTGAGCACTTGTCCTTGTATGCGCTGTCGCAGCCACAAGCTTATACCAACTCGCCCAATTCTCCGTCCTGAAAATGCCCTGCTACATACTTGGCCAGCTGACGAATGCAAGTTGACTCGCTTAAGGTGCTTTCGTGCTGCTTCCCACCTCATACAAAAAGCACACTCCATATGCCCACACACACACACTCTATAAAAAGAACTGCCCTCCCAATAAAACGAGAGGCTTGCACAGGCAGACTACGCCAATCAGGAACACCCTTAGGTACAGTGGCAGACAAGAGGGCACAATACAGCAGCGCTTGAAGAACATGATATGCCACACTTGATGACTATCTTTGCTGGGATGTGGCGCATTTGCCAACTAGAGCTCTAGTTAAGGGGGGAAATGTCCAGAGGATTTTTTCTTTCTGAAAATGTGGGGACATCGGGAAAACAAAGATATCAAATGAAGAATAAAGAAATTTCATTGTGGGAACCACATTGGGGCAGGAGGGTGGGGGGGGGGGGGAATAGGGAGTGTACGTTTCCCGGGGAAAAAAGAAAAAACTCAAAAGCAACTCGCAGGCACATGTACAGATCAGAGCGAGCAATTGTTCACAGTTGGCACTGCCTTTGGCCACAATGGCAACGAAATTGCTGGAGAAGTCTCTGCTCTCGACGGAAGATGCGCTGTGCATGCAAGCAAGCTGTGTGCTGCTCATCTCCAACACGAATAAATAGACAAGAACGACCATGAAAAAAGATGAAAAAAAAAAGACAACCCATTTCGTGACAACTGCAGCACATGCTGACTCCATCAAAAGCGCCTCCTTCTCAACCTAAATGCACTCTCTCAAGCTTTGTCTCATTGAAACCAAAATTAACCTGCAAGACAAAATAATAAAATTGTCGCATTAAAATGTCCATACGGTAAGCACACAACAAAATTTTGCAGGTGTCCAGCACAGAGGTAGTGTGTATGGTTCCTAAATAAAGAAAAAAAGCCGGTTAGGCAAGACGAGAGGGTGACAAAGGCTGAAGCTGTTCATTAAAACAATTTTGGCCCTCTTGACATGGAGTGCTATACTCTTGCAGCAGAAACCGGGAGTGCAAAAGAGGAAAGAGGCCGAGGTGCGGGGCACCGACCGAGTGCTCCACTTGTTTGGGAAGGGGTACTCCAGGAGAGAGACGAGGATGAGGCAGAGGGCAAGCTCCCCTCAGCTGCATGAGGCGGCACCAAATGAGGGAAGGCTACTGTTCTCGGCTGTGTGCGGGGCACGATGTAGGTGGGGGTACCTGGCACGCAGCCACTCGACAAACTCATCCAGAAGCACTGGCCCTGCATAGAAAACAAAGCCACCAGGATTGCATGTTAAAACTCTTTGTGCATACAGTCTGTGATGAGTCAAGGATTTGGTACAAGCACCTCACACAAAAATTGAGTTGTTCTTGACCTTGAAATGGCTACGGAATTTAGCAAGAACAGGGGATGGGAAAAAATTGGACATTTCAACAGAAGCAGCTGTGAAATAGTACCAATACAGTGGAGCCTTGTTATAACTAATATTCATTACAAATGTACACTGATATCGGTGGAAATATCAATTTGGAACACCTGTTGTTGGGTTGACATGGTGATATATGTGGCGCGCGCGCGCGCGCGCACACACACACACACACAAAAACGTGAATTACCAATGAACTTTACAACAGTGTTTCAACCATGCAATTCATGTGATCGTACATGATCGGGACGCTTGCCATCAGTTGGCGGCCAGCCAAGCCATTGGCCAAAATGTGCATGCACGTTCAGAATACGCCGTTTCAAGTTCTTTTTGCTGCTACGCAGTGCAGTCCACTTATAGTGACATCAAAAAGAATGAAAAATTTTATTGTCATAACTGATCGCTATATCTGGACTGTCATAAAAAAAATGCTGCTGAACATACCTTTGTAGTTCCGAACCCAAATTTGCTACTTGCGCTAAAGGGTAGGTGTTCTAAAAGTAGGCTGTGAGAAAAACATTTATTTTTATGTCTATACAGTGTTTCAATCATTACGCGTACCGAAATAGTCAGAAATACAGTCGACTCGTTACAATGGACCCTGACAATCCAACAAAAAACATCAGTTTTATCCAAAGTCCGTAACATCCGAAATGCCTTGCTTCCAAAATTTTTGTCGTGGTGTATAACAACTTCACTGCAAAGAGTAAGTGACGAACGTCCAAAGTAAAATAATAGTAACAATTTAAAAAAAATGAAGGGTTGCCGTTATGCCCGAAAGGCGAAGCATCGGTTGCGGTACCAAATTTAGCAAGGTAAGCGTGGAAGCAGCAGCAAGCGAATTGACTTTTGTGCTGTCTGCTGCTTCAACGCGAACTAACCATAGAAAGCACAGGGTGTATGAAGCTACCGGCACTGGGCGCACTTTGTCCACATCACAGATCGCTCTGAAGATCAGGCACGCACAGGCATGCACTTTGTTCACATGGCAAACAGATCGCTTTCAAAACACGCCCCCCCCCCCCCCGCCTCTCCCTCCCCATGCCTTGCACATAAAAGAAGACAGCGCATTTCTACCCAGCCTACCTCCCTCGCGATGAAATATTGAGCCGCAATTGTTGGCTGACCCGCGCAAGTTAGTTGTCAGCCTGTGTCGACACGGCAAAAGTATGTTTTATAGGCCCTATTTTTTTTTTAATTGCCGCTAATTTCGCCCGCTGTAGCCGATAGTCCGTTGTAGCATGGTCCATTAAAAACGAACTTCACTGCATTAATAAAATATGTAGAACAAACTAAGGCTGAAATACTGTCCGTTATATCCAAAAGTCTGTTGTATGCAGGTCCGTTGTAACGAGCGTAAACTGCAGTCAGAAATCAGTTCCAGGTTTCCAACCGCGGTGTGCAACATGTCCAGCAGCTGCACAAACACTGGCGGCAATCCTTTAGCATGCACAAAATCCATCAGCATCTCGATCGAAAACAGCGCACTTTGCATGAACACTGGGATCGATGTCAAGGACAGGCCATTGTCCATCTCATTGTCAGTGCTGCTGCTGTCGTTAGCTCCGTTGTGACAATGATCACTTCGTCTGAGATCTCTTAGCAGAACGAGGCAGGACAACCTGCATTCAGAAACTCTTCAATCTAAGTACTACCAGCTGTTTCATCATCGGTAGAGACATACTTCCAGAGCTCGGTAATGTCAGCGGCTTCCATCGTGTTGAGTTTCACCCTTGCACACAAAGCCCGCTGTTACGTTTCGCCTACGACGCGCGGTATAGCCGGCGCGGATGCAGCGGACGCCGGGGCTTCGTTCAAAGCGGCGGACATTTTGGCCCGTACGGCGCCGCCGCTACGCCTCCCCGCCAAGCGCGTCCAGGCATGTTCCAATGCCACGTGTCTTCGTGTGTGCGTGTTGGCACCCACGCTTGTCAAAGCGCGGCAGCCGGGGAGAGGAGCTCCCCCAACTGTGAAGCGAGGAGGTCTGACCGGCGCCGGCCCGGCGGATGCGTCACCTACTCGTCTCAATGTGCCCGAGCGGCGCCGTCACGTGCGCCTCTGACGAGGCGTTCCTTCTTGCCCTCAACTCCGAGAGTATAAGAGCAGCTGCGCCCGGAGGCCAAGAGAGGCTCCGATTTCTTCAGTTGAGTTACGTGCTCTTCCGTCTCTCCACTTCGGTCGACCTGACCGGCCGCTCTTTTGCGATGCTAGAATAAACAAGTTGTTCTGTTACCAGTCGACTCATGCTTTGCTCGGACCTTCGGATGCTTCCAGTTGTGCCCCAGGCCGCCAGGCCAACGCTACCCTTGGGGCTTGCGACCCATTTGCAACAACGGGCGTCAGCGCTGAGGTTCCAACAACTGTCTGCCAGTGGTGAGATCGCGACAACGGAGGCCAGCAGCGAAGATATGCAGTTGACTGTATGCTGAGCAGCACAACGACCATCCGGGAGCAGTGCAACGAGCCCTGTGTGATGACTGGTTGCCTGCAGCGGAACGACTGCGCTGAATTCTTGGCTGCGAGGTTTGGTGAGTGCGGGACTTTCTTCTTCCGAGTTTTGCCAGGCTTTTGTTAGTGTCAGAAACAGAGCTGGTAATTGTGGTTGTCGATGCTGCCGGATTAGCTTGCGGCAAGACAATAGTGGGCAGTAGAGAAAGCAGCATTCAGGGCAGCCATGGATTTGAAGTCGTTGCGCAAACCGAAATTGCTGGAGTTTGCAAGAGAGTTGGGTCTGGATGTCTCAGACAAACTCAGAAAACCAGAACTGCTAAGGGCTATTCTTGAGTTAGAGGCTGAGGATGACGAGCTGTCGGAATGCCTTGAGACCATTGAGGAGAGGGCAAAAAGACAGGAGCGCGAACTTAAAGACCAAAAAGAGAAACAGGAGCGCGAACTTAAAGAACAGAAAGAGCGAGAGCAACAAGAGAAAGAAAGAGAGCGAGAGCAACAAGAGAAAGAAAAACAGCGCGACCGTCAACACGCTTTGGAAATGAAGCGTCTTGAGGTAGAGATGGAACGCGCTCGTAATGGAAGTCAGGCACACGGTGTAGGAGAACGAGTATTGTTCAAAATGACTGACCTGATGCGGCCGTTTAAGCTTGGAGAGGACGTTGGTTTGTTCCTGGTTAACTTTGAGCGAACGTGCGAGAAGCAGGGGTTCTCTCGGGAAACGTGGCCACAGCGCTTGCTCACTTTGTTACCCGGCGAGGCGGCCGACGTAGTCGCTCGCTTGAAGAGAGAGGAGGCAGAGGATTTCGACAAAGTGAAATCGAGTCTGCTAGAAAAGTACAGGCTGTCAGCGGAGGCGTTCCGTCGGAAGTTTCGGGAAAATGAGAAAGGCAAAAGTGAGACATATACAGAGTTTGCCTACAGGCTTATGTCAAACATGCAGGAGTGGCTCAAAGAAGAGAAAGCGTTTGGTGACCACGAGAAAGTTCTGCAGTGTTTCGGGCTGGAACAGTTTTATAGTCGGTTACCTGAGAACGTGCGGTACTGGGTCTTGGATAGGCCAGACGTTAGTACGGTGGCTAAAGCTGCCGAGCTAGCCGAGGAGTTTGTGACGCGTCGGGCTCGCGGAGCTAAGGACGGTCAAAAGGGTGAATTTGGCTCCAAGTTTGAGAGGCCGAAGTTCACACCCATGAGAGCAAGGGGGGACACACGTAGTGCGGATGCGAGTGAAAGTCCGACCGAACGTAAGGAGACGGCGGCAGCCGAAGCCGAACGCAGAAAGCGGCTCGAGACAAGGCAAGTGCGCGTGTGTTATACGTGCCAGAAGCCGGGTCACTTTTCAGCGCAGTGTCCAGAAACAAAAACAAAAATTGTGTTTTTGTCATTATGCAGCACTGACGAGAACATGAAGCTTCTCGAGCCTTACATGCGAGACCTCCTCGTGAACGGGAAAGAGTGCCGAGTGCTTCGCGATTCCACAGCTACGATGGATGTAGTTCACCCCTCTTACGTAGAACCCGATATGTTCACGGGCGAGTGCGCATGGATCAAGCAAGCCGTAGAAGCTCATAGCGTGTGTCTGCCCGTAGCAAAAGTGCTTATTGAAGGACCTTTCGGTGCGCTTGAGACGGAGGCCGCAGTGTCATCTATGCTGCCCCCCCAGTACCCGTACCTATTTTCGAACAGGTCCGATCACCTCCTGCGCGAGAAGGGGCTTTTGTGTGGTGAGGCTAGCGTTCAGGCCTTAACCAGATCGAAGGTTCGGGAGCTCGCTGCAAAGGTGGTAGTTGCGGGGCCGACATTGTCGAACAATGAGAAAGGGTCAGAGCCGCAGCAAGCTGATATTCAGAGCACGTCCGAACTGAATAAAATTAAGCCTGTAGCGTTGAAGGCACCAGATACTGGAGAGGAAATGCCCGACACGGGAAAGTTAGACGAGCTATCAGCAGATTTGCTCATCACGCCTACGTCAGACGGACTTAATAGGTTGCTAAAAGTCAGCCGGTCGGCTTTGATAGCCGAGCAAAAAAAAGATGGCAGCCTAGAAAACATACCCTGCATTGTCAAGGAAGGTATCGCCAAGAAAAATGCTCGTTTTGTGGAAAGAGGTGGGGTCCTGTACCGGAAGTATCTAGACTGCAGGGGAGTGGAGTTCGATCAGCTGATCGTGCCTCAGTGCTACCATCAGGATCTGTTGCGCTTGTCGCATGGGGGTTCGTGGTCCGGACACCTAGGAGTTAAGAAAACTAAGGACCGTCTCTTGCAAGAGTACTATTGGCCAGGGTGTTTTCGGGACGCAGACCATTTCGTGAGGACATGTGACACCTGTCAGCGGGTGGGCAAACCAGGGGACAAATCGAGGGCGCCGCTGAAGTTGGTACCTATCATTACGGAGCCTTTTAGACGGCTCGTTATTGATACAGTGGGACCTCTGCCGGTAACAGCCACAGGGTACAGACACATTTTGACTGTGATCTGCCCAGTGACAAAGTTCCCTGAAGCAGTGCCGCTTAAAGAACTCAGCTCAGTTGAGATAGTCAATGCACTACTGTCCATATTTGCGCGAGTTGGTTTTCCTGCGGAAATCCAGTCAGATCAGGGCACGGTGTTTACGAGCGCTTTGACGACAGCCTTTCTCGAAAGGTGCGGGGTAAAGCTGTTACACAGCTCAGTGTACCACCCAAAGTCGAATTCCGTTGAGAAGCTCCACTCCGTCATGAAGCGCGTGTTGAGAGCATTGTGTTTTGAACAACAAACTGACTGGGAGCTGTGTCTGCCTGGGGTGATGTTTGCATTAAGGACCGCGCCGCATGCGGCTACGGGGTTTTCGCCGGTTGAGCTAGTGTACGGTCGCTCGCTGCGATCTCCGCTTCGCATGCTTCGAGACGGATCACTGCCCTCTCCAATGGCTGCAGACCATCTCTCCCAAAAATGGCTGCCTCCTGTGCTGGAGCCTCGCTTTGCAACAATATTCCTTTGAGGTGCGTTACAAAAAGGGGATAATAATAATAATAATAATAATATTTGGGGTTTTACGTGCCAAAACCACTTTCTGATTATGAGGCACGCCGTAGTGGAGGACTCCGGAAATTTTGACCACCTGGGGTTCTTTAACGTGCACCTAAATTTAAGCACACGGGTGTTTTCGCATTTCGCCCCCATCGAAATGCGGCCGCCGTGGCCGGGATTCGATCCCACGACCTCGTGCTCAGCAGCCCAACACCATAGCCACTGAGCAACCACGGCGGGTGTACAAAAAGGGGAGTCTCAACGGTAACGCCGATGGCTTAAGTCGAAGCCCCTAACGTGGGAAATCAGCCTCAGAGTTGTTTGTTACTGATGTTTTTCTTCCTGAGGCAGGATTTTTAACATATTGCTTTTGTTTAGTGTTTCAAAGTGATGACGTGCTTTCTAGTGCAATTTTCCAATTTGTGGACGCTTTCTGAGTGCTGCTAGACTACTGTAAGGAACTAGGCAGTGGTATAAAAGGGGAAAAAGCCTGGCAGGGCTTAGTGAGGGTTGTGCCGTGCTTGCTGACTGAGCGGTTGAGTTTCGGTGTAGTTCTAACGCTTGCTGGGAACGAGAAACAAAAATGACAACTCTCCCGAAGTCACTTTGCAGTGTCCTGTGTGAACCTGAGCGTGAGAACGAGGCCTTCTCGGTGCGCTGCGCTCAAGAAACGCCGAGGGACGACCGACTTCGGTTATGAGCATCATCGAGCGACATCCCTCCGGACAGCGGATGCAGTCCCCTGACCATCGGGATCTCATTCCCCCGGCGGGGCGGTCTGTTACGTTTCGCCTACGACGCGCGGTATAGCCGGCGCGGATGCAGCGGACGCCGGGGCTTCGTTCAAAGCGGCGGACATTTTGGCCCGTGCGGCGCCGCCGCTACGCCTCCCCGCCAAGCGCGTCCAGGCATGTTCCAATGCCACGTGTCTTCGTGTGTGCGTGTTGGCACCCACGCTTGTCAAAGCGCGGCAGCCGGGGAGAGGAGCTCCCCCAACTGTGAAGCGAGGAGGTCTGACCGGCGCCGGCCCGGCGGATGCGTCACCTACTCGTCTCAATGTGCCCGAGCGGCGCCGTCACGTGCGCCTCTGACGAGGCGTTCCTTCTTGCCCTCAACTCCGAGAGTATAAGAGCAGCTGCGCCCGGAGGCCAAGAGAGGCTCCGATTTCTTCAGTTGAGTTACGTGCTCTTCCGTCTCTCCACTTCGGTCGACCTGACCGGCCGCTCTTTTGCGATGCTAGAATAAACAAGTTGTTCTGTTACCAGTCGACTCATGCTTTGCTCGGACCTTCGGTTGCTTCCAGTTGTGCCCCAGGCCGCCAAGCCAACGCTACCCTTGGGGCTTGCGACCCAGCTGCAACAACGGGCGTCAGCGCTGAGATTCCAACACCGCCTTTCTGAAACAGCTGCTTAAGGTGGTTTTAAAAGGGTCCTTAACTCTTTTTTTCGTTGATCAGCATGGCCAGCATGATCGCGGCGCTCCCAGTTTTCAGAATCTATGGAATTATCGACTGCGTGGGCTCATACTTTTTTGAGTCATGCAAAATTTGCAACTTCATTTCAAGCAACACAGCTTTGCGCCGTGTCGGCGCAATCTTCTACAAATTAGTCTATTCACTGCTTCCACCGTGCATTTCTGCACTTGCCGAGAGAAAGAGAAAAGCCACGCAGCAATGATGATGATGAGAACGCGAAGCAGCTGGCACTAACTCTCAATGCTCTGCTAGCAGGGTGTTGAAACGGAAATTAACCAAAAAACCGGAAAAAAACTATTTTTGCTCAGAACAATACAACTTTTTCACTACGGAGCAAACCACAGAGAAAAAATAATGGTTTTCGAATCAGGTTGGCCATCTTTTCTTGCGCTTTTCATTCATGCATTGCCTACACTTCTGACTCAACTATGCTACGTTGTTTGTAAATACTCACTACATTCCCGCAATTTTAAAAATAGCAGCACCATAAGTACTGTTTTCGGCGTACAGCATCAGAGGGCAGACTATAGGTGTTGTGTTAACATGAAAATATTTGCATCGCATCCAACGCGGACTCGCCAGACTGTGGTGTGCGTAAAGTACTTTAGACAGTGGAGCACACATACTTGTTTCTTGTCCCCACGGCAGGTACTGAGCTCTTCGTTAGCGCAACATAACAGGCCATTCAGTGAAATAGTGTTTCTGGCCCATTGACGTTACATATCAATGAAGCCAGCCATCAGGGCTCATGTATAGTATTTAGTTAAATAGGCCTATTTTCAAGGCTGTGAACGGGCTCGTCGAACCCGAACGTTTAAATAATTGCATCCTACTGCCTGCCCTCATCATTACCCCTCAATCCACCATTTTTCTCCTCTTCCCTTTCTCACAAAGCAGAGTAACAGGCTAGAGGTCTCTGCATTTCCTCAATGTATTCTCCTCTCTTTCTCTCCCTCAATAAAGCATTGCTTCACACTGAGTCCATCATTCCTGTTGGATTTGCATAATTCTTTTTAACTACAGGCGGCTTGATGAACAACAGGCATAATCATTCAGTGCAGCTAGCAGCAGCGTCGAATTTCTGCAAAAAATAAATTTGTGCTATTTTTCTGTAACTATTCTTCGGTTACGCAAATGAACTTGAACTGGATTGAAACATTATTATTTTGCTCTGTAGTTCAACAGGAACTAATCAGTTTTCGGTGAACCAAAAGAGAAGCCATAAGGAAACCATTTTTGATTTCACATTCTTGTAAGGCTTTCGCAATTGGCACGCACTCGAGATGAGGGACACTCTGTGTGGTAATGGCTGCAGATACAAACTCACTTAGGCAAACCTTTCATCCCGTCTCGACATCATTCATTCAAGTGGAACTTGGTTACACAAATGTCAAGCTCACTTTGCATGGAAAATGCCGTCCCGAGCGCAAAAAATTATATCGTTGTATCCTACATGCAACCTTGACATATTGTTATACGTCTTTGTTCTCATAGCCCTGATGCATAAGTTGACAGTCGAGCCTGCCTATAACGAAGCTGAGCGTGACGCAATGTCAGTTCGTTATATCGCAAAGTTCGTAGTAAGTGGATCACAACATTAAGGAAACGTGGTGAATCAAAACACAAAATGCATGTTTTTTTTTCCAAGGAAGTTCGTGATGCTTGTCTATTTCTGCAGTGCATATCTGACGTGGGCAGTCTCCAGTTTATTTAAGGCACAAACGTGCTCTTCGCCGAGGCCCTTCGCATAGAGAATTTGCCTCAGGCCCTCTGTGTAGCCCATTGCTACAGGTGCACTTATAGGTACTGGCTACAAAGTTTCATTGTCATCTGATTTCTCCGCACCAATCTTCGCCCACACTTCACAAACGATACCCTCATCTGTGCACGGTTCCGCAATATCAGCATCTTCATCAGCAGAAATAAAGTAATTCCAACCAATGTCGTGGCCCCCCCCATATCGGAGTCGACGACGCACTGCCACAAAACGCCGCCGGACTGATCATCTTCGAAACCACCAGGCTCAGCGTCGACGAAACTGGCCTTGTGGAAACAATTCCACACACAAGCAGCCGTCACCTCCACCCAGGCTGCCTTCACCATCTCAATAGCTGAATACAGTGAAACTCGAAGCGGCAAGTTGGCAACCGAGCGGTCAATAGCAATGAGCAAGTGCTCGACAATGCAGCACCTATATGATGCCTTAAATGCGCGTATTATGCCCAAATCAAGTGGCTGCGCTTTCGAGTGGTATTGGATGGCAGGAAGAGTAGAGTAACTGCCATCACGTGATGCACTGAGCAGTCGAGCACGAGCAGCACGCGCTTGCCTTGCCTCTGCACGTTGCAGTCAAACTCGCCTAGCCACTCTGCAAACAAATTGTGCATCATCCACGCCTTAATATTGTGCTTGTAGAGCACGGGTACATAGCTGCAAAAGCAACGTGACTTCTTTGATTTTCCAATTACAGAGGGCATGCGCTGGTCGCTGCCATCCATATTATTGCACACAAGTACTGTCACGCGCACTTTACTGGGCTTGCCGCCTGCGCATGAGTTGCCTTTCATGGCGTGTCTTGTCTGGCAGCATCTGGTAAAATAATGCAGTTTCGTCTGTGTTATACATGTCCCGCTCCGCATAGCTTGCAATAATGACTCGCTTTCTTACAAGCCAAGTGGCAACGTCCTGGCCACTTACCGAAGCCACCTCGCTGAAGACCGATATAAAAGCAATCCCATGCTGCACTTTGAATCGATGTAGCCAGCCATTGCCTGGGCAGAAGTCAGGAATACCTAGCAGGAACGCAAAGTTTTTGGCTTTGCCCAGCATAATTGGTCCACTTATCGGCATGTTGCGAGCCCATGCGTCGATGAACCACTTAAGCAATGCGTCCTCTGCTTCTGTACAGGTGACCTTCTGCAGGTGCTTTCTGTTCATCGAGTCGGTGTAAGAGCCAGCAATCTTTTCCTTGCTTTTTAGTTGATTTCGACACATTGTGCTTCTTCAACTGACAGTTTTCAGCCCCTTGAGACAGTTCTGTCAAAATGGCTCGCTTTGCCATGTCAAGCGCTTTTCGTTTCGTGACTGCTGCAGGCACGGCATTCCCGTCCGCTATCCTGAATACCACTCGGGCACGACTAGAACGAAGCGTGAAGCGAGGAAGCATTGAGACTAGTGTGAAGATGCCTGCTTCGCGGTAACAGCCAGAAAACGAAACTTCTGAAATTAAGCCGGCACCGCAGCGTGCCTGTTGAGACAGTGAGGGAGTTGCAAGAAAGAGTGAGGAGAGGGGAGCGGAGTTGTGAGGATGGGTGGGAGGGCGACTTTGGAAGCTACACTGTGGTCACACGCTGACACTCGTGAGCAGCACGTGACGGTGGGGAGTAGCGGGGCACGAAACGGGTGGTTCACCTGTGAGAAGGCTTGGGAAAACAGACCGTGCACGCAAAGGGGTCGGAGGGCGTCGTTATCTCGCATCGCAGCGCTGGGTTTACGCCATCTGTTCACTGTAACCGATCAGCAGGACTCAAAGACGTTTGTTATAGGTGCAATTTTATGCCATTGAAATAATGTAGGTTTTGGCAGTCGCACGGATTTTTTTCGTTTTAAGCGAAAGTTCATCTTAAGTGGGGCCGTTATATGTGGGCTCGACTGTACTCTTAAATCTACTCAATGTTATAACTGATATATCACTATATGTGGTATCATGATAATGGATTGCGCTGTACACATATTTGACATTTTTGCTATCAGAATGCTATGTACATACATTAAACTGCTGAGCAAACAAATATTCGCTTTGCTGTAACCAATATTCTCATGGATCTTGCATTTACAGTTTATTTTTTACAAGCAGTAGAATTCGCATTGAAATAAAGCATAGCCAACCAAATTTTAGATTTACTTCATTATATCAGCATTCATTACATCGCGGTTTAAGGGGGGAAATGGGTATTCCGACCTTCATTAAGACTCCCCTTACCAAATTTAATGAAACTGCACAGTCTTGTTCAGTTTTCTTATGCTGATTCCAAATATGCCATTGTTTTTAAAATACGCCGATGAGTTCTAATGTTAAATATAATTAATTAGCATTGTTTCTGGGAACAACGGAGCAAAAACTACTCATCACAATCTTGCTTTAGGCACATAGCTGGATACTAGGAACCATAAGCTTCACAATAGTAGGAATAGTTTTTCGGTATAACATTTATTAACATTTACACAGCACATCAAAGCTTTCTGTTCAAAACAGGCTCAAAGTGGCAGTTTAATGCACGGACAATAAAAAAATATTAAAACAGATACAAAAATCTGGTCCTACCATTGTGTGCATTATTAATGTAGCTCAGTATTGCAACAAAAATTACAATTCTACGTGCCCCGATTACTGCGAAATCGCTCCCAGAAGGATGCAAATATTCAAAAATTAGTGTTTTGAGAAAGCGCAAAAAGAAAGAGGACCAAGCTCGTTTTTATTCAAATATAACAAAAAGTATTGATATATCCACATATCTAAATGGTTAGTAGCCATCAGGGATGTAATTTGTCCGCCTACAGCTACCCAAATGGCGTTTCTTAAAGGCTTGTTGCAGATTATCTTTCTTGGCCATTCTCATGCTGTTCGGTAGGCCCCAGGTTCAAATGAAGCTCCTGGACTATGGCTGATGAAGCTCTTTCATTCCCCGAATTAAATTTCATTGCTGCCTCACCTTCAACAGCAAAAAGCGGGGCAATCTGTTTCTTAGGTACCAGTGCCTAAATCATGGATTACAAGCATTCATTATTGTTTTGGGTCATGCTGCGCTGGCACTTTTGAAGCAATTTTTCTTCTGAGAGGCGCTCATACACTGGTAGAAGGGCTTGACAAACACGAACAGGCAAATTATATCGATGCTTTAGGATGGGCTCATTTTTTGCTTGCGCAGCATTCTGACGGGACAAAGAGTCTGGACCAGATGGGCAAAAACTGTGGTTTGAAACCCTGTTGTGTGACATGATGTGGTGGTATGTTGCCATCACAGCCTTCTGCATAGCCTTCACACCCCCTTGGTTCGATTTTAATGCCCATCCATAGTAGGCACTGAATTCGGTGATCAGGTCACCCGTCAATTTTCTTTTGCCACCAAGTGTTTCAGAAGCAGAGCACTTGTGTTTGGTAATGAGAGTGCGCAAAACAGTCCCCATCCTTTTTTGGACGTGATTCACACAATCTTCCTTGTCGACTAGCACAAAGCCATACACTTTGGCTTGTCTGAGAGCAAGAAATGCGCGACTATCACCATCTGAGAGGACTGTGCAGCTGACGTGACCTCTGGAACAGTATAAGCGCCGGTTTAACTTCCATCTCCCCTGCTTTTTTTTCTGTATTCTTTTTTGGCACATACGGCTTGCCTTCCAATCTTGGGTCACCACGTTTCGGGCCGCACACACACCCAGCATGGAACTTGTTCAGGACAATGTAGTCGAGCACAAGTCCGGAGAACAGTTTGATGACTGTGCCGACTCCGATGTGCAATGAATGGCCGCGCGTCATCTACGAGCTATCGTCGGATACCGCAATATTCCCACAGTTCGCAAGTTTCAAATCATTATACGATGACTTCACTGATAGCGCACATGCACCCATCAGCTTTTGGGCAGCAGACGATGACGCCGGCGCCAGCTTCTGCTTGAGATAGCCTTGCCACGTTTTGTTATGAAGGCCACGATGCGAGATATTCATGGCAGCAAAAACTTCGCTCATCGTTGTTTGTCCATTTCCAGTGCTAATCATTGCATGAGCAGCAAGAATGTTCACTACGAAGGGTTTGACCATTTTGCTGTTTTTCACATGCGGGGAGCTCCACTTGGAAACAATATCGCCGCAGTTTTCACAAATGGCGAGAAGCTTGACGGCAAGGCCTTATTCTCGCCCCTCTGAGTCTAAAATCATGGAGCCGCCAGACAGACTGCACTTTAGATGCGAGGCCAAAGCGCTTATTGTTTCCGCACTGATAACATAAAAGCGTGACTGCACCTCTGCCGGCCCATCTGCACTGTCCTTGGCGCTCGTACACGTGTCCAATTTCCGCTTCGTTGCCGAAGTTCCCGCCAGTTGCTGGAGGTTTTCCCCTGCTTGCTTCTGCTGTTGGAGCAATTCCACTGGCTGCACTAGAGTGCTTTAGTTGAGCGTCTTTACGCTCTGCTAAGCAGCTAAGCGGAGCGGAAGCGCAAATGTGCATTCGCTGTCTGCTTAGTCGTAAGAGGGCTAGCGGAGCGAGGAACACGGTCTGCTTAGAAGCTGCCTGAGCGGAGCGTGCCGCGCAGCGCTTTGGCTAGCGTTGGCGTCAGAAAGGATTGGATTGGATGCAGAAAGCAAGCGCGCTGGCTATCACGTGGCGTTCCCCAAGACGGCACTTTATTTTCCATTGGATAAAATGGACCGGTAACGCATTACAAGCGCACGTTTAGATAGAGAAATAAGATTTATATATATACATATATACGTTTTACTGTATAAGAGTGATCAATAGGTGTATTTCTTTTCTTTAATTACCCTAAATTTGGCCAGGGGGCGCTGCAACTACGAAAGGGCCGCTCTGCTACGCTAAACGTATAACTAAAACGTGAAAATCGCCCGCCGCTCCGCTGTGGCTTAGCGGGGCAGCTCGGAGTGGAGCGTACCGTAATGACGCTGAACTAAAACACTCTATTATCTTAGTGCTGTGCCAAACGCTGCTGCTGCGATCACTATTGGCCGGCGACATCGTTAGGCCTAGCTCACTCTCGCCAGGTCCGTTGCATCCCACATCGCAGCCATTGCTTGATACTGTCGGCGGGTGGTCGTCGCTGTTCTTCAGCAAGGTTGGAGCACTTTTCAATGCCGTAGCATGCTCGCATTCTTTTCTTGCCAAACTTGTTTCGAGTGGCAAACTTCCGACATTCCGACATCACTACACGCTACATTAGTGGCTTTCAATATGGCGTTGTGGTTCACTTTTCAAGTGTGCTGTAGCAGACAACGCCAGACGCTTAGCCAATCGCATGACTTTATTTAGTCACGTGCACTGAATGGGCGAATGGGGTCACACACTGGGGACTTTTTTTCGGTGCGGTATTTCTAAATAGCGAATAGGGGGACTAATGAAAATGTGGCGGGAAATTGAAAAAGAGAAGTAGTTCTTTCCAATGCAACCAAGATGGTCACGATAGCATACGTCGTTCAGCAGTGGCATGGCATGAAAAAAGCCCTCTTTTTATGCTTCTTTCTGTCAAACTATAGCTCGCGGCGGTTACATAAATTGATATTGCGGCTAAAGTATTGATCCATGATGCCGGAAACTTGGCCAGAACATGTGGCAATGTTTATTTATTATGAAAATACCACTTGCAAGAAACCCATTTTTTCGTGATTTTCTTGGTCTCTAAGACCATTGTCCCTCCTTAACTGTAGTAGCTAAAGATAAGAAAAGCGCATTGGAATTGAAGTGCCACATTGCATTTGCTCATTCTCGTAACAACAGAGAATGTCAGGGTCTAAACTCACAACCCCCGCACAACACGTTTATCTACCAGTAATACTGCAGCTTGAGTTTTGAGAATAGTGTGACTATAAGAAACATTTGAAGAAATGCAGATGCAAGAAAGATGCACTCATCATGACAAAACACCAGGACAGTTGATGTGGTTGCATAGTGCGGCAGTGCACAGGACAACGAAAGATGCAAACAGTTGCATCTGTGCATTTTTCATTCTGTAATTTATTGCGCACCGTCACACTATGCATGCATCCACACTGGAAAATTTTGTGCAGCTCAATGTTGCATGGCACCACCTTCATTCACAGAGAGCATTGATCATAAGCTGAACCCAAATTCTTGTTCGTTTTCCTACAACCACTGCATGCAAAATGATAGAGAAAGTTGCATTCCCAAGGATAAATGCCACGACTAAATACAGTCGAACCCGAATATATAGAATTCGACGGGGATCGGAAAATAGTTCGATATAGCGAAAATTCGATATATAGATACAGGCCAAAAAAGCACTCGCGATCATAAAAAATTGTGGCTTACCGATTGGAACAGCCGCGAATCACATAGCATGTGCACACAATATGAAAGCGCTTTATTTCACGGAAAAAAAAATCACTAATTTTGGGCTGCTTTTTCTTCTGGGAAGTGAAGTTTAAAACACTAGTCTCAATCTTCTCGAGACTGTCCAGGTGCTAGAGCCCAGTGCCTTCCATTTCGCCGCAACAGCGCCGAATCAGGCTGAATGCTGACGCCAGTTCAGTGGCTGTGCACGGACGCGTTTCTTCAATAACACAGTTGCCCCCGTAGTCGCTTAAATCGCCGTCTTGAACGCCAGCTATTCCGGACACAATGTCCTCATCAGCGAGGTCGGCTACCGCTTTAACTTCGCTGTCAGCATTAATGAAGTTATCAACAGCAACTTCGGACGGGACGGCGCCGGGAAAATTGGACAAGTCGCGAAACGGGTCCTCCAACCACTCATCGTCATCTAAAGCTTCCGGACATTCATCTCTGGCCACTTCAAGGCCTGCCTTGCCGAAACAGTTGGCTACTGTGGCCTGCTTCACATCGCCCCAAGTGCCGGTAATTATCTGGATCGCGCCGAGAAGGTCAATCTTGAGATTGGTTCCCATGCGGAGGTTTATGAGGAGCCATTGAATAAGTCGCTTCCGATAGCCTACCTTGAATGCCTTTAAGATACCCTGGTCGAGGGGCTGCAGTCTCGTTGTGGTGTTCGGCGGGAGAAACCTCAACCGGCGGGAGAAACCCCTTTGTGCTGCAGCTTGCAAGTTGTTTGATGGGCCGAACAGTTGTCTACCAGAAGGCAAACTCGGCGGCCCGACTTGCCCAACTCAGCGTCCCAAGCCTGCAGCCATTCAACAAAAAGTTGACGTGTCATCCAGGCCTTCCTATTACAGCTGTGACGGACGGGAAGCTGTTTACAGTTCTTGAAGCAGTGCGGTGACTTGCTCTTCCCGATCACGAATGGCCGTAGCTTGCACGAGCCGTCCATGTTGGCTGCAAGCAGCACCAACACACGCACTTTGCTCATTTTACCGCCGTGGCATGAGGTTCCACGAAGAGCGAGTGTCTTATTCGGCAACATTTGCCAAAAGAGACCAGTTTCGTCTGCATTGAAGATTTCTGCAGGCGAAAACTTCTCAGTGATCTTCGGCCACTCCTCAGAAAGCCACTGCTGCATCTCCTGGCTGCTGACAGCCCCACTTTCGCCTGAAATGGCCTTTCCTACAATGCCGTGGCGGTATTTAAATCGTTGCAGCCACCCGGTGCCACCGCAAAAGTTCTCTTCGCCAAGAGCCGTAGCAAACCATTTGGCCTTTTCGATTAACATCGGGCCATCCACGGGAATATTTTTCGCTCGGATTTCATGAAACCCCGTATAGAGTGCCTTCTCCACTTTGTCAAAAGCAGCAGGGCGCACACGACACGCTCCCGAGCGACTTTCCTCACCTGCTTTAAGCTTGATGTCCTGCTTGTTTTTTAACAACGTACTTCAAGTACTCCGCAGAATGCCGAATGCGTCTGATTCTGAATGCGTCGGACACGCCAGATTACTTCAAGCTTTCTTGCAAAGTCCAGATTCTTCCTCTTTTTTATGTCCGCGGATGCCATAGCTCACCAGATGACCGCAATCACACATGCTACACACGGCACGTTGAAACAGAGGTACGCACAACAAAACGCGCGATGCGCAAATGGAGCAGTCCGAGCGAAGCCTGTTCGAGTGGCAGTCAACGGGGCTGGGAAGGAACAACAAAGGGAAAAGAAAGAAGAGAGGGGGGTAAAGATCGGCAGAATATGCCGCCGAAGGCGCCGTGTTCGTTTTTTGAGCCCTCTCTGGCTCTCTTGTCTCCCCTGGCCCACGAGCGACCGTGCCGACGCCTCTCTCTCTCTCTCTCTCTCTCTCTCTCTCTCTCTCTCTCTCTCTCTCTCTCTCTCTCTCTCCCCCTTTTCCCAGGAAGCATGGCTTGGAAACATCGCCGAGTCTCCATGCCGCGAACTCGCTGAGCTCCAATGCCCTTGCCCAATGCACACGCCGGCGGTAGAGGAGGAGCGAGAGAGCTCGCGCCGGTGGAGCGCAGGAACGGGGGAAAGGCTCTGCGTCTCCGCCGCTAGGTGACGGCCGCTCATGCGCAGAGGAGGAGCCTGCTGACTGACTCTGCGGAAATGTTTTCCCCTGAGGACCGGGCACGAATGTCTTTGGGAAAAGCGCACCTTCCAGGGGCGCGGCGCGGCGTTCAATATATCGAATGTCCAACGAAAATGGAATTCGATATACTACGCAATTGTCCAATACTTTTACATAGTATTTCCAAGGGGGTAATCTGTGTGTTCGATATAGCCAATAATTCGAAATATGCGGGTTCGATATATCCGGGTTTGACTGTGTGTGCAAGTGAATTCTGGCACTTCGAGGTCAATTTCAGGGTCTCTACAGCATGTATTGGCTGATGACATGTTAGGGCATGCAAATATGAAAAGGAGCACATAATCGGTTCTCAAGCAACAATTACTGCAGCACTTCCACCTCAGGCATTGCACTTTAAAATGTCCCTGAAATGGTTCAAATTTTGTAGACGCATCGGGTACCGCTACCATAAAACATGCGCACCACAAATGAAGTGAAATGTCTCGTATCAAGAGAGCTATAAACGATTACAAGTTACCCTCCTCCCTAGCCATGCTTTTTCTCCTCAACTCTGCCGAGCGACCGGGGCTAAGCTTCGCCTTCACTGGCTCTGCGTCACGATGTGATAGTCATCTATTTCCGGTTGTCTTGGAGCCAGTGTGCAAAGCCTCTCCAAATTTTCCACTAGCCGCCTGGCCATCGATTCCCAGCAAGAGCTATCCAAGTAGCGTGTGTTATGCGCAATCTGTAACAGCACCAAGTGTGTCAGGTATTCCAGTAACCATAGGCGAGCTGGGCGTGTTGACTGACGGGTGGTTGGAGGTGTAAGCTAACGCACCTACCACTGTGATGAAGGAGCTTAAGCACTGACGTACGTACGTGAGCAGCCTGATTTGCCTGCACGGTCCACCCATCTGCTGGCGCAGAACTTAACCAGCCAAACAAAGAGCTAATATTACTGTAACAAAGTGTAATACATTTAAAACATTTAAAAAGACAATGTGTTCATGGTTATGCTGCTGCCGAAAATTTGCACCAGCAGCAAAATAGAATACACTTGCTTACTGCTATATCAGCTCTGCATTTGTCTGGTTGAGTTCTGTGCCACCAGGTGGCTGCACCGTGCAAGCCGTTCACATCTGCACTTTCGCTCATCCCATTAAAAACCCAGTCCACTTGCACTTTCATTTACACAAATATCGAACATGCCAAACTCTTTATTGTGGTAGTAATCCTTCGGTGTGAAGTGACGGCTGCAAAAGCATAGACACTGGTGTTGAGCGGATACCGACAACTGACGCCACAGCCACTCCGCTCTCATGATTGCCTTGCAGAGGGAGACGATGTTGCAGCTTGACATGTCACCGATCGCTACATTTGCAGCCCACAGTGCAAGGGCGAACCATGGTGCTCGCGAAAAGACAGATCGAGACCAACACAGACCGCGTAGCTTGCATCAACACTGAGCACATTGTAACACAAGCGGACAACTGCTGCTGTGTGCTGGAAGTGCTTGAGTGCAGAGATAAGTTGTCGTTGTGTAGTCTTTTTCTGTTACTTATATTTATTTTATATACACAAGTTAACCAACATTCAACTATTACGAGCAACATTTGTTCCCCATAAAGTCTGAAAAGTTATCGATGACGTGATCTGGGTAGGCAATGGAATCGGGGTGGGGCAGCTGAAAACTCAGGGGAGTGGCACTGCTACGATCGGCAGCGATGTATATTTTTAAAACCTGATAATAAGTTACACGCAGAGCGTTTAAATGTATCACTTAATGATTAGAAGGACCTACACTAACAACTCAGTATGTTTGTACAAAATCATCAAAATCATTTCAGGGTCCCTTTAATACAGTAGAACCTTGTTGGTATGATCCCATTTTGTATGATTTCCTGGTGATAACATATGCTATTGAGAACAAAAAATTACCCAATTAAATTAAGCTTATTTCTTACTGTCTGATATATTCCCGGAAAACATGATAATACTTCGGCACTAACGTTCAGTACATCGCCAAACTGTCATCGTATGATGTGCTTTCCGACCATTAGATTGTATGTAAGCAAGAAAATGCACGAGGCACGCGCTATCGAGAACGGTAGCCGCAGCCGCTTCACCGCAACACTCGCCCACCCATGCCATGGGAAAACGACGGCGCGCACTCAGTTTCTGATTTTGGTACCAGCAAATCTCCTCTTGGGTGGTTGCACGCAGCCTCCAGAGCTATTGCCGCCAACCCTATTTAGATAAGTATCTTCACCTATCTGTTTTACAGCGTGTGGGATGTAGTGACATTGAAAGCATACTGCACGCTTTTAGTAGGCGATAATGCAAACAAGCCACTGTTCTTTGCTACAGATGGCGTGATCTCAGCGTCACGTTTCGCCATGACAGCATGGCATCCGGCAGCGCCCACCAGCTCGATTTCGTTTCAGTTTCCTGACACTGTCTCAAAACACTACGCAATGGCAAAACAACATATCACAGGCCACCAAAGCCCCACCAGCTCAAAGCGCGGGTGCCTCGTGCCACACGATTTAATTCAACGCTTCACATTACGTAGATGTTCACTATAGTTGAGTATGTCAAATTTTTAATTACTTCGGATTGTAAATTTTTTCATCACATATTTTTGTTAAACATATGAACAAGGTTCTACTGGCTAAACATCTCTCTCAAAGAACCGACTGCTCTGTATTTTTTGTTCAGTTTATATACAAACAAAATTTGTGGTCGTGAACATAGTTCAATGTGTTCCCTTCGATACCGGTCTTGACTGTACAAGCACCGTCTACTAGTCTATAAAAAAACTCATGCACACACTGATCTGTTCAACTGAAGATAGACACAAGAAATGGCACTCACAGGCTCCATCCTCATCATAGTTGGACAGATCAGGCTTGATGGTGCGACTGAACTCCAAGACATTACACCACTGGTCCTTGTTTATCACTCTATATTTGGATTGCTGCATAAGTATACAATGGGAATGAATCACTATACAAATAAAGGCAAGAATTAGCAGATTATGCATAGCTGTATTTGCAAGTATTTGAAAGGAAAGGAATTTACACAGTGTTCTGAAACATGAAAATATGTGGCAATAGAGTACAGAAAGTATGCAGAGACACTGTTTTTACAAGTGAATACAGTTAAACCTCGATATAATGAAGTCGATAAGATCGGCAAATTGCTCCGTTATATCGAAATTTTGGTCTATTAACATTCAACCTTTTATGCAATTAAGTACAGTCGCCGATCAATTTTTCTTACACAGAAAGGGGCCGTAGAATTTTTCTAATTATCAAGCAATCGAAAAAAACAAAATTGAATGAGAAAATTTATTTTCATAAATTTGGGAGTCACTGACAAATGACACGGTTTCATTAAATTATGGGGTTTTATGTGCCAAAACCACTTTATGATTATGAAGCACGCCGTAGTGGAGGGACTCCGGAAATTTGGACCATCTGGGGTTCTTTAATGTGCACCTAAATCTAAGTACAAGTGTGTTTTCGCATTTAGCCCCCACCGAAATGCGGCCGCCATGGCCAGGATTCGATCACGCAACCTCGTGCTTAACAGCCCAACACCATAGCCACCAAGCAATCACGGCGGGTGACATGGTTTCATACCACCCTAGACGCCAGTGCTTGTTTCTCCCCTGGCGGAACGATTTCACTTCCAACTGGTGTAGGTTTCCGCCGCCGCCGCTTCCCTTCAAGGTCGCGCCCACATTCAGTTTGCACTGCGCGCGAAACATCTCTTGTTTGCGACGGCGCCTCTTCGGATGACCAGAAATTATTATTGTGTTCTTAACTGCCACGACAGCAATGTAAACATGAAAGGGTTGATGCCACCAATGAAATTCTGCAGATTTACAAGAAAATGGTACGAAAAAAGCAGACGACAGATATGGATTACTGCAGTGCGCCGAACGAAGTAAACGACTGGCAAACGAAGCGAGCTCGTTCATTGACCACTCGTGAGTGTATGATGGCTTTTATACGTAACCCACATAAATTTCATGATTATTCGGTATATAATACATTTATTCATATAAAAACTTTCAGTTGTTCGACCAGCGCTTATCCTGTCTTCTTTCTCGTGTTTCGTTTGTGTGTGCGCAGCCCAAGTATGGAAACCACTTCTGTTGAACTTCTGCAGTGGCCGAAGTTCATGCGCGCCGAGAAATTGAATATGCGGACGTTGCATTGAACATGACCGGAGTTCATTTCTGCATTACCATTGCACCGATCGATCGAGTTACTGGACGATACACTGCCGCGTCTTGGTCGTGCCTGCATTGCTGACGCAGAAATGATTACTAATACTTTCAGCTTCTGTCTCTTGAGCACAGTTAAAAAATGGCCAAGCTATTTACATAGCTGCCTCTATTCTATATCGTAGGGGATGTACTAGTTAAACTTGTGTCCGCATGTCGTACTTGTGCTATGCGGCAATACATTTTGTTTATTTCCGCACAGTGTCGATGGAAGTCCGTTGTTGCCATCAGAGACAACACAGATTTGTAGCAAACATTTTGTGGGAAACTGCAAAAATGACTTTAGCTAACACACATCGTATATGCCGACGATTTTTCCGGCGGCACATATGATGTCGTTTCCAATTACCTGCTCAGCATCACAATTACACGGCTAAGCAGACGCTGCCCTTTCGCCGCATTGCAGCCATAAAAATAATCGTCAAGCGTACCAATCTTCTTAAAGGCAAATAGAAGTGTGTACGTCGTCCTTCGAAAAAAATGTCTACGCACACGCACGTAGGCACACGCTGCGCGCGGTACAAAACGTGCCCAAACACTTGCAGTGCAATAGGCAATCAAGGTGGTACGAACGAGAGATGGGAGAGGTGTACCACCCGCTAGTTGAATTTTGCCCCGCATGCGGCGCTCTCACGCCGGCGCAGCAGCGCCGCTCACGGTGCCATTTTTGTCTATATCTTCTCGGCGGTACGAATTAAGTGAAGCCAGCCATACTTTCACGTGCTCTTTGCCTAAGTGGCTGATGGCATTGCCCACACTGGGACAGCGCTGTAGGGAAAAGCGCCCGCAGCGGGGAACGAATGCTTCATCTGCCTCTCGCTCTAGCGGGTCACCGAGACTCGAGATTACGCAACTTCCAATACCAAACACACGGTAAGACAGTTTACATGGTGCCATGCTGTCTCGGCATGCCCACTCCTTGCACATGCAGCAGATCACTTGTAAAGTAAGGTGCGTGGCTGTGTTCGTGCTCAGCCGTGCTTACAGCCATACGCAGCCACAGCCATGCGCAGCCACAGCCAAGATGCGTACCGATTTACCCCAAGACTCCTCGCGCGCACATTATTGCGATACCACAAGATCGCTCCCCTCCCCCAGTTTTCTTTTCCTTGCCCGGGAAGGCAGCACTCATGAAGCCACCATCTTTCTTTATTTTTCTTCTCTTGCCCTCACACACTTTCACTTGCATCTAAAGCACACAGTGCATGGGGCGCAATAGGATATTATAGCACTTGGACTTAATACGGAGCATGACGCGGCTCCACTTCGGCGGTCACTCTTGCCACGTGGCGCGCGATTTGAGACACGCGTTTGAAAGCAGCGACTTGTAATTCAATCATGACCATCTGCATCTATGGGAGTTTCCATTTATTATCTCATTACTTTGTGGCGGCAGTGAAATTTTGTTACACTGAAATGGCATACAAACACACTGCGTTATGTTGATGTTCCAAATACATGGTGTTCTATGGACAAGAGGTTATGAAAAAAATACTTCGTTATATTGAGGTTTAACTGTATATGTATATTAATTTTCTTTCACAAAAGTGTGAAAGAAAAAAAGTACACTTTCACATCAAACTGAAAAAGGCATCAGCAGCAAAATGCTCAACATAGACCACAATACGGCCCAATGGAGTGGACCTAATGTGGCCCTCACGTCTTCTAAAGATACAAAACATACATTTTACGCAGCGATAGGAAAAGCTTGTTTTCACAGCCCGACGATATAAAGCAGGCCAGACAAGCACAGTACATTGTTCAAACATGGTTGTGAATACAAAGTGTGCTTTTAACCCTTTGAAGGTTTTCACCGTACATGTACGGCGGCGGTTTTCTGTCCCGCAAGGTCTTTGCCGTACGGGTACGGTTCCAACCCTCCGTTTGAAATTTCGTGCCATAATGACGATGAGTGCTCACCGGGAGATGCTGCCACCTCTTAGCACTTACAAGATGCGTTTGAAATTGGTGCTACCTTCTTGGGGAGATAAACAGAACTGATTGCTAGCTTCAGCGCATCGCTCAGACTGCCCCCTTTGGCGGTTTCGGTTTCGCCGCGTGATCGCAACGGAGGCGCCCGAAACGTCATTTATTTCTTTGTCGGCACTCTCTTGCAGGGCGGTGGAAGTTGATTTCTATCTTGATTGGCGCTGCTCTTAGCTTGTTTATCAGCGCCGTTCGCAAGGTATTATCGCTCTCAGTGGCAACGCGGTTTCGGTTCCGCCGCGCCATCGCTACGGAGGCGCGCGAAACGTGGTTTTTCTCTTTGTCGGCCCGCTCTCGCAGGGGTGGCGGAAGTTGATTTCTATCTTGATTGGCACTGCTCTTAGCTTGCTTATCACCATCGCTCACGAGGTATTCTTGCTCTCTGCGGCAACGCGCTTGCGCGAGAAGGTGCCTCAGACCTCTGCCCAAGGCAGCCGCACGCAGAGATGTCATGTGTGCGCCAACACAACGCCTCGTTCCAAGAGAACAGACATGCATTTTAGGTATGCAGACTGCGATAAGGCGCTGTGTGTAGACCCGTGTTTCAAGGAGTACCACGCTCGCAAATACTACTGAACATTTTGCAGTTCTGAGTGATGCCGACACCAAAATACTGTTCCTAATTATTTTTTACTATTTATTCCCGATTTTATACATTTTGTACATTCAAGATCCGCAATAAAGTAATTTGACCACCTGGGAAAGTTTCAAAATAATTCGACCCTCAAAGGGTTACGCTGCAAACTACAGGGGCAAAAAAATATGTATGTTTATCCAAATACAGCACTTGAATGAGGACTAAAGTGTGAAAGAATATTTACCTCGAGGAATTGGTGGAATGAAGCGCACAGCGGCCAATGCTTGCCGAGAAGGAGCTGCAGCATAGCTTTAGCCGTCGCCATGTCCATACTACGCTGGTCCTTGTCCTAAAAGAAAACAGATAAAAAAATGACAGCAAACCTAAGTATGCACTGTAAATTGAAATGTGTTCTGTCATCAAGCAATGCCTACGCAATGCCTACAGGAGCCCAGCACAGACAAGGGCTGTTCAGCTTAGCTTTGAGAAGACTATGCATTTGGGCTGGTTGGTTCATGATTACGAGCAGAAAACAGCGCTAAACAACAGGCTGAAGAGAGGGACACAGACCACAGCGCTAACAACCAAGTGTCTTTATTCTTTCATCACTCAGCACACACACACACACACACAAACACAAACACACACACACACACACACACACACACACACACACACACACACACACATAAACACACGTATTGTTACGTGCGAGTCAATCCATTTGTCGTGACGTGAACAATTTCAAGCGGGCGACATGGACCCCTTGTGTCTTGGCAGCTCTTCTACTACTCGCCGTGAGGCGAGCTATGTTATATGTGACTTCCGCGAGTCTGTTAATAATAACATACGGTCCATCGTAGGTGGACAAAAACTTTTGGCATAACCCGCGTTTCCGTACTGGAGTCCACAGCCAGACTAAATCACCAGGGCGATAGCTTACCGGACGGTGGCGAATGTCGTAGCATGCTTTTGATCTGTCCTGCGATGCCAAAGTGCGCAAACGAGCAATACGACGAGCTTCTTCGGCAAGGCAGACAGTCTCGGCGACAGTGGGATTTTCATGACTACAGAAAGGGAAAACAGTGTCGATTGTGTATCGGGGTGGCCGTGCGTACAGCAGGAAGAAAGGGCTATAGCCGGTAGTCTCGTGCTTGGCGGTGTTGAACGCGTACGTGATAAAAGGCAGTATGTTATCCCAGTTCTTATGGTCGGATAAAACATACATAGATAGCATGTTTACAATTGTTTGGTTGGTATGCTCCGTAAGCCCATTCGTTTGTGGATGGTATGGTGTCGAGTGACGCAAGTGGGAATCACACAAACGAAGCAGCTCCTCTACGAGGTCCGCTGTGAATTGTCGTCCACGGTCGCTGATGATCACGCGAGGCGGACCATGTCGCAGGATCACATATTGCAGCAGGAATGTTGAAACGTCAGTGGCAGTTGCGGAGGGCACGGCCGCCGTCTCGCAGTAGCGTGTGAGGTAGTCGACGCAAACAACTATCCAACAGTTTCCCTTGGCTGATTTTGGAAATGGGCCTACGAAGTCAATGCCCACTTGTTGGAAAGGCGTGCTTGGAGGCTGGATCGGCTGCAGGAGACCAGCTGGAGCAGTAGATGGCCGTTTGTGGCGCTGACACTGCATGCAGCTGGCCACATACGTCTCAACAGACTGTCGCATTCCAGGCCAATAAAAGCGTTCCCGAATCCGGTAGAGCGTCCTCGCCGAACCTAGATGGCCAGACGTACGGTCGTCGTGCATAGCATTCAGAATCGCTGTGCGAAGGCTCTCCGGTACCACTAGGAGAAAACGTGCGCCAGTGCTGGAAAAGTTCTTCTTATACAGGAGTCCATAACGTACACAGAAATGGTTTGCTGTTGTCGAGGCGGTCGTAGCGGTGAAGAGCGGTGTTAATTTATCGTCTTTTCGCTGTTCGGTTTTGAAGCAGTCGAAGTCTGGAAAACGCGGCGACACAGAAGCCACAAGGTAATCGAAGTCGTCGGCGTCACAGTTCGTAGTGCTAAGTGGCATACGTGAGAGGCAGTCCGCATCAGCGTGTCGTCGACCGCTCTTATAAGAGACGGTAAAGCTGTATTCTTGCAGTCGGAGCGCCCAGCGCGCAAGGCGGTCACAATGGTCACGAAGATTGACAAGCCAACACAATGAGTGGTGGTCGGTGACCACTGTGAAGGGGCGTCCATACAGGTAAGAACGAAACTTCTGAACCGCAAATATTACCGCGAGGCATTCTTGTTCCGTGACAGCGTAATTCTGCTCGGGCCTACTTAAAGGGACCCTGAAACGCTTTTGACGATCTTCTACAAATGTACTGAGTCGTTAGAGTAGGTCCTTCTGATCATTAATTGGCACATCTAAGTGCCCCGCGTAAAGCGTGTAATTTATTATAAGGTTTTATAAAATGCACATCGCTGCCGATCGCAGCACACTGCTCGGCGGAATTTTAAGCCGCCCCTACCCATATGACCGAAATCACCCATACGACGTCAGTGGGGCGAGCTATCCGATTGGCTGACCAGAGCGCATGATCGATAATTTTTCCAACTTTATGTTAAACAAATGATCTTCGTAGTTGGAATGTTAGTTAATTTGTTTTTATGAGAAGAAAGTAACATAAAGAGAATGCACAAGAATAATTTTTCAGTACACTTAAGCACTTCCGGCACACAGCAAGTGTCGTCTGCTTGTGTTACAACGTACTCCATTTTGACGAGAGCTCCGCGGTCAGAGTCAGTCGCAGTCTTTTCGCGAGCACTATGATTCGACTTTGTTGCCTTGTGGACTGCAAACGTAGCGACTGGCAATATGTCAAGCTGCGACATCGTGTCCCTCTGCAAGGCAGCGTACGAGCGAACTGGCTGCTGCGCATCGGACTGCCGCTACCTGATCGGCGCCAGGATTTGCGCGTTTGTGGCCGTCACTTTACACCGGAAGATTACTAACGCAATAGTGTTTCGCGAGTCCGGTATTAGGGCAAACGCAAGCGCAAGGGGACAGAGTCTGGCCGCTTAACTGTGCCGTAACGGGATGAGCCATGAGATGAGCAGAAGGGCAAATGTGAATGGTCTGCACGGTGCAGCCACCTGGTGGCACAAAACTCAACCATACACAGTAGCAGCAACGAAATGTATTCTTCTTTGCTGCTGGTGTGTATTTTTCACAGAAGTGTAATCATCAACACATTGTTTTTATAAATGTTTAAAATGTTTTACACTTGGTTAGAGCAATATTAGCGCTTTGTTTGGCTGGTTAAGCGCTGCGCCAACAAGTGTATGGACCGTGCATACCGATCAGGCCGCTCACGTACGTCTACGCTAAAGTTCCTTCATCAGCTTGAGTTTATGCCTCCAGTCATTTGCCGAAATGACCAGCTTGCCTGTGGTTACCGGAATACAGAACACGTTCGGCGCTACGACAGAATGCTCGCAACGCACGCTGCTTCGATAGCTCTCGCTTGGGGTCGACGGCCAAGCGGCTAGCGGAGAGGTCTCGCGCGGGCGGGGGCGAGGGCGGGGGCGGGGGCGGGCTCCAAAACAACCGGAAGTGGATGATGTGACGTCGCATCGTGACGCTGAACCAGTGAAGGTGGAGCTTAGCCTCGCTCGCTCGGCAAACGAGTCGAGGAGGAAAAGCATGGCTAGGGAGGAGGGTAACTTCTAATCGCTTGTAGCTCCATTAATTTGTAACGCTTCACTTAAATTGTGGTGCGAATGTTCTACTTAAGCTGTACCCTACGCGTCTACAAAATTTGTACGAACCGTTTCAGGGGCCCTTTAATGAGCGGCTTGCATATGCGATCACGTGTTCGCGGTCACCATAGCATTGAACTAGGACGGCACCAATACCTATGCCACTGGCATCCGTTTGGAGTTCCGTCGGAGCTGACGGACTGAAGTGCTGAAGAACCGGTCGGGACGTCAGCAGAAACTTCAACTGACGAAAAGAAGAGTCACACTCCAGTGTCCACTCAAAGGGGGTGTCCTTTCGTAGCAGGCATGTCAGTGGATAGGCAACGTCGGCGAATTTAGGAATAAATCGGCGGAAATAGGAACAAAGCCTCAGAAAACTACGGAGCTTCTTGACAGAGCGCGGTGCACTGAACGCTTCAACGATTGCTGTTTTCTGGGGATCAGGGCGGATGCCATCCTTGTCGACGAGGTGCCCAAGCACAAGGGTTTGGCGGTCTCCGAAGTGACATTTCTTCGTTTAAAACTAGACCAGCGTTTCCGATGCAGTTCAGGACAATATCCAGACGCGAGTTGTGTTCGCTGAAGGTGCGGCCAAAGATGACGACGTTGTCGAGGTAGCACATGCAGATGTTCCACTTCAAGCCACGCAATACAGTGTCCATAAATCTCTCGAAAGTTTCCGGAGTGTTGCACAATCCAAATGGCATCACATTAAATTTGAAGAGCCCGTCAGGAGTTACAAAGGCAGTCTTCTCCTTGTCGTCAGGATGCATCGGAATTTGCCAATAGCCGGATCGTAAATCTACTGAAGAAAAGTAAGAGGCGGAACGAAGGCAGTCTATTGCGTCATCAATACGTGGGAGTGGGTACACGTCCTTTTTTGACACAGCATTCAAACGGCGATAGTCAACGCAAAATCTCCAAGATCCATCTTTTTTTTTAACAAGAATCACTGGCGCTGCCCACGGACTCGCTGACTCTTGTACGACTCCCTTTTTCATCATTTCGTGCACTTGTTCATTGATAATCTGGCGCTCTGATGGTGAAACACGATATGGCTTTTGTCTAATTGGATTTGCCGAACCCGTGTCGATGGTATGGCACGTTCGAGATGCAGGGATTGCAGGTATTTTGTCCTTCTGCGCAAAGTCGAATACTGAAATGTGCTTCGAAAGCACACCCACTAACGTTCGGCGTTCACTCGTGCTGAGCGATTTATTTACCATCGACAAGAGGGCTGTTTCCGAACTGTGGCCATCAGGTTCTTCCGGCACATCTGTAAGTTCAGCCACTGATAAGGACGCGTGTTCCCTGGCGAAGGCTAATTTCATGCCGTCCGGTAATATAACGGGCTCCTTAGAACAGTTTACGGTCCATAGGCCAGTGCGTCCGCCTTTGATCGACACCACACAATGTGGCACCAACACATTCTTCTTCACACAGTTAAAGTGCATCGGTTCTACGGTAGCTTCGAAGCTGTCGGAATCGGCGCCACAACAGACAACAGGAATGCAAACAGTAGATGATGCAGGTATGACCGTATCACCACAAACACACAGTGTAGTTTCACGATCTACAGGGTTCTCCAGGAGTCCTGATGGAATCCTACCACTTAAGAATACTTTTCCTGTGCGGCAGCCGACAGTAGCACCACACTCCCGCAAGAAGTCCATGCCGAGAATAACATCATGGGTCGACCGAGGAATAATTACAAACTCTGTTGTAATAACATGGCCTCCCAAAAACACGTCAGCGCTACACACCCCAATAGGTCGCAACGGCTCCCCACTCACTCCACAGAACTTTGAATATTCGTCCCATTTAAAGAAAACCTTTCGCCGTAACACGTGTTTAAAAGAGACACTCATGACCGAAATTGTTGCGCCTGTGTCCACCAGAGCCATCACAGGGACATTATCTACAAGCACGCGCACTTTGTTTTTCAGCATCAACACAGGAGGTATTTCTGTCAGTAGCACGTCTCCAGCGACCTCATTTCCATCGGCTGCGCTAGCTAGTTTTCCGGTGCCGAAGGGGACGCGGTTCGACGCAGCGGTGAGGGAGAACGGGGAGCACGACGTTGCGGTGGGGGTGTCAAACTTCTGTCAGATGCCGGGGAGCGATTCCGGGAGCTGCTCGGCCAATACTTGTCGCCAGACGATACGTGTGCTGGCCATGGGGTACCGCGTGGCCGTTTGGAGGGCCAAGAAAACTCTGACGGCTGGACATACCACGTGGTCATACGCTGGTTGCAAAACCGCAATATATGACCCGGGACACCGCAGGAATAACACACCGGGAGAGGTCGATGAAGCGGATATTATCATTTTCCCGCGTGTAGTGGGTTGGTTCGTGGCATGTGTCACGACGATACATCGGGCGTCGAGAAGGCGTGCGCTTAGCGCGTTGGTCATAGCGCGGAGTCCGTGGGCGTGTTGTCATCCTCGACTGTGGGGCTGCGCTGTACTCTACGGCCGCTGCGGTAACCATCGGTTGCCAAGAGGCCGAATGTGGCGCCGTCATAGCCTCACATGACGTGTACACGCCATGGTGGTCAGCAGTCGTATGCAAAAACTCTTCGCGGCGGGAAGTTCCTCGCGGAAATCTGTCGGATGGTTGAAGGAAGGTCGAGGCAAGGACTCGTGTCCACACTGGCAACCGTCGTAACGTTTCCCAACTGACCAAACTTTGGCGCAATCCGACGCATCTTGAGCGTTTCAAACGTTCTGCAGTGCCTAATGACGTCGGACACAGAACTGAGGCTCTCCTTTCCAATTAGAAAATTGTACACATCCTCAGCCACTCCTTTCAGCAAATGTCCAACTTTATTTTCTTCCGACATGCGAGCATTGACCACCTTGCACAGCTTTAACACTTCTTCGATATATGTTGTGCATGTCTCACCTGGTAGCTGCGCCCGTTGCGACAGTGTCTGCTCCGCACGCTTCTTTTTGGTGACTGAGTCCCCAAAACACGCCTTTAGCTCGTCAACAAAATGTTCCCATGTCATAAGCGCGTCCTCGTGGTTCTCGTACCACACGAGGGCGGTATCGGTCAGGGAGAACACCACATTGGTGAGCTGAGCGGTTGCATCCCACCCGTTGGACTTGCTCACTTGTTTGTAGTGGACGAGCCACTCGTCGGCGTCTTCCCCCGCTCTGCCTCCGAAGGTGGGTGGAACTCTGTAGTATGGCAGTGCACTGCTAAGCGCTGCCCTCGGAGCGGCTCCTTCTTCTGGCATCTCGAAGACGGTCACGGCTGATGGCGGGAGACCGGCAAGTCGACGGCTTCGACGAAGCTGCGGCAGTGACGGTTCCATTGTTGTGAGCGATACCCCGCACCTCCACCACTTTGTTACGTGCGAAGAAGACCGTTTATAACCCTTACGGATGAAGAGGACCGTTTACTTAAGGTCGCGAAGGTCAGCGCAAGAGCGGCCAGCTGGTTGATCAACTCAGCGTCGTTCTCTTCTTCCTTCCCCCACTCGGGACCGCAAGCACGTTCACGGGTCTTTGTTTTCTTCATGCGTAACAATATATATACATATATATATACACACAGTAAAACCTCGTTCGTTAAACCGTACCCGCTTAAACGCTTTAAAAGCAGTAAATTCAAATCCCTGACTCAGCGGCCATTAAACATAATGTGTTTTCTATCTGCATACGTTTGTATCCGCATACGTATTGCGTACGTATCAGTTAGCATGCAGTGTTTCCACTTTTTGTCGCATAAACACGGCGGTGCTTCGTCTCCATCGGGCAGCCCAGCAGAACAACTAGCCTCAGAGATTGAAACAATGATCTCCAAACGCCCTGTGCATTTGCGCGTGAAGCCACATCAACATCAACATCATTTCGGCGGCGTGCCAGAGAGTGTTGTGGTGTCGCACAAGCGAGGACTCGCGTTATGCCGGAGCTCGGATAAAAAAGATGCCGGATGCTCAGCATAGAAGAAAAATTAGACATTGTTCGTGCTATCGAATGTGACACGAAGACGGCTGCGCTAGCACGCGACAGGGATCTGCTGTTGACTACGGTGTGTGGCATTTATAATGCGAAGAGGTTGCTCGGCAGCGCTGTTGCCACAGCGAAGAGATGTCAGCTGCAAGGTTCGACTTTTTGCTATCGTTCTCTGTTGTTGCCGAAATGTCAGCTAGCAAGAGTGATGAGGACGACACGGAAAGCGACAGCATGGGCAATTCAGGCCCGACAGTGGCAGAAGCTGTGCATTACGTCAGCCTCATGAATGCAATCGTCACGACAAGAACAGCACCCCGCAATGAAAAAGGCGCCCCATGACTTTTGCAGCGCTATCGCGCGTGTGCACGAACAATACGTAACGCCAACGAGGAATCTGCCGTGCGAGTGTTTGCCGAGAAGATGGGGCCGGCTGAAAAGCTGCCTTGCAGCTTCAGTAAGTTTGAGGCTGTTGTCGCTGCTAGGCCGCTGCGGCATCAAACGAAAATAACACTTGTCGGTCGAAGTGAATAAATACTGCATGTTTTTGTCCCCTTTCATCGCACCTTCTCTGAGTTCCATTTTTGACAGGTAAGTGGTCGATCTCATGCAATTTCGGTTAAACAGTACTACCGTTTAGCACATACTTTTTCTGAGCTCCGGCCAACTATGTTTTAATGAGGTTTCACTGTATGTATGTACGTATGTATATATATATGTGTGTGTGCGTGTGTATATATATATATATATATATATATATATATATATACACACACACACACACTTTACCACAATCTCAAAGCACGAAAGCAATTTTGCATGCGCAGGGGCAATAAACTGCAATCAATGAGATAGGAAGGCTATCTCCTTCGGAAGGAGCTTAGAGCTTTGTATAGCTGTCAATAAAGCTTTTGCTTCTGTCAAATTAGTGAAAAATGTAACCTTCCTTACCATTTATGTGCAGTCGACGGCATAAGTTTACATACTATGCAAGCACGGACAATGATCAGACAACGCAAAGCTGCTGTCACTTATAAAATATACAGCTGAATGTGCATATTTTTGTATTTGTAATAAGATGAACACCATTTTCAGGAAACTTAGCAACAGAAAGTGGACCTAGAAAAGTCCTAATGGTGAAACAAGAAATGAAATTGATTTCATAGTTTCTGCCGATCCCAACATAGTGCAGGATGTAGAAGTGATAGGTAGGGTAAAGTGCAGTGATCATACTGACACGTGTACTTATCTTTACCGGACAACCACATTTTGCCGCCTAACAAATGTTATTGCACAGCGCAGGACGCGCCTGCATTTATCCGAAGTTTCTGGAAAGTTATCGATGCTTCTATCCGCTGTCTGTTGTCGCCGAACCTTATGTTATCTGATTTCATCACCTGACGCGAATGGTGTAGAACTTTGTGGAAGAAATGCGGGTCTGAACGATTAGTCTGGAACATTCGACGACTGCTCTATAAAAGCCGACGCGCTTGACCCGCTGATCAGATTTCCGACGATCGCCGACCGTGTTCGCCGCTATCGTTGTGCTATAAGTGTAGGCTGTTTTTGTGGGCACAGGTTCGCCCAATAAAAGCTAGTTTTGTATTCCATCGTATTGCTGCTTTCTTCACCGTCACTACCACGTGACAATACGTTAGTGAGGGCTAGGATTCACCTCAATTTGAAAAGAGAAAGAGTAAAATTGGTCAAGAAGAAACAGGTCAATTTAGAGGCAGTAAGGGTAAAAGCAGACAAATTTAGGCTAGTACTACTTGCAGACAAATATGCAGCCTTAGAACAAAGAGAGGATGATGATGACTTAGAGGTAATGAATGAAACTATAACGAGGCTGGCTTCAGAGGCAGCAACTGAAGTGGGAGGCAAGGCACCAAGGCAACCAGTAGGCAAGCTCTCCCAAGTAACAGAGGACCTAATAAAGAAACAACAAAAGAATGAAAGTGTCCAACTCAAAAGATAAGATAGAATTCGCGGAACTGACAAAACTGATCAACAAAGTGAAAATAAGCAATATTCGAAATTATAACATGAGAAAGACTGAAGCCGTAAAAAATGGACGCAGCCTGAAATTAGTGAGAAGGAAACTTGGCATAGGACAAACCAAGATGTATGCACTGAAAGATAAGCAGGGTAATATCAGCAATCTCAAAGGAGTAATAAAAGCAGCGGAAGAATTCTATACTGACCTGTACAGTACCCAGAGGACTCAGGAGTACTGCTTTTGAAACAATAATGAACAGGCTACAGAAATTCCTCCTATAACTAGAGATGAGGTCAGAAGCGCCTTGCAAGACATGAAACGGAGAAAAGCGGCAGGAGAAGATGGCGTAACAGTCTGTTTAAGTAAAGATGGAGGAAACATAATGCTAGAAAAACTGGTGGCTCTCTATACGAAGTGTCTATCGACTGGAATGGTCCCAGAAAACTGGAAGAATGCAAACATTATACTAATCCACAAAAAGGTAGATGTTAAAGAATTGAAAAATTATAGGCCCGTTACCTTACTCCCCACCCAGTATTATATAAAATATTTACCAAATTAATCTCCAATAGAATAAGTGCAACAGTGAACTTTATTCAACCGAGGGAACAGGCTGACTTGAGGAAGGGATAGTCTACAATGGATGACATCCATGTCATTAATCAGGTTATCGAGAAATTCGCAGAGTACAATAAGCCTCTCTATGTGGCTTTCATAGATTACGAAAAAGCGTATGATTCAGTAGAGATACCAGCAGTCATAGACGCATTGCATAATCAAGGAGTACAGACCACTTACATAGATATCCTGGAAAATATTTACAGATTCCACAGCCACCTTAATTCAACACAATAAAAGTAGGAAGATACCTATAAAGAAAGGGGTCAAACAAGGAGACACAATCTCTCCAATGCTATTTACTACGTGCTTGGAAGAAGTATTCAAGCTATTAAACTGGGAAGGTTTAGGAGTAAGGATCGATGGTGAATACCTCAGCAACCTTCGGTTTGCCGATGACATTGTTCTATTCAGCAACACTGCAGACGTGTTACAACAAATGATTGAGGACCTTAACAGGGACAGTGTAAGAGTGGGGCTGAAGATTAGTATGCAGAAGACAAAGATAATGATGAATAACCGGGCAAGGGAGCAAGAGTTCAGGATCGGAAGTCAGCCTCTAGAGTCTATGAAGGGGTATGTTTACCTAGGTCAACCAATCACAGGGAACCCTGACCATGAGAAGGAAATTCACAGAATAAAAATGGGTTGGATCATAACGGCAGACATAGTGAGCTGCTGACTGGAAGCTTACCGCTATCAGTGAAAAGGAAGGTATACAATCAGTGCATTTTACCAGTGCTGAGATATGGGGCAGAGACTTGGAGACTGACAAAGAAGCTTGACCACAAGTTAAGGACAGCGCAAAGAGCGATGGAATGAAGAATGCTTGGCATAACTTTAAAAGAGAGAAAGAGAGCGGCTTGGATCAGAGAGCAAATGGGTATAGACAATATTCTAATTGACATTAAGAGAAAAAAATGGCACTGGGCAGGCCATGTAATGCACAGATTAGATAACCCTTTGACCACTAGGGTGACAGAATGGATACCAAGAGAAGGGAAGCGCAACAGAGGACGGCAGAAGACTAGGTGTTGCAATGAAATTAGGAAATTTGTGAGTGCTAGTTGGAATCGGTTGGCACAGCACAGGGATAATTGGAGATTTCAGGGAGAGGCATTCATTCTACAGTGGACATAAAATAGGCTGATTATGATGATGATGTTCATTTTTTAAAATAACTTTTGTAGTGATGCTGTGAACAGGCCCTTTATAGTCACAGATGGAATGCCCAGTGCCACAAACAGAAATTATTAGTGAAGTTTACTAGAGAAGTACTTATGTAACGGTGGAAAATATATTGGTTGCCATTATACACTGTGAGTCATCCAAATAATTGAGTGCATGTGAAAAATCCAGCTCTGCAAACTGCAGCGCACAGGCAATTTGCAGAGCACGGGCAATTTTCGGCCCAATTTTCTTGAAGCTAAACAAAATAAATGCCCGGTAGAATTGGGTAAACATCATAATCAGGTATTGTAAGGTATGGTTAATGCTTGAAGATCCTCTTCGGGCAGGCCAAAAATAGGTGTTTTTGACAGGAGGCTGATGTTTGTTCAAAGTATACACTGCCCCTAAGCTCCATCAAGGCAGACACTGCCACTAAAGAGGTTGCTATTTGGGTCACCATAGGGGTCAGGTGAGTGCATGCCGACTGGTGAAGTTCCAATTATTCGGAAGGCCAATTTTAGAATTAAAATGATGAAAGCTTGGGCCAATAGAAATGCATGAGGGGCACCAGCTGAGACTTTCAGTCAGGATCAAAGTAATAAAAAAATTGAATTAACCGTAGTTCAATTAACAGAAGCTTACTGTATTTGTATTTTATAAAATAAGTTTTGCCCTAAATTGGACTTCAATGAAAAATTTGTTAATCCCTGAAAAGTTAGATTAAATTATGGGGTTTTACATGCCAAAGCCACTTTCTGATTATGAGATACGCTGTAGTGGAGGACTCTGGAAATTTCGACCACCTGGGGTTCTTTAACATGCACCTAAATCTAAGTAGATGGGTGTTTCCGCATTTCGCCCCCATCGGAATGCGGCTGCTGTGGCCGGGAGTCAATCCTGCGACCTCATGCTTAGCAGCCCAACACCATAGCCACTAAGCAACCCTGGCAGGTGTTAATCCCTGTTATAGAGAAGTTGGTCATAACAAGAGTGTGAAACCTGTACATTCTGAAGCAGTGGCCAGCTTCTTCGCACATTCACAAATACAAGTTCATAAATGTGCGCAGTTTTATTAATTATGGTTTCACTCAAAGGGTGAAGCAATGAGAGCGGTGGCAACCACGTGAGGCCAGCTGCTGCACAATGTATACAGCACTCCCGAGGCTACCACACCTCATAGGTATATCCAACGCGACGGTGAGTGCGCATATGGTGAAACCACATCTTTACAGCTTCGGTGGCATCACACGCGAGCGTCCATGCATTTGTTTAAAGGTGATCAGGCGCGGGAAAATGGTATGAGCTGACTGAGTGGTGACGGTTGTTGAGAATCACCTGAGAAAAGCACCAAGAATGCCAAGTGAGCCAGACTGCAAGACAATTCCAAGCACTACCATCTTTACTACCCTTATAGGTGTCTAGGGTACCAGCCAAATTGTCTACAAAATTACTCAGTCATAAAACAAATTATACCTAAATATCTTCATTGCAACAAATATATATCATCAAGAGCACAATTCCTTTTATACAGAAAACCTTTCTAACCTTTCTATGCCTAATTTTCTAGCCATTAGGTAGGCACAAAGTGGCAAAGTATCGCCACCTCGTGGAGTTGTGCGATGATGACTGCATGATGTTTTGGTGAAGCCCAGCACAAAACTTTCATGTCAAAAATAATAATTAATGGCAATCATAAACAAGCTACATACATCAGGCCATTTAAGAGATAATATCATAAAAGTTGGCAGCTATGCTAATGGTTCTGAGGCTTGCAACCATTCTTTAATACCTATTGTGCTGATAACAGAATTCTACACTGTTGGATATTTACTGAGCAAAATGTTTGTTGCCCAAAAGAGTGATGGTGCCAGCATTTTAAGCAACTATAAGAGCTCACCCTAGCAAAGTCATACGCATATCTGTAGATACTCTTGAACTGGTTTTGGTCATTCAACAGAGACTTCAAGTAGTCCAGCTTCCCTTGGATCTTCTGAATGGAGTCGCACCTGTAAAATAAAATATATCAACCTGTGTGCATGGTTCGCAGAATGGCTAGTACTCCACCATGCAGATGAGCTAACCCTTCAGATATGATAAGTTATGTGTTCCTGCATCGCTCAATGAACTTACAGAATAAAAATTATGCAAGTATACTATTATTACTGGAACTTTTCTAATGGTTCAAGCTGAGGCCTCATCTCCATTGACTCCTCAATTGCCCAACTGTATTCTTTCTGACTTAAAGGAGCAAGTTCAAATGTAGAGGTTCAAATGTAATTCTTAGTTTTTATCTAACAGTGTATTTGAAAAATAATGCAATAAAATTGTTGTTTCATTACCGTTTGATCAAATGCTTATTATCAATTAGTTGTTGGTAATTAGCTGGGGAACACAGAGCAAGAAAGACAGGGAGGAAGAAAACATGAAACGCTAGACTTCTTTGTCCCTGTATTCCTTGTGCTGCATTCCCAAACTAACCTATGCGCCAAATCACCCAAATCAATGTCCTGCTTGGTGATAATCCTACAAATCTGAGAGTTATGGTTTCATAACAATTTTATGGTTATATCTGTATACATTAATAAGATTGCTGCACCTGCACATTCATTCTTACAAAATAGTGCAGCAATGATTCCTAAGCAGGAAACATAGGCTTGAATGTGAGCGTAAAGCGTCATCTCCAACTCTATGCCCATTTTCATATCATGCTGTTTTTTGTTCATCAAAGATATACCAACAGGCCCAAACCCCTACTTCTAGTTTACTCACTCTACAACTGATGCCCTAACCAGTATGCCCTGCCCAGCTGGGACCTTGATAATGAGCTAGTAAATAAGATGCCATTTGGTAAGAAACAATTGTTGCTCTGGCAAGACACACACATATAACAAAGCAGCCCACCAAGTGCACCTTTGTTTAGTACAACCTTTGAAAAAGAAAAAATTAAGCATGTAAACAGTGCAAATAACCACACAACAACAAAATCTTTATAAATGATATCTGGCATGACTACGAGCAGGAGGCAACACTACAGAAATTGATATTATTTTGTATGTCCCGATGCAGTGCATTGATTGATTCACGAGCTCATCCCAAAGCAACACCTGGGAACGAGAGCTGCCACAGTGAAGAAATTCACATAAATTTTTACTACCTGGAGTCCTTTAACATACAGCCTAAGAATAAAGTAGACGATTGTTTTTCATATAGAAACATTGAAACGTAGCTGTTACGGCTAACAATCGAGCGTGAAACTATGCTCAGCAGCAGATGATCATAACTACTGGGACACTGCAGCGGGTCATCACTGGCTTCGTCACTGCTCTCTGTGGATATGTGGTGCAGCCTTAGTACAATGCGGTACAAGGCTATATGTGAATGTTGCCTTCAGATATGCCTTCACAGCAATGCGAAGTGTATTGCCATGAAGCCACATACGAACATATGAAGCAACAATTTAACATATATTAAAGGGGACCTAATACAGGCTAGTTAAACATTTTTATTTATTTATTTATTTATTTACAATACTGCTACTCTCATTTGAGAGTGTGGCAGTCGGGTGATACAGTGTACATGTATATCAGTATGCATCTAGGCAGAACAGCTAATTGAAAAAAAGGAAAAAAAAGAACAATTGCCCAAGGATGGCAATATAAGAAAGAAGCTGAGTTTAGGAACAAAAATGCATGTTTTCACATGACAGTTAATAATTTATGCCCCAAGATGAAACTCTCAGTAGCACTTGAAAACACATCAATTTTAATACAACTGCCCTCACCAGCAAGTTTTAGCAGTGTTAAGTTACCGTATGTTAAGTGCGGTAATACCGTACCGGCCATGTCTGCGCATGCACGCACTTTACGTTCGGGAAGACTTTCTGTACGGCATAGTAGATGATAAGGAGTCTACGCCACATACAGTAACTTGCACACAGAGTTTTGCAAGCCGAGCCAGACCAAGCCAAGACATAGCAAGAAACTGCCGTCAGCCACAGAGTCCATGTTGTGAATGTCTGCATGTCGCATGTTTTTTTCACCATGGTAGGACCAAAGAGTGAATTAACTTTAATCCACTTTCTGAGACTAAGTGGCAGCAAATATGACAGCCCTTCTAATCGGAAGCATAAACTTGAGCTGAACTAAACAACTTGTGGCCATACCCTTCGTAACAGGCGAGTACTATACTCAGGCCAAATGAGAAAAGAAAAGCTAGAGAATGCAAATCAAATAAAACAACGAAAAACGTAACAAACAAACAAACACACACACACACACACACACACACACACACACACACACACACACACACACACACACACACACACACACACACACACACACACACACACACACACACACACACACACACACACACACACACACACACACACACACACACACACTTTAGGTTGGTGGCGCCAGTGATGCAGAATTTGCTTGGAGGGGACGCAGTGTTTTCATTGCAGTAACCAACTATATTCTACTTATCTGCTGGTGTAGAGTGTCAGCAGCAATGCAATGTACAATAAACAGTCCTTTTCTTTATATATTGCTTCGACAAAAACACCTGTGTGGTAAGAAAAGGTACTAGTACATGTTGTTGGATGAATTGTTGCAAGATGTCGCTGCCGGCTTTGTGACTGGTATCCACACTTGCCGTAACCCGGCACTTCCATAAAGAGTAGGCAATATGTGTACGGACAAGCTAAAGCATTCTAGTATCTACCTTAATGTTGCACAGCACATAGTTCTCATATTCTTCAAGGTATGAATATTAGCCACTACAATCATTATCATGTTACCGTACACACAGAAGCCACACGCAGCTAAAACATGTTCGGTCATCACAGTAGATTAGTACGAAACAGTAATACCATACCATATACTACACTTACCGTACGGAAACATAGCACTGCTAAAACCCTCTACTGTCATTTTTTCACAGATTGTAAGGGTGAAAATTATAGTATGCACCAAGATTTTCTAGCCATGAACTTGCACAGAACAACAAATAATGACATACCTTTCTCTACTATTACTCAACATGATTTAATAGATTGATATGGAGAAGAGTCACACATACGACGTTCGCTTGCAGTAAAGATAGATGAACAGTATTTCACACTTTAAGAAAACTACCACATGCACCACCATAGCAAAATTAGCATTAGCACCACAGCATACATTAGATAGGACTTTGCAGAAACCTCTAGCCTAGACATACCAGTACGAAACTACCAGGAGGTATACACATGACAAGCAATGCTGATGGCAGCATCTTGCGCTGCATTTGACTACTAAACACAGGGCATTTATTGCAATGATTGATTCCATTCACTTATCCATGAGTCAGGCACGTACCCAGGGGGGGCTCCGGGGGCCCAGCCCCCTCCCCCCTGAAATTAAGCAGCATACCTCCCGCCTCCCCGCCCACGCCACCACTCCTCATACACATTCCTAAAGCGCTGCCAAATCAATGTTGAGACACAACAGCTATTCGGCAGTCAACATTTTGCTGCCTTTTTCACTCCTTTTGGATGGCGGTAGTTATCGGCATTTCGTGGGGTGCGAAGGCCAGCTTTCTCATTGATATGGTGCCCACACGATTAACTCGAGATACATTCAGTTGTCACCACCTATTCAATAGTCACGCGCATCACTGTTGCTTTGTTAGTTCAACCTTCTTTGTTTAGACTGATCCAGGAACCGGGAAAGGGATTCAGTTAGTAGTCAGCTGGTCTGTATGCTCAAGGAACAAATTGTGGCTGGAGAAAACGCCAGTTGCATTTAACTTTTCCTTCTGCTTCATTATTTCCTTGAGTGACAGCTCGCCGCGATGCTGGCGGATCCTCGGAACCATATACCCATGATATGAGTTAGATAAGATGGAAAATAATGCGAAACAGCGTCCATCATCAAACAGTGCAATAACCCTTAAACACATAAGCAATATGACTGTCACCTGTTACCTCGTCTGGTTTTTCCCTAATTGTACAGCCCTTATCGTGCAAAATTGGCAACTAGAGACAAGAGTCGCAAGGCGTTGAGAAATTAAGCGATATACTAAGGGAGAGAGCCAAGGCAACAGCCAAACAGGAAGGAAAAGCAAAAATTACCAAATTTAACCACTGTTCATGAAAATATCTATGAATCAACAGCCTTTTATTTAAAGAGGAAGCAGAGAAATTCTCTGTCGTCACAGACCACTACTCGCTCTGCTGGCTCACTGGTCTCCATGACTCTTCCGGCCGCTTGCTTGCCGAGCTTTACGTTTACAAGAATATGATTTTGAGGTGTGCTTCAAGATGGCCATCGTCACGTGGATGCTGACTGCCTATTGCGACTTCCCCTTCCCCCAATGGAGTGCAACAGCGACAATTTCAACAAATATCTGGCCGCTCTTGACTCACAGTCTCCATACCTTGACACTTTCCATGCAGAACAACGTAATGGCTGCACTTCGGCTCCATTCTTCACATCCACTGCTGAGAAGTCACATTAGTGTCCTGTCGACACTAATGTCGATATTATTTTTAAGCGGAATTTGTCTGGAGATGACACCCGCCTACATCTGGTCATACCTAGGACTTTGCGCCACGGCGTCCTCCAAGTGATGCATAACGACCCAAATGGATTTTGCCACGACGTTGCGCTGCACTGAGGAATGATTCTACTGGCCAAGAATACATCATGCTATGGCTACATATGTCTCCAGTTGTGAGCAATGTGAACGCTACAAATGTGCAACTACAGTAAAACATCATTAAACTGTACCCACAGTAATGGTTGGGTTCGGCCATGACATAGATGGTAGTTGGCACATGCCATCGTCCAACTTATCCACGCTGAGGATGTTGTTGAAGGGAAAGACTTGTTCTCATCGAGGACGAGGAATATGGGAGTTATTTACAGTATCTACATGAGCACGTTACAGTTCGTCAGTCTAACATGACTGAAAGAGGAATGCGCCCTGAGGAGCCGCCAACGGATCCTTAAATACACTCTGTCCTCAACAGATCCCTATGTGAGGGAAAAACGGCTGTTCAACGTGCTACCAATTCGGAGCGCTCAAAGTCATTGTAGCTGACCCGCCTTTGAGGGGGAGGGTTTACACACTCACTTCCGCACAGGTTTCACTGACCACACCAAGGTGAGAGGGTTTTTGCAGACACGGATCTTGCTCCGAGCAGGCACCTCTTCATTCCAGTGTTCACTCCGCAGACAATGGCCGCCACGTCTGTTCATGACTTCTAAGCCCCATGAGACAGCCGCCAGACATCTTCTCCCAGGAGTTCCACCGCTTCAAACAAGCCGTGACGCTGAATCTACTAACAATACTTGGTCCACCGACCGCGTCTATTCATAGCAGTGCCAAGGGAGTGTTGACGCGGCACATCGTCGTCCCTACAAAACGAGTCACAGCAGCAGGTGGGAAGGGTTCCAAGATCGCTTCTGGGAAGCTCGCCACTTCCGCAGCTGCAGCTGGCTGGGAAATTTTTGTAGGTCGGTACCCTTGCAGGCCCTTCGTAACACCGCTTAAACAGTAGTTTCGTTTTAAAAGTGGTAAAGTAAAATCCCCGACTCAACGGCCATTGAACATATAGTGTTTTGTATCCACATAAGCTGTACCAGCTTGCTGCGTACATGTTGGTTAACACGTAGTGTTTCCACTTTTTGTCACGCAATCATGGCGGTGTGTCGTCCCCATCAGGTGGCCCGGCAGAACAACAACCCTCAGAGATCAGAACGGCCTCCAAGTGCCCTGTGCGTTTGCGCATGAAGCCACATCGACATCATTTCGGCCCCATGCCGTGCCAAGGAGCGTTGTGGCATCGTGCAAGCAAGGACTCGCGTCATGCCAAAGCTCGGATAAAAAAGACGCAGGGTGCTCAGCATAGAAGAAAAATGAGACATTGCTCGTGCTATCAAACATGACACGAAGAAGTCGGCACTGGCACACGACAGGGATCTACTGTTGACTATGGTGTGCGGCATTTGGAATGTGAAGAAGTTGCTCGGCAGTGCCGCTGCGACCGCGAAGAGATGTCGGCTACAAAGTTAAATTTCTTGCCATAGTTGCCTCTGTTGTTGTCAAAGCGTCACCTAACGACAGTGATGAGGATGACACGGAAAGTGACAGCACAGGCAATTCAGATGCTGCACATTACGTGAGCCTCATGAATGCAATCATCGTGACGAGAACACCACTCCGCAACGAAGAAGGCGCCCCGTGACTTCTGCAGCACTACAGCGCCCGTGCATGGAGAATATGCAATGCCAATGAGGAATTTGCCATGCGAGTGTTTGCCAAGAAGAGGAGGCTGGCTGAAAAGCTGGCTCGCAGCTTCAGTAAGTTTAAGGCCGCTGTCGTCACTGCGAGGCTGCCGAGGCATTAAACAAAACTAACACTTTTGTTGCGCGAAGTGAACAAATACTGCATGTTTTTTCCCTTTCATCACACTCTCTCAGAGTTCCGTTGTTGACAGGTAAGTGGGCGATCTCATGCTATTTCGGTTAAGCAGTACTACTATTGGCATGTACTTTTTCTGAGCTCCGGCAAACTATGGTTTAATGAGGTTTCACTGTAGTGCCCCAGCCGGACTTCTCCATCCCATCATGCCTCTGAATTCTCCGTTTGAGATTGTCGGAGTTGGCTTCTTAGGCCCTTTTCTGCGATCAGCCAATGGCAACCGCATGATTGCCTTTGTCAACCATTTGACTCGCTATGCCGAAACGGCACCGATCTCTACAGCAATGGTGACTCCGTTTCAGACTTCATGCTACGGTTCATCAATTTGAGGCATGCGTCCCTTCGTGTCATAATCAGTGATTTGGCAGACAAGTTGTTGCCGATGTAGTTGAGGAGCTGCTCCGCCTCTCTGCTTCGCCGTTTCATCATGCCACTCCCCACCATCCACAGATGAACGGTCTCGCTGAGTGCACTAACTCATCAACATGCTTTCCACGTGTGTTGACTCTAAGCACAGAAATTGGGACGCTATGTTGGCTTTTATGAACTATGCTTACAATACTGGCCACTGCTATGCTGACCACTGGTTTCAGGCCCTTTTTTACCTTCTTAGTCTTGTTTATTCATTTATTCAACTTAGTCTTGTTTTATTCATTTTTGGTGTATATTTATGCTTTCTCTTCTTTGTTCTACTCTCCTATACTAACAGTAAGTTTAGTGCTTTGACGTTTCTGTTGCAGTATATCGTATTTATTCGAATCTAGGCCGATAGTTCTAGACCGGTTTTAACACTGTATCGGTCATAACAATGAGAAGCTGCTGCACCATCAACGTTTGTATGTTTCCCATGGTGAAATAACCCACTTACTGTACGTGGCAAGTACATGGCAATAACCCGCTTAAGTACATGGCAAGATGCTCGTGGCAAGATGCAACACCATATTCAGGAAACTTAGCAACAGAAAGTGGACCTAGAAAAGTCCTAATGGTGAAACAAGAAATGAAATTGATTTCACAGTTTCTGCCGATCCCAACGTAGTGCAGGATGTAGAAGTGATAGGTAGGGTAAAGTGCAGTGATCATACTAACACGTGTACTTATCTTTACCGGGCAAACATATTTCGCCGCCTAACAAATGTTATCGCACAGCGCGGGACATGCCTGCATTTATCCGAAGTTTCTGGAAAGTTATCGATGCTTCTATCCGCTGTCTGTTGTCGCCGAATCTTATGTTATCTGATTTCATCACCTGACGCGAATGGTGTAGAACTTTGTGGAAGGAACGCGGGTCCGAACGATTAGTCTGGAACATTCGACGACTGCTCTATAAAAGCCGACGCGCTTGACCCGCTGATCAGATTTCCGAAGATCGCCGACCGTGTTCGACGCTACCGTTGTGCTATAAGTGTAGCCTGTTTTTATGGGCACAGGTTCGCCCAATAAAAGCTAGTTTTGTATTCCATCGTATTGCTGCTTTCTTCACCGTCACTACCACGTGACATCTGGTGGAGGTGCTTGTGCGTTCATGTACCGAACGCCCCCAAAAAGCCGCGATCCAAGCCCGAAGCCTGAGGACACAACCAAAATCGCCCAAGACCAGCGTGCTAGCCGCAGACTGCAAGGACTGCCCCCAGAGCACGGACTTCTACCCGAGACGACAAAGAAGATCGTAGTCAAGACAAGCCCAATGGCTGCCCCAGCGTCCCTCGTTATCCTACAACGACCTCCGGACCCACCAACCTTCCATGGAGCAGCAACTGAAGATCCGGAATCATGGCTGGAGACCTACGAACGAATCGCGACATTCAACAACTGGGACTCCGACGACAAACTGCAGACTGTCTACTTCGCCTTAGAAGACGCCGCCAGAACGTGGTTTGAGAACAGGGAGTCGACCTTGACAACGTGGGACCTGTTCCGTAGCGGCTTCCTGCGCACCTTTACAAGCGTCGTGCGCAAGGAAAGGGCCGAAGCTATGCTGGACGCCCGAGTGCAGCTACCAAACGAGAACGTTGCCCTCTTTACGGAAGAAATGAGCTGTTTGTTCCGCCACGCCGACCCTGATAAGACCGAGGAGAAGAAAGTCCGCCTACTGATGCGTGGTGTAAAGGAGGAACTTTTCGCCGGAATGGTAAGACCTAATTGCAATGCCAGACAAAGAACCACCGACCTCGACGTTCTTCTCTACGGCCATGCAGTCACCGGTTTAGTGTACACAGGAGCCGACTACTCCATTATGAGTGGACCCATCGCTGCGCAGTTGAAGAAAGTTAAAACTGCATGGGAAGGCCCTCAAATTCGGACCGCTGGAGGACACCTCATCACGCCGACTGGAATCTGCACGGCGAGAATAACATTCATGACCGGACTTACCCTGCCACCTTCGTTATCCTCCAACAGTGTTCACGAGACGTCATTCTCGGTATGGACTTCCTGGACCAACACGGCGCAATCATCCACCTGAAGTCGAAGTCAATAAGGCTGTCGGAAGATAAAGCGATACCGCCGGAGAGCCCTCGTAGTCACCACGCCTTGAGTGTGCTCGAAGATCAAGTGAGCATCCCGTCTCGCTCCAGCATTGTTATTTCGTTCGGCAGCGAAACACCCGCTGACGTAGAAGGCGTCATCGAAGGCAACCAACGTCTGCTGCTAGACCGTGAAATTTGCGTCGTAAGAGGGATCGCTCGACTGCATGGAGGGAAAACCGAAGTGTTGCTGACAAACTTCAGCAAGGAGTTCAAGCACATCAACAAGGGCACGACAATCGCGTACATCGAGGAAATTCTGGAAACCAGTAACGCGTTTGTCCTCTCGGATTCTGCCGCATCTACCCCGACAACCATGGTTCCCGAACCAGACTACAACAACAATCCAAGTCTCCCCGTGATTAAGCAACAGCAGCTGAGAAGTCTGCTCCGACGATACAAAGACTGCTTTTCGACGTCATCCAGGATTCAACAAACGCCAGTCGCCAAGCATCGAATGCATCGAATGTGACACGAAGACGGCTGCGCTAGCACGCGACAGGGATCTGCTGTTGACTACGGTGTGTGGCATTTATAATGCGAAGAGCTAAGTACGTGGCAATAACCCGCTTAAGTACGTGGCAAGATGCTCGTGGCAATCTCGCCTCAGCGTTTCTTCTGGATTTCTCAAGGTGACACGCAGCTGCGGCAGCCTTCTTAAAAAGTTTAAAAGGCCCCTCTTGGGGCCACCAAAACGATGCCTCAGCGTTGCTTGCATATCACTTGCCACCCATGACCCCTCTTTATGCAGTTATTATAGCAATGTCATTCTTGAACACCGATAGCCGTGGCTTGTTACACGCGATCGAAGCGCCTAAGCAGCAGTTAACCCTTTGAGGGTCAATGATGTAAATATACGGCGCTGTGAACAAGTCCAAAAATAGTCGATGCCATATATTTGCAGCGCCGTCTGTACGTTTAAGAAGTGCGCAAATTTCCTAACCTTTTCTGTCATGTGCTGCCACTATGTGGGAATACGGGTAATTTTTTTTGTGCGCCTCCCTCTCTTGGTTTTCCTTGCATGGTTTGTTTTATAGCTAGTTTGCTCCCATGCGTCTACATACTATACTGCTGGCGCATTGGCACCAGGGTGGGCGGCAGTTTGGGTTTTGTTCCGCGAGCGATTTCGGCTTCTTGCCCTTGCAAAACTGATGGCTATTTCGTTACTAATTGCTCAAAGGGCGACCGCTTCTTTCTCGCTTGTTTAGTGCTCACAGGGAGGATTCCACCGTGCATGCGCTTCTGTTGCTTTCTTTTTTTTTTTTTTTTTTTTGACATTCACGAGAACTAATTGCCTCTGGTTGGCGATAAGATGAAGATTAGCGGAAGTTTGTCACACATTATGCTTTTCTGTCGGGCACGCAACCACACAGTTTTCTTGAATGCACACACCTACGCAGTTCGATTACGCTATGGATGTACATATTAGTGCAAGAGCAGGAACATTTGAGCCTTGCGAAATATTCTTGTGTGCGCATTTTTAAGGCCTTGAACAATGTGTATAAAAATGCATCAAATATTTAATTCTTATAAATTGATTTCCTTCCTTTATTGTTGTTATTCATGAATAAACAGTACATACATACCAACGCAAGATATTTTTTTCGGACTTTACGGTAACACCAGAAAAATTGCCGTAAATTTTTTCGAAATAAATCCCTAAGAATGGGAATCTGCAATAAAAAAAAAATCGACCCTAGGCGGTCACACATGACGAAAAAAATAGACCGTAAAAGGGTTAAACAAGTGAGCACAATCACAGCCGGATGGAAGAAAGTGGTGGGGAAGGGCACTGGCCTTCCCGCCATTATAGTTTTCTCACATCAGCTCTGCCATCCCCCTATTTCGATCTTCTAACGCAACCCGGTTATAAAAATCAACGGTTATAACAATGGAGTTTTCATAGCCCTTGAAAACTGTTATAAGTGTGTTCAAATGTACGATGTGATAGTTCATTTGCCAAACTCTAGGGTCGGCTTTAGGTTTGAGGATTTTAAAAACCCCACCAGTTTTTGAATTGAAATTGATAAATATGATGCATAGCTAACACCATCTAGAAAGTCAGTATCACAGCCACTACTAGCTGTGCCAGTAGTGAACTGAAGTACACGAGCAACGTCGCCGTTTTGACCTGTGTCAAATCGGCATGCGGCAGGCACGTACACAGGATATTATTTTTTTGGGGGGGGGGGGGGGGGGGCAACCCAAGGTAACTTTTCTGTGCAAATAAGGGGGGGGGGGGGGTGTACCTTTACTAGTGTAAATGTGAATGGTGCTCACCGTTCGCCATAAAAACACGCAATCCCGCAAAAGAGAAATGAAATAATGTGTTTCTCAAAGCTATACGCCTGTGAGATAGAACTATACTTTGCTTGACAAACAAGGAACCACATCAATTGGACTCGCGCAGGAAAGAAGTGCAGGAAGAACACTGCCCAGAACAAGTTAACAAGTTAAAGTGTAAAAAACGATTTCTAGTAGTGTTTTTTTTTTAATTGGCTTCGGAAGAAATACAGAGAAACATATATTTGCGGAAGAACCGCAGTTCTTTTGGATCGCTCGTTTTCTGCTTACCAAGTTAAGTGCCAAAACCGACTCGTATTGTTATTTGGAAAATTGCGTAATGATGCGTGGCTGCCAGTCCTATACAGCCGCGCAGAGCACAGGACGCTGCACTCGTACACGTACTCCGCCCACCCAGGAATGTTAGGAAAACACCCACATAAGCGTAGCAGAGAAGTGGCTACGTCAGGCGGTTAGACTATCATTCGTCAGGCGGTTAGAAGTATCATTCAAAACACACGGAATCCTTCTCCATTTCCAGTGTCATTTTTGCTACTTACTTTTTTAAATAAAAAGGTGTTGATCTATAAATAGTTTCACAAGCAATGGTTAACTTTGTTAATTTTCGTTTTTCCTTCCTGTTTGGGTGTTCCCTCAGCTCCCCCCTTTAGTAGATCGCTTAATTTCTCAACTCCTCATGACTCTTGTTTCCAGTTGACAATATTGCATCAAAAGTGCTGTAGAATTAGGGAAAAACCAGACGAGGTAACGGGTGACATTCATATTGCTTATGGGTTTAACGGTTATTGCACGTTTTGATCATGGACGCTGTTTCACATAATTTTATTTTCAGTCTTATCTAACCCATATCGCGGGTATACGGTTCCGAGGATCTGCCAGCGTTGCGGCGAGCTGTCACCTGAGGAAATAATGAAGCAAAAGGAAAAGTTAAACGCAACTGGCATTAGAATAGCATTTGTTGCCTTACGTACGTTAAATGTAATCACCTTTACGGGATGTTACGGTGCGCGTTTTCAAGACCTTTAGTTTACCGTATGGAAACGCAAACGTAAGGCAGACATAAAACAGGACACTGTCTGGTGCCTCGTGCCAAACTTATCCAAGCCAAAACAATCCATTACCAATCATCCTGTTGTTGCTATGCCGACCAGTCTCGTTGTGTACGGGTGCCGGAATCACTGAACGATTTCAGAAATTGGACGTGCTTTGCGCTCATGATTAACGTTTCAGGTGAGTTTAGAGAAAGCAAAAACTCATTTCAACAGTTATAGGCGATCAACGCGAGTCAGAGCGCAGCCATCACGAGAATTCACACTGAAGCGGGAGCCATGGGTGCCACCCTCCCCCCTCCCCCATGTTCAGCAACACTATTTCTTAGCGTACACAAATATTCGAACGTTAAACTAGCCAAATAACGTATGTTATCACAGCGCACGTAAACTGCCGAAACCCAATAACCAGTGACGACAATGCTATTTCTTTACGTACGTAATGCATTTACATTCGGTTGCAAACGCTTAACTAAAGCTGTCTGTCTCCGGTCGCAACTCGTTCCATGAGCATACGAACCGGCTGACTACAAACTGAATCCCTTTCCTGGTCACTGGATCAGTCTAAACAAAGAAGGTTGAACTAAAGAAGCAACAGAAATGCGCTTGAGTGTTGCAATAGATGGTGACAACTGAATGCATCTCAAGTTAATTGCGCAGGCACCGAATCGATGAGAAAACTGGCCTTCACAGCCCAAGAGATGCCAATAACTACCGCCATCCAAAAGGAGTGAAAAAGGCAGCAAAACGTTGACCGCCGAATAGCTGTCAAGTCACAAGAATGATTTGGCGGCGCTTTAGGAATGTGTGTCAGAAGTGGTGGCACGGGTATGGAGGGGGGAGGTTATGCTGTTTAGTTTCCGAAGAGGAGGGGGGGGGGGCTGGGCCCCCCCTGGGTGCCTGCGTGCCTGGCATGCGGCATGGCTACAACGGTTAGACAGCGAAGCGTGGCATTATTGTAATGGCACCAAACAGCCGATGCCACTACAGTGCCACTTCCAAACAAAAAGTTGCGTTAGCCGCAGAGGCATCGTCACACGTTCAAGCCGGGCGGGACTTCGGCATTGATGAGAAAAACATTCGTCGTTGGAGCGGGCAATAGGAGATGCATTGTGCATGCATCACAATGAGGATGTCATTTGGCGGCTAGCAGTAATGACGATGGAGAATGAACTCGGCATGTTCATATTCAATAAATTCCATTTTCATTTTGTGAATGCTGTCTTCGCTTTTCTGTTTGGCCTGCATTTGAACCATGTTTTTTTTTTCTTTTTTCATTTTTTTGTCTGGCTTTGGAATTTGGGGGGTCATCTTAGAATCGAGGCCGGCCAAGATTTGAGTAAATACAGTAGTTACTCTTTGAATATCTAACCTTGACAGGAGGTCCCAATACAGTCATGACCTCCCTTTGTGTTTTCCAATTTGATCATAGAACTGGAACCATTACAGTCAAACCCACTTATAACAATATTCAAGTGCCACAAAAATTCCATAGTTATAACCGATAATTGCTATAACCGGGTTGCATGAAAAAAAAAAATGGGGGATGGCGCAGCTGTTTCAAGAAAACTACAATGGCGGGGAGGCCATTTCTCCTCCCCATCACCTTCCTCCATCCGGCTTCTGATTGTGTTGACTCGTTTAACTGTTTAACTCTGCTTCCTGTGTGCTCCGATCACGTGTTGTTAACAAGCCGTGGCTGTCAGCGTTAAAGAATGGCACTGATATAACAACTGCAAAAAAAGGTCATGGGTGGCAAGTGACATACGAGCGCCACCGAGCCATCACATTGGTGGCCCCAAAAGGCGCCTTCTAAAAGGTGCGAGAAGGTTACGTTGCTGTGACAGCATCTCAGCTTGAGAAATCCAGAAAAAATTCTGGAGCGAGACCGTCACAAGCATCTCACCACATACTTCCCACTGGCTTGCACGAGCAAACCACATGTCTGTCAGCCTTGCTTGCTTGACGCGAAGCTTGCTGACATCCTTCTCCAAGGCATCCAGGTGCTCCACGTAGTGAAGCGGAAGGTCCCTTGCGAAAACAAGCCCATGAGGGACTGAATGATTTACATGACCTCCCACGGGGACAATGTTGAGGCAGGCTGCCCTACCGCGTCAGCGCTGCCGTCGAGGCCGTCACTGTCGCTATACAATGCAAGCATGCTCGCGACGATCACCTCATCGGTTAGAGGCACTTCATTTCCAAATCTATAGCAGTGCGATTTCTTTCCACTGGCAATGCTGTGCATTGCCGATGATCAGCAGGCGGATCAGGCATCTTCCGTTTCGGTGGCAAGTCAAACAAGGCTGAGAAACAATGTGCCCAGGAGCGCCTTCGACACAACGAACAAAGACAAGCACAAGCAACTTACCGTATTTACACAATTGTAAGCCGACCACTTTTTTAAAATTTGAAAGTCTGAAGTTGGGGGGTCGACTTACAATCGAAACCAAAACATGGCCCCGCCAAAAAAGCGAGACCAACGGGAGCTACAACATAGTTACAATTTTATGTTTGCTCTATGGCCCTACCCGTATCTGTTCGCTATACCGCGTGTTTGTTCGCTTTTCGGAAGGGTTTTTCAACATTTTTGAGAGTTTTACAGTGCATGCAACACTCATGGGGGGGGGGGGGGTCGATAGTTGATGGAAGCGCTGCTGTTCCCATTTGCAGCGGCACCCTCAGAAAGGCGGTGCTTGCGGGGAGTGTCGGTAGTTTGTGGAAGAGCAGACACCGCTCGCAGGTTTCTCTTTCTTTGCTGAAATGACGCATTCCACTTGGCTGCCGACTACGTGCTACTTCTATGCTTCCCCAGTCGTCATGGGCACTCCAGGCCCACTAATCATTCGGCACTCGTTCACAGCAGCGTTCAAGAGGGCTGCCATGCTTTACGCGGAGGAAACAAATCACTGCGCAGCGGGCTGCAATGTCGATGTTTCTGAACAGGTGGTGCGAGAGTGGCGACTGCAGCGAAGCGAAATTTTCATCTGTGACGGCAAGTGAGAAATTTCCCACGTGCCGAAGTCTGGACGCTTTCCGGAGCTGTAGGCTAAGCTTGCGGCGTATGTTGCTGAAATGCGTGATCGGTCCCTGCCAGTGAAGTGCGACATGGTCGTGAAACAAGCCCGGACCTTCGCCTTAATTTTAAGGCCCTGCTCCACCGTGAGTACAACGAGTGGCTGGCGGCAGAAGACCGCGAAATTACGCCAACCGGACCTGTCAAAAGAGCCTCCCTGACGGCTGCGTGTGGTTGGGTGCATTCAGCGTGGGCTGCTGTTCCACTAGATGTCGTGGTGCAGTTGTTTACAAAATGTGAAATTTCGCTGGACCACGACGCGCTGTTGGACTGCAGCAACGATGACAGCACTAGTGAAGACCAGTAGTCCAGTGACCATGTCAGCTACTAACAAATTTTCGTTATCGAATGCTCCCTCGGGTATGCTCTCTTCTTTTTTTTTTTTTCTGTCACGCTATATGAGGGGGTCGACTTACATTCGAGGCGACTTACAATCATGAAAATATGGTAATCCGTTAGCAGAATTGCACAAAATGAGAGCCATAGAATAAAGAAACAACTGTGAGGGCCTAGCAGGCCAAGCGGGCAATCTGGAAGCAGTGCCGGCAGCACTGTGAGCGCACTTGGCTCAGTCCGTTTGTGTTTCGGAGGGTGCGGGGCGCAGAGCTATGGGCGCAGCCTATTTGTGTTTGGAGGGGTGGAAGGGCGACGTCAGAGACGCGTGCGAGGCTGCCGTGCATCTCTCATGGAGAGAAGCACGCGGCGGCAGTTCGGGTGGAGGGCGATTATACAGCGGCTCCCATTTCACTTCTTTTTTTCAAGAATTTTGCATTCCATTGCCTTTCAGCACGGACACCCAGCAGCCAGACTTCATCGTTACAACCGATAATTTGGCATGGGGACATTGTAATAATAATAATAATATATGGGGTTTTACGTGCCAAAACCACTTTCTGATTATGAGGCACGCCGTAGTGGAGGACTCCGGAAATTTAGACCACCTGGGGTTCTTTAACGTGCACCTAAATCTAAGTACACGGGTGTTTTCGCATTTCGCCCCCATCGAAATGCGGCCGCCGTGGCCGGGATTCGATCCCGCGACCTCGTGCTCAGCAGCCTAACACCATAGCCACTGAGCAACCACGGCGGGTGGGGGGACATTGTAGTAACCAAGTTATTTCCTGATACAAAAGTTGACAATGCAGCAGCTTTTCATTGTTATAACCAATATATTGTTAAAATCGGTATCATTATAAGTGGATTCGAGTGCATATGAATAAATAATTTATTGGATCATCACAAAAACTACTAGTTATTGAAACTGAATTTCAGGCTATGTGCCAAGCTTTGTGGGAATCTGATGCCCAAAGCTTTTGTGGCCAATCGCAATTTTGTATAGTTTCTTTTTCAAACAAAAGAGTTGCGCATTAAAAGAATGGCCCTGGTGCACTAAGGTTAATCACAAACTCTCAGAACACATCTCCCTCAGTATTGCCATTGTCTGCTAAGACCTCTGGTACTCCAGTACGTATATGTTTATGTTAAACATATATGCCACATTAAGCACAAATGCATATGCGAATGCTACCATATTTTCGCATGTACAGTCGAACCCGACCATATCGAACCCGTTTACATCGAATTATTCTATATACTGAACAATTTCTGGACACGGTACAGTTACAATGAGTATATATAGCAAAAATTACGCTTACATCAAACAAAAGAAGCAGCGACTCCCGATATATCGAACATCAAGCGGCAGAAAGTGCTCCCAGAAGTTAGCTTTCCCTTGCGGTGGCGGGAAAACCCGGTGGCGCGGCTCCATCCAACCGCTCTCCCCACCGTGACCGCCCTGCCTCGGACGAGTCGTCAACGCCCCCCTGCAAAAGATGATCCTGGCCCACCCGCAGCGCTTGCTCAGACAGCCAATCAGAGGCTCTTGTGCCCTCGTCGTGCAAGATGGCAGAAGTGCGAGTTGATTCGCTGCTTTTCTGGTTCATTGTGTGTGCGCTGTGGGGATGCGCGACTCTCGCGCGTCCCCTGATATGTTTCTCCCGCATGGCGCGTCTCCTGTAATCCGGCTTCGCCGCGTGGCCTGCGTGATGCCCACGGCGGTTGATGTGGTTGGGGCGCAGTGCGAGAGATGGCGCGAGTGTTGCGTTGCTAACGCCGCCTCACGGCAGGGTTACTTGGGGGCGCAGGGGAGGACGGGCTGTCTCTTCCCCGGTGCGTCGGCGAACGGCGTGGACATCCCGCGCGCCGCCGACTGATGCTTCTGCGAGACCGCCTCGCGTGGCCGCCTTCGAACGCGCCACGATTCGCGTGACCAGACACGCGAAGGACCAGGCGTTGGGATCAAGCATGGGGCAAACATATTCGCTCGCTATCCGGTCGCTCGGTGAGTCGGACTTCTAGATTTGTCGCGCGCCCATCGGCATGTTTTGTGGGTAGCAACTCGGCTAGCAGGCATTGATCTATGAAAGGTGCAATAAATGCCCTTGTGATTGTTTGCACTACTGTGTTGTCGTTCCTTTGTCCCAAGAGTACGGGTGTGAGAGACCCCACAGCGCCTTGTAGGCATTCTCCCGCGGTATTGCCGTGATGAAGCAGCATAATTCGCCTTTCATCATGAAGCTCGAAATCATAAATAGGATCGAACGCGGTGAGAAGTCGGATGTCACCGCAGCATACAAGATTCCGATGAGCACGATCTTGAAGGGGGAGATTACGGCTAAAGCGGCCAAACTCGCGACCCGGTGCCCGTGGCGACCGACGCGTACGCACGGCCGTGTGCGAGTGGTTCATCCGAAATTGCTTCAGCCGTGCCGACTTTCGCGTGCTCGGTGATGACTAAATTCTGATGAATGTGATGAAGCCGTTGCCGAAGTTCGGAGCGAGCTGTCAGAATTTTCGGAAGCTATTGACGAATCAACAGTGGACGAGTTTGTGAGCGCAAATGATGGTGTCGCAACCACAGAAGAGCCCAAAAATGAAGACTACATTGCCGACATCGTACCGAGCACAAGTGAAAGTGGGCACAATGAGGAAAGCAACGACAGTCCTTGGCCCACATCCTCCGAAGTGATTGGTGCGCTCGCACTAGTCTGTGCTTCTGCGCAAAAGCGGAAGGTTGCGGCCTCAGCTGCTCCGACGCTTTAGACAATGTGGAAAAGTGCATGCGTCGCAGGCAGCGAAATTGCCCAAGCAGAAGAAAATGCAGGACTACTTCATGGGAAACTAAGCTAGTTTCACCAATAAAGTGATGTTATAAATGGTATGTGCTTTTATGACATCCAATTATTTAGCAGGCTTATATCGAATTATGCTCTATATTGAACTGATAGGCGTTTTTTTTGCGAGTTCAATATAGCCGGGTTCGACTGTATAGCCCAAACCAAAAAATTAGAAAATTTGCGCAGTACATTCAAGTTGCGGAGAGCGAATTTCGCTTTGAGATGCGATTTGACAGCAGTCCAGCATGAGCTGCCAAGAAGTAACACCTTAAGTTTGGCATCGAAATATTTTTCATTTCCTGAGAATCTCGTCCTCTACACACACCCACATGTGCAAGCTTCCTTCACCCTCTTTTCATGATTGCCCATCCTCCTTTTTTTGGGGCCACCATTTTGAGTTTTGGCTATATTAGTAAATAGCAAACAGTTCACACAGCACTTGTGAACCAGAACTCAGATCACAATGAGCCGTGTTCAACAGGAGTCCTTTACAGAGCAGCAGAAGCTGAAGATTCCCAGCATCGAGGAAGAGTTGGGGAACAGAGCCGCTGGTTGAAGATAAGGGAAAGTCACGACTGGAGACTTTCTATTTCCACTGGCTAAATGCACACATTTTTGTTTTCTTTCTGGGGTGTTGTAAATGAGGGTGTGGGTCATAGGGGGAAAGTATGGTATGTCTCCGTGTCCTCAATGCTAAAACTGTCCATTAAACCATGACTATGCATGCAGCATGCACACAAGCAAACTTACTGAAGTGATGAGAGACCATGGAGCCACTCTTCTTCACTAAAGAAGCCCATGTGCTTGGCGCCCATTTTCCACGCTAGAACTAGCATGACAATCTGCGAAGAAATAAAAGGGATGGAAAGAACAGAAACAAAGTCAGCCAATTCTGGCACAACTATGTTACGTAAGTGATAGCCTGTAAACGATAGGATGTCTGATCAAACCACAGTATGGATTGGCAGATCACAGTTCACCACTTCAAGTAACACAACTGTTGTTTTGTCTTTAACAAAATGATCCAAGGATTAGATTTGACAAAAAAATACATGGAACCACATCACCTTTTCTGATTTAATTGTGCTTGGAGTGCTTGTTCTTACGGGTCATTCAAGAGAAATGTTAACAGATAGGTACCTTGCGACCTGGTAGCTAAGAATTGAGTATGCATGTGTGTTAGTTGGGTTGTGTGTGTCACGCCACCAGGCAACCTATGTCCCAAGCAGCATGTAAGGGCTGCTGGAAAATTTAAAACTTCTTCACTTTCCATTAGAGGAGCATTTTTGCTTGTTGCACCATGTGGTTGCGACAGAATTAGACCTCTAGTATGTATGAACAGACATGCACAAGCTACTACTGTTGTGCTGGTAGGTGTGGATTTCAATGGTAGAAGCGGTGCCTTGCCCCTCCAGTGGGCGCGTACCTTTGCGTTGCTGCTTTTCCGAATGTTAAGCTGAAGAGCGGTGCCCCGTCCTCACGTGTGGTCGTACTATGTCGAGGAGCGCTTATTGAAAGCCCAAGCCGATGGAGATCACCCTAGCTTTCGTAGATTAACCCTTTGGTTATCGTGAGAGCAAGCAGTGTAGCCGGGGTGACACTTTTCCCTAGCAGTGTGTTGCCAGGAGCCATTCTCCCACGGCGACGTGCTAGCGGTGCCCTCTTTCTCTTATTTTCCGCCCTTGGCACAAGAGCCCCTTTGATTCTCACATCATCCCAGGAGTGGGTGTTTGTGCAGTGCCTAGTGTCACCAGACACAAACTGTTTCCACTAACTTAGGGCAATCCTGTATTTTCTTGTATGTGCAGTGCTCGGTGGGGGGGAATTTGCAGCCTGAGTGCGTGCACAGTGGCACACTAGGTTATGCGAGGCAAAGGCTGATGCAGCCCTGAGATTGCTAAGCTCGAACCCACAGTGGTCAGTATTCGTGTGAGATACCAGACGTCCAAAAAAAGGAAGACGGTGTCTAGAGGACCAAGTACTGTGCTCCCTTTTAAGACAGAAAAGTGCTCTTCCTGATTAGCCTATACTGACTATAACCATGGACAAGTCACTGCCAACATCTGATGTCACCCTACAACAATGTAGTATTTGGTCTGTCGTGTGAACCCAGCTAAAAAGGGGCTGTAGTGCTGAAAGATGATGGCATCTGTCTGAACCAATTTAAGCAACATACATATCAAGAAGGGTTCTTTCCCACATTTAAAATAATGCCCCAGATTGTTTCTGATAACATAACTATCTGTAGACATTTTAGAACACAGCTCTTAGGCAGCCGTTCCAGCGGTGAGTGGTGGCATAATAGAGCAAAAGAGCATAGTGACCGATGAAAGGCAGAACGTGGAGCGCAGCGGGAGAAAGACACGAGGAAAGCGGAGGAGGAGGGTGCAGTGGAACCATGAGGTGGAAAGTGGAAAAGGAGGGCGTGGCAAAAGAGCAAGAAAAGCTTAGTGCAGAGACGATGGCTATGAGATGGTGCCAGAGTAGCGCGCATCGTCTGGGAGGTGTCGGCAGCGGCTGCTGTGAATTGCACCCACGCGTCACCCACATGCTGGCTCTTGTGATCTCCAGATAAGCGAGGCAGCCGCACTACATTTCACTCCGTTTGCGTGAGACAGATTGTTCACGCCAGCCAATATAGCGCGAAATGCAAACACGTATAAAGCTGCACTCAAATTTTGCATTAAGGAGTATCATAATCGTCTGGGAAATTTTCATTTACCTGCAGAAAAACAGGAATTTAGGAGACATGCTGTCATATACCATCACCATACAAAAAGTCTCAAGTATATAACACTTGCTCCGCTGTCACACAAATTAAACAGCCGAGTGCTCAAGCATGTCCGATTTATAACAGTAGAACACATCCAGAATTATGTGAGTAGAAAAGTTCATACTGTCTGTGAGAAATATTGAAATGTCTTAACTGGTGCATTCTCAAGAAGAGATATTAACAGAAAGCCAGAGTCTTGCAGTGCCATCAGCAAAGAGAGCACACACATTAGGCTACAATGTGCAGTTAATGCAACAACACTTTACATACACGTGGTATCACTCTAGACAACCTGTGTTAGCAGATGGGAAAGAAGACACAGACTGTATGCACTCATTTAGACAGTGCATAAAGCACATTACACATGACGTACACAAGCTGAACATTTCACACATCAACCAGTTTGACAAACAAAATCAAAAACTCACATTCTCAGGCTCGACGCCAATGTCTTCGCAAAATTTTTCCATACCATCAGGTCCCATCAATTTTGGGTCGTCCACCGCTGTTGTACAAAGGGAACAAAAAAGTTCAAATGTTTTAATGAATGGTGCAGCAACCGTGCTCTCATCGCACATGACAATAAAATAGCAGTGCTAATTGTCCATCCATTATGCACTTGGATGTAGTTACTACTAATATACTATTCCACAATCTCTGTTGTTATTGGAGTTTTCAACTTCTGGCATCGTCAAAAGGCAAGAATACAACAATTGCAGGAAACCTGAGTTTAAATCGAGAGCTACAAGTTGTGCCAACTAATTTGGTGTATCAACGAGTAATAAGTCACAACCTCTAGAGTGCTCTAGGATGAAAAAGAACTTCATATTCCATATATTTTGTATATGCAGGATCATTTTCTACAGTTGTGTATGTACAAGAACTGTCAATTTTTTTCATTCAATATTGTGGGGATGCGCGACTCTCGCGCGTCCCCTGATATGTTTTCCCCGCATGGCGCGTCTCCTGTAATCCGGCTTCGCCGCGTGGCCTGCGTGATGCCCGCGGCGGTCGATGCGGTTGGGGCGCAGTGCGAGAGAGGCGCGAGTGTTGCGTTGCTAACACCGCCTCACGGCAGGGTTACTTGGGGGCGCAGGGGAGGACGGGCTGTCTCTTCCCCGGCGGGTCGGCGAACGGCGTGGACATCCCGCGCGCCGCCGACCCATGCTTCTGCGAGACCGCCTCGCGTGGCCACCTTGGAATGCGCCACCATTCGCGTGGCAGTACGCGCGAACGACCAGGCGTTGGGATCCAGCATGGGGCGAACATATTCGCTCGTTTTCCGGTCACGGTGAGTCGGACTTCTAGATTTGTCGCGCGCCCATCGGCATGTTTTGTGGATAGCAACTCGGCTAGCAGGCATTGATCTATGAAAGGTGCAATAAATGCCCTTGTGACTGTTTGCACTACTGTGTTGTCGTTCTTTTGTCCCAAGAGCACGGAGGAGAATCCCACATCTGGCTGCCCAACGTGGGACTCTTGGGGCATCGGACGATAGTTTTAACAGTTTTGCTTCGTTCGAGACCTTTGTTTGAACCGAAGCGTAGGCCTAGCGTGAATTTTGATCGCTAGCGTCGGCGGCGTGCTTTCTTGAGCGAGGTGATGGTGGCTGTAGTGTGTTTGAACACGTCAACATGCTAAGCCTTTTCGCAAGTGTTTTTTAATGACATTCGTCAGTACGAGAGCCACGTGGTCTGCATCCTGGGAGAGCGAGGCTGAGCGCCCGCGGAGCATATTGGCAAGCCTGAAGCGAGTGAGTACGGAAGCCTCGTGGGTGGTCCGAATTTCTTATGTAAATAGCTTCTCCTATCTCTGACTCTGATGAAGTCGTGGCTCTGGGAGCCGGGTGGCCGCGGGCCACGGGTGCCACTACAGGCTGACTGGTATTGCGGCCTGGCACCGGGCGCTCCGACACCGTCTGGGACGGTGGGCGCCGTCAACTCGGATGCTGTGTGCACCGAGCGGGGTAAGACCACCTAACAGAGCCGACGTCTCCTCGCGGCTGCCTGTTTTGCGCTCACTTTTGTTGTTTTTGGATGCCGCTTGTCAGGGTAGCGACGCTTTAGGCCTAAGGCTTTACGAAGCTGCCTGTCGCACATGGAGGGACACAACCTGGTGGACCGTGGCGTTGAGGGGTTGCAATTTGCTTCCCTCATTCTATTTCGCCTCGCACGAATTGAAATTACTCGTTCGACTCAAGGAAGCGAGCTTCGTTCACATGAACTTAGCATCTGAGTAGCTGCCCGATCTTTTGCTAGCCGAGTTGAACATCGTACCACGTGGGCGATGCGCATGCATAATTCCTCTCCCTTGCACTACTTTAGTGTTTGCCGAGTGTGTTGAATGTACGCAGTGTGATTGGAGTCACCCCTGGCTTGCTGTCACCTGCACATCGTCGACGCTGCTGCCCTGGACTACGATCGAGCCACCCCGGGCGATGGTGATGCTGTGGCCAGTTCGGCGCAGCGACTTCGGCGGCCTCCTGTATCCAGCTCACAACCCTCGGCGGCGGACAAAAGAGCCGGCGGCCACCGACAGCTACTGCGGCTCTCGCCAGCAGGGCGCGTCGGCGCGAGCGACGCTTGCTCGTTCCGACTACTGCGTCGTCGTTTCCGGAGTCCTGGCCTGGAATCGTGCCGCCGAGTCCGCAAAGCTGCCGCTGTGACCGGCGGACGCCAGCGGTGCAGCCAAGGACAATGTTGGCTCGCATGCTATGGACAGCGTGGACATTTCCTCGGCGCGGCCACTGTTTAATGTTCTACCTTGTTCGCGAAGCACAGTTTGATGTTAGACCGTGTCACATGTCTCGCCGGATTATGTAGTGATTTAAGGTTGGGGGGATGTGGGGATGCGCGACTCTCGCGCGTCCCCTGATATGTTTTTCCCGCATGGCGCGTCTCCTGTAAACCGGCTTCGCCGCGTGGCCTGCGTGATGCCCGCGGCGGTCGATGTGGTTGGGGCGCAGTGCGAGAGATGGCGCGAGTGTTGCGTTGCTAACGCCGCCTCACGGCAGGTTACTTGGGGGCGCAGGGGAGGACGGGCTGTCTCTTCCCCGGCGGGTCGGCGAACGGCGTGGACATCCCGCGAGACCGCCTCGCGTGGCCGCCTTGGAATGCGCCACCATTCGCGTGACAGTACGCGCGAACGACCAGGCGTTGGGATCCAGCATGGGGCGAACATATTCGCTCGTTTTCCGGTCGCGGTGAGTCGGACTTCTAGATTTGTCGCGCGCCCATCGGCATGTTTTGTGGATAGCAACTCGGCTAGCAGGCATTGATCTATGAAAGGTGCAATAAATGCCCTTGTGACTGTTTGCACTACTGTGTTGTCGTTCCTTTGTCCCAAGAGCACGGAGGAGAATCCCACAATATGTAAAATAGAGATTTAAAGTACACATTAAATTTAATTCGGCTAGGAAACACAAAGTCAAACCAAGTGCCAACCAATTAGGTTTAATTAGACCGAATGTTTCAGATACATAAAATGCTGTTATGGCAACAGAGTTCACCCCTGTTGAAGTCTGAACCGAACCCCCGAAACATTAGGCTGAACTAATACTATATGCCTAGCTAGTTGCCATTTATGGATGTGGCCCTGCATTAAAAAAAAAAAGACAACTTTTGTGTCTGCAACTTTTGAGTCCAAGATGCTTATCAAGAAAGCCAGAAGGAAATGCCTGCTTGACCATTTTCTCTTTTTCCCACCTAAGAAAGTGAAAACTTATGTTATAAAAGATGTTACAGAAGTCTGCATATATTATATCCCCTCCTTCACAGGAACCCTTCACAGAAATGCGAAATGTGATAATATATCAATTATTTCATTCCCAGTACACTTATAATGTGCCTATCCAAACACTTGAAAAATATGCCTGATGTAAAACACTGTGGAATGAAATGAAAGAAGCAAACCCGGTACATAACAACATACTGGCAATGAGGGCAAATATCCAGCCATCTACATTCCAGCTCATTTTACTGAAACACTTCACACTTATTATTCAGATTTGCAGCCTGGGTCCAATGATATGTGTTTCAAGATATATGTGCCATGTTCTAAATTTTATTATTTTCATCAATGCTTATGATGTGCTATCTTGTCATGCACATTTGCGCACACAGCACCTGAAGGGGATATGGCATGTAGTGTTTACTTGACTATGCTGCAAAGTTAGAGCCATCACAAAAGAACTTGTAACATGTAACAGAACTCACTTGTGTATTCCTGGAAGAGGGCAAGACACCGCTTCTCAGAAAAGCTCGGCATAGTGGATTCACTATTGAAAAGAGTCCTTTTAGACCTAGAGGTAGAATGAAGCCAAAATGACGATTATGTGATAAAGAGCATGAAAAATAATTCAAGCCGTAGTAGAGTGTACTCGGTGAACATATTCTGGGTGTTTCTTTTTTTATTTAAACAAATATTTAGAACATTGCATGGAGTATATAGTGCGATTTAGCCTGTTCAGAGAAAATCATCTGAAATCACAGACATTACTTGCATCACAAATTGCGATGTTCAGGTAGCAAAATAAAAAGAATTGCGAGTTAACTTTATAGTTATGGTCGACTTCCATTAATGCACCCCTGGCGGGATTGACAAAACTGGTCGAATTATACAAAATACAGAAAAAACGCCGAAACATGCCAGTGATTCGGTTGACAGTATTTGCCTTCAAAGTTAGCTTCACCGCAGTACAACCATGTTATGCGGTGAATTATACCAAGCGGGGAAAGGTGCCATTGTTACGGGACACAGCGCGTGTTCCTTAATTTGCACACGCATATGTACCAGTACGTCTCCAGTCACAGTACGAGCACTGACGTGGACACTTAACCAGTCAAGTTTAAATTATCCAGTGAAGACCAATTTTGGGATTGAAATAATGGAAATTTGGACCCAGAGAGAGAGAGAGAGAGAGAGAGAGAGAGAGAGATGCAAATGAGAGAAAGGCAGGGAGGTTAACCAGAGTTAAAACCTCCGGTTTGTTACCCAGCACTAGGGGAAGAGAAAGGGGAAGACGGAAAGAAGAGTGTGAAAAAAATAAAAGCGTGGGAAAAAAAAGCGAGAAGGGACGGAATGGGATCATTATAGTCTTTCTAATAGGCGACTGCCATGTAAAAAGGTCAACAAAGCCTTTGACCGACTTTCGGTGCAACGACAGGTCATGTCGGCATCCCAAGAACCCATAGAAATGCTTCGATGCCTGCCAGGAGCTTCAGTCAGGATGAAATTAACCCAAAAAATCGTATTAACAAGAGTCAAATTATTGGAAGTTTACTGTAGTCACTTTTGGGCACGTGTTGCAAATGAAAAGCTGAGAAGCAGTCAGGTCATGTCTACTTAACAGCAATCCTAAGACTAGCATCCCTTTTGAATAAGTATCCTTATAATGTGCTATGAAATACATTGGCGCTCCAGTTAATTTGCCAAAAGCTTTCCTCTAGCAGTTCAGTGTGATTTTATAGGAGAATTTATTATCAAGGAATACATTATTTTGCATGCTTTAACAAGCATCTTAGCAAGCACTATACGTTGCAGGAAGAATAAGCAAAATGCACATGAAGTAGTTCTTCACACATACGAACAGAGCAAAAACTCCACAGGATAAATGAATGACATGTTTCAATATATAAAGCAAATTTGGCAAGAGGTACCAAAACTACATAACACAATTTAAGGCGCTTATGTAAAACGTCAAGCAGGTAATACAGACCTTTTGCCTCTTCATGCTGAAAACATTCACACAAATTTATGCAGCTATATTCATATATATATTTATACACATGCTACATGTGTCTAGCACAGTATCTAATCACTACAAAAAACATCGTCAGTAGTTTAATATTGTTGCATTCAACCCCTCAACTACTTTAAAAGCATGCTGACCATTGGATCATGTTATTGGCATTCTTAGCGTGTAACTTTCTCTCACCTTCTTCATTCATCTCCAGAATTCACCAATGCTATTCATTGATTGACTGACTGATTGGGTTTAATGTCCCACATCAGCAGGGATGGCTGGGTCTTTTAACAAGCATCTGAGCATATGGGCACCTTCAATTTTTGTCTCTACTGGAACATGACCACAGCTAGGAGACAAACTCATGTACTGAGCCTGCAGAGCACCGCACACTGATGGTTAGCATATCGCTGACCATCAATGTGTGGAAGTTTGTATGTTACTATCACTAAACTGGTATAATAGCTGCATTTGATCAGTTGCACAAGGCAACAAAGCCACAGGCAGATAAATTGCTGGATTTAAAACTGCAATACAAAGAAAAGCAGATGTGGTGCAAGCACTACACAGCATAATGCCTTTCAGGTAATCAGCTATATCCCGGTGAGGAAGCAGAAGCACTATAAGAAATAGCAAGTGACAACATGTCACTGGTTGAACCTGTGCCCACCAAGCAAAAGAACACTGTAGAGATAATGATATTTGTGGTCGTTGAATCTAGCCTTATAACTTATAATTAATTATGTAAACAGGAGTCTGCATATACTCCAGAGTAATCGCTGGTGCTCCCATAGATTTGAGAATGTACAATGCTGTTTGCGTAAAGCATGCAATCTAATTAGACATGGCTGTCTCACTCTTGATTTGGCAACAACATTAGCAAAGCTCTGAATACACCAAGCACGTCTTGTGTAGTGATAACCTAATAATAGCGGTAATTTGGCCAGTGTGGGTCACCAGAACAAAGTAAAACAATTTAACCGTGGCAGTTTCACAGCACAAGCCATTTTCTGTATACTACTATTCACGTCTCGACAGCAAGGAAAGCAATTGTGCTCACCCAATGTGTGCTCCTCCACGTAGTCGCTTGCTCGCACCAAAAGCATCATCATCATGGTTGTCAGCACGCCGGCGGCGCTGGGGGCCCATTCTGAAGTCTAGCGGCTGAGCTTGATTACGGAGCGGGGGCTGGTCACTGCAAGTGTGGTTGCTGCAGCTTCCTGTCAACACGTTGCTTGACTCCACTAGCGTCTGGTTACGCACACACACAATAGGGCAAGAGTCAAGCACCATGTCAACACAAATATTCAGGCCGCTCACAATAAGCTCCTCTTTTCAAGACTACAAAATATTGCTTCCAATCACAGCAGTGCATTGCTACTAAAGGAGTACAGACACATACTTTCAAAGCTGTAGGAACTATATTACAAGCTTCATGCATAAAAAAAGAATGACAATTATAAATTATGAAAGTTGGGAAACACTTATAAGACATTTTAATTTGATATTAAAGTTGGTCTCAGCATTATCGCAATGTCATGACACAAAACGTAATTCCCTGAAATCATGTAGCAATAAAGCTCGGTATGATCATGTTACTTCTGAAAACATAAGCAAGACTGCTGTGCACATTTTTTTTTGCTGTGCTCGTGCATGGCACCCACAAAAACTGAGAAAAATGAGCCAACATATCATAAGTTCATAACGTCATCATGCAGCCACCTCCTGGATACTGGAACAAAAACTTGTTTGCAGAAACAAAGATTGTAAATTATCTAGGGTGCCATGACATTTGCCAGTATTTGTTTTACAGTGTTTACAGGGCTTGTGCCTGCATTCAAAAATAAATTACACATTGAAAATGCATCAGTACTCTCCTAAACTTCTTTTTCGAATACAATGAAGACAATATTTGCATATGGCTATGTATACCAGCCAGCTAGTAACACAGCATCTAAATACTGACACTACTGTGAATTTTATGAGAGAGACCACACTAAAAGAAATAAAACAGCGTTCAAAGGCAGATGCAATGGCACTTGAAAAATAAGTGGGTCAGCCTCTCTGTGCAAGCTGCCAGTAGTCAGTACTTTCTCTTCGCATTAGAATTAGAGCAAGCAACAAGGTAATGACAGCTTCAACATTTTTAATTTAATTATGGGGTTTTACATGCCAAAACCACTTTCTGATTATGAGGCACGCCGTAGTGGGGGACTCCGGAAATTTCGACCACCTGGGGTTCTTTAACACACACCTAAATCTAAGTACACGGGTGTTTTAGCTTCAACATTGCAAATCTACAATGAGCACAAGGTCATGTAGCTATGTAAGGGAAATGGTTCTACATTTTCTTTCATACATGTGACTCTACACACAGGTACCACGTGTGTAAAACAAAAAAACAGCCAGCCAGTGAAATGATCTGCCAAGTCCACTTCTTGGGGAACTTGTCTTGCACTCTGTGCAGCAGTTTATTCCCATGTGCACAAAGCAGTGTATGACAAAAGACACGCACAGAGACGTGTGCACGTGCATCTTCGTACTAATGTCCTTGTCTACCCTACGCCACTTTGCCTGCAACATTCAATACCAACTGACCCCACCACCCGTCTCACATTAGGGCTGCATGTTCCAGCCTTATTTTCTATTCTACTATCATGTGTCTTGCTTGCAAATGAAGGCATTCTGTGAAGAACCCTGGGCCAATATAACGCAACAATTCATTTCCCTTGTGTACTCAACTCGAGTCGTCCACCACTCCCAATCGGCAGATTTTGGTTATGATGTAGGCAGGGTGCCACTGTGGCTAGTGACAAAGTGTGTCAAGGTGCCATATCCTGAAACGATCCACTTCAGTGATAGTTCGGCATCAGGCGTGCGCTGATTGGTTACTTTAGCAAAACCAGATGAGCTACGTCATCCGATTTTGCTCAACCAGCCAATCAGCGCATGCCTGACAACAAACTATCGCCGAAATGGATTGTTTAAGAATACGGCCCTAAGGAATAGACTTGGGATGAAACTGCTGCACGATGGTCATGATGGCATATACATTTAGATTTACATTCACAACATGGTCATGCTGGATAGTCATTGACTGACTTGCAGCTGATCATAAGACTTCCATGACATCAACGCATAATTTTATCAGACCACTTTCCATAGCCTAACTGGTCACACCAACTGCACCTAAACCTGGCAGAAAATGCAAAGCAACAGCAGACAGCTGCAAAAAATATCACAGCTAAATGTAATAAGCTTATTCAGACCATAGTAAGTCGAGCACACTGCAGCAAGTGGTAAAAATATTTACAGTTACTGTGTGCCTGTGTCCATTGCCTCCTGTATCAACTCAAACATTTTTCTTAATGAGCATGTTCATTAGTGGCATAAACGATGATGTAAACTATGGTCAAATGCGATTCTGGGCAATACAAAACAAAAAGGAACAAAAATTCATGAAATCTTTGCTACACAGCAAGCAAGGTTCGTTTAAGAGCTCACTCTTGGCACCAACATCTATAAAATTAATATGTAAACAGGACAGACATCAAGAGACCATGAAAAACGAATCTGTACACTCACTAGATTCCTAAACGAATACTGGAGGAAGGACGAATTTGTTGTGTTAGCGTGCGCCACGGTGACTGAAATGCAAAAAGAGAGCAAACGGGGCAACTAATGAGGATGCATCGAGAGACGCGCATGAGTCGCATTCCTGCAAGCGTTACAAAACAAAAACAAATGCGCAAGCGCACAAACAAGGTTACAGACCGTACGGATAGGACATAAGAAAATTTACCTACGTTGTAATGCACCAAATGTCAACTTATACCCAGAGCCGAAAAATAACACCGAAAACTAGCGTCACAACGCAATCAGCCTAACTGCGTAGCTGACGACCAGTTAGCTTACTTCATCATAGCGTAGGGGGGGCTTTCTAAGGGAGAGCAGTATCTACGAAATCTGTTCGCAGTACACGTAAGAACAAAACTGTAACGTCAAGGCGTCGTACGGTCAATTACTATGTTAAGATGGCAAAAAGAAAAAGGGGTTTCCCGATCGAATAACAACGCTCGTATCACCCGTCCAACGAGAGCCATTTTGTTCAACAATAAAAATAAAATGTAATCACTACAAGGTACTGTCTTACTACAAAAGGAAGCGAACGACAGCAAAATAAAGGAAAGCCAAAATAACTGAAGTCACTAAAGAGATCGCTACGTTCAAGTGATGCCTAGAATCTGTTGTATGGCACTGGAGAAGCAAATGCCGGACATCAACGAAGCTGCGTACCAAGGGCGTTCCTGCGTTAGGCGCCTACGCCGACAGGTTACGGTACCACGAGTCACGGTCAGTGCTTGCCATGTAAGATATTTGAGAAAGACCTTTAAAAGCGAAGACGTTACGCTGCCTGAGCAGTCACTGGTACTTCACAAAGTCGCTTCGCTTCCAATTAATAGCTGCGTACATTATTTTATTATACTGAATAAGAAAGTAAGTGCATTAGAAAGCACAACACAGATTGTAATAAACTGTCCAAAATTAGCTGTCTTGACCGTCGATGACAAATATGCAAATACATATATATTCAACAAAAAACGAAAGGACAGCAGCAACTACGGTTACGCACTGTTCAGAGGCGACTCGATACAAACCGCATTTAGCGATCACGGTTTAGTTGTGGCAGGAAAGTAAAGTTCGAACCAACCTTCTGCGTGTCCTGCATCGATATTTACCCAAACTACTGTGTCGAATATTTTGTTCAAATAACTGTAATTGAAACAATTCCTTGCTATTCGTCTACTCGATGCACATCACGAGCATGATTGAAGAAGTCACAAGGTGGTCCGGCACGTAATACGCTTTTATACTAAAACTAAATAAATTGCGTTAATCAAAGACAAATCTTTAAAGTATAGTTATATAATAAATTAAATTGAAATGTGTTTTCATTCCTAGTTAAGTAAAAACTACATTGATACGTGAATTATTCCCACATATAATGTCTGTGTTGTTTCAGGTCTTTGAATACCGACCGCGCGAGTGGCATCCGACAGCATAAACGGTGGGCTCGAAGTCAGCCGTACCGTAACATGACATGGAGTTTTCATTGGTAAACGGGGAAATTGCAGCGCAGTCGAGTCTCACTTCGTATGGAAAAATGGTCAATGCGTCGTTCTACAGCAGTGTCATTTGCAGTGTGTTCTTCTCCGAGCAAAATTCTTACCTGAGGTACCCGCATACGTAACCAAGCGAACTGTTCCAGTCATGCCTCGGAAGAAGCGCGTCCTGCAACGATCTGCAGGTGATGCTGCGGCTAGCACGAGCGGCCTTTACAGGCCAGATGAGTTCCAAGCACTTGGCGATGCCATTATGCCCGATGGCATCATTCGTAACAATTTTGCCATCGGCGAAGATATCCATCCTGCGGAGTGTCTTCGCAACATTCAGGAAATGTTCGAGGGCAAGCTTGACGCTGATGTCATACACATGGTGCTCACCGAATGCGAGTTCAATGGTAAAAGATACCTTCTGGATCCGTGTATCCATTGACCTATCTCCGTTGTATTTTGAAAACCTGCATGCACTTTTGAGTCTGCGTAACGTTAGCATCATGTCTGTGTTATCGGGCATGACCATATTTCTCTCATGTCGAACGATTTGTAGGCGTACGCGTAGCGGGTGACGCTGATTTTATCGTCACTGGCGTACATGACATACTGTTAACACATCGAGGCCTACTGTGATTACCATTGTCATAGCGAGATTACACATCTAAAAGTCAGTGTCGTCTGGTTCCCCGCTAATTCAATATCTCTGTTGGGGCCTAGTATCCATTTGACGGCGAGAAAACTTGTACTCTAACCGGGACAGGTCAGCTTCCTTGTTTTTGTGTGCGTGCAGAAAGGAAATTGCTGCATTGTTATTTTCTGTCATCCTTAATTGCCAGTGGCAAGTAGGAAGCGAGGAAAGGCAGGCCTTGCCCGACGGTGGGCAGCATACCTTGATGTATCATAGCATAGGGGAAAGTAGCCTTGGGCGCATTCTTATCTAACAAGATAATTTTATGCGTCTCAGTCACTATTTTAGAGCTGTGTGTGATTGAAGCCAACATGTAAACATTTGTCATTCTTGTGCAGTGGCTCTTGCTCTGATTAGTGGTGCAATTGTCATTTCAGTGAACAATGCCTTGGAAGCCCTCTTCACACTGCTGCCACAAGACTCGAGTGCTAGTGCGGCGAGTATCGTCCAGCCGACACAGCCAAGCAACTTGTCTTCATCTTCTAGCAGCGAGAGTATTGGCGCTGGAGAAAACATTGTCACCTCTGAAGCAGAGGTTCACAAGTCTAGTGAGGAGAGTGAGCATGAAAGCTCCCTGGCTGTTGACCTAAATGCACGTGCAACATCAGACTTGGCACTCTATGTGAATGCTCCACCTTTTGTTCCGAACCTGTGCCCATCTGCCACCACGGAAACACAGCATGCTGATGTGTTGGAAGAGCAAGCTCCATTTCCTCCACTAATGTGGAGTCAGTTGACAGGGTCTGGATGCCAACTAGGCTTTAACATCACTCCCTCTTTAAGTCACAACAAGCCTAAAGCATTGTCTGCTTCTGCAAAGGAACTTCAGAAGATCCGCAGCTTGGTAGACAGTGGTCAGTGTGTGCTGGTGCTGATGAGAGGCCTTCCGGGCAGTGGCAAGACAACTCTAGCCCAGAAGATATGTGGCCGTGGTGTAGTCTTGAGTGCAGACCACTTTTTTTGTCAAGGTGGCAGATATAACTTTGATAAGTCAAGATTGTCAGAGGCACATGAATGGAATAAGAGAAGGGCAAGAAAATTTATTCAGGAAGGTCGCTCACCAATTATAATAGATAACACTAATGTGGAAATGTGGGAAATGATGCCTTATGTGGCACTTGCATTAAGGGCAACATATCATGTGTGTGTTTTAGAGCCAGATACTCCTTGGAAATTTGATTCTAGGGAGTTGACACAAAAGAATATGCATGGGGTTCCAAGACGAACTATAGACTCCATGTTGGAACGATATGATCGTAACATTACAGGAGAATCATTGTGTCAAAGCTTTGGGCTTTTTCCTAAAAGCTCCAGTTTATCAGTTTTGCCTAGTTGTACACCGTTAGAGATAGAAGAAACCAGTATTAGTGACTCCTGTAATCCCCTTGAGAAGACACTATTAGAGCCACCGCTTGAAGCACCTCAAAACCCAAGCACTTCATCATCTGAAAAAACTTCCACAGCAGCCCCTGAAGAAACTATAAGCTTGGGGGATCTCATCGCTCTCGTTCAAAATGACAGTGAAGAGTCTGGAAGCAGGAGCCGTCAGAACTCAGATTCTTGGTCATCTAGTCATGACGGCAACGACTCGGAAGATGGGACAGAACGTGATGATGACTTTCTTTGGGCTTCCCGTAGAGCACTGGCACAAGCAGATGTTGCAGTAAATGAAACCATACTTGAAGAGAGTGATGCCTCAGAACAAGAGAATGGTACCAGGCTTGAAACTGAATTAGAGGAGGTAAAAACAGAACCAGAATCTGGAGCTATGTTGGCGGAAGCTGTGACAGAAGCTTGGCCAGACATCATTGAAAGTAAGGAAAGTGTTGATGACACACCAAAGCCACCGAGAGAGTCACCAAGGCACCATGGGGGCTCGACTAGGGTGGATAACACTCCCGTGATTGAAAAGCTTGCAGATTTCACTGTTCCATGGGAAGACTTGCCTGAAGGGGAAACACAGGGCCCTGTTACAAAGGCTCCAAAAGAACAGAGGTCCCAGAAAGGTAAGGGTAGTCCCAAGAGGTCCAGCGAGAAGAGGGCAGACTCTAGTCCTGAAAAGGAAGCCCCACACACTGTTCCCAAAGTGGCTGAGACGTCAAAGCAAAAACATATTTCAGTTCGTGGTCCCATATTCGGGCTGGAGAAGGTCGTCCGCAGCAGTACCTGGACTTTTCCTGAATTCAGTGTCTTTGAGTCCACCCAACCTGAAACCGAAGTGAAAAACAGTGCTCACATTTACAAGGATGCCTCAAGTTATACTGACCCCACAGATTTTACAGTAGTGGGGAAAGTTCTGCTTGGTGAATCTGATGAGCTACGTGTTGTGCAGCCCAGAGACCCTGCAGAGAGGCTGGATCAGGAGCACATACACCTTGCTCCTGCCTATAAGGCAAACACACTTGCTCGGAGTACAGACACCGATGACCTTCCTGCAGATGACTTAGATGATGAAGGTAAGCTGCTGCTGCTCCAGCAGTGCATGCCGGGTGTAAGGCCTCCAGATCTGGAGGACATATTCCAGCACTGTCACGGAGATCATGTGTGGGCAGCTGATCTTTTGTTGGACTCTGATGTTTCTTGTGACCTTCAGCCACTTGTTATTAGTGAAGACTGTGATGCAGCAGACACCACTGGTAGTCTGAAGTCAGCAAACCAACAGCCTGAAGTTCACACTTCTGTAGTCCCAGCAGAAAATGAAAGAAAGTGTGCAGAATCATCAGCTGACACCATGCCTGCTGATAATAGGCTGAAGAAAAGTTCCTTGAAAACTTTTCTACCAAAGCCAGCGAGTGTTGACAGGGAGTTTACATTTCAGCTTGACCACTCATTTGCATGTCAGCTTGTGGAAACATTTGGTTGTGAAGGGCTGCATGTATCCATCGGTAAGTGAGAGAATCTCTTATGTGTATTGCACTGCCTACCTCTGTACAGCTGTCGTTCACAACTTTTGCATTTGCCCAGATGCTTTCCGAAGTGTTGACCTAAATGTCACAGTCACCAGCGAGATTGCCAGGCAGCTACATCAACTTTGGATGGATACTCTGAAGCAGAGAATGTCAAAGGAAGAAGAAGAAATGCTGGAGATGGTCGCCGACTCTCATGAAAGTCAGTTTCAACTTTCTTTTCAAGACTTTGGTTTATCATGGCAAATATATGGCTGAAATCAATACACGTGTACCCATTTGTCAGAGCTTGAGACTACAATTTCTGTGAGACTTATGAGCAAAGGCAAGCTGCTGTCATATGCTGTCAAGCAGTATTATATTATGCATTAATTTCTGGCAGATACAGGGTAATCACTCTGATATTACTGTATCCCTTTTTTACTTTAATCTCTCTCTCTTTCTTGCTCCCCATCTTTCTTACTGTCAGTGAAAGGGGGTTTGGTGTGCATGAAATCATGCTAGTTTGCCTTTTTCCAGATGAATCACAACATCTGCGAATGGGAGGCGAGGGTTGTTCGAAGGAAAACGTGCCTGAAATTCCAGGCATTCCACCTCCAGCGTTGCACGATGATCCACGCTGGAACAAAGCACCACATGAAATGAGCTTTCGTGAAATCATGGAAATGGAAGCAGCCTTGGAAGAGAAAAGAAAAGATTGGGTATGAAAAGTGATGGGGCCTGCTGTTGCTCTTATTCTCAGACTACAGTACTTCTCCTGCCCACACTGCACTGTAAAATTGTCTCACAGGTTCATTCGTACCATGTTCTTCCCAGAATGATGGTTTGTCATTTTTGACTATGAAATTATTTTGTCTCTGTTATTCATAGACAAAGAACAATACTTACATGGATATGGCAACCAAGCTTAAGCTCAAGCAACTTTACGAGAAGTTCCCAGGTGTTGATAGACAGGCACTGGACGAAATCTTCGTAGCAAGCAAGTAAGTTTATTTCAGAACTCATAGTGGCTGAACCTTTTCCAGACAGGAAACAATTTACTTATGAGGTACCCTTGTATCAGTTCTTTGAAGCTGAAAGCAATTGATTTGCCTATTTACGGAAGGAGGAGGGCACCTACATTCTCTTACTACCTCTTCTCTCGTGCCTTGTCCACTGGGCCTGCCATGTTGTCATTCCATGCCAGAAAAAGTCACACTTGCCTTGTACCAGAGATGTGTCAACAAATGAAATAATTGCATGCTCACTGTGCCTTGACAGCATCATTACAAATTGATAGAACTTCAACGCACTTGAATTTAAGTCTTATGCAAGCACAGGCAGTGTAATATTTGTCAAGGAAGTGTGCGCACCAGCATTCGTCTAGTGTAGCGAGGCCATTCATTCTTAGTTGCTGTGCTGCCATTGTCATTGGGCTCGCTGTCCCCGCTCTGCTTTGTGGAACCAAATAAGGACTGCGTGTGGGTTCACACAGATCATTAGTATTTCTTGCTGCACAAGAAGGGCTATGCAGCTTCCGCGCACTGTGTCATCTGTAACATTTTAGGTGATGTGCAGCACTTTTTTTATGGACTGCAGTTTATGCAGTGGGGAGAAGCGCATATTAATGCAAGCCATGTGCAGGCAATGAGGTTATTACTTAAATGGGGCATGTGATGTGACAACTACTACCAGCGTTCCTGGCAACAACTGGTCTTGCACAGATATTTATTTATTTATTTATACATTATACAAACTGCAGCGCAATTTGCGCTATAGCAGGAATGGGTTCAGAAAAGGTACAGAAAATGCAATGGAATATACAGCGGTAAACACAAGTGAACACTATTACAAAAGAGCACTAATGAAAGGAAAATACACAAGTTATACAAATGCTGCCGGGCATGGGTGAGCCCGATTATGCATCTAGGATGGCGGTTGCAAAAATTTGGGATGAGCATGAGTGAATGGACCCAGGTAATGAATTCCAGTCTTCGATTGAGCGGGGAAAAAAGCTGAATTTGAACATGTTAGTACGTGCATAGTAGAGTATCAAGTTTAGGTCATGATGTCTTCTCATTGATGATCCCGGCGCGAAGTTAATGTAATTATCATTTCAGAGCCTAACCGAAGAATTGACAATGCAATGAAAGAATTTTAATGATTCGACACGGCGACGAGAAGAGAGCGTGTTTAGGTTCAAGGAAGAAAGTGTTGAAGAGGGCGAAAAGTCGCGATCGTAACGATGACATATAAATCGCACAGCTGTTTTCTGCATTGCTTCTAGTTTATTAATCTCTAACTGCTTATGCAAGCTCCAAACTACAGATGCATAATCAAGAACAGGGCAGATTAGAGATATATACATTAGTAACTTTGTGTCTTTAGGAGATCGGGTTAGCGTTCGCCTCAAGTAACCTAATTTTTTAGTGCTTTACTGTATATGTAATCAATGTGTTTGGACCATGACATGTTATGCGTAAAAATGACACCAAGATACTTATACTCAGAAACCTTATCTACAGCACGGCCATTAAACTGAAAAGGGAGGGAAGGGGGTTAACCGAGGGGCCCGATTTTTATTAGTCATATCATGAGAAGCCAACAAACACTGACACCAAGGACAACATAGGAGAAATTACTTGTGCTGAATAAATGAAATAAAGAAACGATCAATTCGTGGAAATTAAAGTGAATGAAAAAACAACTTGCCACAGGTGGGAGCCGAACCCACAAACGCCGCCGTGGTAGCTCAATTGGTAGAGCATCGCACGCGAAATGCGAAAGTTGTGGGTTCGGCTCCCACCTGCGGCAAGTTGTTTTTTCATCCACTTTAATTTCCACTAATTGATCGTTTCTTTATTTCATTTATTCAGCACAAGTAATTTCCCCTATGTTGTCCTTGGTGTCAGTGTTTGTTGGCTTCTCATTATATGACTAATGAAAAGGGAGGGGGAAGATTTGTTGCAGAAAGACATCAGAACGTTTTTATTGAAATTAATGTTCATTTGCCAAGTGTTACACCAATCGCAAAACCTAGAAAACGACTCTTGAAGGCTATAATGATCATTAGAAGAGTTAGTCACTTCATATAGAACGCAGTCATCAGCATAGAGACGGATGTTAGAAGAGCAGTGAAGTGGCAAGTCGTTTATATATAATTGAAAAAGAAGCAGCCCAAGGACGGAGCCTTGGGGCGCACCTGATGTCACATCAACAGTAGCGGAGTCAATCGAACTGTAAGAGACGAACTGGGAGCGAAATGAGAGAAAGCTTAAAATCCAATAAAGTAAATGAGGATTATTCAGTACAGCATTAAGTTTAGCAATAAGTTTAGAATGTAAAACGGTGTCAAATGCCTTCAAGAAATCTATAAAAATGGCATCAACCTGGTTGCCCACATCAAGGTTAAATGAAATGTCATGCGTAAACTCAACTAGCTGCGTTAACGTGCCAAAACCACGCCTAAACCCATGTTGCATGTTGGACAGTAAATTATTTGATTCCAGAAAGAGCTTGATATGCTTATGAATGACGTGTTCTAGCATTTTGCATGACTTTGACGTCGGTGAAATTGGCCTGTAGTTCGACAAACCCTGCTTATCTCCAGATTTATAAAGAGGGAGCACTATGGCTAACTTCCACGAAGAAGGTACAGTAGAGCATGATAAGGACTTTCTGAATATGACTGACAGATATTTTGATGACCACAATGAATCATGAACAAGGAACGCCTTGTGTATCCCGTCCGGACCGGTGCATTTCTTAACATCCAGGTTTAATATAAGGTTGAGGATGCCTTCGCAGTTTATCTCAACGTCTGATTACTTCAGAAGAAACTATATTGGTAAGTGTCGGGATAAAGTTGTTATCGGAAACAAACACGGACTGGAAATACTTGTTGAAAGCATCGGATATCACCGCCGGGTCGTTGATGACATCATTATCTATTCTGAAAGAAGTGGATGAGGCATCGCGAGGTAAAATAGAAGACCAAAGTTTTTGTGGGTTAGTTCTTAACAAATTGTGCAGGCGAGCGCGAAAAAAGAAATCCTTGGGCTTTTGCAACTTAAGATTGAGTTCTTTCTTTGCCTTAACAAATCTATCCAACGCCACGGGATTACTGCCTCTTCTGGAATGCCTTAACCTTCGAACGTGATGGGACAAATGCAAGATATCACGAGTCATCTATAGAATGTTAGAATTTCTTTTCTTAGTGTTAATGGGCACAAAACGTTCGATACATGATTTGACAAGATGCTCAAAGTAATTAGCAAGGCAGTTGACGTCCTGGTTGTCTGCAAGTGCACTAACCATATCGAAATGATGAGATAAGGCATCGGTAATGGAGTTGTCCACATGAGTGAAATCAGGGAAACTAGTAAACGTGTAGGGGGATTTAGAAATTGTGCAGGAGAGTGACACTAAAACGCTTTTATGGTCTGAAATACCATCAATTACCTAGCAAGAAAAGTCACGTTTGGCTAGGTCAGCGCTTAAAAAAGCTAAGTCAAGGATGGAATTTAACCTGGTTGCACTAGGAAGAACCTGGGTGAGACCAAAGGACAAGGAAATGTTTATTAGTTCTTTACAAATAGCAGTGTCGCAACCGACTGCAGACAATGATGGCCAGTGGATGCCAGGGGCGTTGAAGTCACTCATACAGATAAAACTCGACGAAGCAATGTAAATCTCGCTCATGAAATTTGCAACAGCATGAAGGACATCAAGAGTAAAGCCGGGGGGACGATATATAGCACTAATCATAATACACCGATTATGTAGGTAAATTTTACACCACACGGATTCTGTTTCTGGAGGAGAAGGCAAGACTGAGAATCGTAGATCCGACCGGATAAGCAGTGCCACGGCACCACCAGTACCTCAAATCCTGTCTAAGCGCACGGCAACAAAACCGGGTGGAGTGAACTCAGATTCGTAAATACCATTGTGCAGCAAAGTCTCTGTGATGCCGATAACATGGGGGGAATGAACATATATAAGGGATAATAAATCGGGAAATTTTTAACAATACTACGAGCGTTTATATTCAAGACAGCAAGGTTCTCAAAACGGCCAGGATGAATTCAGGAAGTGGATGGAACGGAAGTTAAATGGCCACACTCAGAAGAAACACATTGAGCGGGTGCCATTACTAATAAGTTTGAACTGTCATCCCAGGTCTAACGAACCTTGTCAATGAAAGCATGATCATATCTCAACTTCACAACAGAACCGCTGTCTCAAAAAGAGGCTGATGCGTCCCAGATTTTTTTCCGAATTAAGCTAACCCTAGAAGAGAAATCTTCTTTAATGACGAACTTTGAGCCCTTGAGTTTTGAGATGTTCCTAAGAACTTCGGATCTGTCGCTGAAGTTAGAAAGTTTTAGAACGACGGGATGAATGTAACCAACGCGTGCTCTACCGAGCCTGTGGCAGCGCTCAATATGAGGGCAGCTAGTCTTCAAGTGCTCCGTAAATACAGATGAAACTGCAGTCATCAGGATGGTAGCATTTTCATCCAGGACTTCAGAAATACCATGTATTATCAGGTTGTTTCTACGAGCATGATTTTCAAGACTTGTTAGATACGGGACCTTTTCCTGAGCCTCCTCCGAGTTCACCAGACCACATCGAATCGTGCCACAGCTAATTAGGGAGCGCAGAAGCACGTATACCACATTCCCGAAGCGCGGCACGTGCAAGCAAGTTGGCGGCCCCCACCTCATACGCCGCATCTGGAGCTATTCACTGCTTGACTCTTCCCGAAAGTGAAGCGAGAGCCTGGCACTGTTCCAGGTAACGTGGATCCAAGAGGCAAGACGGGTGTAATGCACCGTGAAACCCTGGCAGCGTCGCCCCCTTCTGCCAATTTGTGACGGCGCTTGCAAGTCAGCGAGGCAATACTGCAGGGAGAAAGCCCTCGGACAATTGGGGCCCAAGGAGCGACCCTCTCCGCCTTGGTGACGGTAGTTGCAAATCGGGACGGCAAGACCGCAGAGAGAAGTAAGCACTTGGACAATTGGGGACCAAGGAGCGACGCTCTCCGGCGGGTGTGATACAATCGCACGGGCGCCTACCATTGGCCGAAAATGACGACACCTGTGCGGGCTCGCAGATTGGCCGAACGTGACATGTCTTCGAGACACCGAAGGGCTTAAAAGCCAGAGACCGGGAGCAGCAAGGGAGCATTCCTTCATTGATCTTTCAGGCTTCTTGCCACGGGCCACAGCGTCCAAGTTGCTGCCGGCCCGTAATGACTCTATGACTGTTAATTTCTTGGTCGTCTCACTGTAAATAATGTAAATAAACCTCCAGTTTTTCATCCCGACGTCCTCCTCAACTCTTACAGACTGTCGTTTTTTTAAGACCAAGTCCGTTACCTTAGTAGTCAAGGTATTTATTTCAGCACGTAAATCACACAGTAAACTAGAGTCTTTGGACATAGGAGTGGATTCTAGTGCATGAACACGTGACTCTAAAACATCAAAGCGATGCGCAACTGACTTTTGAAATGACTTAAATTCCGCAACATCTCGTGCCAACTGAATCTGCCCCTTAAATAGTTTAGAGAACATTTCTGATACCGAAGGGTCGTCGTTGTCATGGCTATCAAAGGAAGGGCGAGCATCATCTTTCTCATCAAGAGCGAAACCGGATCCACGCCTAGACTTAGACCGAGGGCCCGGGCCAGGGTTGATTTCCACATCTCCGCTCAAGAGGAGACAACTTGCGCAATACAATGCATGCGAGCAGCAGGATACAAGACTTTGTGGGCAAGGGAGCAGCAGCAGAAAGCGATCATTAGATCCAATACACTCGGCATCAGAATAGTAACATACCTGCATGAAGAACAAGCAGCGATTAAACATGGTGCCGGTACCGCTGCAGCCTAGCCCACTGAAGAGTCGATCCACGCGCTGGACATTTATGCCGTCGGCTGTTGACGTCACAGACCGAGAGTTGTCGATGATTGGCTGATCAAAGGACAGGACATCGGGGTGACTGGCATGCTGTAGCTTGAAGAGGGACGCGCCGAGGCAATCGCATATGGATGCGATAGAGCAGTTCCTGGGAAAACACTCGGTGACACCCACGTGCTCGACCACAAAGGGAGCCAAGTCAGACGAAGCAGTTCCAAGCCATGTGATGCCGCAAAGGGGGGGTACAGCAAGGAAGCCAAAGAACTGCATGAAGAATAAGCAGCGATTAAACATGGTGCTGGTGCTGCTGCAGCCTAGCCCACTGAAGAGTCGATCCACATGCTGGACATTTATACCGTCGGCTGTTGACGTCACAGACCGAGAGTTGTCGATGATTGGCTGATCAAAGGACAGGACATCGGGGTGACTGGCATGCTGTAGCTTGAAGAGGGACGCGCCGAGGCAATCGCATATGGATGCGATAGAGCAGTTCCTGGGCAAACACTCGGTGACACCCACGTGCTCGACCGCAAAGGGAGCCAAGTCAGACGAAGCAGTTCCAAGCCATGTGATGCCGCAAATGGGGGGTACAGCAAGGAAGCCGAAGAACTGCATGAAGAACAAGCAGCGATTAAACATGGTGCCGGTGCCGCTGAAGCCTAGCCCACTCAAAGGTGATGTTGTGTAAGGTGTTTACTTGTACCCAGGAAGCAGCACTCAGGCATGGCAAATACTGGATTTACCTGCAGCAGCCAAACATGCATTTCTGCTCTGCTGAAAGACGTGGCCTTTTCCACACTTTTTCATAATGTTGCCGGGGTGGCTAGGACATCTCACAAGTCTAGCTTTCCCTAGAACAGCGCGTGATCTGCTGCATGCTTTCAACCACCAGCTGCATTCAATTTGTGTGTCCTCTGCTTCGACTAACTAGGTTGTATGCAACAAATTAGAAAAAAGTTTACCAAACTCTGGTGATCACATAACGCAAAAGCAGTCTTTTTTTTTTTATTTTTATTTTTTTTTTTTTTTTTATTTCGTGATTCATCATTAGTACAGAAGGAGGTCCCGGAGTTACAAGAACTGTCAGGGGGACCTCCTTTTAGTAATTTAACATTGCATGAATTAATACATTTTGGCAACATAGCAGCGACAGACATCAGAAAACGCGAAGTTAATGAAAAAAATAAACAATTACAAAAGGTTGCTTACAATAATTGAAGTTCAAAACAAGCAAATGAAAACGATACAGCGTATGAATAAATAAATATGTAGTGTTTGACACGTTATGGAACATAGGAATGACACATGTCAAAGAACACGGGGTTAATGTAACAGATAATTAGAAATAAATATATGCTTACAATACGCAAAGTACAAATGTTATATATACTATGCGACAAAAACTTTGAAATGCCTAAGAAAGGAGAAAAAAGAAGACAAAGGAACATATAGAATAACCAATAAATAAAGGCTGTCGATACAGGTAAAAGGTAAGTACAGAAAAGGTAAAATACAGGTAAAATACAGGTAAAATACAGGTAAAATAGGTAAGTACAGAACCATTGAAAACTGGGAAATAGATTTGTACACAATATATACTTATAGTAACGAATCAGTAGCCAGTAGTGTCGTTAGTAAATATTTCTTCGTCTCTCTCCTGAATGTTAATGTTGTGCGGCAGGCTTTAATATGGGATGGTAGATTGTTCCAGTATTTAATGGCCGTAAAAAGGGAAGTAAACATTCCATAATTAGTGTTTATTCGAGGAAGTAAAAAATTGTTGTTAGAGGAAAATCTCGTGTTGTTAGTGTTGGTGAGAGCAGAGTTATTAAATGCATCTAAAATTATTTCATGATTTAGTGTGCGGTATATTAGTAAAACCAATTTGAGCTGGAGTTTTATTGATAAATATGCAGCAATATGGTTGTAAAAAATTGGCATTCTGTGTGCTGAAAATGCTGCTTCCTTGATTGCTCACTTGGTGATGTACAACCACTGACTTAAAGTTCCACTGAGTAGTTTTCAGAATGAACCACTTGCTTATTTGTGAGTGAGAGAAGCCAGAAAGCTTTGGCAGCATTGCACATATGGTCATGGTCTGCCAATAGTGTGTTGTGAAAACCTAGTTCTAGCTGTAAGTTGTTAGCAAATGTAATGCTTGCTCTCTCAATCAGCCGTTGTGCAAAATATCATTGTTGTAGTAGTAATTATTGAAATATGAATACCAACTTGTACAGATGTTAATAGACAAGGCACTGTAATAGCATCCAAACTCTTATAAAAATAAATGGCTCATGACCATAAATAGAGAACAGTGCCAATTTTATTCTTGCAGTATTCTAATGATTGAGCAAAAAAGAATAATGTTTAGACAGTTTGATGGTGTTGGAGAGGAAAACATTTGCACAGGAAGGGTTAAGCGTATTATTGCATTTTTGCAACCTCCCATTTCTTGCATGTATTGCAGTTACTCGCTGATCCAGTCCGTGTTGACTATCAATGAAACCCTGGGGGTGACTTCTGAAGAAGAAGATATGGAAAACTATGAAAAGCAAATTGTGGATCTTGTCGGAATGGAGAGCATGCGAGAGGTAACACTGTACACACACTACTGATTCCTACACTGATGTGACATTGCCAAATCACAGTGGCCCATGTTTTTGTCAGGACAACTCTAAAGAAGTGTTTCATATTTGCAGCTGGTTTTGCACTCACTCAAATTCTGCAACAAGATTGCATGTATCAGTCATCATTGTTCACTAATACACTTGGCACTTTTGCTTGCCTTAATCCAGAAAAGAACTACTGTCGCATGTACACTTTGCTTTTGTACAAGCCAGCTGCTGTTGATGACAAATTGCTTTTGCCCTCAGTCACCATCTAAAGTATAGAAAAATATGGCAAATAATGGCCAAGTCTACTGAATGATGTATACTAAAAAATGCAGTCATGCCGAAAAACTTTAGCAAAGGCAAAACAGAAGAATCTGTCAAAGGTCATAGAATAAAAGTGCAGATCACTGTCTGTTAGCAGGAAATATTGCAGCTGCTGCCACTTGTTAGAATTGTACATGTGCTATATGTCCTATTCACAACACTTGAAGAAAATGGCAGGCCACTGAGAGCGTTCTAGCTTTATTTTTCCTGCGTTTTGCGCAGTCTACTTCAGCCATAGAGCTAATGTAACCAATTGTATAACAAAAGCTCCCCATAGCAGCCCTGCATTGAAATTGGTAACTGCAATGGCAGGGCCCTGTTGCTACTCTATAAAGGTGCGCAGGTGCAGATGACGAAATACGATTCAGATGAGACGTGCAATCAATGCGATCTCGAGCCTCCCTCATTATGGTGGCACTGTCTAGTTAAGGCACATGCAAATGCATTCTTTCACACACCGTAAATTTTACATGAAATTTTTATAAATAGTGATCGGGTCTTTCTGAAAAATATATGGAATGAACTTTAACCATTGTCCATACATACGTGCTATGTGTAAATGCTTGTTTTTGCATCATGTTTCGAATATTTTTAGCCTTACAAAAGTGAAAGATAACAACGTGGCAGCACCTTTGTGGTTGCCACTTTTATTGCCCAGCTTTCGCTCTGGAGTTAGTGTACCAGCTCTATGATTTCAGCAAGAAGGTGTAGGTAAAAGAATTGGCTTTAATTTGAACGGTAAGGCTTGTTTGCGTTGATGTGCACATGTATAGCCACGAGCAAAAGTTGAAGCCAGTGGTGGCAAAAGAAATTAATCATAATATTGTGCAGCCTGGCCATGCTGACTGAAATCAAATGATACAACCTACATGCACATGTTAAACCAATCAACATATTGAAGTGATTTCACGTTGCAAAGCTGTGCTACGAGAAATTAAAATTTTTTGCTTGTGCCATGATCTCCAAACTTTTGCTTGTGACTGTACAGCTGGCAGAGTGCAGGTTTATTAGCGTTTAAATGAAACAATCATGTATTCACTAGATAACAAAACTGTTTCATACTGAACACATTTCCTGTGAAATTGTTAGGCTTCTTCTTTTCTTTTTTTTTCATTTCACTAGCAATCGTAGAAACAGCCAGTGAACATATTTTAGCGGAATTAAAAGTTGGCTTATTTTGATATTATGTGTAGTGGAAGTTGCAGTCCGAAATTGACATGGGAATCCTTTCTGTAGTACTTTGATGTTAGGCAAATGTGGTTAGCACTGAAATTTGTGATAAAGCCACTTGTGTTGGACAAACAGCCGTGACACCATTTGGCAACGGTATGCAGGATGAAGCAGACGACAACACGTGGCAGCCTGTTGTCGAGGGCCACGAAGACATGTACGACAGGTTGCGGCTGGTAGGAGACTATGACGTGATTCGTCGAGAGGCCACTGTCCACTACCACATGCGTCAAGAGTCATTCCGCAAAGCCAAAGAGGCTTATCACCGGGGCATGAAGACAGTGGCTGCATTCTACTCTCAGCAGGTGATGCTCTTCTTAGGGAAGTTTCACATAATAAATCTGTTTATTATATTTCAACTCTAGACACTAGGGCAGGCACGTGCGTCTGGTTTTTCCCTAATAGTACGGCACCTTTAGTGCAAAATTGGCAACTGGAAGCAAGAGTCGCAAGCAGTTGAGAAATTAAGCTATCTACTAAGGGAGAGAGCCGAGGCAATGGTCAAACAGGAAGGAAAAGCGAAAATTAACTAATTTAACTGTTGTTTGTGAAAATATTTATGAATCGCCACCTTTTATTTAAAAAGGAAATAGAGAAAACGCCACTGGAAGTGGATAATAATAATACTATGTGTTTTGAATGATGCTTCTACAGTTATCAGTCAAGCTGCTTGACGTAGCCACTTCTCTGCTGTGCTCATGTGGGTGTTTTTCTAACCTTCCGCGGTGGGTGCAGTACGTCTGGAACCCCAGCGTACTGCGCTTTACGTGGTTGTACGAGACTAGCGACCACGCACCGTTACGCAACTTCCCAAATAACAATACGAGCTGGTTTTGGCACTTCGTAGAGCAGTAAACAAGAGATCCAAAAGAACTGTTAGTGTTCCATAAATGTATATTTCTCTACAATTCTTCCAGACCTAATTTAAAACATGCTACTAGAAATCATTATTTTATATTTTCGCTTGTTTACTTGTTCTTAGCAGTGTTCTTCATGCAAGTCCGTTTGATGTGGTTCCTTGTTTGTCAAGAGAGGTGTATCTCACACAGGCGTACCTGTAAGGTACACCTTATTTCATTTCTCTTCTGTAGGTTTATGCGTCTTAATGCAAACGGTAGGCATTATTCACAATTGTGTTAGTAAAGGTATCCCCCCACCTCTATTGCAGAGAAAAGTTACCTTGGATTGCCCCCCCCCCCCCCCCACGTACAGTAAATCCTCGTTTTAACCCTCGTCAATTGAGAAAAAATCAGATAACTCGGAGTCATCCTCTGTTCCCGGCAGGCATATGCATTATTTAAGGCAATCAAACTCTTGTTAATTCGGATGTATTTGGCTGAATGAAATTCAGAGAAAAAAATCTTTCAGTTAAGGTGCATGTGTAGTCTGACATGGCGTGAGCACACACGTTCACACACTACATCACGTTGGCGAGAACAATGCTTGTAGTACAAAGCACTGGTGCAGCCAACGTAACTGGACGCGGCCAACGCAGTCCAACATGCCCGACGTCGAAATGGCTCTTGCTCCATCCATGCGTTCGTCGTACTGACTGCGCCAACCCACAATGCATGACGCAGAGGAAAAACAGCGCCCATGCCGCTTCGCCGACGTACGCAAACAGTTGGGCATATCTTGGGAATAATTCTGCGCATGCTCCAAAGAGAGCAGCCAACGGCGCACACGTCTAGAGGGGACGGAATTTTGGCTGGCGCTGCGCAAGTGGCATAGCGTGGCTGGCCGAAAGCGACGCACGCTGAAAACGTGCCTTTGCACCGCCGATGCTTGCCGCAGAAAGAAGAGCTGCGCTCTAAAATGCACTCGCAAAACACACCACAACCTGCTGCAACGTTGGCATGTTGTACTTTCATAGCTGCACCGGTTGCATGCGGCTGAGTTCCACTATACACATAAGTGATGTCCAAACATGTATCCCAATGATGCTTTCCTTTGAGTAATGGCCACGAATTTCAAAGGCTACGCTTCTTGTACTGCAAGCGCCGATAAATGTCACGGCCGCCAAGTTTCACACATTACTTGGTGCTGCTTCACGGCAGAACACCTCGTAGAGAAAGAGCATAGCCTCCAAGATACAACATGAAAAAACAAAAACAAAAACATGCAGTGCCGCATCTTGAAAGTCTTGAGAGAGGGAGAGAACCAACCTGCAACAGAGGCGTTGGCCATGCCTGGCCAGGTGTCTCCAGTCAGGCCTAAACAGTGTGCCTACCGCAGATGCAAAGAGCAAAGCTGTGCGGCCCGCACAGCGCGGCCAACATCGGCACCATGCTCCTGCTCACTAGCACTCTCCCCATCCACGATGGCATAGAGTTAGAATTATCGGTGGCGGTGCAGATTTCAGTGTGAATTTGCACACTGTATTGCTTTCGATACATTGTTGGACGGACCGCAGTGGCTACTTCGAATTATCCGAAATTTCGAATTACCAAGCTTTTAGTGTAGTCGCCACTCTGCACAATAATTTAAAAGTTATACATCAAGGTGTGACTTTATAACATCTGCACACGAACTCTGAAGTCGCTAGTAATAGGCATGGCAGTGTATAATGTAACTTAAGCCACGCTTGCTACTCAGTGGACAGTCTGAAAATTCTGCATACGATGCACTTGATTGCGTGTGATCTCAGTCAGATTGCCATTTTCGCTAGCCATACCCTTGTGAGAACAGTACAGTTCATATGATGTTGCTAGCCATGGGTTGGCAGAATAGGCGGGTTCTGAATCATACTGAATAACTTGCCTGAATAAAGTAAATAACCACAAATACCTAGGTTTGACAGTCTCTTCTGACCTTTCCTGGAACTTACATATGGATAATATTACCTCAGTTGCAAGCCTATACAACTTTTGTTCAGCCCGTCTTAGAATACGCTAACATCTTCTGGTTTCCGCACACATCAACTAACATATCAAAACTAGAAGAGGTGCAAAGAAAAGCTGTGAGGTTCATCTTTAACAAATACAGGCCCTATGACTCCCCTACAAACCTCTTAGCTGATGCAGGTCTTAAAACACTATCTGTTAGGGCCAAACAAGCCCACTTAAAATTCTTTTACCAACTAATGCATGGCAGCTATAAGATAGACCAAGCTAGGTATGTTACTTTGTCTACATCACGTCCATTGCGAGAAAAGCACCTATTTACACTAAACCAGTACAGTGTTCGCAATGACACATTCATGTTTTCACTTCTCCCACGTGCGATCAAAGAATGGAATGTCCTCCACTCAGACATAGTTTCTTCTCCATCACTTTCATTGTTCATCAACCTACTAGAGACATCAAACACAGAAGACGCCACTTAACACACCCGCATATCTTAACTTTAATACTTATTTCTGCGCGTGGAATTTCTGCATTTCAAGCCCAAAACTCATCACTTCTGCGTTATCTGTTAGCTGTATACCGTATTTACTCGCATGATGATCACACTTATTTGTCAAAAAAAATGGAGGCAAATTCAGGGTTGCGATCATTACGCTGATTAAATTTCCCGCAAAAAGAAAAAAAAATTTTTTTCGTCCCGCGTTTGCTGTGGCATGACAACAGGGCAACAAATAGGCGGCTGCCGCTGTAACAGTGCGGGACACCAAAACAAAAAATGGCAGCTGGCGGAGCAAGCATGACCATGTAGCATGACCTGTTTGTTTCTTTTTGCAAAACTGTCTAACGCAATGCCCACCTGCTTTGGTCTCACTGAGACTGGCAGTATCACAAATACTTGCTCACCAATATTTTTGCTGGCTCTCTACTCACTCGCGCTCATGCTCACCTCCACTCACAGTTGCCGACAGTAGCTCATGTTCACATATTCACGTCAACTCACAATCACCGTCAGTGACTTTCGTTCAGGCTCACATTAACCAGCACTCGCTGCTGCTCATACTCACGTCCTCTGACACCTTTCTTCACTCAATGACAGGGTGCTCATGAGTGAGTATACCAACCTATGTTGTAAGCTGTTTTGTATGAGCACTGATAAGCAGACACTTTAGTCTGTACAATACAATAACTCATGAGCACGACATGACTAGAGCAATATGTATGCACAAATAGAGGACCATGATGCCGGTACACATCTTGCTCACATTTAGTGAGATGGTGTGTTGCATGGCTAGCATTTACAGCCTGCTTGCCTGTGTGACTGAATCTTGCATCTTTTTACATCAAAGTTGTGCATCTTATGCTCATTGCACTAGTCTTAATTTAGTCTGTAGAAACCAAATTTTACGAGAGGAAAACAGTCCTTCAATATGTAAACATTATAATGACCTGTTGAGAAGTCAGCTGAAGCCTGCAAAAATCTTTACATCGCAGCACAGTGTGCACTGTTACACCATGAAGATGTGAAACATTCTTGTGTCCGCAATAACAGGTGAATGCTTTTGGGGTGGTAGAGCTACATAATGACTGGCCATTATATATTTCCAGGATGTACAGAGCTACTTTAAAAATCTGTTATCTGTCTCCATGTACCAAGCATGCCCATCATATCTCTTGGCATTGTTTTAGGGTCGAGCATATGCAGAAAAGATGAGAGAAGCAAATGAACGTGCTTCATGGAAATTACTGCAGCTCAGGTAAGGGCACGTTCACAGCTCTTTTAGCGACTTCCATCTCAGTAGTAGCCTTTCTCTTTATTTTTGCAATGTATGCAGAGCAAATTGTTATGTAGCCATTCTCTCCTCTGCGCCTTTAGGTGACAGAACTACATATAAGGTTCTGCATTGGTTTTCTACAGTGATTAGCCTCTCATGGTACAGAGTAAGTCTAACGAAAAGCAACTGCATTTGGGAGAAATGTAGCAGAGACCTCTACATTCTATTGAAGTGAGAATAAATCATTTGGAAGAGCATTGCTTGAAATCATTTGTGTTCGTAGTGTGGACTCCTTTAAAAAATGTTGCAGTTTCGCCCAAAAGGTAAAGCATCGATTGCGATGGGAAATTCTTAGACAGCTATAAGAAGTAAGGATAGTAGTTTTACCAGCCATATAAACTTGTAAATGTTTCTTACTAACTAAATTAACGAGCAGCATGTTACGCACACACGTGCAAACATGAACACATCTCGCTCAATGGGTATGGACACTCGCTGTCAGAACACTGGTGCGAGGAAGAGTGGCGGCAGCAGTGAGCGAATTGCCCTTCTTGCTGCTTCTCGCTTCAACGCGAACTAAATGGCAAGAACACAGCCCGCACAAAGCCATCGGCCCTCGGCGCACCTAGACTCTGTACATACCGCAGATAGCTTCCAAGATAAGGCCCGCCCAGTCACGCCATATGCAGCCGCCAAAGTAGGAACCCCCTTCCCCCGTCTTCCTTGCCTGTAATGTCATATGGTGCACTTCGTTCCCGCCTTCCTTCATTGCGTGCGCGAGATCCAAGCCACCATCCTTCTCGGCTCACCCTTGCAGTCTTTCACTTGCACGCACAGCATATGGCGCATGGCCGCAATGTTATTGGACTCTATGCGAAACAATATGAAACATAACGGCGACACCGACTGCAGAAATTTGCTTGGAGGGTACATGTAATTGCTGTCACAATAAAAAAAAAACATGGAGTCCTTAATGCTTACACTAGCTTCAGACTGCACAAGACGTGCACGTCAATCTGCACCAGTATAAAATGCATGGCAGCCTTTCTTGCATGGCATTTCTACATAGAAGTTTGATGTACAGAGAAAGATCGTGGTTGTACAGACAATCGGAACTGAAGCACTGAATGCCAGTTAGGTTAGCCATGAGTACCACCTTGCGGCCATCATTTGATGTTGCTTTGGAGCACATTCATAACTTTCCAACACATATCTTCTGAACTGCTAGAAGATGAATGGAATCATTCAAACTGTCAAGAATAGCAATCATTGCAGACTAATTATTTGCAGACTAATAGGAGTACAGACTAATTTATTAAAGGTAAATATATATATTGGCTCAGAAACTCCCTTATTTAGAAAGTCCTCCATTCAGCCAGCCATGTGGTTGTCCTTGATATAAAGGAGTCTTTAGTTCCCGGAGCTTTGACCTCACTAATTTCTCAGGAATGTTGTTGTTTTTGCATTTTTCAAGCAACGCTCAATGTGATGACAACACTCTGGACCTGCACGGATTGCACGTGCAAGAGGCCATTCAAGTGCTGAAGAATTATGTGAAGCTCAAGAAACGAGAATCTTGGTGTCTGCAGAAGAAACAGACGCTCAGGGTCATCACAGGCAGAGGTGCACACAGCGCATTGAACATACCTAAAGTCAAGTTTGCTGTCGAAGGCTACCTTCTGAGCAGTCAGCTCAAGTAAGTGGCCATGCTTCTGTAGCAGCGTACATTTGTGCAATCTCGCACTTCATGTTGAAGGGTAATAGAGCATTGATTCCCAAAGGAACACAGGGGCTGTAAGATACACCATAATGGAGGGTTCTAGAATAAATTTGATCACCTGGGTTCCTTAATGTGAACCTGATGCTTGGCACATGAATGCTTTACATCATCCTACATCAAAATGCCCTCACCATGGCAACAGCAGAAGACCGTAGCCGTTAAGGCACTGTGGCAAGTATGGGTAACAATGTATAGAAAGCATGTGCGTACACAATAGAGAGCTTGAGAATAGGGGATAAAAAGCTTGAATCCCCAAATAGCTTTGCGGGTGTTAGCGTTGGAGCACGCAGGAGTGAAGAGTTTTAGAATAGGGCTTCGCGTTTGCGGATAGCACCTTGCACTTGCAGTGCCACTACGGCATCAAAGAAAAGATATTACAAATATTAAAATAAGATATACCATTTTATGGTAAGAAGAGTAATTTTGACATTCGTGTTTCCGCATTTAGTTACAATTTAGAGGTTATTCTATTAGCAGCAAGCTATTAGTTGCGCTTAGTTTTGAGTAACTAAATTTATGTGGTTTCACCGGCCAAGTTAAGCCATGTTAGGCCTACGAGCCTTGAAATCGACAGTCGAATTCGGAATCAGCGACGTCTGATGGATCAATCTTCATAACACAGGCTAGTTGAGAGAAAGCGACACTCGTAGTCACTTAGCCTAGCTTGCGAGTTTCATGCATTACCACAAATCTAACCCACTTTGGTGCTAGGTTATAGCCGTCGCTTCGATGGCTGCCACCATGTTTGTTGACTCAAAGCTTTTGGGGCAGCGTTTGGGGCTCCCGCTAAATCAGTGAAATAGCGTGCCCGACGTAAAACCTAAACACAGTTTGGGTCTCGCGCACTGCGCAGCGGTTTTGATGCTATTTCTTTGGGGCCCCAAACGTTTGGAGCCCCTAATCTAAAACTCTCCAATGTGGTATACAGGCTTCCTACACAACGTAGGCTGTGTACGAGTCAATGTTTTGTTCACATTGTCAGCTGAGTGCCTTTTGCAGATGGGTTCTTCTATGTGTATGAATGAGACTTTCAATAATGCAGCTGACCCGCAGTACAAGATCATTAAGCCAGATAGTAGCCTTGCAAACTTTTAAACAAGGCACATTGAATTAAGCTCTTGGATGGTCTGAATTAAACTGCAATGCAGTTAATCACAGTATCCTGTTTGGGATTTGCTCACTTTGTGCAATTCCTTTCATTCCTCACTTTGTGCTAATGTTGTTCGTCTAAGTGGGCCTAAGCATTAGAAAGCCTGGTTTGATAATGAGATCAAGTGATATGGCTGGCGCATACTTTTTACATTGAGCTATATTCAGTAACCAGAAAAAAAAAAACATTGTTTTTAGCGTAGTATTCAGCTTTTACACATGTAAAACTTGAATATTATTTCAGTCTTTTTGTGAGGCTATCAGCTATCCTCATTGAGGAAACATAAGGCATGCCGTCTGTAAGGACAAGTTGGGAAAATGCCACTTAATAGTAATATTTAAAAATGAACAAGGAAAAACCAGTTACATGCCATGCCCTCAATTACAGCTTTTATTATCCAGTGTCTCATAAGGGTCTGCAAAGGAGCACTAATAAAAAGGTTGTTTCACTCTGCATGTATGTTGCATGATAATTTCAAACTACTTGCTCATGCTGCTTACTAAGTGAGGGCTTATTTGCAGTAATATTTTTTCAGCAAGGACTAAATGAGGGGCGACTACAGCCGAACGTTGGATATAACAAAGTAAACCTAAAATGCTTCTTGCCAATATGAGCATGTAACGAATGTATAATAATGAAGGTATTTTTGTGTCAGATATGACTTCATTATAACGAGGCTTGACTATTTATGCAATCGCATTTATGATCTGTTTTGTGTTTCAGCTACAGGGAGGTGCAAGCTGGAATGTTTCATGTCATGCTGTAGGAAAAATCCATGCGAGCTGATTCCTTCGAACACTGGCAAGGCGAAAAGCTGCTTCTTAATTATGAAAGCCTTTTTATTATAGACACCATTGCAGTGAAAACATGAAATTAATATTAGTTTATTTAGTTTGAAGGAATATTTCATTATTTATAAGAAAGAGCCTTTTGGCGTTACTGTAACTTGTTTTGCTCAATTATCTAGCCATTGCATAATGAACTGATTGTAGATTATTGTCTAAACGATGTTCAAAGCTGATTTATGTTTGATATTTGTACAGCACAACGAATATTGTCCTTCAGCGTCCCCACCTCACACCTGCCTACCCTTTCTTTTTGCGTGTGTGCGCGTACTATTGTGGGTGAAAATGTGACGTAGTTAGCACCTGCTGATGGCTCCTGTGTGGTTGCGTATACGGTAATTAATTGTGGAAGTTAGCACGTATTGTTATGGGATGTGACATATTGTGCTTTCCATTGTTGGATGCACAAATTGTGGAGAGATTGTGAAAGGCCAGACCTTTCTCTGAGTCGCGGAGACAAGAACTCATTTGCGAGTGCTTACGTAAAACCAGAGCGCACATTTTATAAATGCTGATCTCACCTCCTTGTACAATATGTAAATAAGTTTTTAAACACACTATTTCAATTTTAAGAATAGTGTTTTATTACAGCAGGTGCTTGGTAGCCTAGTAGTTGTGAACTTGACGTGGCGACTCTACGTGTTGGAGTTAGTGTTCCTGTTTGTGGTCCAGTATCTGTGGCACTAGAGATCAGCAAGGAAAAAAAAAAACAGGAATGGCAGTGACCAGTGCGTGAGGTTATGAATGTGAAATACTGTGTGCAAATGCACATTTGTGGAGTAGTGACAAAGGCAGTGTGTGTTTTGATAAGCATCAGAAGGGCACAGTCTGAAGTCCTTCAGGTCATCACTGCCATGTTGTAGAGATCTTTTACACATCTGAAAGTAAAAAAAAAAAATACATATATATATATATATATATAGGTATATATATTGCCATAAATATTTGCATACGCAGTAGAAGCTCGTAGAAGAACACTTCCTTTGTGTGATCTATGTTGTACTAAAATGCTAGTATGAGTAAAACAAAGTAGTATGTATATTTTTCACTAGCCCCAAGTATCTTTGTGCCATGAAATTCATCTGATATGGGTGCAGCTGTACTATTACATTTGCTGGAGGCCTTTACACAATAAATTTTCTTGAATGTTATCACAGTACGTCAACATTTGAACAATCTTCATGGTTACTCTGCAAAACAAATTTTCCAGATTTGCTTTAGATTAGGTGTAGCCACCTATGTTGTGTGAGCTGCTCATGCTAAATTCAGCTGCCATGAAATACAGAATACTGGTCGATCTGAAGTCTTAAATGAATTTCTATACATCAGCAATAATTTGAGAAAATATCTTGTTCTAATATGGCATAAATAAGCTTTCACTCATGATGGTGATCTTTCGCCATATCTGGCCCTTTCACCAATAAAAGCTACACATCAATCAAGCTTTCAATCATAAGCCAGCATGCCATGCAAGCTGAGAGGAGCAGAATGAATAACATGTTGAGATCATGAACAACTAGTTAAGGTTACATGTAAACACAGTGCCTCTCATTAGTTCATCTTCATATCCTCTGGAGCATTGCACAAACACCAAGCTTCAAGCATGGCTAGCAGTCGTCTCGTGTAAGCTGTCTTCTTTGTTATGTTTTTTTCAGCATGTAATGAAGGATTCACTTAATCTTACATTTAACCCCTTGATGTGCGTAATAGTGCCTGAATGTTGGGAGATGTGGAAAGAACGCATGAGTGTGCCTCTTTGTAGGAGCTGCTGGTGTCATCGATATTATTTTGTATAAGTGATTCTTGGTGGTTTGCTGACGTGGAACTTTTAAAGCACATGAAGGAAACAGATTTCCTAAAGCCCTGCTAATTGTTGAAACATTGTGAACTAGGCACTGGCATTACAGGTGTTAGTTTTAAGTTTGTGCGCCACTTTAGTGGGAAGAATCTGGAGAGGAGCTTGTACACACTTGACGATGGTTTTGAAAAATGCACCACTGGGGTCTTTTTGTAACCCTTTTATTCTGAATGATATGTATCTTTTAAATGTTGCCTGTTGCCTAAAGTCTTATTTAGGGAAGTTTTGTCATGCTTTTACTGCAGATGCATGTTGGCAGGTCTTAAAAAGTCATTTGCTATTTTCTATGTACTATAAATGGCTTTTAGATGGTTTTAATGGAGAAATGTTTTTACCTACATAAGATGTGACAAGAGGAAATTTTACTTTTGTTGTGCTTTTTGAAGTCACTGTTGTTTCAGAGTGATAAGACCAAGCAGCATTTTTACAATAAACATTTGTGTAAAATTACAATATCTCTGCTTCCACATTGATATACTTGCCTGAGCATTTGTCCCCTCTCAGCACATAAGCAGCAAGAAAATCTTGACAATAATTTTGCAAATTAACTAAAATATGCTTCATCTCACATTTTTAATTACTAACTTTAGGGCACACATTGCAATGACAAAATTGCAGCCAAGGAGTAGCCAAGTCGCCTTAGCAGAAAACTGAAGACTAGCACCACTTTCAAGATATCAATCCCCAATATCTGCTAAAAAAATACCTTGGTGTACCACTTAATATCGTCTCAAACTGTTAAAGGCATGATTTTGGTAAACTGTTAACTGGAATGCCAATGTATTTCATAATGCATTTTAAGGTTACACCATTCAAAAGTGGTGCCAGTCTTAGGATTTCTGTTATGGACTGCTCCTTGACTTCAATTTTGCAGTACATGGGCCCTAAATTTACTGATTGAAAAAGTTAATTAGCCCTTTTTGGCAATAAGCAAAATTATTGGGGAATTGTTGCTTGCTGCTAATGGCCACGTAGCCTATCTCCAAAAACTACAGGTGCCTAGATACACAAGATGTCCTTTCTTTTTTTTGTGTGTGTGTGTGTTCCACATGAAAAGGAACACCCAGTATATTTGAGTAAGCAAAAAGTCCACCTGCAGAGCGCATGTTCGAAGCGCATGCCCGTGGAACACTCGGTGTCGGCGTGCCGGCATACGCAGGCGCAGCGCCTCACGTCCCAGACATGCACTCCGTCACTGCTGCACTGGCTCGCCATCCACGCATTGGTGCACACGCATTGGCACCGGTCCTCCCTGTACATCTGGCCCCGCCCACAGTGGTGGGGCCGCACCTGTTGATCCAGCCATCAAGAACTGAGGCTTTGATTGATAGTATGTATGTATGTATGTATGTATGTATACATACATACATACATATTATATATATATATATATATATATATAAACTTATGGCAGATATTGCAATTTACTAATTGTAGCTGAGACAGCAGGGCATATCCACTTGGAAAGAATTTGTGGGCGACTCCATTTGCAAGAGATGTGGAATCAAACATAGGGTAACAATGCACTGTTGTTCCTCTTACTTTTTTAACAAAATGCCATTTTATACATAGAGAACGAGGAAACTATCCAATTATAAAAATAAGCTATTCTCAAGGGGAAGCCCTAGTCGAGAGCCCCACTGGCCTTAGCTGCCCATCCAACAAAAGTAACTGGACATCCAACAAAAGTAACTGGACATCCAACATATTTCTTCAGAAGTTTTGAAAAATGCCTCAAAACTAGTGTCATCCTGACAATTCGTTCCAAGTGAATCCGCATTATGAAATCCCCTGCTACAACTTGTAAGGAAATTAAGCAAAAAAATGAATCAAGTCAATTATGCATTTTGATTTCTCATGCAAATGATGCCAGCCTGTTTGAGTCCCCCACTCAACGACTAGAATTGTGCTATCTGCCACAGGGGATCTTTGAAAACTTTTTGGCAGTCTGCAGAAACACCGAGTACATCGGGTTTTTTATTTAATATCAGAATTTTTGAATATCGCCTTTGGCTTATAGCACAAATCTACGTATTGAGCTAGTTTACTAAAAAAAACAGCATTACTTGCACAGAAGATCAATATGAATAATTGGTCAGCTAACACACTTTCACTAATCACTTTTTTAACTAGTTACTTTAGCACACAATTGAAGCCAGTGATTTCACAAAGCATATCCACTTAGAACGAACTGTGAAACTAGCATCAGTTTTTAGATAGGCGCAGTCAAACTTAAGGTAAAAATGAACTGTTGTTCCATTTGCATATTAACAAAATGCCCTTTTATGCATTAAAGCTCAATATTTACTGGGACAACAATGCATTTGTTGCAAACTGTTGCAAACGCATAGCTCTAACCTGGTGTCCTCCTCAGGATTCGTCCTTAGTAAATATGACTTTAGAAGTTGCCGCCTTCAATTTGTAAATTGCAATATGTGCTGTAAAATAATTAGCCTTAAAGTTGATTAACGAAACCTTGTTGTTTAATCAAATATTCATTTTGATTTTTTTTGCAAATATTGTCTGCCTCTGAAAGTAATCTAGCTCAAGAAGTGAAATTGGGCTACATGCCACAAATGATTTCTCAAAAATTCAGTTTACAATAAAATAAAACACCCCGCATATCACATATGTGTTATACATATCAGGGTATATATACATTACAAAGCATTGCGATTTCTTGCCGAAACTTCAAACACCGTCCCAGACAGCGATGGGAGATCATGCTATCCAGCCCCGCCCTGCAAGACCAGCTCCGACTGATCCACAGGGGCCAGGCGGCCCTGGAAGCATATGGCGCCCGTGAAGAGGCAGCTACTCCATCAGACGCTTAACGCACTCCATTTCATTATGGGCCAGTAAAGTTGTTTCTCTCTCTCTCTCCAAGACAAATCATTCAGAGCACTAATAATTGCATAGGCATGGACGCAGCTGGCTCACCGTACTACTGAAGAGCACTGGAGGCACTTGCGGAGATTAGTGCATAATGAAGTCACGGAAAGACACACCCAATTAGTTCTACCTTAAGTCAAAATTGTAGGCGTTGCTTTTAGAAATACAAATGTGTTGGACAAAAGCATATTATCCGAAAGGTAACCTTAAAGGGACCCTGAAACGATTTTGACAATTTTCTACAAACGTACCGAGTCGTTAGAGTAGATCCTTCTGATCATTAATCGACACATCTAAGTGCTCGGCGTAAAGCGTGTAATTTATTATAAGGTTTTAAACATGCACATCGCTGCGGATCGCAGCACACTGCTAGAAATTTCAAGCCGCCCCTACCCATATGACGGAAATCACCCATATGACATCAGTGGGGCAAGCTATCCTATTGGCTGACCAGGGCGCATGATGGATAATTTTTCCAACTTTATGGTAAACAAATGATGTTTGTAATATTTGGAATGTTAGTTAACTTGTTTTTATAAAAGAAAAGTAACATAAAGAGAACCCACAAGAAAAATTTTTGCACAAGAACACTTAAGCACTTCCGGCACACAAGAAGTATCGTCTGTTTGTGTTACCACGTGCTCCGTCTTTGACAAGAGCTTTGCCGTCAGTGTCGGTCTGTCTTTCCGCGAGTGCTATGATTCGACTTTGTTGCGTTGTGGACTGCAAACGTAGCGACTGGCAATATGTCAGGCTGCGACATTGTGTCCCTCTGCAAGCCAGTAGACAAGCGGACTGGCTACAGCGCATCGGACTGCCGCTATCCGATCGGCGCCAGGATCTGCGCAATTTCGGCCGTCACTTTACACCGGAAGGTTACTAATGCAATAGCGTTTAGCGAGTCCGGTATTAGGGTAAATGCAAGCGTAAGGGGACAGGGCCTGGCCGTGTCCCCTTGCGTGTCGTTTCAGGGGATGAACAGAAGCGCAAATGTGAATGGTCTGCATGGTGCAGCGACCTGGTGGCATCGAGCTCAACCACACAGTAGCAGTAACAAAATATATTCTTTGCTGCTGGTGTAAATTTTTTGCAGGAGTGTAATCATTAACACGTTGTTTTGTAAATGTTTAAAATCTTTTACACTTGGTTAGAGCAATATTAGCTCTTTCTTTGGCTGGTTAAGCTCTACGCCAACGGGTGGCTGGACCGTGGAGACCGATCAGGCAGCTCACATACATTTATGCTAAAATTCCTTCATCAGCTTGAGTTTATGCCTCCACCGTTCCGTCGAAATGTTCAGCTAATGTGTGATTACCAGAATACCAGACACGTTCAGCGCCAAGACGGAATGCTCGCAACGCACTCTGCTTCGATAGCTCTCGCTTGGGGTCGACGGCCAAGCAACTGGCGGAGAGGTTTCACGCGGGCGGGGCAAGCTCCAAAACAAACGGAAGTGGACGATGTGACGTCGCATCATGACGCAGAACCAGTGAAGGCGGAGCTTAGCCCCGATCTCTTGGTGAACGAGTTGAGGAGGAAAAGCATGGCTAGGGAGGAGGGTAACTTGTAATCGCTTGTAGCTCCATTATTATGTAACTCTTCACTTAAATTGTGGTGCGAATGTTCTACTTAAGTTGTACCCTATGCATCTACAAAATTTGTCCAAACCATTTCAGGGGCCCTTTAAATGAAATTCCTAGTTGAAACGTGTGTTGGCACTGCTTGGTATTTTCGAACAGTCTTGAAGCCCAACTGCAACAAAATTTTGGACCGTGTAAGAAGCCTAGTTAGATATTGTTGGAGGAACCTCAGTCCAAAATTTGACGTGTGAAATACGAGCAGTAGCGTCACAAAGAACTTGCAAAAATTGCCGTTTTTGATGCAGTAACTTAAAAAGACCGCCGCCTTTACTACTCGCTGGGAGGTGGCATGCTGGGACTTGCATCATAGCGACAACCACCAGGTGCACATGTTGTCTGCCTATAAGGGCTAACTGTTTAATGGTTACTGACAAGAAAACCATGCAGTGAGCAGCCCTGCGGCTTTACCATGCTTGCCTTAAGTGGTATGTACTACTTAATTATAACAATTATAACAAATTAATTATAATTTATAACAATTTATAACAAATTTTAATTTATAAATTTAATTTATAACAAATTTAGCCAAAGTGAAATTTTGTTGCAGTTTGCCTTTAAAGGCTGGTGGCATGAGCCTGATGTCAATTTAATTGAAGCCAACAGTGTATTTGTGGGTTTGGTTATTCCAGCCACCTCAATTACGGCAACTCTGATCGACTGTCATCGATAGATATAGCGGGCAAAATGAGGCGGGTGGAAACTCGCGCCTCACATCTTGCTGTGTTGTTTCGAATGGCTTGGCCCCCGCCGTGGTGGCATATAGTGACTCTGGTGCTGCGCTACTAAGCCCGAGGGCGTGGGATCAAATCTCAGCCATGGCGGCCACATTTAGACAGGGATGAAACGCAAAAAAAATGCCACATACTATGCATTGGCTGCATGCTAAAGGCCCCTAAGTGGTCAAAATCAATCCGGAGTTCCTTGCTACAGCTTGCCTCATAGTCAAATCATGGTTTTGCCATGTAAAACTCCGGAATTTTACTACAGTGATGCTGTTTATGGCTAAGGTTCCATGCATTTTAGTGTCCGTCAGCAAATCTGTGTGCACAAAAAACTATCCATATCAGCAATGGCTCGTGCCACTGCTCACGCGTTCGTCATCGTCTTCTACCACAGCTGCCTCGTTGGCCAGCTTCCCACACTGCCCCTCCCTCAGCAAAGGCACTGATGGCACTGGCCCACTGCCAGACGGTGCGGTGATTTTGGTCTCAAATTTTTTGCCTCAATATACTGTGAAATGAGAACGCGAATGTATAACACAAATGAACATGGATGTATAAAAATGTGTGTGTGTGTGTACCTTTCGTCATGCTGACCACTGATCAAGGCAATAAATGTGTTCGTACCTTTGTTCAAAATTCTTTGTCACCTCTTTGCCCTGTGCTACACAGCTGCGCTGGTCATCCACCTTCACAGGCAGGAATGACTTGTGATTATCTCGAGGACTTGGTTTGCATGCTTAACAACGGACGGGCGCCCAGTGTGAATGACAAGTGTTTGAAGCAACAAACACGTGACTCGTAGCAGCTGCACATACTTCATTGGGCTGCTCAGTCGGCGCACAAGGCAATCACAGCGCACAAATTATTTTATTCCTCTTTTTTTCTTTCTCACTGAACATTTGCTGGTGCTATAATGTCGCGGAGATGACTTTGTTTTACTTTTTTTTTAATGGCCTCTCTCGAGCGCGGCTTCTTAAAGGGCAGTATAGTAAAACTCGATTCTATTGAAAGCGGTTTAATCGAATTATCAATAATGCAAAACAATCTCTGAACATTGAGAAGCTGCAGCAAGACTAACGCAGCGAAGTGTATGATTATGTCGAATGAAATTCCTGGAAACACCCAATAGACCAAACTCCTTGCAGCACTGTTAAAAAGAAATTGTAAAAAAAAAGAACAGTAAAAAGTATGCCAACATTTCTAGCATATCTTTTCTGTTCTCTTCTGTTTTCTGTTAGCTTGTTTTTCTGTCATTTTGCCGAAATAATCTGTTTACTGTTTTTCTGTAATTTTACATTTAAAGGAAGTTCAAAGTTTTAAGGGAGTAATTTTTTACTCCCATCATGACTGCAGCCTTCATGTAGTATGAGAGAGTCAAACACGAGGATGCTGCTGTTGTTGATCCATGTACACCCATGAGAGAGAGAGACAGAGGAAAGGGGAAAGGCAATTACATGAGCAAACCCATACAAGCTACATGGTGGCTGAAAAAAAAAAAGCTGAATTTCTTCGTAATTAACATGCATAAAGTGAAATTGATGAGTGCACTGGCAAGTTCTCAGTGCCAAGTTTCGACCACAGTTCCCAGAATCAAGTTACATTCTCAGACAGAGGAGAAGATCAACTTTATTGGCCAAATCCCTGGTCCGTGTACTTTTGCTCACTGGTAAGCACACTACGTAGAACATATGAGATGTCACCACTGTTATGACTGCAGTAGACATGCTGTTTTGTCACGTCCAAGAGTGGAATTCGAGAACCACGCTGGGAAAATAGTTGGAGGACAGTTCCCACACGATGCTGGGTGCTGCTAATAAGGTAACGAGTTCCCCTCGTCGGGGAAGAAGCGCCACAAGGGGAAAAAAGAGTTGCCGCTCCGGGGGAGGCAGAGATGATGTGAAGGGCTGTGGATGTTCCCGGAAGAAAGTCGCCACGAAACGGTGCCTGGCATATACTGAGAGGCAGCGGAGAAGACCAGTTGGGAGCAAAAGATCTCTCCCATTCCCATGGCTTGACCCTCTTTCCACCTTTGCGCCCGCTGGAACTTTGTGGTGTCACCGATCTGATATTCCGTCTGGGAAAGTGTTGTTTATGCTTCTTGATTGGCTGTCGTCCTGGTGGGTTGTGACCTTTGTGTAATTGGCTGGGATGAGGGTTTGAACAGTGGTGTTATAATGACCTTGCAGAGAGAAGAAAAGCTTCTCTGGGCCATGGAAACAAGGCTTATCCAGATGCTCATTGCTGAACTTTTGACCATTTTCTGTTTCACCTATTCAACAATGTAAATCAGTTTTGTGTAAGTGCCAGTGAACCTGTTGGTTTGCATTTTCCCAACTTCCGAACTTTTGATTTCTTCAAGCCGAAGCCTCTGCCAAACTGCCAGATGGAGCCGGGTTCTACATAAGCTATAGCGTCACAACACCACTAACAAGGCATGCACCCGACACTACGCGACACATCAGAGTATCCACTCTACAAGTTTATATAGCCATGCTCTTAGTGCTATCACTTGTGCAGAAAGAAACAATTTTTTAATAAATCAGAGCAATCAGTCTGCACATACGAGATCAATATGCCTACATTTCCATGGCTGGTGAAGCTGCACACAAATGTTAATTAATAAAAGGAAGATGAAATATCCACCCAATTGTAGCAATTGCTACAAAGGAAACTCATATGGATTCCTCGAAAGAAAAGCCTCACAGTTGAAGAAAAATTTGTCCTGGTCCGGGACTGGAACCCAGGACCAACGCCTTTCTGGGGCAGCCGCTCTACCATCTCAGCTAACCAGGCGGCTAGCAGTTGGAAGGGCAAAGTCAAATTTATCAACAACTCGAAGCAAAGGCAAGAGTTTGCCATAATACTTCTGCAGAAACCCGCAAGGTGGAGAGAACTAATTAATAAAGGGAAAGTGAGACATCCACCCAATCGAAGCAATTTCTCTGATTGGGTGATGTCTCATTTTCCCTTTATTATTTCTCTTCAACTGCGAGGCTTTTCTCTCAAGGAATCCGTATGTGTTTTCTTTGTAGCAATTGCTATGATTGGGCGGATGTCTCATTTTCCCTTTGTTAATTACTTCTCTCCAACTGTAAGGCTTTTCTTTCAAGGAACCCGTATGGGTTTCCTTTGTAGCAATTCCTACGATTGGGTGGATGTCTCATTATCCCTTTATTAATTATTTCCCTTCACCTTGAAGGTTTCCATAGAAATATTAAGTCAAGCTCTTGCCTTTGCTTTGAGTTGATAAATTCAACTTCGTGCGTGTATCGCATAATTATGTAAGCATTCTTTTTTTCTTTTTACCAAATGAACTGCATGCAAGTTTTGTATTTCATTTTGTTTGGAAACGAGAAGACATCCAACACTTGAATCGATATTCCAAGGTCGCTGTTTTCTCAAATATTTGTGTTAGATTCGATTGGAATATTTTACTATTCGAACATACCCCTGAACATCCCTTTCCTTCCTCCATGGCGTTCGTCGAGCGCCGATTTCGAGCTTCGCGGCCGCGTATACCAAGGTGTGCAAGAGCAGGGCCAATACCGCCTTCGAAGACAGAAACTAAATGGAAAAAAAAAAGCATTTTCATCGGCCAGCGTGACGCGTGTAGGTCCGTCTGTGCCAGTCGCATGACGTCAGAACGGCCGCCTATTATAACGTGTAGCCAATCGGCGTCTATCTCGGTAAAGCATATGTATGTCACTTTAAACGCATCAAATGTCATTGGCCCTTTGTGTGGAATGACGCGCTGTGTTGTATATCGAACTCGCGGGCGCTTTCGATAAAGCGGGCTAATTTTGGCGGTGTACTCGCCGTCGGGCAGCCTCCCTCCTCGCAAGAACCGGTCCTTATCGAGCGGTTGTTGCACGTACCTTGCACTCGCAGCGGCATTGGGTGTGCTCGACGAGGCGCACATTCTTGAAGCCCTCGAAGTTGATGGCGTTGGACTTGTTCGAGGCCAGCCGTAGGGCGAACACCTGTCGGGACGAGCATAGCGGATAATGAGCGCCCTTTCGACACACGGTCTACTAACGCCACAAGCCGGATCACGGACGGAACAGATTAAACTTAACGCGCGTCCGTGTATAACTGTAACGTATGACCGTAACGTACACACTGTAACCAAAGTTCAACGTAGAGCACGGAGTACGTTAACGGACACTAAAGGCAAACGCTAAATCAGTTTCGACTGATGAATTATTTTCCGAAAGCTTTATTTTTACAGAAATCTTACGGTCATGGATTGATTATTAGAAAGGAAAATGAAAGTAAAACTTCAATTTCTTGAATTTCGCGCCATAAACGCAACGCCAGTAAGTCACAGTGACGTCACGGATTTTCAAACTGTTCCTTTGTATTTGAGCTGCTGTGGCTCATTACAGTTCTTAAAACTTGCTAAGTTAAGTCTTTGACTCTTTTAGAACACAATGTAATTCATCTTTACCAATAAGAAATAAACCAGCACCCTTTATGCCCCAATTATTCCCTCTGGATCCGCTAGTAACTCAGCATCCATACACGCAGTTTTCATTTTTCCGTTTTCACACACACACGCGCACACACACACACAATATATCATCATCATTATCATCAGCCTGGTTACGCCCACTGCAGGGCAAAGGCCTCTCCTATACTTCTCCAACTACCCCGGTCATGTACTAATTGTGGTCATGTTGTCCCTGCAAACTTCTTAATCTCATCCGCCCACCTAACTTTCTGCCGCCCCCTGCTACGCTTCCCTTCCCTTGGAATCCAGTCCGTAACCCTTAATGACCATCGGTTATCTTCCCTCCTCATTGCATGTCCGGCCCATGCCCATTTCTTTTTCTTGATTTCAACTAATTCATTTACCCGCGTTTGTTCCCTCACCCAATCTGCTCTTTTCTTATCCCTTAAAGTTACACCCAGCATTCTTCTTTCCATAGCTCGTTGCGTCGTCCTCAATTTCAGCAGAACCGTTTTCGTAAGCCTCCAGGTTTCTGCCCCGTGCGTGAGTACTGGTAAGACACAGCTGTTATACACTTTTCTCTTGAGGGACAGTGGCAATAGCTGATCATGATTTGAGAATGCCTGCCAAACGCCCCCCAACCCATTCTTATTCTTCTGGTTATTTCAGTCTCATGATCCGGATCCGTGGTCACTACCTGCCCTAAGTAGATGTATTCCCTTACCACTTCCAGTGCCTCGCTATACCTATCGTAAACTGCTGTTCTCTTCCGAGACTGTTAAACATTACTTTAGTTTTCTGCAGATTTATTTTCAGACCCACCCTTCTGCTTTGCCTCTCCAGGTCAGTGAGCATATGCATTGCAATTGGTCTCCTGAGTTACTAAACAAGGCAATATCATGAGCGAATCTCAAGTTGCTAAGGTATTCTCCATCAACTTTTGTCCCCAATTCTTCCCACTCCAGGTCTCTGAATACCTCCTGTAAACATGCTGTGAATAGCATTGGAGAGATCGTATCTCCCTGTCTGACGCCTTTTTTTATTGGAATTGTGTTGCTTTCTTTATGGAGAACTACGGTGGCTGTGGCTATAGATATCTTCCAGTATTTTTACATATGGCTCATCTACACCCTGATTCCGTAATGCCTCCATGACTGCTGAGGTTTCGACTGAATCACACGCTTTTTCGTAATCAATGAAGGCTATATATAAGGGTTGGTTATATTCTGCACATTTCTCTATCACCTGATTGATAGTGTGAGTATGGTATATTGTTGAGTAGCCTTTACGGAATCCTGCCTGGTCCTTTGGTTGACAGAAGTCTAAGGTGTTCCTGATTCTATTTGCGATTCCCTTAGTAAATACTTTGTAGGCAACGGACAGTATAAGCTGATCGGTCTATAATTTTTCAAGTCTTTGGCGTCCCCTTTTTTATGGATTAGAATTATGTTAGCGTTCTTCCAAGATTCCGGTACGTTCGAGGTCATGAGGCATTGTGTATATAGGGTGGCCAGTCTTTCTAGGACAATGTTCCCACCATCCTTCAACAAATCTGCTGTTACCTGATCCTCCCCAGCTGCCTTCCCCCTTCGCATAGCTCCCAAGGCGTTCTTTACTTCTTCCGGCGTTACTTGTGGGATTTCAAGTTCCTCTAGACTATTCTCTCTCACATTATCGTCGTGGGTGTTACTGGTACTGTATAAATCTCTATAGAACTCCTCAGCCACTTGAACTATCTTATCCTATCTATCCACACAATATATATATATATATATATATATATATATAAAATCGTTAATAACAGTTGCATTTGAAGAAACTTCGTGTGACCTCGAAGAATTGTTCACTCAAATATCTACAAGACGTCATTGTAAGAGGCGACAGTTCAATTTCGCAGCCCGAGTCCCCTCAGGCATCTCGCGGTGGTGTAATCTTCCTTCGTGTAATTGTCTTATACTTCGCTATCATTATTACTGCAATTCGCCTTTCCGGAGAAACTGCAGCCTAGCTCTTTTTTACTTTTCTTTCTTTTTGTAGGTTCGAGTAGGAGCACTGCTGCGCATGACTGCTATTGATTCTGATGTCAAGTGAATCCGGCCTGGCCTCATTTCAGTTATTGAATTATTTGTACCGCCGGGTACGTGTCCCAAATATTCACCAAGATTGCACCAAAAAAAGGGCAAGCACCCCAAAATAGCAATTCCGTTGCTCGAAGAAACTCTAGTGCATATTCTTTCCAATACGATGGAGCAGCCGCCAGAAATTTTTGCGTTACTGAGATTTAATAAGGTAATTGTGATTAATTGTTTATCTCGAGAAGTACTTTCCTAATTACCAAATGTCATTGAGGCATTTGTAGGCACCCCCAAATGACATCTAAATGTGGTGTTTTCAGCGACGCCTTACTTGCGCACTAATTTTTGCGGACTGGTAATGTAACCCAGGAAACATCAAAAATACCACGTTACTACGCTCCCACCCACATCATAAAGCTGATTGAAAGCAATTGCTTTGCCTGTCGCAAACCCGAATAGACAGCGCATCGGAAGGAGCACCAGCACGGAAGGAGCACTAACAGCAGGTTTCGCGGCTTCGCAGCTATTCCTCCCTCTGATTTCTACGCCACACTTGTTGTCCGTCTCTCAAGGCCGACTGATTACGTTGATAACAAAAACCCTTTGATAACGCGATCGAAGCGCCACTCTTACCACACACCATAGAGTTTATGCCACACACGAAGCGCGAAAAGCAATAGGCATAGAAAATTTCAAAATCCCGGCCCTGCTCACCCTGCATCGAAAGAGTGCGCGCGCAGCTACATTTCGCGTCAGAAACTTGCTACTTCGAACCTGCTCAAGGAGATGGATCTTCAAACCCTGCACAGACAAGCGGATGGCTTGACTATGTTCTTTTCCGCTAAGACGCATAGGGACTTGCGCCCTCTACGAACAATAGTCACAGAAAAAGGCAGCTGGCCCATCCTCAGCAGATACCTCACGAAGCATCTCAAGTCTCGCGCCCGAAGACCCGTACAAAGTCAAGTGCTCAGCAGATGTGACAGCGGTGCTTCTACAAAGTGACTTAGGTGCGAATTTCAGCTTTTCGATAGACATGGAAGAGCTCTTCTACTCTGTTCCGCATGATGAACTTTTTCGCGCGGTCAGCGAACTAATTGACTTGTCTGGTGTAGTCTCTTTTCAAAACGACTGTGGCGTTTCCAGAGAAGGTTTTTTGGAACTTCGTTCTACCTATGCATAACTCTTGTAAAATTTGAAGGGAACCTGTACACCCAGAAACGGGGCATCTGCATAGGTTCGTGTGTAGCGTTTATCCTGTGCGAAATCTACCTGGCTAGGTTTGACCGCCAGCTTGAAGCTCAGCTTGACGCCACCAACCATGGTGTTAAAATAATGTTTAGATATGTAGACGATTTCTTAGTCCTGATAAACGTTGGCGGCAAAGCGAGTCGCTGCAGTGTCGCTGGGGAAATACTTGATGTTTTAAACATTGTTCCACATCCTTAAATTTTATCCTCGAACAGCAGCAAGAACAGAATATTCAGTTCTTAGACTTACGAATTTCGTTTGAGATGCTTAATCATGTGTGCTGGGCCTATATGCCGCGTTCTAAGAAGGCCATTTTACCGTTCTCATCTTCACACTCGAAACTAATTAAGAGAGGCGTAGCTATCACCTGTTTGAGGTCAGCCCTTTTGAAACCATGCCAGCACGAGACAGCTGAAAATTTTCAGACCCAAGTAAATAAGTTGAAACAGGCATGCTTTCGGCCCTTCTTCAGGAAGTGGGTAAGTCGCTTTTGTGGAAGCTGCGGCACAAGGCGCGTGGGCAGGAGCAGGCGACACCCCTCAACAGAGACCCCTAGAAGTCGTGCCCTATGTGCGCAAAATGGCACACAACCTGAAGAAGGTGGCGGCTAGACAGGGCAGCCGACTCGTGTTCTCAGCCCCCTGCAAGTCATTCCAACTATGTAGGCGTGTGGCGGATGGCCCGCGCAAGGTCGCCTGTATTACTAAGCACGGGTACCAGTACGTGCCCTGTGCTACCAATGTGGTGTACCAGTTTCCGCTGCAATGCGGCAGTGTTTACGTTGGCCAAACTGGACAATGTGTTGATAGACTGCGGCAGTATTTCCGCTCCTCGAAGGGTGATAGCGGCGCCAATCTCCTCACACACACTAGGGAATGCAAAGGTTGCTACCACAAATTCAATCAAGCCATCATTGTAGGACGGAGAGACTCTAGACTTGAGCGATAAATTATGGAAGCGGCACACATGCGCAGACTTGGCCTAGACGCGTGTGTAAGTGAGCCTTCGGTGGCTCTCCTAGATAAAGAAACCCGCTTTTTTATTAACCTGCGATAGTTTATTTCTTGCCCCTTGGCACTTTCCATAGTCATATAGGGTGCTTCCTGCCACGTGTGTTTAATTTTGTTCACACTACGTGAAAGCACGCTGCTCAGAGATGCGACACTTTGATGCTTTGCACTTCGTGGCAACAAACGTCAGTCGCTAGTTACCGCTCGTCCTGTCCACTCCTTCGTTACGTCCCGTCTGAAGTCGCGGTTCTTTTTCTCTTTAAATTTGCTTCGGGCCAAAGCCAAAGTGATGGTTTTATTTTTCATGAGAGTGTATACGTGCTGCAAAAACAAGTTCGTGGCAAAAAAGTAAAATAAAAATAAAAGCGAAACAAACCGACCGGAAAGCGACCCACGTGTAGAGAACAGGCAAAACCAGTGCGTTCAAGAAAGTAAATGTACCACTTTTAAATGTGCCGAATTGGCAATTGGGACGTCTGCAAAAAACAAACAAAAATCACCTCGCAAGCACTCCGTACAGATGGTTAACCAGCGAAGCTGAAACCTTCGGCCCCGGTGTTTATCACTGGGTAAATCCCTACGGTTCATTAAACTACGGCTTGGTAGGCTGCCGGATCCTCGGTACGCAGTTGCTGCTTGCGCTCGGCTGCACGAGCTTGTTCTTGTGCCCGGGCTGCAGCATCGTCACGGCGTAGACAAGCTCGTTCCCGGTTCTGCTCGCGGTGTTGCTCATCGAAAGCTGCCTGCTCCTCAGGATACGTATGACGCGCGGCCTACCCATTTCGGAGCCGGATAGACACTGCTGCGCGCGCATTCGGCTGCGACGGAGAGCAACGACGTCACTACTGGCGCAGCTAGTCCAACACCACCTGATAGCACAAGGCCTTTTCACTCCGATCCATGACGTCATGTTACCTGGCCCGACTGCCATAGAATCTAATGGGGACGCTCCCGAGTAGGCAACAGTGATTTTGACGTTACAGCTTTTATCACACCAGCCTTTTCAGTGGAAATTTCGGACCAGGTAGCGTGATGTCATGGATCGGAGTAAACAGGCCTTGTGCTATCTTGGTAGCGCCTCTCTTTTTCTTCTTTCTTCTCTTCTCGTGCATGCGCATGGGGTTGAGTCGGAGGAGTTATCGACGTACGGGCAAAACCAAACCAACCGACACACGGACGAATCGGCTGGCCATGTACAGCTTCGCTGTAAAACATCAGATTTCAGTGTGCCTTCACTATCTGTGCATTCGTAAGCGTCGTTGAACACCAGCTGCCGCCTAGAGGACGTGTTCGAATAGGTCTCCTTCTGCAGCTACGCAGTACTGCGTCCGCTTTATCACATCGATCAGTGGCTTTCTTGATGACCGACGCTGGAATTGTGCGGCAGACATTCATTATCCTTTCTTGAGCTCATCCGACGTCGTCGTCTCGATCCTGTAAGCACGAACTTTCACATAACCCAAATAAATAAATCGAGCTGAGAGAGGTCAGGTGACCTATAGCCAGTCAATTTACAGGCCCATGCGTTCCAATCTTGCGCATGAAAAGTCGCATTCAGCCAGTTTCGTGCTCGGATGCTGCTGTGTGCTGCGCTCCATCTTGCAGATACCGCAGAAGGCGTGACAGCGGGGCTTCGCCGAGAAGCACGTCCACCACTCCTTCGAGGATTTCGTCCACGTAGCGCCGTCCAGCCAGTGTGTGTGATCGAAGAAGATAGCACCGATTATAGCACCGGCATAAATTCCGCACCACACATTGAACGACCACTGGTACTGGTGCCGTGTGCGCTTTACCCAGTGCGATTTGGAGTCACTATATATTGTGCATAATGCAATTTTACCTGGGCGTTTCTGCAAAAATTGGCTTCATCTGTCCACATGATGTTGCTGAAGAAGTCCGGCGACTCATCGGCTTTTGTGAGTACCCAATTCGAGAAATCCAGACGATTCTGCAGGTCCCTGTCTTCCAAGCGTTGGTGCAGGTTAAGGTAGGACGGGTGAAAGACCGAGTCACTTAGAATCCCCCGAACTGATAACTTCGAAATTGGTACCTGGGCGGCCACGTCCCGCACGCTAGCATGACGGGTTTGAGGCTATAAATGCTAGAACACCTGTGCGTAGTCTATAGGACTCATAGATGGAGTCCTCCGCCGCTGTTTCTGGAATTTGCCGGTTTGTCCCGCGGGTTTTCCTAATTTATGATGATCGTCGATGCGTTTGGTCTCGCCACACTTTCATGACTGATACATATTTGCGGCCTACCTCTTGTTGCCATTTTCAGCTCCCAAGGCAAGGTTCATGTTTGCATTCTGCTTATTAGAGACAGACATGACGACTGGGGCGAAAAAAGAAAAGCTTTAAACATTTGCACTGGCACTGTCAATTCGCTTTTGTGGTGATATGTTATTTTTGTGGGAAAAAAAATCCGTGCACTTTATCTACGCTAAGACAACATAACAAATATCACAGCTTGCTCTGAACACCAAACACGACGTGTTACTTCGGTCGGGGCGCGGCAGATATGGCACTAGCTCGATCACGAAGTTTTTCTTTATTTCCTTTATTTCGTTCTGGATAACTCACAGGCAGCGTGTTCGAGGGCGCTGCTTTATGATGCGGGCGGGACGCAGTGACGTGGTGTTTTTCATATTTCACGTGGTTTATTTATCACTCGGAACAAATCAGTACGCAATTAGTACGTCGCTGAAAATACCGCTGTCAGACAGTGGCGTAGCTAGGTCGTCTGGCACCCGGGGCCCATAGGTCTTCTGTCACCCCCCCCCCCCCGGCTGTAGTCGAGGAAGGCGAGGATATCGACAATTTCCGGGTATCTTCAGACGTATATGACACCCCCCCCCCCCTCTGGCCCCTTGCACCCGGGGCCCACGGCCCCCCGGCCCCCCCTGTTGCTACGCCACTGCTGTCAGATGTCCTTTGGCTGTGCCTACAAATGCCTCGTTGACACTTTGATAATTACGACAGTACATCCCGAGTTAGAAAATTAATTAACCGGATGGGGCGGGCCCCGGAGTCCCCCCCCCCTCCCCCCGTAGTCTTCGCCTATGTCAGCACCTACAGTGCGACCGCCCAACAGCTCCTATACCCTACACAGGCTATATAGAACCGCCAAAACTTTAGCCTGCGGGTTCGTGGTATCTGCCTTTGTACTCCCGTCCTCGTCTTTGTTCCGCGCCGTTTACGTATATCTAAGAGCACGTAGAGCCATCTATTCTGCAAATGAATATTTAATTTATTCATTCATTCATTCATTATTGCCACCAAAAGATTAATTCTATCAAATTATATGAACCCATTGTGAGGACGCTCGACCCTCACGCGTCCTCTGATGTTGTTTACACCGCATGGCTCTAGCGTCTCCTGTAAGTCGGCTTGGCCGCGTAGCTGTGTGCCGCTGGCAGTTGCAGATTAGTACGAGATGACACTTGCGTTGCGCTTCTCATGGCACCTAACGGCGGGTTGCTCAAGAGGGAATAGCCTCTTTGGCTAGGGTCGGCGCCTGCGCGGTCGCCTGGCACGCTTCGCGGGACCGTCCCGAGAAAGGCTTCGAACCGGGGAATCGACGAACGAAAACGATCGTTCGAGTGGGCCACCGTTCGCGTGACTGTGCACGAGAAATATCAGACGTTAGTGTCCGACATGGGGTGAACACATGCACTCGATATCCTGTCGCGACGAGTCGTATATTCTCAATTTGTCGGAGCCCATCGGCATGTCCCACTGGAAGCAGTTCGGCTGGTTAGATTAATCTACAAAACGCGCAATGAAATCCCTTTGATTGTTCCCACAACTGTGTTGTTTTGTCCCAAGAGCACGCTTGAGAACCCACACCCATAGGCGTACTTACGGGGGAGGGGGGCAAAGTATGCTCCCCCCCGCGCACACACACACACACTTTTGAAGGCGGGTACTTTCGGCTGCACGCTTGACAATCCAACAAAACTACAGCTGCAGCAGTTTTCCTTGGTAAAGTGGCTCATGCTTTTTCTCCACCGCATATCCCCCGCTTGGGCAGCAGCCTTTGTGCCTCCTCGGGATGCGCTGCAACGGATGGCGTGCGGCATTCGCCATACACAGGGTGCCTCGATGCGCGCGCCCTCTCGCACGGCGGCGGAGGGGAGCGCGCGCATCGAGGCACCCTAGCCATACACATTCGCATTGCGGAGAAGCCCTGGCGCTGGGCAGTTTTCGCCTTAACAAATTTCACTTTGCGGTATACTTATATCATGCCCACTTTCTTGGGACTGCCGAACCATATTTAAAAACATAATAAACTTGCTATACTTTAACTGCGGGCGAGATGAGAGGGGGATAAAGTATTATAATCAGCCGCGCACAACGATTGGTGTGCCGTACGGCATGAAATCGTTGGATTATCAAATTCTCCAACTATTGAATCTCTATCCAGGGGCACTGTACACTGTAGTCTCAGTCTCTTAACATCATCAAACCTCTTACAAATCTAACTCGAATTTCACTGTGTAATCACGACTTATCGCAGATATGTTCGTGGAAATGTCCCTGGTCGAACGTGCAGATCCATTTCAGTACCATTTGAACATTGACTTGAATTTTTTCTAAAGGCATGTGTCACTTCAGCCTTCGACGATTTCATTTTCAGGATGTTTCTAAATAATATATAGCCACACTATAGCACTAGTTTGCTGGCAGAAGCAAGAACAGCAGATTATATATATATATATATATATATATATATATATATATATATATATATATATATATATATATATATATATATATATATATATATCATATTTTGATGAAATGGGGGCCACTTTTTGGTGACGTGCACCGAAAACTTGAACTGTGTGGGTTGCTTATGTGCTCTGAGAACGTTTACTGAATACTTGCTTTCTCCCCATTTTTGTGCGTCATACACGGCATCCTCGCTAAACTACGCGCGACACGGTGTTTATAGTTTTTCGAAGTATGAAGCAATGTTCCGAGTGAAGAGCGATAAATGTTTATTCTGTGTAGGTTCATTACAGCCTTTGTAGAAACTTACTTATTCAAGCGTTCCAGGGTGTCGTAGTGCCACTAATTGAAATGTTTCCCGGACTCCTAAAACAACTGTAAAAGATACGAACTTGAAATCTTGTGAAAATATCGAGAATCTTAAGCGCAATGCGTAGCGAAACTTTGAAGTTCCTGTTTTAACTGCAACTATCGCAGATAACGACTAAACCCACGTTTATCTATGTGTTTCGTGCACCATACGAGATTCGTAGTTGGTGGAGTGCGTGAAGCCTGCTTCACCAACCGCGCCTGTCCTGTGCGTTTCCTTCTTCGTCCGTTGTCGTTTGCGCGGTTACATGATGCATTCCAATATCACCTCCGCCGCGGGTCGGCCCGGTGTTGCACTATCTCCGGGATCGACCCACGCCTTCCTGCCCACGCACGCCATGATACGGACGCAAGCCAGGCCCCCCGGGAACGCATGCGGGGGATGCACACGGGGGCTTCGCTCTAAAGAGGAGGCATCGCAATGGAGCGTATAAGCCAAGCCAAATCGGATCACCACGCCGTGGGGGAAAGCATCGAGACGCAAGTTAGCCGCCTTCAAAACAGTGGCTACTGTTACGGTTCACTTTGCGCGGCGATGAATGGAACGGATGCCAAACGCCTGAGACACGACGTGCCTAATCGTCACGCTCGTCAGCATGAAAATACTTGTCCGTAGGGTGTGTGCGACGGGATTATGCACCAGTGCAAATACTACTTTCGTTTGTCCTACGGTCACCCCCTCCACGCCAGGGAGTGATTCTCTCCGAATTTCTCTGCGTGGGTTGACCAGTGTGTTGACCCCACGTGACCTGCGCCCACCGCCTCTACACCAGTGAGTGGTTTTCCTCCGCATTCCTCTGTGTGAGCTGACCAGTGTGCTGACAAGGCCCTCTACCAGGGAGCAAGAGAGTATGAGGCTGCCCGGATGGTGTAGGGTATAAGAAGGCCAGCGAGACGCCACGAAGATATCTTCTATGCCTTTGCGTGCAGGAGCACGCTCGCCGAACGTTTTTGTACTTTTTGTCTTGAAGCGCACCGCTCGCCCGTAACGATGTATTAAACGTCTGTTATTTGTTTTTACATCATCTCGTGTTCCCTGCCCGACCCTCTCCGATGGTCAATTTGGTTCGAGCTCCAAGCAGACGCTGTTGAAGGTCGTCGAAACCCCGTCCCTGTACCAACTGGTGGCAGTCTTAAAGGAGTACTGACACAAAAAAAATCCACGTGGTTTTTTTCTGCTTTAATAAGTAGTTAATGACCCAGTAATCACGGCACGAGACCTCATTTACTTCAGAGCGCGACAGGTAATTATTTGCAGTCTTTTTTTGTAGCGACCAGTCCAAGTTTCGGTTTCAGAAAGCAACGAGACGGCCAAACGGGAGTGTAAACAAAGTGGTCACGTGTTCGCAAAAAAGCCATGACGTATGCTCTGACGCGCAGCCAGCGTGCGGCGCGCCGGCACGCGAGCTTCGTTTTGCTAGTCGTCTGCTACGCCTGCACGTGGTTTGCCATGTCCTCGCCATCATCGTCGTCGTCGTCCTCGTTTTCGTCGTCCAGCGGCGACGATTTCCTGCATGTGGGAGTCGCGAACTCGGTCCACTTCTGCCAGTGAAAGGTATCGTGGGGAAAACTATGCATAGCTATACCCAACCCTGAATATGTTCCGCAGAAGTCAACGCAGCAGTATGTACGCGGCATGGTGCTGTACTCGCAATTCGTGCGTGGTCAGTGCAGCGCAGTCAAGCTGATAGTGTGGGAAATATCCAGACGGACACGACAAAAACTGTAGTTGCAGCGACACGGAGAGCGTCCCACTACAACAGCTAGAACAAGCAACAACAGAGGAGAAGAGCACGCGTAAGCCGCATGGCAGCCAACGAAAATTCGTGACGTAGCCACATGACGTAGCGTTTTCTTGGCTATTTACAATCCCGGGTGATGTCAATGTCGCGAGGTGCTCTGTTTTGCGGTTGGCTGCGCGCACGTACTTTAAAATTGATTTTAAATATGTTCTAAGCGATATTCGCCGCTGATATTTTATAGACGATGTGTGTGTGACCAACTAAATCGATCTCACAAGTTATCTCGACTTCAAATATTTGCGCCATCGAACCTCAGAGGTTCGGTGGCGCAAATATGCCAACAGGCACTGCCGGAAATATGCGCAAACAGCAAAAAGCACGAAAAATAAAAGAGAAAATAAGAAAAAAAAGAAAGCAGTGGTTCTGCCTTACATGCACTGGCTGTCACACAGGCTTAAGAAGACAGCGCAAAGTCACGACGTGAAAGTTGTGAAAGTATTTTTTCAGCCCCACGCAAAGTAAAAGGCATGTGCCAAAAAGTTAACGCTGAACCCACGCAAGAAAACAAAAAGCATGTCAGACCGAACATATGACCAAATAATGCAATAGCTGTGTTGTGTACAACATTCCACTTACATTCGGAAAAGCGTACATTGTTCAAACCGGATGCTGTTTAAATGACAGATTAAGGGAGCATACGCCCACGTGTCAGCTAATAACAGCGCCTAGAAACTTGGCAGCCCGCTGTAAACAGTGTAAATGCTCGCCTCGAGTAGACAAGACCTCAGCTATCGGAAAAGCGAGAACAAAAACGGAAAGAGAACTATGGGAAGCTCTCGCAATCCAAAAAGAAAGAGACCAGCGCGCAAGCACTCCTTCCCCATCACGCTTACAAAGCCGAAATCGAGTTCGCCCGACAGAATGGGTGCTCCGCGCTTCTGGCTATCGCGTTGTCACGTGGCATATCAGTACTGTCTTCTCGAAAATTCCCAACGAGTGCTCCAAAACATTACATGCGGCCAAGGTTTCAAACGGAGCAATCATATGCACACAGCCTTTTAAGGTATGCGTATATTACAGGGTATGGTAAGGTATGAATAACTTTATTGGGTCCTGAAGGTCAACCCTAGGTTGACGCGGGCCGCTCCCACGTTGGGACTGTCAGGCCGAGCCCTCCAGCCACATCGCGGGCCTTCTGGACTGCCCGTAATTGGTCAGAGAGTGATTCACTGTGTAGCATTTGCCGCCACCATTCTTGTTCCTTGTCACAGTCTGTGAAGACCGCGGGGCGCTGCCAAAGCATGTGGTCAAGAGTAATGATGCCATTGCACTTATTACAGTTGGTTTGAGTTTCCCTCTCTGGATAGATCCTGTTAATAAAATCTGGACTTGGGTATGTTCTTGTCTGTAGCAAACGTAATGTGACCGCTTAGGCTCTGCAAAGCTTACCGTGTGGCAATGGGTATTCCCTTCTGCTTAAATAATAGTGCTTTGTGATTTCGTTATATGTTAATAATCGATCCCTGTGTTCCCCGGGTGAAGTGTATAAGTTGCTCGGTCTTGAAGAGCATGGCTAGAAAGTCCTCGTGCTGCTTCATTTGCCACCTCATTGAGATTTCTCCGAGCTCCGTCCACCACCCCCAGATGTGCAGGAAACTAGCGGATTTCAATCCTCTCACTGTTGACCTTCTCTAGTAATCGTGTTGCTATCCGTGTCACATATCCGTTAGTAAAGTTGCGTATGGCTGTTCTAGAGTCGCTGTAAATATGTGTCCACCGATTAGCCCGGATATGGCTAAGGCGATTGCTACTTGTTCTGCTACTGTTCGGTCCTTGGTATAGACGGTGATGGCATCCCGTATGTTACCTTGAGTGTCTACAACAACGGAGGTATACGCATCCTTATTTTTAACCCAGGCAGCGTCAACGAACACCGCCTGCTGCTTATGTTGATCTATGTCTTGAAGGAGTGCCTTCGCCCTTGCCTTCCGTCTCTCGAGGTTGTGTGTCGTGTTGTAATCGCACCGCTGGTACGAGTTGTTGGGAACTCGGCGCTGACGCCCGTTGTTGCACCTGGGTCGCAAGCCCCAAGGGTAGCGTTGGCCTGGCGGCCTGGGGTACAACTGGAAGCATCCGAAGGTCCCGGCAAAGCATGAGTCGACTGGTAACAACAAAACAACTTGTTTATTCTAACATCGCAAAGAGTTGGCGGTCAGGTTGACCGAAGTAGAGAGACGGGAGAGCACGTTACTCAACAGAAGAAATCGGAGCCCTCCTTTGGCGTCCGGGGGCAGCTGCTTTTATACTCTCGCAGTTGAGGGCAAGAAGGAACCCCTCTATAGACGAGCACGTGACGGTGCCGCTCGGGAACAAAGGGATAAGGTGGCGCAGCGTCGTGTCGGCGCCACTCGGACCCCCCTTGCTTCACAGTTGTTGGGAGCTCCTCTCCCCGGCTGCCGCGCTTCGACAAGCGTGGGCACAATGGGAAGAGAAGGAGGAGCAGCCGTCGTGTCGGCGCCGCTCGGACCCCCTTGCTTCACAGTTGTTGGGAGCTCCTCTCCCCGGCTGCCGCGCTTCGACAAGCGTGGGCACCAATATGCACATACACTCACACACGCACAAGAAGACACGTGGCATCGGAACATGCCTGGACGCGCTTGGCGGGGAGGCGTAGCGGCGGCGCCGAACAGGCCAAAAATGTCTGCCGCTTTGTTGCAGCCGCGCCGGCTAAACCGCGCGTCGTAGGCGAAACGTAACAGTCGGTTGCATGTTCCTAGGGAACGGGGTCGTCTTTATTATTTCTCGTAGTCCCGCTTGCAATTCTGTTAATAATTCTTCGTTGGTGTGGTTGTTAATTTCTACGCCAATTTCTTCAAGTAGCGCCCTCCCAGCTCGTGTCCCCATTAGTCTCTCCTGGCGGGCCACCTGTTGAGCCTCAGCTATCTCTTCTAGTGTGTTATGCAACCCTAGGCGCGATAAGCTATCATTGGTCGTGCTGATGGGAAGTCCTAGTGCAGTTTTTATAAGTCGTCTGATTAAAGCGTTTAGCTTGTTCTTACCAGCCTGTGGCCATTGTAGCATGCCTGCCACGTACGAGAAGTGGCAAAAGGCGAATGCATGTACCAATCTTATGGCACTATCTTCTCCTAGCCCCTTATGCTTGTTGGTAATTCTATGCACTCAATTCTACGTCACTCAATTGGGAAGCATCCCTGTTCGCGCATGCCCCTCATACGGCAAGGAAGCGACGACAGGCGTCATCTACGACGTGGACATTGACATTACAGACACCGACCTGGCGAAACTAGTATCATCGTCGGCTCCTGTGCTCAGCTTTCACCGTTTTGGACGATACCGATGTGTGAAATTAGTGTTCCAGTCGGAAACTTTGCCAACACACGTCAAGGTTGGATATGTGAGGCATCCGGTACGTCCTTACGTGCCGAGGCTTTTACAATGCCACAAGCGTATGAAACTTGGGCATGTCAGTGCAGTTTGCAAGGGTGCAGTAACATGCAAACGATGTGGTGGACCTGAGGGAGACAGCAATTGCAACGTTGCTGCGAAGTGTCCAAATTGTTCTGGTGCTCACGACGCAACGTCTAAAGAGTGCCCAAGGATCAGGAAGGAAATGGGTATTCTGAAGAAGATGGGTAGAGATCATTCAACGCACAGAGAAGCGGCAAGGGCTATCCGCCACCGCAAACGCCGTTCACGACACCGACATCAACGGGATCGCAGCCCTCCTCGCGTAGGAGGAACGACAGCTCAAGTGCAGCATCCACCCCCTCCTCGTCTCACGAATGAAGAAGCACGTGCCTCAAAGCCTTTGTATGCTGCGAAGGTAGAAGGCGGCTCATCATCGGCCCCAAACACATCGGAGACTCAGTGGCCCTCGTTACCATCAAGGCCTGCGGGAAGCCCTTATGCACCGCTCCTACACGCACTGAAGAAAATGAAAAGATGGATGACATTGACGTCACGAGTATGTTGAAAAATTTGATGGGCTCCATGCGCAGGATTCTTTCCGGCCTAGATACCCCGGCTGCCAAGGCTGCCGTGCAGCTACTTGAAGTGTTGGAACCACTGCTAGTGGTTCTTCACTAAGCAAGTATGGCGATGATGTTTTAAGAACGGATGCGTCAATCGCTTGTTATGCAATGGAATGCTCGAGGTCTACGGGATCGTTTGTCGGATTTCCGACAGCGGGTATTTATAAGTACCAATTTCCAGTTATTGTTATCTGTGAACCTAGTATGGATTCTTTCCGTATTTCTGGATATGTCCAGATGTGGTCTCGTAACGCAAAGTGTTAGTTTGTATACGTCACGATCTGGTGTATTTCAGGCATGACGTCCCATCGCATACCACTAATGATTACGTATGCCTTACCATAAAACACAGATGTCGCACGGTTACAGTGATTGAAGGATACATCCACCCAAGAGCGAGGATCGATTGCTCGCACCTGATGTCTCTGCTGCAAGCATCGCAAGGTCCTCATATAGTCATTGGAGACTTTAACGCGCACCATCCCCTGTAGGGTAACAGTTCGATAAATTCTCGTGGCAAATGTTTGGCCGACTTCATGTGTAGTCAGGGACTAAATGTGCTCAATGACGGGTCTCTTACGTTTATTCGTGGCACGTCCTACAGCAGTTGTATAGACCTAACGTTTGTATCAAGGAGCCTTCTGTCTTCAGCATGCTGGTCGACGGATCTAGAGACTCATGATAGTGACCACCTCCCCACTTACGTTCACTTTAGCTGGTTTCGCCGTTCAGCCTCACGTTGCATTCGTCAAACAGACTGAACTTTATTTAAGAGCTCTGTCGAAACCGCCTGTCAGAGTATATCTCCATCCGAAATAGAGGACATCATTTCCTCTACCCTGCGGGACAAAACCAGAGAAGTCAGCATATCGAGGCACAGATCATCGGTCGACATACTATATGAGGCCCTTCGTGCAATCCGTCGCCGCGCGGAACGGCGATACAGAAGAACAAAGTCATCGTCAGATCTTTCGAACAGTCGCCGAGCTCAACGACATGTTCTTCGACATCTGGAGAAGCTTGACAGACAGCGTTGGAGGGCATTCTGTGGATCCCTAGATCCAAGACAGCCTCTATCTAAGATCTGGCGTGTCATACGAAGTCTCCAGGCAACTCCACAACAAAGACACCCATTCCGTGCGGTGGCTCTACATCAATGCCGGACCGAATTGGAGGTAGCAGAGGACTACTGTAAACTCATTGTGGACGCATCTAATGCAGTGAATTCATCCCTTGTCACCATCGCGCCCCCGTCACCTGATGAGCGACTCGAAGTACCGTTTACGATGCAAGAGCTTGACGCTGCGATTTCGGTTTCTCGACGCTCATCGGCACCAGGACCAGACGGAATCACATACGCTGCACTCTGCCATCTTGGCACCGAATCACGACGTCTTCTTCTATCTTATTATAATACGACGTGGGAGACAGGAAATGTTCCAGATTGTTGGAAATGCAGTCGCGTTGTAGCGCTGCTTAAACCTGGGAAATACCCTAACGAGCTTTCCTCGCCTTAGCCAGTCGCGTCGGCAAAGTAATAGAAAGAATGGTCTTGTCAAGGCTGGAATGGCTTCTATAGAGCAATAATTGCTTTCCTGATTTTATGCACGGATTTAGAAGAGGCCGTTCTGCCATTGACGGTGTTATCGACTTGGTCTCCACTGTTGAACAGGAAAGAAGTCGCCGTCGGTTAGTTGGAGCTGTTTTTCTGGATATTAAGGGTGCATACGACAATGTACTCCATTATGCAATCCTTGATGCACTGGAAGACTTAGACGTCGTTGGCCGGCTATATGCATGGATTGTTAGCTACCTCAGTGGCCGCACGGTATATATGTCGACAAGTGATGGCGACACCGGACAGTACCATATATATCGAGGTGTTCCACAAGGGGGAGTTCTGCAGTCCAACTCTTCTCAATGTTGCAGTGGTTGGCCTTGCATCCGAACTTCCTAGCACGGTGAAGATTAGCGCATACTCAGACGACATATGCATATGGACATCTGGAGCTAACCGTCCCCAAATGCGTGCTAGGCTTCAACGTGCAGTGACAATCACAGCTAAGTATCTGCGGCGTCAAGGCCTCCAACTCTCAACAGAAAAATGTTCCGTGATTACATTCACGCGAAAACAAATGACCAGGTATCCAATAAACGTTAATGGAGTAGCGATATATACAGTTACACACCACAGATTCCTTGGCATAGTCATAGACCGGGGATTATCTTGGTCAAGCCACGTCGCCGCACTGAAGTCAAAGCTGAAGAGTTTTGTTCACGTCCTTCGGGTCATTGCAGGAACGAGATGGGGCCCCTCGGATTCGTCATTACTCCAACTGTACCAAGCACTATTCGTAGGATATATACGGTACAGCATTCCGGCGCTCTCAAGCATGGGACTTAGCAGTGTGCGCGCGCTGGAGAGCATTCAAGCTCAAGCATTGCGCACATGTTTAGGCCTCCCACGATGTACGTTAACCAATGGAACAATAGTTGAAGCTCGTGCTTGTCCTATTGGGGTATACTTGCTCTGCGAGCCTCTTCGAATGTACCTTCGCGTGTTGACCCGACACAGGCACCATCCTCTCTCATCGCTCCCTGCCACCCACCCAGGTTCCAGCTTTTCAAGGACTATATCACGCCATCAGAGTGTTTTGCCGTCAAGGTTTTCTCCCGCCTGTATTCCAAGAATACCCCCGTGGGTTCTGCCTAAACCTGTCGTTACATTGCAGATTCCTGAATTACTAAAAAGTCATCCGTTGCCTCTATTGGCCTCAGTCAACTCACCCTGTTGCACATTTCTGCAAAGTACGGAGATACTGTACACGTGTATACCGATGGCTCTGTCACAGCATATGCCTCCACTGCAGCCTTCATCATTCCACATATGATCATCGCTCGGCGGTTTAAACTAGACCATGGCTCAACATCAACTGCCGCAGAACTTGTTGCTATCCGGGAGGCACTTCGATTTCTCTCCGAGGAGCCTCCTCACGCGTGGACGATATTCTGCGATTCCAAGTCAGCTCTTCAAACGATTGACTGTGTCCTCAGACGGGGCCCGTATTATTCAATGGCCATAGAAATTACAGAGCATCTCGACTACGCAAATAGAAATGGCCACAATGTCACCTTTCAGCGGATACATTCACACTGTGGCGCGATAGGGAACCAAGAGGCAGACGCTGAAGCGAAAACTGCTTTAGATAATGCATGTGAAGTACGCATTCCGTTCTCACGGACACAAACGCCCTACTTCGTCGCATAATACGCAACCGCACGTTGGAACACTGGACCCAGCCAGATCGACGACGCAAGTGAGTACGCAAATGGGACCAAGAAATGAAATTTCGCATGACTCACAAGCTCAAAAGAAGCCAAACAAGCATGGTGCATCGAAATCGCCTTGGTGTCGCATTCATCAATCGATATACATATCTGATAGCTTGCTGTGATACTATCCCAAACTGTGAATACTGTACCAGAAACACTTGATCATGCATTCTGCGTGTGTCCCGCGTACGCGCAAGAACGACAGCAACTGGTTTCTTCCATTGCAAACGTCGATAAGAGGCCGCTACCAGACGAGTTTCTTTTAGGTCCTTGGCCTAATGCAAACCGCGCAGCCCTGATAACAAGTGCCGCTATGGCCTTTCTGCAAGCCACTGGGCTGGACACACGGCTTTAGAGATGCCACAACTCTGCGAACTTGTATATACGCATCTCTTCCTCATACCATCATCATCATTCATCATCCCTTTTCCTCCCCGTCCCTCTTCCCGCGTAGAGCAGCAGGCCAGAGCAAGTTTTAGCTCAGGCCGACCTCTCCGTCTTTCTGTAAATCTCTCTCTCTGTCTCTTGCCGCGAGTGCCCAATGCGAGACGTCCCACTGATATTTAGTTGCCATCGGGTCCTGATTGTACCTCTGATTTCAAGCAAACAACCACATTTCCAAAAGTAAGTCCTGCACCATTACACCTTTCCACATACCCCGGAGCACCTCGTACTTGTTGTATTCCCATAGTGCTCTGTGTTTCATTATGGCCGCACTTCTCTTCGCCTTTGCTCTTATTGTCTTTTCTGTTTCCATATATCTACTGCCTTCGTTTATCCATATACCAAGGTATTTATATTCTTTCACGCGAGGTATTTCCTGGCCCTGTTTTCATTGAACACCATAACACCTGATTATTTAACGCTAAATTTCAAACCTAGATTCTCGCCTTCTTGTGCACAGATATTAGCCAGACGCTGCATATCACTTTGCTTGTTAGCTAACAACACAATGTCATCCGCATAAAACAAACCTGGAAGCTGCAGCTCTACTACTACCAGCCTGTTCGCATGGGATATTAAACCCGATATTACTTTCCTATAGCGCCCTTTCCATCCTCACCATATGTACATCATAAAGAGCAGTGGGGATAAAGGGCACCCCTGCCTCAGTCCCTTGTTGATATGAACTTTCGCCTCGCTTCTCATCCCTTCCCATTCAACGCAAATGGTATTTTCTAGGTAAGTCTCTCTCAAAAGCTGTGTACAATTGTCGCCAAAGCCTTCCCCTTTCACAATATCCCGCATTATGGTGCGGTCTACGTTGTCATACGCTCCTGTATTGTCTAAAAAGGCCACATATAACGGATCTCTTTTCTACTCTGGATATTTCAGTACACTGAGCAAGGACAAGTAGGCTATCATCCAGACGCCTAGCTATTCTGAAGCCATCCTAGAGTTCTCCCAAAATGCCATTAATCTCTGCCCATGCTTGAAGCTTTCATTTAATTGCCTGCATTGCTAACCTGCACATTACCGATGTAATGGTCAACGGTCTATGTGAGTGAATTCTATCTTTCTCCCCCTTATCTATATAAATTAATTTCATTCGACTTTGTCACCAACTGTCTGGTATTCGTCTATCTTTTAAAGTTTTTTCTACTACTTTCAACAGAGCTTCCTTACTTTTTGGACCTCGTTCATTGATCCGCCTAATGGGAACCTCGTCTAGCCCTGTGGCTGTGCACTTCTGAATTTTCTTTCCAGTTTTCTTCCAGTTGAAATTTGTCAGCACCAGCGCCTTTTCCATATGGTTCTCTTTCATGCTCATTCTTTTTCGTCAAATACAACCTCGTCATTACCTTGGAAAGATTCGGCTGTTATTTTTCGGATGTAATTTAATGCCGCGTCTCGCGTCCCCTTCCAGTTTGTTTCCATCTTCGTCCCTTATGTAATACCCCCTCGTGTGGTATTTAAGGAAATAAAATGAAATGAAATGTTGTATTGTTCCAGGCTTCCTGCCTAATAATTTTATGTGGTTCAAAAATATTCTGGGTGCAGCCTTCTTTTTCTCACGTATTTCTGACGAACAAGTTAACGTTCTCTTTCATCTTTTATCTTTGCTTGAACTAGTATTTGAACCATAGATCTTTTCTCCTGGTGTATTTCCCATTTTGTAGCTACTTCATCCTGCGGCAACTGCGCCTTCTTTGCCAGCCTGTGCTCTCGGGATGCTTTCTGTCGTTCGACGATCGCTTCTCGTATCTCCCTGTTCCACCAGCTTTCCGGTTTCCTTTTTTTCCGTTTCCAACGAGCATGTTGCTTCTTTCTGTATTTCTGCCGTTATTACACTAAAAAGCTCACTATATTCCCATTCCTTGCTTGCCCATTTGCCAAGTTCTTCCTCGACTCTTGTGGCTATATTTTTTTATTTGCTCAGCGTTCAAATTTGGACTGGCCACTTCTTGCTCCTTGCTCTCTTTCGCAACTACATATGTCATTTTCAAAAAAAAATGCGTTTATGGTCAATCCCTATGCTGCTATACCCTTCCTCGTCAATGACACTTTCTCTCAACTTATCATGAATTCCTTCTGTCATCAAACACTAATCAATGGTCGATTGCTGCTTACCCATGTGGTCTGCTCGTCACACTTAGGCACTGTATTCACGAGAACGAGGTTATGCTGCTCACAAAGATCTAGCATCGGTATATCTATCATCTAGCATCGGTGTTATCGGTATAGCTATCTGGATCCTGAACGTGGGCATTCATGTTATACCCAATAGGATAATTTCGGCACCATTGCCGAAACCCTTAATATTGGCACTTAGACATTCCACTAACTCTTGATTCTTCCCTCTGCAATTATTTACGGTCCACGAATACGTTACGCCCAGCCAAGTTTTCTTTCCACTCATTGTGCATGATAACTAAATATGCTCTTGACATTTTGAATTTACTCTTTTCTATTTGGCTCCCTGATGGATGAGCATTCCGACTCCTCCTCCCTTTCTTTCCGATTTAGCTCTGTTGCACCCTTCCGAAACATAATCCTCAATCACTGGCGGCTCTTCCGAGTCTCTAAGGCGCATTTCTGTACGTAACCGCATACACCCCTATTCGTTCTCTATTTAACTGCTCCTCAATCTCTACCCACTTTTTGTTTCTTTTGCCGCCCTGCATGTTTATGTAGCCTATTGCATGGCGAGCTCTCTTTCTTGTTTTCTCTTGGCCTTTTTCTCTTGTTGACGGCGATGCTATTCCGAGGTTCCTCTAGGCGAATTCTTTACTACCTACACTGGCCTCGTTATCGCCTGTGGGCCGCCCAAAAAAGCAACAGCGCGACCAGAAAGTCGCCAGCACACTTCTCGTCCAAGGCTGTGATTAAAGTGGGCCCTGTGTTGTTGGGAACCACCACATCTTCTCACTTCCCTGCTTACTTCTACAACCTCGAAACATTTCTCTCGGATTCCATATCCATGTAGTCTCATCAGTAGCCACTACAGCTCTTTGTACGTTATTGTCACGTACAGGCATCTCCGGCACCGTGCACACCACGGTCTGCGGCTGACGGGACAGCTCGCGCAATTCGTTTACCCCCTTCGCCAAGCGCTGGGCTAGTCCTGCTCCTTTTCTGTTTAGGACGTCATTTAGCACACCTGCTACTACGATAACGTTGCGTCCGTGGGCATTTTCCGCGAGCTTTGCTTTTACTCGCTTCATGACAGAACCCAGTGTTCGCCCTGGAAATGTCCCTACCGCCACTCTTTTATCGCCTTTCACCTTCTCCACAATTGCTTCTGAATACCTAGCCAGGTTTGAGTCGCCGGCGATAATCACCCTTTCACTCTCTTCTACTGCCGATACCTCTCCCTGCTTCCCTTTGTCATCCCTTTCCGTGTTATTCGGGCTTGACCAACACCACCTGGACTTGGCTTGAGAAGGGGAGTTACTGTACACCGGACAAGGGGTATTGACCCCTGCGTTTCTGCTTTTCCTTTTTGGCAGCCTCAAGGTAGGTGCAGCTCTTTCCAGCTGCTCCCTCCCCACGTTGCACGAATTCCACGTGGTTTGCTGACACTCCCTGCCCTGTCACGTCGAGAGGCTGCTTTCCATTGTCACGACCATCCTCGCTCACGATGGCGGCCCTGTACAGCTTTTCCTCGGCTGCTTGAAGTTTTTTTCCACTGCCTTCTGTGCATCATGCTTCATATTTAGCTCATTTTTGAGCTCTTCGACCTGTTAAGCTTGTCCTGGAAAGCCTTCATTTTCTTCAGCCTAGCATCGACATAAGTGTCTGCCGATTGACTCGATTTGCTCACCATGCTCATCCGCCCCCTGTCTACCTTGAGGGACCCCCCGGCACGCTTTACCGTCTTTCTTGCCGTGTGTTGCACTTGGCTTTTTCTAATACAAACACCGAAGCGTTCACAGCGAGTGCCTTCTAACAAAGGCCAATACGCACAAAATCTAAATACTTCAAATGTTGCAAAGTAATTTCCATCAATGTTTTAGACGCAATAAATGCTGCAATGACTTAAAGTATGAGACGTGTTCACATGTGTTCAAACACGCTTTCCCCGCTGTCACTGTCCTACCAAAGCAACATTCTCGATACCAATCTGTACACACACTACAACCACTAATAGCTAATAATGTTGCGACTTCCAAACTACTATTTAAAGGCTATAAAGACTTAACGTTCCACACGGTTGCACGTGCTGAAACATGTGGCGCGAAAGGACGCGCTGACTGTCCTGCAATACCAAATATACACGAAACACAACCGCGCATACGAAAAAAAATAGCCAATTACTATTTAAAGGCTAAAAAATCAGCAAATCAAAAGCAGAAGCAAGTTCAAAGCATGTACAAAAAAATTATATTTTCGTTGCCGCCACGGATCCCTGGGAAAGCCCGTCCGTCCGCTACAAGCATCACCGAATCCGCGGATGGATGGATGGATGGATGGATGGATGGATGGATGGATGGATGGATGGATGGATGGATGGATGGATGGATGTTATAAGCGTCCCCTTTGGAACGGGGCGGTGGGTTTCGCCCACCAAGCTCTTGCTATTATACTGCCTAATGTCCTACCTAGGTTATAAACAATAAAAAAGAAAAAAGAACGCTATGAACTACCACACCCAAATTTTCTCATCCCCTATTGCGAACTGTGCTTTTGTACGTCTTCATCTTTTGTCGTTTCCCTACTTTTCTTCCACCAATCCTCCTATCGCCTCTTACTAATGCCTATTGCGGACATGTTTACCACTGCTCCCGCTGAACCCAAGGGCTTCAAGGAGGCCAGTGGTGCCTAAATCAACCGCTGGGTAGACGTCTTCACATTCTAATAAAACATGTTCCATAGTTTCCCTAGCTTTACCGCAGCAAACACATGCTTCTTCTTCCTTCTTATATCTCGCTTTATAGGTGCATGTTCTAAGGCATCCCGATGTCGCTTCGAATAGTAATGAGCTTCCCTTTGAGTTATCATAAATGGTTTCTTTCCTGATCTCGTTTTTTTCCTCTTATGTAGTTACTCATGGCAGGTTTCTTTTCCATTGCCGCCACCCATGAGATTATTTCAGCCTCTCTGACTTTCCGCTTGACGTTTTTTGTTGCTGTGTTGCCCACCCTACAGGCCGCATACTTGCTGGTAAGCTTCCTAGTTCTTTTCCTCCACTGTGAATCAATGTTTTTCCTGTACAGATACCTCGAAAACACTCTCCGAGCCTCTCCGCCTTGTCGCGGGCCCGTTGGACAGCCCATAACTGTTCTTCGAAGTTGGGGCTGTGTAGGACCGCATCCCAGCGTGAAGAAGTGTTGCTTTCATCGCCATGTAACGCGGGACATCGCCAGAGCATGTGAGGTAAGTTCGCTAAGTCATTGCATAGTGCACATGCATTTGTTGTCTGAATTTCGGGGTACATATTGTGAAGAAGTAGGGGGTTTCCCGTCTGTAGAAGCCTTAGTGTCAAAGCCTGAGGTCTATTGAGTTTGCAATGTGGGGGGAGGGGGGGTAGGTCCTCCAAGCCAAGTAAAAGTGCTTAGTAATTTCGGTGTACGATGGAGAGTCCCGATTGTCAGTACCCCCAGCGTCATGCTGCACGGCAGCTACGCGGTTGATGATCCCTTGCGCAGCTCCGTGTGCCGACTCATTAAGGTTGGGCGGGGCACCCTCGATCTGTCCCATGTGGTCTGGAAACCAGATCAATGTGTGTGGCTTGATCTCCTTGCTTCCTAGTATCCCTAGGACCAGCTCGGATATGGTTCCTTTGGCAAATGCCCTAACAGCTGATATCGAGTCACTGTAGATTGATGTCCTCTTGTCGTCCAATAAGGCCATCGCTATTGTAGCCTGCTCTGCGATCTCAGAGGACGTCGTACGAATTGAGATTGCGTTCGTTATTTGCCCTTCACGATCTACGCTAACTATAGCGAAGGCCTGTCCGTCGGCGTAACGCGCTGCGTCTACGAAACTGTTCTCCGAAGCCCGTTCACGAGCCTTTTCCAGGAGAGCCTTCGCGCGCGCCCGACGTCTTCCCACGTTGTGTTCTGGATGGACGTTTCGTGGGATCGGGGCGACAGTGGTGCGGTCCCGCTGCACTCGAGGGATGCTGCAGAACTTTATTTTGATTACTGTGGGGGGAACGCCCAGCTCCTGTAAGATGTGTCTTCCAGCTTGTGTGGTAGATAGCCTGACGAACTGGGCCCTCTCCTGTGCTTCAGCTATTTCCTCTAGCATGTTATGCATGCCAAGTTGAAGTAAGCGTTCCGTGTGAGTGTATATGGGGAGGCCGAGAGCTCTCTTGATTGCCTTCCTGATTAATGCATTGAGCTTATCCCGCTCCGATCTTTGCCAGTTGTGCATGGCCGCGACGTAAGTGAAATGACACATTACGAACGCATGTACCAATCTCACGAGGTTATCTTCTCCAAGGCCTTGCTGCCGGTTGGCCACTCTTCTGATTAGTCTGATGGCATTGTCCGTCTTCTTAGTGAGTCGCAAACTGTCTGGTTGTTTGAACCACTCGACTCTACCATCATGCCGAGAATCCGGATAGCATCCACCCTCGGAATATAGCCTCCGTAGTTTGTGCGCAGTTTTATGTCGCATTCGGCGAGTGGCTTCCATCCCTTTGGTTTCGGGCCTCTGCGATTGGGTCGATAAAGTATCGGTTCCGACTTGTGCGGTGAGCCCTGAAGACCCGTGAACTCAAGGTATCTCTCGGTAGCATCAATCGCCTCTTGAAGGGCCGTCTCTACCTGTCCGTCAATACCTCCCGTACACCAGATGGTAACGTCGTCTGCGTATATGGTATGACTGATACCGTCGATAGCAGAGAGTGTCATGGATAGTCCAATCATGACGAGGTTAAAGAGGGTTGGGGATATGACTACCCCTTGTGGCGTCCCCTTAGACCCCAACTTGATCATGTCTGAAGTCAGGTCCCCGATCTTAAGAGTGGCTTCTCTGTCTGACAGGAAAGATCTCGTGTAAGAATGAAAGTGCTTCCCCATGTTGAGGCTCGAGATTGTATTTAAAACGAACGAGTGAAGAATGTTATCAAAGGCCTTTTTCCAGATCTAGACCTAGTATGGCTCTCGTGTCCTGCTTGATGCTTGATGAGCTTCATCGCTTCCTGCGTCGAGAGTCCGACCCTGCAACCGATCATGTTGTGTGGGTAAATGTCGTGGTCCTCCAGGTAGCGTGAAAGGCTGTTTAGGATTGCGTGCTCAGCAACCTTCCCCACGCACGATGTGGGCGAAATTCGGCGGAGGTTATCGAGACTGGGCGGCTTGCCTGGCTTGGGGATGAGAATGGTATTGGCCGATTTCCACATTTCCGGGACTTTACCACTGCTCCATGCTTGGTTAATGATGTCCGTTAGGTATTCGATGGACTTCTCGTCCAGGTTCCGTAGAGCTTTATTTGTGATCTTGTCCGGACCCGGAGCCGATCTGCCGTTGAGGGCGTGGAGCGCCTGCCTGATCTCCTCAATCCCGAATTCTGCGTCGAGCTCAGGGTTCTCGGAGCCTTCGTAGTCAGGGGAAGGTGGTGTAGGGCCCGATGCGATTGATAGGTGCTTCTTCACGAGTTTGGATAAAATTTCCTTGCTCGAATATTCTCGCTTGGCTGTGTGTAGAATGCGCGCCAGTGTGTTGCGTTGGTTGGTTTTAGTGTTCGTCTCGTCGAGCAGATGCTTTAGGAGGTTCCAGGTGCCCCGTTGCGCATCTGCCCGTCGTTCGAGTTACATACCTCATCCCATTGCTGTTTAGAGAGGGCTCTGCAATGTTCCTCTATAGTTCTGTTGATTTTCGATATCTTTTTCTCAGCCTGCGGTTGAGCCGTTGTCCTTTCCACCTGGCGAGGAGGGACAGCTTGGCCTCCAACAGGTGAGCCAGACGACTGTCCATCTTTTCCACAGGGAGGTCGGTACAAACCTCTTTGGTGGTAGCTTTGATGTCGTGTCTAAGCTGTACAACCCATTGTTCGAGGGTAGGCTTGTCCTCACTCTCCGTTCGCTCTTCCCTAATTTTGCGAAATTTGTCCCAGTCTGTGTACTGGAACATGCGCTGTCTCTTCTGCTCGACTTGGAGATGCGTGGCCAAGACATAATGGTCGCTACCAAAATCTACCCCGAGGTTCGTCCACTTGACCGCTGCAATGCTCCTGACAAAGGTGAGATCTGGTGTTGTGTCACGGCTCGACGATGTTCCGCATCTGGTGGGGAACGCTGAGTCCGTGACTAGCATCAAGTTTAGGTTTATAGCCTCCCGCCAGAGGTCCTCCCCCTTGTTAGTGTTATATGGGTAGCCCCAAGTGTGGTACGGCGCGTTGAAGTCACCAGCTATGATCAAAGGGGAGTCGCGCGCTAATTGCGTGGCCTTGGTGATTAGGGCTTTGAAGCGTTGTCTTGGAGCTTTGGGACTACTGTAGACATTCAGGATGAATATGCTTTCGCGGTTCGTTGGGCTAGGGATGATCTCTATCATCACGTATTCGACTTTACTTGCGGTCATCTTAAGGTCGTGATTGATGTGGGTCAGCTTGTTGCTAACCAGTACGGCGATCCCCCGTCCTTCTTCGTGCTTTGCTACGGGCCTGTAGCCAGACAGCGTGACGTTAGATGTTAATGTTTCTTGTAAAATGATAACATTTGGCTTCTCTGCGTGTGAGCGAATATATTGTTTCAGGGGAGCCCTCTTGGGAAGGAAACCCCTGCAATTCCATTGCCACATATTGAATGAGATAGTTTGAGTGGCCATCGTATTGCTCTTGAGTTGCTGTGCTAACCTTAGGAGGGCCGATCGCCCCCGAGCTGTTAATAGTCGATGCTGTTGCTGGGGGTGTAGGAGCTTTAGGTACCAGCACAGGTGCTACAACGTTTTCTAAGAAGGATTCAATTTTTCTGATCCGCTGATTAGTGCGCTCCTCCATGGAAGCCATGTTGCTTTGGAAGAGCGAGAACTTTTCATTTATCTGCTTAATGCTGTCACTGAGAGCGGTGAGCAACTCGCGAATCTCCGATTTGGCCTTGCCTGGTGCTCTTTCTTGCTCTTTAGCGATTGCCCTCTTTTTAGCGGGCCTCTCTGTATAGATGTTCTCAACCATGGGGACCTCCATTGGCTGGGGAGCGGCCGGTTGCTTATCCGTCTCGCTCTTCTCAACCATGGGGACTTCCATTGGTTGGGGAGTGGCTGGCTGCTTGTCAGCCATGACGGGTTGACTGCCCTTCTTAATCTCGGCAATTTCTGTCATCAGTCGAGCTATTGTGTTCTTCATCATCTCGTTTTCGCGCTCAAGTTGTGCTAGTCTGTTGTTACCTCTATCATGCTCTGGCGGTGAGCCCCGCGTTACCGTTTCCGGCGTTCCTCGAACTCGGTCGGCCCAGGTCGGGTAGCAATCGGGTCGAAGATCCCTGGAGCAGTACCTTGAGCAGGACTTGAACTGGACTTGACTGCCTCGGCGCCGGGATCCGGAGTGATCCCTGGAGCGTGATCTGGTCCTGGTTATGGAACAAGAGCGCCCTCTGGATCGAGAGCGACTCCGAGGGCTCCCTCTGGAGCGAGAGCGTCCTCTGGATCGGGAGCGCCCCGTGGGCTCTTGCGGTGGAGGTTGCTCGAAGTGATTCTTGCCGTCGCTGCTATGTGGTGTTGACGAAGCCCCATTTGTCGAAGCTTCCACCGTCGCACTTTCCCATCGTCTCCGTCTGACGATGTACGGGATCTGGAATCTCTCCTTGCACGTTTTGTCCGCCGTAGGGTGTGGGCCCCCGCACAAACCACACTTTGGCGTGCACTGGTGTTGATCGCCCGGATTGACTGCCCCAAATCCTCTGCAGGTGGACTCTTCGGGAATCGGGCAAACGTCGGCACGATGCCGAGTTTGCCGCACGCGTAGCAAATATCGACTTGTTTGCAATAAAGAAAACATTTCACAAGGACTGGGCCATAGCGTACGAAGTTCGGAACCTTGAGTCCGTCGAAAGCAATGATGATTGTGCCTGTGTTCTTAATTCTCTTGACCGCCAAGGCCAGCGGGTTTCTCTCGTTGACGATGTTACGTTCCAGGTCCGATGGACTGTCGTTGAGGTCGATGTGCCTGATTACCCCTTTACACGTGGTGTGGGGGGTGGCCTCGTATGCACTGACTTCAAACATTCTTCCACCCTCATGAATTGCCCTGATTCTTGTGTATTTTGAAGCGTTGTCTCGGTTGGGCGTGCTGGCCACCAGAATGTTTTGTTGTATGTTGGGACAAATGATGTCCGAGCTTATCTGCGTAGGGGTAAGACCCGCCGCTTCCACGATCGCCTTACCGATCACGGTCGGTCCTGTCTTCGCAATATTTAGCCCTCCGCGGGGTCGTATGATAATTTTTGCATGTTCCTTGGGCATGGGAGGCATCCGTGACGCCCTGATGATTTTGCTCTTGAGCTTATTTCCATTTTCCTGAGTTCTGAATGAGGCGCCGGCGTTAGGTTTATTCCCCCATATGCCGCCGCTAGGGCGGTTGGCAGAGTTCGCCTTGGCGGACATACACTTCGAAACAGCCAACTGCCATCCAAATTCTGGTGAAAATTCTTCAGGAGGAAGATCCTCCCCTTCAACCGTCATCGGCATAGTCACTGAGATCTCAGAATTGTTGCTCCAGCTACACTTGGTGGCGCCGATCGGCGCTATGCAGGGCTAGGCTTGTCGTTAGGGCCAGAAAGGCGGCAGCGTGGTCCGGGCACAAAACCTTCATAAAATGCAAAAGAGGCCACCCACCGGAGAAAGTCCGATATCGATGTGATCCTCTTCCCCTTAGACGTGCGTTGGTAACAACATTATGGAGATTAGAGGTGAAAATCTTGCCGAAATCATTCAAGAGAGCAGGAGCCGAGATGGAACCCTAGCGCTTGCGGCCGTCTTCTTCTTCTTCCCCCTCCGTTTCTGGAGCTACTGAACAATAGAGATATACAAAACGCAATGTTTACTTAACCCGTTCCCTTTCAATACAACGTCTCCTCTATGCTGAGACGGCGCCTATAGCGATGCCCTGCCTATTGCTCCTTTCGTTTTCTTCTTTGCGCGGTGGACACATGGTGGGCCCTTCAAGAAAACGGTGCCCGAGAGCGACATGGGAGCGGTGACAAGACGGGCGGGACACCAGTGCTTCCCCGTTTGCTGTAGAAGATTATGTGCATATATAGTGATTCAGAGAAAAGGAAACGGCGCTGTTTTCTAGAAGACCTGCTTCCGGGGAAGAACTACGTACACGTGTACAGCATCTTTCGCTGGGATGTAATTCACAGACTCATAAAGGCAAACCAACCAACATAAATAATCGCCCATTGGCTGACATTTATACGGGCTATCGCGCTCGTATACGATGTGCACCACTGACAGCGCAAAAGAGGAGGGCCTCAAAACTTGAACAGTGCCCTATTATGAGAGATTACGCGCTCCTTGCCGCACGAGCAGCGGAATTATATTTCGCTATAGCATGTATGGGCAGCAGTGTCTACTGGGCCGCTATTTTGTAGCGATAACTTCTCAGATGCTATTCTTTTTCGCCCTTCGTTACATGGTCAGAGATACGCTCTGCCTTAGTTATCGTTGGCACGGCCGCTGTAAACGGGATCAGCTGGCCATAAACGGTGGGTGATAAGAGTGGCACAGAACCGGGTGGAATCAATCGATACAAAATCGCAGGACAGATCGCAAACGTTTTCTTACCTCGTTCAAAAAGTGTTGAGTAGAACCTGACCTCGGAAACTCCGTCGCTTCGGTGGCAGAGGTAATTGGCGCCATCCATCAGGAGGGCGGGAAAGTAAATTCGCTTCCCTTGCACGACCTCCTATATCGGCGCACGCGCCGAATCAGCAGGCCGTGCTCTTTCGACCCTCCTCTCAACTCCTCTCCCCTTGCCCTGCCTCACCTTCGGCTGTCTCCGCGCGTGCCCGCCGGCTCGGTGCCAGTTTAGCCCGCCGCACGAAGTTTCACGTTTCGTTATCTGCTGTTATCGGGAAGCGTGCGCTGCTGTGCCGGCAGTTTCGTCAGTTTCGTGGTCCTCGATAAGTGTGTGCTTGTGCTCCGCGATGTTTCACCCGTTTTACGACTCGCACCGCTCGTGCATCGTGCAGTGGTGCACGAGTACCTCAAAAACAAGCCCTGCAAGGTTCTTCCGGGCGCCTAAAGACAACAGGTGATCGCTCAGACCCAAGGACATCAGAAGGCGCATGTACACGAAAACAGCCCTGTCCATGTGTGTGCTCCATGAGGCTCCGGACGTCGTTGCGCCTTGATTGTGCTACACGTCCCTCTTACCTGTAGAGAAAACTGACAAATAGATGTTCCTCCTCATTGTCACCTGGTCTATGACTTGTGTTTTTCTGTGCCAAGTCTCATTCTGCAACTTCAGTAACTCGCCCAGCTTTCCATTCCACTCTCTGTGCTTTTTCTGTGTGTCACCGTTCTACAAACGTACTAACAGCTGAAAAATACTGTTCGTGTTTATGTATTATCTCAGTAATTGCCGATGGAAAAACAGCGCGAACAACCTTCATGTGTAGGCATGATGCGTTTTTTTTTCTCTTGAAAGCATGAGCATTGCAAGCGTGCCATATGTATATTTTTCCAGTTCATGTTTATTACACAAAGGAGCGCCCAGTAGGTATGACGTATAGGGCCTTAAATGACATAATAAACGAGTTTTGCGCCAAAACCACGCACACAAGAGGGAGACAACACGGGCGCTTTCTTGTGCGTGTGGTTTTGGCGCAAAGCTCTTTTATTATGTCGGTTAACCAACTAACCCAGCAGTTCACTCTTCTAAGGGACGTAATTTTACTGCTAAGCATTGCATCCGTGGTGAAAGAAAAGTTGTGTTGTCGGCTTATTTCACCTGGTCTTTGATTGGGAAATAGGCATTTCTGAGAATGTTTTCTACGTGCTGCTGCAAAAGCTGACTACCTTCTGCTGCCCCTTGCCACCGTTACTCAAGCTGTGGCCAAGTGCAAAATAATGTGATAATGTGTATTTTCGTTTTTAGTACCATGTTATTTTTGTTCTGCCGTAATAAACATGTCACGCATTTCATATGCTTTTGTGCAGGTTTATAAGTAAGTTCTTTTTGTATGGCTGCCAATAAAACAATCTTAGCATTTCATTCAATTTTTTTAGGTATTTTGCGTGTCATTGTTTTTGCCATTACCAGTATATTTTCCTATTCCTCGGTTGTTATGACTGTGTCATACACGTCGTCCAGTTTTGTACAATATCTCAGTGCGCATATCAGAAGCTCTTCTACACTGTGGTCTTCAGGGTATTATATAAAATTATTTTTTATATTTGTGTACATGAAACGGTCTTCGCGTTTTCTTGAGTTTTATTTTATTTTATTTGTTATTTCAGAAAAAAGTATGGGGTTTTACGTGCCAAAACCACTTTGTGATTATGAGGCACGCCGTAGTGGGGGACTCCGGAAGTTTTGACCATATGGGGTTCTTTAAGGTGCACCTAAATCTAAGTACACGGGTGTTTTCGTATTTCGCCCCCATCGAAATGTGGCCGCCGTGGCCGGGATTCGATCCCGCGACCTCGTTTTCTGTTATTTCACTGTCTGTGAACATTTGTGTTGTTTAGTAATCATGTGCATGTCATGAATTTTTCACTTTTGTTCACTTTCTGAGCGTGTATTATACCAAGTTATGCGAAAATCTTCGTTTTCTGAAATGCAAGGCAATAAAACGAGGTCAAATATCTGTTGTGTCGGAAGTGGAATTTATCTATGTTCCTGCATATGCTGGCATACTCAAAGTATGGACAGGACTGCGTGCGTGCAAACGCGTAAAGAACCCACGGCGCACCGCGCGGCAGTTCACAATGCCAATGTCTGGCGCAGCGCGTGCTCGCGCGCGATAGGAAAAAGAAAAAAAAAAAGAAGGAACGCGCCGCGGACACAGGCAAGAAGAAAGCAGGCATGGGGAAGGGGGAACAGGAAGCGGAGCGGGTCGTCATAAGAAAAAAAGTACCGACGATTACGTTACTTCCTAATGCGAAATTTGAGCGCAGCAAATAAGCTGTTTCACCTTTTCGATAGATTGAGGCAAAGAAATCGAGCAACACATGTATGCGCTATCACAGAATTTTTTTTTTATTTTTCACACGTATTCCTTTAACAAAGACTCCACTAACAGTTCTTGACAGTCATGAAGGAAGCTTTGTGGTCGGAGAAATAGACTGATGTATGTTCGACTTGGTACACCAATGCTTGATTCTCAAAGACGAGATCTATACAAGTGCCTCGCGAGGTTGTCACAGCCGTGGGACGCGTTACGAGCGAGAGGAACGGGATGTTCTCCCGCATAAGTGTTAGGAAATTGCTGTTTGTCTTTATGTCAAGCCGCCACCGATCTGGCTCTCTGATTGCCACCGCACAGGGCGAACGGCAGCGGCAATTTCGGCTCGGGCGGTGCACATATAGAGATCCGCCGCCACCGATCTGGCTCTCTGATTGCCACCGCACAGGGGTTGCATTGGAGGAGGAGCGAAGAAAGGAATTAAGTTCGAGCCGGCGCTTTGACAACCGGAGACTCGCAGGAAGAGGGGGGAGGGGGGCGGCGTGTACACCCAGCGGCAAACGATGGGGGCAGAAGCGCGCGCAGCAAGCGGACAACACGATAAAGGGAGGAGGGAAGAGATAGCAGCGACTGACTGATGCCGCTGACGCCGATAGTGAGTCAACCCCAGCTGCGGAGTTGGTTTCAGGGACAACGAATAACCGGCGCGTCGGCAACTGAAGAGCACCCTATCCGCCACACAAGAACAGGGGGGGGGGGGACCCTTTCCTCCTCTTTCTGCATGGCGGCGACGGTGTTCTATGCAGTGTTTGGATCCCACCGATGGCATCGGTTGTTGGGAACTCGGCGCTGACGCCCGTGGTTGTACCTGGGTCGCAAGCCCCAAGGGTAGCGTTGGCCTGGCGGCCTGGGGTACAACTGGAAGCATCCGAAGGTCCCGGCAAAGCATGAGTCGACTGGTAACAACAAAACAACTTGTTTATTTTAACATCGCAAAGAGTTGGCGGTCAGGTTGACCGAAGTAGAGAGACGGGAGAGCACTTTACTCAACAGCAGTCACGTTATCTTGACTCTCTAGCGGCGTCAGCGGCATCCAGCGGTATCAGTCGGTCGCTGCTAGCGCTGGGGGGATGAAAGGGGGGCGGAGCTGGTTACGAGGCCGACGACGACGACGACGCGAAACCCAGGAACGGACGCCAAAGAGCTGCGCTCTAAAACAAATGGTGAATTCCAATCGCAGATTCGAAGCACTTCCGGTAGCAGTTTTTCTGATCCTTACGGAGCAAGTCTATTTCATTGGGAGATTGAGAGTGGCTCCCGTACCTTTCATTGGCGGATCAGGAGCAGCGCTCTCCGCAAAAATTGACGTAGTGGACCGGAAGTCGCGTGATGTCAGGCACCTACAGCCAACGTACCCCTACGGTGCCCGCGAATGCGAAGCGCGGCCTCTCGGAAGCAATGAGTGGTGCTTCGCATCGTCAACTAGCGCTTTTACTGCTTGCGGAGAGTGATGATTCATCTAGCTCAAGTTCCGAATCGACCAGTGGGGACTCAAGCGACGAAGAAGCTTCGGAAGTTGGTCTATTCAAGCAAGCTTTCGACATCATGTTTCGGCGGCCCACCAAGAGACCGAAAGTTGCGCGTTTCGTCGACGACGTCGTTCGCCAGTACTCGGATGAGGAGGACTGCACCGTAGAATAAAGAACCAACTTACTGCACCTTTTCGGGAGTTCGCGTTCTAACAGCCTGCTGTTCCTGTTGCCATGGCAACGTCAACAATCGTGTGCGCCACCATTTCACCAAAGTACCGCTCTCCTGCTATAGGGCCGGAACTCAAGGGGACATTGGCGCTAGCGTCGAAAGAGCCAATGGCAGCCATGCGGAGATTCACCCCTGGGGCAGAACTTGTAGTCGGGCTATTGGTGCATGATTGCTTACAAATGCAGGTTTAGCGCGAAGCAAGCGACCACACACACGTAGCTGAACACACATGAATGTGCGGGCTTGGCAACACCGTGCGCCGTCCCCTAGAAGAGCACCCACCTGCCTGGTGACGTTCCGGAACGCGCTGGCCCTGCAGCGCAGCAGGTGGTGCCCGCAGCACCCGGCGCAGCGCTCCACCTCGGCGCAGGTCGGGTAGAACAGGGCGTCCGGCTCTCGCGGCTGGGGCACCCGCACGGGCACCGACCGCGGGCTGCACGCGGCCCGCTTGTCCAGGCGCAGGGTCCGCTCTGCGTATACGTGCGCCACCGCTGCGTTTCTTTCGCCTGGTCGTTTGCGCGGGCACGAGGGTGAAAGGCCGGGCTCAAGAAGCAACGCGACCCGATCGCGTTGACACTGAATTCGTTTCTCGGTGGTCTGTATATACTCGGTGGGAACGTCGCGGCGACCGCTTGTAAACTCACACTGTCTTTTCGAGATTAACTCGGAAGCGGGTATCAGTAGTATATTCGTCCCGGATATAAAGTACAGGCATGCATGCGGATTTATATTGAAAGTGTATTAAGTATATTCTTGCCGTCAGCTTTCGTGAAAAATGACAATAGTTTTATCTAGACTGTTATCTCGTCGAGGACGACAAAAAAAAAATAAGCACAAGTGATGTGTGTTACGAATGCCGCGAGTTGACAAGAAAATCCAGGATGCAGCGTCAACGTCCGCAAAATGGTTTTATGGAGAAGCTCATTAGGAACTCGTTATGTGGGAAGAAATTATACGACATGATCACGAGAACTGTTGGCGTGACAAGTGACTTCACGCTGGTTGCCGATATGAAATACACGTAAGTCATGCACATCGTTTACGCTACGCTCAACCAGGTACTTTGGACTGCACGCGAAATGTAAAGGATGCACTTCTGCACAATATGATTCTTTCTTCTTGCGTTAACCATGCAGATCGACTCACTTCGTTGTTCAGCCGGCGCATCACCCTGCATCATCTCGTCGTCGATGGTGTCCGCCCGGTTGTTTCGTGGGACGCCCGAAAGTTTTCTGCCTGGTCGCAGTCATGGAAAGAGAGCTCAACACTTGTAACGGGACAACAAACACAGCGCATAATGAAGGCAAATATGCGAATTTGCCACAAGTGACGCCGCTTCCTCCTCTAATCATTGGTTCTTGCTCTCGTCCCCCTGACTCTGATATTTCATTCGTAGCGAAATTCCACAACGTTCTTAATCGATATACTCACCACGTCACATCCTCAGGCCCCTGTAGTTATCCTTCATGACTTCAGCTTTCCCTCGATTATCTGTTCCTGTTAACCCAACCGTGACGTCATGTAAACTTAAAGAAGAAGGTAGTTTCGTAAACACGTGTTTAACATTCTCGGCCTCACGCAACTTGTTTCTGCACAGACTCGCGAATCCGCTCACTCTTCAAGCATTCTGCATGTGCTACTAACGTGAAACCCCGATAATGTCACGCCGCTCATGCATTTACCAGGTCTCAGCGATCCCGCATTCATCCAAGTGTCGTTTGAAATTCAAACCACTCACCCTAAAAAAAAAAAAATCGTAAAACCATTAACAGTTTGTGACAAAGGTAATTACGCTGATGTGAACATTAAGCTTTCGAATATTGCGACTAGTTTCTTGCTGACTTTTCGCAAAGCTTCGTAGAAACTAAGTGGTGTCTTTTCAAAAACAAAATGCAGTAGCTAATAACAGAGCACGTTCCTACATATACAGTAAACATCACGGAATAGCCTTCGTCGCGCGCTGAAACGTCTCAACAATAGACAATTTTAGCAGAGCGTTACCGTATACCGCGGGCGTTGTCGTATACCGGCTGCCACGACTGCGCATGCGCGGAGTTAAGGGACTCCGGTGTAAGATGACCGGAACGCTTCGCCGTACACCGCGTTGGCGGAACAGCATGGCAGCATCGAGGCTTCCCGCTTCGATGCCGAGTCGCCCGCGATACTTGACCTCCGTCGTAATATAACACACCCCCAAAACTATCGAACAAAATAAAAACAGTCTGGCGGCGGCGGAGCAGGACGTAACACCAGAGGAACAACAGTACTCAACAACAAGAATGGTCGAGGGGCGATCAGCTGACCACGTTCAGGGACCATCACCCGACATCTCAGTCCAAACAGACGCAAATATCCGCCGCCACAGAAGTTGAACGCGTCAGAGGGTGTAGCTCGGGAGATTACTGCAAATGCGCACCCACACCAGCCCGGCGATCGAACGCCACTGTCACCCGAGCCTGTGCGTACCCGACGGACGCGTGTAATGCGTGCGGAAACAAAGCCACGCTGCGAGACATGCTTCGGGAACGTGCCGGAAAGGACGCTGCCGCCGCTCACGTTTTAGAGAAACTTAAAGCTCAATCGTCACCTCCGTCGGCGTCGCCGCCGCTGGGAGGCGGCACCCACCGGTGACTGGCCGCCTAGCTTTGGGCCGTCCGGCAAGCCGAAGCCCGGGTCGAAGGACTACGAGCCGTCACCTTAGGCACCACCACCGCCATCATCACCGACGGAGGTTGGGATGGGACAGGGGTCAATTCCCTTTTACCCCGTTTCGCCTCGAAGGAAAACTGCCAAAAAACCAGTTTTCAATAAAGTTTAATCCCGCTCTCTTCGGTTTGCGAAGCGCTCCCACTCCGCATGCATGGGAGGCTAAGTACCGCAGTGCTGAAAAATTGTTCGAAAAAAAAAAATAAAAAAAATATATATATACATATATATATATATATATATATTATTTTTTTTTCGAACAATTTATATATATATATATATATATATATATATATATATATATATATATATATATATATATATATATATATATATATATATAGCTTGTAACGCTAAGCACGCATTTTATGCTTCCACCGTGCATACAATGTTGCTCGATAATCCCAAACAATTATGGAGAATCAGAATGCCTGACCTCGGCTCATGCACGACTTTTATGACTGTCTAAAGAAATTGGTCATCCTGTAGAAAATAATGACGTCGCAAGTGTTCTAAACGACATATTCTGTTCCATGCTTAACCTGACGACGAGCTCCCCGATGGTCCGTTATTTAATCATAACACCACGCCTGAGATAATGTTTGAGCCTATTGGTATTGCAAAAAGACTCGTTACTGTTAACATCTGCAGCCGGTATAGATAACATTAATAAAAAATTACAAAAAATACTAATGCTTTTTCGAGCATAATTTTATGGCATCTTTTTCAACAGCCTGTTTCATTAGGAGGGCTTCAGTCCGACTTGAAAGTAAAAAAAAAAAAATCATTCCGGTACTCCCTCCAAAAAGGCCCGGCATCTGCAAGTAATGAATACCGGCCCATATCGTTAACCTGCATTTGCTCAAAAATAATAGAGCGCATAATTTATTCCCATACAGTGAAATTCCTTATCGATTCAGCTTTTCCCTATTCTAATCAGCACGATTGTCAGCGCGGCGCCTGTTGCGAAACACTTCTGGCCCTTTTCGTACATGACATTAGCTCCAGCCAATAATTACTGACACCCCAGTTGATCTCCTGTTCCTCGATTAAAAAAAAAAAAGCACTTGCTGAAGCTCCTTACAACCTTCTCGTCCTGAAACTTGAAAGCTTTCTTAACAAATCGTCAGAAATTTGTCTTTGCTGATAATCATTCATGCCCCCTATGAGAAGTTCCTTAAAGTGTACCACAGGGAACAGTCATCGGTGATCTCCTTTCCTGGATTTACATAAATAACGTACCTTCTTCCATACAATCTAACATCCGCCTATGTGCAGGCGACTGCGTTTTTGATGGTTAATGGTTAATAATCTTGAACGTAAAAAAAAGAATGTTTCTTTCCATCGCCGGCAGCACTACCACGGCCGCTCGATGCGAAAGCACAGGTGTTTTTTTATCGAGCGGCCGTGACACTGCCAGCCGCACAAGTACACCATCAATAACTCTGACGTCCCTTCCCAGGAAACTTTCAATTACTTTGGCATTAACATCACGTATGATTTGTCTTGGGCATCTCACGTAGCTCACGTAACGAATGAAGCTAACCGTCTTCTTGGCTACTTACGCCGTAAATTAAGACTCGCCCCTCCCTCAGTTAAAATCTTAACTTATTCAACTATAACTCGCCCTAACCTAGGGTACGCCTGTGCTATCTGGGACTCATACCAATGTAACCATATTAGCATGATCAAGGCAATTCAAGATCGTGCAGCTAGCTTTGTTTACTCAGATTATTTTTATTTTACCAGTATCTCCGCTCTTAAATCCAGGGCTAATATCAAAGCAGTAGCCTTACGGCATAAGATTTCTCACCTCTGTTTATATCATACGTTCCATCACACGTATCGCACCCTTTCCAGTATCATTCCTTCCAACCGTCTTTTTCAACGCATCAGTCACCAAAAAGCCGTCTATGCCCGGTCAGCTCGCACCTCCGACCATTTTATTTATTTCTTTGTCTAAACAGCAAGACATTGGAACCGTTCGTTTACCGAAGCTGTGCACACTATTGACTCCAGCAAATTCAAGGAAACTATCCCCCATTTCATCCGGTAAATTTTATTGGAACACCCCGTCATGTAATTTGTCCTCATCGGGACACTTGAGGTACTATATATATAATGTGTGTGTGTATATATTAATAATAAAGCTCACGTTCATACGTGGCTTCACCGGTCGCCTTCAGGTGCTGTCTCATGGCATCCCCTTCGTACGAGCGGATCTGCCACAGAAGATAGCCTGCCGGGAAAGATAAAATATTGGCATGTCAGACACGAACACTATGACACCTAAGCTTTAAGACTTTTGTGTTAAAAATAAAAACATCACTCGAATTACAGACAGACGCTCTCATTTCTGTTTTATCGGTGCTTCTTTTATTTACTTCGTTTCAATAAATATTTGGCATCTAAATGTTAGAGCGCGCTCCTGAAAAACTATGAGAAGTTTACTGATGTAAAGTCGTGTAGCTTCGTGCGAGAAATAAGCACTATAAAGACATTTGCGACACCGTAGATTCTATTGATTCGCCGGCACATAATCTTCGGCAAAAGAGAGAAATAGAGACAGAGAGAGAGCTCCGACCGACATGCTTTTCGTCGACTGACATACACTCATGCGACAGAATAGAACAAAAAGCGTGACAGTACATCGCTTTACTGTTGTCAGGCGATGACTCGTATTATCCGCGGCAGCCCCAATCTACAGTGAGTGATCAAACCAAAGAGGTTATATATGCAACCCCATTAGATCAAACGGCAGACATCGCTGTGCTCGTGCCAAGGATGGGCATCAGGGGCAGCACTGTTCGGTAATTAGACCCGATGCTTCGCATATGCGTACAGTCGTGTACACATAAAAGCGAACGGGACAGTTCGAATATGCACACGCAATTTGATTTCCAGTGACGGATATATACATGTCAAAATGACCGCACTCATGGTTTCCCATACAGTCAGCAGTGCAGCCTCAAGCAAGGACTTCCGATTTGGGTGCTCGCTTTTAGTTTGATCGTGACTCCGCAGCACTGACCTGCGTTCCCACACGCGTGCCGCAAAGCAGAGCCGAACAGCTGAGAGGCAGCCGGAGCACAACTCCGCTAGCCCTTACATGCGGCTGCTGCACAGACACGCATCGATGCCACGTCTTGCTCACACCTCGCGGAGGCTCGTCGCTTAGCACGCGGCGTGCACGCTCACCGTAGGTGCCGATGCGCCGCCACGATGTGCTGGTGCCGCCCGAACAGATGCGGAGCACGTCGTGCAGGTCCTGGGCCTCGTTCAGCTGGCGGACCACTTGCACCGGGATCTGCGCGGAGAGTCGTCAGAGGCTGCCTTCCGGTGCGCACATCGCGACTGCAACGGCGGTGTGCCGAATGCTTGCACGTAGCGGGCAACGCGGCCCGTCAAGGACCGTGCACACTTCCAGCAAAGCTTCCAGAAATGGTCGCCGCGTGCCAAAGCGGGTGACGACGACACGACGCGCCTCGAAAGCCTGGGACCCAATGGGTACGCTATTACCGAAGAAAGTGAAGAAATTGTGGCCAACGTCTGTAAAGCATTTTTCTCAAACTGAGGATCCTTCGCTCTGAGAAACTCTTCCGTGTTTCATGTGTGCTATACACTCTCGGGCGGATGACAATATTTCTTTTTTCATAAGATTAACTCCAGCTTGCGATTTCCGCAGAAGCAACTCGCTAACTTCACGACCCTGCTCATGCAAACACATTGAGCGGTTCCTGGCTAACTCTCCCATCGGAGTAAAGGAAGCGCCTCAGTTTCTTTGCTAACACTCTCTCGTTATGATACTAACAAAACAGACGCAGCCAGGCCGCTTCTTTCAGCGCACCTATTCCGCTGCTCAGCACCCCGGCATCGTCGCAAGTTGGGCGGTAAATAAACGGGAACGAGTGACCCGGGCGCGCGGAGACGACAGTTTCGACAGCGTAAAAGAATGCGCAAACAGAGCACAGAGGCGGAAATGCGACTCCAAGGCGGCCGGCTTGCGCACGCGACGGCTGGCTTTGCGCCCAGCGCCTGGACGTCGGGGATGACAGGCAACGCGAGAGCTCCCCTGGCGGCTGTCTGCGTGCACCGCCGGGAGGAGGTGGGGTCTCAGCGAGAACTCTGCACGCGTACGTGACACACGCAGACACCGAGGCGTGCGTTGGGCCTGAAAGAACGTCGGCCACGTACAGGGTGTTCTTGCGAGTACTTGTAGCAATTTAAAAGAAAGTCGCCCGTGGCAGAACGCCCTGAGCCGGTCTACTCGAAGAGGCGGGCATTACTTGCGCGACAAATCGAAATGTATAAACGACCAATTAACGAGAATTCATTAATTAACGTTTAACTAAGTACCTTACGGCACACATTGCAATTTACAAATTGTAGCTGGTTAGACTGCAAGCAATTTGAAAATATTTCTGTGGATGAAACCATTTTCGAAATATGCGCCATCAAATTAACTAGACCTCCAACGTATTTCTTAGCGAAGTTCCGGAATTAATGCCTCGAAACTGGTGTAATGCTGAGAATTCGTTCCAAGTGGATCCTTGCGGATTCCCCGGCTAAGATTCGTAAATTGCAACATGTGCCGTAAGGAAATTAGTAAAAAAAAAACAAGAAAACGAATGAGTCGATCAATTATGCATTTCGATTTCTCATGCAAATAATGTCCCCCTGTTTGAGAAATACAGTCCAATGATTAGAATTGTGCTTTCTGCCACAGGTGATCTTTGAAGATTGGCAAAAGTCTTCGCAGAAACAGCCAGTATATTCAAAAGATGTGTCTCTACAATATCTATTGTATTTATTGAAAGTCACAACCGACACCAGCGGCAAGAAATTGTAAGCACATAAGTAATTTATTTAGTGTAGCTTTCTATATGTAGTGCGCAGCCATCATGCGCTGCGAATGACACTTGCGCGTTTAAATGGCATCACTTTTACTGCAGCTGTAGTCGTGTCGAGACAGACTGAGTTAAATGTTGTCAGGGTAATTAAATTACGTGCATCTCCCATTCTAAACCGTACCTTAGCAAACAAGATTGGTTCGATCACGAAGGAAAGGTTTGCTGCTTACACCGACAAATAGCGTGAGTCCAAAAATAATAAAAATCGGTAAGGTAACTCGCGTCTGTTAAATTTGTCAATATATGTGGTGTTCTTCTAACGTTAACAGAAATTTAACAAGCCTACTGTTGCATATTTGTTGGTTTGTTTCTTCAGGATACCTTACAGGACAAAAAAAGGAAAATTGAAAGTATTGTAAACGCCAATATTCAAATGCAAAAACAAACATGGGTGCAAGGTACACAACATATGTTATGACAGAAGTAGTACGAGGTGGTATTCGAATGCCGCACAAATGGGCCAATACAAAACTAAAGAAAACGAAAAAGCAGCTGTCGTAACATAAATTTGAGTCACTGCAAACGTACGAAAACACTAAACATAACGCAAAAGCAACAGCAACAAAAAGACACACACATATTATGAGAGCGAACAACAAAAATTTGTGACGTCACGGTGACACTTGAGAAAGTATTTGTGCAGCTGATCTTGAAATGGTTGATGGTTGCAGACGGATGCGAGCACAAATGTGATTACTAGAAGAGGCGGACATCACTTACAATGAAAAGCAAAATGTATAATTGGATAATTAACAAAATTTCACCAGTCAACTTCATAATTAGTTTAGCGCACATATTGCATTATGCGTATTGAAGCCAGCGATTTCAGGAGACACATCCATGCATTTGTTACGAATTTTTAAACTATCACCAGTTTTGAGATAAGCGCGCTGTCAGACTTGCGGTAAAAATGCACTGATAGACTTACTTTTCAACAGAACGTTCTCTTATGCATTGAAACTTAAAAACTACCGGAACAGCAGTGCATTTTGTCGCAAACTTTACGAACGCATATCGCGAAACTGGAGTCGTCGTCAGAATTCGCCCCAAGTGGATCTGACTTTTGAAGTGCACCGATTACAGTTCGTAAATTGCAATTTGTGCCGTATATTACGCGGAATAACAGTTAATTAACGATACTTTTTAATTATTCAACCACTCTTCTTGATCCCTCACGCAAATAATGTGCACTTCTGAGGGTAAGCCAGCTCACGCAGTATAATTGTGCTAGATGCCAAAATTCTGTTAACAATAAAAAAAAAGCACCCCGTATAAAGAACCTCCCAAGAGAATATTTCACCTATCATTATACAGTTAATATTATTCCTTGCAGGGCTCACCAAGCGTGATCTATATGAGGCTTTCAGCTCGAGTGTCTTACATCCTGATGAATATCGTGACTGTAAAGTCGAAGAAAATTAGAACAACGACAGTTTCCCTGCGAATTCGACGATAATTAGGAACAACACAGCCGAGCTCATGAGCTGTCTCCCATCTTTCTCAGCGAACAGGTTGTGCAAACAGTGTCGATGTAAATGGCGTTCAATCAACGCAACATTTTGATCCAGCCGCTGTTCAAACACGCTCGCGCAGCGTACGCACTGAAGGGGCGAGGGGAAATAACAATCGAAGCACGATGACCTTTCAGCTCACGCACCTAAGAAAGTTATAACGGGAAAAAACTCCATTGTAACTTTTTCTGCGCCCGACATCTTCGTCCAACAAGGACGAAGTGGACAAACCGCAACGTGCCGCCCGTCGGCTTTCGCCAAATGCATTCTCAAAGCGGGAAGTCAAAACGGCCAATGCGATAAATGCAATAGTGCGTCGTGTCAGGCGAAGGCACCAGTGAACGAGTTTTCATTAGCGCGGGGGTCTGAGGGGGAGGGGGACCTACGAAAGTACCCTGGCAAATACGCAATCTCTTCGGCGTTCTTACGTTTCTCCAAAACAGTCGTCACAGTAGGCGGCTGCAATCAGTCTATATTACTGGTTATAACGCAGAGCGTAATCTGGCACTTCTTGTGCAGCGCTTCATCTATCATGTACGATGATCACTGATCGGTAGTACATGGATTTGTTTAAATCTTCGCGCCTTTGACTTCGAACAACCGTCGCGAATTTTTTGTATGGTCCAACAATTTGCCTCATTTACGGTCCGACTTCTATACCATCGCACCGTCTTCACAGCATTACAAGTACAAGAAATTGTCTGAAACGTAAAACTTAATTACCCACAGTGAGTGCGATCTCCAAAATTACATATATACTTGGTGACACGCGTACCCAAAAAGTGTCTCTAATGTCGGTGACAAGCTAATATTGGCAATCGCAAGTGCAGTCTGAATCACACTTGACTTGTGTGCTCAGTCGGCCGAATTTGCTGCGGTCTATCGCAAAAAAATAAATCATATTAAAAATTAAGGAAAAAATAAAGGACGAACATTAATAAATACACAAAAGCCGACGCTGCATTGCGATCACGGATGTTGCCACAGGCTTGGGTCACTGGCTCCCAGAAGAAGACAAGGATGTCCTGGTCCTCGCGCCTTGGTCTTTTTGGCCGTGCTGGGTTTCCCTTCGACGACTCGGAGTTCAATGGCCGTTTCTAGAAGTCGCCTGTCTATCAAACGTGACATTCTTCTGGTGGAGGTGCGGCGTATTCTCGACCTATGCAATAGACCCCTCCCAGCAGCAGGAACGCTAGACCGATACCGGAGCTCACGCCAGTACACCGCGCCAGCCGGAGAATCCAGGGATTGGCCCCTGCGTTCGAGCCTTTACAAGCGAGGACAACGACGGCGTCGGCAGGTATGGATGCTGCATCCGGTACTAACACGACTAACCCTGCGACGGCTGATCCGGTAACTCCTCATTACACGCTGCAAAAACCGCGCGTGCCAAGTCCCTTCCATGGCGAGCCTCTTGAAGACGTGGAAGACTGGCTGACGGACTTCGAGCGCGTAGCGGAGTCCAATGGATGGGACGACGAAGCGAAGCTGCGAAACGCCTACTTCAGCCTTTTAGATGGTGCTCGCACGTGGTTCCGGAACCGCGAAGACGTCCTGACATCGTGGCGTGATCGTTCTGTCGCAGCCCCTTGGACACCTACGCCAGCTCCGATCGCCGGGAACGAGATTGATGGGCCATCCAGTCTCGCATTCAGAAACCTAATGAGAGTGTGGCTATGTATGTGGAGAGAGAGATAAAATTCTATTGTGTCTTTGATGGGGTCCAGGGGTGGCATGTACGTGGAAGACGTGCGTCTCTTCAGGCGAGCTGACCCTACCACGTCGCAAGGCAAGAAGCTGCCTCACTTGATGCAAGCTTGTGAGCTAGCACGTCCTCGTCCTCTTCTGGGACCCAGTGGCACAAGCGCATGGCACATGGTCATGCCGAATGCTTGGTCCATGTGTTATAGGAGAGTCATAACACTCGGCAGCTGTACCGCGAAGTAGCAGCTGCGCACGCTGGCGCAGCCTGCCAGCCGGCTAAACTAGACCAGATAAATTTGAGTCAGACTGTGGATCACTGTCTACCTCAAAAATAATGTGCATCGATGCACTAGCCAATTACGTCGCTCACTTCCATGACGTCACGGTGGAGACGAACTTGTTTCAATACTGGCGTCTCTCACGAACTGTATTTCGGAGCGCGGAGGTTCAGAGGGCATGGTGAACTGCGATATCGTAAGCGGGGCTTGTGCTGAATTCTTAGGTTGTCACCGAGTATAGACAGTTACTCAATGAGAATCACGTGATACAATGAATTCGTTGTAAACGTAAAACACTGACATGGGCCTTAAGATACGTCCTGCGGATATATATAACAGAACACACGTGAACCGTAAGCAAAAAAAAAAAAAAGAAAAACTAGCCACGCAGTGTGCTTTCACAACGAATTAGCCACGCCAAATCGTAATAAAAAAAAAAATTGTGCTACCGCACTGTGGTCATTCGCACGGTGGTCGCTGAACAAACGCAGCGACAGATTTTGCCCCACTGATTTCAAGTATGAAACTCTTTGCTTGATTTCTACACACCGGGCAGGAACAATGACTCTAAACAAGTGAAAAAAGAACACAAATATACAAGTTTATATGGAACTCTACACCTGCAGTGAAGGCCCTTACGAAGTGCCTGGAATTAAAGCACGCTGGCAATCACGTGGTGATAATTAAAAGGCTGCAATCACAATGTCTGGGTCGAGATTAGGCGTGTACACCGAGATTAAGCTAAAAGCTCTGTCCTGAATTGTAGACTTGTCTCAACATTATCCTTTACGACCAAATGCAGTATACAACGACATATGTCACAGCCATAAAAAAAAAAGAAAATTACCGCGAAAGTTATTGCTGGTGCCATGGAATCGAGAAATATGCGACAAGCTTTATCTGGCGCAGTTAAACTACTGTGACAGCGGCGCATATTAAATATTTTACGTTACCTCCCGCTCCTTTCTCCCCCCCCCCCTCACCCCTTTACGTCCAGTTCCGCGGTTTTTAGCGCTTTACTGCTTTTATTCCGATGGCGACCCGACTTCTGCCCTAAGCCTCGTAAGCTTTATATGAACGCCGCGCCGGGTGGAATTGCTCGCTGTATAATTGACATATTGCGAACATCTCCATCATTAATCACGCCAACGCACCAGAGTTAGGGGGTCAGTAACCAGTAATTTGTAACAATAACAATTAATGCGCTATGACGTACCAGAGCCACTGTAGGGGACGCCGTAGAGAGGACGTCCCAATTAACTTTGACCAACCAGCTTTCTTTTTCACTCGCGGAGGACTAAAAGTTATGACCGTCTGTGCATTACGCCCGGACCGTCTTTGCATTACGGAAAGTCGGTTGGGAATCGAGCCCGAGACTTCATACTCAAGCAGCAGAACACCGCCGCAATAGTCACAATTCGCAGTTGGGAGACAGGTACACACTAAAGAAGGCCTTGACGAGGATTCTTGCAACTCTTTGTCGGCAGCACGCTTAGATGTACAAGAGCACTTTTGATGAGCCTTCCTTCAGGAAAAGCCACCGCTCAAAACACTGTTCTGCCGACAACTACACAGGGAAAAGTCAACCGTTACACACCCTTAACAGTCTGTGCGGCGAGGACGTCATTCTTACCCGTTTCTTGGAGAGGTGCGAGTCGGTGGAGACCCAGCACGAGTCCCCGGCTGCCCGCGGTCTGTGCTTGCAGTGGGCGATCTCGGCGAGTCCGGCCAACGTGCACAGCACCGCAAGCATGGTCCCCATGTTTTTGGCGAGCAGCACTACGCGGATACTTTTTTTTGTCTATCCTATTCGCCGCACGGTTGCCCCACGTGCTCGACAAAAGCTGACGACGATGCTTCGTCCCGGCTTCCGTCGTCTGCTTCGAAGACTCGGTCGAAGTGTAGCAGACGAGTAGTTCTGTGCAGCGCAGTATAACCCGAGGGCGAGCCGTCTTGCGTTTCTTCCTACGCTATAGAATGTAGACGGTCGCTCTTAAAGTATATTAATCCAAGTTCCGTACGCCAAGAAATATATATGTACGTGTTAAGGCTGCAGAATGTGTATTTTAGCATTTCTGTTATTACTTCCAGGTGTTCTTTTTCACGGTTCTAGCTGAACGGATCAAGGATTCCTAGGCGGAGGAATACTCTGCGCGCGGGCGTGTGCTCTTTCACAATTGGCCTGACAGCGGCTGCGCCTTCGTAGCGCAGCACGCAAAAATCTCGACGCTGGGCTGGAAAACAGGAGGCGACGGGCGAACCCGCTGCTTGGAACGGCGGGCGAATAGCAAAAACGTCCCCAAAATACATTCTTCAAACTGCTCGCGGTCTCGTAGGCCTCGCGGCGGTGCAAGCGCTCGGTTAGCGCGGCAAAGTCCCCGCTGCCGCCGCGTCGGCGAAGACGGATAGCGGTAGTCAGACAGCGCCAGAACGGCGCGGGGCGATGTCGCCCTTCCCGCTAATCGGGCGCCACCGTGGCCACATTCCTCACAGTCCAGAGCACGATGTGTACTGGCGAAAAAATCTTGCTTTATTTTGTTATCTTCTTAGTAACGCGGCGTCTATCGCATCGTACCGTTTCAGCTGTGTGAGGCCCCGAAGAAAGTGACGCCAAGAAAGTGCTGCGCTCATACGAGGGGAATCCGCGGGATAGCTACCTCCGTTTCTTTATTTAGAACTAAAGTGGTTCGTGAATTCCTGCATTGTTTCCATTTGCATTTTTTTACGTGTGTATATTGAAAATTAGTGCATTGTGGGGTACGCGGTGTTTAAAATGCCGGTGAAAAACCAAGTTGATAGCGCGCAGCACAGCTTCATTTTTCTGAAGCAGCAGGCGACAAAAGCCTCGTTGCCCCTCGCAAGGAATTACCACGCTTTAGCTGACGACCTCAATTATGCGAGGCGAACTCGTTTCCCGCACACATGTAGCGAATGTCACCTGGCGAACAGGAGGGGACCCTCACCAGGGCCTGCTGTCGGAAACTTGGTCTAACGTTGTAAAGCGCCGCCCAGGGAGCGTCCTACATAGAGCAATAATTTTTAAAAGGTTTAGTAATAGTCGACATAGAAGCAAATTAAATGTAGCGAGGCGATGCTACAAGGAGGTGAACTACCCTCCCCGCATGCATATATAGGCAGCGTGCGCAAACACGGTTACTCCCCTGCCTTGTCCAATGTATGAGAGGTTACTGATAGAGCTATGACTGGTAAATTTTCAATAAGCACGAGAGCGGCGCACGCGAACGGGATAGAAAGCGAGAAAGAATGGGAACCGAAAGCCCACGTCACGTTTACGTCGCGATCCCCGTTTCCTTTCTGTTTCCCTGTTCCGCTGTCGCTGCTTTGCGCACCCATCAGAGGCGGTTGACCGCGCTCCGCGATTCATGGGAATATACGCGCAAGCCTCGTGTTGTTCGTGCTCTCTAATTGTGGGCTGCAGGTGAGATTCTTATCTGACGTAGTCGCCGTTGCGGGCGAGGGGGCTGCCATTGCTCTGAAAATATCATGAGCCATTCACTCTGTGAAGGTCGTTGACCAGCGAAGCTGTTTAGCACACGACACGAAGGTGACACGTAATTTTGAACAAAGGTACGAACTCATTTATTGTCTTGATGGGTGGTCATCGTGACGAGAGCTACGCACACTCACTTATTGTCCTGATCGGTGGTCCTTATTTCTCTCGAAACTGCAATCACATTCTCTGATAATATCAAATCGATGCACGTACACCGCTTGGTGGTCGGTTGGGCCGGACCGGCGTGGCATCGCAAGGGATTGTATGTCTGCGACACGGAAGGCGTAAATCGCTCCCTTTTCGGTAGCGACACATCCGCATTGAAAACACCGACAACAGGGGTAGTGTAATCGCAGCTAATTCACGCAAAGTGAGTAGCCATGAATCTTACGGTACTATGATTCATTGCATTTTTTTTTTGCTTATGGGGTTATGAGCCATTGATCACGGGGGTGAGCCATTGATGATGACAGTTTTCGACATGCTGTTCTGTATGTTGTATGCGTGATTAGAAAGAGTTTAAGCACCCTTCCCTCCACTTTGTTGAGTGCCTGTAGCCTCTGCCTTACAGTGCTATGAGCCATTGATGATAGTTTTTGTTCACGGAGAACAAGAATGTGTGGAACCATAGCCATATACAGCTTCGCTGTAAAATGAGAGCGCGCGGGCTTTAGTTTAGATATTGAGCTGTGCGATATCACGTGCTGGCCACCGCGCTTGTTCGAAAACTGGCGAAAGGCTTAAGAGGAAGCTTTAGCTCGGGCCCAACTCCGACGCGGCCTATTCAAATACATGTAAAAACGCAAAAACGTTTTTCTGAGATAACGCCTGAACCGATTTTAATGAAATTTGTTGCATTTGAGAGAGAAAGTTTAATTCTAGTGACTGTTGGAAGCGCAATTTTGATTTAGGGCTTGAATTTTGTTAAAAGGATTTTCAAAAGTTCAGACGTATGCAAAAAATAGAAGCACGAAGTTTACAAACTAATAGCTCTGCATCAAGAGCAGATATCGCGATTCTGTAAACGGCATCCATTAGACCATTCAAAGCGGACAAATTCGATATGTCAGTTTACATCTTACGTGAATTTGTTACGTTGTTTACGAGTGTTCTGCAAAAGTTGTAATTACACATTACTCCATTTTTTGAGGTTCATGTGTAACATATCAATTTTGTCCGCTTTAGATGTGCTATCAGGTACAATTCACAGAATTGCGATATCATTTTTTCTTGCTGAGTTACAGAGTTGTGAACTTGAAAGTTTCATTTTCTGGAAATTTGCGATTTTTGCCAAATTTTTATAAAAAATTGACGACCTAACTCAAAAATTCGAAACCAACAGTCACTAGATTTTCAGTTTTTCTTTTAAATGCAGCAAACCCCGTCAAATTTGGTGCAGTGATTGCCGAGAAAAACGAATTCTCCTTTTACATGTATTTAGATAGGAGCACCCGAGCTCCTATCTCCTATCTAAATACATGTAAAAGCAGAATTCGTTTTTCTCGGCAACTACTGCACCAAATTTGACGAAATTTGTTGCATTTAAAAGAAAAATTTAAACTCTAGTGACTGTTGGTTTCGAATTTTCGATTTAGGTCGTCAATCTTTTATTAAAGATTGGCAAAAATTGATAATTTTCAAAAAACGAAACTATCAAGTTTACAACTCTGTAACTCAGCAACGAAAATTGATAATACAATTCCGTGAACTGCATCTAATAGTACATCTAAAGCGGACAAAACTGATACGTTACACATGAATGTCAAAAAATATAGTAAAACGGAAATATAGGTTTTGAAGAACCCAATGTAAACAACGTAACAAATTCACTTAAGATATAAAATGACGTATCGAATTTGTCCGCTTTCAATGATCTGATGGACCTCGTTTAAAGAACCGCGATATCTGCTCTTGATGCAGAGTTATGAATTTGTAAACTTCGTGCTTCTATTTTTTTCAAACTTTCGAATTTTTGAAAATCTTTTTAACAAAATTCAGGACCTAAATAGAGATTCCGCGACCAACAGTCACTAGAATTTCACTTGCCCTCTCAAATGCAACAAATTTCATTAAAATCGGTCCGGGAGTTATCTCAGAAGAACGTTTTTGCGTTTTTACATGTATTTGAATAGGCCGCGTCGGAGTTGGGCCCGAGCTAAAGCTTCCTCTTAAGAGGAAGCTTTAGCTAGGGCCCAACTCCGACGCGGCCTAGTCAACTACACGTGATACAGAGAAACTGAGATAACCCCTGGACCGATTTTAATTGTATTTGTTGTAGTTGAGAGAAAAAGTCAAGTTCTAGTGACTGTTGGAAGCGTAATTTCGATTTAGGGCCTGAATCTTGTTAAAACATTTTGAAAGGATCAGCAAGTTCGAGAAAAATAGAAGCACGAAGTTTATAAATTAGCAGCTCTGCGTCAAGAAGAGATATCGCGGTTCTTTAAACGGCACCCATTAGATCATTGAAAGCGGACAAATTCGACACGTCAATTTATATCTTACGTGAATTTGTTACGTTGTGTACCAGGGTTCTTCAAAAGCTGCATTTCCATATTACTGACTTTTTTAGATTCATGTGTAATTAATTTTGTCCGCTTTAGATATACTATAAATGCAATTCACAGGGTTGTGATAGCATTCTTCCTTGCTGGGTTAGAGAGTTGTAAACTTGGTAGTTTCGTTTTCTCGAAATTTGCGATTTTCGCCAATATTTATTTAAGAAATGACGGCATATATAAAAAATTGGAAAGCAACAGTCACTAGGGTCTAAGTTTTCTTCTAAATGCAACAAACTGCGTCAAATTTTGTGCAGTAGTTGCCGAGAAAAACGAATTCTCCTTTTACGTGCACTTGGATAGGAGCACCCAATCTAAAGCTTCCTCTTATGTCAGAATAAGATTTTATTACTGAATAGATAACGTCATTACAGAATAAAAAATACGTGCTCTTGCCGAGGCTCAGGCGGGTTACACGTGGTACTTGCAGCAGCACTGGGGGGAGCACTTTGAAGGAGAGGCAGGGATGTTACACCGAGATCGCGCTTGGTTGGCTGCCATATACGCTGGAGGAGAAGGGGAAGAGGGGGCGGAAAGAATGAATACAAACAACGAATGTGCGCGCACGCGAGCTGGAACGTTCATCGACGCTATCAAATACAATCGCACACGTCGGCTGTCTTTAGCAGGCAGGATTTCCAAGATCTTCACTGGCATGTTCGCGCCTTGACCGACTTGACCCGAAAGCGGCCGGTCGTCGAGACGGGCCAACGAGGTAGCGAGCGACCGCCTGTGTGTGTTGTAGCGAGGGCAACGGCGAAGAACATGCTCCGCGGAGAGCGCGAAGTCGCAGTCGTCAAAGTACTGTTGTCTCGGGTCTGGATAGCCCGGACGGAGGAAGGAGCAATCCAGGCAATGCAGGCGTCTGAGGTAGAAACTTAGTGAGCTCTGCAAGAAGTTCCGTGAACGTAAGTTGCTTTGGCGCGAGAAGTAAGCTCCTATTAGTATAGTGGAATTTGTTAAAAATTCAATGAACTTCTACGATGCATAGGTTCTGGCGACGTCAACAGCGTATACACACCGCAGCTAGACAGAATAGATCGCTTTGACTTTATATATACACCCACGGATATTCCAATATATGTTTCAGATATCGCAGCATTACGTTCCTTTATTTTGTCTGCAAGGGGTGCGCCTTATTAAGGTGATCAGACCATTCTGCACGTTACATGGACAGCCACCTTTATTTTCTTCCTCCCTTTCTCTTTTTATTTTTCATTCAGCTCTTATCATTCGATAAGTGACGGTAGACAAGGTCGGCTGCCAGAACATCTTCCATCGCCATGCCTACGGAGGAAAAAGACAGGTAAATGGAATGCACGGTTTTCGCGCACACGTCTATTGTCCGAGATGTAAGCAACAGTGCGGCCTGAATTAAGAAACAACTTACCCAGCGACTTGAAGACTGTCGTGTCGGAGCGCCGGTTCTCTTTTGCACCCAGCACGACCTCTCCAATCTCGGCGAAGATATCAGCCTGAATAAAATTTGGAGGAATGAAAAACTCATTAACGGTTCAGGAACAGTTGTACCTTTGTATGCTGTGCGTGCATGTGAACTCTAGAACTCTTCTCACTATATTCTTCTTTCTGCACTGCTTGAAATTGTTTTATCGTTTGGCGAATATCGTTCTATTAAGAGAAGAGTGTTACGAACGGCCGGCAAGGGTACCGGCCTACAAAATTTTCCCGCCAGCCGCAGCTGAGAAGGTGGCGAGCTTCCTAGAAGCGACCTTGGAATCTTTCCCACCGGCTGCAGCGACTCGTTTTGTAGGGACGACGGTGTGCCGTATCAACACCTCCTCGGCGTCGCTTTGACTAAACGCGGTCGGCGGCCCAGTATTGTTAGTGGATTCGCCGTCACCGTCACGGCTTGTTAGAAGCGCTGGAAATCCTGGGAGATGCCTTGCGGCCGTCTCACGGGAGGTCATGGACGGACGCGGCGGCCATTGTCTGCGAAGTCAAGGACCGTGTCTGCGAGAACCCACTCACCTCGGCGTGGTCAGTGAAACCTGTGCGGAAGTGTGCGTAAACCCTACCCCTCAAAGGCGGGTTGGCTACGATGACTGAACGCTCCGAATCGGTAGCAGGTTGAACGGCCGTTTTCCCTCACCTAGGGATCTAGGGAGGACAGTGTATTTAAGGAGCCGTTGGAGGTTCCTCAGTGTGCATTCCTCTTCCAGTCATGTTAGACTGATGAACTGTAACTCGTTCTCCATGAGAACAAGTCTCTCCCTTCAACAACGTCCTCAGCGTGGATAAGTTGGACGACGGCATGGGCCAGCTACCATCTATTTCATGCCCGACCCCAACCATGACAAGGGTGCCAGCCGGCGCTGTCCACGAGCGGCAACGTCCTCTCGAACACAGGTAATCAAAGAAAACAAACGAAGGCACTGTTAGATACGGACCATTAACTAGCATCGGCCAAGTTCTCCGAGCCCAATCACTCGGCGTCGCATTCCAGTGTGCACGTGCGCGTCGACCACGCTACCGGAACAGTCAGGCAAGTTGGCTCTCCCGCCCTCATGTGCTGCGCGTGGAGCTTTTGTCTCCCCCCTGTGTGACGCTTCCCGAAAGTGCAACTGCAGGCCGAAACGGTTCTATAGGTAGTTGACCCTAGTCCCGAGAAAAGCTGCTTTGCAGCACTGGAAGGTCGTTCAAGGTCAACCAGTCTCCCCCCATCCCCCTCCTGGTGAGCGTCTACCAGGCGAGGAGACAACGCCGGACGGAGGCAGTCAGAATAGAGCCCATGGAGTGTTCTCATTGGCCTAACATGACGCCACTTGCACAGTCCGTATACGATTGGATGAAAATGACGATACCTGCACGGGCTCGCCGACTGGATGAAAATGACACCTGCATGGGCTCGACGATTGGCTGAAAATAACGTGACACCGACGGCCGGAAGGCGTTATAAGAGGGAGAACCATCGTAAAGAGACCGAGACGTCGTTCTTGCCATGGGCCGCGGCGTACGATTTTCTGCCGGCCATCGATGACATTTTACTGTTACTTTGCTTCGGACGTAATCCTGTACATAATGTAAATAAACCTTCCGTTCTCATAGTACACATTAACGTCGGCCAACTCCCGCACTACCCGCCGTGGTTGCTCAGTGGCTATGGTGTTGGGCTGCTGAGCACGAGGTCGCAGGATCGAATCCCGGCCACGGCGGCCGCATTTCGATGGGGGCGAAATGCGAAAACACCCGTGTGCTTAGATTTAGGTGCACGTTAAAGAACCCCAGGTGGTCGAAATTTCCGGAGTCCTCCACTACGGCGTGCCTCATAATCAGAAAGTGGTTTTGGCACGTAAAACCCCAAATATTATTATTATTAACTCCCGCACTCTACAGCAAGATCAAATAGCACGTGATCATTTGCTGAATGGTGTGATAAACGATCACGCACATTGTTAAATTAAAACGTTTGCACAGATAGGAATTGGAGCGCGTATACACAACCGGATTGATTACGTATTGTAAAGGAACACTAATGAGAAACGTCTGCGCTCATTAACTACTGCTTCAAAACTACATTGAATTTCTTTGCTGAAAAGTAAGTAAACTCCTAAGGGAATATGTCTTGTTGTGTTCCGGTTCCTTGTTTGTAAAAATCCCAGAGTGCTGTGCTGTGGTGAGGTCGGGCATTCCTATAGGCATCACGTATTCCGGCTCTTCTGGCACGGGTATAATCCTCACGAAAGTTGCCGCGTTAAATATTTTTCTTCCTCTTCGAACGTGGTCCCTCCGTGGCACTGCACGTGCACCTGAACCAGCCGCGCATAACGGGCTCCCATTTGCAAGCACCAATGAAAGCAATTCCTTAACCGTTTGTGCTGCGCTACTTCGCAGGGTGTGTTCAAAAGTAACAAAACGAAGCAATGTTCAAAAGACAGCTACGGTTGGGCCTGCATGTATACTATAAATTTGCTTAAAAATGCACAGATCACGTCACGACAATGCACTGAAAGGCACAGACGACTGATTGGTTACTGGAAATGCCGGTATGCGGCCTCGTAAAGTTATCTTCTTTTGACAGTAAATATTTGCGCCAAGCGAACTACTAAAATCGATAGGTGAGTTATACATTGTATGTGATATATGCTAAATTTTCCCAGCCACGTATAAAACGTTTCGTAGATATACGGGGTGATCATATTTAAATTTTACAGAATTTTTTAAAATCGCCTGTGGCAAATAGCATAATCCTTGTCCTTGAGCTGGATTATTCGTAGAGGCAGAGATTACCAGCACGGGAAGTCGAAACACCTATTCACCAAATTAACAAAGAATCACTAATTATCTTCTGAACTAATTACATAACGGCGCATATCGTAATTTATGAATTTTAGCCGGTGGGCTTGCAAAACGTATTCACTTGAATCTCCAGTATGGCACTAGTTTCGAGGTATTATTTCCCAGAGTGTGGCACAAAATACACAGTCGTTCCAGTTACTTTCATTCTACAATGCATAACATAGCGTTGTGATAAAGAAGTAAGCGGAACAACAGTGAATTTTTAGGGCGAGTTTGATGGCACATATCTCCAAACTGGTGTCATCCTAGAAATGTTTTACAGGTGCGCTTTGCAAGTTACCGGCTACAATTCGTAAATTACAATGTGTGCCGTAAAGAGATTAATTAGGAAATTATTTATAGAAACTCCTTGATTAATTGCATATGCGTTTCGATTTCGCGTGCAGGCAATGTCCGTCTCTCTGAATAATCCAGCTGAATGACTGGAATTATGTTATCTGCAACAGGCGATGTAAAGGAAATTAAGTTAAATTAATTAGATTATGTGTTTTTAGGCGCCAGAACCACGGTCTGGTTGGGATACGGTTGTGGGGGACTCCGGATTCACTTTGACCACCTGGGATTCTTTAACGTGCAGCCACGGTGTAAAAAAAATCGTGCAGCTAAATCTATGTTCATGGGCGTTTTTGTATTGCGCATCCATCGAAAAGCGGCCGCCGTGGCCGGGATTCGAACCGGCGACGTCGTTTGGGAAATTGCAAAAGCTTATTCCCTGTAAAGACCACTGCAAGACGGATATACTATATACTACAGCATTTCCATAGGAAGTAGCAGGCATTTCATGTAGCAGGGTTGACACCTTTAGCTTTCACTGAACTCCGTCCTTATCTGTATAGAGGCAAAACGTTTGTCCAAAGCGGCCACGGCCGCATGCTGCTTACCCCAGAAATGATGACGTCACCGGATTCTGCGCGTGCGCCTTCGGTGCTGTCCACGTAGACGACTGCCTGGCGCATCAACTCCTCGCTCAGCTCCTGCCAGTCGGGGCGCGGAGCGCCCACCGCTGCATGAGAGTTCAGACACTGACACGTCAGCACTTCTTCGAACGACTATCCCTGACTTCATTGATGGGAAAGCATCAAATGGCCCATTGGGCGAAAAAGCCGCCGTCTGTAGCAGAGAATTACGGTACCTGAATTCCCATTGGCTGCGACGCCACATCACGCGCGCGCCTCGACGGAGCCGAGCGGGCGACACGCGCCCTAAAACCTGGCCACACCCCCTCCCGACAACAACACTTGAACTAACGCGATAAATAAAAAAAAAGAAATTAAATAGTTTATCGGTGAGATGGACTGAGGTGCATCTAGCTTTTTGATGTGGAGCGTTTCGCTTATTTCTCTTTCCACTTTACTATGCTCTCCCCCACAATCGATACATTATCAAAATCTGATCAGCATTCGTGTTTTTTTGCAATGCAAGGGCAAGCTCCCTCATGACCCTGTAGGAAGCAAATAACGATGCTGACGCATGCGATCATTGATGCAACGGCCTGTCTGGCCACCGTAGGTGAGTCCGCATGAGATAGGTATGTGATACGCGACCGAAGATGCACACTTCTTGTGAAAAAAAGTGGTGTGCTTCTTTCCACAACCACTACACGCATCTTTCTTCTCTCCTGTGATGCTTTTGCGCAACCTAGCCAGTTTGCCCGGCGCCGCGAAAACTCTAGCGTGACGCCATTTCTAGTTTCCAAATAAAGAAATCTAATCGAGTTTTCTTTGCAGAGTTCAAAGGTGAACCTAAGATTCCGAAAAGACTGTTCAAAACACGTTAAAATCCTTCTCGCCTTTGATTCTAGGCTGTCATCGGAATTTAACCTTAAAAGCACTAAAAAATTATCCACATACTTAGAAATTCGCACAATATGCTTGTCCTGCAGCCTGTGAATTACATTACTGTCAAGCTCGGATAAAAACATAAGACACAGTACAGCAGCAACCCTAGATCCGATGCAAATGCCCTTTCTCTGAATGAAGACATCCTTGTTAAAAGACACTACAGTAGCTGACAGCTAGAACGTAAGAAGTTCCATAAATGACTCAAGTGACAAAGCGCATGAATTTATAAGAACTACTTCCCCTCTCTCTTCAATGAGAACACGTACAGCTGTAAACAGGTCCTCGTGTGGGATAGAATAGAGCAAGTCCTGAATATCTACAGACATCGCAGCATTGGCACATATCTCGCTTGACTTTAACCAGTCCACCACTTCCAAGCAGCTCTGGACGCCGAAAGGATCCTAGGTACCCAGTTTTCGACGTGCGCTGCAGGAACCGACGAACCGTTATCGGCCATAAGCCTACTTCTGTGACGATAGCCCGAAACAGGTCCTCTGGCTTGCGAATCTTAGCCGCAAGAACACACTTAGCACATCTTCCTTACTTTGTTTTACGGCTTTCTATAAGGCCTCAAGCTTCAGTTTCTTGAAGAGTTTTATTGCTTCAGCCTTGGACCTACTGGGCGACACATCCGCAGGCCAAAAATTCTCAATGGCAAGGACTGCTTTTTCTTGAAAGAGAACTTTTGGAAGCACGAACAACACTCCTTCTTTGTCAGACTGTACCAGGTTGTTGAAGGGCTGGACGATTGGTCTGAGAATTTTGTCGACAGGCTGCAGGATTCAGGCTAACTCGGAAGCGTCCCCATTAGCTTCTATGGCAGTCGGGCAAGGTAGCATGACGTCACGGATCGAAGTGCGCCGGCCTTCCGCCACCGGACGCATCGGGAGCGAACTCCAAAAGTGTAAAGTTTAGCCTCAGTTCGGTCTTCACAGAAGGCAAGAAAGCCTCGTAAAGCATCACCTGCGGGATCGCTGGAGCGTCGCGGGATTCTTGTGATGCGTCGATCTGCAAGTGATGACCGTAGACCGTGGAAGGTCGGCTGCCTTCCACGACGTGCTGTCTTCGGTTGCGCGACTTTTTCAGCGTGCAAGCCATCTAATGGCCCAATACAAATGCGGGGAGCTTTTCAAGGATCGTATAGCCAATACTTCGCCAGCTAGACTTAATATTTGTCTTTGTGCTTTAAAAAAAATCAAATTATGAGGTTTTACGTGTCAAAACCACGATCTGATTATGAGACACGCCGTAGTGAGGGGCTCCGGAATAGCAGCCATTGTGCCTCTCGCGCAATGTTTGAAACAAACTGCCTTACCCAGAGAAAGCAGAATAACGCTCGATGTCACGCAGGCAATTTATTGCTTTGTGTGAACCCCGCGCAGATCCCATCTATCAACTTCACGCCTACGGATTGAGGAATTTGTAGTATTGCCCATACAATCTGAGTTCGAAAACAACACACACGAGACGCAACAGTGACAGACGTATAGGAGCTTGTCATCGTCGTATTGATTCTTCTTTCTTATTATTTGTCGCGCTAATTAAGATACCTTTCGTAACAGTGTTTAACCAACTCGTCCAACAAAGATGTACTGCATTTCTGACATAACCGGGGCATTCGCACACAATTGAATTACGCGGGCAAGGTCTATGGCCGCTGCAGAATTGCCCTAAAGGAGTTAACGGCACCAAAGTTCGTGCACGAATTCACCTGCTCACCCTGCACGTAATGCGCGTCGCGTATTTCTGTTTTCGTGCAGCTCGAGTGCGTGCACGTATATGCGCTAGTGCGCACGCACCGTTGACGTGGGCGCCCTTCTTGAGCCAGCCGGCCTGCAGGACCGGCTTGGGAGACGAGGTGGCGGTGACGACGACGTCGGCGTCGCGCACGGCATCCTCTGCAGACGCCTCGTAGCGCGCCGAAATGCCGTGGGCGGCGAGCTCTTGCACGAGGGACGCGGCCGACGACTCGCGGTGGTTCCAGATGCGCACCTGTCGCCGTTAGGCATGAGAGGGTTGAGAATTCGGTGCGATGACCAACCTCGCCCTTTCCCCACCCTTGAGCTCTCTCGCACGCTCAGCTAACTGCTGTACATAGTCATCTGCTCCAGCATATATACAACGGACACCTGCTGCTACTCTGCCCTTCGGGCTGATCAGACTGGAAGCTATGCACATATGGCTTAAGGTTGATAAGGTCTGTAAGCAACTGCTACAATTTCTGTGCTAGGCCTGCACTCTTTCAGACATTCTCATACGTGTGTCGGTTGGCAACCTATTCCAATTACAGAAAAAAAAGAACACTGCTAGGCCGTTCTAGGAAAACTGAGAAAAATGTCCTGATAGAAGCGACACTTCTTGTCGTTAGTTCCTTTCTTGTGCCTCAGTGTAAATGACCTGTATACGCCTCACTTCCCGTTCCATAGTGCTTTGAACTTTGCTTTCTGAACGACAGCTTCTGTGGCGCTTATTTTGTTGCGAATAAGCTGGTATGTATCGCTCGTGTCGTCTACTTTCTTGTCTCCTATCACGCGCTGTTGGAATACCATGGGAATGACTAAGCCTTCCAAAAGCTTTTTGCCAGTATCTACACCTCCTGACCAGCGTATACCCACTTCCCTTTTGTTTCCGTTACTGCTGACCGAGAATGCCAGCGTGAGCTTTTCAAATATCTGTGCCCAACGTGCCTCCCTGACCTTGTGCAACCATGCAAGGAACGCTAAGCGTTTGACAGTGTCAACGAGTGCACCCAACTAATGCACAACCATGCTCCCTTTATCATCAATTTATGCATCATGCATGCAGCTCCCCCCCCCCCCCCACCCAAAAAAGTAATAAATGCGCCATGCTTCCATAGTGTCGGAAGGGAGACCACGTGCTGCAGTCTCCATAATTCGATGATGGCGATTTCTAGAGGCGCGCATATTGCCTATCTCTGCTTCATACTCGTTCTCTTAATTAAAACATCTCTGCATTTTAATGTTATCTATTCCTGTAACGACCCCGGCATCATCTCTTCCCTGCTTTCAGCAATACTCTTAAGACTATCTCGCTGATGTCGACCACTGGCCAGTTAACGGTCTCACCAGCTTTGAACGCCATTGCTTCTGGAAGGTGCCCGTTCCCTAGGGTCCTGGCTGAGTTCTTGGCATTCTACTACAATGTGATGAGTCGTCTCAGGATTTTCTGCTGCAGGAAATACATGCCTGATCCCGTTGCGAATATTTGCTCCTGTATGTTTTTGTGCTCACGCAGCCAGTTCAAGCTGTTTGACGTTGAGGAACTTCAAACAGCCCCGGCTGCTGGAGACCCGGTAAGGATACGATAAGTACAGTTCATTTCGAAACTTACCGGACATTTGTGGGTACGAGTAGTTGGGCTAATTTGTGGAACATCTGAAAATATCATATTTTGTGCTTGCATGCAGTGCGATCCACTGTTGAAAGGACCCCCCTCCCCACCTCAATCTGCAGCTCTTATATCACTGGCAGTGCAGCTGCAAGTAGGGCACCATGCGTTAACATCATGTTAACGCATGATGTTAACGCATGATGCCCTACGTAGGACAGTAACTAATGTGTTTAATTTTATGGTTTTGTCAAAGTTTATGACAATGTTGTGCTTAATATGATGGTTCTGTAAAAGTGTACGACCATGTGAACAAGACGTGTGTGCCTCTGCTGTTGTCTTTGCCAGTATGGGGGCGAAGGACTCCCTCAAGCCATCCTTGAATGGCTTTTCCATTCGCCTCCCATCACATTTATATTGTGACAAACCAATAAAGAATCAATCAGTCAATCAAGTGCCGGCTGAAGGTCTGTCCATGCACTGCGCAGGTGCGAAGAGAGATGCAAGCGCCATCAACAAGTCATCTGCTGCAAACGCGAGCGCTTCCACACTTACCAGAGTGAATAACATCGCACGTGCTCTAGCCTCATGGAAATGGACCTTTGGCATTGGACCGCACTATATAGGTGCAGTTCCTTTATTATGGCCAGTTCTATTGTCTAAGCCCACGCAGCGTAAACGCTCTTTTTCTCTTTTCTTTCCGGCTTTTAACTTGAGCGCGTGAGCTCATCGAATCCGAACTGCGTGGAGCGGCCCATATTGTACCCTATACACTGGAAGGCTACAAAGGAAAAAAATATCTCTTGACAGCATCGCTCTATAGCTTCGAAGCTGCCAGAACATTCTACAAGGGCTTCGCCGCTCGGCCAAAGGGCAGCACGCAACGCTGTAACAAGAAAGACAGCGGCTTGTATGACTTTGATGAGATGTCACACACCGCGCGCACGAGGCGCGTTGCCAGGTGGCTTCGGTATGGTCGTTCAAGGGTCTATCAAAGTTATAAGCAAGAGCGGTGCGTTATGTTTGTCCATTGAATCGCAAGTCGAACCACGCGCGGTGGTTTTTCGCTTAAGATGGAGAGGTGGGACAACACCGTGACGTTCCCGCGCGAGCCACACGTGACGTCACAGCTTCTGACAGTGTCTGGCCAAGACTAGTTACCTGTTTGTCAGTTTAAAATAAACGCTTATACGACGGTTTCGTATATGAACTGAGCCTAAACTCCCTATTTTAGTGGACCTTTCCCAGAGCCGATAGAGAGAGAGAGAGAGAGAGAGAGAGAGAGAGAGAGAGAGAGAGAGAGAGAGAGAGGCAAGGAGGTTAACCAAACGCACGTCCGGTTTGCTAGCCCGGACGAAGCACCCGGCGAGCCGAGCAACCAATTAAGCAGGCCAAGGAAATGCACACCACTTCCTCCCGCCACTAACACTTAACCTCACCGTGCATTTTGTGTTTCCCGGTGTCCGCACGTACCTGTTCAAAACGAAACATGGTGGTCATGATGCGGACGTGGCTCCTCGCTTGCGTTCCTGAGCCCAAGACTGCGAGGATCTTCGGGCCCTCGGTGGCGAGGTACTGCGCGGCGACGAGGCGACTAATTCACATTCCGCGCATCTTAGGCAGGTCTAGTGTTCATAACGAAAGTTACAGGTAATCCTCTCCTCGAAGGCAGCTACAGGTAACACGAACGCAGAAAGTGCATTCTGTGAAGAAAACAACAACAACAAAAAAGGAGCACATGCAATTTTACGCTTAAATCCAAATATGTATATATTATGACTTTACTGCGCAACCTTCACCTGTCGAGCTTCCGTAAGATTCTCAGCGTTCCGATTTCGTGGCGTTCACTGTATCGACATATCGACGCCAGCGAGCACGGACGCTCGAACAAAGCGCGCCCTGTTTTGATCGAGAGGCCGTGCAACAAAGTTACGCTCGGTGACAGCGTAAGAATTCAGCACGTGCTCCGCCCACGCAACCGCAACTGCCCTCTATGCCTCCGCGCCCTGAAGCGGTTCCCGAGAGGGGCCGATATGGATGGATAGATGGAATAACTTTACTGAAAGGCCCTGCGAGCTACGGGCGCAAGGCCACATAGAGCGGTCTACTCCCACGTTGGGACCGGGAGTTGTCACTCCCTGGCCGCATCGTGGGTTCGCTGGACAGCCCAGAGCTTCTGTCGAAAGACAATTTCGCCACCGCGATGACGTCGCGGAAAGGTGTAAACGTTGTTGCCTGGAGTATATACACAAATTCAATTTTAGTTGGACACCCGTGTACAATTGACACTGCATTCTTAGGCTGTCACAATATTATCCCTGCCTTATGACAAAGAGGAAGCAAAGCGCAGATATATAGCTTCGCCGATGTGTGCAAGTATGCGAACCGCACAAATCGCAGAACCCTTACTTGTAAACGGAGCGATAGAAACCGAGCAGGCTCACGTACCTTAGTGGCTACGGCTGACGCCGCAGCTGTGCGGTAGGCGGTGATTTCTATTGCGTCCATCACCTGGGAAAAAAAAAAAAAAAACACGAAAACATCACAGAAGTATACAACCACAACTTGATCGGCAACGTGGTCGAACGCAATGCGGCTGGTCACAACGTGCACAATGCATTTGTTTGAGTGGATACTTGGGAACGATTGTTAGGTGCGAGTTTACTAAATATTTAATCAAATTTCGGGGTTTTACGTGCCGAAATCACGGACGGACGGACGGACGGACGGACGGACGGACGGACGGACGGACGGACGGACGGACGGACGGATTTCCTGCCTAGGTTAAACAATAATAAAAAAAAAAACCTATGAACTCGCACAAACAAATTTTCTTATGCCCTATTGCGAACTGTGCTTTTGTACGTCTCCGTTTTCTGTCGTTTCCCTACTTTTCTTCCACCAATCCTCCAATCACCTCTCACGATCGGATTATCAGGCGCGCCCTATAGTGGGGCATTCCGGATTAAGTTTGTCCACCTAGAGTTCTTCGACGTGCACCTAATGCACGATACACGGGCGCTTTCTTGCATTTCGCCCCGTGGAAATGCAGCCGCCGCGGCCGGGATGCGATCCTGCGCCCTCGGGCTTAGCAGAGAGATAGAGAGAAATAAAAGAGCGGAAAAGCAGGGAGGTGTTCCAAACACTAATGAAGTTGCTTACGATATGTGACTAAAGAGAAAACGGACACTAAGAACAAGGACCAATTATGGTAAACAAACAACTAGCTACCAAGTACTAGCAATACTAAATAAGCTGGAAGATAATATTGATTTCAATATGACTAGAAATGTATTAAAAAACCACGTGAATGAATTGTTACTAACATAGTGTTGGAGAGAGTGATTATTGCAACATAAATATATTAAAATCTCTCTTTCACTTTCTTTTTTTTTTCTTTTTTTACGCGGATATATACACGTTCAAGGTCATATGCTGCACTTGAGTGTACTATTGCAATTTACATGTACAACCTGTACTTTACTGTTTGTGGACAGGGAGAGAAAAAGTTAGAAAATGGAAGCATTTATTATTTCACCGTCTCTTTTGCGAACCAACTGTAACTCAATAATTTGCCAAATTCTATTGCAAGTTTCTGTGTAAACTCGTGTACAATGTGTGAAAATATGTTACGTTATGTGTGCTTCGCTCACTGCTAATGAACTGACACTAAATTATGCGCAATACACGTGTATTTTGCGGGTACAGGGGCACCTGTCAGGCGCTACGCGCCTCTTGCTCCTGCACCTTTCTTGAAATTGTATCCAATATTTAAAAAAAAAAACAGATTCATTCATTCACGCTTTGCCACAGCGGTGGCGTAGTGCAACCGGTCATGGTTTGCTGAACATGCTCGATCATGACAGCCATTTGGCTATGCCAGGTATACGCGGACAACTTACGCACTTGAGGGCTCCGGTGTCGGCATGGAAGAGGAGCACAACGCCCTGGATGCTCGGCAGGGGCGACCTGTTGTTCGGGTAGTTGGTGATCACCTTGGTGGCCAGTGCTTGGCCGGACGCGATGTAAGCCGGCATAGACAGCAGCTCCCTGCGGTGAAAGGGCCGATAATGCCAAAGCTCGATAGCGCCACCTCGTTCGCCTGTGCGTCACGCCGCTTAAACTAGCACGTTATGAGCATGTGCCGCCTTTTGCCATTGTAGAGCTACAACTAATTTCGGCGCTCGCAGTTTTGTATAGTAAGCGTAGCTTTTCACTATTCAACAATCTAGATGTACCCACCTGTTTGTATAGCTATAGAATCTTTGGATTAAAAGCTACAGTGACTTCTCTCGACTCCCAATAATGTGTCTATACATACATATGTACATATTGAAAATATGTACGGTACATATTTTCCATCAGCTCTCGTGAAAATTGACAAGATTTTGACCTATATTGTGTCGTCAGAGAGTAAAACAATGCATAAAACTCCTTCCCAATTACGCGATTGTCGCAAATAACAATAACAGTTTTTACAAGAAACGAAAAGAGAAAGCTATCTTCTCATTTTACGTGAACATGATACCTGCAGGATCATAACCGGCGGGGCATTCAAACACACACAGAAAACAAATGGGGGGGGGGGCAGTGGCTTAGCCAGAAATTTCGTTCGGTTGGGGCGGGGGGGGGGGGGGCGCTCACGTTCCTGCTCGGCCTCCTCCTCATAAAATTTGTCAAGGGATCAAATACATGACTAATAACTGCATTACCATTGCCAAAAATGCTGCAAACGAATTCTTAAACGCTACGCACTGTCAAGACAAGTAAGATATGTTTTCTCATAAAAGAATATACTCGAATGTCCGAAAAATTGCGCCCGAAATAACTGGTATCAATGCTTCCATGTTTTTGTCTATTTAATAAGTAAAGAAAATATCACACGAACGTTAGAACTATATCAGTTCCAAACCAGCGAAGCAGTGCATGCCGCTGATATGAAAAATAAAGGCTACGAAATTAACAAGTTGAGGACAAATATTTTATCGAAACTTTGTCGTTCAAGAACGTTGTTTACATTTTTGTACATATGCAACCACCAGAGAAAAATCTCAACGACGCTGTCCTCTGTTACAATGTATTGCGCAGGAGCAGGTGTCACCGGTCGTGTATTGTGAGTAATTGCACCGAGGTTATAGTCTAAATAGAGAGCACATATAAGAAGCAGAAGTTCTGCAATATATATGAGGACGAGTCAAATGAAAGTGAGCAAATGCAAATAGATGACAAACGAGCTACCTTATTTAAAAGAAGTCTCCATGAGCATTTAGACATTCGTCCCACTGACTAACGAGTCGCTTGATTCCAGTCCCATAAAACTCCTTGGGTTGTTGCTTCAAAAAGACCGTAACTGACTCTTTCACGTCATCGTCCGGCACGAATCTGGTTCTCTTGAGCTGTTTCTTCAGTTACCCCAAAATGTGGAAGTCGCAAGGCGACATATTTGGGCTGTTTGGCGGATGTCGCAGTGTTTCACACTTGAACTTTGCCAGTTTTATGTTAACCACATCAGTGACGTGGGGACGGGCATTGTCGTGGAGCAAGATCACCTTATTCGTAAATTTTCCACGTCGTTTGTTCTTGATTGCGACACGCAGCCGACCCGGCGTTTCGCAATATCGGAAACGATTGATAGTAACTTCAGGTTTAGCGAATTCGATCAGTAATGGCCCCTAGCTGTCAATCGAAAAAAAAAAAGTCAACAACACCTTCCCGGCAAAAATGACGGCCTTTGCTTTCTTTGGGGGTGGTGAATATGAATGTTTCCACTACAAGCCCTGCCGTCGCGTTTCAGGCTCGTAGTAGTGGCAACATGCATGATTCGTCCCCGGTCACAATTGCAGACAAGAAGTCGTCACCCTCATTGTGACACCGGATCAGATTAGTCAAGGCAGCGCCGAACCTCTCCGTTTCCTGGCGGTGGTTCAAAATATTGGGCATCCGTTGCGCACACAAGAGCCGATAACCGATATATTCCTTAATTATGGTGTGAACCGAACCGTGACTGATGTTGACACGCTCCGCCAGTTCATCTATACTTATCCCCCGTTCTTGTCTAATCAGCTCATTAACCTTTGCAATTATGTTGGGGGTGTTTGCACGGTGGTTTTGGCCCGCTCTTAGATCGTCTTTGAAACTTTCACATCCTTCTTTGAACAGTTTGCTCAAACGCTTCACAGTGGCCATCGAAATGCAATGTTTAACGTACACGGCAGCCATACGGCGACTAATTTCTTTTTGGGAAACACCTTCAGCTGTTAAAAACCTCACGACACCATGCTGTTCAACATTTGCAGCGTCCAATATATGTCACGCAACCATGTTCAGCCAAGTGTATGAGAGCATTAAAGAACATTTATCCTCACACCTGCATGTCATTTTTGTAAATGAGAGGTGCCTGTGCGCTCGCAGATAATGAACCGAAACATTATGGCGCGGAGTGGGTCGGCTCACTTTCATTTGACTCGCCCTCGTGCATTAGAAATTATAAGATACAATGGAATATACAAACGCGAAGATACAGCTTGATAAAGAGCAAAAAAGTGTCACTATAAACAAAGTTCACTGCACGTATACACAAAACCTCGCAACAAGCTATTTAAATATACTTGTAAGTCTCCAATAAATATACGTATCTAAGAAAAGTCAATGTATATAATGCGTCAAACAAGGTAAATAAACATGTTGCGCAATAGCAGCTTCACAGATCACAGAATCCTAAGGCCCGCCCCTTTCCCTCTACTCCCCTGATGTATCGCGCGCGACGGAAGGCGGCGCGCTTCATCTCCGCTTTTCTCCCTTGCGCACTCAAGACTGAGCCACCATCGTCGGCTCACCTATGCCGCCACCACCGCTCTACGCTTTCACTCGCACATACAGCATGCGGCGCGCGGTCACGATGCTATCGAATAGGGCTTTATATATACGGAACATGAGGCGCGACGGCGATGGCAAGAATGTGCCTGGAGTGTACATATAATTGCTATCGCAATAATATGAGTATCCCGCAACTGAAGCGTCCGGTGGGCCATTACTTTGCGCAAAAGTAGTACGAAAATCAAACTTTCACCGTGCGGCAATTCGCTGCGCCGCAGTAAGTTTTGTGTGTGTGTGTGTGTGGGGGGGGGGGGCACCGAGATGAAAAAAAAGACACAAAGGAAAGCATATTGGCCACAATCGAACGCCTACTTTGGGCACCTATAATGTGGCTACCGAAGTAATATCGAAAAAAACGTGAGACGCTTGGTCCACAGAAAAGCATACGCATAGTGCTCGGTTTCCTACACCGGTGAGACAAGACTTTCCGGAGAGGTCGCGCTCAAGCGAACGAGTTGCAATTCGTTGAGTCCCAACAATGATGGAAGCGAGCGACCATTGTTTCTTTTTCTCATCTGCTAGCTAGAAAGCATCCAAAACTATGCCAGGCTAAAATCCACTCGGCCAGACAAAAACGAACCCGCACCGAAGTACGCCGGGCGGTAGTCGGGGCAACACGAGAAACACGCATGCACTATGGCTGGCTCTGGCTGCCCGCGGATAGCGAGAACAAGAAAATTGAAGAGGCTTAATGTGTCCTCGCGAATAAAAGTCAAAGTAGAAAAATAAATAAGAACGTGGTTACCTTTGCTGGCTTTAGTGTCTTGACATGGATGCTATGGTGCAGGTAAAAAATATGTTAAGATTATTTTCTGTGACATGAAGGCACAAATGAACCACCACAACGCTTCGTCATATCGGACGTCGCTGCGTGCTTTGTCAACTTGTCTGATCGCGTGTTGATTTGGCGTTTCGTTGTATGGTCCGATGTACGACTATAGAAAAGTCAATGCCCCTTTGGCGTCAAATGTTTATAACATTAAACCCGCAAAGTTCCGGAATTGAAAATCTAAAGCACGACTTTGGAAATGCCACTGCACCTTTGTCATCAAAAGTTTGAGAACCTTATACGCATAAAATTTCGTAATTGAAATCCATGCGCTCCGTAGATTACGCGGCCTCCGCGAGATGCCGCGACGAGCCCTCTCGCCATCAAAACGCACTTGAATCTTTGTGCTCGGATGGTTTGGCTCCTTGCGTCGTACGACTCCCGGTGCTTGGACGCTGCCGCTAAATCCGGCCCGAGTTGACAATGTTCGCGCTGAAATGCCTTTTCGAGCGTGAAATATATCCCCCCATTCTAGACAAAATCCAGAATGATTTCCGGCGCCGGGGGTTGTTTTGGTCGGCGGAGCATAACAGCACGAAAAAATTTCGGGAGAGGGGCTGAAGCCCCATAACCCCTCCCCCCCTCCCCCCTGGCTACGCCCCTGGGGGGCGGAGGGAGGTGGTTATGTTGGTAGCATAGCATTCGCTGATGAGAACTGACCTGAAAAACAACTATGTGTCTGAGGTCGGGTGTGTCGCCTGTGCATTTGTGAACTGACCGTGCACGCGTACAGCATCGGATCGGCAGCATTGGCGAGGTCATTCCATACTTTTCTCTACGATACCCTCCCGGCGCGGAGCAGCGAGTCAGAGGCCACGCTTCTTCGTTGTTCTTGCTCCCTACTGAAATGGCGCAACCCACTCTGGGGTATCGGCCATGAACCGGACGGTGAAGGAGCTGTAAGCATTTCTTTTAATAAATTAGGGTGAAATTAAATAAGTATCTGGCAAATGGAATTTAAAATGTCTGCTGTTACAGGTATGAATAATCAATTAATATTTTGTGAATGTTGTGAACATTGTAAGTATTTAGAAGAATTCTAACACGCAGTTTGTTTTGTCTCACGCAGAAAGATGCAGAGGGCTTCACAAACGTTTCCCTGGCTGTAACCCAGTACGGTAGCCCCAAAGAAAAGAGTTACAGGAAGAGCCGAACTCAAGCCAAGCTTCTGGAAGGGTTCTTCTAAAAATCTTTTCCGTTGAATAATGAAACGGCGGCGTGTCAAAAAGAAGTGTTCATAGGTTGTTGCATAAAGTGCACAAAGGCGATATAGACAGACCAGACCTGTGGAGGTAAATGTTCAGGGGTGGGGGCGGGGGGGACTCAGCACTGTAGTCTTGTAATTGTTACTACAATTTTTCTAGAGGAGCACCATTTGTTGTTCAAAGGAAAACTGAGATACGGGAAATCATATGTTGCTAATGATGATTGCTCGAACTTATTTATAGTAGTATATTTTCTTAATCGCGCCGCAGTGCTGAAAGCTGACGAAGCCTCTTCTCAATTAGCTTTCTCCTCTTCATCACAAACAGCAGGTGTCCCCGCTTGCGGGACGATCTGATTTCCCCGCTCGTTTTATCGCACGTGCGCACACTGCCCGCCACCGGGCTCGATTACGAACGAGAGGTTGCGCATAGATTTTATCATAGCTGTCACAGCTATCCTCGCCTTCTTTAATACAGCAAAGCTGTATAGGGCTTTCAACAAAAACTATCATCGTCAAGGTCTCATACCCCCGTAAGCTAGCAAAAAATGCAATGGCACATAGCCCCGTAAGGCAGAGGCTACAAGCACTCAGCAAATTGCAGCAAACAGTGCTTACATCCTTTTTAATCACGCATACAACATAGAGAACAACATGTCGAAAACTGCCTTACCCGCCGTGGTTGCTTAGTGGCTATGGTGTTGGGCTGCTGAGCACGAGGTCGCGGGATTGGATCCCGACCACGGTGGCCGCATTTCGATGGGGGCGAAATGCGAATACACCCGTGTAATTTAATTTAGGTGCACGTTAAAGAACCCCAGGTGGTCCAAATTTCCGGCTCCCCCCACTACGGCGTGCCTCATATACAGAAAGTGGTTTCGGTACGCAAAACCCCATAATTTAATAAATAAAAACTGTCTTCATCGATGGCTCATAACCCGGAAGGAATAGCTCATACACCCGTAAGCAAGCAAAAAAAAAAATGCAATGGCTCATAGCCCCCGTAAGATTCATGGTTCACAAAATGTATCTACATTTGTCCTCTTAACTCGCAAGAGGACAACGCTAGCGTCTGTGGGGATGAATATCTGTGCCGTACAAACGAAAGACGGAATTGTGATATCCACTGTGCATATATTTCCAGGCACACCAAAGTGTGATATTGACACGTGTACTTATCTTTATCGGACAACCACGTTTCGCCGCCTAACAAATGTAGCACAGCGTGGGACGCGCCTGCATGTATCCGACGTTTCTGGAAAGTTATCGATGCTTCTATCCGCTGTCTGTTGTCGCCGAACCTTATGTTATCTGATTTCATCACCTGACGCGAATGGTGTAGAACTTTGTGGAAGGCACGCGGGTCCAAACGATTAGTCTGGAACATTCGACGACTGCTCTATAAAAGCCGACGCGCTTGACCCGCTGATCAGATTTTCGACGATCGCCGACTGTGTTCGCTGCTATCGTTGTGCTATAAGTGTAGCCTCTTTTATGGGCACAGGTTCGCCCAATAAAAGTTAGTTTTGTGTTTCACAGTATTGCTACTGTGTTCTTTGACGTCACGACCACGTGACATCTGGTGGAGGTGCTTGTGCGTTCATGTACCGAACGCCCCCAAAAAGCCGCGATCCAAGCCCGAAGCCTGAGGACACAACCAAAATCGCCCAAGACCAGCGTGCTAGCCGCAGACTGCAAGGACTGCCCCCAGAGCACGGACTTCTACCTAAGACGACAAAGAAGATCGTGGTCAAGACAACCCCAATGGCTGCCCCAGCGTCCCCCGTTATCCTACAACAACCTCGGGACCCACCAACCTTCCATGGAGCAGCGACTGCAGTGAAGACCCGGAATCATGGCTGGAGACCTACGGACGAATCGCGACATTCAACAATTGGGACTCCGACGACAAGCTGTGGCATGTCTACTTCGCCTTAGAAGACGCCGCCAGAACGTGGTTTGAGAACAGGGAGTCGACCTTGACAACGTGGCACCTGTTCCGTAGCGGCTTCCTGCGCACCTTTACAAGCGTCGTGCGCAAGGAAAGGGCCGAAGCTATGCTGGACGCCCGAGTGCAGCTACCAAACGAGAACGTTACCACCTTTACGGAAGAAATGAGCCGTTTGTTCTGCCACGCCGACCCGGATATGGCCGAGGAGAAGAAAGTCCGCCTACTAATGCCTGTTGTAAAGGAGGGACTTTTCGCCGGAATGGTAAGAAGCCCACCGAAGACCGTCGAAGAGTTTCTTCGTGAGGCGACGAATATTGAGAAGATACTCGAGATCCGAAACCGGCAATTCGATCGCCGCACGAACTGTACAAACTACGCCGGGGTTCAATCACTGGCTACCGGCGATCTACGCGAGACTATCAGAGCGGTCGTACGGGAGGAGCTGCAGAAGTTCTACCCAAGGACGCAGTCCCAAGTGGATCCAATCGCTGAAATCGTCAAAGAAGAGGTTCAGCGATCGCTTGGAGTCCCTGAGGTGCAACCACGATCACCGCAACCTCAGCCGGAAGCGATGACCTACGCCGCCGTCGCCCGCTGTCAAGGTCCCCCTCCGCGACAACGCCAGAGCCCTGTAACGCCGCAATTCCGTCGTCCACCGACGCCGCCGCCAGCACACCTACCCGTCGCCCAGCGCAGCTACGCGAGGAAGACGGACATTTGGCGAGCCCCCGACCACCGCCCTCTCTGCTACCACTGCGGCGAAGCCGGCCATGTGTACCGCCGATGCCCATACCGTGACCTGGGATTGCGAGGGTTCGCCGTCGATGCACCGCGCCCTCGGGAAGGTGAACGCCCTCGTGACATCGCCGACTACCTCGCCGCTACTCAGTGTAGCCCTCGACGACCGTCCCGTTCGCCGTCACCAGGCCGCTACCTGTCGCCGCAGCGCCGACCATATATACACTGGGCCAGCCCGGGGTCGGTCAGCGAGCCCATATCCGGAAAACTAAAAGCAGCAACCGATGGAGGTGCGGTTGCTGTTCGTCCAACTGACGAAGATCCTCCGCCGCCGACGAAGACGACGAAGAGACGATCTCGACGACATAATAACGACACGCCGCCGTCCCGACAAGGTCAGGAAGCCAAGACTATACCGACGAAAGACCACTTGACGACGCGACGTTCCAGCTTCAGTTCAACGCGACGCAGCCGTGATCCGACGCCAAGACCTAATTGCAATGCCATACAAAGAACCACCCACCTCGACGTGCTTCTCGACGGCCACGCAGTCGCCGCTTTAGTGGACACAGGAGCCGATTATTCCGTCATGAGTGGACCCATCGCAGCGCAGTTGAAGAAAGTTAAAACTGCATGGGAAGGCCCTCAAATTCGGACCGCTGGAGGACACCTCATCACGCCGACTGGAATCTGCAGGGCGAGAATAACATTCATGACCGGACTTACCCTGCCACCTTCGTTATCCTCCAACAGTGTTCACGAGACGTCATTCTCGGTATGGACTTCCTGGACCAACACGGCGCAATCATCGACCTGAAGTCGAAGTCAATAACGCTGTCGGAAGATGAAGCGATGCCGCCGGAGAGCCCTCGTAGTCACCACGCCTTGAGTGTGCTCGAAGATCAAGTGAGCATCCCTCCTCGCTCCAGCATTGTTATTTCGGTCGGCAGCGAAACACCCGCTGACGTAGAAGGCGTCATCGAAGGCGACCAACGTCAACTGCTAGAACGTGAAATTTGCGTCGCAAAAGGGATCGCTCGACTGCATGGAGGGAAAACTGAAGTGTTGCTGACAAACTTCAGCCGGGACTTCAAGCACATCAACAAGGGCACGACGATCGCGTACATCGAGGAAATTCTGGAAACCAGTAACGCGTTTGTCGTCTCGGATTCCGCCGCATCTACCCGACGACCACGGTTCCCGAACCAGACTACGACATTAATCCAAGTCTCCCCGTGATTAAGCAACAGCAGCTGAGAAGTCTGCTCCGACGATACAAAGGCTGCTTTTCGACGTCATCGAGGATTCGACAAACACCAGTCTCCAAGCATCGCATAATCACCGAGGAGTGCGCTCGACCACTCCGCCAGAGCCCTTACCGAGTTTCGCCGCGAGAACGTGAAGCTATAAGAGAGCAAGTCGACGAAATGCTGCGCGACGACATCATCCAGCCGTCGAAAAGCCCGTGAGCATCCCCTGTTGTCCTGGTGAAGAAAAAGGATGGAACCCTACGTTTCTGCGTCGATTATCGTCGTCTGAACAAGATCACGAAGGTATACCCCCTCCCACCGATAGACGACGCATGGATCGGCTCTGCAACGCTAAATACTTCTCGTCGATGGACCTTAAGTCTGGCTATTGGCAAATAGAAGTCGACGAAAGAGATCGCGAAAAGACCGCCTTCATCACCCCAGACGGCCTCTACGAGTTCAAGGTTATGCCATTTGGACTGTGCTCGGCGCCTGCAACGTTCCAACGCGTGATGGACACGGTTTTAGCAGGATTGAAGTGGCAGACCTTTCTCGTTTACTTGGATGACGTCGTTGTCTTCGCCGGAAATTTCGACGATCACTTTAGGCGGCTTGCAACAGTACTAGAAGCCATGAAGTCATCAGAGCTTACTCTGAAGCCAGAAGAGTGCCGCTTCGCTTACGATGAGCTTCTGTTCCTAGGCCACGTCATCAGCTAGTCTGGAGTCCGCCCCGACCCGCAGAAGACAGGTGCCATTGCAAAGTTCCCGCAGCCCATCGACAAGAAGGCAGTGCGTAGATTTCTTGGCATGTGTGCCTACTACAGGCGATTTGTCAAGGACTTTTCACGCATCGCTGAGCCGTTGACAAAGCTAACTAAACGTGACGTCGAGTTCAAGTGGGAAACGCCGCGGGCCGACGCATTTCAAGAACTCAAACGACGCATGCAGTCGCCGCCCGTACTTGCGCACTTCGACGAGCACGCCGATACCGAAATACACACTGACGCCAGTAGCCTAGGCCTCGGTGCCGTCCTAGTCCAGAGAAAAGATGGACATGAACACGTGATAGCTTACGCTAGCCGGTCGTTGTCAAAAGCGGAAGGCAATTATTCTACAACCGAAAAGGAATGCCTCGCCATCGTTTGGGCTACAGCGAAATTTCGGCCTTACCTCTATGGCAGGCCATTCAATGTGGTCAGCGACCACCACGCGTTGTGTTGGCTAGCTAACTTAAAGGACCCTTCAGGACGGCTGGCACGGTGGAGCCTCAGACTACAAGAATACGACATCACTGTAACATACAAGTCCGGACGAAAACACTCAGATGCCGATTGCCTATCACGCGCCCCCATTGACCCGCCGCCGCAAGATGACGAGGATGACGACGCCTTCCTTGTAATAATAAGCGCGGAAGACTTCGCCGAACAACAACGAGGGGACCCGGAGCTAAAAGCCTTAGTCGAGTATTTGAAAGGGCACACCGACGTTGTCCCTAGGGCATTTAAGCGTGGATTATTTTCGTTCACGCTTCAAAACAACCTACTCGTGAAGAACTTCTCACCAGTCTGCGCCAACTACCTTCTTGTCGCTCCGTCGGCGCTGCGTCCAGAAGTACTGCACGCCCTACATGACGATCCGACCGCTGGGCACCTAAGTTTCCCCCGGACGCTATCGAGGATACAAGAAAGGTATTACTGGCCGCACCTAACCGCCAATGTCGCCCGTTACGTCAAGACATGCCGAGACTGTCAGCGACGCAAGACACCACCGACAAGACCAGCGGGATTACTACAGCCGATCAAGCCTCCTTACCGACCTTTTCAGAAGATCGGGATGGACTTGTTAGGACCGTTTCCGACATCAACATCCGGAAATAAGTGGATCGTCGTGGCGACGGACTATCTCACCCGCTTTACTGAAACTAAAGCTCTACCAAAAGGCAGCGCAGCCGAAGTGGCAAAATTTTTCGTCGAGAACATCCTGCTGCGACATGGTGCCCCAGAAGTCCTCATCGCCGACAGAGGAACGGCTTTTACAGCAGAGCTCACCCAAGCCATTGTGCAGTACAGCCAGACAAGTCACAGGAGGACAACTGCCTACCATCCGTAGACGAATGGTCTCACGGAGCGCCTGAACAAGACCCTCGCCGACATGCTAGCAATGTACGTCGACGTCGAGCACAAGACGTGGGATGCGGTCCTGCCGTATGTAACCTTCGCTTACAACACGGCGGTGCAAGAAACAACACAGATCACGCGGTTTAAGCTGGTTTACGGCAGGAACCCGACGACGACGCTCGACGCCATGCTGCCCCACGTCACTGACGAAGAGAATGTTGACGTCGCTAGCTATCTCCAGTGCGCCGAAGAAGCCCGACAGCTCGCCCGTCTACGGATCAAGAACCAACAGAGGACCGACAGCCGACACTACAACCTCCGACGACGCTTCGTCGAGTACCAGCCCGGCGACCGTGTTTGGGTTTGGACACCGATACGCCGACGAGGACTGAGTGAGAAACTATTGCGCCGCTATTTCGGACCCTACAAGGTCATTCAACGTATTGACGCACTGGACTATGAGGTCGTGCCAGACGGCATTTCGCTATCACAGCGGCGCCGCTCACGACCAGAAATAGTACGTTGTGCGACTCAAGACGTACTACCAGCGCTAATGAACTTCGGGGCTTCGCGTAACTGACCTTTGGACTTTGTTTCTTTTCGTTTTTTTTTTTGTTACTTATGTTTAGTAAGTGTCCTTTTGTGTTTCGCTCTCTTATATTTGTAGCATCGGGACGATGCTTTTTAAGAGGGGGGTATTGACACGTGTACTTATCTTTATCGGGCAACCACGTTTCGCCGCCTAACAAATGTAATCGCACAGCGTGGGACGCGCCTGCATGTATCCGAAGTTTCTGGAAAGTTATCGATGCTTCTATCCGCTGTCTGTTGTCGCCGAACCTTATGTTATCTGATTTCATAACCTGACGCGAATGGTGTAGAACTTTGTGGAAGGCACGCGGGTCCGAACGATTAGTCTGGAACATTCGACGACTGCTCTATAAAAGCCGACGCGCTTGACCCGCTGATCAGGTTTTCGACGATCGCCGACTGTGTTCGCCGTTATCGTTGTGCTATAAGTGTAGCCTCTTTTATGGGCACAGGTTCGCCCAATAAAAGTTTTGTGTTTCACAGTATTGCTACTGTGTCCTTTGACGTCATGACCACGTGACAATATAGAGAAGTTCCACATGACCACACACTTTGCGTTTTGAACTTATGCATGCATGCAGTTCCTTCCTCCTCATTCTGCGAAACTACCCGCATGTGATGTGTAAATTACATTACAGTGGCTATCTGGTGCTCGGATTATGTTACCGCCCGCCGCAGGGGCTTAGCGGCTTTGGCGCTGCGCTGCTAAGCACGAGGTCGCGCGAGCGTATCCCGGCCGCGGCGGCCGCGTTTCGATGAGGGAGAGATGAAAAAAAAAAAAAAAGAGCTACTTGTCTCGTGCGTTCAGTGCACGTTAAAGATGCCCTGGTGGTCAAAATTACCGGACAAACTAAGATTTCGCCTCCACTACTCAGGCCACCGAACGTTCGGGCGGGAGACTCCGCGTGTCCACAGGACGCGACGAGTATGCCGACGCCTGCTACATCCGAGTACCCACGGCTGCTGTGTGTCCAAACCTTCCTTTGGCGGGGCAGGCATATGTCGTCCGGAGTGCAACAGCCAGCCTCGGCCACCTGAGCTCGGCTGGACTTCACCGGACTGACCTTGTTCATGTGAGAAGTACGACGGTATCATCGGCCCCTGTAGCTACGGCGCTCTCAGGGGGAGGGGGAAGTGTGTGACGAAGCGCGCAAGGACCGTAAGGTGCACTAGTGGTGAAGGAGAAAGACGAAGAATAAGGGCAGCCAGTGTTCGGGTGACCATGTTTGTCTCCGTCCGCTCCTGTTCGCGTCACACACACACACACGTATATATATATATATATATATATATATATATATATATATATATATATATATATATATATATATATATATATATATATATATATATATATATATATATATAGTTAACGCATGGGTGTCTGCCTAAAGGCATCGTATCAGCCGCGTTTTCGAGACACAGTAGAGGAAAAGATGGTCTTAATACGTTTATTACCAGCTAGGTTACACACACACACACACACACACACACACACATATATATATGTTGTAACGAAGAAAGGTAGCCTGCCTGCGCCCGTTGTTAATAAATCTCTTAGCAAGTGGTGGGCGTGCTCGGTTTCGACCACCCTGAGACTTCGGGGTCGCACTCTACCCCCAATCATGCCCGACGACGCATGCACTCCTCCAACTCCTCCAACGGCGCCGGCCACCTTGGTTTGTGCCGGGGCCTTGCGTCAGCGAGATCCCCCTATCTTCTCCGGCAGAGATGACAAAGACGTTGGATTGGATCTCCTCTTATGAGCGAATGAGTGCCCATAACCAGTGGGACGATGTTACCAAGTTGAGAAACATCGCATTCTATCTTACGGACGTTGCGAAACTATGGTTTCTAAACTTCACTTCACTTTATTACCTTAAACGCCCCCAGGATTGGGGGTATTACATAAGGGGTGGGTAGCTAATAAAAGCAATTAAATACGCAAGGAAAAGATGTTTAGGTACAAATTTGCTCGCTGGTAAATATGTTAATTATACAGTTCAAGAACGTGGATGGGCAGTTGATTGCGGCGATGTCGTGTGGAAGGCCGTTCCAGTCCTAGGCTGAACGTGGGGAGAATGATGAGGCAAAAGTGGTAGTGTGCGCACGTGGACGGGCGACTTGAAGGGGATGACCAATGCGGAGTGAAATGCGTGCAGGAGGACTGATGTAGGGTGGATGATGAAGTGAGCTGTAAAAGAACCTATGAAATAAGTACGTAGTAGCAATACGACGCCGACAAGCCAGGGTTGTTAAGCCGGATTCTGCTTTTAACGATGATATACTGATATTATATGAATAGCATGAATGAATGAATCTTGTGGCACAGTTTTGTACTGATTCTAGACAGTTTGTTAGATATTTTTGGTTAGGGCTCCAGATGGCAGAGACATATTCCAGCTTAGAGCGTACGAGTGACTTGTATGCAAGCAATTTTAGGTTTGGTGGCGCTAGACGTAGATGACGTTTTAGGAAACCAAGGCTTCTGTTAGCAGATTATATCACTCTAGTGACACGCGCGTTCCAGGTTAGATCGTTAGACAACGTTACGCCTAGTTATTTGTAAGACTGTGTTAATGCTATCGTGACGTGCGAGATTGTATAAGGGAATACGAGAGGATTACGTTTTCGATGAAATGACATCAGTTTGCATTTATCGGGGTTTAGTTCCATGAGCCATTGGTTACACCAGTTCTAGACGCAAGTTAAATCACTTTGGAGAGTTAGTTCATCAGAGGGGTCACTGATTGTGCGATATATAACACAGTCATCGGCAACGATACGAACATTACAAGAGACATGTGTTGGTAGGTCGTTAATATATATTAAAAATAGAAAGGGACCAAGAACTGACCCTTGCGGGACGCCTGATGTTACTGCAAGAGACCTAGAGGCTTGATTATTAACGTTGTTGCGTTTCGCCTGCGACACGTGGTTTTGCCGGCGCGACTGCGGCGGGGCGGCAGACATTTTGGCCCGATCGTCGTCGCCGCAACACTCAGCGCCAGGTGTTTCCAGGCGCGACTGCGGCGATGCGACCGCCTAGGGATCATCCTCGCATTCCAGTCATTGTGCCCGAAACAGGCGATGCCAAAGCAGGGATCTCATTCCAGTCATTGTGCCCGAAACAGGCGATGCCAAAGCAGGGATCTCGTTCCAGTCATTATGCCCGAAACAGGCGATGCCAAAGCAGGGACCATCCTCTCATTACAGTCATTGTGTCCGACCGGCAGCGCCACGACAGGGTGCTACGAGATCGTGCTCGACATGGTGCTACGGCATCGCTACGACAGTGTGCGTCACCATTAGCCCATTGTACATTCACGTGCTCGTCTTTTGAGGGGTTCCTTCTTGCCCTCAACTGCGAGAGTATAAAAACAGCTGCCCCCGGACGCCAAAAAGGAGGGCTCCGATTTCTTCTGTTGAGTGAAGTGCTCTCCCGTCTCTCTACTTCGGTCAACCTGACCGCCAACTCTTTGCGATGTTAAAATAAACAAGTTGTTTTGTTGTTACCAGTCGACTCATGCTTTGCCGGGACCTTCGGATGCTTCCAGTTGTACCCCAGGCCGCCAGGCCAACGCTACCCTTGGGGCTTGCGACCCAGGTACAACCACGGGCGTCAGCGCCGAGTTCCCAACAGATCGTACCAGCAGTCCGATCAAAACATCTGGTTGCCAGCGGTGAGATCGCCTCCGACTTCAAACAACTGTCTGCCAGCGGTGAGATCGCGACAACGGAGGCCAGCAGCAAAGAGATGCAGTTGACAGTATGCTGAGCAGCTCAACGACGATCCGGGAGCAGTGCAACGAGCCCTGTGTGACGACTGGTTGCCTGCAGCGGAACGACTGCGCGGAATTCCTGCCTGCGAGGTTTGGTGAGTGCGGGACTTTCTTCTTCTGAGCTTTGCCAGGCTTTTTGTTAGTGTCAGAAACAGAGCTGGTAATTGTGGTTGTCGTTGCTGCCGGGTTAGTTTGCGGCAAGACAATAGTAAGCAGTAGAGAAAGCAGCATTCAGAGCAGCCATGGATTTGAAGTCGTTGCGCAAACCGAAATTGTTGGAGCTTGCAAGAGAGTTGGGTCTGGATGTCTCGGACAAACTCAGAAAACCAGAACTGCTAAAGGCTATTCTTGAGTTAGAGGCTGAGGATGACGAGCTGTCGGAATGCCTTGAGACTATTGAGGAGAGGTCAAAAAGACAGGAGCGCGAACTTAAAGAGCAAAAAGAGAAATATGAGCGCGAACTTAAAGAGCAAAAAGAGAAACAGGAGCGCGAACTTAAAGAGCAGAAAGAAAAAGAAGAGCGTGACCGTCAACACGCTTTGGAAATGAAGCGTCTTGAGGGAGAGATGGAACGCGCTCGTAATGGAAGTCAGGCACACGGTGCAGGAGAACGAGTATTGTTCAAAATGACTGACCTGATGCGGCCGTTTAAGCTTGGAGAGGACATTGGTTTGTTCCTGGTTAACTTTGAGCGAACGTGCGAGAAGCAGGGGTTCTCTCGGGAAACGTGGCCACAGCGCTTGCTCACTTTGTTACCCGGCGAGGCGGCCGACGTAGTCGCTCGCTTGGATAGAGAGGAAGCAGAGGATTTCGACAAAGTAAAATCGAGTCTGCTAAAAAAGTACCGGCTGTCTGCGGAGGCGTTCCGTCGGAAGTTTCGGGAAAATGAGAAAGGCAAAAGTGAGTCATATACAGAGTTTGCGTATAGGCTTATGTCGAACATGCAGGAGTGGCTCAAAGAAGAGAAAGCGTTTGGTGACCACGATAAAGTTCTGCAGTGTTTCGGGCTAGAACAGTTTTATAGTCGGTTACCGGAGAACGTGCGATACTGGGTCTTGGATAGGCCAGACGTGAGTACGGTGGCTAGGGCCGCTGAGCTAGCCGAGGAGTTTGTGACGCGTCGAGCTCGCGGAGCTAAGGACGGTCAAAAGGGTGAATTTGGCTCGAAGTTTGAGAGGCCGAAGTTCACACCCATGAGAGCAAAGGGGAACACGCGTAGTGAGGATGCGAGTGAAAGCAGTCCGACCAAACGTAAAGAGACGGCGGCAGCCAAACGCAGAAAGCGGTTCGAGATGAGGCGAGCGCGCTTGTGTTATACGTGCCAGAAGCCGGGTCACTTTTCGGCGCAGTGTCCGGAAACAACACCAAAAGTTGTGTTTTTTTCAATAGGCAGCACTGACGAGAGCATGAAGCTTCTCGAGCCTTACATGCGAGACCTCCTCGTGAACGGGAAAGAGTGCCGAGTGCTTCGCGATTCCGCAGCTACGATGGATGTAGTTCACCCGTCTTACGTAGAACCCCATATGTTCACGGGCGAGTGCGCATGGATCAAGCAAGCCGTGGAAGCTCATAGCGTGTGTCTGCCAGTAGCAAAGGTGCTTATTGAAGGACCTTTCGGAGCGCTTGAGACAGAGGCGGCAGTGTCATCTATGCTGCCACCCCAGTACCCGTACCTATTTTCAAACAGGTCCGATCACCTCCTGCGCGAGAAGGGGCTTTTGTTTGGTGAAGCTAGTGTTCAGGCCTTAACCAGATCGAAGGTTCGGGAGCTCGCTGCAAAGGCGGTAGTTGCGGGGCCGACGTTATCAAACAACGAAAAAGGGTCAGAGGCGCAGCAAGCTGATATTCCGAGCACGCCCGAACTGAATAAACTTGAGTCTGTAACGTTAAAGGCGCCAGATACTGGAGAGGAAACGCCCGACGCGGGAAAGTTAGAAGAGCTATCTACTGATTTGCTCATCGCGCCTACGTCAGACGGACTTGATAGGTTGCTAAAAGTCAGCCGGACGGCTTTGATAGCCGAGCAAAAAAAGGATGGCAGCCTGGAAAACGTGCGCTGCAATGTCAAAGAAGGTATCGCCAGGAAAACTGCGCGTTTTGTGGAAAGAGGTGGAGTCCTGTACCGGAAGTATCTAGACCGCCGAGGAGTGGAGTTCGATCAGCTAGTCGTGCCTCAATGCTATCGTCAGGATCTGTTGCGCTTGTCACACGGGGGTTCGTGGTCCGGACACCTAGGAGTTAAGAAAACTAAGGACCGTCTCTTGCAAGAGTACTATTGGCCAGGGTGTTTTCGGGACGCAGACCATTTCGTGAGGACATGTGACACTTGACAGCGGGTGGGCAAACCAGGGGACAAATCAAGGGCGCCGTTGAAATTGGTACCTATCATTACGGAGCCTTTTAGACGGCTCGTTATTGATACTGTGGGACCTCTGCCGGTAACAGCCACGGGGTACTGACACATTTTGACTGTGATCTGCCCAGCGACAAAGTTCCCTGAAGCAGTGCCGCTTAAAGAACTCAGCTCAGTTGAGATAGTTAATGCACTACTGTCCATATTTGCGCGAGTTGGTTTTCCTGCAGAAATTCAATCAGATCAGGGCACAGTGTTTACTAGCGCTTTGACGACAACTTTTCTCGAAAGGTGTGGGGTAAAGCTGTTACACAGCTCAGTGTACCACCCACAGTCGAATTCCGTTGAGAAGCTCCACTCCGTCATGAAGCGCGTGTTGAGAGCGTTGTGTTTTGAACATCGAACTGACTGGGAGCTGTGTCTGCCTGGGGTGATGTTTGCTTTAAGGACCGCGCCGCATGCGGCTACGGGGTTTTCGCCAGCTGAACTGGTGTACGGTCGCTCGCTTCGGTCTCCGCTTCGCATGCTTCGAGAATCGTGGGAAGGTAGGGGCGACGACCCAGTCGTGGTGGAGTATGTACTTAAGCTCCTCGAACGCTTAAGAAGGGCACAGGAGTTGTCAGGTGAAGCAATGACAAAGGCCCAGCAGAGGGCCAAGGTTTATTATGATCGGACAGCCAGGGCCCGTCGTTTTGAGGTTGGCGATGAGGTCATGATATTGCGCACATCGCTAAACAACAAACTAGACGTGCAGTGGGAGGGCCCAGCACGAATTGTTCAGAAACTGTCGGACGTTAACTACGTGGTAAGTCTGCCAGGAAAGCGGAAAGCACAGCAAGTTTACCACTGTAATCTGCTCAAACCTTATAGACAACGGGAAGCAGTGGTGTGCATGATGATAAACGTTCCTGAAGAGCTTCCAGTCGAGCTTCCGGGACTAGGCTCAGTGACGAACAGGGAAGACACCGGTCAAGTCATTAGTGACCTTATCAGTAAAGCACCGCTGTCGCCCGAGCAGAAAACCGAACTACACCAGCTATTACAAGAGTTTCAAGGTCTGTTCTCTGAAAGGCCTGGTAGGACTTCTGTACTTACTCATGATATTGAACTTACCTCCCCAGAGCCAGTACGATCCAAGGCGTATCGGGTGTCACCCCGCCAGAGCGATATTATGGAGGCTGAGGTAAAGAAAATGCTACAGCTCGGTGTTATTGAGGCAGGTGAGAGTGATTATACCTCCCCTTTGATTTTAGTTGAGGTACCGGGCAAGGAACCTCGTCCTTGCGTCGACTACCGCAGGCTTAATTCCATCACTAAGGATCAAATCTATCCGATCCCTAACATCGAGGAGCGCCTTGAGAAAGTTAGTAGCGCTCAGTTTATTTCCACCCTAGATCTTGTCAGGGGTTATTGGCAGGTTCCACTTACAGAAGAGGCTAGTAGGTATGCGGCGTTCATTTCACCAATGGGAACATTCCGTCCTAAAGTGTTGAGTTTTGGTTTGAAGAACGCGCCATACTGTTTTTCAAGCCTCATGGATAAAGTGTTGCGGGGACAGCAAGAATTCGCTTTACCGTATCTAGACGACGTAGCGATATTCTCCGCATCCTGGTCTGAGCATATGACACACTTGCGGGCAGTGCTAACCCGCCTGCGCGAAGCGGGCTTGACAGTCAAGGCTCCTAAGTGCCAGTTAGCACAGGCCGAGGTTGTCTACCTCGGTCACGTGATTGGTCAGGGTCGTCGCCGCCCCTCTGAAATAAAAGTGGCCGCTGTGCGAGACTTTCCGCAACCGCGCACGAAGACCGATATTCGGTCGTTCTTAGGTGTCGCCGGCTACTATCAGAGGTACATCCCTAGGTACTCTGATATCGCGGCTCCCCTGACGGATGCTCTAAGAAAGACAGAGCCTCAAACAGTCGTCTGGGACGAGACCAAGGAAAGAGCTTTTAGCGCCCTAAAGAGTGCCCTAACAAGCCAGCCTGTGCTACGATCGCCAGACTATACAAAAGGGTTCATTGTTCAGTGCGATGCTAGTGAGCGAGGCATGGGCGTTGTACTGTGCCAACGGGAAAATGGAGAAGTAGAACACCCCGTCCTGTATGCTAGTCGTAAGCTGACCAGTCGTGAGCAGGCGTATAGCGCCACCGAGAAAGAGTGTGCGTGTCTCGTGTGGGCCGTTCAGAAATTGTCATGCTATCTAGCCGGCTCGAGGTTTATCATTGAGACGGATCACTGCCCTCTCCAATGGCTGCAGACCATCTCTCCCAAAAATGGCCGCCTCCTGCGCTGGAGCCTCGCTTTACAACAATATTCCTTTGAGGTGCGTTACAAAAAGGGGAGTCTCAACGGTAACGCCGATGGCTTAAGTCGAAGCCCCTAACGTAGGAATCAGCCTCAAAACTGTTTGTTACTGATGTTTTTCTTCCTGAGGCAGGATTTTTTTTTTAACATATTGCTTTTGTTTAGTGTTTCAAAGTGATGATATGCTTTCTAGTGCAATTTTTCAATTTGTGGACGCGTTCTGAGTGATGCTAGACTACTGTAAGGAACTAGGCAGTGGTATAAAAAGGGGAAAGAGCCTGGCAGGGCTTAGTGAGGGTTGTGCCGTGCTTGCTGACTGAGCGGTTGAGTTTCAGCGTAGTTCTAACGCTTGCCGGGAACGAGAACAAAAATGTGAACTCTCCCGAAGTCACTTTGCAGTGTCCCGTGCGAACCTGAACAAGAGAACGAGGCCTTCTCTGTGCGCTGCGCTCAAGAAACGTCGAGGGACGCCCGACTTCGGTTATGAGCATCATCGAGCGACATCCCTCCGGACAGCGGATGCAGTCCCCTGTCCATCGGGATCTCCTTCCCCCGGCGGGGCGGTCTGTTGCGTTTCGCCTGCGACACGTGGTTTTGCCGGCGCGACTGCGGCGGGGCGGCAGACATTTTGGCCCGATCGTCGTCGCCGCAACACTCAGCGCCAGGTGTTTCCAGGCGCGACTGCGGCGATGCGACCGCCTAGGGATCATCCTCGCATTCCAGTCATTGTGCCCGAAACAGGCGATGCCAAAGCAGGGATCTCATTCCAGTCATTGTGCCCGAAACAGGCGATGCCAAAGCAGGGATCTCGTTCCAGTCATTATGCCCGAAACAGGCGATGCCAAAGCAGGGACCATCCTCTCATTACAGTCATTGTGTCCGACCGGCAGCGCCACGACAGGGTGCTACGAGATCGTGCTCGACATGGTGCTACGGCATCGCTACGACAGTGTGCGTCACCATTAGCCCATTGTACATTCACGTGCTCGTCTTTTGAGGGGTTCCTTCTTGCCCTCAACTGCGAGAGTATAAAAACAGCTGCCCCCGGACGCCAAAAAGGAGGGCTCCGATTTCTTCTGTTGAGTGAAGTGCTCTCCCGTCTCTCTACTTCGGTCAACCTGACCGCCAACTCTTTGCGATGTTAAAATAAACAAGTTGTTTTGTTGTTACCAGTCGACTCATGCTTTGCCGGGACCTTCGGATGCTTCCAGTTGTACCCCAGGCCGCCAGGCCAACGCTACCCTTGGGGCTTGCGACCCAGGTACAACCACGGGCGTCAGCGCCGAGTTCCCAACAGATCGTACCAGCAGTCCGATCAAAACAACGTGAACGAATTGAGTACGGTTTGCCAGAAATTCTTTTATCCACTGCAGCACGCTATGATGCAAGTTTAACCAAGAAAGCTTTAGTAGCAAGCGCTTGTGAGGAACCTTGTCGAAGGCTTTCGCGAAATCTAGGAAGATTGAGTGAGCTTGAAGGTTAGAATCAAGGGCCATGTGCAGGTCATGGACAAAAATAGCTAATTGTGTTTCACAAGATAGGTTCTTACGGAAGCCGTGTTGAGAAGGATGAAATAAATTAATAAAGTCAAGAAAGTTCATTATGCAAGAATAGATTACATGTTCCATGATTTTGCATGGCACACTTGTTAAAGAGATAAGGCGATAATTAAGGGGCGATTATTTGTTGCCTGATTTGAAGACCGGAACGACTTTCCCCACCTTCCAATCGCTGGGTATGCTACCTGTGGAGAGTGATTGTGTGAACAATAATGATTAGTACACTGAAGAAGCATGCCGAATGTTTTTAAGAGTTTGCTGGTGATTTCGTCAGTACCTGCAGAAGATGACATCTTAATATTTTCAATGATACCGGTGATGCCGTGTGCAGCGAATGTGACTGGTGGCATAAGCGATCTTGGTTAGGCAGTTGGGACAAATGTTGGCATATCAGTTTCGTTTGTGAAGACGGATGAAAATGCAGTGTTAAATATATTTGCACACTGAACGGCGCTCACTTCCTCGCCAAGTGTGTCGGTAAGTGAGATGATAGGCGCATGATCAGGGTTTAGAACTTGCCAGAACTTTCTGGGGTTATTGGTTAGGATCTTTCGCAGGTCAGCATGAAAAAAATGCGTGTTTGGCATTATAAATGGACCGCAAATATGTTGACTCGGCTTTGTAGTATTTATTCCATGCGCATTCGCTTGGGTTTAGTTTTGCGGCACGGAAAAGTTGTTTCTTCTTGTTATCCAGTGTTTTCAAGGACTTTGTGAACCATGGTTTGTTATGATTGGCAGGAAATGTAATGGTGGGAATGAATTTGGATCCTAGTTCGGCAAGTTTTGTTTTAAAAGTAATCCAGTTGTCCTCAATTGATCGGTCGTGAAAACCTCTTTCGAATTCTGGAAAAAAAAACGAGCAATTGTTTGTTCATTTCATTGCAATTGCCTTTGTCGTAAAGGCGAATTGTTTTGTGGGACGTTTGGCGCGATTCCGCGATGAAGGTGAAAGCAGCATGTATAATTTTGTGGTCGCTAACTTCGCGGAGGTAAGTAAGATTTGCTAAACTTTCAGGGTGATTGGTTAGTATAAGGTCCAAGATGTTTGACGAATCACGTACGACGCGTGCAGGTTCTGTTACTAATTGGGTGAGATTAAAATTTAGACAGACGTCAAGGAAGTTAGTTATTTCTTCATTGCTTGATGGTGTGAAGTTCTGCCAGTCAATAGACGGGAAGTTAAAATCGCCAAAAAAGAAGAATGCGCGCGTTGGGATGTGTAGTAGTAAGTTGATTTAGGCTATCATTTAGGTAATAAGAAAATTTTGGATAGCTGTAGGGCGGTCTGTAGCAGACACCTAGTATGGCGGTTTGAGGTGCGGAACGGCAGATTACCCATAGTATTTCAAGTTCTGATTGTATGTTAATAACAGAACAAGGCAATTGCTGGTTAGTGGCAATTAGAACACCTGCTCCTCTGGAGCCCTTGCGGTCTTTGCGGAAAACTTTAAAATTAGGTAGATCGGCAAGAACTTCAGTATCAGTAACGTCTTCTGTTAGCCACGTTTCAGTTAGTACAAGTATGTTGCTGGAAGATGATGAAACAAGATTACAGATATGTGTTTGCGTTTGGGGAGGAAACTGCGTATGTTTGTGAAAATAATAGAAAGATTTGGAAGTTTACCACGAGGGCTGCTACCAGGAAGTTTAGTTACCTGACGATGAACCGTATGCTATGAGATTTCTTTTACTGTCTTCGATGATTCGTCGAATGCGTACCGTTTAGGACCGATGACCAATGTTTTGTAGCGCAAGGAAAATGTTGTGGTTTGAGTTTTGGCAAATCTAACTAGATGCTTTCGCGCATATCGCACAGGGCGTGATAAATCCTCCCCAATGCTGTAATCAGTCCCTTTTAACTTACGGCCATTAGAAATAATTAGCGCTTTGGTTTTTAAAAAAATGTCAATTTGACTATTATTGGGCGATCATTATTATTAACCATGAAGCCGACCTCACATCGTGGTTGGTCTTCAAGACCAGCTTTACCCAAGTTTTCGGTCGACCAGCAATACGAAAGCTTCGTGCAGAACAACGCTTGCGCACACGATCCCAAGGGGCCGGAGAGAATTTCACGAGCTAATTGAGGACATTGTCGACTTTGCAAACGGCTGAACGCGTCGTTGTCAGAGGAGAAGAAGATCAAACATATAATGAAAGGTATTGAGGACGACGTGTTTCAAATGTTATTATCGAAGATTCTTCATACCGTCGCGGAAGTGATATAATTGTGTCAGAGTTACGACGAGTTGCGCAGGCTACGGCTTCACACCCGACGTCCCACCCCACCCGCCGACTCTCTGTCAAGCCTTGGAGTCGACGACAACCATGCTGCTCAGTTTATAAAAATTCAGGAATTTGTTCGCGCAGAGGTGGCCCGCCAGCTATCTTTGATATCGTGTGTCCCGGAACCACCACCCGCTTTGCCTCCTACGATCCGCGACTTCATTCAAGAGCAAGTGCCTCAAGCCGTTCCTCCAGCCGCTGAGCAGACACCAGCCACTGCAGCTCTCCCTTACGCTGAAGCAGTTTCCCGACCTCGCCCTGTTGCGTTTCGCCTGCGACACGTGGTTTTGCCGGCGCGACTGCGGCGGGGCGGCAGACATTTTGGCCCGATCGTCGTCGCCGCAACGCTCATCGGCAGGTGTTTCCAGGCGCGACTGCGGCGATGCGACCGCAAAGAATCACCCTCGCATTCCAGTCATTGTGCCAGAACCAGGCGCTGCGAAAGCAGGGATCATCCTCTCATTACAGTCATTGTGCCCGACCGGCAGCGCTACAACAGGGTGCTACGAGATCGTGTTCGACATGGTGCTACGGCATCGCTACAACAGGGTGCTACGAGATCGTGCTCGACATGGTGCTACGGCATCGCTACAACAGGGTGCTACGAGATCGTGCTCGACATGGTGCTACGGCAGCGCTTCGACAGTGTGCGTCACCATTAGCCCATTGTACATTCACGTGCTCGTCTTTTGAGGGGTTCCTTCTTGCCCTCAACTGCGAGAGTATAAAAACAGCTGCCCCCGGACGCCAAAAGGGAGGGCTCCGATTTCTTCTGTTGAGTAAAGTGCTCTCCCGTCTCTCTACTTCGGTCAACCTGACCGCCAACTCTTTGCGATGTTAAAATAAACAAGTTGTTTCGTTGTTACCAGTCGACTCATGCTTTGCCGGGACCTTCGGATGCTTCCAGTTGTACCCCAGGCCGCCAGGCCAACGCTACCCTTGGGGCTTGCGACCCAGGTACAACCACGGGCGTCAGCGCCGAGTTCCCAACAGATCGTACCAGCAGTCCGATCCAAACATCTGGTTGGCAGCGGTGAGATCGCCTCCGACTCCAAACAACTGTCTGCCAGCGGTGAGATCGCGACAACGGAGGCCAGCAGCGAAGAGATGCAGTTGACTGTATGCTGAGCAGCTCAACGACGATCCGGGAGCAGTGCAACGAGCCCTGTGTGTCGACTGGTTGCCTGCAGCGGAACGACTGCGCGGAATTCCTGCCTGCGAGGTTTGGTGAGTGCGGGACTTTCTTCTTCTGAGCTTTGCCAGGCTTTTGTTAGTGTCAGAAACAGAGCTGGTAATTGTGGTTGTCGTTGCTGCCGGGTTAGTTTGCGGCAAGACAATAGTAAGCAGTAGAGAAAGCAGCATTCAGAGCAGCCATGGATTTGAAGTCGTTGCGCAAACCGAAATTGTTGGAGCTTGCAAGAGAGTTGGGTCTGGATGTCTCAGACAAACTAAGAAAACCTGAACTGCTAAAGGCTATTCTTGAGTTAGAGGCTGAGGATGACGAGCTGTCGGAATGCCTTGAGACCATTGAAGAGAGGGAGACTGCAAAAAGACAGGAGCGCGAACTTAAAGAGCAAAAAGAAAAAGAAGAGCGCGAACTTAAAGAACAGAAAGAAAAACAAGAGCGTGACCGTCAACACGCTTTGGAAATGAAGCGTCTTGAGGTAGAGATGGAACGCGCTCGTAATGGAAGTCAGGCACACGGTGCAGGAGAACGCGTATTGTTCAAAATGACTGACCTGATGCGGCCGTTTAAGCTTGGAGAGGACATTGGTTTGTTCCTGGTTAACTTTGAGCGAACGTGCGAGAAGCAGGGGTTCTCTCGGGAAACGTGGCCACAGCGCTTGCTCACTTTGTTACCCGGCGAGGCGGCCGACGTAGTCGCTCGCTTGGATAGAGAGGAGGCAGAGGACTTCGACACAGTGAAATCGAGTCTTCTAAAAAAGTACCGGCTGTCTGCGGAGGCGTTCCGTCGGAAGTTTCGGGAAAATGAGAAAGGCAAAAGTGAGTCATATACAGAGTTTGCGTATAGGCTTATGTCGAACATGCAGGAGTGGCTCAAAGAAGAGAAAGCGTTTGGTGACCACGATAAAGTTCTGCAGTGTTTCGGGCTAGAACAGTTTTATAGTCGGTTACCTGAGAACGTGCGATACTGGGTCTTGGATAGGCCAGACGTGAGTACGGTGGCTAGAGCCGCTGAGCTAGCCGAGGAGTTTGTGACGCGTCGAGCTCGCGGAGCTAAGGACGGTCAAAAGGGTGAATTTGGCTCGAAGTTTGAGAGGCCGAAGTTCACACCCATGAGAGCAAAGGGGAACACGCGTAGTGAGGATGCAAGTGAAAGCAGTCCGACCAAACGTAAAGAGACGGCGGCAGCCGAAGCCGAACGCAGAAAGCGGTTCGAGATGAGGCGAGCGGGCGTTTGTTATACGTGCCAGAAGCCGGGTCACTTTTCGGCGCAGTGTCCGGAAACAACACCAAAAGTTGTGTTTTTTTCAATAGGCAGCACTGACGAGAACATGAAGCTTCTCGAGCCTTACATGCGAGACCTCCTCGTGAACGGGAAAGATTGCCGAGTGCTTCGCGATTCCGCAGCTACGATGGATGTAGTTCACCCGTCTTACGTAGAACCCCATATGTTCACGGGCGAGTGCGCATGGATCAAGCAAGCCGTGGAAGCTCATAGCGTGTGTCTGCCAGTAGCAAAGGTGCTTATTGAAGGACCTTTCGGAGCGCTTGAGACAGAGGCGGCAGTGTCATCTATGCTGCCACCCCAGTACCCGTACCTATTTTCAAACAGGTCCGATCACCTCCTGCGCGAGAAGGGGCTTTTGTTTGGTGAAGCTAGTGTTCAGGCCTTAACCAGATCGAAGGTTCGGGAGCTCGCTGCAAAGGCGGTAGTTGCGGGGCCGACGTTATCAAACAACGAAAAAGGGTCAGAGGCGCAGCAAGCTGATATTCAGAGCACGCCCGAACTGAATAAAATTGAGTCTGTAGCGTTGAAGGCGCCAGATACTGGAGAGGAAAATCCCGATTCGGGAAAGTTAGAAGAGCTATCTACTGATTTGCTCATCGCGCCTACGTCAGACGGACTTGATAGGTTGCTAAAAGTCAGCCGGTCGGCTTTGATAGCCGAGCAAAAAAAGGATGGCAGCCTGGAAAACGTGCGCTGCAATGTCAAAGAAGGTATCGCCAGGAAAACTGCGCGTTTTGTGGAAAGAGGTGGAGTCCTGTACCGGAAGTATCTAGACCGCAGAGGAGTGGAGTTCGATCAGCTGATCGTTCCTCAATGCTATCGTCAGGATCTGTTGCGCTTGTCGCATGGGGGTTCGTGGTCCGGACACCTAGGAGTTAAGAAAACTAAGGACCGTCTCTTGCAAGAGTACTATTGGCCAGGGTGTTTTCGGGACGCAGACCATTTCGTGAGGACATGTGACACTTGTCAGCGGGTGGGCAAACCAGGGGACAAATCAAGGGCGCCGTTGAAATTGGTACCTATCATAACGGAGCCTTTTAGACGGCTCGTTATTGATACAGTGGGACCTCTGCCGGTAACAGCCACGGGGTACAGACACATTTTGACTGTGATCTGCCCAGCGACAAAGTTCCCTGAAGCAGTGCCGCTTAAAGAACTCAGCTCAGTTGAGATAGTTAATGCACTACTGTCCATATTTGCGCGAGTTGGTTTTCCTGCGGAAATCCAATCAGATCAGGGCACAGTGTTTACTAGCGCTTTGACGACAACTTTTCTCGAAAGGTGTGGGGTAAAGCTGTTACACAGCTCAGTGTACCACCCACAGTCGAATTCCGTTGAGAAGCTCCACTCCGTCATGAAGCGCGTGTTGAGAGCCTTGTGTTTTGAACATCAAACTGACTGGGAGCTGTGTCTGCCTGGGGTGATGTTTGCTTTAAGGACCGCGCCGCATGCGGCTACGGGGTTTTCGCCAGCTGAACTGGTGTACGGTCGCTCGCTTCGATCTCCGCTTCGCATGCTTCGAGAATCGTGGGAAGGTAGGGGCGACGACCCAGTCGTGGTGGAGTACGTGCTTAAGCTCCTCGAACGCTTAAGAAGGGCACAGGAGTTGTCAGGTGAAGCAATGGCAAAGGCCCAGCAGAGGGCCAAGGTTTATTATGATCGGACAGCCAGGGCCCGTCGTTTTGAGGTTGGCGATGAGGTCATGATATTGCGCACATCGCTAAACAACAAACTAGACGTGCAGTGGGAGGGCCCAGCACGAATTGTTCAGAAACTGTCGGACGTTAACTACGTGGTAAGTCTGCCAGGAAAGCGGAAAGCACAGCAAGTTTACCACTGTAATCTGCTCAAACCTTATAGACAAAGGGAAGCAGTGGTGTGCATGATGGTAAACGTTCCTGAAGAGCTTCCGGTCGAGCTTCCGGGACTAGGCTCAGTGACGAACAGGGAAGACACCGGTCAAGTCATTAGTGACCTTATCAGTAAAGCACCGCTGTCGCCCGAGCAGAAAACCGAACTACACCAGCTATTACAAGAGTTTCAAGGTCTGTTCTCTGAGAGGCCTGGTAGGACTTCGGTACTTACTCATGATATAGAACTTACCTCCCCAGAGCCAGTACGATCCAAGGCGTATCGGGTGTCACCCCGCCAGAGCGATATTATGGAGGCTGAGGTAAAGAAAATGCTACAGCTCGGTGTTATTGAGGCAGGTGAGAGTGATTATACCTCCCCTTTGATTTTAGTTGAGGTACCGGGCAAGGAACCTCGTCCTTGCGTCGACTACCGCAGGCTTAATTCCATCACTAAGGATCAAATTTATCCGATCCCTAACATCGAGGAGCGCCTTGAGAAAGTTAGTAGCGCTCAGTTTATTTCCACCCTAGATCTTGTCAGGGGTTATTGGCAGGTTCCACTTACAGAAGAGGCTAGTAGGTATGCGGCGTTCATTTCACCAATGGGAACATTCCGTCCTAAAGTGTTGAGTTTTGGTTTGAAGAACGCGCCATACTGTTTTTCAAGTCTCATGGATAAAGTGTTGCGGGGACAGCAAGAATTCGCTTTACCGTATCTAGACGACGTAGCGATATTCTCCGCATCCTGGTCTGAGCATATGACACACTTGCGGGCAGTGCTAACCCGCCTGCGCGAAGCAGGCTTGACAGTCAAGGCTCCTAAGTGCCAGTTAGCACAGGCCGAGGTTGTCTACCTCGGTCACGTGATTGGTCAGGGTCGTCGCCGCCCCTCTGAAATAAAAGTGGCCGCTGTGCGAGACTTTCCGCAACCGCGCACAAAGACCGATATTCGGTCGTTCTTGGGTGTCGCCGGCTACTATCAGAGGTACATCCCTAGGTACTCTGATATCGCGGCTCCCCTGACGGATGCTCTAAGAAAGACAGAGCCTCAAACAGTCGTCTGGGACGAGACAAAGGAAAGAGCTTTTAGCGCCCTAAAGAGTGCCCTAACAAGCCAGCCTGTGCTACGATCGCCAGACTATACAAAAGGGTTCATTATTCAGTGCGATGCTAGTGAGCGAGGCATGGGCGTTGTACTGTGCCAACGGGAAAATGGAGAAGTAGAACACCCCGTCCTGTATGCTAGTCGTAAGCTGACCAGTCGTGAGCAGGCGTATAGCGCCACCGAGAAAGAGTGTGCGTGTCTCGTGTGGGCCGTTCAGAAATTGTCATGCTATCTAGCCGGCTCGAGGTTTATCATTGAGACGGATCACTGCCCTCTCCAATGGCTGCAGACCACCATCCCAAAAATGGCCGCCTCCTGCGCTGGAGCCTCGCTTTACAACAATATTCCTTTGAGGTGCGTTACAAAAAGGGGAGTCTCAACGGTAACGCCGATGGCTTAAGTCGAAGCCCCTAACGTAGGAATCAGCCTCAAAATTGTTTGTTACTGATGTTTTTTTTCCTGAGGCAGGATTTTTTTTTAACATATTGCTTTTGTTTAGTGTTTCAAAGTGATGATATGCTTTCTAGTGCAATTTTTCAATTTGTGGACGCGTTCTGAGTGATGCTAGACTACTGTAAGGAACTAGGCAGTGGTATAAAAAGGGGGAAGAGCCTGGCAGGGCTTAGTGAGGGTTGTGCCGTGCTTGCTGACTGAGCGGTTGAGTTTCAGCGTAGTTCTAACGCTTGCCGGGAACGAGAACAAAAATGTGAACTCTCCCGAAGTCACTTTGCAGTGTCCCGTGCGAACCTGAACTAGAGAACGAGGCCTTCTCTGTGCGCTGCACTCAAGAAACGTCGAGGGACGCCCGACTTCGGTTATGAGCATCATCGAGCGACATCCCTCCGGACAGCGGATGCAGTCCCCTGTCCATCGGGATCTCCTTCCCCCGGCAGGGCGGTCTGTTGCGTTTCGCCTGCGACACGTGGTTTTGCCGGCGCGACTGCGGCGGGGCGGCAGACATTTTGGCCCGATCGTCGTCGCCGCAACGCTCATCGGCAGGTGTTTCCAGGCGCGACTGCGGCGATGCGACCGCAAAGAATCACCCTCGCATTCCAGTCATTGTGCCAGAACCAGGCGCTGCGAAAGCAGGGATCATCCTCTCATTACAGTCATTGTGCCCGACCGGCAGCGCTACAACAGGGTGCTACGAGATCGTGTTCGACATGGTGCTACGGCATCGCTACAACAGGGTGCTACGAGATCGTGCTCGACATGGTGCTACGGCATCGCTACAACAGGGTGCTACGAGATCGTGCTCGACATGGTGCTACGGCAGCGCTTCGACAGTGTGCGTCACCATTAGCCCATTGTACATTCACGTGCTCGTCTTTTGAGGGGTTCCTTCTTGCCCTCAACTGCGAGAGTATAAAAACAGCTGCCCCCGGACGCCAAAAGGGAGGGCTCCGATTTCTTCTGTTGAGTAAAGTGCTCTCCCGTCTCTCTACTTCGGTCAACCTGACCGCCAACTCTTTGCGATGTTAAAATAAACAAGTTGTTTCGTTGTTACCAGTCGACTCATGCTTTGCCGGGACCTTCGGATGCTTCCAGTTGTACCCCAGGCCGCCAGGCCAACGCTACCCTTGGGGCTTGCGACCCAGGTACAACCACGGGCGTCAGCGCCGAGTTCCCAACAGATCGTACCAGCAGTCCGATCCAAACAGCCTACAAACGCTCTTGCCGCCCTCTATGAACGCCGACATTTTTGCCGCCATCTGTGCCGCTTCACGACCGACAGCATTTTCCTCCTATGCCGCTGCCCGACCGACAGCCTTATCCGACTCGTCAACCACGACTCGGACCTTACCCCAACCAGTGGCGCACCTTCGACGACCGCCCAATATGCTCTGCTTGTGGTGGTGCTGGTCACGTGGCGCGCCATTGTCGTTGCATGCTTCCTCTTCAGAACATCCGGCGAGCGCCACCTTTCCCCGCTCCGTTTTCCTCTTCACCTTCCAGTCTTCCTGCTTCTTCCTTTTCCCTTGACCGCCCAACCACGTCTACCCGCCGCTCACCATCTCCCCGTCGTTGCTCGCTTTCTCCGATGCGGCGCCCTCCCGTGTCCACCGACCAGGAAAACTGATGGCCGCAGTTCCCGAGGCACGAACTGCGTCCACGCCGCAATGCCCAAGTCCTCGTAACTGTTCAGCCAACGTAATTGAAGTGCCTGTCGAAGGAATCGCCGTCCTTGCACTTGTAGATACAGAAGCCGCCGTATCCGTAATTTCCGCCGAATTCTGCCGCACACTACGAAAGGTTTTGACACCTCTCTCTGACTTCTCCCTTCGAACCGCGAACGCTCAAAATATTACGCCTCTCGCTGCCTGTACTGCTCGCGTCTTCATTCAAGGACTACACTGTATACCGTCGAATTCGTCGTGCTCGTGTTCCCATGACATTATATTAGGCTGGGACTTCCTTGCAAATAATAACGCCGTTATCGACTGTTGTCACGCCGAACTGGAGCTTTCTGCACTTCCTGACCTTGATATCGAAAACGGCCCTTCTAGTGCTAAACTACTTGTGTCCAAAGACAATGCCGTCCATCCACGCTCTTCCATGCTTGTTCCTGTGTCGTGCGCCGCTATTTCTGATGGCACAGTTCTCTTTACGCCCTCTGAGGTGTTCATTCGCCGCCGATGTTCTCCGCTGCCCTTTGCTCTCCTTACTCTTCGCAGTGGCGTCACGAAAATGGTTGTCGACAATCCCACGGCCTGCCCTTTACCTTTATTTCACGATGAATGCCTAGGCCTCGTTCAACCGGTCGACACCTTTTGCATCTTTGACGCTCCTGCCGTTTCTACTTCTGCGGCCCTTGGCACACTTACCTGTGACCCTGCGGTTGATGAGTCACTCCTCGACGCTTTCCACTGCTCCATCGACGATGGAACGTCATCTTCAGAACGAAGCCAGCTTATCGCTCTCCTGCAGAAGTTCCGCGCTTCTTTCGACAGCCATGCTTCCGGTTTGGGTCTCACATCGATCGTTTTCCACCAGATAGATACCGGCAGTCATACACCTTTACGGCAACGCCCTTACCGAGTATCCGCCTCTGAGCGCCGTGTCATTGACCAACAGGTTGCTGACATGTTCAAGCGTGGCGTTGTGCAGCCTTCCAACAGTCCCCGGGCATTACCGGTCGTTCTCGTTAGGAAAAAGGATGGCTCTATTCGAATCTGCGTCGACTACCGACATCTGAACGAGATAACGCGCAAGGACATTTACCCGTTACCGCGCATCGACGACGCCCTGGACTGTTTGCAGGGAGCGGAGTTCTTTTCTTCGCTTGATTTACGTTCCGGATGCTGGCAAGACCCTTTGGCACCATCTGATCGACCTAAAACAGCATTTATAACACCTGACGGCTAATACGAATTCATCGTATTGCCTTTCGGCCTGTGTAATGCTCCAGCCACTTTTGAGAGAATGATGGATAATGTTTTACGCGGCCTCAAATGAAACACATGTCTATGCTACCTGGATGACGTAGTTGTCTTTGACAGCGTTGACAGCCCTTCTAAATGGCGACAAAGAACTTACCGCTTGGTCGCCCACCTGTGGTGACGCCTTCACGAAATTACGCCACCTGCTAACCTCGCCACCTATCCTCCGCCACTTCGATCCTGCAGCCCCCACAGAGGTCCATACCGATGCTAGAGGCGTCGGACTCGGCGCTGTACTCGCGCAACGAAAAGCGGGGTTTGATGAATATGTCGTTGCCTACGCGAGCCGAACTCTGACAAAGGCCGAGGCTAATTACTCTGTTACAGAGAAATAGTGTTTAGCAATTATTTGGGTCCTTGGAAAATTCCGTTCTTATTTGTATAGTCACCCTTTCGATGTCGTCACTGACCATCACGCCCTTTGTTGGCTGTCTACCCTTAAGGACCCATCTGGCCGACTTGCTCGCTGAGCCCTTAAGCTACAGGAGTACGACATCCGCGTTCTCTGTTGTTCCGGCCGCAAACACACAGACGCTGACGCCTTTTCTCGCGCACCGGTCTCCACTAACTGCGCTTGTCTATCCGCCCTTGAGCCCACACTTACATCTTATGCACTGCGCAACATGCCGTCAAAGCAGCGCAAGGATCCATGGATCAGTGCTCTGATCAGCATCCTTTCTGATCCATCCACCTCTTCACCATCTCGCGCTCTTCGCCGCCGGGCTACCCACTTCTGCATTCGCGACGGCCTTCTTTATCGTCGTAATTACCTCTCTGACGGTCGCAAGCGGCTACTTGTGATACCCCGCCATCTCCGTGACCTTATCTGCGACGCTTTCCACGCAGACCCTCAGTGCGCGCATGCCGGCCTCTTCAAGACCTATATGCTCGACTACGCATCCGATTTAATTGGCGCGGCATGTATAACTACGTCCGAAAGTTCATTCTCTCCTGTGCTCAGTGCCAACGCCGAAAATTACCTCCCGGACAAGTCTACCCGTCACAACCCCTCCCGTGCCCTAGAGGGCCCTTTGATCGTGTTGGTATAGACATATACGGACCGCTACCCTCCACTGCAGCAGGCAACAGCTGGATTATTGTTGCAGTGAATCACTTGACCCGCTATACTGAAACCGCCGCTCTACCGACTGCCACCGCCCGCGACGTTGCATCGTTTCTGTTACGACATTTCGTTCTTCGCCACGTTGCCCCTCGCGAACTTCTGAGCGATAGAGGCCGCGCCTTTCTTTCCGATGCTTTGAAGGCACTCCGAATCGTCCACCGCACGAGTACAGCGTACCATCCGCTAACTAACGGCATGACCGAGCGCTTAAACCGTACTCTTGGCGATATGCTCTCGATGTACGTCGCCTCTGATCATTCAAACTGGGACCAAGTTCTCCCTTTCGTGACGTATGCGTACAATACTGCGGCCCAAGCAACTGCTGGATTTTCCCCTTACTTTCTCCTATACGGGCGAGAACCTTCTACTCTTGATGCCATTCTTTCATATACACATGACGCGTCCGAAAGTACTCCGCTATCTGAAGCTGCTCATCATGCCGAGGAATGCCGCCAGCTTGCCCCCTCTTTTTCCACCGAGGACCAGTGGCAGCAGCAATCCCGTCGACCTGCCGACCGTTCTGCACCACCTTTTTCTCCTGGCCCTCTCGTATGGCTTCGGGTACCCACTACCACACCCGGCCTCTCCGCAAAACTTGTAGCAAAATACCTAGGACCGTACCGCGTCCTGGAGCAAACGTCCTCCGTCAGTTACGTCGTAGAGCCCCTCACGCCATCGACAGACCTACGCAATCGCGGCCGCGAACATGTCCAGGTCTCTCGCATTAAGCCGTACTACGACCCAATTGTAGGCTCTTCGCCTTAAGCCGCCAGGATGGCGCCTTTTTCTGCGGAGGGCGATTGTAATGAAGAAGAGTGGCCTGCCTGCGCCACAGCACCATCGCTACCGGTATGAGCTCGTGGTTGCTGTCCTTCGCCGAACGCTTGTGACTGTTACCCATTCGCCTGCGCCCGTTGCTAATAAATCTCTTAGCAATAAATAAAAAAATAAATAAAGATTATATATATATATATATATATATATATATATATATAGAGAGAGAGAGAGAGAGAGAGAGAGAGAGAGAGAGAGAGAGAGAGAGAATGACACGGTACGCGGAGAAGGTGCGTTTTTGTGCGAAAGAACGCAGTAGGAAAAACCAATTTAACTCTGCCTCTCAGCCAGCGACGGCCTCTCATCACGAAAGACGAGACCGAAAGGCGCCCGTGTTTTAAGCGTTCCGTGTGCATAACGCGGCAGTTCCAGCTGTGGCTGTGACTTACGTTCTGTCGTAAATCGCAGTGAGGCAATGTGGAACTCTCACGCACTTTGCACTATTCAGCTTGTGCGAGTCTCACAGCAAAAATAACAAAAAAGTGAGCCTTCCCTTTTTTGTTATTTTTGACATATACCTCCAGGAGCTGCCCCAGTTAGTTTCCCGTCGGAGAGCGGCGACGGTAAGCTGGGAACGGGGAGCGACACAGCTGGGGCGAACGGGAGCGGTGTGGTGATGGCGAGCGGATATAATCGCAGTGGCTCGAGCGTTGTCAGGTGCGTCTTCAACCTCGGTGGAGAGTGCAGGTGGGCGAGGATTCAATGGGCAGCGGCGGTAGGCGGGAAAGCTTGGTCGAGAGTGGGCTGGCCAGGAACTTCGGCAGTGACGAGAGATGTGGCCCACACGTCTACATTAAAAGCAGATGGATATATCGTCATGTGTGCGCCATTCCGCCGGGTTGCGATATCTCGAATATGGACCGTATTGGCTCCGGTGAACAGGGGCAGAGGCAGCAGACGAAGCAAAGTCAGGCTGATTGGCGGACAAGATGGACGGAAGACCCACACTGGCAAGTTTTTAGTGAATGACCGACTGAATGAGAGACACGAGCGGCCGAGAATCGTCAAAGCACTGCGTCACTGGCCTGGCAGGAGACGCGGCTTCGATTTCTCGCCGGACGATACGTAAGTACGACGTTCTCGGAGGAGGTGGGCTCACGCGGTAGACAAATGTATTCGCACGTTGAAGAAGCTGCGATATTGGGTAGACGCGTAAACTGTTGAACTATGCGACGGCTCTTCGCGTCTTCAAAGCGGCGACATTCGTTAATGATCTCTTTTACCGTTGTTATATTCTTGTAAACAAGCAGGTTAAACACGTAATCTGCGATGCCTTCTCAAACGTGGCTGACCTTGTCTGCCTCTGCCATATTAGTATCCACCTTGCGGGAAAGATCGAGGAAGTCCTGGATGTACGCCACGTAAGACTCAGTGGATGTCTGTGTACGGGTCCCAAGGTCCTTCTTTGCAGCACGTTGGCGGCCGACGGGCTTGCCGAACAAATCTCTAAGCTTTTGTTTGCACTGGTCCCAATTTGTAATTTATTCATGTGTATTGAACCAGGCCCGTGCTGTTTTCTTTAGGTAGAATATTATACTAGCCAGCATAAGCGTGTTATACCACCTGTTGTGTGCGCTGACCCGTTAGTAATTCTGCGGCCAGTCATCGACGTCAACGTTTTCAATCCAGGAAAACACGCCGGGGTCGCGACGCTGGGCCAGAATGACCATCGGTGGCGACGACGGGGCCGCGGTTGAACACTCTCCTTCGGATGACATGGCGGCCAGGTTACGTCCGCTGCGGAGCTCCGTCTTGCGCAAGTGATTACCCAGCAACTCCACCAATAATGTTACGGGAAGGAAGAAGCGCACGGCTATTCACAGATAGCCTTTAATGGCGGAGCCAAGCAGCCTAGAGCCATAGAGAAAGAAAAATGCTAGAGCGGCGAAATGATGATGATGATGACGGCCTCATGTTATGGCTCATAGGGTGTGAAATCTGGCAGTCTCGTAGCTCTTACCCCTTCCCTGTATTATCTGCCTTGTATTGTTTGCTTTGGTCTGTCGTTTTGTTTGCATGTTATATCTTTGAATTGTAATAATTAGCGTATTTCTTTGCTTTCTTCTGTTTTGACCAACAATATTTTGTTGTATACCCACTCCTGTATGAGCCTTTAAAAAGGCTTACAGTATTGCTAAATAAAATAATAAAAAAATACCCACACTGCGGATTGGCCAAGAATTGCGTACTGAAACGATTACCTATAGTTTTGAAGTGTTGCAATTTCGATGAGAAAAAAAGAAAGAAAAGGAAACATACAAGAACAAAAACAATAACAAGAGAACAAAAATGTTATTCGTTTTGTTGACTGTATTTAACCGCAAACGGCATCAAACACGTCCCTGTACGTGGCTGACCCCTATAACTGAAGCACCGAAAGATAGTATGATTTCCGATGATAACATTAACCCTAATTTAGCAAACGGAAGTTCTAGATATCTTTTTCTTAACAATTTGTATCGCCGACACACCAAACAATAGTAATCTAGTGATTCTGTTTCTTGGCAGTACGGACGAAGAGGCGATAGCGTCAGATCATTCCTGTGTAAATATAAGTTTAATGAAGGGACACGGCAGCGTAATCTCGTGATCGCTACTTCTGATTGTCTTGATGGACACCACTGGATTTTCCACGGAAATTTGAGGTGCTGGTATTCTGTCCATGTTGTTATTGATTCATTGACCTCTCTATGCATTGAATATTTTCTATATCTAATTGCTGTTATGTGCGCCACTGATGGAAGAACCGGCATTGTAGGTCCACTCAGGGATGCTCGCGTTAATGAGTCTGCCATTTCATTTGAATGTAGCGACAGTGGCCAGGTACCCATACTAGATTTAGAGAATTCAACTGTGGAGAAACTAATGTTAGAAACGTCTTTAAAGTTGACGAATTGCATGAAGCTGCAAGCGAAGTACAGACCGAAAGGGAATCTGTTATAATAACCCCCCTTATTGAGTTCGAAGGAAGTTTCCGAAGCGCTTAAATAATTGCTAAAAGCTCGGCTTCAAAAACGGACATGAAATCTGGCAGTCTCAAGGAGAATGACCAGCCAAGCGGAAGCGAGAAAATGCCTACGCCCACCTTTTCGTTGTTCACTGAAGCGTCTGTAGCTATTATTTTATTTGCTTGTACGTGTGCAAGGTAATCTTGCAACAGGTTATTTAAAAATGTGGCTGATTGAAACTCAGAGTTTGGGGGGGAAATGTCATCAATATCTATCTTAATATTCTGATTTGATTCGGTTGATGGAATTATCTCTCTAATGTTCACATTCAGGCTATCTAATTGTTTTTGTACGAATACAATCTGTGGAGTGTGAAAGCGAGGCCAATGAGCAAGAAAGAAGGAATTTGGATCATTAATAAAGGCATATTCAGATCGTCTAAGCGGCAAGCTGTAAAATTTCAGAAATGCTTGAATTGTTAAGATGCGAAATCTGCAGGGAAATGTTGGAAGGAGCGCTTCTTGATAGATAACATTAGTAGCCACAAACCTGGGGAGTCTCAAACACAGGCGCAGGGTCTCACGCTCCAAAAGAACCAGAGGCTTTATTTTATAAGCAGGGCCGCCTGAGAACAAGACACACCCAAATTCCAATATGGGGCGCATATACATTTTATAAATCATAAACAGTGAATCCCTACGCAGTCCATATTTTCGGTTACCCATTCTGCGCAGAATACCTAAAGCACGTTGTGCCTTACACGCTACACTTTCTATGTGTGGACTCCAGTTGAGTTTTCTGTTATATATGATCCCCAAATATTTTAAGGACTCAACCTATGGAATAGGTTCTTTCTTATAAGCTATAGAAATTGAAATCGGATCCGTGACCGGGAACACTAAAATGGCGCTTTTGCTTACATTTAACGACATACAAATCGTCTGAAGTTATACCTCAAGCATACTCATGTATCTTTGTAATTTTTGGTATAAAGCGTCCATGTCACTGTCTGCCGCAAAGAATGCAGTGTCGTCTGCATACACGTAAACGTGCACGTCCTGACAAGTGGGGAGAGCTCATTAATGTACTAAATAATATTGGGGATATAGGACTGCTCCTTGGGGAACACCGCGAGTCTTTCTGAATTTAGACGAGGAACATGCGTCCTTGAAGCAATAAAATTATCTTGATCGCAAAAATTCTGCCAACCACGCGATAATTTGGGAAATTACGACACTGCAGAATATCCAGTAAAATTGAATGCTCAACGCTGTCATAAGCTTTGGCTATATCTAATTTCACTAAAGCAGAATACTGTCTCCTTTTCCGGGTAAGTTGGATGCGGCTCTCTAAATCAGCATGGGCACACCATATTGAACAATTAGCTCTGAAGCCTATTTGATTTGGACTTAATATTAAATTATCCGTCATCCAGATAGTAATTTTGCAATGTAATACCCTCTCTATGAGCTTGACCATATTAGAAGTAAGAGAAATAGGTCTAATGTTTTCTATGTTATAACCTACTTTTTGTTTTTTAGGTATCGGGATTACTTTAGCTACTTTCCAATCGTAATGTATCCAGGCTTTGTTTAAGGAATAGTTTATAACGAAGAAACTGAACTCTTCTTCGTCATCCCCAAGGCCACCATCAGCGTCCTCTTCTTACCACGTTAGCTACTGCGACAATATTTATGGTCGAGAGATTCGCGGTACGGCAAAAAAATAACGTGTTAAAGCAGCTTGTCATCAGTCAGTGTATGTCAGTACGGGCACTATTCAAGGACTATTCCAGAAAGTATTAGAAGCTTAGAACAACAGCTATTTGATTCGAGGGTCATCTACGTTGGCAACTGTTCGAATCTAGGAATGCTATCTGATTAGATAATAATAGAATCGAATAGCGTTTCTAGTAGCATTCCGAGAATCCTCAGATCACTCCTGCAAAGGAATAGAGCTCCCAGAAAAATAAAAAAATAGAAACAATGAAAAAAGCCTTTTTTTTAAATATTGACAACGCCTAGCTAGCGGACGTACTTCATGCAGTTTCTGGCGCGACAGGCAAGTAATAATGCAGTAGCAATTGTAAGTGGACAGGCCGCCATTGGAATCTGAACCTGGCAACGTTTAACGTTAGAACGCTATCTAGTGAGGCGAGTCTAGCAGTGTTATTGGAGGAATTAGAGGGTAGTAAATGGGATATAATAGGGCTCAGTGAGGTTAGGAGGACAAAAGAAGCATATACAGTGCTAAAAAGCGGGCATGTACTGTGTTACCGGGGCTTAGCGGAGAGACGAGAACTAGGAGTCGGATTCCTGATTAATAAGGAAATAGCTGGTAACATACAGGAATTCTATAGCATTAACGAGAGGGTGGCAGGTCTTGTTGTGAAACTTAATAAGAGGTACAAATTGAAGGTGGTACAAGTCTATGCCCCTACATGCAGTCATGATGACCAGGAAGTCGAAAGCTTTTATGAAGACGTGGAATCGGCGATGGGTAAAGTCAAAACAAAATACACTATACTGATGGGCGACTTCAATGCCAGGGTAGGCAAGAAGCAGGCTGGAGACAAGTCAGTGGGGGAATATGGCATAGGCTCTAGGAATAGCAGAGGAGAATTATTAGTAGAGTTTGCAGAACAGAATAATATGCGGATAATGAACACCTTTTTCCGCAAGCGGGTTAGTCGAAAGTGGACGTGGAGGAGCCCGAATGGTGAGACTAGAAATGAAATCGACTTCATACTCTGCGCGAACCCTGGCATCATACAAGATGTAGACGTACTCGGCAAGGTACGCTGCAGTGACCATAGGATGGTAAGAACTCGAATTAGCCTAGACTTGAGGAGGGAACGGAAGAAACTGGTACACAAGAAGCCAATCAATGAGTTAGCGGTAAGAGGGAAACTAGAGGAATTCCGGATCAAGCTACAGAACAGGTATTCGGCTTTAACTCAGGAAGAGGACCTTAGTGTTGAAGCAATGAACGACTATCTCATGGGAAACATTAAGGAGTGCGCAATAGAAGTCGGTGGTAACTCCGTTAGACAGGAAACCAGTAAGCTATCGCAGGAGACGAAAGATCTGATCAAGAAACGCCAATGTATGAAAGCCTCTAACCCTACAGCTAGAATAGAACTGGCAGAACTTTCTAAGTTAATCAACAAGCGTAAGACAGCGGACATCAGGAACTATAATATGGATAGAATTGAACAGGCTCTCAGGAACGGAGGAAGTCTAAAAACAGTGAAGAAGAAACTAGGAATAGGCAAAAATCAGATGTGTGCGTTAAGAGACAAAGCCGGCAATATCGTTACTAATATGGATGAGACAGTTCAAGTGGCTGAGGAGTTCTATAGAGATTTATACAGTACCAGTGGCACCCACGACGATAGTGGAAGAGAGAATAGCCTAGAGGAATTCGAAATCCCACAGGTAACGCCGGAAGAAGTAAAGAAAGCCTTAGGAGCTATGCAAAGGGGGAAGGCAGCTGGGGAGGATCAGGTAACAGCAGATTTGTTGAAGGATGGTGGTCAGATTGTTCTAGAGAAACTGGCCACCCTGTATACGCAATGCCTCATAACCTCGAGCGTACCGGAATCTTGGAAGAACGCTAACATAATCCTAATCCATAAGAAAGGGGACGCCAAAGACTTGAAAAATTATAGACCCATCAGCTTACTGTCCGTTGCCTACAAAGTATTTACTAAGGTAATCGCAAATAGAATCAGGAACACCTTAGACTTCTGTCAACCAAAGGACCAGGCAGGATTACGTAAAGGCTACTCAACAATAGACCATATTCACACTATGAATCAAGTGATAGAGAAATGTGCAGAATATAACCAACCGTTATATATAGCTTTCATTGATTACGAGAAAGCGTTTGATTCAGTCGAAACCTCAGCAGTCATGGAGGCATTACGGAATCAGGGTGTAGATGAGCCATATGTAAAGATACTGGAAGATATCTATAGCGGCTCCACAGCCACCGTAGTCCGCCACAAAGAAAGCAACAAAATCCCTATAAAGAAAGGCGTCAGACAGGGAGATACGATATCTCCAATGCTATTCACAGCATGTTTACAGGAGGTATTCAGAGGCCTGGAGTGGGAAGAATTGGGGATAAAAGTTGATGGAGAATACCTTAGCAACTTGCGATTCGCTGATGATATTGCCTTGCTTAGTAACTCAGGAGACCAATTGCAATGCATGCTCACTGACCTGGAGAGGCAAAGCAGAAGGGTGGGTCTTAAAATTAATCTGCAGAAAACTAAAGTAATGTTTAACAGGCTCGGAAGAGAACAGCAGTTTACGATAGGTAGCGAAGCACTGGAATGGGTAAGGGACTACATCTACTTAGGGCAGGTAGTGACCACGGATCCGGATCATGAGACTGAAATAACCAGAAGAATAAGGATGGGCTGGGGTGCGTTTGGCAGGCATTCTCAAATCATGAACAGCAGGTTGCCACTATCCCTCAAAAGGAAAGTGTATAACAGCTGTGTGTTACCAGTACTCACATATGGGGCAGAAACCTGGAGGCTTACGAAAAGAGTTCTGCTGAAATTGAGGACGACGCAACGAGCTATGGAAAGAAGAATGATGGGTGTGACGTTAAGGGATAAGAAAAGAGCAGATTGGGTGAGGCAACAAACGCGGGTAAACGACATCTTAGTTGAAATCAAGAAAAAGAAATGGGCATGGGCCGGACATGTAATGAGGAGGGAAGATAACCGATGGTCACTGAGGGTTACGGACTGGATTCCAAGGGAAGGGATGCGTAGCAGGGGGCGGCAGAAAGTTAGGTGGGCGGATGACATTAAGACGTTTGCAGGGACAACATGGCCACAATTAGTACATGACCGGGGTAGTTGGAGAAGTATGGGAGAGGCCTTAAATTTGCCCTGCAGTGGGCGTAACTAGGCTGATGATGATGATGAATTGTAAGTGAGTACGGTAACTATGATCTCAACGAACAAAGAAACAGCTCTTGAGATCTGGACAAGAGTAGACAACACACACGAGCGCTGCTGTCGTCTGCGGTAGTCCCATTCTTGAAGAGCTAGTTTTTTTCTTCGCCCAGGTATGCACCAACCGGCCACATTTAGACACTGTTGTGAGTGTATCATCATATAACGTAGAATATGTACAGGACAGATGATGCAACGCACCCGTTGGCATCCTTGACAGGCACGATGTGTCTCTGCGGCTGCACGATGCCCCCTTCGGGACCCAAGGCGAGACGACGGAATCCTTCCTCCAGGACTCGCACCAACTCCGGAATGTTATTTTCTAGGCATCGCTTCACCTGACTCGCCACGAAGTAGGCGCAGGGTAACATGACGGCCGGCTTTCGCGCTCCACTGGCAGATAGACCGCTGCAACTCACGGGTCGTGTGTTACAGCGCTGCTGGCCGTTATCGCTGCTAGCGCGAGAGAGTGAAACGAAAGGGAGGAGGGCGCTGGCGGGGTTACCGGGATCACTGCGTCGGCGCAATCAAGGTCGTCACAGGGCGCAGCTAGCGGCCTGACCGAAGAGGCGGCGGAAGCCGATGCGTACCGCGTTCACTCGAACACTGCTAGCGTGCATAGCGAGACCGCGGTCTGTATGGTTGCGTACGGATTGAAGCCATTGAGACAGACGGGAAATGGCGTCACGGTGCAAGCTACACTTTGCCCGCCGAACAGATTCTGCGGCTGGAACGCTCACACCCGGCACACACACACGGCACAGACAGACTCGAGTCCTTCGATTTCCCCGACTGTCGCTGCCGCAACCACGCAGGTCGTTGGCTCAGACAATGCGTATTTCGCTGCGTCCCCGCTTGCATGCTTCACTGTCAGTCCACATTCTAAACGAAACCAAGACGCGCTATCCGCGCCACCGCTACACTTCACGGTCAAAGTACATAAGCAAGAAACGACAATGTTGGTGGCCAGCGCCTTAATTAACGGCGCACACCCAGTGATCGGGCACACAGCGAAAAAGTAAAACAACCTGCGAAATATGCCAAGATTCGCGATGTATATTAATAAAAGAAGGATAGTGGCACGGAACCGAAAAAAAGTATAGATAGAAGCGTTTAACCTCACCCCGCCTTTTCATTCCCGACTTTCTTTTCTTCTTCAGACCACTCGAAACAGCAGTGATGAAGGAACAACAAGTAAAAATGGAAGGGAAAATAAGAAAGAAAGAAAATAAAGTTTATGTTCACGGAACATAATAAATTTTTTAACTATTATTGTGCTTTGCACATCATCGTCTTTTGTGTTGCATTGTTTAACGTTCCTTGCTGGAACGTTTTGCAGTACTTACTAAAATGGTGTCATTTTAACACGCTGAATCTTGCTGTCACCTTTCCTGCTCCTGTTGCTGCGCCCAAGGGGATCTCTTCGGGAATCGCCGACTTTAATTAGTACGAACTTGCGAGGAATGTCTATGCATTGTCCATACACGTCAAATGAACACACAGGGAATAATCCTCGTTTTGAGTTCCAGTTCATGCACTAACGCAGCGGTCAACTATACAGGGTGTCCGAGCTAATTTTAGCCGAAGTTTAAAGATACGCGTATGCGCTGTAGGCGAACGCGACTAAAAACATGTTCGTAAGACAAACAAATCACATAATTTCTTTTGTTCACACTCCGTTTAGTTCCGTTATTATAGTCAATATTATTTAATTTCGCAAGGTTTCATGAGCACTGACACAAAAATTTTCCATCTTGAATTTTCTGTTGTAAGTATAGCTAATGACCCAATAATCACGGCACGAAGCCTCGCTTGCTTCAGAGCGCAACATGTAATTATTTCGAATCTTGTTCGTAGCGACCAGTCCAAGTTCAGCGTTTGCTTGCGTTGTCTGGTTCTCTTCTCTTTTGTCCGTGTCTGCACGCCTTCTTCACGATGTGTCCAAGTTCGTCTGCTATGCCTACTTTGGATGTCCTCGCCATTATAGTCGTCCAGCGGCGATGAGCCGCCGTATTTTATATGTGGCCAACCACTTTCGGTTCGATCAGCAGCGACTCGGAAATTGCGAAACCTATCAACACACAACAAGATGCGTGCGCACTAGTGCAAGTATAGTGCAAACCTGTCGAAGACGCTTTGGGAATGAAGCACATTCCGGAGCAGGACACAAGGCGGGTTAAATAGTCGGCGCAGCACTGCAGGCTTGAAGGTATATACGTATAGTCTTGTTGGAAGGTTGGACTGCACTATAGGCTCGGTGGGTTTTGCAAGGTGAACGTATACTGGTAGCGAAGCTTCCATAGAAGCCCATACGTTCAAAACATGGCGTTTCATGGGGCATCAACTGTGTGAAGAGGGAACACTTCCGGCGGAACAGAAAATCGTACTTAAAAGGAAGAGGTCTGGACACCGACCAAAATGGTTAAAATAGTTATTTACGTTTCGGCTCCCCCACGGTAGCCTTGTTCACCATGAAACAAGCGGTAGAGCTGGCGCCCCTTTTTGTGTGTGTCTCAAAAAGGCATCTGGCATACATGGGCGGCAGATTGCCTTCGTTGCGATTAAGAGTGTGAGCCGTGGTTTGTATGATTAGGGACTCAAGATAAGGACGCCAAGAATGATTTCGTTCCTTGGCAATCACGCGAGATTTCTCCCAGTTAATCGTATGTGAGGTGGTTGCGCAGTGTTCGGCCAAGGCATTCGATGCAACGTGTCGTTTCTGGACGTCATTCATGTGCTGCTTACGTCTTGTTTTGAAGTCGCCGGTTTCACCGACGTAGGCATACCGACAGTCCGCACACGGAATGACATACACCACGCCTGGGAAGTTGACCTTCTCCAAAGGGTCTTTCACCTGCACGAGCTCGTGTCTAAGTTTCCGGGAGGGCACGTGCGCAGCCTGCACGTCGTGTGACCGCAGGACGCGTGCAAGAGTCTCGCTTGTGCCGGCGACGTACGGAATCGAAGCCCGTCTTTTTGGGGTTCCAGGCTGGGTGGGTACTGTGCGATCCAGCTGGCGCCTTACTGAGTCAATGAAGTACTCAGGGTATCCGCATACCATTAATTCCCTCCGCACAAGTGCATTGTCCGCCATGCGGTCTTCCGCTGTTGAGCACACGTTTTTCGCCCGACGAAGAAGAGAGCCAACAACAGACCTGTTTTGCGAAGACGGGTGCACCGATGCGTAGTCTAGGTAGTGGCCAGTGTGGGTGTGCTTCCTAAACACCTTGAATAACAGGTTTGGCCCTTCTCGCTGCACAAGGGTGTCCAAGAACGGCAGTTGACCTTCAGAGATTTCCACTTCAACGGTGAACTTGATTGCTGCTTGCATATTGTTTAGGTGAGACGTGAAAACGTCAATGTTTTTCCTTTGCAAAATACTGAAACAGTCGTCGACACATCTAATTTCGATGTCTTCTATAAGTTATTTGGTGTAAGAAACGAATTGTAGCCGATTTTAGTGCCACCGTCAGCGACAAAAAAGGTCAGCGTCTCCACCAGGAATAATAAAAAAAAATGAGAGGACACCTATAAGAACTTCTTATGAGTTGTGAATGCGAAACCATTAATATCCAATTGAACTCCGCTGGGCAGTCCGAGTTATGAACTCCTCACGGGCAAGCGAGCGTGCTGAACCAAACAAACGAGTAAACATACTAACTTTTTTTTTAAGGGCACGGAAGAAACCTCGAACAGGCTTGACTGGATCCGTGCCCCCTACAAATGGCCCACAAGGAGAAGAGCGCGCGGTCTATAACTAAACGTGTTACAGATTTGCAGTACGGATGTATTAATAATAAACATATAAAATAATTGTTATTGTCTAGCACAACAAGTTTGCGCCAACCACGTATACAAAAATATGTAAGCAATGACAAATATCAGTTTGCACAGAATATATATTTAAAAAATTGGCTCGCCATATCCCGGCCCTGCGAAAGTGAATGTCCAGCGAAGCTGTTGCAAAACCATTAAACCTGCTGATGAATATATGAAATGTTCTTATTACTTTAGAGTAATGGTAGCGACAATTCGCTTCGTGGTCTCTGTCGTTCCTCGGGGGCCCTAACGCTGCGTGGCCTACCCATAGCAGTGCTACAACGGGAGTCAGAGCGGGACTGCTTGTACGGGAGCTGCAATGGGGGTGGTTCAGCCAGCATGGGAATTATGGGAAGCACAGTCGACCGACTCTGTAGCAGTACAGCACGCGAGCGTCGACTGGCCTATGGACTGGCCTAGTGTTGCTGTATATCAAATACAGGACTGGCCAAGCGACGAGATCAGCAAGAGTATGTAGCGCATGCGCACCAAGTTCACTCGAAGCGCAGGTTTCGTGCGCTGGGCTGTTCCTATGCACGAGCGCGACACAGCCCCTGCACGATTAATTCGTCGCAAGGTTCCCGGCTTATTGGAGATAGCAGGAGCGTGTGTGCCCCTGGCTTGCGTCCACCACCCCTCCCCCCCTTTTCCCCCCCTTTTTAGCGTGTGCTGCTGCAGTGCACATGTGCGGGAAAGTAATAAACAAAATGTGCAAATCTGCAATGCAACGTTACGCTAAAAATAAAATAATAATAAAAAGGAAAGGGACGCAAGCCAGGTGCACACACTGTATCACATATAATATAGAAAGAGCAGCACTCGAGGAATTTTGCGTGTATTCGCGGGCTTCTTTCACACTCGGAAAAACACACTAGCAGGTATTGAGCAACAGAAAGCTGTATCGAGAGTTCTTTCATGTTGCTCTACAATTTTCTCACTGAAATTTTTCATGTAGTTACAGTATTTGAGAAGTTGATTGATTAATTAGGCCTAATTATGTAATTGGGCGCAATGCAATAAATAATCTGATTATCTGCAAGCGACGGTAAACAACATTACCTTGGTTTTGTCCAGCTACATGGCATTTACATATATTTAAATCTTCGTGCGTGATATTTGGGACACCCTGTAAAGTAACTTGTATACTATTGCGTGGTCACCGGCCCATTAAAAGCTATTGCTCCCCTCCCACCAGCGGTCGGTCTCGGTTTCACTGCCTAAAGCAACAGAAGCGGCTCTTCTTGACATACGTGGGATGAGAAATCTGAAATATCGCCGCCGCCCAATTATTGCCGCTATTTTGGGGCACGATTGAGAGCACATGTTATCGCTGCTCGAAGACGGCAAGTCAGTCATGTACGTTGCTTCCATATTTCGCGGCCTTTCTCTATGATGCCGAAAAAAAATGATCGCATAATAGCTATAGGAAGTTAAATACTGCTGAATCGGTCGTTTCCAAGAAACGCGCTGCAATTTCCCCATTGGAAGTTTTTCTCCAAATTTGGGGCTTGCGGGAAGTTGGTTACTTAATCATGACTAGTTATGCAACTAAACAGAATGCGAAACATTGCGCGATTTGCTCAGAATGAACTCCAACATGTTTTTAATTATTCGAATGGTTCCATAGCAAACTCAAATATTTTTGATCGGACAGGGCCACAACCGCAGGCTTGGTCCGCGCCTCGATAGTGAAGTGTTCCGTCAGAGAGGGTATAGTTGGAGAATGTCCACTGGGCTGAAAAAAGATTTTTAGAGGGCACGCGCTCGGGAGGGCTCTGTGTGCCCCAGTATATTGGGTAATTGCAATTAGCTATTCTTTACTTACTGCTCTGACGGGCGTGCTGTCAATGAAGAACTTGTAGAGAAAAAAAAAAAAAACTTAAAGCTGGCATGCTTTCAGCCAGGAACTTATTGCCCCTTTAAAAGAAAACACGCGAAAAGTGAACTATATCACGTGACTAACCATTCATCCCCATCAAAAAGCGGCGCCCTCAAACACGCTCCCTAGAAGAGAGAGAGTTTGCGTGCGTGTGCGTGCGTGCGTGCGTTCGTGCGTGCGCGCGCGTGCGTGGAGAGCCCAGACTGTGTTATACGCAGAGCCGACAGCGTCCGCTAACACTGAATCCTTTACTTATTCCGATGATTCCTCTGTATTCCGACAATGTCCGTGGGGTGCACGAGGAACGTGCCAGTACACGCAATACAGATTACGCGCCCTTCGCTCTCCGTCTCGTATTTAGTTTCTTGAGGTTCCCGCCAACCGACGATAGACAAGGTCCGCTGTCAGAACGTCTTCTATTGCCATGCCTGCGGAATAGTCGAAAGGGAGAAAAGTATGCGAGAATCACATTATACGTACGGTGACGTAAACAGCCTAAAAAAAGGAAGGGAGAAAGGAGGAAAGAATAAGAAGAAAACAAAGAAAGCGAGAAAGTTATGTCTATTATTAAATTATGGGGTTTTACGTGCCAAACCACGATCTGATTATGAGGCACGCCCTAATGGGGGACTCTGGAATAAATGTGGACCACCTGGGGTTCTTTAACGTCCACCTAAATCTAAGTACGTGCACGCATGCAGGTGTTTTCGCATTTCGTCGCCATCGAAATGCAGCCGCCGTGGCCGGCATTCGATTCAGCGACCTCATGCTTAACAGCACAGCACCATGGCCACTAAGCAACCGCGGCGGCCAGAGAGAAACGTATACAGGGAATTCGAAAAAAAAAATAATAAAGAGCCGCTCGTGTTGCGTCAGCTTACCGAGCGACTTGAAGACCGTTGTCTCAGCGCGCCTATTCTCCTTGGTGCCCAGCACGACGTCGCCGATCTCGCCAAATATCTCGGCCTATAACGTGTGCCGTATACGGAAGAAAAGGAGAAAAGGAGTCTGCAGTTTCGCGCAAACAGCGAAACAACGATAAGTATACGCATATATGCCTCAGTATACGGCGAGGCAGAAGACTCGCAGTGTCCCGTGCTCATATATATACCACACTGAACGATGTTCAGGCAAGCGGCGTCAACAGTAACGCAAGGGCAGGACACAAGTACACCAACCATTGAGTGAACGAGCGTGTTGCAAGCATATTTTGTAGTACGAAAAATGACGATTCTGAATGGTTATCGGCCGTACACTATTCTTGCGCTGAATCAAGCAGCGCGCTCGGAAAAGAAAATCCCGCGCGTCCCCAGCGGTAAAGCGAGCCACGTAAAGGCACAAAAGACTCACGACAATATAATCACGTGGTACGCAGGTTGGTCATTTGAGCCACATTTTTTTTTTCTTGTTTCAAGTCTAAAGACGTCTAGCTAGTAAAATGGTTCAGCTACAAATCCGCTACATCACAAGCGCACACGGATAAACGCGACACAGCAAAGCAGCTAGTAGCATCCAAGGCAATGTTTCACTTTGCTGAGTGTATCATATATGACACAGCCGCCATGCCGAACGCGCAAAGTGCGCGTCGTCAGTTGAGGAACACCTCTCGGATGTGTGCCAAGACCACACCGCCGGGACAAAGTACGAGTGCGGGAGCCGCCAAACACGTGTGACGGTGGCCGAGTGCGCCAGATGAAACTTCATCCTGCAGGCACAACCCGCGAACATGGCGCATTCCAAATGGCTCACCGCGAACGTGCACGAGCACGCGCTGGATTGAATTCGCACTGCGACCATTCAGCTCATATGGCTTTGTGAATGGTGCGAGATGCTCTCTCTAAAGTGGTGAAGACCGACACCTGATCGTCACCGCAGCTCTTCTTTGCTGCAGCCTTCGAACGTGCACGCCCGACTCGTTCTGGAACAGCTTTGGAGCGCTCAGCATTGGAGCAGTTTCTCTGATATGCGTGTAGCGTGGATGTAGCAGCTTTAACCGAATGTGCTATAGCAGATTCAGGGAGCAGTTGTAGCAGCATTCCCACCACCGGATACATAAACAGCGTGTGTCAGTAAGCTCGGTCGGATGCATCCACGATTATTATTTGTCCCTTTGATCAATCGATTGATCGATCTTTTCTACACTCTCAAGTGACAGCGGCTCGAAGATATACACAAGGCGCGGCTAACTTGCAACCAAGGTTCTGCACCATGACCGTGCTGTCGCCAGGCTCACCCCGGACAAGACGATGTCGCCAGACTCGGTGCGGGCCCAGTCGGAAGAGTCCACGTAGACGACCGCCTTGCGCATCAGCTCCTCGCTCAGCTCCTGCCAGTCGGGGCGGGGCGCACCCACCGCTGCTCGCAGCGGCGAAGACGCAGGCAAGGGCGCAATATCACTCTTCTCGCTAACGTTGCCGAGGGCGCAGTTAGTTTCAAGGGGCAAAGGAAGATTTTTACCAAAAACAATACACTATCAATAAATATTTCTATCAGTTCAACGTAATGAAGGAGGTGGAAAATAAAAGCGTCAGTTCGCTCAGCGTGAATATGGTTTCTCGCCACTATAGCACATCAACTGTAAGCATAATGAGCCCGCAAATATGAGTTTTTAGGACTAAATGCCTCATAAAAATCCACAGCTCAATATATTCACTCCACCACCAAGGAGTAAAAATTATGCGTGGCTCTGCTGTCGCACACACCAGAGACAGGCGGAGATGGGGGAAGGCCAGTAAAGTATATAGTGCCAAACCGCACACTTTGAGTTTTGCTGGGCTTCCCCCAGTTCTGCTGGTCTCTGGTGTTTGCGGTAGCAGAGTCACGCATATTTTTTTTCCACTGCGAGAAAGAGGACCGCCGAAGAGAGCGCGCCGGGTTTTATCGGAGAGCAATGACGTCACACCACCTGTGTCCTCGCCGCGCCACTCCTTCTCCCCCTCTATAGGCTCCGCCCACTCTCGCCGCGTCGCTATGCTGCGCGATGACATTTTTGTACTCTGCTTTCACTCTCTCTCAGCGCTCTCTCACCACAGCTTGGCGAAGCTGCCGACGTCAAGAGAAACTCAGCGAGGTTCTAACAGCGCCAATGTAAAAAGTAAGAAACCCTGGTTTTACACCCTTGACGAAATAACGGAGTGAAAAAGCGGAGTCGTTTGAATCACTTTATTCACAGACCGGAGTTTATTAGTGTTGTGGGGATTGCGTTCGTCCATTTCGTTGCGGCGCCATATATTGCAGCACGTTTTGGGCATATATTGGCGCCGCATCGCGGCGAGGTCGCCTTCGAACTTGGCGCGCGCGGGCCATCGCTTTCCCTCTCTCTTTCTCCTCCGAGGACGCCGTACAGCAGCGGGACTGGGGTGCCATTCATGACCGTAAAACACTGCTGTCCGCCCCCAAACGGATTAGGGGCTCACCCGATTGGTCTGTTCTCGAGGTCACCCTTTTTGTTGGCCGGCCTTGCCGAACCTCCTCGACCCGAAGTGAATCACGGCCGGTCCGGACGCGCGCGCTGGCCGTGGACGGATGCACACCTATTGCCTACCCACGCTGCATTGCAGACCGTTGCCCTGGCTGTGGCAGCTCGCCCACAGTCTTCCACGTCACGAATGAGTGCACTGCAAACCTCTTTCCTCCCTTGCCAACTCTCCTGTACCCTCTATACACAACACAGAGCCGTGGGACGATGCCCTCCGCGACGGACCTCCCGAGTAAAGCCCCTCCATACTCGCGGCGGCGCGTGGATGGAGGGGGCTTTACTCCCGAGGTCCTCCGAGCTGTGATACAACGGGCTCGACAAATCGCCGGAATTATCTTAGGGACCCTGGACTGAGGGTTCCTCCCACACTGCTCTCACCGTTCAAATCTTAATAATAAAGATGTTTTACTTTCTCTCGCTGCTCCGGTTCTGGCGGCTACGACAAAGAGACGCCGCTCACTTCACGTGCGCAGTCGTATACTGCACTGGGTCGCCCTCGGAGGCTATACCGAGCTGAAGAACTGGTGTTCTGGTAGCACCTTTGTTGGAAGACTCGGGCGCGCGCAACACACGCGGCTGAGCCGATCGTCCCCCTGAGGGGCTCGAATCCGCGGACCCGCGCGGTGGTCTAAGTGACACCCGGTCGGGCACGGCTAGACGGAGACCACAGTGAAAAACTCCGTTCCGTGAAATGTAGTAAAGATGGAATGGGGAAAAAAGGAAATGGCACGGCATGGTGAGTACAAACTGAAGCGTATACTCAAGCATGCAGCGGTAACAAAAAAGCACAAAGAAAAGGTTATGCATGTGGTGGAAACATCAAAATTCTCAAGTGAATGCGGGGACACGTAACGGCAAAAGCAAATCGTGATAGCGATTTGAAACGGAAAAGAAAAACGAGGAGAAACAAGAAAAACGATATAACTGCATAAGAAAGGTGCGATGCTGTGAATTACTGATGTTCGGGGTGTTAATGTCGGGAATAATAAGTGTAGTGAGGTTACATGACAGCTGGAGTGCAACCTTCTGGCGACCGTGCTTAGTTCGTCCTTAATGGTTATTACAGTCCACGAACAAATGGCGAGTTGACGATGTGCGCGTACCGTTGACGTGCGCGCCCGTTTTGAGCCACTCGGACTGCAGGATGGGCGTGGGCGATGCTGTGGCCGTCACGACCACGTCGGCGTTGTGAACGGCGTCCTTGGGCGAGGACATGTACTGGAGCTTGAGACCGCACTTGGCCAGATCGTGCACCAGGGACATGGCCGAGTGCTCGCGGTGGTTCCACACGCGGATCTGCGCGGCACACGCGCACGTGCCTGTCAGGCTCGTTTGCATGAAAGTGAGCGCGAGCATTCAACTAGTGCGTGCGCGACTGCGTGGTCACTTCGACTCGTCTCCGCCAGGCGGACAGATATACCCCTGGGAAATGCAACGTCCAGGTGAGACAACAGGTCGCGTGAACAGAGGCCAACCATTAAAGGCTGCGAAGGAAAAGAACAGCTCCCACAAGCACTGGTGCAGACTTGGAAGTCTGCGACAGTTCTTGTTAGACGCGGCTTCCCCCTGCTTCCGCATTTCTGCGCGCGACCTTGTTCAATATCTCACGCCCACCGAGTCTCGACCCGCTGTCCTGGATAACTTCCGTTGCGGACCTGGCCACTGCGATTCTGGTTCTCGTGCGTTCGTTCGGAACGCTACACCAAGTGACCTCCGCTTATGCACTTCCGAAAAAACATCAGTGGCGATTTAGCGGCAAATGCACCTCACAATGACACTATATAAGGACAGCATAGGGGAAATTATGTGCAGTTTTAATTGAATTATAGAAATGATGAATAAATGGAAGTGAAAGTGAACGAAAAAATAACTGGCCACAGGTGGAATACGATACCATGTCTTCGTATTACGCGTGCAATACTTACCGCGCCGCGGTGTTCACATTAAACCGAGGGGCCAAAAATCGGAACCTCCGGTTTTCTTTCTTCTCGTTCATTACATAGCGAGGGTCTCGAATACGGCAGCTTTGTTGCCGTCAGGTAGCATGTGTGATTTTAGTGACCGGTTGCCTTCACCCAAAATGTTCGCGTAGATTAGCAGTAGAAAAGGATGTTCCACATCCGCCAACAAGGTTTGTGAGTGGTGGCGCTGGCTAACACTCCCAGGGTCAGTTCTAGTATAAACATAAATGCCCCAGAAAGTGAATGGGAAAACGGCGCCGCGGTAGCTCCATGGGTAAGAGCATGGCACGCGTAATGCAAACACGTGGGCTCGTGCCCCACCTGCGCCCAGCTGTTTTTTTTTTTCATGCACTTTCATTTCCATATATTTAACGTTAATTCATTCGAGAACTGCAGATAATTTCCGCTACGTTGTCCTTGGTGCCATTGTTTGTTGGCTTCTTATGATAAAATTAATAAAAATCGGGCCCCTCGGTTTCCTTTCTTCTCGTTCATTATACATGTACACGGTGTTTCAGCGAATTAACACTTTCAACAAGTTTTTAAAATTGCCTGTGTCAAATAGCACAGTTTTAATCAATGAGCTGGTTCACTCGAAGAGGCTGACAATAAAAAAAATTATGCAGTTTTACGTGCCAAAACCACGATTTGATTACGAGGCACGCCGTAGTGGGTGACTCCGGAAATTTGAACAACCTGAACACCTAAATCAAAGTACACGGGTGTTTCCGCCTTTCTCCCCCATCGAAATGCGGCCGCGATGGTCAGGATTCCTGCGACGTCGTGCTTAGCAGCCCAACACTATAGCCACTAAGCAACCGCGGCGGGTAGGCGGACACTACTTGTACAAACAATTTAAATGCATAATCGACAAATTAACAAAAATTTACTAATTACGTTTTTAACTAATTACCTTATAGCACGTATTGCAATTTACAAATTCTAGCCGGGGATTTTGCAAGGAGAATTGGAACAAATTCTCTGGATGACATCAGTTTCGATATAATAATATCCGAACTTTACGGAGAAATGCATTGGCGTCCCAGTTACTTTTGTGCTTCAATGCATAAAACAATGTTTTGTTTAGAACGTAAGTGGAACGACAGTGCATTTTTACCGCAACTTTGACGGCTCATATCTCGTAAATGACGCCATCCACACAGTTAACTTCAAGTGGATATGCCTTCGAGTCTCACCCGGTAGAATTTCTAAATTTCAATAAGTGCTATAAAGTAATTAGTAAAAGGACTGACAACCAATTTGCAGAGCACCTTTTTCTTTCTTTAGTGCATTGGAAGGCTTACCGGTCGGAGTGCCTAATCATGAAGTGGCAACGCGGAGAACGCCGTGGAACATTTTTTATCAGAATTTTGCGATCTGCAGTGAAGATGTAGTCGTTCCTTGGACGCATGCTCATAACGGTGATAGGTGAGCGCGATAGCGACTAGCGCCGGCATCCGCGGGAGGCAGGCGACGAGTGCGGCCGCGCATAGCTGCGAGAAAGTATTATTTCATTTATCAAGTCGATGTTCCGGCGATTCATCTTTTTCCGAAGTGCTAAGTAATTATGCGGTAATAGCTACGTGTTTTCATCGTTTCCTGTCCAATTGCTTTGGTATTTAAACAGTCAAAACGAAACCAATCGTATCTAAAGCGAAACGACGCTTTTACACGTCATACCCAGTTCAGCATGTTGCGTAGCCACGCTTGCGCGTTTGATTTCAGAAGCACAGAATAAAGCGGGAGTGTCTAATAATATATTAAGCAATAGTTACGCTGAACAGTCGACCTACGTAAAGTAATCTCATAGAATACACCCGAAGTACCAAGATTTAATTCACCGCGAGGCCTTGCCACTTACTGGTTTTTGAGACTTTCTTTGCCAATTTAAAATCATAATTCATACTTAAATCGCGAACAGCGTGCTGGATTCTGTCGCTATAAATCATGGTAATTTAATTTCCATCAACGTCTCACAATACATTCTGACCAGTTGTCAGTCCCTTCGAAAACTTTCTGATAATTAAGGATTTTTTGTTAATTATTCAATTATGTGTTTTCATTCTTTTGTGCATATCCGCATCTCTTTGAGTAGATAAGCTCAGGGACAAGAATTGTGCTACCTGCCATCCACAATTAAAAAAATAATTGAAAGTGTTCGCTGAAACATTATATATATATATTGAAATGGGGTTTATTGGAGCTCGTTCGAGGGATATATCTCGATCGCAAGTAGCTCTTGATCACGAGTCCTAGCCCGTCGCATCAGCAGCCCGAGCTTGGGTCTCGCGCCGCAGCGGTGGCAGCCCGAACAGCGCCACATGCATATTACCCACCGTACAATTGCCCCAGCGGCGAAGAAGAGCCATCCTGGCGACCTAAGGTGATGACACGATAAGGGGGTCGTGGTACGGCTTCAGGCGGCTGACGTGAACGGTCTCGCGGCCGCGGCGGCGTTTGTCCGAAGATGGTGTCACCGGTTCGACGACATAATTCACAGGCGATGTACACTCGACGATCCAGTGCTGACCCTGATATTTCGGAGCAAGCTTTGGGCTAAGGCCTGGACCTTGGAAGGGCAGCCGAAGCCAGACGTGAGAGTCCACGGCGAAGGACTGTGTGGGCTGATCGTTGTCATGGCGATCTTTGTGGATTCCTTGGGTATCCGACGTGAATGAGCGAGCCAGTTGGCGGCACTCTTCAGCATGGCGAGCAACTTCGGAAAGAGGAGTGAATTCAGAGGCATCCAGATGATATGGTAGTACGGCGTCGAGGATAGTGGATGGTTCACATCCATAAAGAAGGAAAAATGGTGAGAAGCCTGTGGTAGCCTGAACGGCGGTATTATATGCGTACGTCACAAAAGGGAGGACATCGTCCCAATTGGAATGATCAGACGCAACATACATGGTGGGCATGTCACCAAGAGTGCGGTTGAATCGTTCCGTTAGGCCGTTAGTCTGTGGGTGATACGCCGTAGTGGTGCGGTGAATAGCGCGGCACGCGGCGAGTAGCTCATTAATAACTTCGGACAAGAAGACACGGCCTCGGTCGCTGAGCAGTTCTCGCGGTGCGCCGCGCCGTAAGATGAAAAGCCGTAACATGAATGCAGCGACGTCGCGAGCAGCAGCCGATGCAAGTGCAGCAGTTTCGGCCTATCTTGTGAGGTGGTCTACTGCGACAATTATCCAACGATTTCCGTTAGCAGTGCATGGAAGAGGCCCATAAAGGTCAATGCCAACCCGATCAAAAGGACGTGCAGGACACGGTAAAGGTTGCAGAGGGCCTGTCGTATGAGGAGAGGTCTTGCGTCGCTGACAGGCTGCACATGACCGAATATATTTGCGGACATAAGAATACATGCTGCGCCAGTAGTACCACCGGCGGAGCCGCTCGTAGGGTTTTCAGGACGCCAGCATGAGCTTGTTGTGGGTCGGCGTGGAAATGCGTGTATATGTCGGAACGCAAGTGGCGAGGGATGACTAGCAGCCATTTGCGACCATCTGGCTGATAGTTTCGGCGGTACAAGATGGCGTCCCGTAGCACGAAGTGGGTGGCTTGGCGACAAAGGGCTCGAGGGCATGTAAACGTTGAAGAACTGCTAAGAATGTCAATGAGAGACACAATCCATGGATCTTTTCTCTGTTCAGACGGCATGTCAGTAACAGCAAGCGTAGCAACCGGGCCCTCTATGGATGAGGGTGGCGTTTCGTCGGATCGAATGGGCGATCGGGAGAGCGTATCTGCATCAGAATGTTGACGCCCGGATCGATAGATGACGCGAATGTCAAATTCTTGGAGCCGAAGAGCTCAACGTCCAAGACGCCCCGACGGGTCTCTCAGTGACGCAAGCCAGCAGAGCGCGTGGTTGTTTGTCACAAGGTCGAACGGACAGCCATACAAGTAAGGGCGAAATTTGTTTAAGGCCCAAACTATAGCCAAACATTCTTTTTTTGTGACAGAATAATTGGTTTCTGCCTTCGCGAGGGCACGACTCGCATGTGCAACCACATATTCCGGAAAGCCAGGCTTCCGTTGTGCAAGGACGGCTCCAAGACCAACGCCCCTGGGGTCCGTATGAACTTCGGTCGGTGCACTGGGGTCGCAGTGGCGTAAAACAGGCAGTGAGGTAAGCAGACGAAGAAAAGTGGTGAAGGCTTGGTCACATGCACGGGGATCGATACCCCGCACCTCCACCAAATGAGATGGGGCGAAGCCGGAACTATATTTGCATCAAAGTACTACCGACTGTCGCACGGAACGAGCAAACGACTAAATTTTGATACGTGCAAGGATAAGAACCTACTGCGAGACCTCCAGAAATATTTTATGCCGCTCTTTACAGTAAAACACATCGACTTCAATTAATAAAGCACGCGTCACGCCAATTTCGGCGCATGTTTGCTGTCCTCATACCGGAAACACCAGGGAGACGTCGCTGAATGTCGTTGCTCGCTCGCGTACGACTTATATAGCGACGAGCGAACGCGACAGCCATGCATCTCTGTCAAGGCTGGGCAACGATACTTTGCAAATGTATCATGATACGATACAAGATACTCGGATAACAAGTATTTGAGACACGGATTCAAGATACTACCGCAATTATTATATCCGCTACGATACTTTCCATTTGTATCTTAAAATACTTCGATACATTCGCATTTTTTAAAAAAAATATGTCTATATATATAGTGTAGCAGGCGTGTATGCACAACAATATTCATTCCGAAACAAGTTATTGGAGCTGCTTTAGCTGACTAACATGAACGATCTTTACATACTTGATCGGAGTCGCTGCTCTGCTTGTCGATCAGCTGGCGGGTCGTCATCTAATTACAAGAACGTCAATAAGAAGCCTCTGCCCGATGGCGCGAATACCGCTGTCCAGTTGTACCTTGTCCGTAAGCGTATTACCGTTTACGCAATACCGGATCACCGGACAGGTGTAGAGCAGCAACAACGCTATGTAGCGACATTTTTTATGACGCACCGCGTGTACAGAGAGCATATAAAGCTGCAATGACCTTTCATACGCTACTTATATGTTGACGTGAAGCGTTCGTTAGCGACATATTCATTTATTCAGGTGGCCTAGTGGCAGCAGTATCAGCTTGAGAAGCGGAGTTCAGCCAACGTTTATAGTTTCGCACGGCGATCTTGCGATAGCTGTGTTGTAGCTTAAGATACACGATACATCCTTTCATGTATATGAAATACAGATACTGATACAAGTCTTGCCAGACATATCATGATACAGATACAAGATACCCAAAGGGTATCATAGATAGTACTCAACACACACGTGTCTTCGATACTGCCCAGCACTGATCTCCATCGCGTCGCTTGTCGCCGTCGCGCTCAAGATCGCTTTCATGCGGTGTATACTTCACACTCCTATAATGCTAACGCATTAAAAGGAACGCTCTCTACGGGGCCGTCGTTTTGACTTATGGAAAGTCATCCAAACGATGTCTGAATCTGTTATTGACACACACAGTGAAAGTACGCATAAATATATAATTGGAACAGCTAGTAGCCTAGATGGATGTCATCAATCGACACTGACAAAGCGTGCGGCGCACCCACCTCGTCGAACTTGAACACCTTGGACAGCACGACGATGTGACTCTTCGCCTGCGTCCCGGCACCCATCACGGCGAGGATTTTCGGTTTCTCGTTGGCCAGGTACTGGGTACAGTATGCGCAGTCAAGTGTAATTATCAGCCTGATGGGACTCTTCTCTGCTGCAGACTATGCAGAGCTATACAGCAAAATGATACAGGCGAGAGCCTGACAGACGATTTCTGCGAGGATGCTGTCCTTCCTTAAGGACGCCGCATAAGCTGCTGTCCTATCTGGGCGTCTATGATGGCGGTAGGCATCGAGAGAACAAACGTTAACTGATGGGAGAGAAGTTATGGACTAAAAGGCAAATGGTTACACTACAGAACACCTACAACCAAATATGGACTATAAAGTAACAGTGTGCTGCTGGTCCCTTGTATACTATCACAGCGTTTCTTCAGTGGAAAAGCATTAGCAAAAAATATCACATGCACACATGTCCACGCGTCGACTTGCGTCGTGGGAAATCATTTCCATTATGGCGACCATGTTGTCCATACTGCTCTGCCAAAAAAGCGAAAGTCGCGGTTCGTCTCACCTTTGTGGCCACTGCGGATGCTGCTGCGGTGCGGTACGCAGTTATCTCCTTCGCATCCATTACCTAGAACAAAAAATAAAAGAAATAGAAAATAAAGCAATGTGTGTAATGCCGGGGAAGAATGTGCAGGCTTAAAGGACCGCTTATGGCACGAATTATTTTTAATAATCAAAATGTTTAGAAACCATCGACGATGATTGTCAATGTAAGTGGATAACCGAACGCTTATATATGGAGAACTATTCGTTTTATTAAATACGCTTGAAGGTGTATATTATCACGTAGTAGTGACGATGAAAAACACAGCAGCTAAACTGTGTATAACCTAACTTTTTATTGGGCGAACCTGTGCCCACAAAAGCAAATTACTCAAAACAATTAACTACAGCGGCGAACACAGTCGGCTATCTGCGGATCATGCGCGTCGGCTTTTATAAATCACTTGTTGAAGATTGCAGTGTAATAACTGGTACCAGCATGGCTTCCAGAAACTACTACACAATTCGTGTTGCGCACGCAATCTGATTATACAAGTTTCGGCGAGGACATACACAACAGATAGACTGAACGATAACATTAGCGTAAGTTCTAAATCATGCAGGCGCGTCTTTGCGCTGAGCGATAACGTATAAAGTTGTTAGCGGGCGAAATGCGGTCCCCGAGAAACGGATAAAAAAATATGCAGATCCCACGCACTGTGGGAATCGATGTAAGCGAAGCTTTGTCTGCTGTTTGCGTTCATTGGCGTTATCTGGCGGTGATATATTGACGGCATACGACAGCCGTGGCGAGATGTGAAATGTTACCTTGCCTGCTCCGCTTGGGTTTGTTGTTTTGCTCCGCTCGACGCTTTATGCGAGCCTCCTTCTCGTCGGCACTAAGGGCGCGCTTCGGCGCCATTCTGGGTTGTAGCGTCGTAGCTCACAAAACTGCCTCTCGCTCTCTCTGTATTTCCTCGCAAGCATTCTCCCCACCTCCTCCCTCTACTGTCGTTGCTGTTGCGGATGAGCACGGAGACAAGCGCGGCAACTCTTGCACAACATTTGAGAGGGGTCACACCTAGTTAGGCGTCCAGAGGGCATTGCATGCGCAGATGCGATGCGGCGTAAATCCTGACACGAGCTTCTCGGGTCGCTTCTCCTTCGTGCCACACCACTGTCACGTCCTAACGCGATAGCGCTAAGGACCCCACGTCGCAGAGAATCCGGTGTCGCGGGCGTCGCTTGGCGAATAATCATTCTGAACCACAACCACACAGGCCCTCCACGTGGCGCATATCTTGTCTTACATTCTTAATAATGTTATTCCTCAGAATTCCGAGAATGACAGCTCATAAACAAATGTCATGAAACAAAACACCGACAGCGCATGCCTTTTATGTTTTTGTGACATGGCCACGCCTCGACCACGTTCCGACGCGGCCGGCGTTGATGGCGTGCGTCTCAACTACGTCCTGACGTGGCCGCGGCGTTAGTGGCGTGGCGGACAGCAGCAGCCGCAGCAGCCCACAGCGGCAGCAGCAGTGGGAAAGTCGAAGGAAGGGGCAAATAAAGCTTCGCTTTAATAAGTACACGTGTCAATATTTGTTTCAGTGAGGACATTTAGTTGTCGGTCGATTCATGGGGTTTACCGTCCCAAAGCAACGATGGGGCTATGGTATAAGTGGCTCGAGGGTTCCGGATTAATTTCGACCACCTGTTTAACATGCACCAAAATCCAAGTGGACGAGCGTTTTATTTATACACGCGTTTTATACACGCGAGTGTAGGCGCAGAACTGCAGCTTTGCTACGCATGTGCGCACGGCTGCGCGTGCACGTCTGGCTTCGTGCAACTCCCTGTCTCTACATGTAATTACGTATGTTTCGAAGTATACAAACGTACACAAGCAGCATGACTAGGCACAGCATTAATTTGATTCTGCTGGCACTTTCTCGCATAGTGGTGCTTCAGTTATGCACATACCGAGAAGTAGTCAAGAGTTCGACGAAAGTTCGTCTGGTCAGGTAACATGATGATGAAGAAAGCTTTTAGTGTGATCAAGGAACCCGTACGGGTCCCGAAACGTCTCTGTGTGTTCTTTCACCTTGACTTGGTCAGTGGCCGTAATTTCTTCATCATACCGAGAAGCTAACCTGTGGCCGAAAAAGCTGTTTTCAACGCACAATTCCAAACTTCGCATAAGTTTATAGAACTGGGCAAATTTGAACGCGCAATATCAAAACATATATGTACCGACAGTGAATCACAGGCGTCTAAACAAGTGCATATAAACTGTGAGCCCAAAAGTTAAATTCCAAGGTTGTTACGTGCCAAAACCACGATATGATTATGCGGTACGCCGCTCCGGATTAATTTTGGCCAGCTGTAGTTCTGTAACGTGCGTTCACTGCACGGTATAACGCGAGCGCTTTTGCGTCCCGTCGGAATGCGGGATGGAACCCGCGACCGTGAGATGCAGCGGCGCAACGCCGCACACAGCCGCGGCCGGTGACAGCGTTGCGCGGTATGTATGCGAAACGCGGACTTTCATCCTCCTGTGAATCTCTCAAGCAGTGTGGCGTGTGAGAACCCACGAGGCAGCAGAAAGAACGGCGCCACTCTTCGATACGTGTGGCTGAAATCAACATTGCAACTGTATACAAATGAGAAATGACACACAAGTTGTACGTTCTATAGCGGATAAGTAATAAGGATCTTCAGTGACGCAATCTTTCGTTGCAGCTGAAACATTGCATGGTTCGTTTTCAATAAATTTGCAAGCTATGTTTAATTAAAGGGAAGCTGAAAGGTTTTCCAGAAAAAATGAGTGAACATGTGTACATAATGGTTTTCAACCTTCCGAATTCGAATATCGTATCGAAATTGAGCGAAAGAAAGCGCAAATATATTTTATTTCTACGAAAAGTGCAGCAGCGGACACGTCCAGCTCGCGCGTCTCGTTTCCGCCTGTGATTGGTCGGGCGCCTCGTGACGTCAACTCTAGTGACCGACCGCTGCCGCTACACATGAAGCGCGGTGCCAGGTAGTTTGGTGCTGTAATGGAAAATTAAGAAGTAATGGAAAATTCAGAGAGACTGCGTTTTTCTGAGGAGTTCGGCGTTACTCCCTACATGTACGAGCCGATTGCGAAGAGCCGGCCTCTCGAAGAAGCAAACGATGCTGGTGCGAGCAGTGCTTTCGACGCGAACGAAAGCGAAGTCTTGGGATCTCGTCGTGTTGGAAATGCTCTTTGGTGAGTATGTTTTTTGCAAAGCGATCTAGTGATCTCGCCGATCTTTCGCCGATCTAGTGAGCTCGTTTCCGGTCAAACAACTGTAGTGTTGTGTTCCTGCATGCCTCCTCGTGGAATGTAAGCGGGGATGCGATCGTCGGCATTTGTGCGCTGTCCAAAGCTGTCGGCAATCTACAAAGATGGTTTGAAATTTTTTCGCTTCACAGCAGCCTCCCACTTCGTTAAAAGCTTCTTGTCTTGTGGGAAGCAATGGAAGACAACATCGTCGCGGCAGCTGGTGCTCGTGCAACCTTAGGCTGCACAGAAAGCCGGCATGATCGGCCCACCACTTCAGTTGATGCTGCGCACGTTGACTACCACTCTACATACACGCAGACGTACCAACAAAGGAATGCAGGGTCGATCGAAGCAGATTACGATGGCACGCACGCAGAAACAAGCACGGTCAGGCACGGTCGCGCAGGCTGCGAAGGAACAAAACACTAGAGTTGACGTCACAACACCGCGGTTTCCGGTCTCCGCTCGCATCGTCAGCGTCAGCAGCAGCGCGCGGCATTCGACGGGGGGCGGAGCTACAGCGCAATTTTAACCGACGATTACGTCGCTCCTAATTGAAAAAAAAAAAAACCAAATTTTACCTACATGGTTTATAAGGTTCCCGCATCCGTATATGAGCGTCTTATTGAATTTGACAGGCTCTTCAGCTTCCCTTTAACAACACCAGAACAGTCGCGCTGTTACAGTTAAGCAGAGACCACACATACAGGTTGAAGCAACGTACGCACTTGACGGTGCCGGTGCCAGCGTGGAAGAGCAGTACCACGCCCTGAACAATAGGCAAGGCCGAGGTAGGATTGTCAGGGTAGAAGGTCACCACCCTCGTGGCCAGGGCATCGCCAGCTGCGCTGTACGCCGACATGGACACCAGTATCCTGTGAGCAGGGAGACGGGATTTTTTTACGCCTTTACCGTGCTCCACTCATCGCGACCAGCAGCGGCTAGCCGTGCGCACCAAGAAGCAAATCGCGAATAATAATTCGTCTCGAAATCCAAGTTTAAACTGCTCCTGCACAGTTCCAAACAGCGTCAAGGTGCCACAGCTAGGAACCGCACGTACATTTTTTAGCCGTGCAGTTATGGCAATTTTATGCCTCGCTACTAGCACTCACGGTTCGTTCATACAATAAAGAGGCTGATGTCTCCATTAAGCGCACCCATTACGGTCCCGGACGGGCACGACGTTTCTGCCGGGTTGAACGACGCCGCCGAAGGGCCCCAGGGACATGTTGCGAAAGCCTTGTTCGACGCTATTGACGAGCTCCAGTATGTTGCTCTCCAGGCACTGCTTCACTTGGCTCGCAGTATAATAGTGGAAAGGAAACATTTCTGGCTGCCACGACAACTGCCGGATTCCGGTGGTCGAGAGACTCAGTCTGGACGGTGCCCTCTAGCAGCGGTGATCAACGGTAAGTCATGGTAAGTTGTTGTTGCTGTTGATGGTGATGATGACCTTAATGTCTTTGGCACATACCTACTCACGGGATTGGCCAAAAGTCGGGCAGATTTTACATATGGGGGGGGGGGGGGGTGCTAAGCGAAAAACTTAGAAATCCATAGTTTTTATGAATGAATTAAAGCGAGTGAAATGCAAGATGATTTAGTAAACAGGCATTCTAACAGAACATAGAAAAAGAGAAATTATATATATATATATATATATATATATATATATATATATATATATATATATATATATATATATATATATATGAAAAAATGAGGGAACAATGAAATTATTAACACGATTAACAGTAAAATCGGTTAGTTTCAACAATGAATTTCTCTATGGCGATACGTACATACATACCTGTGTGAGTGTCCAAGCACAGAAGTTGCGAAAGACAGCAGCACCGGAGAGTTCAATGGCAGGCTGAGCTGGCACCAGGGGCGTAGCCAGGGGGAAAATTTTTTCGTGCTGTCATGCACCGCCGACCAAAACAACCCCCGGCGCCGGAAATCATTATAGATTTTGTCTAGAATGGTCATTTTCACGCTCTAAAAGACACTTTGGCGCGAACATTGCGAACTCGGGCTGGATTTCATGGCAACTCCCATACACATGGAGTCACATAACGCAAGGAGCCCCATCCGAGCACAAAGTTTCAAGAGCGTTTTGATGGCGAGAGGGCTCGTCGCGGCATCTCGCGGAGGCCGCGTATTCTACGGTGCACATGAATTTTAGTTTTGAAACTTTATGGGTATAAAGTTCTCAAAATTTTTATGCGAAAGGTGCGTTGACATTTCCAAAGTCGTGCTTTGGATTTTCAATTCCGCAACATTGTGGGTTTCATGTTCCTAGAAACACTTGACGTCAAAGGTGCAGTGACTTTTGTAAAGTCGGAAATAGGACCATACAACGAGACAAGCCAGATCAACATACTGTCAGACAAGTTGACAAAGCACGCAGCGATGTCAGATGATTCGAAGGGTCGTGGTGGTTCTTTTGTGCCCTTCATGCCACAGAAACGAATATCAACATTTCTGTCACCTGCGCCAACGTATCCACGTCAACTCACTAAAGCCAGCAAAGGTAACCACGTTCCTAGTTATTTTTTCTGCTTCACTTTTATTCGCGAGGGCACATTGAACATCTTCAGTTTTCTTGTTCTCGCTGCCCGCGGGCTGCCAGGGCGAATGCCAGCGCATGCGTTTTTCTCGTGTTGCCCGACCACCGCGCGGCGCGCTTTGGTGCGCGTTCGTTTTTCCCTGGCGGAGTGGATTTTGGGCTGGCAGAGTTTTGGATGCTTTCTGGCTAGCACACGAGAAAAAGAAGTAATTGTCGCTTGAGGACATTCGTAGTTGAGAGCATCACCTTCAACGCAGTGTTGCCAGGTCGGACAAGGCGACGTAGCCCAAAGCTAGAGAAATTGTAAACCAAATGTAGCCAAACACAAAAAAGACCAAAAATATTTGTAGCAAAACATAGCCATGTTTATTTGAAGTTTTATTTGTAGTTGCATTTTCGCAATGGACTAAGGCAATACCTTTTTGCGTAACCCGTCGCAACAAAACGTTTGTCACGCCGTGGCGGTCGACCCTTGATATCAACAGAGACATCGTGCTTGCACCGCTTGCACACAGAACACTTTTTGGTTGGCCCCGGAAACTCAAGTTCCGGTGAATCGCTACAGAGGGTGAACCTACCGAAATGAATCACGAATGTAAGCACGAACAAAAAAACTTGAAGGAATTAGAAGCTTCGCCTTTAAGACTGGAACGTAATTAAATTCAAACATCCCTGACTTCTCACGCTTCCCGGCAACTGCAGCTTATGTAACAGTAATGTTTACCTGAAAACGCTAGCGGCTAATGCTGTGCATGAAAGCAAGCCTTCTGGTTTTTTCTTCTTCTTCTCTTCTCTGTCCCCCGCACGGCTGGCGCCGTCGCTGCCGCGAGCGCCCTCCGGACGGTGCCGCAGGGAATCGAGAGCACCGTTCCCCCTAATGGCGAATTCGGCAAATCGCGCCGCCGCACACCGGGGCGCCCCAGTGCGCCGTTCCATCCAACCATCGTCGCCCCAGGGCAGCCCGGTGCGCGCCGGTGCGATTTGCCGAATTCGCCATAAGACAGACCTCAAACGGCAGCGAGAAAAAGGGTTTGTGCTTGAGTTTCCGCGCAATAGAAATACGTTTTCTGATTTATTCAAATTACAATCCGACGCTATCATGTATGTCGAACTTAACGAGTTTTTTGACGCATGTTACTTTGAGAAATTCAATTAGTTAAGTATAATTAGTTCAATATCCCGTGCTTCGGAATTTTTTTCTTACGCACAGCGACGCCGACACTGCGCCGACACCGGATTTTCTGCAGGAGGAGGAGGAGGCGGCTGAGGAGGATGGAGGAGGAGGAAAACCTTTACACAAGTCCTGTACAGGTTGTTGCCGCCTTCCTGGCTAGTCCCATGTTGGGACTGGGAGATCAAGCCTCGATCCTAGCCCTATCACAGGCGTACTGGACATCCAGGCCTTGAGGGATGTGATCGTGGGATTTAATCATTCCTGAAAACCGATTCCGGGAAATGTCAGGGCCGAGCGACCCACACTCCCAGAGCATATGTTCAAGCGTGCATATCTCCTTTTTGCATGCTTTGCATATGATATTCATGTCTGCAATGTCATATCATTCCTTTATTTGTGCAGGTGAATAATAGGACTGCGTTCTGCAACATTTAACGCGGTCGCGCTATAATTCATCTCGCAGGTAAAGGAAAATCGCAGTAAAGCTTACCGTGAGAAACGAGGACCAAGTCGAAAGCGGCGCGTGCTGCGATACTTCACCCAGAAATTATGGCCTCGAACACACTGCAGCGTGTCATCTATCCGTGCTTCCCTTCTTTCGTGCCGGCGCCATGACTGCCCAACCCTATTTCATTTCTCTCCCTTTCTGAAGTTTACAGTACACTGTGCTATAGTACAGTGTACTGTGAAACACCCTCTACTCCCAGGCTCATTTGGACGCCCGGTAATCGGTTGTCTGATTATTGAATCTGATAAGACGAATATCAGACGATGTTGGTGGCGCAGATGTTAGCACTGTGAAGCGCCGTATAACTTTAAGTGCGTTAAAGATTAAAGCCATCGACTCAGACAACGGTGCACTGAGGGGGGCGGGGGGCATTTCGGGCACGCGCTCACGCACAGCCGAGCTGCCGGCTTAGCCATCTAAAACATGGCCTTCGAGATTTCTTTCTATATTCGAAGAGAGCCACCTCTGAAGCCTGGGTTAGGGCGCCACGTATTGCCTAAACAAAGCCAAGTCGCAGATTTGAAGTAGCCCAAATATAGCCACGTAGCCAACTCACCCGAAATGACGCCAAATATATATATATATATATATATATATATATATATATATATATATATATATATATATATATATATATATATATATATATATTATTTTTTTTTCTATAGCCCAATTCGGCTACATATAGGCAAATATGGCAATACTGCTTCAATTTTATCGCAGCTTCTTCGGGAAGTCTTTTGTCTCGCCGCTGTAGGATAACGAGCAGTATGCGCATGGTTCTCAGTGGACTAAACTTCTCACATTTTCTTCGATATTCCTTCGGTAGCCACATTAGGTGCCCAAAGTGGACATTCGATTGTGGGCAACATCCTTTCCTTTGCGTTTTCTTTATTTCGGTGCCCTCGCCACGCACACACACACACACACACGCACGCACGCACACACACACACACACACACACACACACACACACACACACACACACACACACACACACACACACACGCACGCACACACACACACACACACACACACACACACACACACACGCACGCACGCACACGCACGCACACACAAGACATTTTTACGGCGCAGCGAATTGTCGCGTGGTGAAAGTTCGATTTTGCTACTCCTTTTGCGGAACGTAATGGGCCCCGGGGATGCTTCAGTTGCCGGATACTGTTATTACATTATTGCGATAGGAAATATATGGACACTTACATAGACACTCCAGGCGCATTGCTGCTGTCGATGTCGCCGTCATGTTCCGTACACGGAGTGGTTCCGTATAAAGTCAAAGGGCGATAACATCGTCACCGCGCGCCGCATGCTATATGTGCGAGTGAAACCGTGCGAGGGGGGGGGGGGGGGGGGAGGCGATGGGTGAGCCGACCATGGTGGCTCAGTCTGGTATGCGCAAGGGAGAAAAGCGTGGAGGAAGCGCGGCGCCTTCTATCGCGCACGATGCATCGGGTTGGGTGAGTTGAGGGATGGGGGAGAGGGCTTAGGATTCTGTGATCTGTGAATCTGTGATTGCGAACATGTTCATTTGCCTTGTTTGACGCCTTATATTGGGGGCGAGGAGTTACAGAGTCGCCATCTGTCGGAAGCGCCTCCCTTGCGTAATATGAGGGATCACGCGCCGCGCTCCTCATAGATACCGCTTACGGCGCTCAACAAAAACACCACGCGGCAGCCCTCCTGGGCATTTATGTAGGCACTCTCAAAACGAGGGAAGTTTTTGATTGTCGACATAATAATCTTGGGCAGACTGAAAGCACAGAATCGTTTACAGACGCTATTTCTTTACCGAATACGCACAGTGGAACGCCACTGCGCGCGGTCGCCGCGATGGAGTCTCCCGAACCGGCTTCTTGCGTGAAAGGTAGGCAAACACTGAGAGTAAACTATGTGAAATATTTTCTTGTAGTGGGCTGACTGTATAACCAAATGGGGCATAACAGAATTAAGGCTCAATGCAGCGATCGCACGGGTTCGCAGCGACCGACTGCGCGTCTGCTTGCATCGTCGCACTGATATATGTTTATCGGTATTCTCAGCGTGCGATTTCCCTCTGCTTCTTTTTCGTAATCCAGTGCATTAATTCATAACACAAACATGCCCATATACCATGCCGTCTTTTAATGTGCTTCTTACCGCTCCCTTTCCATTCCAATGAACTTGCCAGAATCTAGTATCAACAAGTTCATAGACCTAACAAAGTGGCATGACATTAGCCGGGCGCGGGCGAACGTCTCAGTGCGCGTTTTCTGCTACTCTCCGAACATCGCGCAGTCCCGGCGCCGTAGCAGAAATCTTCCTCGCGTCTGTGCTTGCTGCACACCCGAGTTGTAGCCGATGGCTGTCTGCCGGTTCTAAATTTCGCCAGCCAAGCTTCACGCAGCCCCTTGCCCTGCGGCTACGTGTGAATAAGGCTTACACCGGGCTCCGTTGCGTGCGTCCGACACTGCGGCACCGAGCAGTAGCCTATCATGCTGCACGCCTCCAAAGGCAGCCAATACCTGTTATAGTGCTTTCAAATTTTGTCAAGCAGACACCCAAGGCGGTAAAGTATCACCACTTAATCAGGCAGGACGCAGGCAGGACTTCAAACTTTCGTTTTCAGCTCGCTTCGGCCCTTCTGAAGCAGCCGACGCTCCGCTGTGTCCACGTGATCCCTCATGCCACGTCACGCCGACAGTGGCGCCAGCTTTTCCAGTGGTGGAGCTCGCCCCCAATACAGTGACTTTTGCTTAGATAAGTATATTTATTGGACACTCATACGTATATTTAAATATATTGTTGCGAGGTCTTGTGTATACATGCGTGAACTGTGTTTCCAGAGACTCTTCTTTGCCCTTTATCAAGCTGTGTCTTCGCATATCTATATTCCATTGTATCTTCACATTTCTAATGTATATTTTGCAGAAGTCCTGCTTTTATATGTGCTCTTTGTTGCGACTATAATATCGGTGCAATTACTCACAATACACAACCGGTAGCAGCTGCTCCTGCGGAATACATTAGAACGAAGGACAGCGTCACTGAGATTTTTTCCTGGCCGTACCATATGTATAAAAATGTAAACAAGGTTCCTCAATGACAAAGTTTTATTAAAATATTTCTCCTCAACCTGCTCATTTCATGGCCTTTAGGTTTTTCATAGCAGCATACACTGCTTTGCTTGGTTCCAACTGATAGTTTCTTTACTTATTAAACAGAAAAAATCATGGGAGCATTGATATCAGTTATTTCTGGCACAATTTTTGGGACATACGAATATATTCTTTTATGAAAAAAAAATACATATTTTGCTTGTCTTGACAGTGCGTAGCGTTCAAGAATTCGTTTGCAGCATGTTTCGCAATGTCAATGCAGTCATTATTCATGTATTTGATCCCTCGACAAATTTCATGAGGAGGAGGCCGAGCTGCCAACGCGAACATCGCTGCGCGTAGTGCAGTTTGCACCGTCATTATATATAGATTCGCTCATGTGGTTTGCCGCTTGTGCGCCACATTCATTCTTTCAATCAGCAAGTTTGCACAGCGCCGTAACGCTGGCAGCCGCGACGGTGGCCGGCGTGGGCGTGCCGCGCGCGTTTGGCCGTGCGGCCAAATCGGATGTGCGCGCTTGTCAGTGGTGATGACCTGGACGGTGCTCTCACCTTCACTTATGCTTGGGCCACGCACTCCGCTGTTCACGTTTCATTTGACGCTGATAGTACATGAATGGGACGAGGTACAGGAATAAATTAACTGCGTGGCTTAATTAGGTGTCAAATAAAAATTGGTAAACCGCCGTTTTCTGCCTTTCTCAAGGCGATATATTGAATGCCAACAAATTGCCCCGAACGCCCTAATAACGGCAAAAATTTGACATTTAGGGAGAATGTAGGCCATATTATTCGTTACGTGCAGCACATTCTTTTGTAGGTTACTTGTGTGTTTTGCAAATACTTACTGAATAGCGGTTTTTTCCCCTACTTTTCTGCGTCATACGCATGAGGTGTAGTTGGTTTTCCAGGTCTTCTGGGTGAATAAAGCAATACACATTGTTTATATTTGCTTGAATCAGGGCCTCGGTTGTCTACGTCTTCGAGCTCGCGTAGGTTTCCATTGTCATCTACCTTCAATATGTCAATGACAGTTCTACTGAGAGGGGGAGCGTTCTCTTTGATTACTGGCCTTCACCTGTTGCATATGAGGCCGTTCTCTTTTGTGTGGGCTGCTCGTTGATAAACTCCGGGAAATACGGCAAAAGATTGTGGGTACCGCATCAGACCGAAGCGCAGGCTTTCCACGCTGTGTGAATACTTCCTGGCCTTCAATTATATGCACATAATGCCTCAGTATGTACTTTGCATCAAAGTGCAGCTCACAAATGGAGTCGGTGGCTTCCAAAGGGCCGATCGGTGCGGTGAAGATTGAGCTTCCGCACCCGGTGCCTTTCATCATCTTTAGGGACTCCGAAGAGAGTGAGCTTGGCCTGAGCTTTCAATCTACAGTATACGGTTTTGCAACCCACTGCACATCAGTAGTTCTCTCACCGAGGTGTGGTCATCCTCTCATCCTTCGAACACTCTGCCAAGTCGCCGAGTTACCAAACTATAAACATATGCAAGGGCCGTCTGCGCGTGTGTACATCATGCAGACGGCATCGTTTGACGGAGGCGAGGAACCTCAATTCATGTCAAAGCAGTCATTTTATTGTGCTCTTTTTTTCACACATACTAGGTACAAAAAGCGAACGAAAAAAACACAAGCACGAAGGTGTGTCGAGCAGACGACAGCTCAGCGCCGCCGTAACCACCGCCGGTACGCGTGGTTCCGCTAGGCCGCCGAGACACAGGACTGGCCGGAACGCCAGAAGGCGACGGCAGCGCCGCCGCAAATTTTAAGGTTTTTTTTTTTTTTTTTCACTCTTGCGCCTTGTTGCCAACGTTGCTTGCCGCGGCCTCCGTTGGATCCACTCCCTCATTCTAGATGTTCAGGTCTCATTCTAGTACTCTCTGGTCAGCATCATGGCAGCTTAGTGTATTTAGGTTGTATTTTACAAGTGACAAAATTTAAGGGCGGCACATATGGCTAAAACTATGAAAGGTAGCGTCGCAGTGATTTATTCTGATAAGAAAGTGAAGGCTCCGTGGAAGGCACAGATAGTTAAAGCTTCAGAGGTTCAGCAGCACCTCTGCAGAACCGAAATGCGAGTGCGGTAGGCATGACTTACCGATGCTTCATTTCAATTACACTTTTTCACAGGTATATCGGCCGCTGCGGAAGTGCTCAGAAAACATCCGGTGGAAGTTCAGAAAGCGCTGGTAAGATTGCGATTAGATATGTGACTGTAGCACCCGTCAAAGCGCCGTTTTTATTGCAGGTCCAGTCATGTTTGCAGTCCGATTCAGCGCTTACTATTGATGAGGTAATTACGTAACCAACTCCAGTATGAGGCTCATGTCAAAAGCAACAAAATGTCTTTGCAGAAAGCAAGGTCCTGCGGCTTGTGTCCTGAGGAGCTAAAAGCTGCGTATGAAGCTTCGAAGTGCTTGGTCTCGTAAGTGATGTGCCAAATATTGGACAAGTACGTTACACTGACTCTTCTTTTTGTCGCATAATTAGGGCATTGCGGTTCCTGAAGGAGGCTCCCGCGACATCCCTGATTGAAGACCTACGCCTGGACGCCGACGTTAATGCGCTGTTGAAGACGATGGCATCATTGAATGTACGAGTCTTGAATTTTGCTCGCGTGTGAACAGCCTGAAATTCGTGCTCGGACGGAGCAGTTGCATATTTTTGTTACGTGCTACAGCAGGAAGTTGCTTCACAACCTCACCAAGAAATTCGTCGATTGCTTCGCATTAAATTAACGCTGACACTACTTTTGTCAGCTAACACGTTAACTTGCGTTAACGTACAATGTTTCTTTTATGGGAGGCAGACACTAATGTGCTATTAGAAATAGTATTGACTGCAGAGGCGAACAAATGCCGTGTGACATGGAACCCGAAAGAAAAAATTGATTATACGGCAAAGCGCAACACATCTCAACTCGCGAGTCGAGGTGTAAGCACTATGTGCATACAACACAAGAATATGGGCGCAGCGAAGGCAGACTTGCAGCAGAAAGCAAATTTAGGAAAACTGCTTGTTGCGGCTTTTTAACTTGATCTGCTTTCATAATAAAAATAGTGGACAGATTGTATGCTGGATAGGCAGGATGGTGCTTATTGAAACTGCTCCATATCTTTTCATACATCTTTATGGAAAGCTTTTACAAAATGTGCATTTTTCAGTTTTCACAGACCAGTCAATCTACACTCAAGTCTTGTCCTATTGGAGATTTGAATGAGAATTTGAATAAGGGTGTAGCATTTTCAACTTGCTTGAGACTCTATTCTGTGCATTGAGATTAAGTGGCACTGCCTGGTCAGGCTGAGTGACCTAAACATTAGCACTGGCCACCACAGATAAACAATTTTAGCAACTATGGATGTATGGAAGCAGGTTTTCTGTGCATGCATTATACCAGGCATTTGCCACAAGGGCAGATGCAGAAAGGATGATGCATTGACAGCAAATACCAACTAGGCCAAGAAGCTTTCAATACATAATACAAGATTCAAGGGATCTTCAACACCTAAATGTTGAAGAACCACAGGTCATTGTTCATGTTGTAGTGAATGCTTACAAAAACAGCCGTGCAACTTTGCACATTGTGAATCACCTTTGCCAAGCTCTTTTTCACTTTTTTGCAGTGCTTGGAAAGCTTAATTAGAGCTACAACATTGGATATAAAGTTTATTTGGTTGCAAATATTAAAACACTGATAAGAACATGTGCAGTAATCATAACGGCAGCATGCCCATTTGTCAGCTCTTGTAGATATGATGGAAAAATGTGCAAGTTTGCTTCCTTACGATACCAGTCTCCCCCTCCTCCACAGGTTGGGAAGCAAGTTGGACCTTTGGGAAAGGTAATTAAAGGCTGGCAATAATCGTGAGAGCCATCTACATACCATTCTTCTGCATGCAAATTTCAGCTGGTCAATGTTGAATGGAAGATGGGCGTTTCAGCCATGTCTGATCTCTGCAAGAACCTCAACTCGCCTTTTGTCATGCTTGAGCTAACTGTGGAAGATTCTGGCAGCAACCGCTCTCGTCACACTATTGAACTTACAGTCCCAGAATTTCAGGTACGTGAAGTGTAATGTTTGGAAGCCTTTTTTTCTATCGCATAACTCACTTTATTCCAGAAATTTGCATCGACAATGCAAGAGCTTCATGCCATTATGTCAACTATGTAAATAAAGAGGTCTTCACATGCTTGCCTGGGACATCTCTTTACTGTTCAGTCGAAATGAAAAATGGTAAAAGTGATTAAAGTGCTTTTGATACAAAGCCATTCATGTGAATTAAGACATCCAAAGCAACTTGCAATATACTTTCTCAAAGCACTAACAAAACGCAGTTGCCACACACACAGGCAGTGATAACCTATCCATGAACAATGTTGTAGTGAACACTTAAGAGACATGAGCTGTTCATCAACCTTTTTCAACAGGCTCGCCTTTCAAAAACACCCTTTTCTGTCTTGCATTATATATAAAATTGACTGCAATATTCCAACTAAAAAACCGTAAACCTGGCTTTCGCGCAAGTAAAATGCCCTACATCAACTCAAAAGGTATAATGTTCTATGTATAGCTTATCACATAGCTGGGATGTCTATGCAGGCGTCTCGCAACAGATATATATATATATATAAAAAAGTTGACGAGCACTACAAGAAACTTCAGGCATCATGTAAATGGCTGAGGGAGTAAGTGACAAAAGTACTAAAAGCACAGCGATGACTTGCTTGCTGCCCCGGTAAAAACACCGATAAAAATATGCAAGCACTTCATGAGCAAAGTACTCTGACCACGCATACAACAGATACTAGACAAAAATAAAAACTTCTGGACAACACAGGAAACTTGCTAAATGAAAAATTGTTACTTGGCAGGCACTTGCCAATAAAATCGAGATGTGTGAAGTGCTTCATGCAATTACAAAATGTTTCAATGCAATTTAAATGGAAAAGTATGGTTGTATGAGATGAGCAGAACCTCGAAACAGCTCCCAAAACTTATGCACTGCACATGAGGCAGTCGTCCTTGTTTTTCAGTGAGCAGGCAATGCCGTCCAGCTGCTGCTTCTTGAGTGAAGTCTTGTCTACTGTAAACTGAATGGCATTGGCTGCAGGCTTTGTCCTCAGGTAGTACATGCCTGTCTTCAGGCCCTGCAGTGTTTGAGTGGAAGTTATTTAGACAGGGAAAGGCATGCCAGAAATAGTGTGCTACTTATTCACTTTAAAACGAACGCTGAAACAAATCAAAATTAAATTATGGGGTTTTACATGCCAAAACCACTTTCCGATTATGAGGCATGCCGTAGTGGGGGACTCCGGGAATTTGGACCACCTGGGGTTCTGTAAAATGCACCTAAATCTAAGCGCACTGGTATTTTCGCATTTCGCCTTCGTCAAAATGCAGCCGCGGCGTATCGGATTCGATTCCACGACTTTGTGTCTAGCAGTCCAACAACATAGCCATTAAACAACCGCGGCGTGCACTAAAACGAAAAATGAGTTTACCTGTGTTAGTGTAGCACCCTTCTACAATACCAGAAATTCTACTCTTTCAGCAAGAAGCTGCTTGGTAAAGCAAAACAAGGCGCGAAAAGGAAGTAGGGGTGGCGATGGCCAGCTTGATGTTTCCGCATCAGCTCACCATAACATCACAGATGTTAAAGGCATCTGCTAGTGCCTAGTTAATTCTTTATTGCAAGCATGGACTACAATGTGTTCTAACATGTCTAAGGGTTGAACATGGCAAGTTTTGGGAACTTTCACTGAGATAACCAGGCCCAAATAGGAAAAAATACATCCAAATTAACGATGTCACACTAACGTACGACGTTGGGGTACTGGTGCAAAATTAAGAAAATATGAAACTGACCTTCATTTTGTCATCTAATAACCGATTTTTGCAAAATAAAGAGTTTTCAAGGAGAGCTTTATCAGTGAGCTTATTTAACGTTTCTCTTTAGTGTCCATTTAATACACAAGCTATGGTAAAAGAAAATGTGCAACACAGGTCACAATATACTTCAACGTTTATAGTGTGCATTGGACACACTTTATTATAATTTAGGAGAAATTTTATGAAAATTTAATCAACTCATCAGAAAATGGGCTCAGAGAGTACAGGCACGAGCATCTTTGCTGAACATGTTCACCTTCTTCCTTCTAGAAAGTCTCCGATTTCACCTGGCACCATTGTGGATCATGCATAAACAACCTTTTTAACATTGAGCATAACATGTAACAGCAGAATGAATATAAGGCACCAGAGGTGCAATCTTTCTGGCAGGCAAGCATTGCATCTCGTACTTGTCAGATTTTAGCTGTTATAGCTTCAGCGTTGTTAGTTTCGTAATGTGTACATTCACAGAAAATAAGAAAGCTGCTCATAGGTGTCTGGGGCAGACGAGATCTTCACAACCACAGGTATAAACTGATCTTTTATATTGACCTTTAATGTCTCTTTAGTGAAAGTTACCATTCATTACAGTGGCTGTGCACTGCATTACTCTGCAGTAAGCATACGTTACCAGATGGAACCCTTACCAATTTCCAGCCATAGAAATGCATACTCGTCAGCTTGGCGTAGTTGGGCTGGGCAATATGCACATTCAGCGACTGGCTCTGGTCAATAAAAGCTCCACGGTCAGCAGCCATTCTCAGAACATTCTTTTGCGGGATCTCCCACACAGTGCGGTAAAGATCCTTCAGTTCATCAGGAATGTCCAGGTTCTGTGAGGAGGTAATATAATGGCAAAGTTGTCTAATGTTATCATGATGGTTCCTTTGAATGAAGGGACGTGTTGTGCATGTGTCAACACTTTGCCAACCACTGGGACAGCCAAGTATATGGCCAGGGCTGATGCTACTACAAATGAACATCTTTACATAAGTACACAATAAATGTCTCAGCACAGACCATTGAACACTGAATTGAATTTCTTGAGCGCAGCCTTTGTGTGGCCTGCACTTCAGCTAATGCCAATAGTGACATTGTGGTATGCTTTAGCAATACTGTAAAACCTCGTTAATTTAACCCTCGTTAAGTTGAAAAATCAGATAATTCAGACTTGTCCTTTGGTCCCGGCAGGTGTAGGCATTATTTAATGGTATGAAGCTCATTAATTTGGATATATGTGGTTGCACATCAGTTAATTTGGACAACTCTCAGAGCTCACTGAGCATTGCAAATGTGCGACACAAAAGAGCAAAAATTGTGTTAGCAGTGCCCACCTAAATGAATCGGCGAAGTCCACATTGCCATAGTGATTAGTGGAAATAGTATGCGAATGACAGCATCACCAGAAAACTTCACGTTTAGTTGTGCCTCTAAAGCCTTTACTGTTACATTTACCTCTGCGCCTAGCACCACGTTGGCCGTATGCCTTCACGACTGCGTAGTTTGCCATGCATGATCGCGTGCAGAGCAGCCGCGGTTTCGTCCGCAGCGGTTCCAGCAAGTGGTAGTTTCGTTTTGATAGTTATGCAAGGTTTCATGGCGCAAGAGCAACTACGGCTATGATGCACCATGCAGAAGATAGGAACATATGATTTGATGAAAGTGCTTTGCAACAAAAATTATTACTCTCGAGTTTGTTTAAGAAACCTATTTCTTCTAGAAACATAAATATATTGTCTTGAGATACAAGTACGTTTTCAGCTAGGATAAGTGAGGGATGAATTAGTGTTAGTGTTTTGTAAAGTTCATAAAAATATTTGTTTTTTTTCCTCAAACACCGGACATGTTATTAAAATGCGATTCACAGAGGTTCTTGGCATTGAGTTTCATTTTGACTCGGTGTGTGCATTGGCCGCGCACATTCAGAACTACAAGGTCACCGTCCATGATCGCATCGACATCAGCCGCGGTTTTGTATGCAGCAGTTACACCAAACAGTAGTTTCAGTTGGACAAACTTTCGAGGATGAAGAGCACTGGCTAAATCGCGATGGATGGCGACCAGCTCAGAAAAATAATTGGGATGCATTCGCAGTAGTAAACAGTCTGTCTCTAATGAAGACAGCGCCGCAGCCGCACTGTGAAGGAAGTCGCAAGTCCTTTGCTGCTGCGAGCACTAATCAGCCACGAGATGAGAATTGCAGCTTCTGTGCTGCTTTTGTTCAAGATAGACAGGATTGGCTCATTAATTCAGTAAATAAAAACATGTTGACATAGAAAGCGTTTCTTTATCGTTCTCTTGATACCCTCGATAATCCAGACATTTTTTTTTCAGACACGTGAAATTCGAATGAATGAGGTTTTACAAACTAAGCCAGTTAATCAAAAGCTATTTACTAATGTGCCTAGATTTATGACATAAGAGCTTCAAGAATGTGTTTTGTTCTGCAATAACCAAAAAATCATAAAAACATTATGCAATTGTTATACAACCACCACTGCAAATTAGCAACTTGTACTGCTTACACGCAATGACAGTCATGAGACACTATAGACATGGGATCAGCAAGAATGTCTTATTCAGTGCTGCACAATGCCATGTCACAAACACTTATTACATGAACAAATGAAATGCAACAACCCAATTTGTTCACAATTAGAAAGCTGCAGCCTGTTACAGTAGACTGCACAGCATGAAAAGGCTGTAAACAAACCTGAACAGAACCGTTGTTGGCAATGAGGTCATTTTTCAAAGCTTCATTCCACAGGCCCCTGTCTGTGAGGTCTTTGAGAAGGTGCTGATTGACAACCTGTAGATGAAAAACCAGGTTGATCATTCCACACTCATCAATAGTGCAGCAATAAAATGGCCCATTCTTGCACCTCCATGCATATTACATGTATGCACAGATAAAATGCAAACACACATGATCATCAATGAAAACTGGATAGAGAAGTGACTGATTTATTGACTGCACTCAACATCCCAGATATTCAGAAGTGCAGGGATCCAGATTAACCTTGACCTGCTGGTGTACTTTAATGAGCCTCCAAGTCTATGTACTGAAATGTTTCTGCATTCCACCTGCGTCAGAACGTGGCTGGCAACCAAAACTGCAATCTCATGCTAGAAGTAAAGGTTGAATATTCCCAACAGTGCAATATTACCAGTACAGAGTAGGTTTCCACATTTTCTACATCACGAAAATCCAAACATATTTTTTGCTTGTGCTGGAAATGCGTAATTCGTAGAAAATTTCAATTTTACCACTTTCATTCAGATGTTTTGAAAAGTAGACTTCAACTTCTCATGAAACACAGGTTGTGTTTAAGAGATCAAACATACCTGAAACTCTCCAGACAGGACCCGCCGTGTGTAGATGTTGCTCGTGTAGGCCTCTATTGACTCATTGTTCCCTAAAATCTGGGCTGTAGAAGCCGTGGGCATGGGTGCAAGAAGTAGGCTGTTCCTGACACCGTGCCTGGTAGTGAATGAAAGGCAGTTTTATTGTTAAGCAGCCTAACAAGAGTCAAGTCATGATGATTGGACAACACGGCACCCAACAAAACTTAACAAAAGCACGTACTTTGCAATCTTTTCCTTGAGTGCTGCCCAGTCCCACAGATCTGTCGGTGTCACGCCCCACATGTCATACTGAAGAATCTGAGCAGAAAAGTCAAAGTTCCACACATGAGAGAGACCATTATCAGCAGCAGCATGCAAGACAAAGGCTTTTCAGGCCTATTTCCAAACACCCCTGCTTTGTGTCAGCACGTTCCATTCAATGCCTGCAAATTCCCTAACCAGGTCATTCCACTTAATTGATCCTCTGCTACACTCAACTGAATGTCTTTTCTCTTAGCACCAACAGTGTAACTATAAACAATGGCTGATATGTTTAATGAGCTGCAAGACCTGCCCAATTCAACTTCCTTTGAACCTCAACTAGAATATCAGTCACCTGCATGTTCTCTATAACCCACAAGCCGTCTTCCTATCTCTCATTGTTTTCCATTTCATTGCTTGTTTTATTTTGTACTACTTGATATCTTCTCAGGTTTCTTTAGTATCCCAAGTTTCAGCACCATGGGTTGAGTTCTGGCCTCCTGATTATAAACGCGATTGTTGTATCCTGATGTCTTGCTTCTAGGCCAACTTGCCACACTACATGAGTGCACAAAGTTAAGACTTCATGACACGACAGACGATAATGTATTGTAAACTTTTCTTGTTGCCTTTAACATAAAACTTCCAGAACACTATTACAGCAAAATATTTTAAATGAGTGGTGTGGCACAGTTATACAAATGGTGTCGAGGAACTGCAAGGAGGAACATCAAATTTAATTTGCATGTTTTAATGCTTGGAGTGATGAAAGTGTCACAGCAAATTAGGAGCAAAACTCATTACTCATACACACCCACATACATTTACTATACACTGAGAAGTTTCTTCTACAAAGCAGGTCACTGCCACAGAACATTGAAAAGCAAAGGTGGTGAGACAATACTGTAGCAGTTTTGACCAAACAGTGCTCTCATCCTTCATTCCCCCTCTCTTTTTTTTCTCTCTCTCCTATGACAGCATGTATGATACCTGTGTGCATCACAGTAGCTTTCATGATAGGAGCCTTCTGGCCAACCTATGACATTGTGCTGCAGCGAAAACATGTTGCGGAATCACATATGGAGTTTTAACTTCTCTGGCACCTTAACTCCTTCTGCACCCCACCCATTGGGCATCGTTAACAATAGTGTGAAACGCCACTTTCGAGACCTTCCACGCCGCTTACGGACACACTGCACTATCGGATGTGAAGGAGGATATTTTTGTTTGCTGAGCAGTTAGTTCTTTCCTCCCAGGTGGTGATTTTCGAATGCGCTCAGAAGTTTTCGTGATCAAAGTAGAAAGGAAAAATGGCAGCCCACTTTCACCGGTTTGAAACATTGCTTTTGAGACCTTCCGCACCACTCACGGGCACTCTGCACCATGAAGGAGAACCATAGTCTTGTTTTCTAAGCAGTTTGCTTTTTCCCCGCCAGGCGTTAATTTTGAAATGCACTCAGAAGTTTTGCGAGCATCAAAGTAGAAAGCAAAAATGGCCACCTCCGGGTGCGGCGTGCACACTTCGAAAGATCGCAGATCTCGCGACTCCGCTGCGTATGCGACTGATTTTATCGATGGATCAAGCAGCAGTGAGTCTGAGGTTGCTGCCTTTTCGTTGGACTTTGACTGAGAGCGACGAGGACGCAAGCCAGCCCGGAACATCGGCGGACACAGCCCGGCAGGCCGAACTGTAGCGCTTGCACTTGTATTTGTGCAGTGGAATAGCTGGTCAATGAAAAATTTCTATTTTTTCAGAGATAGTGCCTATTACATGGCAATACATTTTGTATATCTCAACTTTTGTCACATACATTTCTTACTACAGACAAGCGTCTTTACAAACTTTGTTCAATTTTATCCTAGAATTTTGAATCTAGCAATTTAGATCTTTTTTATGACATGCATCTCGTTAACAAAGCTTTTATGTGTGAAAAGAGCATTCATTCTGCTTTTTCTTTATGTATTACAGAAAATATTGACTGCAGTAGTTCCTTCAGAAAAAAAAAGAAACTTGGCATAACCTACAAGAAACCTATTTTCCCATGGTAGGGAAAGAATTAAGTCTAGTAGAGTAAACTTCCGTTAATTCGACTACGGTTGATTCAGTTTTTCTGTTGATCCGATCACGACCACAGGTCCCAGCACCCATGCATTTCTATGGGCCCAAACTTTCGTTATTTCGATCCTGAAGTTAGCCTTTGCCAGATAACTGAAATTTGGCCAGTCAGCATGCACGTGTCTGACCATTACAGTGACCCTAACAGCTACTACCCTTTAGTGCCATCTGTCTAAGCGGTGCTTAGGGGACAGTGAACGCATTGAACAAACGTCATATACCGTCAGAAATGCCCATTATCAGCCTGCCCTCAGCCTGCCCTAGAGAGATTTCCAAGCAATAACCATAGCTCACAATGTCTGCTTATGGTATTTACCCAATTCTAATGCACTCCCTTCTTTTCTTTTTTCAAGAAAATTGGGCAGAAAGTTGCCCTCTGCTGTGCAATAGAATACCATACCTGCCAACCTGGTAAGATAAAAAATTGGAAGACTTTTTATTCGCGCCAACGGGAAGCAGGGGGGGGGGGGGGGGGGGTTCCGTTCAAACTTTCAGGCAGCATTTGAGTCCTTTTGCAGGGACTTTGCAGTAGCAGACCTTGCTCACATAAAAAATTTCTCATTGTAGCTTTGCTCAAAACATGGTCCAGACCCTTCACTAGCAGCAGGCGTTGGAGAGGGTTGTGTTGCACATCGATGAGCGGAATTCAGTCCTACTTTTTCGCTCCGCACTAAAAATACTCTCACACTCTGCGTAGCTATGCAGTATGACGAGTATATCCAGCATCACCTTAGCAACTCGGTGAAACGTGTTTTCCATCAGTGTTTTTCATTTTTCCAACCATAGACCACTGCACATCCCACCTTCCTTCATTCAGAATGTCCTCTGGAAGATTGTACGCCTGTAGTATGGGAAACTGCTTCCAGAACATCTAAAGTGTCTTCAGCAGATTCATTCAATTTTGACAGCCCCATCAAGGTCGAATAACGGAAGTTGAGTATACTTGCTAACATTAGTCCCCATAAAAAATTATTTTAATCTCTCCACTTTATTCAAGCGTACAGGATAAAAGACGAGTAGTAAAAACGCACCCCTTCAGACACCGGTGATCCTTTGTAGGTTTCATATGGTCCATCCTTTTGAGCAAGCTCACAGCTTGCTTCAAGAGCTCCATAGTAGATGGTCTCAAAAATCTGTTGGTTCAGCAGCATTGCTGGCTCCGAATCAAATGGCAGTCGAAGCATGATAAAGCAGTCTGCAAGGCCCTGGACGCCGATGCCAATGGGCCGATGCCTCTTGTTGGATCTCTCGGCCTAAGCAGAGAAGTTGCAGGAAGATTTTCAGTCACAAAGAACATGAACAAAGGAGAAATCTAATAAACACGCAACACACGAGCGCTCGTGTTAGTTGTCCGTTTCATGTACTATTCACTATTTCTTGCACTAAAACAGGCCAAATCAGGACTGTGGTAAGGCAGTAGAGTTGTAGCATGTACAGTAAAACACCTTTATAACTAAGCACTTGGGACCTCCAAAATCCTTTGTTATACAGATCACTTTGCTGTAAAGGTCATGCACTGTCTGCTTGCAATAAAGCAGGCTAAGCATGTTGAGCAAAAGAAAATCTTTATTTGACATGCACCTAGGATATAGCTTGCTTAAGCCACTCATTTTCTTCTGCACACTTCATGCGACGAAATGTGCGACTACAGCTAACACTATGGCACTGAAATTCACAACACACCCCAGCACTACAATCCAGAAATGACAAAATACAGCTGCAGAGCATTGATGCCGCTACTGCCTGCCTCATCAAAATTATTGCATAGTCTACAGGCTCTTCATCACTGTTGCTTTCACCAAACTTTGTCTTCATCACATCATTGATGACCTACCTCGATGTCATCGGCCATCAGTTCCGAGCAGATCACCACATCAGTTAAACGGAGGTGGGAGCTATCATAGCTACTGTGACATCCAGGCCCTCCCGACAGTCTTTGTTGCGGTGTCGACTGACAATTCCTATGCACACCGCCGCCACGTGCATTTCTTGTAAATGAATGAACCAGCCCTAAGGGACGCCTTTATTCTTTCGTTGCACAAGTGAATTCGTTATAGTGGCCTTTGCTTACAGGCTTTCACAATAAACGTGAAAGACAGGAATTTGGCCAGCGCATAAGAAATCCTTTCTTATAAAGGTAATTTCATTGCAGAGGCATTTAACTGTATTAGAGTTGTTTCATTAGAATACCAGGATGAGAACATCCATAAATAATAGCGCTGGCGATGACAACAAGTGATGCTGTGTTGAAACAAGTACGCACTGAAATGTTTTCCCATCATGTGAATTTCGAGGTGGGATAAAAGTATAGTATCAGGAAGCAGATGCCACTGCAGAAGCCCGTAGATCAGCCCAAAAGAGAACACATTTGCACAATACAAATGAGCACATCTATACAGCTTAGTTCAACACAGGATCACAGGGTGTCAACATAAGCAATGCGTTCTCGCTGCCGTTCCAGTATTCACCTGAACTGGCAAAGCCAAATCATGTATATCCTTAATAGCTTACCTCAGGAATTGGGTAGAAGTTCACATCAATGATGCAGTTGAGATTCCGAGTGATGACCTGGCTAACTTCTCGTAGCTTCTGAAAGTTAAAGCTTCCTTCTTTCACAAACCGGTTCAAGGCTATCGATGCCAAGTTGCAGACAGCCACCTGTGATGAAATTATAAGTTACATTTCACTTGAAGGAAAGATGCCAGTGCTGCTCAGAAGAGACATGGAAGATCTAGACAGTTAAGCAAATTTCGCACTTCACTCACTCAAAAAAGAAAATCGCCGACAATTACGATACTCCCCGAATTGAAATTTAGACGCAGCTCTACATGTGTTTTCATTTCACGAAATATTGAGGCACCATACCAAATGGCAGAGCCGCGACGCGCGGCACTGTATAGACTGGCCACACAGTTGCCACTTCCTGGCAAATGCAGCTTATTCAACCGTAATCTTTACCGGTAAACGCTTGCGGCGAATGCTACCGTATTTACACGATTGTAAGTCGACCCCTTTTTTAAAATTTGAAAGTCTGAAGTTGGGGGGTCAACTTACAATCGAAACCAAAACATGGCTCCGCCAAAAAAAAGCCATACCAACGAGAGCTACAACATAGTTACAATTTTATGTTTGCTCTATGGCCCTACCCTTATCTCTTCGCTATCCCACGTGTTTGTTCGCATTTCGGAAGGGTTTTTCAACATTTTTGCGAGTCTTACAGTGCATGCAACACTCATGGGGGGGTGTTGATAGTTGATGGAAGCGCCGCTGTTCCCATTTGCGGCGGCACCCTCAGAACGGCGGCGCTTGCGGGGAGTATCGGTAGCTGATCGGTAGTTCATGGAAGAGCAGACACCGCTCGCGGGTTTCCCTTTCTCTGTTTAAAGGCATTGGTATTGGCTTGACTAACTTGACGCGCTCCACTTCTGCTACGTGCTACTTCTACGCTTCCCCAGTCGTCATGAGTGCTGCAGGCCCACTAATAATAATATATGGGGTTTTACGTGCCAAAACCACTTTCTGATTATGAGGCACGCCGTAGTGGGGGACTCCGGAAATTTTGACCACCTGGGGTTCTTTAACGTGCGCCTAAATCTAAGTACACGGGTGTTTTCGCATTTCGCCCCCATCGAAATGCGGCCACCGTGGCCGGGATTCGATCCCGCGACCTCGTGCTCAGCAGCCTACCTCGTGCTCAGCAGCCTACCTCGTGCTCAGCAGCCTAACACCTTAGCCACTGAGCAACCACGGCGGGTATGGCCCACTAATCTTTCGGCACTCGTTCACAGCAGCGTTCAAGAGGGCTGCCATCCGTTACGCCGAAGAAACAAATCACTGCGCAGCGAGAGTGGCGACTGCAGCGAAGCGAAATTTTCACCTGTGTGACGGCAAGTGAGAAATTTCCCACGTGCCGAAGTATGGACGCTTTTCGGAGCTGTAGGCTAAGCTTGCGGCGTACGTCGCTGAAATGCATGATCGGACCCTGCCAGTGAAGTGCGACGTGGTCATGAAATAAGCCCGGACCTCCGCCTTAATTTTAAGGTTCTGCTTCGCCGTGAGTACAACGAGTGGCTGGCGGCAGAAGACTGCGAAATTACGCCAACCGGACCTGTCAAAAGAGCCTCCCTGACGGCTGCGTGTGGTTGGGTGCATTTGGCGTGGGCTGCTGTTCTGCAAGATGTCCTGGTGCGGTCGTTTGCCAAATTTGAAATTTCGCTGGACCACGACGCGCTGTGGGACCGCAGCAACGATGACAATGGCAGCACTAGTGAAGACGAGTAGTCCAATGACCATGTCAGCTACTAATAAATTTTCGTTATCGAATGCGCCCTCGGGTTTTTTTTTTTTTTTCCCGGTCAAGCGATATGGGGGGGTCGACTTACATTCGAGTCGACTTACAATCGTGTAAATATGGTATGTGCGAAGGCGAGATCTCTGGTTCTTTTTTTCTTTCCCTCCGTCAGACGGCTACGCCACTGCCGTAGATGCGCATACGCGAGCACCATGTGGTGGTGCTTCAAGACGGTTTCTTCCGCTTTTCTTCTCGCTATCGCAGTCTCATCCCCCACCGCGCTCTGCATTCACTCCTTCATCTTTCACTGTGCTCATTCGCTCAGTTACGGTAAGGTAGGACAAGGGACACCAAGGCACGGCGACGCTCAACACAGGAACGGGCGCCTAAGAGCTGCGCTCTAAAAAGAATATTTGGTTTTACGAGCCAAACGCACAATATGATCACGAGGCACACCAAAGTGCAGGACTCTGGATTAATCTTGACCATCTGGGGTTCTTTAATGTGCACCTAAATCTAAGTACACAAGCGTTTTGGCATTTTTACACCGAACGAAAACTTTAGCCTTCCAAGATTCAGTCAAGGCATACCCATTATGTCTCTGTTTGGATATCAAAACTCCATGGCACCTACAGTCTACTCTGTTTAGCAACAGCTCCACAATCAAAAGGCCACTAAATGCAAGCCTAGTTTAAGCCTCGTTTGAACTCCATTAGGCACAACCAACAGACGTTGACCCTTGTATAGGCACTACAGTTCTCAAGCACTTTTTTTTAGACATGGAAAGAGAACCACAAAAATACGCAAGTAAAATGGACAATTAAACAAGCAGGGAAGCGAGTGGTAAAGTAAGATGCTGCCTTTGTCTACTTGGAAATAGAAACAGGATATCTGTCCTTGTTATGCAGTTAGAGATGTAAACCTGATACTACGTGATTTTTCTTTTTTTAACACTTACTATTCCTTTTTACTGACCAAGATTTCATGTTAGTAGAAGTTGAATTGAACAGCTCACACGAATCGCACCTCATCTGGAGAGGTGTACTCAACGACCTCAGTACACAGGTTGCTGCACTTGATGGTGCCCAAGTTCTTCTGGTTGGACTTGCGGTTGCAGGAATCCTTGTAAAGCATGTACGGTGTACCCGTCTCAATCTGAGACTCGAGGATGGCGGACCACAGTTGCTGCGCACGTATCTGACGCCGGTAACGCTTGTCAGTTTCATACCTGCATAACAAGGGAGCCACAGCCATCTCACACCGACTCTGCAACTTCTGAAAAATTGCTGAGAGCACAGTGAAAAGCAGCCAGCAACAGCAAGGCTGCACTGATCAGTGGCACGTATACGAGATGACGCATTACATGTGGTGGTACGAGGTAGCACGCAGGTAGGAATGAAGGAATACAGAAAAGCTATGCGCGCATACTCAGGGAAAGGAAGTACCAACCTGTGAATTACTGGACACATGTGCACACTCTCACCAAATTACATCTCATGAATGACTATTCTTTATCAAGGTAATCAATGGCTAGATTATACATGTGCTACCACAATTACTTATATGCACACCTCGACCATAAGACGCACTTCATTCCAGTATCCACATCTAAGGTAACTTGGGCTGTGGGCAACGTAACTGTAGGCAATCTGAATTAACCCTCATGACTTAGTGTTCTTTATCATGCATGTAAATATGCAAGTGCACGAGTGTTTATGCATTCCGCCTTCATTAGAAAGCAGCCGCTGTAACCTGGGATCAAACCCTTGATGTTATGCTCAGCACTAGCAGCTGAACGCTGTATCGATTGAGCCATCATGGTGGATTGATTCTTCAAAATAACTTTTAGAAAAGAAAACTTGTGGAACCTGGCAGACCTCAGCTGTACGTTATGAGTAGTCCAATATCAGTGTACACACTTCATGCACACTTATCAATGTGTGCAAGGCACCTACTTTTCATACTGAGACAAATCGCTGGAGTTCATTAAATGGAAAATATCATCAAGCTATATGATGTCCACAGCAGGAGGGAGGCCTCTTCGAGTGATCTCCAATTTAACCATGTCTAGCGCCAGCCAACTCCATTTTAGGCCTGTAAATGTCCTAATTTCATTGCACCACCAAGGCCTCTACCATGCTCGACGGCATTTCCCTTCTCCTGGCAACCACTCATGACTTATACCCCTGTCACACGGCAAATCTAATGTCATTTCCAACAAATGACATTTGTTGCGATTAATGTCATTATCACAGCGCGCTGTCACACGGCGAAAACTAATGTCATTTGAAAATGATGACAATGACGATAGTAAAAAAAAGACGCCTCAAACCCACTTTTGTCCAATAATTATTTTCCAATATGCTAAATACCACTAAAATATGTGATCGCTGCTTTCAAACCGTAGCGTTCGATCGCTACATTGCCAACGAAGTCGAGTCGAGCCAAGCCAAGCCAAAGCTAAGGCAAGAAACAGGGCGAACAGAACGATAGGCGCGTCCGCTACATCTGCTAAAGTGGTACGAGAAGGGCAGTTGCATGTCATCGCCGTTCTGATGTGCATGCGGGCTTCAAATATCCTCATTCTTGGCGCGTGCCACAGGAAAACGCGCATGCTTTTACGCCAAGTCAATTGAAGCGGCCGCAGCCGATGCTCCGGTGCGAACCAACACGACTGCTGCAGCGAAAGCTAAAGACGGCTGTCTGGTCACTGGATTGAGAGTAGTTTTCTGTATTTACGCACGTGGTGGACTTCAATGTCGTTAAAGCAATAATTAGGTAATAAAATTGATAGAATAATAGTGATTTTTGTTAGAACAAAAAAAGAAGCATGTACTATTATCGAAACACTGGTACACTCGTGGTGTCGAGGATACACATTCGGTTCCAAACGAATGAGTTTGGTGAACTCATTCGTTTGTAAATGTAATTTTTGATGAATGTCATTACGTTTTACCGTGTGACAGCAAACAAATGGCATTATGAGCGAATATCATTCGTTGTAAATGACATTAGATTTGCCGTGTGACAGGGATATTACACATATGGCCTGCACTACATGGGCCGTCAAATGCTATCTCTCACTCTTAATTTCAAGTAGAATATCGGCTACCTCCGTCTTCCCTCTAATCGGCACTGCTATCTTACATTTTCATAAAAAAAGAAATGCGCCTGTCTTTTTCTGTTCCATAGATTGTTGCACCAGTTCCTAGCTTCTCAAGCTTCTTTGCTAACCTTCAAGTGCTGCCACATAAGACCCAGTAGAATTCTATGAACTTTTCACTGATAGCGGTAAACTGCTCGTAATGACTAGTGAATGCCTGCCATTATGCACCCCAATCCATTTTTTTTCTGCTGTACATTGTCTTCTCATCAGTCCCCTCAAGACTGATTGGCTTAGATAAACATACTGTTGCACAAGTTTTAGAGGCTGACAACCAATCACAAATTCTTGTTTTCTTGCCATGCTATTGAATATTATTTTAGCCATCCACATTTTAATCTTTCAAGAAATACAGTGCACAAAAGGAAAGTGTACTCACTGCACATAGAGTTTGTCAAACTCCTCGCCATAAACCTCCTGCAGTCCAGGACACTCGTGGGGACACATGAGCGACCAGACACCGTCTTCCTCCACGCGCTTCATGAACAGGTCTGGGATCCAGAGAGCATAAAACAAGTCCCGAGCACGAGCTTCCTCTTTGCCCGTGTTCTTTTTCAGCTCAAGGAACTCAAAGATGTCCGCATGCCAGGGTTCCAGGTACATCGCAAAAGCTCCTGGCCTCTGTTCCAGAATGAATGAATGTTTGGTGCTTAGTGGCGCAAGGGCCAGGTATGGCCAAAGAGCGCCATGACAATGTTCACGAGTTTGCAGTGGAGTTATGATTTCTATGAAGTTGATATGACGTAGCTTAAAGGGCGTTAAAAATAGTCACTATAAATTGCATAATATCTATGTGTAGCAAGATTATGGCGATGACAAATGACGGGTACTATGAGCATTAAGATGCATTCAAGAGAATGATAATGATATACAAAATATGTCTGATGCTAAAATTGGCTAGAGCACTACTGCCTCATTAGAGGCCTTGAAACACAAGGGTCTGGAACTATCACAGCGGCATCCTCTGGAAAGATTAATAATATTTGGGGTTTTACGTGCCAAAACCACTTTCTGATTATGAGGCACGCCGTAGTGGAGGACTCCGGAAATTTTGACCACCTGGGGTTCTTTAACGTGCACCTAAATCTAAGCACACGGGTGTTTTCGCATTTCGCCCCCATCGAAATGCAGCCGCCGTGGCCGGGATTCGATCCCGCGACCTCGTGCTCAGCAGCCCAACACCATAGCCACTGAGCAACCACGGCGGGTCCTTTGGAAAGAGGATGCGCTACGAATTTAATGGACTTGTAACATGTAGGACAACATCATTCAATAAATCGAGGACTGCTTTGGTGTTAAAAAGCGGTTCTTTACCAAAAAACATGGCCAGGTGAAGAGGGACGCAATAACAGTATGCAAGAGGAAAATGCTTCTTTGTCTCAGCTTTGGCTTCCCGACACTCCAGGAGGACGTGGAGGACCGTCAGCCTCTCACCATATCTACCACAGGTTGGAGGTTCATTTCCATTTTGTAGAAAATGATGGGTGCCAAATGTGCGTCCTATTCCGACACGACAGAATGGGACATCGGTTCGCCGTGATTTTGTTGAGGAGGGCCAAAAACCTAATTGTGGCTTTATTACATGCAGCTTATTTGTTTCCGTTTCCCACAAGCGTTGCCAGTGGTTTCGCAGTTTCCTTCATAAGAAAGGCCCGAGATCTGTGGCAGGGACAGCAGCGGCAGGATTTTATTAGCTTGCGATGCAATCGACGTGGCCGTCCCGTCCGCCAGAACATTACCCTCGATGCCCCCATAGCCAGGCAGCCAGCATATGATGACACGCTGGTTAGATATGTACACTTTACACAGGATGGAGTAGAGTTCATTAAGTACTGGATTTTTATGCTTGCAGAGTGGCATCAAGGCCTTCACGATGCTTAGGGAGTCTGTTTATGTAACTGCTTTTTGGAGTTTTGATTTCCTAATATGCCTTACAGCCGACAATAGAGCATGGGCCTCAGCCATAAAGATACTTGTTTCCGGATGCAGTACATCGGGTTCCGAGAAGGATGGACCGACGGCTGCATAAGACTCCCTGGCATGTGACTTCGATGTGTCTGTCTAGAACTCCATACAGGAGTGCTTTTACTGGAGATCTAGGAAGTGCATTCGGATCTCAACCTCTGGTGTGTGCTTTGCGACTTCTAGAAAGGTTATGTCACATTCTACCACCTGCCACTCCCAAGAAGGTAACAGCTTGGTTGGATGCAATAAGCAATGCTAGAGGAGTGGGACATGCATTTCATTACTTCAACTAGGCACAAGTCAGCCGGCCTCGACAGTTCTGTGAACTGTGGCCGAACCTTAGACACTTGAAGCATCTGAGGGGATTTGGGACATACGACCTAACACTAATGTTGAGGTACCTGGCCTCGATGGTCTCGGGCAAAACACTAGAACCGAAAGTAGGTGTTCGGTCTGAATTTCTCTTCCATTCCACCTCATCTTATTTCGTTTGACACTCATAACGTCCTGGTCACTCCAGCCCTCCAAGAGTTCAGCTTCAGATAGCTCCAACGAATCAGCATCGGAGATGATGACGTGGGTGATATTCATGGTACGGTGTGGGGTAACTGTTACTGGAACAACCCCAAAGCACACTAGATTAGCTAGTTTTTCATGCTGTTTCTGATTATGGAGCTCTAGTAGCAGGTCACCGCTTGCCATTTTCGATGCTTTGTACCCTGGTCCAAAGACTTCAGTCGGAGATTTCGAGACGAGAAACGGCGAGACCATTTTCACCGTCTTCCCAGCTTGATCAGAGTGGACGACGTGAAGGCGGGGAAAGTTGTTTGTCCGGCTGCCCAAAAATTGAAAGACCAGTGCACCCTCGTTTAAGAGTGTGGCGAGGAAGTGGGGGCGAAGGCGTTTCCATGAATAAACATAAAAAAATTCGACAACAGCGCCGATTGGAGCTCAACGAGGGGGGGAGAAGGACTGACGCGGCAAAGCGCTTACCTACGAGTCTGCATGATGCCAATCGTATGCCATCACTATAACCAGGTATGGTGTACCCAAGGTTGGATAGCCACACAAACTTAACCAGGTTGTCTACCAAGTTGACATTTCCAAATTCCCTGTTTTCCAGGTTTTCCCTGAGTGCCTTTGCAAAATTCCCTGAGTCACACAGAACTTTGTTGTACGTCAAGACAGGCTGACAATATGTCGCCCGATGCTGTCACTCTCTAGCAAGCATGCTAAGAAATGACTTAATCCAGTTTCAATAGTAAGGAGTATCACTTATTTTATATTAAAAAAAATCTGTAGCGAGGGGTTAGTAAAATGCACAGCGAATAAGATAACTTTGAAAAAAAAAAAGAATAGTAAAACTCATTGCACATCGAGTAGAACATTCTCAAATATGAATAAAAATGAGATGCATACATAAACAAATGTTTTCGAATATCCACTTGAGTCACGAATTATGATCAACTGTCAACATATATGTGCGAAATATAGATGGTGCTTGAGACTCCATTGAAAGCAAATCAAGGTGATAGAATGACTTGAGCATTTTATGATGAGTCATTATAGAGTAACTAAATATTTGAATATCATAAAGTGAGTCATGCTACGCTTCTTCATAAAAAGGATTAAACCCCCCACTCGAACTACATGCACAAGTTATTTATTAGCCTCAAGTATTTCAAGAAAGAAAAAAAAATAATATATTTCAAGGTTGCTACCAAAAATGCCCTACATCAAGTGTCACCTATAACATGGTAGTGCCTTCACCAAAGCGATACTCTGTAATGATACATATCACTCAGAAGCAAAATGGAAGTAATTTAGGTTAACATAACGTTCAAGTTGCTGTAAGCTTAATGTTCATGCTCTATTCCTTGCTACCACTGCGCAGAAATTGCAAAAATAGGTCGCTTTTACAAATGTGCACGCCGTGACTGAAGGTGATATGAGCTACTTTTATCAATTTATAGCAAGCTCATTGGTGTGGGGCCCGAACTTTGTCACAAATGAGATTCTCAACAGCTGGTGTGTCAACCTCAACTCTCCTGACATACTCTCAGCCCGCGCACAACACCTCAGTATTGCATTTCACTGCTAGCGAGCTTATTTTGGCTTGGATGAGGAACACCTGCATTCCAGGGTCAGCCAACACTGTTTTTTGAGCTCAAGCTCCTTGACAAAAGTGGCGGCAAGCTTCCTTTCCCATTCATTCCTCAAGGCATAGGTCATTTCTGTTCTTCTCCTCCTAGTGCGCTTTCGCCCCACGGACCATTCGAAATATCCTCTTCGTCAGCTGTACAGTCAACGTCCGATTTTTCGGACTCCACAAGGGCCGCGAAAACGTCCATGAAATCGAGCAGTCCGTAAAAATGAATGCATGTCTTTTACTGCCATTAAAGGCTCAAATCGCCACAGGCACATATGAAAAGGCCTAGCATCATGCTTATTAGGCATATCGGTGCCCCTACTGCGACAGGAGATCGTGGATGGACACGTGTATAATTAAAGGGCCCCTGAAACGGTTCGGACAAATTTTGTAGACGCGTAGGGTACAGCTTAAGTAGAACGTTCGCACCACAATTTAAGTGAAGCGTTACGTATTAATGGAGCTACAAACAATTACAAGTTACCCTCCTCCCCAGCCATGCTTTTCCTCCTCAACTCATTCGCCGAGGGATCGGGGCTAAGCTCTGCCTTCACTGGTTCTGCGTCACGATGCGACGTCACATTGTCTACTTCCAAATGTTTTGGAGCCCGCCCGCGCGAAACCTCTTTGCTAGCCGCTTGGCCGTCGACCCCAAGCGAGCGTTATCGAAGCAGCAGGCGTTGCGAGCATTATGTCGCAGCGTCGAACGTGTCTGGTATTCCGATAACCACAGGCTAGCTGGGCGTTTCGACGGAACGGTGGAGGCATAAACTCAAGCTGACGAAGGAACTTTAGCGTAGACGTACGTGAGCTGCCTGACCAGTCTCCATGGTCCAGCCACCCGTTAGCGCAGAGCTTAAACAGCCAAAGAAAGAGCTATTATTGCTCTTACCAAGTGTAAAACATTTTAAACATTACCAAAAACAATGTGTTAACAATTACACTCCTGCAAAAAATTGACACCAGCAGCAAAGAATACATTTTGTTACTGCTACTGTGTGTGGTTGAGCTCGATGCCACCAGGTGGCTGCACCCTGCAGACCACTCACATTTGCGCTTCTGTTCATCCCATGAAACGACACGCAAGGGGACACTGCCAGGTCCTGTCCCCTTGCGCTTGCGTTTACCCTAATACAGGACTCACGAAACGCTATTGAGTTAGTAATCTTCCGATGTAAAGTGACAGCTGCAATCGTGCACATCCTGGCGCCCAACGAATAGCAGCTGTCCAATGCGCTGCAGCCAGTCGACTCGTGTACTGGCTTACAGAGGGACACGATGTCGCAGCTTGACATATTGCCAGTCGCTACGTTTGCAGTCCACAACGCAACAAAGTCGAATCATAGCGCTCGCGAAAAGACAGACCGACACTGACAGCGGAGCTCGCATCAAAAACGGAACACGTTGTAACACAAGCAGATGACACTTGCTGTGTGCCGGAAGGGCTTAAGTGTACTGAAACATTTTTCTTGTGCATTCCCTTCATGCTACTTCCTTTCTATAAAAACAACTTAACTAACATTCCAACTATTACAAACATTATTTGTTTACCATAAAGTTTGTAAAATTATCGATCACGCGCCCTAGTCAGCAAATCGGATAGCTCGTCCCACTGACGTAATATGGGTGATTTGCGTCATATGGGTAGGGGCGGCTTAAAATTCCGCCGAGCAGTGTGCTCCGATCGGCAGTGATGTGCATTTTTAAAACCTTATGATAAATTACACGCTTTACGCAGAGCACTTAGATGCGTCAATTAATGATCAGAAGGACCTACTCTAACGACTAAGTACGTTTGTATAAAATTGCCAAAATCGTTTCAGGGTCCCTTTACGGAATAGATACTGTGTCCCGTGACAATTGCCCCTTCCCACACTTATGCTTCACCGCGTAACAGTTTTGTATTGAGGCAAAGCTGACTTTTGGGAACCAGCATTATGCAGCGCGTCGGACTTTCCGAGCTCCGAAGCAAATCGCGAGGACCACGAAGACTGAGTCAGTGCCACTGCTTACAGCTGCGAATTCTTTGAATGAAAAACACAGGGCCGAACGGCAAGAAGCTTTATAACGAACGTTGAAGCAGCTAGGCCTAGCGTTTGCCACGGTGGCGAGGTAATGAAAACGGCGGCAATCGTGGCTTTGATTAATGCCGTTTCGGACCTGCGGTTATGGCAAAAAGTCCGGAAATTCGGACTGCGAAGGGCTCTTGTGTCCGAAATTTAAGACGTTCTTAGACACTGATTCTATGTGGTACGTGATAGTGCCGCGGAGACGTCGGGCGTCCGGAAAGTCGGCCACTGACTGTAATGTCCTCCAGCCGACGACACGGCACCAAAAGAAGATTCATTACGATCCCTCTCTGTTACGCCAGCCAGCATTAGTGCGACTTTCGTTCCCTTTCAATAAAATTACAGCTAATTTTCCCTGATAGAAGCACAAATTCCCTGAGTTTTCCCCGAGTATTTCCAGACTATTCAAAATCCCTGAGAATTCCCGGTTTTCCCAGTTGGTAGACACCCTGTTAACCCTTGCCGCCAAGGAGAAAGGAAGTAAATGGAAGAGAGAAGAACACAGGAAAGGCCAAAAAGTGGGAGAGAGAGACGAAGATTTCAGGAGAGAGTGACAGGAAAAGGTGCATGCCGGTTTCCTCCACGTAGGTCAGTCTGGAGGTGCCGTCTATGTGAAGTGGAGGCCAAAGATGTGTGTTGCCTCCGCCGAGGGAACTTAAAGATCCGAACATCCGGCATCGGCTCAACCCCCAGGATCCCCCTTTCCACAGACACAGCTAAGCCGAGCATGGCTACACGCGGGAGGGTCCAACCCTCATGTGCTGGATACGTGGTGTCGCAAGGTACCAAAAGCCTGCTGACGCAGAAGCCTCTGTGGGGGGCCTCTGTTCCAGATAAAAAAGCAAAGGCTGTAAAATGCAGATTTGGTCACCAAAAGTGAGACCCCAAGCACTGCCACTTCAATAGCTCTGTGCTTCTGTGTGCAGATTACATTATAAGTACAGACACATTCGAAGTTGCACAAACTATAGACCTTTGCACCGGAAGCCTCGAACCAGAGAGTCGGAAACAGATATCAGGGCCCCGGTAGCGAGAGTAGCTAGCGTCTCATAGTTGCCCTCTCCTGCTGGACTGTCACGCGCGCAGTTCCCGCATTGACTGCACGACGTTTTCGCGATTTTAAGCTTATCCGCACAAGCTATGCGAACGTCTGGGCAGCACTGCGCTTTGTACGGTTGTTCGAACAACCAGAAGAAGCGCAATGCAGCAAGAAAAGTGCAGTGCAGCACGCACAATGTTCTGCAAGAGGACTGCGGCTGCAAGATGTACCTGTTGTATCGGTTCCCTGCCGACGTGGTACTGAACCATCGCTGGATTAGCGCTGTAAATCGTCAGGGATTTGTCCCTACGGAGTCGTCGCGCGTCTGCTTAATTCATTTTATCGACGGGAAGCGGACATCTGAGAATCCAGAGCCGATGCTTCAGCTTGGATACGCGAGGAAGGTAAGATGCGCTGTGTGTGTCTCCATCGTCAGCCCCTATTGTTTAGATGGGCAATAAATACGCAAATATGAGGCAACAAGGTCAAGTTTCGGCAAGCGTGAAGACAGTGGTCGTCTTCGAATTAATCGTAGGTCGTGAAGGGGCGGCGGCGCATCACGAAACAAGACATCCAAGTGCCGAAGGAGGTAGGCTCACACGTTGTGTTGGCGATAACGCCGGTAATAAGCGCTCCCCTTTCATTTCCAGAAAGTAAAAGATAGCCTTGTGCCACAGGCGGCCCTGTCTCCCTATCCTCCCCTGACGAATGTATGCACAAATGTCAGACTGATTTTTCGAAACGCGCGGAAAGTATTCGCCTTAATGCGTAAAGCGACACCTCAACACTGGTGATACTTGCACTAAAGGTCGAAAATGACGCTGAGGAGACTTAAGACACGGAGAATCATCGGCGAAAGCAGCTGCAGCGCTGAGCTGACGCTTGCCGGCACCATTCGGCAGTCGCGCGCAGTCGTACGGCCGCTGCCAACAGGAAAGTTTCCGTCTCGATGTGTAGCCGATGCCTCTCGACACTGGTGAGAACAGTACAAAAGTGGCAAGACGACTCTGTGAAGGCCCAAGATACGGAGAAACACAGATGTAGACAGCAACCAACGTTTTTAGATCTGTTTGTTGATAGCAACAGCAGTGCTGAGCCAGCTGAGGCTGAGCAACGACAGTCCAGTATGGCGTCGCCGCCAAGCAGACGCTAGGCGGCGCCGGTAGTCCAAATATGGTGGCACCCGTGGAAGCCTCAGTGCAAAGGTCTATACCACATGCTTCTTGCTCATAAAAGGATGACATGTAGAAAATATGGGCACAAGTTCAGACAAGACATTTTAATGCTAAAGCTGGTCTCAAAATGGCGGACCTGGCATCTACATAATTGTGACGCCATGAAATGGCAAAATGTGCAGACCTTGTGTTGCAATAAGGCTAGCTAAGGTGATGTTGCTGATAAGAGAGATAGAGAGAGAGAGAGATAAGAGAAGAGAGGGAAGACGGAAAGGCAGGGAGGTTAACCAGACTGAGTCCAGTTTGCTACCCTACACGTGGGGAGGGGAATGGGGAGTGAAAGAGGGAGAGAGAGAGAACTTAGGTGTAGGATGTCTATAGTCGGGCACTCAAGTCTGTTGCCCTCAGGTAGCGACAAAGCGCTCGAACTGCTTTCTGGGCCAATGAGCTGTGAGGCCAGGCTCCCAAGATCTTCGCTTCCGTAAATGGCCTGTCATCCAGTCTATTCAAGGCACACTGGAGGGTCGCACGTTGATTATCGAAGCGAGAACAGTGGCACAGAAGGTGACTAATGGTCTCTTCACACTTGCACTTAGCGCACATTGGTGAATCCGCCATTCCAATACAATAGCTGTAGGAGTTGGTGAATGCTACTCCTACCCACAGCCGACACAGCAGTGTTGCGTCACGTCGTGGAAGGTTCGCTGGTAATGTAAGGTTCAGTGATGGGTCGAGGCTGTGTAAACGAAACTTAGAGTTCTGTGGTGTATGCCAGCAACGTAACGTGATTGTACGAGCGAGACTGCGAAGCTCTCTTGCAGCGTCGACTCTGGATAAAGGTATAAGGAGTGTCGGTGAGCCAGCCTGGGCACGTCGGGCAGCGTCATCGGCGAGGTGATTACCAACGATGCCACAATGTCCCGGCAGCCACTGAAATATGATATCATGTCCTCTTTCAGATGCACAATGGCAGGTTTCGTTGATTTGTGACACCAGCTGTTCATAATTGCCACGTCGTAAACTTCGCAAGCTCTGGAGGGCTGCTTTCGAGTCACAAAATATTGTTGCTGATAAATAAACAAGAGTGATGGGCACGTGAACCATTTTACCATGATGCCATGACACATCCACCTCCTGGGTACCAAACCGAAACTGGTTCAAAGAAACAAATACAGTTGAATCCTGCAACAACAAAATTTACGGGGTGCGCGAAAAATTTTGTTGTCACGATATTATCAAATACATAGGCAACACGGGACTCGTTGATGCAAAAAGCAAGCTTTAATTCCGAAAATTGGTCAGCTTAGCTTGTTTGCGCTCCTTGCAAAGCGATGGCACAACGCAACTCTTGCATGTACCAGCAGAGCTATTGCCTCATCGTCGCCCTGGGGCCCGATGCAACACCCGATTGTAACGAATGCCTCCATGACCTGCGATGTAGTCAGTGGTTCGGGCTCACGTTGCGCTGCTGTTTCATCTTTGCCACCACGAAACACAGTATTCCCAAATGCTCTTCAGGATTTCTTGGTCTGCCAATTCTTTGCACATCACCACACACGAGTCAGCTTGGATGTACTCGTTGGGATTTACATCGGCAGGCACATCTCCACTTTCATGCAGGGCAGGCCATGTGGCTGCGACTTCATCAGACGGCGACCCGTCGCCATCGTTAACCTTCATTCTCAGAGTCCAAAGTCTCAGCAGCCTGCACAATGAACCCAGCGTGGTGGAAGCAGTTGCAGATTGTGGCACTTCTCGTTGCGCATCACGAAGCGGCAATCATTTGGAGTGCCATAAACAGGTTCACTTTTGTTTCGCAGCCCAACTGCATGTTCAGAAGCAGCCTTTCAATAAGGCGCTCGCGGTAGGCCCACTTGGCACTCTGTATGACCCCAGGGGTTGAACGATAGATGTGAAGTTTGGTGGGAAAAACTTTAACTGCACGTTTTCCAGCTCGGCGTCCTCTATGATGTGGGCAGAACAATTGTCTAAAAGTAGACAAAGCTTTCGGCCTTGCCTGCCCATACCCTGGTCGAAGGCTTCGACGCACTCTCCGAAAATTGCCCAGGTCATCCATGCACGAGTGTTAGCCACATACTTCACGGGAAGGCTCAGATTTCCTTTGAAGCAGCGTGGTGTGGCACTTTTTCTGATGACCAAAAGCGGTCGCTTGTCCGAACCATCCTTATTAGTGCACAGGAGCATGGTTATTCTCTTCTTACTATGCTTGCCTCCGTGGCATCGCAGCCCCTTAAAATCTTGGGTCCTGATGGGCAGCATCTTCTAGAAGAGCTCGGTCTTATTGGCATTATAAATATCCGATGGTGCGTAGTCATTCAGGATGCCTGTGTGGCTGGCCGACATCCATGCAGTGGCACCATCCCTATCCGCTTGAAACAACTTCACTGCACAAAACTTTGCCAATGATGCTGTGGCGTGACTTGAATCTGATCAGCCAATATAGCTATGCTGGCCTTAATGTAATCTATTCCTAGCATGCAGGCATAATCCAGCACTTTTTGCCGCAAAATATCCCCACTAAAGGTGATTTTCTTGGCCCACGTCTCCACGAACCAGGTGTAAACTGCCTTGTCCAAGGCCTCGTGCACCGGCTGAGTCACTTTCTTGTGCTTTGCTGACGTTCCTGAAGCTAGCCTGTTGGCCACAGCATCCTTGCTCTTCAATAGTGTCGAAATAATGCTCAACGAGAATTTCAAATTCTTCCGCGATGACTAATTTTTTCTTTCCAGCTTCAGTCTGGCCGATAACTCGAGCCTTCTCTTCAAGCGGCAAAAACTTGTTTCTTTGTCAGCTGCGACATGCTTCAGCTGACGATCCAACAGCTTCGAGAGTCAATGACAAATGGCATGCAATCGCTCATTGTCATGAGTGCGTCGGCCGAACGCCTCGTCGCACCCTACCGGGATTTGACCTCGAAACTGCTACTTCGTATAGTAACTGGTGTTGTACACTGGAGCCACTTTCACAAATCTTCGTAGAAAACGAATAATTAGAAATACTATACAAATACAATTATTGCGTCTACTTATTCGTATGTGCACCAAACCAATTTGACTCGAAATGCTTCCTCGGAGCTCGGATGCTCCTCCAAAAGAGCGCATTGAATCGCCATCACCAATGCAGCATGGCGGCTGTTTTTTCATGTTGCATCATGGCCCAAGCAGCTCCACTTTGTGTGCGTGTGTGTGTTTTATGTTATCAAGATCAATGGTTTGTCAAGGCATGAAAAACAGCTTTAGTGGTTTCGATGATCTACAGTTTAAATAATTTTGCTCACGTCTACTCCGTAAAAACTTCATTGAAGTGAATATGTGTCAGTGAAGTAATTCAGCGGAGGGAATTTCGATGCATTATGTTCGATGGGACATTGCCGGAGAATGAAAAAATCTTCATCGTGGCAAAAATTTAGTTGAAGTGGACTTCGTTGTGCTGGGATTCGACAGTACAATGGTAAATAATTGGGATGCTGTGCCACTCCACAACATCTTTTCTAGGGTTTAAATAGCTCAGACATTCGCTCTCTCTCTGACACACAGACACACAAACAAAATGACAAGTCAGAAATGTCACAATTCACTTAACGGCCTTCCATGTCAAGAAACAAGATGCCTTCCTTTTTAATGCTATTTTCTGTGTCAATACAACAGCTAACTAAAACACAGCTAACCACTACACTGCCCCATCAGCATTATTATCATGCCACATTACTACGATGATTTCCCACATACCTTATTCCCTCCTTGATCAACATAACGAGCAGTGTTGTTGTAGACACGCAGCATGGGCACAAGTCCATTGGATGTGCCGTTGGTCTGCAGAACAAGAAAAGTATCAAGATGTAGCAAGCGCATTACAATGCACTGCAGCAGAGCAAGAGCAGCGCCACTCACTCCAGCGATGTAAGTCCCCGAGGCTCGGATGCAGTGCACGTTGACACCTATGCCACCAGCAGACTTGGATATGAGCGCGCACTGCTTGAGAGTGTCATAGATGCCCTCTATGCTGTCTTCCTTCATCTGCAGTAAAAAACAGCTGTGCCCGCAACCGGCAGGGAACGACATTAACATGTTTCGTCCTGTTTTTTTATTATTTGTTATTTCGTTACCTGTAGCAGCAATCGGCCTTATGTGTGTGTGGGTGCGTACAAGTAGGAGGTAAAAGATAACAATACAGATTCAGAAATAAAATGTAACTAGCCATAAAATTGAAGGGGCCCTGAACCACCCTTCGGATTTGGTGAAGAAAGACTGTCCACAGACAGCATGCGCTGCCGTTAACACCTCAGCCAAATTTTGCAGTCGTGCGTGGTGCATCGATTTCGCAAGCAGAGTGCAAAGTCACCTTTCTCTCAAATGCTCTCTTTTCAACAGAAGCCTGCTCCTCACTCTTCTCTGGACGCTTTATTTCGTAATATAGCAGATTCCCAAACGTGGCTGCTATTGGCCAATAGCTGACACTCATCAAGAAATGTGTTTGCGTCAGTGCACTTCTCCGTACTGTTACTGTGCATATCTATTGAGACCGTTTGATAAATAAGCTGAAGTAGGAGAAAACACGCATTCGAATTTCGATACTTATGTACTTCCGGAAGAAGCCAACTATCATCTGCTCACGTTTGCCCACGTAGGAAAAACTTTCGCTACCCTGTAGCTTATCGATGTCGTAACCGACGGGTCTCACTAATTTCTATAATTTCTACTAGTTTTAAACAATGAACTAGCCTCAAACCACGCGAAACTTAAGGTCAGACCATTGCACGCTCACTGCTGGCCGCTCCTGGTTAGACACCTTGGCAGACTTCACTCTGTAATAAGTTATTAATAGCACTTCAAAATGTGCCAGTTGGATGAAGCTACTCTCTGTCGGTCAAGCTGTTGCAAGACAAAGCCGGTCCGCACAGCCAGAGAGGGGCATATGAGCGCGAGCGTGCACTCTAGCCCTGTCATGCACAAAGCAAACGCTGCAGGTGCATGTAGCTTGCGGTCGCCACGGGGTCCGCGACGAGTCCACTGGCTGAATGCAGTGTGGCTCACTGACCGCGTTTGGCACATTTGGTGCATCATAGGCAGCAAAAGTGGAAATAGTGGCGTTTACGTGAGTACCCAAACCCAAATTTGAACTGTGCACCACCATGACGTTCTGTAGGCAGAGCGTTGTGGGCACATCCCACTCCGTCCTAGCCTTTGCAGTGCAAATAAAATCATTGAAGGAGTGGAAGCAGCGCTAACAGTATGCTTGATTGTTAATCATTGTTTCTGCTGAAGGCAATGAAGCACTTTTCGTGGCAAAGTATCTCTGAAATAGCCTAACTTCAAATGCATTTCTAGACTGATAAAAAGTGGTTTAGGGCCCCTTTAAGCAATATAAACTGAATTGAGCTAGTTGGTACGAGTTCACATCTCTAATTCGGTGCGAGCAGACAACACAGTGAATACGCAGGAAATATTAAAATATGCGCACTGGTGTTATTGCATGTATTGTAATTTATTCCTGCACCTGCTTCGCTTGTATGCAATGCATTAGGGAGATACACAATGTAAACAATGAAAATAAAACTAAACACTACGTGAGGAAAAGTGCAATCACAGAAACTTGACACTGAACAGAGCAATGACTTGAACTAGTTGGTATATGTTCGCTGTTATTGCGTTACATACAGTACACATTAACGGAGACGAGATGTACACTGAAAGGGAGCAAAGACGCAAACTGACACGAAGCAGCGCAAACATGAAGCGCTTCTTTGTGTCAGTTTGAGTCTTCATTCTCATTCAGTGTCCATCTTGTTCCCGTTATAGTGTGTACTGTACATAGTGCAATAACAATGAGCAGAAATGTGAAACAACTCGTACCACTAAATACAAGCTTAGAGGATGCAGTAAACGCATTTGAAGCAATGGTCACAACATTAACAGGCATCTTGTACTGCTACGATGCTACGATCTTGCATTAATAAAATCAGCAGGGAATGTGAAAAAATTCGTTTTCATGAGAATTTCATTGTTGCGAAATTAGACAGCACAGACAGGTAATGCATCGCAGAATGAAACTTTACTGTCAAAATTCTGTTAGCCTACTTTGGCAAGCTCCGCTCGAGGATACAGAACCGTAATGCTGACAGTACAATGTGCGCTGCACGCGTTGATCAGCTGCGACAGTACTGCTGTAAAGCTGTAGTCTCGGTCTATTGCTTTTGGAGATACAATCACTTTTGCGAGATTCTGCCCAACTCGGCACCGGATGAAGAGCAACAGCGAACCGTCCATGCAGCAGCATTTCTCCAGCGCATGCTGTCGCCTGTAGGCACCAACGCGTCCGGTGCCAAGCGCAAAAGTGATCGTATTTCGTATACCCAAAGGCAATCAATCAAGATTACGGGCCCCGTTGCACAAACATACGTCCAGCACCGAACCCACATGCAATGCCTGTCAGGTGGCCCCAAAACCAGCCTTCTTGAAGCAAGGGATGAATATTCCCGGACGATCACACAACCACGGCCTGATGTATGACACTCCATGCTACGACAACCATCCCAAGCACCATAAACAATTCCACGTCGGTGGAATGTGGATTTCCTTTTTTTTTTTCTGCATTTTTCTCGCTGAGGCGTGTATTAAGCACTGCACCAGGTATGCAAAAACCATCATTACATGTTCGTAGCAACATGTGTGCTGCTTCAAAGGGGCGATCAACCAACAGGATTGCGGCCATGACATGTGTGCAACGTACGCAATCGCTCCTGGCACTTGGTTGTTTTTGTAAACAAAAATTGTGGCACCCATGCAAGTGTAATGTCATGCTGTTTTACGGAATTTTACTGCAATGCAATCACATTTGAGCACATTTTCGAGCCTGCCAGCCTTGCACGAGTATGTAATATGTGGGGTAATGTTCTGACAAATTTCGTTGATACGAGATTGTAGTGGTGGTGCCAAAAAGGGATTGTAGTACAGCGACATTTTGTTGTCGAGAGGTACGAAATGCATTGAATGCTATGGGCGTTCGCCGAGGATACGAAAACATTGCGTTGTCACGGGATTTTGTTATTGCGGGTTTCGCCTGTACATGAGCAGAAAAACAGCCAAAATGACTTCACTTTACATTTCACTTGACTTTGTATCACCTGTACAAAGGGCTCCATAATCTGGTTGCAAGATATTCTGGTCTGTGCTAATGCGCATTTTCTTTTGGTGGCACACAAAGTTATGCAATGAAATGACAAATGCAACAAGCATGGCCTTTTACTACAGGCAAACGTTTAATAAGCCAGGTACAATAAAAAAGAACGATTTACGGACGTGTCAATATGCATTTCTACACTAGCCCCCGTGAGATGATATTTTGGCGATGAGTGCTTAATGCTACTTTTTATTTGCAAAAAAAAAAAGAAAGATTATGCTACATTCAGAAGTGAACAAGCACTCGGTTGGCAATCTTTGCAGACATCTCTTGCCCAAAAAGAGATCCAGATATGCAAAAGATACCATAAGATCTGATGCGAGACTGAACATCGGTGCCACAGTATGGTTATAAAATTCAAGAATGAACGTATGGCCTTTATTTTATCCACTAATAACCAGCCTTTTCCTGTCAAATAAATAAAGTAGCTTTGAAAGTGTGATCCACAAGTTCGGTTTAGCTTGGTGGTTGACTTCAAGCCAGCGAAATGTGACATCGCAGTCAGCGGACAACATTCATGCATAAAATAAGACTTGCAGACTGCAAAGTGAAAAACACCCAAGAAAAGAAGCAACAGCATTAATGACCATGCCATCAAAACGTTCCAGAGTTAATCTTATACACAGTGTGACCTAACAAACAGTACCTTGAAAGTTGTGGTCGTGGGGTTCCGGAGTTGAACAATGTCGGTGAAGCATGCGTGAACCACTTCTCCGACATGAGATTGTAAGTGTTGAGAGCAGATTCCACATCTTCACCGTGGATTCCAATAGACACTCGCATCAGCATGTGCTGAGGGCGTTCAACAACTGAAACAAAAAAGACCAAAGCAATTGCACTTTACAAAGAGCTATCAGCAACACAGCATAAACTACAATTAAAGCTTGATACAGGTCTTTTTATTAGGGGGTGTGCGAGTATTCAAATATAACCGAATCGAATATCTACACTATTCGGTTTATTAGTAGTCAACATCCGATTATTCGGACTCCCTAGAGGCTGCGAAAATGCTCGAAAAAATGAATGCATGCCTTTTTACTGCTCCCAAGTGTTCAAGTCACCACAAGCATGTCCGAAATAGCTCTGAAGGCCTGCCAGTACACTCATTAGGTGAATGAGTGTTCATACTGCGACAGGAGACGGCCGATACACGCATGTATAATTAAGGAATACATACTGTGTCCCGCAACAATTGCCCCTTCACACTCCTGGTATGCTTCACTGCAATCCTTCACGTACGCTTCTTAGCGCAATGCTGCTGTAGTGAGGCGAAGGCGACTTTCGGGAACCGGCATTATGCAATGTGTCGTGCTTTCCGAACTTCGAAGCCATTGGAGAGGATTAAAAAGCGGAGCCAACGCCTTTGCAGCCAGTGGCGAATTCTTTCAATGAAAAACAGAGCACGGACCACCAAGAAGTTTGACAGCGAACGTTGAAGCAGGTCGGCCTAGCGTTGCCGCGGTGGTTGCTACGGCTGCCAGCCCATCTGCTAGTGAGAGCGCCTGTTCGAGGCCGCGAGATAATCAAAATGGTGGCGGTTGTAGCTTCGATAACGCCATTTCGGACCTGCGGTCATGGCAAGAAGTGAAATTTTTGCATCCGAAATTTTGGACGTTTTTATACATTGACTCTATGTGGTACGTGGAGGCACCGCGTAGGCGTCCAAATTATCAGGCATGTCCTAAATATTGGGCGCCCGGCAAATCAGTCATTGACTGTATTCAATACATTCTGTACAAGGTCCTGAATATTTCGCTGCACGTGTTCAAAAAAAGGTTTTGCGCTCACCGCTGCACTGTTCTTGCTAAAGTTTTGCAGAATGATCGCATTTTAACGCCGACTAACTTTAGTGTAGACCTTCTTTTGTCCCCGCTGTGGCAGCAGTACATTCATGACCCCAGAAAACTTCCGGTCATGCATTTCTGACAGTCAAGTTAGCCAAGAAAACGCAAGTATTTTGCGCATAGTTTACTGTAGGCACATATTCTTGATGTGTTCAGATATAAAGAAAGTGCAGCATGTGTTGATCTCATGCATGGGTTTTGTTGCACTGAACAATAAAATTCACTTGTAGAACATTCCAACTTCACAGCAAAACTGATGCCAGCTGGAGGGTTCTGTAAATTTATAGGCTATTGTAACTTGTGTTGTTCCAGAGGGCTTAACCGGAAGTCTTCTGGGAAGCCTGTTTGTAAGCATGAAAAAAGTATATAACATTTGGCACAGTTAATTGCCCGGTGTTTGAGAAATAAGTGCAAATTTGCCTGCGCTTATGGGGACACGAGCTGCTGCCGCGACTGCGCGAACATAAACATGTGTTGCCGCCTGCCGTCAGCTGCAAAAAGCAGTGTTTCAGGGAGGGAAGTCGCCTGTTCCAGCAGCGGGCAACACACGGCAAAAATTCTATTCATAAAATTTTTGCAGGGCTTCATATACATACTAGAGCTAAGCAGTAATCAGTGCTAATTTGTTATTCCTTTTAATAAGAGTGTACCGAACTGCATACCTTTATTTCTATGTTCCCAAGTTACTGATAGCTTGCGACATTCTTGTTATGCAAAGCTAGGAGACTACCAAGCATATGCAGCACCATATTTCCTTGCCCAAAATTTTTATTAAATTTTGTGATGAATGTTCCGATATTCGTTTCGCAATCTGCTATTTGGTATTAGGACACCACTACTCACAATATTCAAAATTATTTTCAGCTATAACCATAGTTCGCTCAAAAGGAAGCTTCCCTGCATGATATGCTTCTAGAGCTTCGTGAATGCAGTTGAATTGTTTAGCAACTGCATTAAATCGCTCAAAATTAAGTCCAGTTGACATCTACGTAATGTGAAGCATGCTTGGTCAGGTAGAGAATGGTTGTAATGAGTCATAAGTATTCTGCAGCAAACAGTTACTGCTCTTGAGATGTTTGTAACCTATGGCTCTGTCTATGTACGTGTGCAGTATACCAAGTGGCACTGGATATGTAGGCCTCTGAAATATGCAGGCACCTAGGGCAGAGTGGGCACTATGTGCGTCTCTAGAGTGTTCTGGGAGTAACCCGAGCAGAGTGAACCCTCACATTACTACAAGTGCGATCTCAAATCTAGAACAAGGGGTGCCCAGCGTTTTGACGCAAACATCTTAGGAGATGCAATGATGCCATGGTTAATTATGCAGTTCTACGCCCTTTCTTACAGGGCAAAAAGTTTTCAATTTAATTCAGGCAAAGGTAATGTACAATGACTATCCAAACTGCGGTTTCTTTTTACTGGCTGCTTTTTCTTGGACTACACTTTCTGGATTGGCCCACAAAAATGCCGAGATAATGCCAAAAACTGGGTTGACTAGGAAAATTCTTCGCAATAAAGTTCACGTGCACAGTGTACAACACCACGTAGATCAAATTTTCACAGGTGTGCTTACCTTTTCCATTTATTTTCAACAGATAGGATCTTTCCAATGTCTGTAAAGATCAATGCACATCACTATTTATAACAAAATTTTTCAAAAGACAAAATACTGGTATATACAGATTCTTTAGTGTTCTCCTTGAAACAAAACAGCACTAAACAGAACAAAAGCAGGTGTGAACACAAGTGCGAGTGGACTGGAAGCTACACAGGCTTACGAGAAGTAAAAATTGCTGGCAATTGTACATATTTCAATAATAACACTCAGTGCACATTTTTAGATTACTGAAACCAGGCACTATTGCCTGCACCATGTTGAGAAACACATGGGCTGCTCTGACCAGGGTGTTTACCAAGTTGACATTTCCAAATTCCCCGAGTTTTCCAGGTTTTCCCCGAGTGACTTTGCAAAATTCCCCAGGAACAGTTTTATGTCAAGACGGGCTGACACCATGGGACGTATTCTGAAACGTTCGCCGCCGCGAAAGTTTCGCCCTGGCCACGCCTCCGCCGTTGCGGCGCGCGCTGAATGGCTGCTTTGACAAAACCGGAAATTCACTTGCGCCACCTGAATTTCCGGTTTTGTCAAAGCAGCCATTCAGAGCGCGCCGCAACGGCGGAGGCGTGGCCAGGGCGAAACTTTCGCGGCGGCGAACGTTTCAGAATACGTCCCCATGTCGCCCAATGCTGTCACTCTCCAGTAAGCATGCTAAAAAATAAAAATGACAATCCAGTTTGAATAGTAAAAACTAACGCTTCCTTCACACACACACAAAAAAAAAAAACACACAGAAGGAAGGGGTTAGTAAACTGCACGGCAAATAAAATATCTTCGAAAAGAATGGTAAAACCTATTGCAAATCGAGTTGAACATTCTCAAATACGAATAAGGAGGAGGTACATACTGAAGTAAATATTTTCAAATATGAGCTATTTCTATTAACTTATAGCAAGCTCACTGGTATAAGGCCCGAACTTTGTCATAAATGAGATTCCCTCTCAACAGCTGGTAAGTCAACCTCAACTGTCCTGACATACTCTCAGCTCCCGCAGAATGCCTCAGTGATGCATTTCACCGATTTAAAGATTTTATTTTGGTCTGGATGAGGGACACCTGCGCATCTCAGCGTCAGCCAACACTGTTTTTTTTTAGCTCAAGCTCCTTCAAAGTGGGGGCACACTTCCTTTCCCATCAATTCCTCAATGTGCAGGTTCTTTCTGTTCTTGTCTTTCCACTGCATGTTTGCACCACAGATCATTTGAAGCATCCTCTTTAACTGCCAACGTCAGATTTTTCGCACTCACTAGGGGCCGCGAGAACGTCTGAAAAACTTGGCATTTCGAAAAAGGGAGGTTAATGAAAAAAAAAAGAATGCATGTCTGGTGGAAGATGGCGGGTGCACGCGTGTATAAGGAATACATACTGTGTCCCGTGACAATTACCCCTTCCCACGCTTATGCTTCACTGCGTAGCATTTCTGTAGTGAGGCGAAGCTGGCTTTCGGGAACTGGCATTATGCAACACGCCATGCTTTCCGAGCTTCGAAGTCAATCATGAGGACCAGAAAGGCGCAGTCAGTGCCATTTCTGACAGTGGCGAATCCTTTCAATGAAAAACACGGCACCGAACGGCAAGAAGCTTAATAGCGAATGTCGAAGGAGCTAGGCCTGGCGTTGCTGCGGTGGTGGCTACGGCTGCCAGCGGATCTGCATGAGAGTGCCTGTTCGAGGCGGCTAGATACTCAAAATCCAAGGTGGTGGCTTTAAGTAATGCCGTTTCATACCTGTGGCCATGGCAAAAAGTCCAGACAATCGGACGGCGAAGGGTTCTTGCGTCTGAAATTTCAGACGTTCTTATACATTGACCATATGAGATACGTGGTGGTACCGCGAAGCCACCTGAATTATCGGACGTCAGGAAAGTCTGTCGCTGACGGTACAATGGCAACTCTTCCAGCCGTCGACACAGCGTCAAACACGATTCGTTACGATTCCTCTCTCTTACTCGAGCCAGCGTTATCGCGACTTTCGTTCCATTTTGATAAAATTACAACCAATTTTTTCTGATAGAAACGAAAATTCCCCGAGTATTTCCAGACTATTCAACATCCCTGAGAATTCCCGGTTGGTAGCCACCCTGTCCGACTTACCTTGAATCCGAAGTAGTTGTAGCTGAAGTCCCTGTCATATATAATGGCAGAATTAAAAACCTGGAATAAAACAAGCAGAGCCATGTAACAGGAGCCCAGCAGGCTGAAGGAGAACAGAAGACAAAAAGTCTGTTGATTTTTGGCCCTCTGCATCTTTCCACTCACTTCAGCGTTGTCCATGACAATCTTGTACACGGTGTCGCTGATCATTGGTGACCGCAACCTCGTGCGCTCATTCACCATGTTGTAGAGATCTTCCACAACCTCTGTAATAGTTGAAGGTTTTGTTTGTGCAACACATTTTATTACTTTTTTATCACAGCTAACAAAGCCTGACGAGAGGAGGAAAGAGATCAGGTGCTTTTTTCCAGATGTACTTCTTGACTGGGAAAAGGCAAAAATCGTACAAATCCAGAAGTCTGGCAACCGCTCAGACAAAATGAACTACAGCCCTGTATCACTAACAAGCATACAGTTTAAACTACTTGAGCGCATTACATCTTTCCCTTCGACGAGTTACCTTGAATCAAATTATTTCTACCAGCACTAACACAAAGTTCAAAAATGGCTACCCTGCGATAGCTTGTGGAGCTAACACACAACATCTTGCAATCTATGAATAGTCAGGCACACGTACATAGCTCTCTTGTATATTTCAAAGGCATTCAAGCATGTGCCCCATAATCACCTACTTGTAAAGCTGTTTAATCTTGGCTTACTCAGTAGTTTGTCCACTTGGCTGGAACACTTTAAAAGGTTGCTTTCAGTTCACACCTACTAACAGAGAGCCACGATTCTCCTCCAATGCAACATCTTGCGTTCAAGGTCCATGGCCACTGTTATAATTAATTTACCTGAATGGCCTGGCTACTAACGCAAGGTCAAAAATGATATTTTCTCTGCTACAGGCTCTGCCGAGGACACCAACACACTCCAGGATGACATCAATACAATTAGTGGTGTGGAAAATGCTATCTGAAGCTAAACATTACAAAACTGCCCAGCATCATCCCTTAAAGCAAGACATTTGCTGTACATAATCTCTCATCAGGTCATCACCAACATCATCAGCTGTTAGCATATGTCATTGAACCTTGGTTTTGATTCTTTGTTTTCACACTGAAATGATTTTACCAATCTTTTATTAACTTACCAGTGTTTCTTAATTATTTCACTGCTTTTTTGTTTCAGCACTTACAAAACTAAATGCTATTCTTGTATCCCACCTTATTTCTCTTTGTGCCAGTGATGTTTTCTTTCATATATGTCGCAGCCCTCACCTTATGTAATGCCTTAGGGCCTATAAAGCTATGATAAAACAAATAAAATGAAATAATTTAATGGAGAACCCTTAAAAGGGTACCGCCATGGTATCTACAACTATTCATCTTTTTCCGTTAAATGAAGGTCCTACAGCTGTAAGCCCTAGAAAAAACAGTGAAAAGCCTCAGAGCATCTTAAATTATTTAATTCAATAGCTTTTCCACAGCCAGTTTCGGTTTCATTTCCCAAGAGGATACTGTGTAGCAACATAACACAGTATGCGGCCATGTGGGAGCAGGACATTGCGACTGTTTCGACACTTGCGCCGGCTTGCTCAGTCGTCCGCTATGCTGCTACGTTGGCCCTCACGACGACCAGCAGTATACAAGGCAATGAGCAAGTCTGAGTAGTGTACAAATGTCCTGTTCCCACATACTGTGTCCCGATGTCACGACACAGTATCCTCCTGGAAATCAAACCAGGCTGTTGGAAAGCTATTACGTTACTTACGGCACTGTGAGGCTTGTGACTATTTTTTCTAAGGTTTAGAGCTCTATGACTTTCATTTAACGTGAAAAAATGAATAGTCAAAAACATCATGTCAGTATCTCATTAAGATGCAAGGTTTGAACACAAACAAGCATGACGAAAGGAAAATGGTAAGCATGCAACACTACTGAAAAAAAGTTCTAGTTTGCATTTATTCACTATTTTAAGCCAGACTAACCGTTTTTAACAGTTTAACGGAGTGTGAGCACTGAAACAAAGTTTTAGCAAATGCCCTAAGCGAGGAGCAGTTTTTAAAAGACCGTCTTTCTCAGAAAATATTAGCTTTTATGATTAACAAGTTATGACTGCACATTCTTCTTTTATAATAAACAATAGTTTGAGAAACTGCAAAATTGTTATTGCCACAAATGTAATAAAGTTTCCAATGCTTGACCAAAAGCATCAAAAGGTTTGTGCTGCGACAAAACAACAGGTCCACATCAACTCTATAGATATAATCTGTGACAAGCCAGTGCCTAGCACCTTCTAACATTTATTTATTCTTCCAATTCCATGATGCATCACTTAAGTTTACTCAGGGTGTCTACTATGTTAACACTTTCCAATTTTCTCGTATTTCATGGTTTTTCAAGACTGTCTATAATAATTCCCGGGCAGTCTATGACCCTGCAGGGTGCAGGTTTAAGCAACAAAATTGTAGTAGTCCATAATTTTTTACTGCTACCAGTAAGCTGTAAATCAGGCAAAATCGACAACCACATTTGACTGAATCACATGTTCCATGATATTACAACCACATGGCCGAGCTCACACTATCAAAATCAGCACAAGACACCATTATTTTGCGGATTGTGTACGCTAAGTTGAAAACTTTGCTTCCTTTCTGGCCACCCTAGGTACTAATTTCCCTGATTCAAAGCAACTGGAGTGAAAATTCCCAGTTTTCCCCTCAATTTTCCAGAACTGACAAATTCCTCAGAAATTCCAGGTTTTAACTTGATAGTAGACATTTACTGTATGGGACAATTTGGCCAATTAACAACCAACCACTTTGGTTCTGTGCCACTAGACTGCAAACTACTTTTCATGGGCTATGCAATGCCTGAAAACAATTTGCAATAAATTTTCCTACCACTAAACACTTTCTTGGTCTCCTTGTGCAGGTTGGAAACTGCAATTCGAGCAGCCAAAATGGCATAGTCGGGGTGCTTTGTGGTCATGGTGGCCGCTGTTTCAGCTGCCAGGTTATCCAGTTCAACCGTGGTAACACCGGGATACAATCCATTAATAACCTTCTGAGCAACAGAGCACTGTAAGGAAAAGAAGAAACTTATATAGAAATGTCTTTTTAAAAATTTAGCAATTGCACAAATTCTGAAAGGCCAGTGTACAAGAAGTGGGGTGATAAGCAATCCTGTAAGAAACTTAAACGAATTTCGCGAAAGACACGATGGCATTCAACTGGGGTACATGGTTCATAATTTGAAATCAACCGCTAAACTTCAGAAAAGGACCCGTATCTCATCTCCCTTCTGTCCCTTTACCTGCAGTTCAGCTGTTAAACTCGACTCAAACCCGCAAAAATTAGAGGGTTCAGATGCTCCAAGACGATGGATTGGAGAATGTGCGGGGGGACGAAAATGAGTATTGAATTCCAGATCCAGCGGATCACTGAATAGCCTTAATCGATGCCATCAAGGTTTGGAAAAAATCCGGGTGATGCCGTAACTGGCTATGTTATTAGCGTTGTTCCTATCCATTTAATGGCCACTTGGAATTGGTATCTGCTAATAAGCTATTTGCAAATGCGTACTGACGAAGAATTATCAAAAGCTACTTAAGAAAGTAATAGGCCACAGCAAAAAAAAAAAAAAAATAAAAATAAAAAAGAAAGAAGGAAGTAGCCCCAGGAGATCTGGTTCTGTTTGAGCCAGTTACTGTAACCAATTATAAGAAGAAAAGCCAGTCATTTTGCATGTCTGTTTTTAATTTCAAGGTCACATTTCCTCAAACGTTACGGTTACGCTTGTCGGGAAACATCAACTCAACTCTTTTCTCCCATATTCGTCTTTTTTTTTTTTCGATCAGTTATTAGAGTTGGAAAGCGCGGAGACAGAGTGGTGGTCACACAATGAACCCGACAATAAGTAATTAAAAAAACAAGCTACAACCGCCAAAGCACCTTGAAAAATAGTATACAATAGTACACCCCGCCCCTTCCTAATCAGTAATAAGCACGAAGCTACAGGATTCGCGCGCTCGACTCGGGAAGCGCGCTGGCGGCCGTTGCGCCACACAACTTATCACTTCGCCTCAAACAGCAAGCGGAGAATATAATTATGCGAGATGATAAAGCTTTTCTTTAAACGCACACTAATAATATAAAATCAGCAACTTGCGAAAGCTTATACTTACGGGGTCCACGAAGTCCATGTTGAGTCCATAGCAGAGCTTGTGAATCCGTGACGTGATCTTATCGAAGTGAACGGGCTCCTTGCGACTATCTTAAAAGAAAAAAAAAAACAGTAGGAATAAGAATTATGTTTCGTGGTGTAATAGAAGCTGGTGAAATGCGCGATAACGGTCTTCACCTGCGAGCATATTGTGTTCGTTTAAAGCACAGCCCTTAGGTCCGTTTGCAAATCAGGTAAAGAATTAGCTCGCTGCGCCAATTCAGCAGGAACACTCATCGGTGTCCGCAGACTCAAGAATGTAGCTGTCAAGAGGTTGCTCAGGAACTTACCTCTTTTGAGAACAAACATCATTCCCGCCCGTGCTTGTCCGGACACGTACGACGGTACACAACAGAAGGTTTGCGCGCCAGAAACCACAAGCAGCCCCAAGTACTGCGAAAAATGGCGCCAAATGTGCTACCCACGTGAGCACTCTGTCCAATCGCAACACGACAGTCCAGCTGTTCGGGCTTTTTTTAAGGTTGAACCTTTTAGTCGCACCAACGTTGATTGCCATTAAGTCACTATATCCGTATTTTGTTTCTGAAACACTCGGAAAATGAGTAAGTTGTCGCAGTCAGCTTTTTTTTTTTTTAGACATTTAAAACATAGGACTGTTCCTGTTTCGGTTTTCAGCTCACGCTGGTCATCTTTTCAAACCACGTACGACCTTATTCAGTAGGTCGTGTTTCAAACAGCGCTCGTGTTTGTCCTTATCTTGCTATCTCTTCGTTCTTTTTACTTTTCTTTCCGCACTTCAGTGCTTCGCGCTCTTTCATCTACATTGCTGTGATTATGCACTTTGAGTTGCGTACTGCGTTACATTGGTCATTGCAACCCTTACGACCGTCCGCGTAGCGCCCGTGTAAGCATATGGTCACATGCCGTGAAGCATACCCTAGCAAAAAACTGATAGGATAACCTGATAAAAATTCTATCAGTTTTTTTTTTTTATTGCATTATGAAACGATACAACTGATACACTGGTAAAATTTCGTTTAATTCTATTCTGGACGTATCTGTGCTATTCTGCTTGTACAAGTCTACTAGCTAGTGTATTCTTTTTATTAGTGTAAATGTGTATTCGTATTAGTTTGCCAGATCTATAGTCTATTAGTATCTATGACTGTTGTATAGGTGTAATGTGCTTCAAGGAGAAACACGCTTCCTCTATTGGCCAAAAATGAGTCAGAAATAATGCATATTATCACAAAAGGCCATACATATAAATCAAGTATGAAGCCCAGTTAGCAGGATTTGCAAAGGAAACATTTTTGGAACAAACCTAAACAACAAATGTACACCGTACAACAGATTAAAAAGAATAAGCATGTGATCACATTTAAAAGAAAAGATGTTTACATTGGTTCACGACAAAGTTTAGCCTCTTTAAACAGGAGGTTATTGGCAATCAAGCTGCCGAATTGGTTCACACATACACCACGAAGATTATCAGACTTCACAATCTGGAAAGCTAGTGAATGGAAGTGGTGGGTTCTTCATTATTCATTGCCATACCTTCATGGCTGTTTGCCGGATAAGTATGTCAGACATTTCAGTTTGCTAGTGGAGGGTATCTATATATACTTATACTGGACACCGTCACTTCAGATGACATAATGAGATCATCCGATCTTCTCTCAGAGTTTGTTGTGAGAACACAGTATTTGTACGGATTGGGTGCAATGACATACAATGTACACCTAATTCTGCATCTTCCTAAAAGTGTGGCTAAACTAGGACCTCTTTGGTCGCATTATTCATTTGTATATGAAGGCAGAAATGGACTTCTTGTGAAACTGGTCAGCGGAGCTAATGGTGTTCCTTTACAAATATTGGAATGGTATGTACTTGCTTGAAAGTTACGGGCAGCTAAAGCTAGTTTAAATCTTTCACCAGAAGCAGTCAGTTTTCTTGGTGTACAGGAGAGGAGAGCTGGTCAGCAGACAGTTTTGTTAGACTCTGGAAAGCTGTGCCTGAACTTGGATGAAAGTGAAAAACAGGCTGTAGTCCAAAATGTCACTGAATATTACCAAATGGTCATCAACCAACAAACATTCCACTCTCTCCAGTACACTCAGACTACAGAGACTAACAACATTGAATTTGTCAGCTTCTCAGGTGCATTTTTTTCTCATTTGTAGAACTCTTACTGGAGCAATATCATGTGTAATTCTGCAATTTCAGAAACTATTTCCTGTTGAAATTCTCCATGCAAAGCACCTTTCAGTCTGCGTCAGAAGACAGGAGCGACTAGTTTATGTAACACCCAGCGAAGTTATACGCATTCGTGTGTTTATGGAAATAGACCACAATATTTTTGCATCGACAATACCAAACCTTTATGAAAGAGACTAATTCCCGTGCTCAAGACATGGCAATGATGAACAGTATGTCTTCAGCCATGGTACATGAGTGTCTGGTAATAACAGCTTATAGCATTAAAGAATAGCAGTTGGTAACAGTGCACCACGCTTTACGGCATTCTGTAAGAATCAGCTTCTTTATGTTTGAATATATTAAACAAGCCAGAGCCATCAAAATTCTACAGCTTTTATTTTTTCTTGCGATAGCTTCTTGTTTTCCTAATGAACCAGCTAGCCCAATTTGCCACTCTTCATTAGTGTACTCTTGTTGAGCAAGTACTTGGGGAATTGCATGGTCTGCATGTTGGCAGTAGTGATGCAGCTGCTGATGAACAGTCGCGGAAGGCAAAACATGACAATATTTTACAAGACTTATGCATGGTTTCGGGTCGGTGTCCTTACATGTAGCAAAGAACCCTACTTAACCAAGTGACTGCCTTGAGTGGGTGATCACAGGGAACAGTGATTCACTAGCAGATGGTGAAGAGGTAAAGCTTCTCAGTCTGTATGCAGAGGCATGGAAAGCAGCTGAATGTTAAGTGAGCAGTTGTGCTACTTGATACAAAAGCATCACTTTTACACGATGCATCTGTCTTCCTCACATTGTTATTTTCTCCTTTGACTCAATGTAGCTGGTGCAAGTTTATCCATTAACTGTGGCATCATGACCAAGACTCTATCTTTTTTCTGAATGAAACAAGCAAACTCTAAAATTTAATTTTAACAGTGTATTACAGTTTGAATCAAAGACTCCAAACACTATATATGAAGCCCGTTGCTGATAGTCTTCTTTGCTGTCGTGTGCTGAAGGCTACACAGGTTAAACTGCTCTTACACATTTCAACGTGTGGTGGTTGAAATAGCACCCAGTGAAGAATTGTGTCTTCTGATTTTGCAGTATGTCTGCTTGATGTTTGGCTGTTTTTGTTCATGAATATGTGGTTTTAAAAATTGCAAATCCATGTTCTTACTTGGATAAGTTCTCAGATCTGTACTCACTTTTGCTTAAATAATATTGCTGTATTGTCATGTTCTGATGTGTTGCTGTAGATCTTGTACCAATAGCAATGCTCGTCCTGTTTCCTTGCTTCCTGTCAGTGTGCCATGCCACTTTCTTCTTTTTGCACAAGCTCACTTGTGTCCTGTCACATATCACAACACTTTTGGGACGAATGAAAAAGGGCATAGTCTGGAGAAAATAGCTTCATATGAAGTTGGAATATGGTAAAAACATGTGCCAATTAGACATGGCATTTTATGCAGCATCTGTGAGCACAAATGGACATGGTGATGTTGGTACTTCAGTCTGTGTTTTTCCTCTTATGTGTTTGTCTAAATGTGGCTAAAGTTGCTAGCTTATTGTTTAGATAATGGAGTATAAAATACACCCTAATCATGTTGGTAGTCATGCCGCTTGTGTCTCGTCCTTGTTCCTTTGTGGATGCATGCATTAGCGCTGTTATCATTTTCAAATCTAGTATGCACCAACTGGCCCAGATAGAAGCTTTAATGAAATCACTTTGGTAGTGTCTAATTTATGGCATTCACAAACTCTGCCGTACATGTTAGAGCTGCAGTAAGTATCCACAGTCTTGAAAGTGCTTTGTTTTACCTTTGTAAATAACCTTTATTGCAACAGTAATCCTGTTTTGGATGTGCATTAAATGTTGCACATTCGTCTCGCAAAATTTGTAGATGCAATTTTGTATTAAAAGAACTAGAGCACACCTGCTACAAAAATGGACTGATACTTTTCTCATGCAACTTCTCCAATGTAGTTTCTAAGTAACGCTGCTGTGCTTTGAAGATGTGTGCTGTAATTTACGTTGAAACATGTTTAGGATAATATATCTGCGTACAAGCTGTAGAAAGTTTTGATAATTGCACAGTTTACACAGTTCATTTTAATTTGATACTCTAATATCCCAATTGTGTTTGTTAACCTGTTCACGTGGCAGGCAATGCGTTTGGGGTTGTATATTCAGTTCATTTTAGAAACATCTCATCAGGCATGTGGGCACAGATGTGTGTGCTATTTCTAACATGCTTTATCAGTGCCTCAATTAGATTTCTGTATGTTGTATGATGATCTCTATCAGGGTTTAAAAGACTGATACATCATGCTTTTTGGTCTTGTAGGCAGCACAGTGAGATCTATCTGCTGCCTACCAGTCTGGTAAAGAGTTCTATGGGTCAGGTAGGAATATATCAGACTCATAGAAGGACCTGTACTACATATACATATTCCTAACAGACTTGAAGAAATTTCTATCAGTCTTTTTTGCTAGAGATATTTGCTGCGCACCGGTTCAAACATACTTGAAAAGGGGGCAGTGCAAAAAAGATACGAAAGGAGACAAGACGACAAAGACGAGCGCAGAGGATTTTCTTTTGAAATGTCAGCCAATTGCAGTAGCGAATGAAAGATAACGGAAAGCATGGAAAAATTGTGAAAGCGCTCCCAATTCCTAGACGTTAAAATAGTATGGACTCCAGGACAGGAGTCCCTCCATGGAAATCAGTGTGTGCATGTTGTAGCCCGAGCTCAAGCCTCCTGGGCGCAACAAGAAAGGGATACGGCCGCATCTATGGAGCCCGTACCTTTATAACACCATACTACAATACCACAGGTTGAACAGGTGACAATACCCACCTCCACACAAGACCCTCTCACGCGAACACACCGTAGTGTGACAACAATTACAAACCAACACATACCCCCATTCAAGCAGACTACACGCAATAACCCTACGCTACACTCATACTAATGTCCCTTTTGTAATGACTACGCCTCCCTATATCACACCACATGGCTGTGCCCCAATGTGAAGGCGGCCCCGCAAATACCCAACACCACACCCGTGCAGTGGGAGGCCGTGCCGACTAGTTCGAACCCTCATAACCAGCAGGAAGTGGTACGGCAGGCCCGAAAGACAGCAAGAGCCGCAGGAGCCCTGGACTAAGGGTGCCTCCCAACACAAGCAGAAAGACACCTGCTTGTCCTTTCTTTTATTTTTCAATAAATGTCTTTCTTCCTCTTCCTCCCTGTTTGTCATATAGAATAAAGTGGTTCGTGTCGGTTGATCCCGACACATGGAGGAATGAGACCATCAAAAGCGATGGCCAATAATAAACTATGAATAAATGCTATGATAGTTGCTGCCAGCGGAGGCATCAGTGCTCTTACACTTACCACTTCTTGTAGCAGCATGCCACTGTACTAGAGTTTGGCAGTTTGCTCAGTTTGCTGGAAGTTTGATCATGGCCGCTAGCATAAGTTTTTTGACCTTTTAAACTATCCTATCACACATCAAGGTCCTGTCCACTGCTTTGCGTCAGTGACAAAAGCGATGCGAGGGCCGATCCCAGCGTTTCTGAAAATTCTGAACACGGTTGAATAAATTACCATACGTTATTTCTTCCCGGGGTTGCAGAACGTCCACCCTAATATTTCTTCAACCTCCTCAGCTAGTCCATATCAGTAATTAACAGCATGTAAAACAAGGGAGATCACGAAAACAGACCAAGTGCTCCGTATCTCTCTCTTCGCATTGTTTCGTGCGGCCGTATAATAATCCAAGTAGCCTGAATCACAGAACTCTTACAGATGACAACTAAATCACCAGGTGATGGCGTGCCATTAGCAGGCCATGAAGCCACAGCGCTTAAAATCATGTAATCAGAATGGCAACGGTTAACAAGCATGTTGGCATCGTTATTATCTGTTTGTGTAGCGGCATTATATGTATATATGTTTGACCAGGCTTAAACCCAGTGCTAATTAATTAAGAAGGGCCTGACCTTGGCAAACCAGACAGCCAAATTCTTGACTGCCTACTTCACCACAGCGCAGTACACTGTTTACAGAAACACCAGTCAAAGACCATATGTCCAAATGCTTAATACCTCTGGCAAGTGTTCAGTGTGATTGCATGGCTGTCCTTGCAGCAGACGACTCGTAGTTGATGGTCCTGGCACATTTATACATGTGTGTGTAGTGTGTATATATATCTACAGCAGCCACTTATTATATAGACAAGTCTCCACGATGGCGACAGAAGACAGACTGTCGAGTCACCCTTCAGACTTTGCTTACAGGGTTTGAGACAGTTGCCAACCACTGTTATGCAAACATTTTATTTTTTAAAAATGTAAAAAAGAGACTTGCATGTGCAAAAGAGTTGGCACTCTGGCCATGTTCCAAACGACCATATCCAGGCCAACCTTGCACCATAAAGTCGTTCCTGAAAGAACAGTCCCAATGTGTGATCCCAGCTGATGATAAAGATTGTGGCTTTTCTGCTTTATCAGTCGATACCTTTAAGTGGCGCAACAATTTCCAACATCTTTCATGTTCTAAATTGTTCTGAATGACCTAGACATATCACTTCGGAAAGTTAAAATCTGAAGCAAGTAGGCTTTTCAGCAATTTCTTTCGTTGGAATGACATGCCAAGCTGACTGAAAACAGGTAACTGTGTTGTGTTTAGTGCAAGAACACTCAAGAACACAACGTGCAGTTTCAGGGGCTTTATGATGAGCACTACTCTGGCACCATCTCGCAACCACTGTCGCCGCACTACACTTTCCTCTGCCATACCCTCCTCCGCTTTCCGCTTCATGGTGGTTCCGCTGCACCCTCCTCTCGCTTTCCTACTAGCACCCCTTTTCTATCACAAGTTCTTATTTTGATCCCAGACTGCGTGCCACGTTCACTTATTTTTCGCTGTGCTCGGTGATGCCTGGGTTCCTAGATTGCTTTAAAGAGCAGCACTTCATATATTTTGTCATGTTCTTTATTTTACTTGCTGATTTCCAATTATAAATAACCAACAGGCCTGAATTTCCACTCGTATGTGCATCTCAAATGCCAATTTCTCCGTTGTTCATTCTGTATGCAGAGAGTGTAGAAGCATTCATCACTTAATGTACTACATGACAAGAAACTTTTCACCTGGTGGTTTTTATACGCTCGCCCTGCAACTTTGACACTAGGCTAAGCAGGTAATATGATAACGCTTTGATTTTACGAGGCTACTTACAGGATAGTGACTAGGCTTTGCAAGTAGCAGCAACAAAGAGTTTGTTCCACTCGCCAATAACCCTACCATATATTTAAAATCATGCTCCTTTCTAGCTCGGGCTACCTGTATGTAGGCAATCCATCCATCCATCCCAGACTCTGGACCCCCTCCTAAAATCCAGTGAACCACCTCAATGCAAGATCATGTGCAAAGTGTCAAAAGTGCCAAAGCCACTTCATGTGACAATTTCTCTTGCAGGACGCTGTTGTAGGGCTTCCATCACATCCTGTTCACAATCTTGGTAGAATCATATGGGAGAGCAAACGTCTTTTCTATTTAAGTTTGTGGCGGCCATCCATATTACCTTTGACTAGCATCTTTGCAATATATGGCCCCAGGACAAATCGCTAACATTAAAATTGATTCCTTTCATATTGGCGTGCAATAACTTTTCCTTAGAAGGGACTGTGAAACTACTAAACAAGCATGCTAACAAGCCTTGAATCAGGATAGCAATTTGGGAAAGTTGGCTGAAGTTCACAACACAGAGGCCGTGCAAAGCACTAATGTGCAGCAAGAAGTTTCTTTCTGCACTTCGGTGCTTTGTGCCACTTTACTTCGAATAAATGTGCTTTCTTACCACAAACAATCTTCATTTTCTTCGGTTAGTTTTAATTTTTCAGTCCAGGCTTCATTTGCTTGTAACAAGGCGTGCACACAACTGCTACAATGTTGAGTGGGTAAAGAGGATTCAGCAGGACAAATGTGGTCTCAAGTTTTATTATTTTGTTGATGTGCTAAACAATGGAACAGTGCATGCTCTCATAAATATAGCTGCACTTAACTAGGGGAAAAAATGGAGCTAGAGGAGGGCAATTTAATATTTATATTCAAAACTTGCAGTTATACACTTAAGCTCTGACCATGTTGCCCAGATTCACTCAATAGATTAAAATAAATGTCAAAGCAACGTTGCAGTAAATAACTTTTGCAAAGCACAGCTCGCAACAGTGCTTTCTTCTTTGAAGTATACGCCAAGCATTCAACACCAGCTATCACAGGCTCAACATACCAGCAACATTATTTCCATGGGAGGAACTAAAACAACACTAAAAATAAGCCACCTAAGTAAATTAAGAGCACAATTACTAACAGATAATGAATGTTGATCTGTGTAGACAATTTTTCACAATGTACACTTTCTTTTAAATCAATATTATTAAACAGAAAAAAAAGCTTTCAACATATCAATGAAACAATTATCACAAGGATATAAAAATATAACACACATATATCCTTATTCTTTAATTAAGAAAGATAAAAATGAACAGAGCTTTGAAAAGAATGTCCCTCCACGAGCACACCAGAAAGCCACTTCGACGTCCAAGATGCACATTTGATAGCCGCCGCTTGCCACACAATGGCAACGAAATGGTCCCACAATGTTTTTCTTCGTGACACGCACAAAAGCAGCAAAAGAAGATTACATATTCAGTGAGCCAGCAGTCACAAAAAGCAAACATCCACACAGTCAACAAACAATCATTAACTAGCACAGTGGGGGGAGAAAACAGACACCAGTTTGACTAGCAGCCCATGGCAATGGCGGTCGTGGATGGAGCTGACAAAAAAGCGAGATGCACAAGCCAGCGGGGGGATTCACAGAGAATGGGGGGGCCCTTGACAGAGACACACGGCGACCTGTAAGTAGTGCCTAAGTACGTCCGCACCTAGCCTGCCCCGTAGTTGACTTCGGCCTTGTTTCCCCATGGTTCGCTGCATCTTCATCCGGGGCCATCTCTTCGCCTGCCGACGAGCGAGGAGACCTGTTTTGCACGGGACGTGAAGTGGTGGTTGTGGCGACATGCAAGCGCGGCACATGCGAGCCCCTGGCTCTAGCCAGTTGCAAAGCAGACGTGCCACATCTTGGAGAAGAAACTCGTGCGGCTGATGTGCCTTGTCAAGACGAGGAATCCACACGAGGAGTGTTTGGGCTTTCAGAATCTTGCTGAAGAAGGTCACCATCCTCTTTGACCCATGTCAGCCGTAGCAGGTCATCCTGAGAGCAGGGTGTGTTTTCAAAGGTCGATAAGGAGTCATCTATGCTGCTGTCACCACTGACATCTGCTGCCGCGAAAGATGCGAAGAGCTGCTGCACGCAGGCATCTTGAGGTGGTGACGTCTCGGACATGCTGCGTCGCATCCTGGGCTGGAATCCTTCGGAGGACCCGCGTGGAAGGGAGTGAGAGCTCTGGTTGCTACGGTGCGGCCCATGTGCTCCACCCAGCAGCCTGCCTCCGCCATTGCTGGCACGTGGAGAGGACTGGTGGTCGGCCGCGTGCCAGGACTGAGACATGGCTGTTGGGTCAGCCACGGAGTACCTCTTGTGAGCAGTGCTACGTGCTCTTGCTTTGTTCCCACCATCTACAATTTTCACGAGGGAGTGAACAAAAAAACAGCAAATATATTGAATAGCCTCTTGAATCTGTTGGTTGAGCAAACAATTTTTACTGCATTTCATGCTACTTTAGCATCGCTAAAAGACCGAACCAGCATATCAAGGTAATAGTTCCAAAATTTTTAAAGCCACTAGTGGTGTCCATAAGTGTGCACTATTGTCACAAGCACAAAGTTATTCCTGTACTATTCACGAATGTTTTTAGGAATTTAAGTTACACCCATACAGCATAAACAACAGTTTCCACAAAAGAATAAATTCAGAACCATTAAAGCCTACAAACACATTCATTTTAGTCACTATGCAGTTTTTCATCCAATAAACCTCCACAAAAAAGGAAGGCAAGAAAGAAACCAATAAAAAAAAATATGTCGGAGCATATTGTACTTTGCTTGTTACGGAAAACAAATTGCAAACAATTTTTTTAGCTTTATTATTTACAGAAAAATATTTATTCTCAATCGTTATCAAGAACAATAGTGAGCATAGTAGAACCTCGTTGATACGTTCCTGTTGATACATTCCCATTACCTAAGTTATCCCGGCACAGTCTGCAGTCGAGAACACCAAAAATGACCCAATAGGGGTACGCTCATTTTTTACTGGTTCATACGTCCCAGAAAACACAATTTTACGGCACGTTCAGTACGTTCAGTACGTCACCAACGTTCAGTACGTCACCAAACTGTGATTGTATGATATGTTTTCCGGCAGCCAGATGCCATGTAAAAAATCGCTGCGGCTTAGTTCGGCTAGGCCCGGTTATGCAAGCGAAAGCTTGCAGGATGGTCCGACGCAGCTTGCTGCTTTTGCCACTGGGATTGCGCAGACAACTTCGGCACAGGTGAACCAGCGTCCTCGCTCCCTCCTTCCATCGAACAACGGCTGACCTGAAGCACTGGCTCAGCTATAGTGAGAAACTGTGAGGCGGCAAGAGAGAGCGGTGCAGTCTCCCTTTCAAGCGATCAGTGAGTCACGTGGTTAGTCACATGGGCAACGAGGCGGTGGTCGGTGCAGCAGCGACGGCGAGTCGCATGGTTTCACTTCAAAGTCAAACTGTCACGCACGGTGAAACTCGCTCGACTAGGCCAGTAAAGCTTTTGCTTTAACAGGAAAATGCGCGAGGCGTGCGCGATCAAGAACAGTATAGCTGCTTGCTGCGGCAGCTTCACCGCAATACTCGCTTGCCCGTCTCACATGAAAACGCCGGCACGCACTCAGTTTCTCATTTCGCTACCAGCAAATCTTCTCCGTGGTCGCTGCACACAGCATTCAAAGCTATCACTGCCAGTCTTATTGCGATAAGCATCTTTGCCCACCTGTTTCACAGTGTGTGGTGCCGTTGGAAGCGTAGCGCACGCTTTTAATAGGGGGTAACCGAGACGCGCCGCAGTTACCTGCTGCAGACTGCGATCGTATATGTTTCCCGGGTGCTAGGTCCCATGTGAACAAGAAAAGGCACTAGGTGCGCGCGATCGAGAACAGTAGTCTCACATGAATTCGATGGCACGCAGTTTCTTATTTCGGTACCAGCAAATCTCCGCCCGGGTCGTTGCATGCCGCATTCATAGCTATCGCCACCAAACTTATTGCGATAAGCATCTTCACCTATCTGTTTTACAGCGCGTGGTGCGTAGTGCCATTGTTAGCATACTGTCGGCGGCATCCGGTAACGCCCACTAGCTTGATTTTGTTTGTTTCCCGTCTTCCTCTTAAACACCACACAATAGGAAAACAACAAAGCGCGTCTCGGGCTGCCAGAGCACCACCAGCTCGACGCGCGTCGGCATCTCGTGCCGCAACGATCCACGCAACACTTCACGTTATGCAGATGTCAACAATAGATAATTCTGTCAAATTTTTTTAGTAACTTCAGATCGTACATTTTCCCGGTTAATACATTCTTTCTCGCGGTTTTTTCCAAAACGCATGAACGGGATTCTACTGTAGTTTTCGGAAGTGCACATCGCTGATATTGCTGCAAATTACAGTAAAACCTAAATAGTATCTGCATTCAATGCACCCTTGTGCATATGCATGCAAAATTCGGCTGAGATTGATGAGTACAAAAGCTTTTGTGCACAAGCAGGCGAAAGCCTAAATATTAAATAAAGAGAAAGACGAAACTAAAAGTTTTTAACCATGCCTTTCACTATTGCTGATGATCAATGAAATTTGGCCATAATGCAGACCAGTCTTGCCAGAAGGAGTGTAAAATCAAAATTCTCCTGATGTATATGTGGCACCCTCAGAATGCTTGCAAGCTTTCTCCTCCAGGCATGGTTTCTTTGCTGCATTGTAGCTGATGACAAGATTTATCTCAGCTGTCTTCTTTCCAGTCTTTTCAATTCTTTTCTGGCCTCTTCGGTTGCTTAGAGCAATCAACTCTAGAGTTTGAAAGATGCCCAACTCCTGTAGAACCTGCTCAAAGCCTTCATGGCCTCTGTTGAACCACAATAAGGCTGTAGAAGTAACTGCCCACCTCCACAACAGTGCATGAAGAAAGTCCTGTTTTGGGGCAGAGCAACTGAATTTTGCTTTCGAGAGACCCAGCTGCATTAGGAACACCGAGAGACAATAGTTGTTCGTCTGTCAGCCTCACATGTAAGAGGCATAGCCTTTGCCTGAGCACAAATTCAATTTAGACTGATGAAGTATTACATCAGAAGTCTACATTAATTACTTTTCCAGTTACTAGAAGAGAAAACAAAAGTCGATCTAATTTTTTAAGCTTCACACTGAAACCTGAACACCAGTGCACAAGTGTGACGTCAGAGTTTTCAAAGTACTATTTCATATTTAGGAAGTTTAGTATTTTGGGCAAATACTACAGTTGTGAGCCTGATCAGTCGAGCATGAATAGAAAAATAAAGCCCCTACAGCTACCATGCCTGGTTTCAAATAATTTTTCAGTCCTCTGGCTGGAGAAGTGCCTTGTCTTTCTTACACATGGAAAAAAAAAATGTTGAAGCACAATTTTAAAACCAAATTCTAAAAATAATTATTCCACCTGCACATCTCCTTAAGGCCCAGGCAACATAAGTGAGCTTTAGTGTTTACTACTTATGCATATTGAGCTGTGGCATAACAAGAAAAGTCAGATGGCAGCAGTTAGCCAAATAAGGAAACATTACAAGAGAGTGAGCAAGCTGCAGCTCTTACCGCGTATTGGAGAGCTGACGCTCTCGCGCAACTTGTATTTTAGCTCCTCGTTGTGCATGTCCAGCCGAGAGAGCTGGCGGTTCTGCTTCTCCGAAGTCTCCCTGAGTTTGGCATTTTCCACGGACAGTTGGCTGAAATGCACACAGAAGAGGAAGTGAAACCCTTGCGTTAGTGCACGGCTGGGTGGCACAGGGTTGGCATAACCACACAAAAAGAGGTTGTATAGAGCACTAAGACAATTGAAAGTGGACAGGAGCTTGAAGATAAAAATTTGATAGCGATTTGTTGCCCAAAGCAACAGTTGATGTACAAAGTCAGAGCAACAGCCCGTTCTGCATTCGCAATAATCAAAAATACATTTATTCATTGTAAAGGGACACTAAGGAGAAAAACAAATTCAATTTAGACTGATGAAGTATTACATCAGAAGTCTACATTAATTACTTTTCCAGTTACTAGAAGAGAAAACAAAAGTCGATCTCATTTTTTAAGCTTCACACTGAAACCTGAACACCAGTGCACAAGTGTGACGTCAGAGTTTTCAAAGTACTATTTCATATTTAGGAAGTTTCAATTGATGAAATGACCTCGTTTTTGGTTCCTTTAAAATATAATGTAGTCCATCTTTACTGATAGATTAATTAAGGCAGGAGGAGACACCATCAAAGTCATGAAACCACGTCTAGTTACTACAAAACTTCACCAGGTGATGTTGCCACCTGTCTCGTTTTTGCATCTTTTCTGGCTTACCATGCCTCCTGTCACAGTAAAACTGGCCTTTTTGGTATTGCAGAAGCTTAATTCACTAACGCAGCTCAGCGATTTCTCTCTTGAGTATCCCTTTAAGTGGATGCTCCTAGGACTTGCCCCGGAACATGCAGCTGTTTACAGATGCATTTCATCTGTGACACTTTGCATTATGTCTATGGGTGAATTGATTAGTAAAGTAACTTGGTTTTCTGTTTTTGTTAGTGCAGCAGCCATCGCAATCGCAATATGCCAACTGAAATTAGCTGAATTTGTATTACAGGTGTGTGTAAGTTATAGGCATTACAAGTGTGTTGTTCATAGAATTTCAGCTTGCCATTTATTCCTAATGATCATTAAGGAAAGTTATTGTGTATACCTTTAGCTCTTATACCTTTGTGATGACTATCACTGCATTGGATTCTTGTTTGTTTTGCCACGTGGTGCTGATGTATTATTATACCTGCATGTACAATCTGTACGCCCATCTGCTATGGTCTCGGAAAGAGACTCGCAGTATTGAAAATAAAATAAATCGATAATAAAAATGGGCAGCGCTCTTTTGCACACTGTGCATTTGTAATTTGCTGTGATGGGCTGCTAAACGTATTTCCTTGTATGCTTTGTATAAATTTGCTTTCTCCATACTTTCCACACAAAGTGCTTCAATGATGTGACTGATATTCTCACACAGTACCACCTGCAAAAAGCTACGTCTAGCCTACGAAGGACATTGTTGTGGAGAGCTACAGATTACTTTTCCCCACATGGACTTCTTTGACGTACACGGAACCTCGTTACACACGGGTGGCATGAAGACAGAATCAACAACACTTTGCTGCTACAAAAATGTATGAGCACCCTTTGTACAGAACACTGAATGTATAGGACCACGAGATACAAATAATATCAGTGAGGGTTTCAAATAAGCTGGTGTGGGATTAACAGAAGCAAATTCTTGTTTACGATTACATTTATGCTGCCCGCATTGTCAAATTTAATTTTCATTTTCTTACACAATTTCTTCAACTGACTATCACTGCAGAGCATGCAAGAAAGACAAGAAAGTAATCTATCAGAGGTGCCTGCAGCAGTGTCAGGTTTACAGTGCACAACTTTTGCTTAGTAAGGCTCCTCACCTTTGCACCTTGGCTTTCTCGTTCAGTAGCTCCTGAAGGTCTTCAATGCGTGCCTCCATCTTCTGCATCTTTGCCTTGCACCGGTCTAACTCCTCCTCCTGCACAGCCACAGATTTTCTCAGTCAGTGCGTGACAATAACAACAGGTCTTTTTCTAATTTGCAAGTGCGTTTCTCTGTATTGCAGATTTGCCTAACCAATGGTGGCAATGGTCATGGTTTGAATAAAGATGATATGCTAGCCGTACATGCTGGGGCTTGCCTCTTGCACATTGTGTCATCACGAGAGCTGCATAAACATCTTCCATGTCGCAAGAGAAGGAAACTGTTTTCATACATACTGTCTGCAAAAAATGACTCTGCCATCATAAGCTTAGCAAATTGCCTTGCAAGAAAGCTCTTTTCACAATTATGAAAAGCATTCATAGGGAATGTTGCCCCAACCTACATGCAAGGCCTGCACAGGGCAGCCTGTCGAGGGAGCTACCGCTAGGGCCAGAAAGTTACAGAGGCACTTAGAGTCACCTTACGTGCATCGACTGCAAAAGCATTGAATGTGGATCAACTCATATTTTGAATTGGGCAAAGTCAATTTTGGGGGTGAGTCAATTGATAGTGCGCCAGGTAGATTTTGAACATGAATCAACTCAATTTTCGAACTGGGCAAAGTAAATTTTTGGATGTGGGTTACAGCATCCATGCGATGCTGTGGCAGTTCACCGTGTGATTACGCAGTGTGAGCCGCAGCAGGTCCAGTGCCGGAAACGCGATGCCTTCACTTGGTCACAAGCATTTTAGTACCATCGGATGTTAACGCCGGATGCTCGCCAAATTTTCCGCTTCATTAGCCATATAATGCTTTCACATTAAAAGCTGCTGCAGCTTGCCGAAGCCACCTCTGGTAAAGGAGTCTAGACAACTATGAAACGGTCGGTTAATTTCTAATAAACCTTCGTGGTCAATAATTGTTTAGTCTGTATTCAACCATTCCAGTCTAATCTTCACTTTTGAACCTTCTAAAGAGCTAGGGTAAAGTATAGAGCGAAACCCATTTCCCTTCTACATGCAGCAATGTTGTATCCCTTAAACTTCTTCACAATCGAATAAGCACACCACCTAATCAATGAGCAGTCGAGCTCTCAGTAAACTCCCTCTCTCTCTCCTCTTGTGTCTTGGCTACTGATCCTCTGGGATCTGCATGTGCCAAGTAAGAAGCAATAACCACATACAGCTAAGTACTCATTGTCAGTGCGTCATGACCGAAAAGTGCTACCTAAACATTTTTTTATAACGAAGCTTTCTTTGCCAGCACCCCTCTTTATGGCTGCTGGCCTGCTGCTGTCTCGCTAATTACACAGTAACGTGCGCTACTGGGCATGTGCCATTAGACATGTGGCACTGGGCATGCAAGCATTGTTGGCCACTTCCCCAGAGTGGGCGTGCGTCGCTGGGTAGGTGCCCGAATAGAAAGGCAGAACAAGAGGCAAGCCAGTGAAGATGTCGGCAACAAAAATTGAAAAGGTCAGCATCAAAGGCATAGTGTGGAGAAAGAAGTAAAGTGGACAAAATTGGATCAGCGCTTGCACTGAGCGTGGAGCATTCAGTTACATATAAGTGAAGATATTTCAACAAACATCAATAAAAGATTTTCTTATAACTGATTTCCACGCATGCGTGGAATTCCGATGTTTTTCTCGGAAGTCAACTGAGGGGTACTGCATAAGGCATTGCTCTATTAAGCAATAAATCAAAAAAGAATCCTCATTCTGGAGCCATTCGACAAGAGAGCTTTTCTTCGTCAAGGCAGCATCCTGTTTCGCCACTGTCACTTGAAGTCTCGAGTCTTCCTGTTAACATCTAGCTTGTTTGGGTGCTGGGAGCTGGTTGTGAACTTTAAGGGCCAAGTTTTGAGTGCTCCGTGCATGGCAAAATGGGTGGCTGATGTAACCTAAGTGAATGACCTCATTGGCACCCCATGCAACATTATTTTGTAACACTTTCAAAACAAAAATGCACCAGTGTTTTTTTTTTTTTTGCAAGTGCTGTAATACTCGCCTTTTCTTTTAGCTGCAAATAACAAGAACGCAAAAGCTATAGATTTAGATGACTCCTCAATGCAACAGTGGTTACCGAGCTGAGAATGATACCTTTCTGCAGCTAAGCACTTGTTATATACGATGGGGGACCTAGAGGTAAAAAAGGTAGAGAATTTCTTTAACTGAGGCAAAATGGTAGTTGATATTGACTATGTGACTAGGCGCGCATGCTACACTATTCCTCCTGTCAGTTGACCAGGTAGCGTTCTTCTGTGAAGTTTTGTCTGCTCATTGAATTGCTTTGTTTTGAGCCTCTGTTACCACCTGCACCAGTTTCACGATGGCGCACATCAAAGAACAACACATTCTGTTCACAACACCACTTTCTGTTCTATCTTGGGAAATTTTAGACGGTCAGCCAGCATTTTTACATTGAAGTACCTAGGCAGATAAGTGATGCAGCTGGAAGAAAATGCCACCATTTTCGGAACTCAGGCAAATAACTTGTGCATCACGACAATGCTCCTGCCCACACAGAACCAAGCGTTTTCAACAAAAATTGTATTTGAACGCTACCTTACCTCACCCTCTACTACTCTTATCTTGCCCCCTGCGACTTCCTATCTTTATAACCTAAACATGCGCTTAAAGGTAAGCATTTATTATATGTGAAGATTGAGAACAAAATGACCAAGGCACAGAGGGTCATTGGATTGCAAACTTTCTAGATTCCACATGCCAAAAACACAATCTGATTGTGAGGCATGCTGTGCTGGGCAACTCTGAATTACAGAGTGGGATAACAGGAGTGCCAACTCGCCTGATAAAGCGTTCTAACTTGTGTCCCGGTGAGACAACTGTTTTGTGACGCAAATCATAAACGGCACGGAAACTTGTTACTAGCACTTAAAGCTGCATCACTTGCAGCCGCCCAAGTTGTGGCGTGGTGTTGGTGAGACATGGTGGACTGTTTGCCGACTAATTCGTTTGTTGTAGAGATATGCGCGCATTTCCACTGTTGCCTGCGTGGTGCTGTGCGTGTGTGCACGCTAACAAGCACCTCTTGTCTCCTGACAAAGTTCGCAAGATATTTCATTGCTTCTGAATATGCAAATTTACTACTACGAGTGCCTGTGTCATAGTAGCAGCTACCTTAAGCAATGCAATTTTGTATGTTGGTATTTGTTTACTAAAGTTATGTCTGTTAATGAAACACATAGATGAAAAGCTGTAAATTGGCTCACATCTGTGTGCATTCAGACTATGACTCAGAGAAAATATGATGTACAGCTTGGCTTACATGAGCATCTTTTTGTATCTTTGTATCTTTTTGTATCTTTGTGTCTGTGTTCATTAACTTCAATTTACGGCATGTTTCGACCTGTGTAGTGGCATGCTTCAGCCGGCATGCTATAATTTAATATGAGTCCTGCTACCAGGCTAACATCCCCAGCTACAATAAAAGCTTTCAGGTGTGTTTAACACACACTACACCACTTAATTCAGTGAGTGGTGGCAGCAGTGCTCTAAAGTTAGTAACGGCACACTGCAAGCCCTCAGGAATGTCAGCGCACTTTTGTTGTATGCTGGAACTCTGCTTAAAACAAGTGCAATTTTATTCAAGCCACGGTCCTGAATGTAGTAGCAAACTGGCACCCACAAGGCTTAAAGCATTTCATATTATTTTCTGTTAATCTAAGTATAAATCTAAGCACAGTGCCTGTGAGCCCCATCTAAGCCAATAAGCCGCTGCTGCTCAAACAGTGCGCTTGCTATGTTAAAAGTGATGGGTAACTTCAGCTACACAATACTTTTTCACTCTTGGAAACTGGCTGATCGCATCTTTACTCATTGCAATCACAACCAAAAAATACACCGCGATGATATAACACTCAAGTGGCGACAACACCGAAAGTGAGCCATCAGGCAACTTAATATTTTCATAGCTGAAAGGGGCTCTTGACACACTTGTTCGACTTGGCCACCACACGGTGCTAATATTTGGCAACCACAACTAGGGTAGGAAGTAAGGGAGGAGAGTACCTTGGAAGAAAGGAAGTGAGCCGTGGCAGAGAGCACGGCGGAACACTGGCCACATGTTATCGCTGGGACATTAGTTGGCCACACCAAAAGCTTTGCAAGATAGGCGATTCGCTGCTCCTGTATATTTTATGCCATCTTCCACAGTAACACTTTAATGACAAGACATAAATACCAGAAAATAAAAAAAAATATTTTGTGGAAGCTTTTTCAGCAATATGGGGGAAAACACCAGGCAGAAAACTGGCAGTGGGCTTTGCCCCAAGCCACCTGTGGCTTCGTTTGGAATTCGTAAGACAGCTCTCGTCATACGTGAACTGTAGGTGCACATTTAATTTGCTTTACATCGCATGCGTGACAAAGCTGCAGCCAAAGTCTTGCATTGGTCTGTCTCCTCTGACTGTGCTTTCAAAATAAAGCAAGCCACATGCCAAACTTGTTCTTCCTCGTCCCGCGTTCCCTCTCTAAACCAGAAAATGATGCTTGCTGCCAGTCATTCAGTTTGGCATGTTGGCCAAAGACATTTAGCCATGAACTTCGTACTCAATATGAAAGCTCAGCAAGAAACTTTTTTTTTTTTTTGCTATGTTGCGTGCAGGCAACATTCGTCAACAAAGGGTTCATTTTCACCACCTAGGTGTCCTTAACATGCCTAAACCTAAGAGTGCATGGGCATTACTGCATTTCGTCTTCATCAAATCACGGCTGCCATATCCAAAATTGAACCAGCATCACCGAGCTCAGCAGCGCAACACCATAGCCATTAAGCCATCACCGTAGGTAGTTTGCCAGAGTTTCTGAACAGCTTTGAACAATGGATAACGCAGCAGGACAAGTTCGTTGTGTCACTTTGAGAATACGTTGAAGGTGAGTAACATCTTGGAATGATAGAAGCAATGTACAGCAACAACAAACGCTGTTCTTGTTACTTTTGGGTCCCCCCTTGTATCATCCTTGCATGCACACAATATGTGGGTGCAGAGTAGACCCTCACTAATGTTTCATGTAATGCTCTAACAGGGGCACCTAAGTAATGTGTTACATAGGGGAACAATGTTTGCAAACCATTTGCAGGTGTATGCATTTCTGTGAGAAGAAAGTGAAAATCTGTGCGGCAGCATAGAGAAAAGAATGAGTACAAAGATCAGTGCAGTGGCAATGTACATAAATAGAACACAGAGATGATTATCTTGCATTAAACTGTCCTTTCTTTTTTTTAGCAAACTGGTGCAGCAATGGCTTCAGGCATGATAAGTCTCATCTATGGAGCTATACTCATGGACAACTTTCATTTAGGGGTGTGGGATTATAAAATTTTTTTAACACGAATCTAATATGAATATTTAACTTCAAATATAAAATGATGATATGCACATGCATTTATTAGCAAGTTTGGTTATTTTAACATGGTGGAACATCACAATTACATTGTCAATGGTAAAAAATTAGAGCAGTAAGCCGTTACACTAAAATATTGTGTATTTGGTTCATGATAACTTGGAAAATTAAGTAATTCCCAAAAGCTGTCAGTTCTCACCAACCTGTGCTTATTATACAACATCAAATGCCCACAAACTCAAAGGCGCTTGACCCTGTGCCAGCTGTCACTCATCGAATTTGCTTCCAAGCAATAATCTCGCACTGGTGGTGCGCCACTGCAAATGAGTGCACCCTCGCTGTCTTCAAACACGTGCCCCGTGCTACTGAGAGGCTGGCTTTCCCGCATTGCTTATACGTCTAATGGCTAAGCTCACTTTACAAGCACCCTTGTACGAAATTATCACAAAATTCAGCACAAAATCAGACATATTCCTAGATCAGACAGAAGCAAACGCTAAGAACCACATTTGCTCCCGCACAGCCAGCAATATATCTGATTTGATATTCCTATTAAATAGGATATTCAAAAATTTTCGAGTACCTAGTTTTCGAATCACATTACTAACATTAAAAGTCTAATAGTCGAAATTTTCTAATATTCGCACACCCAGTGGCGTAGCAACAGGGGGGGCCGTGGGCCCCGGGTGCAAGGGGCCAGTGAGGGGGCGGGGGGGTGTCATACACGTCTGAAGACACCCCTCTTTCCGCCGGCTACACCCGGAGAGGGGGGTGACAGAAGACCTATGGGCCCCGGGTGCTAGACGACCTAGCTACGCCACTGCGCACACCCCTACTTCCTGTGGCAATGAAGGGAAACCTATGGAGGCAAATATTCCGATCTGTGTTAGTTTAAGCTGGAGAAGTGAAAACAAACGTCTTATTTACAACAGCAAATGAGACAAAATGCACCACTGTGCATTGAATTACTTATTTTTCTGCTTTTCTCTTCTGCAATCGGGCAAGCACAAAACTGTGCGCATGAAAGCTATGCTGAATCCCAGTATCTGCTACAAGAAGACAAAAGCATTTTACCTTCAACTCAAGGACAGAGGTGAATTGGCAATGTGCCTTTTGTAAATACAATTTGGCTAACTATACAGTGTGCAATTTCAAACTTCTAAAAGATACAGCTTTATATAAATTTTGTTAAATGCATCCTAATTCCGGGACCTGCTGAAATTTCCCTTTCTGGTGGAAAAAAAATAAACTCGTGAATTTTGGCCCACTGTCATCATCTTTAAACCATCATCTTTAAGGCATGTAATGATAAGTACTCACTAAAGTAACAGCAAAAAGTGAACATGTGCGCACAGGAAGTGATCTGCTGTGCACTTAACTAATCTTTGCACCTATACAATGCAATTCAATTGAATATAGATGAACGAAGTTGAATACATGATGACATTCTGATTTTATTCCTATTATATAGATGAAAGCTTATGACAATGGGTTTTGTCTGCTACATTCTCTAGTGAATGTCTTTAACATCCAGAATGCTAACACAAGATATGGTGATATGGTTATAAGATAGGTAACACAAGACATGGTTATAGCAACGGACTCTGTTTGCACAGTAGTATACACAAAGCAACACTTGCCTTTCGTTCTCGTTCTATATTGGCATGCTGCAAGCTCTGTATCTGGTTGGCACGCATCTCAAGAACCACATTCAAGCTTTCCACTTCCTTTTGCAGGTCTGCATTTTTCTTGGAAAGCCACTGCAAGGAGGCAAAATAGAAGATAATGATGTCATTAATGTTTCATTTACAATAAATACAAATTTTGCTAGGCAATAATCCTTGACAAGTACTTACATGGGAATAGTGAAAAAAGCAAAAGAAAAGAAAGCAATCACAATAATGTCATATTGGCAATGTTGATAAATGTTGATACGATCAAGCAGACAAAAATGCAAAGTTTAGGGGAACAAACAGCGCTAACTCTCTCCTTCCCTCTAGAAATGTGCCCATTTTTGGTGCTTTTATGTTTCAACATTTTATTCCAAGACAGAAATATACTGCGATACATAATCTTGTACCCTGTTCACTGGTGTTGAACTGAATTGATGTATAGCAGTAATAATTTCTCAGACAATTTCTGATAATTCTTATGTGAAACTACAAACACCTCAAGAAACACGAATGAAAGTAATAATTTGCTATATTTAGTATACGTGTCGAGAGTAAAGAATAACAGTAATATACAGAATATGCACCTGGTTCCTAGTTCCCTATTTTTGTAAGTAAAACCACACAAAAAAATTATTATGAAGACTCGTTGGCATCATTACAAGCTATAGTGGTGCCCATGCTATGCGGAAAGGGAGCAGCTTTGCAAATGTGAAAATGGGTAAATTCCTATCGCACAGGGCTTTTACTTATTGCAGCAGGCACCTGGTTTGTTTTTTATTGCCTTATTTAGGCTCATGAAGCAACTGCTGTCAGCTTGGGGAGCATGCAGAAGCCTTCTCATACTTGATTATTGCATTCAATCAGCTTTTCTATGCAAGCAAGGTGGTCTAGTGCATGTTCAACTGGCGCTGGAGCCTCCACTTGCTTTGCCCAGTTCCTGTGCAGTGCTGTACAGTAATGTGGAGTGTTGCACAATATTGTACAGTAATGAATAAGGGCACGTGCACAGGCATTGTTCAGAACGTAAGAGATTAGACAGCTAGTCAAGCTGTGGTGGATGGTCCGCCTGAAATCGCCTGCATGCTCTTGTGCAAGTGAAGACCCCACATGATGAGATGGATTGCAAATAATAATTTGCGCATATGCTGTCGAAGCTCTGATGGATAAAAGCCACCCATGGTGGGGAAGATGAAAGTTGCACTTGATATTAGCCGAATACAATTATCAAAATAACATACACTCATGGGCATCTACCATTGTTTGAGACATCATTAAAACAGCCTATGTGTCAGATTGGAAAATTGACAACCCAAGAGAAGCATCTGTGTTTTCACTAGCGCTGTCCTTTAAATATGATTTTTTTCAAGCAGATCAAAGAGCGAATTTTGCATCTTTTTATTGAAGTAGTGTTAGGAGCACTGGAGGCTGGTTTCAACAATACCTCCAGTAAAGTTTTATTTTTCCACATTGTCAAATCTGACAAATAGTTTAAGGTAAGTCATCATTTCACATGCTGTACAATGTTGCTTGAACAAGAATTGAAATAGAAATGTTTGGCAACGTGCAGAAAAATTGACGATCAAATTGATCTATTTCTATAGGCGAGGTAACAAATGAGCTAAAGGGTCTCTCAAGTGAAACATAGGTTACATGAGATATTTGTAGTTATATACTTGCAGAACTGGAGAAGTCTGGTCTTACTGCAAGCAGAGGCTTGTTATGCTATAATGGACAAAAAGAATAATGGGTGGCAAGAATGCCTTAAGGTTTCTAGACAAGACAATCTAGCAATAATAGCAATACGTGGCTAAAGCTAGTTAACAATTAGTTCAAAAATGCGAACAATGTGGCACTGCAAGAGAAAATAAACAAAAATAAGGCCTGGAGAATTTGGGAACTTACTTAAATTTATGAATTCACATTCAAATGTATGAATCCACTATGAAATCCATACAGCTACTACCTAAAGTGCCGTCACACATCACACTTGCTCCAATTATCGCAATGCACTGAGTTATCACAAGAAAACACCGAATATCGTGTTGAACAATTTGGCATGCAATCCTATTCAACTATTCCCCTCATGCAGACACACCAAGTTGCATAAAGTCTGTGGCCGAGACAGAAGAAACCCAAGCAGCCTGTTCAAAACAGCAGAACATACCTGGATCTTGGCGTCTGTGTCTGAGAGCACAGACTCCTGGAACTCCCTGGCCTGTTGCTGTAATGCTTTGTGTTGTTGTTGGAGGGTTTCATACCTCTGCTCAAGCTCTTTCTGGCGTGCTTGGTGGTCCTCATTGATGGAGTCCAGTTGCAGAGAATATTCCTCGTTGATGGCTGCAAGACCACACTCCCTGCTCACATACCCAAAAGAGCCATGCACTTAATAGAGTCCTTGTCTATGCATTAGTCTGGTAATAGAAATGAAGATGCCGTTATTACAGACATAATGTGCTGCAAGCAAGAACAGGGCTAGGGTGGGCATTAAATGTACAGCTGCAACATAAGTGTGCCTAGGAGTGCCTGTCAAAAGGGGTGGAAAATGCACTTGCAACAACTTTGTTGCCCTTGACTCTTTCTTAGCAGCCTCATGTTCTCCATCCAGTTCACAGCAAAGCTACCGAACTTTTCAAACAGTCACTCTGAATAACAAAGTGAAGCCTGTGTGAGACTGTGCTGTGAATCATTTGCCTTTCATAGTCATTATCGCATTCTATGGGTACCAAACTTTACGAGGCAAACTAGTGCCTCCAATCAGAGGGCCAGGGAAGGGATGCAATTGTCCCCTTTACCACTGTGTATGTCGATGCACAGCTATATGTTTGACATTAAAAATTCAAAATACGCCATCAAAAAGGGTTTACAACCTGCAATTTTTGCAGTAGTTTTTCATAGGAATAGTGGTCCGACAACACATTTGAGCCTTATTCCTAGTTCATACAATGAGTGCTGTTACAGTGCTCAGGTAAACATAGCATGTACCATCATCATAAAAAATGCACAGAAAAGCTAATTGGAACATCTTGCATGTAATTGAGAGTCTGATGTGAAATCCGTGTGAAGCTGTTTGGAAACATAATGCAGTAAGTGTTGAGCCTGAATCAAGCCACTGACACAAATACCAACAAACACGGAAATGCAAAGATGCATTCTAGTCAGTTCCTATTTCTTTGCATATGAATTTACATTGACAGGACACTTATAAGCTGGTATTGTGTCAGCAAAGAAAGCAACAATAACAAGCAATCATCTGCACACCCAAAATGCACTTGCTACGTTTTTCGTACGCATGTGCTTTTTGTTGCCTCTTGGGTACTAAATGGCAACTAAACAGCAGTTTTTTGTGCTGCTGTTATTATATTACAAGAAGGTCAACTTAAAAGCAGCAAAGCATTACACAGGAGCATGCTGAGCTGACACTGAAACGCAAGGACACAAAGCTCAAACTATCAAAAGTTAAAGGTGAAGCTCTGTAGGGTAAATGTGTCTTGTGTTCCTGAGACTTCTGTGCTCTATTGATGAAAGAAACAGGAACAAATTCTTCGAGCAAGCTTAAAGGTACGTACATCAAAAACACTGCAAATGAAGCACACTCATAAGAGGTGTTTCAAGTAACCTGAAACTTGTTGCTGCATGAAAGACCTCCTATGCAAGGAGCAATCTATGTTGGAACATTGGTGTGACTCACCATCTATCTTCTCCCGGTGCCTCTGTTTCAGTGCATCCAATGTTTCTTCGTGGCTTTTGCGGTCACTCTCTATTATATCTGTGTAAAACGCTTTCATTTCTTCGATCTGTGAAGAGCAGCAAAAAAAGCATAAGCTGCTTTCGTTGGAAATGAGGGACAGCACAAGAAACCTCATGCTGCATATAGGACCCCTCCTACTTTCTCCAATCTCAATATCGGCAGAATATGTTTGACTTCCTTACATTTTCATCAGGACATACAAACTGAATAAGCCAGCTGATGTGAGCTACAAGACAAGGTGATAGTAGGCCTACTAAGTGAAGTAAGTGTTAAAGTGCTGTTGTTGGCTTGCATTTCACCTATATAATGTAGACTTTCCCAGTGAGTGCACATGCTTGATGCATATCACAGCTTTTATAGAAGAGCAGTAGTTAAAAAAGACCTAACGTTTAATAAATTCACAGCTCATCAAAAGCACCAACAGTACAAATAGAATGGAGTGCTCGGATGCCCAAGAAAATCTTAGTATCCCAGTGCAGTATGATACCATTGTGGAAAACAGTGCATAACACTGTTAGCAACATTGAGCTGCTCATCGAATCTGCCACAGTGCAAGACTGGTGCATCACAGAGCACTAGGGCTATTTACAATTCAATACACAAACCCTTTTTCTGAACATAGTGGCTTACCTCATACATTACGAACATCAACTCCAAGTGAGGCTCTAAACAATTTTCTACATTTGTGGCTCACAATTTCCGAAAACTGAATCATCCATAATGCTTGATGCTCTCACTAACTTCACATATTTAATTGTGCATTAAGGAGCAACAAATGTCGTGAGAACAAAGTGGTGAAAAGATCAGTCTTAAGTACGACACTCTTATTACAAACGGAAGTACTTGTTTGATAATACAAATGAGGTAGTACCGGTAGTAGGAGACAAAACCGGTACTACAAAGGAAGCAGAACTGGTCGGGTGACGGCGTCGGCATAATACAATGCTTATTCCCTTTCTTGTAATAAACTGCCAAAGCATTAAAAACAAGGGTGATGAAGTTGCATCTTTAGTTGACATGGTAAGCCGTCTGTTATTCTCGGTACCGAATCATGGTTAGCAAATGAAGTTGCTGATGGTGAAGTATTCTCAGATCGCTTTAGATGTTATAGAAAGGACAGAGACTTGCATGGCAGAGGTGTATTTATTTTTCTAGATTTTAAATTTCTTCTTCTCAGATAAATGCTGGCGCCGATGAATGTGAGGCTGTATGGTGCAGATTGACGCTTAATAATAACGAAGTTCTAACTGTCTGTTCATTCTACCGCCAGCCTGATCCATCCGTTGATGTGCTTATGCAGTTGGTGGTGACAGTTGATGCAATTCAAACAGGCTTCATGGTAATTGGTGATTTCAATCTGCCTAATATTGATTGGAGTCATCGACCTCACTTCCACTCTTTTTCGGGCCGGTCCAGTCAAGAACTGATTAACTTGGTTTAATTTTTTGCGTTACATCAAACTGTTCTGGAACTGACACGCGGGAATCGTATCTTAGATTTTTTACTTACAAATCAACCTGAATTCGTCCGCTCCACTCAAGTGCTACCTGGAGTAAGTGACCGTAATGCTGTGCTTTGTGAAATGAATGTTGCACAATTAAGAAGCATTGGAACAGCAAACAGACGAGCATATAACTATGAAAGAGCAAATGTAAGGGAGATAAAGCGTTGAATGAGTACCGGACGGTATTTGAAACGCATGCCGACAACACTGGAGTAATTGAATTATGGTCTATATTTAAAGAGAAGCTGTTTGAACTGAGGAAGCGCTTCGTTCCGGTATAGACATAAACGAAAAGAAGAAGTAAAAGTAAATCTTGGTTTACTCGGGAGTTATGCAGTCTTACACACAAAAGGCAACTAGTTTAGAGCAAATTTAAAGGAAAGCTGATACGTGAGAACTGGTTGAAGCTACATGAAATTTCCGAAACAAATGAAAGTTGCAGTGGCAGCTGCAAAGCATTGATATGGCATTTCAATGGAGTCGAAATTAAAGGATAATCCAAAGGAATTCTGGAAACATGTACAATGGAAAAGACTAACTATACCACCTCTTGCGTCTGGTAACAGCTTCGCTGATGATGATATAGGAAAAGCTGAGTTCTCTAATAGGTATTTTAGCTCTGTTTTCAGCCATGCAATTGGACATGATGATATGAATACCTTGAATTTCCAGCCAGTGAGGAGTGTTATGGAAGATGATGTTATCAGCATCAATGGTATAGAGTTTCTGTTTAAGAATCTGAAGATTTCTAAGGCTGAGTGTCCTGATGACTTGCCAAACAAATTTGATAGACTTTGTGCTCAGTGAGTTGCAATGTACTTGAAGATTATTTTTGAAAAATCGCTTGACGCATCCCGCCTTTCAGATGACTGGAAAATTGCAAGCATTATGCCAATTCACAAATCTGGTCCTCGTGACACCGTGTCAAATTATAGGCCAGTGTCACTAACTTCAGTTGCGTGCAAGACAGTTGAACATATTTTGTATACTAGTAGCACATATGGATGCACATTCATTGTTTAATCCTCGTCAGCGTGGTTTTAGAAGGGGCCTATCTTGTACTACGCAGTTGACCGAATTTGTGCATGACCTAGAAGGGGCACTGAACATGCGTCTTAGAGTGGACTGTGTGTTTCTGGATTTCAAAAAGGCCTTTGACACTGTGACGCATCGTTTACTAATTCAAAAAATGGCCTTTTACAATATTAGCCCTCAAGTGATATCATGGGTAAAAGATTTTCTATGTTTACGACAGCAGTTCGTGGCTGTGAATGGCGCCGAGTCTCAGAGGGTAAAACGTCTCCGATGTTCCGCAAGGCTCCGTGTTGGGGCCGCTATTGTTCTTGCTGTATGTGAACGACATTAGTGATGAAATAGTATTTCAAGTGCGGTTATTTGCAGATGACTGCTTTCTCTATAGGGTAGTCACTTTTTATCATCATACCTTGCTGGTGAAGCAGCGCACTGACACGGACACAGTGAAGACAAATAGGAAAAGACGACACTCGCTGCACTCGCAACTATTTTATTTCAGTAGTCACTTGTGACCGTTATGTTGAAATGTCTCAGAAAGACTTATCTCAGAGTGGTGTGTCAAATGGAATATGAATTTGAATTTATCTAGAACTGTTAATATGAAATTTACAAGAAAGAAAAACCCTGATGTGCAACCATGTGTTATAGGAATGTAATGTTGGAACAGGTATTCGAATTTAAATATTTAGGTGTTTATTTTACTCCTGAATTGAACTCTTGCTGTCACGTCTATTATGTTGCTGCTAAAGCGTGCAAAACCTTAGGATTTCTTCGCCGAAATGCAAACACTTTCCCACAGTCATGTCAGCACATTTTGTACAAGACATGTCCAGGTCGATTCTGGAATACGCATGTACGGTTTGGGAACCGCCTACTGGTAGAGATGAAGATAAGTTGGAGTTGGTGCAGAACATTTCCTCTTGTTTTGTATCAGACACAAGCAGGGCTCGGTACAGTGCATTGCGTACGAAGGAAGCACTCAATTGAGAATTGCTCAGCACGCACCGAATGAAGTTGCGCCTGAAGTTTTTTTGCGCTATTTCTTATTCAGCTGTTCGGGTTAATTGTGAAATGTGCAAGAGCCTTTTTATAGATCCAATCGTGTTGACCATGATTTTAAAGCGCGTGAATGTGAATTCCCAACAAAAACTGAATTTTTTAGAATAGCTTTCTTTCCTAAAGCCATTAGGGAGTGGAATAGACTGCCGAGTGATGTTGCGAGTGTTGAATCAAATGATGCTTTTGTTTTTAAGTTGTAGATGTGCATTGCTAAGTGCTTTGTCTTTTATTTTTTTTTTTATAACTGCCTAGGAGCAGTGGTGTCATGTGTACTTCTGTACTTGTCCAAGTGTCATGTGTGTCTTTCTCATGCCTATTTGTTGCTCAGTAGTCTGTTTTAATTTAGCATCAACCCAAAAAAGTAATTGATACTTCTCCGAACTGAATCTTCTCATCTCCAAGCCACACTTGGCTGATTGTGCCTGAACATGCGTACAACATTGCCTCATACCAGCTTTGACGTAATGACACTACCACTCATCGCCAGTGGCCGAACACATACACTGCTGTCACAGTAAAAAGAGGACGGGAGAGTGGAGAGCAAATACTGCTCGATCATCAAGTGTAAAAAGATGCACACGCAGTACTTGCCTTTCGTGCATGAGACTCTAGGTACCCCGTCAGTTCGTTCTTATGGGTTGCTTCCACTAAAAAAAAAAAAGAAAAAAAAGGGGACATTTATTAACACAAGTTGTATACCTCATTATGCAAGATGGTGGATGCAAATATGTGGTAGCGATGACTTACACTCTTCTATCCTCTGTGTGTGCATTACTTCAAGCTCTGCCTTTTGTGCCTTGATTTCCTTTTCTTGGTTCCGCTTGTGCTCTTCTATGTTGTTTTTGTACTCCTCTGCAGTTTCCATGAAGCAACAGAAAGCAACAACATATATCTATCATATATACAACAACAACATATATATATATCTGTATTATGCAAGCAGGAAACCTGTTATTGCAAAGCTGGCAGAATACTATTCCTAAACTAATTTGTTTCACTTAAAGGTATTTATTAAGGGACATGTTGGTTTCCACACAGAAGCCTTGTTTGGAAGGCTTCTGTGTGAATTCCGAAACAACACACAGCTTCGACAACATCATTTTCATTGGCATTCTGTTAACTGCCTTTCTAATATGAATCTACTTCCTGACCAGACCATATGTCGTCCGATCATTGATTTCATTCGTAGTTATCGAAGTCAACAAGACAGTGCTAGTAACAAATTCAGTGCCAGTATGAGTGGAAAAGATGCATAAGCCAACTATTACATCTACAAATTAATCAGCTGTAATTGCAAGTAGTACTAAAGGCTATGAAGAGTTAGTTCAATGTACAGACTGTGTCTGAAGCACGGTGAAAGATGTATAGGTGAGGACACAGCGGCCCGCACCGATCCCCGATAAAGTGCCCTAGTTTCTTTAAGTGCCATGAGATGGCTGTTCCCGCAGTGGCCCGGGGCGTACTGAGTCCCCGATAAAGTCCTCTAGTTTCTCTAAGTGCCATGAGATGGCTGTTCCCGCAGTGGCCCGGGGCGTACTGAGTGGCAATGCTTTTCTATGGGGAATACGCGCTTTGTGAATGCAATTTTTCTGGAAACTCTTGCTAATGAAGAGAAGAAAATACTTTTGCTGCACTGTTTCCGTGCAGCTTCGTTACTAACTCCAGTTTTGTGAAACAGCAGCTTCATGCTCGTTTAGTTGAACGTGTAGAAGGCAATGAATTTTGGCAGGTTATTTGAACCTGCTACGCGAATAAGCGCTGGGGCCCTGATAACGGAGCCGTAACCATTGCTCGTCTCTTTTGTTCACTTGACCATTGGCTCGTTCTTTTCTTCGTGTGTTAGTTTGCCTCTGGTTGGCCCATTCCACGCCCGGATCATTTGTTGGCCAGTTCGCTCGTTGGTTTGTTCCTAAAATGACTGCAGCCTTCATTCGAGCTTTCATACACACCGCTCATTCATACTTCCGTGCACTTGCTTATTATACTGTTAATTCACTCAGTCGTCTACTCGCTCTTGATTTGTCCGCTCGTTCCATTGTTTTAGTACGAAAATACTACTAGCCCACCACCCTGGATTCCACGGCTGCATCCTCTGAAGGATGTATGCATGCATGCGTGTGAGGATGTTAACTTCAGCTCCCAAAAGGTTGTTCGGGGAGATAAACCTGGGTATCACAAGCCCCATGGGTGGCTGTTCTGGAGACAGCCACCTGCCAGGGCAGTTGTGTATCACTTAACCGCTTCCCCACAGTGCCAGGAATGGTATGGGGCAGTGAAACTGCATAATCTACGCATAGCAACGGCCCAGCATCACCTAACCTGACTCCTGAATGTGCTGTCACGGAGTACTACACTCGTTGGGGCAGCCACAGCATCCCTCATTTTATATATACCGTAAAAACCGGAATATAGGTCGAACTTTTTTAAAAAAAAAGCTATTGCAAAAAGTTGACCCTCGTCTTATATACTGGACATTGGCGGAAAAACTACGGAAGTCTTGCAACAATGGGCGGATGAAGTAAAGAAGCGCCTTCGCCATCGCCATCAGAAGCAGCGCGTCGTGGCGACATTAGAGAGCTTTAGTTTAGGGGACGCAAGGCGTTGGGGCCCCTAGCGATTGGGTGCATTTGTGTACGCAAGCAGAAACACGTTATAGGCTAGCGGCCCCAAACGCAAGCTGCAGTGAGGTCGCATGCGCTCGCAGTGCCATCAACGTCTGATCGTTGCTGCGTTATTTTTTAAAACATGAAATCAAGCATATGAAGCAAAGCACATAAAACTATTCTTATTAAAAGCAGTTAATAGAGTGTCCGGTATTCGGGTAAACGCAGGCTGCGGCGTTGGAGTGGAGCAATGAACGGGAGCGTCCTGTCCTGCATGGTGCAGCCACCTGGTGGCGCAAAGCTCAAACAGACTAAAACAACTAATATTGCAGTAATCAAGTGTATTTTACTTTGCTGTGGGCATAAATTTTTGGCAGCAACACAATTACGCCAGTGCCGAAAATTTACACCAGCAGCGAAGTAGAATAGACTTGGTTACAGCAATATTAGCTGCTTTTGACCGTTTGAGCTTGGCGCCGCCAGTTGGCTGCACCATGCAGGCCGATCCCGTTTATGGCTCCGCCCCAACGGCGTTTATCCGAATACCGGACACGCTAAGCCTCTCTAATATTATAAAGGAGATTTATTGGAGTTCGTAGCGACCATCGGTCCTGGGATGCACCGAGCAGTTTCCGAGCTCGAGCCTTTGCTGCGCGCTTGATGCTGCTGATGCTGCTGACTGTGCGCACGTTCGTCATCCTCTTTACAATGGCGTCGCAGAAATAAAGGAGCCATCCTGGCGACTTAGTTTTCTAGAAGGACGGTAGAATGGTGATATGGCTTGAGACACTGAACGTGAACGACTTCGCGGTTACGACGTCGCATGTCGGATGGCGGCGTTAGCAGCTCAACCAGGTAATTGACGGGTGATGTTCTCTCGAGAATGCGGTATGGCCCATCATACTTTGGAAGGAGTTTTGAAGCGAGCCCAGGCGTGCGGCGTGGCACTAACAACCAAACGAGAGCGCCCGGGAGAAAAGTGGGAGTCAAGTTCTGGGCATCGTGAACGACTTTTTGACGGTTCTGGTCGTCCGAGGTGAATCGGCGGGCCAGCTGGCGACATTCCTCGGCGTGTCTGGCGGCTTCCGAGATCGGCAGGCATTCAGATGGGTCAGGCCGGTAGGGTAGAATGGTGTCAATTGTGTGCAAAGGAAGATGGCCGTAAAGAAGGTAAAAGGGTGAGAATCCAGTAGTGGCCTGAGTCGCGGTGTTGTAGGCGTAGGTGAGAAACGGAAGAACTAGGTCCAAATTAGAGTGATCAGGTGAGACATACATGGCGAGCATGTCACCAAGAGTTCGATTAAAGCGTTCCGTGGTACCGTTAGTCCGTGGTGATAAGCAGTGTATTTATGATGAACAATGGCGGATTCAGCAAGCAGTCGTTCGATGACTTCAGATAAGAAGGCGCGGCCTCTGTCACTTAAAAGTTCACGTGGACCTCCGTGACGAAGGAGAAAACGACGAAGTATGAAATTGGCGACCTCCTGCGCTGTAGCATTTGGTAGAGCAGCAGTCTCCACTTAACGGGTTAAGTGGTCTACCGCAACGATTATCCACCTGTTGCCGGTAGGAGTCAATGGAAGTGGCCCATAGAGATCTATGCCCACGCGATCAAAGGGTTGGGATGGGCATTGTAAAGGCTGGAGTTCACCGGCGGAGTTGTGTGGTGGCGCTTTGCGGCGTTGGCACTCATGACAAGAGCGGACGAACTTTCGAACGAAATTGTACATTCCCCACCAGTAATAGTGGTGTCGAAGTCTTTCGTAGGTCTTGAAGACTCCCGCGTGGCCACACTGAGGGTCGACGTGGAACGAGGAGCAGAGCTCTGATTGCAAGATTCTCGGAATGACGAGTAACCAGGTGCGTCCCTTTGGGGCATAGTTGCGTCGATATAGTAGCTGGTCGCAAATCGCAAAATGAGGAACTTGGCGCCGAAGCGTACGTGACGCCGGAACTTTCGACGTATCCGTGAGAAGGTCTAGCAGAGATGCAGTCCAGGGATCATTACGCTGTGCAGCAGCGATAGTGTCAACGTCTACAGAGGATAATGTATACTTGCAGGCGGAGTCGTCACTGACCTTCGGGGGAAGCGGCGATCGGGATAGCGCGTCAGCATCGGAGTGCTTTCGCCCGGAACGGTAAACCACACGGATGCCATATTCTTGGATTCGCAATGCCCAGCGGGCAAGGCGGCCGGATGGATCTTTGAGCGTCGACAGCCAACATAGTGCGTGGTGGTCGGTCACTCCATCAAACGATCGGCCGTATAAATATGGGCGAAACTTGCCAAGCGCCCACACAATGGCCAAACACTCCTTTTCTGTAACGCTGTAATTCGTCTCCACCTTGGTTAACGTGCGACTCGCGTATGCGACGACGTATTCTGTGTGGCCAGGTTGACGCTGTGCCAACACAGCGCCAAGGCCTACACCGCTTGTCATCGGTATGGATTTCGGTTGGCGCTTGAGGATCAAAATGGCGAAGAATGGGTGGCGTCATGAGAAAACGGCACAAGGCTTTGAAGGCGTCGTCACACACTGGAGACCATGATAAGAGATCTCTAGCGCCGCCAAGGAGCTGCGTGAGAGGCGATATAATTGACGCAAAATTTCGAACGAACCGCCGGAAGTAAGAGCAGAGGCCGATAAAACTGCGTAGTTCTTTCATAGTGGTAGGTTTTGGGAACGCAGTAACAGTACATAGTTTGTAGGGATCCGGGTGAATGCCCTCCTTTGACATGCCATGGCCTAAAATTGCGAGCTGACGAACAGCAAATCGACACTTCTTCAGGTTGAGTTGCAACCCGGCGTTGGTCAAGCAAGTGAGTACGTGCTGGAGGCGGAGCAGGTGCGTTGCGAAATCAGGGGCGAACACCACAATGTCAAAAGATAGCAAAGACAGATTTTCCATTTGACGCCACGCAGAACATTATCCATCATTTTTCGAACGTAGCAGGTGCGTTGCAAAGTCTGAAAGGCATGACGGTGAATTCATACAAGCTGTCTGGTGTAACAAAGGCAGCTTTTGGGCGATCGGCCTCTGCCATTGGAACCTGCCAGTAGCCTGAAAGCAAATCCAGCGAAGAAAAGAACTCGGCTCCCTGCAAACAGTCCAAAGCATCATCAATGCGTGGTAAGGGATAGACGTCCTTCAGCGTGATCTTGTTCAACCGTCGAAAATCAACACAGAAGCGGATGGAACCATCTTTTTTTGTGACGAGGACCACGGGAGAGGCCCATGGGCTTTGGGAAGGTTGAATGACGCCTCGACGGAGCATGTCATCGACCTGGTCCGCAATGACGCGACGTTCCGTAGCAGACACACGATATGGTCTTTGTTGCAGCGGTGAGTGAGAGCCAGTGTCGATGTAATGCTCGACTGTCGATGCACGGCCAAGAGATGTTTGCGCAACGTCGAAAGAATGGCGGAAGTGCTGAAGGACTGAGAGAAGTTGAGATCGCTGCGAGTGCGTCAGATCTTCGGAGATGAATGGGCTGAACACACCAGTCCATGTTGAGTCGGGTACGGAGAGGGCACTCAGTTCATGGTCGGCGGTAGAAGGCACTTCGTCGAGGACGGAGACAATTCATGTTGAATCGACCAACTCGACATAACCAAGGCATTCGCAACGGAGCAGTGATAGCGGCAACGAAAGATGATTGGAAATGGGCATTGTGCTGACACCGGCGGCAAGGTCAAGAGCTGCAAAGGGCAAAGGAAGCGCTTTTCTGGTAACAAAGTGATGAGAGGGCATGAAGAAGACCGTCCCGTCGGATATGGTACTACAGGAGACTGGTACGAATGCTGAAGAGCACGGGAGAATACAGGTGTCTTCTTTCACGAGAATTTTAGCGGCAGGATGAGCATCGACGGAGGCCAGGTCACCAAAGTGGAAAAGTTCAATCTCACCCCTAGCGCAATTGATGATGGCATTGTGGCGTGAGAGAAAATCCCATCCTAGAATAACAGCGTGGGAGCACGATGAAAGAACTATGAATTCAATCGTGTACAACACGTCCTGTATGGTCACACGGGCAGTACAAGCAGCGGTAGAGCAAATGGGTTGAGCACTCACCGTTCGTAGCGACAATCCAGACAGAGACATCACTTTACGAAGTGAACGGCAAAACCTGGCATCCATAACTGAAATAGCGGCACCAGTATCGACGAGGGCGACTGTGGCGATATTTTCGATAAACACATCAATGACATTGGCAGGTAAAGGAGGAGGACTTCGGCATGTCAACACTTGCGCAGTTCTTGCCTCAGGAACTGCATCGTCTAGTTTCCCTCTTCGTTAGAGACGGGTCGTCGACGCATAGGGGAAAGCGATTGGCGATGTGGAGAGGGTGATCGGAGGCGTTCGAAGCGAAGATGGCGATCAGTCTGGGAGCAAGCTGGTGATGGGTCGAAGGGTCCGTAAGGCACATTTGAATCAGGCGGCACATAGGGCACTCGGCGATCGTCATCGAACGCTTGCGATCAGCGGCGGCAGAACCTTGCGACATGACCGGGACATCTACATGTGAAGCATATAGGGCGATTGTCCGGCGTACGCCACGGGTTAGCGATGGCAGAGGTGTTCCAGGGGTTTGGTAGGGGGAGGGCGGTGCACAGGCTGCTGGAAGCGACGCACGGGCAAAGTGCGAGGGGCCATTGCAGCAACTGTAGCATAAGTGACTGGTATAGTCACGACATCCTGCTGGTGAACAGCCGGCAGCGCTTCTGCGGCCTCTTCATGGATCACGTTACGTAGATGAGACGGTAAAGTGCTAGCAGACTCCTGAGTGACGGACACCAGAGATAGCTGGCGTGCGACTTCTTCGCGGATGAAGTCCTTGATTTGGGTTATCAGGGAGGCTTGTTCTGGGCCGGTGGTCAGGCTGCAGAGTGACGCCGCATTTGGTGTGGGATGTCGCCTTGTCAGAGCTCGCTGTTTACGTAATTCATCATAGCTCTGGCACAAGCTGACGACGTCGCCAACAGCGCGCGGGTCCTTGGCAAGAAGCATCTGGAACGCGTCATCATCGATTCCCTTCATGACGTGTTTGATCTTTTCCGCTTCCGTCATGGCAGCGTTCACGCGCCTGCACAAATCTAGCACGTCTTCTATATAGCTGTTGAATGTCTCACCCGTGTCCTGTGCGCGTGTACGCAAACGCTGCTCGGCTCGTAGTTTCCTGACGGCGGGTCGGTCAAATACTTCCGTAATCGACGTCTTGAACACCGACCACGTTCGGATATCCTTCTCATGATTTCTGAACCAGAGACTGGCCACGCCCACGAGGTAGAATGATACGTAAGCCAGTTTGTCCGAGTCATTCCATTTGTTGTGAACGCTCACCCGTTCGTAGGACGACAGCCACTCTCCAACGTCGTTGTCGTCGGTCCCGCTGAAGATAGGAGGCTCCTGCTGGCGAATGGTGCCAGCGCAAGGGGTGGGTGGCAATGGAAGAGTCTGTTGGTCGGCGTCCGGCATGGCAGAGGGTAGCGTCCGAGAACAGAGTTCCAGGATGGTAGAATGCAATGTTACCCCGCACCTCCACCACTTGTAAAGGAGATTTATTGGGGTTCGTAGTGACCGCCGGTCCTGGGATGCACCGAGCAGTTCCCGAGCTCGAGCCTCTGCTGCGCGCTTGATGCTACCGATGCTGCTGACTCTGTGCGCATGTTCGTCATCTTCCTTACAATATATATAAAAACGACGTCTGTCGACAGTTGGCGAAAGATTTATTAGATTATCTACCCGCTAGCTACTCGTAAGTTCTCCTACACCGCGAGAGTCACGTGGGTAACGTGACCACTTAGGGGCAGCATTGTTTTCGGCCGGCCAAACAACCCAAGGACGCAAGTAGATGTAGCGGTCTGCGCATGCGCAGTACCGTCGCCTCTAGTTCTTGCGTACGCAAGCCGCTTGCGTCCCCTAAGCTAAATCTCTCTATTGTGGCATCGCCAATTTGCGTTTACATTGTCACAAAGTTATATTGGTTAAAGGCTGCTTTTTCACATTTTGTTTCAAAATGAACGGAAGCTGACAACAAGTCACCGTCGCCTTCAAGAAAAAGGCGATTGAGTGCGCGGAAGCCCACGGCAACCTCGCGGCACAGCGCGAATTTGGAGTATCCGAAAAGATCATTCGGTACTGGCAGAGACGGAAGCAGCAAACCAACAGAAAATGTCATTTCGTGGGCGGACTGCAAAACTGGAAGACAAGGTTGCGGAGTTCGTCCGGGAGCTGCGTGTAAGATTGCTGCCTGTGACAGCCGAATGCATCCGTTTGAAAGCGGTAGAGATTGCACGCGCCTTTGGACTGGGCAGCGAGAAGCACTCGTCATACGACTCTAGTTCGGACCATTCTAATCAAACGCGTTGCTCTGATTCGGAGTAGCGCTTGCGCACTTCGTGCCCTTCTGCGTACTGTACACCGGGCCAATATTTAACAGTATGCACGACCATCGACCCACGTGTTTGTCAGCACCTTATCATCACGGCATGGAGCGGGGAAATAGCGAAAGTAAGCGCACGTGTACCCATGCGCGTATCTCGTTTGTTTCGCCGCTCAGTGCCGTTAATAAGGTGCTGACAAGCACGCGGGTCGATGGTCGCGCGATACTGTTAAAAATTGGACGGGTGCACATGCGAGCAGCATGTAAATAAATACTGTCACTATTGTGCATGAGTCGCATTTGTTTCAAGGTAAGGGTGTCTTTCGGTACTTTTGCATTGAAAAAGATATTTTTCATTTTTAGAATTCGTTAGTTGGGGGATCGACCTATATTCCGGTCCGACCTATAGTCCGGTTTTTACGGTATATGTTTTTTTACTTTCACCTGTTCGCGTGCTTGAGCGCGCGCATGTTTTACGATATGTTTTTAGCAGTTTCCTTGCGTTAATTTACTATAACTAAAAAGTGTGATAACTATGTTTCCCGAGTACCCGCAGTAGAACAGCCGTGACTCAATGGTGGGGCAATGTGCTACTCAGTCCACCACATTGCAGCATCAAGCGCAATATCAACCTACTGCAACATGTGCAGGGTGTTTTCTTTTGCCGAGCTAAGGAGCACCAGTTATACCTCCAGGTATTGCTTGCGTCTTTGTAGCCGGATTCGAAGCACACATCTGCGTGCTTACTATGACATGGACCACCAGGACAGAATTGCAGTTCATGAAGACGTTGTACCGCTTGGCTTACAACGGCCCAGTCACCCTGACAGTGCAGCTGGGAAACATCTGAAATTCCTGTTGTTTCAACAACAGGAATTTCAGATGTTTCAGTTGTTTCTTGCTTGCCGCATAGTACAAAAGTGTTTGAAAGAAACGTTAAATTTTTTCGCCTGTTGGACGAGAAGAGCCTTCGATGGAAGGGGTTGTCCTTATGGAGTTAGGATAACTACCATAAAGCAATAGCTGTGAAGTCCTTCTTGATGCACAAATTGGTAGTTCCATGCAGCACTGGGTAGCTGAACCGCCGACAGATTTCATCGACGGTAGAGCTGGCCTGCGTTTCCAGAGTCCTTGCTGGGTGTCATGTCCCGATGTCCGGTGAGGCAGCCCTCATGAATGTTAGAAATTAGAGAATTCTGTACATGTGTGCTCAAACAAAGGAAACGTCCTTTTCTGTAAAAGCAACAGTCGGGCCCTCGTATACAGGAGCAGAGGATGGCTGCCTCATTTCATCATGGTGGGATGCTCCATAAGCCTCATCATTCGTGCTGACTTCTGCTGTATGTTGTTTCTTTCTGGGCCTTGCGGGTGGGGGTGATTTCCTGGTTATTGGTGACATCCACTTCTTTAGGTATGCCGGTGGGAAAATGCAAGGTATGGCATGATCTGCCGGCATGATTCTCTTTCGAACGTCAAGCAAAATGTTGCCACTAAACTCAGCAAGGTATCTTTTATCAACCATCATTTCCTTCATAAAGTGCTTGCTGCAAATGGCATCTTTTTGGCTCAGCACACGGTCTTTGTGAGGAACGGCTTCTGCCCAGTTTTTTTAATTACTTTGAGTCAGAAGGAGAATTAAATAAGATTACATTTACTTTTCAGCTTGCGTGGCCACTGTTGCAGTTTTGCACTTGCGGCATGTCGCTGCAGTTTACCGATCACCACCGTGCCACCGGGGCAGTGCTGGCATAAAATCGCAGTCAGCTTGCTTAAAGAGCTACGATGATGCAAGGAATAGTTCAGGCCATGCGAACGGCATGTGTGACATGGGCGAACCGTGCGATGTCATCTGACTGCTATCGCAACAAGATCTTTCGTGTATGTTTTTGTTTCTTCTGGTGAAATTTCACCACTAGGCCGGGCTGACACTGTGATCAGCGGCCTGCTTCGCAGGAGTGTAGCTGGTACGCTAACTGGGACGCTTGTTTCGTGTACATCGCCCGTGCTGTGTCCTCACCTATATATCTTTCACTGTGGTCTGAAGGCAAGTATTTTGTGTACGAATGAATGAATTCTGGCGTTTTGCCTGCCAAAACCACAACTTGATTATAAAGCATCCCCCGTTAATTTGACCGATTAATTTTGAACGCCAGGGGATCTTTAATGCGCCCCAATACACGGGACATGGCTGTCCTAGCATTTTACCCTCCTCGAAATGCAGCCGCCATGGCCAAGATTTGATCCTGTGACCTCGTGCTTAGCAGTGCAACACCATGGCCGCTAAGCCACCACGGTGGATTATATTCTGTATGGCTCAAGCGCTCAAGGATAAAGAATTTCTACACTAAATGGACAGAACGATGCTCTTCATTCTCACCAATTGCAATGCGGGCCTTTTCAATCTCTTCTTGTGATTTCCGCAATTCTTCAGACAGCTTTGGGATACGGAAGGAGTTATTCTGTAAAACAAAGCAGTGTCAGGGCATGAACAATGCACAACAATCTTGCATGGCCTGTTCATTAACAGGTGACACTGATAGCAGAGCCCATTTTCTGCGATGCACCTAGCCTTTCCTCGAAGCAGGGTCATTCGATGCCTACCACACCAATGGGTGCGCTCAACCATCTCAGACTTAGTCTTTAAGAAAATCAGATGACTTGTATGACAGGAAAAGCCTTTTCTTAAAATATCTGAGCTGAAACAAGCTACTTTGTATACTTGAAGGCCATTTGAATTTTTTCCGAATGGTGGCAAACCAGGTGGTAGAAAGAAAGAAAGCCAAAAATCGAGCCTCTTACTAATTATCAAAAGACATACATTATTATAGTGAATAGTCACTTTTTTTAAAGATTAGTATGTATGCTTCTATCACAGAAACAATGCCGAGAAAATTACTTTCTTATCATCCCTAGCCTAGAATGCATTTTCTGAAGCACCCTGTATATTAAGATTTCACTGGAAACGGGAACTCCAAGCCAAACCATATTAATGCGCTACACAACCTATTCTTCTGGCCCTTATTTCGAACAAAGAGAATCACTTTTTAAAAATTTTCTGTAGGAATATTTGCCAGACTTTTACAAGCACCACTAAGTGTTCGAACAATTGACGCGTAAATGTAGGCCAAAACGCGCTTTCCAAGTTCAGCGTGGTTTTGTGGGGTGCAGCATTGAGGCACAGATTAAATTTTCGCAGATAACATGCTTTGTGGACATTTGTATAAAACTATTTATGGGCTTTTGTATCCTACCATTTTTTGCATATAGCTTCTAGAAAACACCATATTTTTTTAAACCTTTAGGAGCAAATTATAGAACAACAATAATAAATTAGGCAAAAAAATAGTTTTCTAATAAAAAATAGATGCCTACCAATTGCAGTAATTTAATGTAACTATAAGTGTAACTACAAGTGGTAATCACCTAGTGGTATCGATTTAGACCAGAAATGAAAGATGACAAGCAGCAAGAATGAAGCTATGACAGTTCACTCACTCAATTGTCATCAGCCTAATGCAGCAGAGTCCCGTTAATTTGACTACAGTTAAATGTTTTAATTACATTAATCCAATCCGAAGGTTCCGGCCAGTGCCCATAAATTTTATTGGCCTCAATGTTCATTATTTTGATACCAGTTTTGACATTTGCCGGATAATATGAACTTGAATGGACAGCATGTACGTCCTTGACTCCAATAGCGGCAGCATCTGTCTGGTGACGCTTAGGGGACAGTGAATGCGTAGAATAAGCATCATCTGCCAGAAATGCTAATCTTCAGCCTGCCCTAAGATATTTAAACAAAATGGCAGTTCACAATGAAAGATAGTATTTACCAGATTCTAAAATGCGCCTCTTTTTCTAAGAAAATTGGTCTGAAAGGTGCTTGTGCAGTGTAATCACGTGCAAAACCAAAACCATGTTCACGGCGTTTGCAGCAGCCTACTATGAGAGCCAGCCTAGCCAGCATGAAGGAAAAAAATGCTAGCTAGCGCCATTGCCATCACGTGATTAAAAAGCAAGTTCTTGAGCAGCATGACGATGCGCCACTTTCAGTTTTCAAGCGCAAAAGCTATTTCGAGAGACAAGTTATTTTACAAGCTAAGCTAGCAACAACAAGTCATGTCGCATGTTTTTGGCTTTCCAAGGAATTACATTCATTGCAGGACGAATTAGCGAAATGGTTAGACTAGGTGGGGCCACCATCCCATTTGTGACTGTTGTGGACTCGTTTGACAAAACCAGAATACAAGACTACTGCAGAACAAAAGGCCTCCCTGAAATTTAAATTTCCCGTGTCCTGCATCAACCAAACCTACCCTATCTCTACAAGATTCCTGATCTTATCATATACAACACTGTTGCTTCGAGTGTGTTACATTTCACTCTGAACCTATTTTGCAAACTAACAGACAACCCCTTATTCTTGTGTACTCATGCGGGTGCAGTGCATTATAACAATGTAATTCCATTTACACCAAAGGTACTGGCAAACCATTTATCTAACCTGTAACTAGAACCTTTCAAATCGCATTCAACCTGCTAAATACACCGTACTAGCTCAGTGTAATATAGCCCTCAATTTAATTTTTTTACTATTTCTTTCAATGTAACAACCTATTTCTTTCAGAGATTTGCATTGTCGGCGACGCAAGTGCGGGCAGGTACCTGTGATGTCTGGGAATCCCAGTCTGTTTTGTTAGTTCTTTCTTTCAAGTTGCCATATAGCAATTTTATTTTGGACTGAAGAGCTTAGTAAAAGAATTACATGCAAATTAAAGCAACATTGGTTTATAAACTAACCTGTTTATAACCTAAATTTTATAATACATATAAATATGGTTGGAACACACCAAACAAGTACCTTTGCATTAAATGTTGTAGCCACATATGCACCAAATTTACCTGCAATCCATGTTTTTCAATGCATGCAAGGCGGCGGCAATTGTGAAAACTACAACTAGGGAAGCAAACCAAACTATTCACTTTTACACCAACTTAGCGCAACCACTTAACTTAATGAGAGAGGGCTCCTGTGTAGGAGAGAATGGCATTTCAGAATTGGGATGAGTGGAATGAACGGTGCAATACCTGCAATACTTGTGCATTGAGGTGCTGGATGATGACCCCAAAAGAGGCAAATCCAGCAGAGGCATGCCTGAGCTGCAACTTGAGCATGGTGAGCTCCTTGGTTTTTGACTCGCAGAGGGCACCCAGTCGCTGGATCTCTTTGGTGAATTCAGCTTTGGACTGGGCTTGGATTCGCACCTCTCCTATCTTACTGGGGCGACCTGTGCCAGGGCCCTGAGAAATCACTCGCGAGGCTGCTCCAGCTGTGCCCTTCTTCACATCTGCGTAGAACAAACAAACAAATTTGCATGAGAGATCTGCATAGAATAGACAGAAAAAGCATCTAAGGTACATAACCATAATATTTTAACTGCTACACCCTTGCTCAGCAGCACTTTTCACCTTACATAGTGCGTGCGTAAAAACTGCAAGTCATCCAATTTCTTTTATGTACATTCATGCAGAGTAATGTTTGTCTGTAATACACGAGAGTCCATTACAGCGAAGTTGTGGGCTGAGGTGACATGGGTGCTCCATATTAAGTTTGACCAACTGGTTTTTCTGAATGTGTGCCAATGTATCACAGCATACGGCCATTTTTACTGTCTACATCATAGTGCAGCAACCATGGCAAGGAACAGAACCTGCAAATTTGTGATCAGCAGTTGAGTGCCATAGCAGTGAAGCCTCTGTGGTGAACCGTGCAGAGTAAGGGAGTTACCATTTCGAGGGGGTCATGGTGATCAAAGCTTTACCTAATTGTGTACTGGTGTCTGAACAACATTTGTTTTCTTCTTTGGCCCGAACACTTAGCATCTTGACATTGTCATCCCCAATGTAATTAAGCAAGAAGTAAAGATAATTATTAGGTCAGTAAATGGTCACAATGACCTAACTTGTGCAATAAAACTGACCGTTAAGCTTAAGAAGAAAAGTGAATTCCTGTGCTCAATAAACAAGCAAGACATTTCTAGAGAAAGTGCAGCACATAAATGTTTAAGGCATGCAGAAAGAAACATTTATTGTGCTCCTCAGCATTCACAAAAATAAAGTAAAACATAGACTGAGAAGGCTTTTTTTATTTCGCAAGGAATAGCAAAGGAATGTACAACAAATTTTCTTGCATTTCTGATAATTCTTCAGCAGTATTTTCCTAAATATATGCCACGAACTTGCACTGCTTGCTACAAGCAGAATGAATGCTAAAACTGAATTAATGAATAAAACAAAGAAAGGTGTCAAAATTGACTGTTAGCAACCACAATCCCCTTTAGGCACACATAGTTTGAGAAGTTTATCTTGAGAAGTCATACATGCAATAATCATTTGTAGGATGATGGGACATATATGTCCCACTTTGCAATGTGTGCAAAAATGCTTCTTAGCAGCAAAGGGGCACATTTATCTCATTTATTTGCTCCTACTTTCTATCTAAAGGTTTCTACACTTCTGTAAAGTTTTGGGAATAGGTACTCATTGACAGCAAGGGTGCAAAACCTAAAAGGATTGTTTTCATTGTTGGAATGCTTCCCAAATTTGGCCCACCTTTTCTCACAAGAAAAAGAGTTCTTAAGATGCCTGATAAGCTATTTCTCTTTCTTGCATTTAAATTTACACCTTTCACTCGCAATAAGCCCACATTTTTGTATCTTGAGCCAATAGCAAGTCCACAAAACTCGCCCTTTAGAAAGCAAGTGAAAAAGGCACTGACGCTGTTGGTGTTCAGCACCCTGGCGAAAAATGCGCAGAAACATTTTGTGTCCGGCCTTCGCTTTGCCACTTGGTCTGTCGTGCTTGAGTTGTGCATAAGTGAAATTAGTTGCAAACAACTTCTAAGCACTTAATTTACTTATACCACACAAAAAATATCAAGTGTTGTGGTTCACGAGGAAAGTATAAATAATGTTGCATTGTGACTCTAGAGGGTCAATGGGACATGCATGACCCACTTTTTAGAAAAACCGTTTAGTGCCAGTGGGACAAATACTTCCCACTTTATTAAAATAAACGGTTTGATACTAATTCTAGGCACCTCACTCACTGATATGACACAAAACATTTCAGGAGCTTTGTGAAAAATATACACCCCGCTACAGAGGGTTAAGGCTCTTAAATGAATACTTTTCAAGAAATATGTACTAAATAAATGATCCCACAAATACATATTATAATAGGTCACATAAAGACATTTTGGGCTCATGTAATGGCTAATGCAAGACAAGCTGCAATGGGGCCACAAGGAGGCCAGTTAATTAGTTTCAAAGTCAACATTGATTCAGACTCCACTTAAGAGGAAGCTTTAGCTTGGGTGCTCCTATCTAAATACTCTAAATGCATGTAAAAGGAGAATTCGTTTTTCTCGGCAACCACTGCACCAAATTTGACGACGTTTGTTGCATTTAAAACAAAAACTTAGTGACTGTCGGTTTCCAATTTCCGTTTAGATTGTTAATTTTTTATTACAAATTGGCAAAAATCGAAAATTTTCAAAAAACGAAACTATCGAGTTTACAACTCTCTAACTCAGCAAGCGAAAATGATATCACAATTCTTTGAATTGCATGTGATAGTACATCTAAAGCAGACAAAATTGATATGTTACACATGAATCTAAAAAAATTTAGTAATATGTAAATGCAGCTTTTGCAGGACCCTTGTACACAACGTAACAAATTGACGTAAGATATAAATTGACATATCGAATTTGTCCGCTTTGAATGATCCAATGGATGCCATTAACAGAACCACAATATCTGTTTTTGATGCAGAGTTATTCATTTATAAACTTTGTGCGTATATTTCTTTCTAACTTTCGAATTTTTGAAAATCCTTTTAATAAAATTCAGGCCCTAAACCGAAATTCCGCTTCCAAGAGTCACTAGAATTTAACATTCTCTCTCAAATATAACAAATTTTATTTAAATCACTCCAGGTGTTATCTCAGAAAAGTGTTTTTGCATTTTATGTGCATTTGAATAGGCCATGTTGGAGTTGGGCCTGAGCTAAAGCTTGCTCTTAAGGAACATTCCATAAGGTGGTCACGTACATGCGAGATCTATACCCATATATTCCTCGTCTCGCAGTAGCAGAAGCCAAGGTCAGACGCCCCGCATACTCCGTCCCCGACTGTTCCTACGCACATGCAGAAAGGGTGCGAAGCTCTACATGCGAGGCTCGTGCACACCAGTGTGGCAACAGTGTAGCCAGAATTTTTTTTCTTTCTTCAGGGAGAAGAGGGCACCCACTTGGCCAGGGCCAGATGGGGAAGAGGGGGCTTGGCGGACTGCATCCTGACAGAAATTTCGGGGAAAGGTGGGGCTAGTGCTGCCCATTGTGCTATCTTGTGTGCGTCTTATAATGCATGTTCGTGTCTGTAGGGCAACCTGACATCGTGAAGTTCAAAGGTTCAGCGAGAGCAGTTCTTTCATCACTGCTCGCGCTGAACGAACGACGCTTTCTCATAAGGAAGGCCGGCGCCTTTGGATGAAAAACGTCGCCGGAGCTAAGCAGACGTCAAAGTTTGCGAGCGCAAACGAACTCGGAAGGGAGGCGGTCAAATGGACACGCGCACAACGCCTCGAAAGAAAGCGGAACTCTGCCCCACGCACGAAGGAGTGCGCCGTCGTACGCAGGTTCGCAAGCGAGAACGCGTGCGTCGCGAAGGGCGCCCGACAGCCGTCACGTGTTACATTGCGCGTAGCCTGACGCTGTGACCGTGCCTTGCTCCTACTGATTGGAGCTGCTACGCATGCCGCAATCCCAACGTTGCACGAAACGCCGCAAGGAGACGTGCGCGCTAAAACAACCTTGAGCGCGAAAAAGCGCGCGGGCGTGCGCGCGTCGCACGTCTTCCGAGGCAGCGGCAAGGGTGGACACGGAGGGAGGCACGACGTCGTGCCGCGAGGACCTCGCGGACTTCTATTCCAGTCACGCCCGGTCCGCAGAAAAGGCCTCTCTCCCTCGCGGGTCCCGTCAACATTGGTCCCGTATACTCAAACGTGTGCGCGGTCGACTGCTCCGTAGGAGAGAAGAAAGGCACGCCGGACGTCCCGCGGACGTCGACGCCTCCTCCGAGTGAAATTGGTTCGCCATCAAAAAACGGTTCTCCAAGAGGTCGTCGCGCAACGTGGCGGGTGCGGCACTGCTCGCGCTGAAAGAACGACGCTTTCTCATAAGGAAGGGCGTCTTTGGACCAAAGGCGAACAAAGGCGCACGTGCACACACACACACACACACACACACACACACGTGACTTTTGCTTTTGCGCGGATGTTCCTGGCAGAGTACACCTGCCGGCGGTATCGGCGAGAGTGGAAAGAGAGAGCAGCAAAAAACGAAGCGAGTCGAGAGACGCGGAAAAGGGGTGGGGAACACGCACGATGTAGGCAGTGTCCACAGGCTCAGCAAATGACGGTAACGTATAAGCGGAGGAAGGGTTCGGGACGTGACCGTCTCCACGAGAAGCTAGCCACGACGCCGGACAGTGGGCGATTGCGTTGACATAAACGAACAAGGGGGAGCGCCGCGCGGTGAGCAAGGCGAAGACCGTCTCGACTGGGGCGCGAAGAGCGTTAGCCGGCACGAGGAAACCCAGCTGGGAAGCCCAATTTTGTTTGAAGCAAAAGAAAACGAGACCATCACTGCAGCGCCATGCACCTTCAAGTGAAGCCCTGAGTAACACGAACCCGCGAACGATATTAGGAACACCGCGGACACAACCGCAGGTTCTGCACCAGATGTCACACTCCAAACAAGTTAGAGATTCGATCCACGCGCCCCATGCCCGTTGACTTCACTTGAGGCTTCACTTTAGAGACCGGCGGGTGTATATTTCACTCTGGCCGTTAATTGCAATGACACACAAAGTTAAGAAAAATCGTGACCTGTCACTTGATAACAATCCACAAGCGACACATGAGCGTCCGCCGCTCTATATGAAATGCCTCCTTCCACTGCAGAGCCCGCAGACAAACAACGAAGAGACGACCACGCCGCCACAGACTGGTGCCGGGTGCACACGCACAGCGGAACTTGAGCTGGCGACAAACAAGCCGGAGAGACCCGTAACTCACGGCCGGGAGATAATGAACGAGCAGTCAACGACAGAGGACAAGTGCTCCTTTCGCTCTGGAGACAGGGAGCGAAAGAAAGAAAGCACGTGACCTTGGCTAGCGACGTGCCAGCATGCTGTGTGCCGTGCAGGTCACACAGCGGGAAGCTGTGGGATGGATGCTCACGCGACCGTGAGACGAGCGAGCGTGAGCGCACACACACACGTACTAGGTCCACGTGCGACGTTTCCGAAGAAGTCAGCGACCCCGAAGGCCGAGGGGGGAAGAGGTCCCGGGTCGACCGGTGCCGTTCGTCGGGGCCCAGCGGAGATAGCGCCGCTCAAGCGTGGACGAGGCTCCGCCAAGCCACCACACGAAAGGTGCTGCCGCTGCTTCACACAGACGGTAGACGGCCGCACGCACCAGTTCCTTCCGATGTTTAATTCATCGCGCGCACCCGTCGCGGATAAGCGGAAGAAGTCGGACTTCCTGCGCAGCTTCCGTTAGGAACATCCACAGCGCCAGTCCGACCGCTCAGGGTGACCTCCATGTGAAAAGCACGACGTGCTAGCCATCGTAGTCAGCTATATCCCAATGAGCGCCGTTGTAGATGACAAGGATTTTACGTGCCAGAACTATGATCTGATTATGAGGCACTCCGTAGTGGGGGGACTCCGGATTAATTTTGACTGCCTGGGGTTCTTTAACGTGCACCTAAATCTCAATACACGGATGTTTTTGCATTTCGCCTCCATCGAAATGCGGCCGCCGTGGCCTGAATTTTATCGCAGACGTCGTGCTTAGCAGCGCAGCAACCACGGAGGGTAAAGCGGCGTTATTAACTTCAATGTACAACTTTGTGTTGATGTAGCATTTTAGGTTGCCAAAAAGCGTCGAGCTGGTGTTCCTTTCAATGCACCATGCAGTGGCGTAGCTAGGTCGTCTGGCACCCGGGGCGCATAGGTCTTCTGTCACCCCCCGCCCCCCCCCCTTCCTCCGGGTGTAACCCGCGGAAAGAGGGGTGTCTTCAGACGTGTATGACACCCCCCTCCCCTGGCCCTTGGCACCCGGGGCCCACGGCCCCCCGGCCCCCCTCGTTGCTACGCTACTGGCACCATGTACTTTTCGCGAAGAGTTCAGCACATCACAGAAGACTGGTCCCACCAAGCCTAATATTACCCCATACGCGCGAAGGGATAGGCGGGAGCCAGCGAGCAGCGCCCGGGCCGGCGGTCTGTTAGGCCTGACAACTGCACTGAACGGAGACAATGGATGACAGGCTTGGGCCATGCTTCTTGAGAAATCGGCGCTACGGATAAGACGCGAGAGCAAGGACAATGCACAGCGCCTGCCGGCCTACATCGCTGTGCCATATCTTTGCCTGCTCGTCCTTTAATATCTGTTACACACTGATGCCTCGGTAGGTCAAGGGCGCCGCGACCTAAAGGCAGTTTCACAACAAAACAGCCCTAGAGAAGATACGATGCGTGATTTGGCGCTCGCGATTGAGGAGGTAGCGCTCTGACGGGTCACCACATGGGTGACACGCGGAGTATACTTACACGCGGAGTTCGCAGCGAAGGTACCAGGCGTACACAGGCGTAACATCCTTGCACAACGGAATAGAGCTGCGGGCTAGCTGTCTGATTGATGCCATTTGTTTTTGCTTGGTACACGATAAGTTACAGCGATACGCGACATTTAAGTACCTTTGCGCATGCACATCCTATACTGCGAATTCAGCAGCCGCTCAGCTGACGACGCGGCGCGGACTACCACCTCTCGGAGAGCAGTTGACTTCCTATTGACTAAGGAGTCCTGCCACTTCCACAGGGCAGCAAACAGACAGGGTACAGTACACGGACGCACATTCACTGGGCAACGCTCCCGTTTGGCGACGTCAGGTGCACGGCGGTCACTTCAGTGCTGTCACTGCGAAACCGAGTGCATAGAGATAGGTTCCCATGCGGCGACGACGCAATGTGCCGGAGTTTGCAAACCTATACACGCATCGGAAGCCAGTTGGATGACAAGCAGAGCGTGCACCTTCCTCCAAAGGGGGTTCGCAGCCCTGGCGGCAGCAGCTGGCCGCCTCAACGCGGCCCACACAGAGCGGGCAGGCAAACAGTGCAAAGGAGGAGGAGAAGGTACGCTCCCTACAATAACAGTCTTCAGCGGACGGACGGGCGAGATCGGGAAAAAGAGCCATCGTGAGCGGCCCGTTTGTCTGCAAGCCGTCTCGGCTGCGCGTCAATCAGGTCGAGCTTTTCTTGGCGGCGGCTGGACTCGATTACAAAGTGAAGCCCAAACAGAGAGCGAGCTCTCTCTGGCCCTTCGAGAGACCGCCGAAAGCAAAGCAGGTCAAGCCGCGCCCCACAACAGCTGCGGCGGCGCCCCCACGCCTCCGGCGGCTCAACGCCAGACGGAATCGGGTAATTTTGATCGAGCGCGGGAGCCGCAGACCACAACATGGGTTGATCGCCCGGTCACGGAATGTGTACGCGCTACTGATAGCTCCTCCTCGTTCGCCAGCGCTTTGCCAAACTCACTTTATAAAAATTGATGCCTGCTCTGCCGGCCGAATAGCAAAGAATGGGCGCAGATTGCGCGGGGGTTTGTTGATGCCACCGCAAGCTGGGCCTATAAGCACTACCACTTTACCTTACAAGGTGTGTCGATTCGTGCCCGCCTAAACATATCCTTACTGAACCATATAAATTATTTGCTGTATTTACCTGATAACGACAAAAACGATGAGAAACAGTACTATAGGTGGGCGTGAAGTCAAAAATGAAGTGTAATAAACATGCGGAACTCTCAGAGCCGACGTTTTGATTGCCGGAGCCAGAATCCTGGCAGGCAGCCTCCAATATGCTGGTCATATATTCACGTTCCACACTGCAAGTTGGCGTTCGACACAGGTCTGCAGATGGCACGAACACTGACCAATTATCTCAAAGAACTAGCACATCAGAACTAGAGATCTTGCAGAGCACAAATTCCATTGCGTGGCGTCCATTGCGCGTCCGCTAATGCCAATTATGAGTGTTCTGGATGAACTTGTGAACAGATCGAAGACCAGACCATAGAGATTTAGCAAGCACTGTACGACATTGCAGCGCTTAATTTCGCCTGCGCAATTGCCTGTTTACCAGATTTTTCGGTTCATTAACACGTATGACGCCGCCAAAAGCTATACAGTTCTGGACAAGTTGTACTGTGAGCAGTTGCTGCTGGAGAATGCGGGACAAATCAACGAACGCCGCACTTCTCCTGGATGAAGTAAACCTGCCGGGATGAGAACACGTAGATGCAGAACTTGAATCGCACGGGTCACACCATCGCTACCTGCCCGCAATTCCCAGCCGAGAGGACAGAAAGACATGCGCGCGGCTCACGCTGAGACAGATGTGCAACGGGAGTTGCAAACAATAGCAAACAACGGCGCCCAACAACAACAACAACAACAGGACGAAATGAATTTCGCCACGCATCGGCGGGGTGGCGCGACGACGTACATTTCTAAGACGACGAAAAGACAGAGGCATCGACGGCGGCACCAAAACGGAGGCGGCCTCCACCAGCGTCAAGCCACTGGGGTTGTCAGAACAAAGTAAGCACGGCTCGGAAAATAGGTTACATCCGCGGCAAGCCGGTCGTTCCCGGGGCAGGCGAATGAATTGCGGGATCTCCCGGGGCACGGCTCTTAATTAATGCGCAGCAAGGGTTGGGGCGCGCAAGCAGCTTTCCGGGGTCAAGAAACATCGTCGCGACTCGTTAGACCGCAACCAGCTGAGCTGGTGTGGACACACAAGGTCGAGCCAAGCTAAGTGACCGCATCGGTTCGGTTGAACAAGACTCTGCAGCTCAGCGCACAAATCCCGCAGCCCCGAAAGAGTGCCGCTGGCCAACGAAAAGCAGCCGTTCATTACGCCTGAAATGAGTTATTCTCATCCCTATATCCTTCACCGGTGCCGACGGTTCATTGATGAATGATGGGGTTCAGATCTCGCGGCAAAACGCTGCAGCTTATGATGCTTCTGCTCCGCGCTACCAGAATATGCTTAACATTTTTCGGATATAAAAGACAAACAATAGAGGCGGAAGCCCAATCTCCACAAGACGCGGACACACAAGCGCAAGCACAACACTTACTGCAAGACGAACAGACGGCATCCTCGTCGCCATCAGAAGAAGGCAGGGTGCGGTCGGTCGAATCGACCACGGGCACCTGCACCGAGGGCGGCGCACATGCCGCGGAAGCACACGGGGCGGCCACCACCTTCATGGCGGCATCGTGCACCACCGTGACGACGGGTTCGACGGCGAGCACAACGACGGGAGACAGCGCGCGCCGCTTCTGGGCGCTATCCGAAGTCAAGCACGCCACCCTGCCGTTCTTTCCGGGAGTAGGCTGGAGTTTTGGCCTGGGTGCGGCGGACGACGAGTCTTGCACGACGACGTCCTCTTCGGCTCGCGGCAAGGAAGCCGACCGCGCAGCGTCCGTTGGCTCCGGCTCGTCGAGGACGAAAGTGCCCGAGCGCCTCAGCTGTCCTGGGGCTTCTTGCGTGGGCGCTTTTGGGGCTTCCTCTGCAGCGCTGCCGCTCTCCGCTGCGGCGTGCCGCGCATGCTTGGCGTTCTTCGCGAGTCCGGAAAACAGCGGCGCTTTAGGGCCGACAGAACAATCTCTGGTGGGAGCGGGGGCCGTCACTTTTGTCAGCGGCGGCGTGACCTGTCTCTGCAGCAGCGCGCTACCGTTGTTCCTGTTCGGCTGCGGTATATGGCCGACTTTCGCGCCGAACCGGGATCGCTTGGCTGGTACGGGCGCCGCCGTGAGAACGGGTATTCCGGACTCCTTCGCCGGACGAGCAGCAGTCGAGGGCCGGGGTAACCGGGACGCGGTCGGGATGCGAGATGCGCGCGGACGCTTGCCCTCTGCGGCCGATTTTGGCGGGGAGTGCTCGGCGCTGATGGCGTTGAAGTACTGCACCTTGTCCCGAAAGCTTCCCTCGGACGCCTCCAGCTTGGTCGCTTCGCCAGCCTCCTCGACAGCGTCGCGCGGCGTCGAGCGGTCTGCGTCGGATGGAGCTAGCTGCGGCGAGTCGGCCCGCGCGGCACTTGCGCGGATGCCGCCGCTCTGCGCCGCTTCCTGAGCGGAACTGGCACTAGACGTGCCGAGCGTGACCTCGTTTTCCAGCACGAAGGTTTCGTAGTTCACGGACTGGATCATGTCGTTCCCGATCACGCACACGTCCGGGGCGTCCTGGGTTTCCTGGACGGGCAGGTGGTCTACGATTATTACTTCTCTTTCTTCGGGGTCGTTCAGGTCCTCGGACTCCAGATCAGAGTCGCTGCAGAAGGCGTTTTCGTACTGATCTACCGGAACGCCGCAGTCTTCGTCGATGACACGCTGACTGCCGAAGGGGACCCCAGGCGGTTCGTCATCGGGCGTCGACAAGGGCGACAGAAGGGACTCGCTGGCGTTGTCAGGCTTCAGAAAGATGAAGCTGGCTTTCTCGTCGGCCGGGAAGTCGTCGGAAACGTCAGAGACGGGAGAGACCGTCTCGCGGCTGATTCGCCGCTGCTGCTGCTCGCACCTCGCAGGCTCCGCGGCGACGAACTCGAACTCGTCCTGCGCGGGACACTCTTCGCAGTTCGAACCGGTCGACGCCGAGTCGTGTCTTGGTCTCTCGAAGCTTCGTTTGAAATCAGCCGCCTCAGCGTCTTCGTTAGCGGCCTGTTCGTTCACGCCTTTGTTTGACTCGGGCGGCGACATCTCGGAGGCGCCGTCGTGACTTTCTGCGCAAGCTTGAGACATGTCTTCAGTACCCGCGAGTGGTTGCGTGTCATCTATAGTATTCTCGGTGCAGGGTACCTGTTCGGTCTGGTCGCAGTCGTCCTGGTAGCATTCGTTGACTTCGACAACGAAGGTGACGTTAGACGTAGGTTCACCGTTTTGTTCACAGAGCGAGATTTCGTGTTCGCACTGTTCGTTAGCTAAGTTAGGCACGTCGTCGCGTTCAGTTTCTGAGTGGGCCACAGAAAATTTGCTTTCAGCGCCACTAGTCGCACCAAAATCACCCTGAACGCTATCGGCCGAAGGCGGGCCACAGTCGGCGGACGCGGACTCCGGGCTCCCGAAGACGACGGCACCGTTGGCGACGGAGTGGCTGCTGTCGGCGTCTTCGCTCGGCACATCCGCCGCCGCAAGGCACGTTCCGTTCAACAGCAGCTTCTTCAGTGCTTGCATTTTGTCCTCCTGCTCGGGCTCACCGCCACCGAGATCGTGACCGGGAGTCAGAAAGTGGGGAAGCACGGCGTCGGAGAAGACCTTGCCGCTTCGTGACTCGTGGTTCCTCGTGGAAATGGCGCGCGGCAGTCTGAAGTCGCCGTTCATCTCTGCCTTGGGGTCGCAGTAGATGAGGCCCCAAACCGCGTTGGCGTCGCCGTCGTCGTCTGGACACTCGCTGCCGCCGGGGGCAGCCTCCAGAGAGCGTGGCAACGTGTGCGCCCGCATGACCAGCGCGGCCTCCTGGCGACGTTTCGCCTCGGGTGATTCACTAACGTCCAGGGGCACAGAGGACCACTGGGACAGTTCGTCCTTGCGCGCCGCCTCTGTCACCGCGGCGTCCGACATGCGCCTCCTGCCAGGTTCCTGGTGGCCGGCTTTTTTCTTGTCCTTGCCAAAACGGAACATGCGCAGGAACGCGCTCTTGTCGTTCCCACCGGGCGACACATCCTTGGTTTTGGAGCCGCCGCCGCTACTGCCGCTTCCGATGCGGAACGACCAGCTCCTCTTGAAGGTCTCTTCTTTGGCGGCGGCCGGGGGCGACGGCTTGCGCAGAGATCCCCGGCGCTCGAAGAGGCCTAGCGGCGACTCCTCGTCGCCGACAGCGTTGCTCGGCGACGGACCGCCGTCCAAGTTGCGGTTCCACTTGACGCGCATTTTCTTTCGCCACGAAGACATGGCGGGTCGTCGATTGTAGCTCAGGCCTCGAACACTGGAAGCAGCCGCACGGAGTGGCAGCAGCAGCGGCAGATGCGATGGCGTCGACCCTGAGTCGAGCGCGCGTCCAGAGCGACGATGTTTCCCACGGCCGGTGACAGCGGCGGAGGCGCGGCAACCTTCCGGGACTCGCCTTTCATCATTTAGAGCGGCGGCCGCCGCTTACACGCTACAACACAACCAAAAGGAGGAAAAGGCCAGGCGGAGGTCTGGCGGCACTCGATGGGCTGCCAGACAGATGATCGGTCGCCCCAATCACGCACGCAACTTCGCCGAGGGGTGGCAGGCGCTCTCTCGAATCCGACGCACACGCTACGTCGAAGCCCGTTGCCCCGAGCACTGAACAGCCAGCCGCTTTGGCACAGCGGCGCGAGAAGACTGCGCGCAATCCACCGGCACGCGAGACGGGCACGAGAAATCCTGCGACGTCTTTCTCCTTCTTCGAAAAGAAAACCGCAGACGACGCCGAGGCTCGCTGCAGCAGCCGGTAACTCGCAGCAGCCGGTGAACTGGGGGGAAACGACAGCTCTCTCACCGCAAACAAAGAGTGCAGCGCGTACACACACACACACACGCACGCGCGAGTACCGCGGCGACAGCTGCGAACGATGCCGAGTTCACAAAAGGGCGTCTCGTGTGCCCTCTCGCGCACTGGCAGCCGCAGCAACAGAGATAGGTCAGGCAACGAAGGGGATGGCGACGGCTGAGGCGATGTTGAGCGCAGCTTTTGAAGGAGGCACAGAACTTAGCGTCACGAGTGATACGGATGCCGCGGGATGGGACTAAGAGAAGCGAAGAAGCCGAGCAGCAGGCCAGGCATCGGCCGAGGAGCAACCACCAACTGCTCTCGAGTCGGGCCCCCCTGAAAGGCGCGCGCACACACGAACACACCAGCGGCGAAGCGCGCAGGCTGCCTGGCGGCTCTACAACACGCACAAAGTGGCGATGGAAAGTGGTTCGGCGAGGAGGCAGATGAAATATAAATACGGACCATTGCGGAGCTTTCCAGCAGGCCGTCTCGCACTCGCCTTCATCATAGCGTCTGCTGCAGTTCGCACTCACCCCGCGATGCACCCCACCTCCACACCCCTGGCGCTCGGGAAGAGAAGGAAGGGGGGGCTGGTGCGCCCCTCTCCCGTCCCAAACAGGATCCGCGACGCGCGCGCGGAGGCAGCCGCTGCGGCAAGGACAAGAGCGCCTCCGTACGCGCACACACTGCTTGTTGTGTGCCGCTTGGCCCATTCTGAAGTCCCGACGACGACGCGGCCTTTCCCAGCACACCCCACCAGTCTCGGCACGCAAACGAACATGCATATTACGAGGGTTTGTCGATGAGCATCGCAGAATGGCAAGCATTTCAGCGACGCCGGTCTCTTTCGCGCAGTCAGAAACGCAAAAGTCACGCGCACCAGCTTGGCGGCGTATAAGTGTCTTGTTAATTTGTCAAAACCAGGAGAGGCTGCGTTTAACGCCAGCCATGTTATAGTAGGTTGCGGAATTACGAACACCACGAGCACAGTTGTCCGCGTCGAGTATTTCTGCTTCGATACGATAACAGTGTGTAGTTTGCAACGTAACCGCATTAAGCTAACTCGCAGCCATACTGCTGCCGGGGGGGGGGGGGGGGTGAGAAAGGAAGAGTACTGCGTTATCCGATATGATCCGTAAGTTTAGTTTTCGAAAATGCAAGGGAACACTGTTAGCACTTAGCAATAGCTAAGTAAGAAGAAATGCGCGAGACGATCAGTTATTCCAATGCGCACTGTATCTATACAGTCAATGTGCGTGACTACGTTTTCACATGCTGTCGGGCGATTATGCGATATTTCAATGAGTCAGGGACACGCGTTCCTGCAAGGCTTTCGGCCGAATTGCATCTTTGTTGAAGGCAGCATTTCTCTTTAGCTGCACTCGCAGGGTCTTAAAGCAGTGTGTCCCAACTAAGTCGGAAGAAAGTTAAGTAAATACATTAAACGCGGAGCAACTTTGTATAGCACTTAACAAGTCTTCCTTCTTGAAGTATCAGCTTTACACGACCACATTCTTCCCAACCCACAGTTTTATCGACCGCAGCTCATTTTGCTCCTTATCCTTGGGAATATGATGCAGTGTTATGTTTCCCGATATTACACGGCTTCGGCACGTTGCGCGTGCAGTCACTTTGCACCCGTTGTTCGTCTGTCGCCATTCCCAAGAGCACCGAAACGCCCCGGAAACCGCACGGGCCGGGGACCCACGACCGCTGCGTGGCTTCGGAGAAAACCTGCGCAGCGGCGCCAGCGTAGCTGGAAAGTGCGAACAGTTGACGACGACGCCGCTGACCGGCCGCTACGGGCACAACCGGCGGGAGCGCAGCGGCCAGAGGGACAGATAACCGCTCAGAACATGAATCGAGATAACCCCGCATTATGGAAAGATTGTCGATCGTATTGGTCAAGGTGATCCATGCTTTTTTTCATCAAACATGGATTTATAGTTTTAATTCTTCACCAAAAGTCGCGGCAAATTACCTTTGGCGTCCCAGGTGGCAAAAACATGAAGGTGCACAAGAGGTCTGTCACGTGACCTGCTATCAGTGTGCGCGGTTCCTGGTCTATTTATCAGTATTGAAATGCAGTACACTTTTTCTGTTATAACTTTGTGTAAGTTACAATGTGCAGATAGGCCTCCGTTTGCAATGAGCAGAAATGTGGCGCTGCCTTCGTCTTGTTTTTCGACGAGTTGGCTTGGCTCGTCTATCGACAGAATAGCGACGACGGGGGCCAGCCAGCCATGACGTAGGCGTGTACTTGAAGAAAAACGCGGTATAAGTGTATGGAAGGTATGTCTAACAACGCAAACTTAGTGTACCAGTTTTTTATTTTCAAGAGGTGTTGAAAAGGTCCAAATTTAGGTGGTTAACCACAGTTGTAATCACCCCTGTGAATGCATAGCGATGAGCGGCTTTCACAATTTGCAAGGCGGGCTATCGGCATCGCTCTCACTTCTCAGCGTTGCTGGAGAAGAGAATCTTACTTTTTTAGA